>NC_061815.1:42336485-43602485 GCF_021462225.1 Girardinichthys multiradiatus | reverse complement strand
ACATCCAGGTGGTCCCAAAGCTGAGCGGTATGGCAACCACCATGAAGACCAGGGACAACCAGTTAATATCCTCCAGAGTGGCCTTTAGGTACTGGGCTGACTGGTCTGCAACTGGTGCAAAGGTAAGCCATATCTAGGAAGAAATGAAGCATTTTATTTATATATTTCCATGCTAATAGATGACTGGTAAAATAAATCGGTTCTATAACAAACAATCAAAAAAAGACAGAGATAAAATATTTGGAGCAAAATGTTTTTAAGACTATACGGAGCAAACAACCAGATCAGATCTGTATTTCTCTGGGCACCAAGTGAAAAAAATCAGGAAAATTCAATCACATCATTAATTCATGTCTGGTTTATGATCAAATTACCAAAATTATTTCATCAAATATTTTGATTTTAAAGCTACAACTGAGATGGTCAGTGTGGTACACAAACATGTTCAAATTAGTGAGTTTTAGAGGATTCGAACGCTGAAAAGGTTGTTTTTCAAGGAACTTGAACTCAGCGCTATTCATCCAGTAGACTTGAAGCAAGATGTCCCCGTGAGTCAAGGACAGAATGGAGGTATATGAAGACGGTGTGCAGCACAGTCAGGCTGATGTTTTCATGTATTCTGTAGGATCTCCTGTCTTTGTGGGACCTTGCATTGACAACACCACTCGGCATGCACCACTAACCTCATAGAATAAACTAACTTTCTCTTTCTCCCACCAAGGTTGGTGTAGCTAAAATAACAGTTCAGATGTTATTTCTTGTTTATCTGATTTATGATAGGATCAGGACTACGTGCCTTAATACGTTCTTTAAAAATGACTGCAGTTTAAAAAGTAAGCTCAGTAGACCACATTTCAGTCACGGTGTAGGACTTTTTTTTTTTTGACCACTAAAATGCGAACATATGTGCAGTCAGACTGACTATACAGTAATAGTTTATGAAGGTAAACACACCTGCAGAGACCAAATTACAAATACTACTTGATGACCCAGTTGATCTCATACTACTCTCCAATTTTGCATTATTTGCTTTTAACTTTATGTTCTCTCTCTGTTTTTTCTCTTTCTAGAAGCTACACCTGACCTGGCTCTGTGTTTAGCTGTGGCACCTTCCTGGAGGGGGACATCGGCCAAGCTGCTGCTGCCAACAACTTAATGTTCACCTTCTACAGATGATCCACTTGGCCCTGTCTTTCAGTGTTTAACCCCGTCTCTCCTAAACATAGCTGAGCTTCTACTGTGACTAACTGTACGTTCTCTCTTTCATCCTCTAGACTTGAAAACTGGTTAAGGGTTCATCTGCTTAGCGGTCACTCTCTCCTAGTTGAAGCCACTGAAGGAGCTACAACCAGTAATGTTTTACTTTTCTTTTCCATAGAAAGTACTCCTGGATCAGTGCTTCTGTGTATTCTCTCAAACCCCCAGTCGGTTGCGGCAGATGACCGCTCACACTGGGCCTGGTTCTGCTGGAGGTTTCTTCCTGTTAAAAGTGAGTTTTCCTCTCCACTGTCGCTACATGCATGCTCAGTATGAGGGATTGCTGCAAAGTCAATGCAAGCGACTGTCCACTGTCTCTACGTGCTCCTTCAGGAGTGAATGCTGCAAGTCATCTGCTGGGTTTCCTTAGGTAGAAAAACTTTTTAACTCATTTTAATAATAAACTGAATCGGACTACAGTGTTTGATAATTGGGATTAATTGGAATGTCAAGTTTATAAAGCGCTTTTCAGCAACAAGGCCCTCAAAGCGCTGTACATGAGGAAAAACAGAGAGCTAATTAGAATGTATGAACCTCACTTGAAATCTGTACGATTCGATTGAGCTGACTTTGTAAAGCGCCTTGAGACAACATGTTGTGAACTGGCGCTATATAAATAAAACTGAATTGAATTTACTAATTGATGCATGGCATTAACCAATTTTAGCAACTTTTTTTATGGAAAGCATCACTTCCTAAAACACACATAAATCAAAGTGGAACATTAAAACTTTCCCAGAGTTTCATGGAATCTGGAAAACATGCAATAAATAATAAGTTGCGATTAATCCACATTTTCTTCAGTTCTCTTATTTTTCTGACATCTCTTTCACTCCTTAATGTGAGCAGCATTTTAATGTCTCTCATCTACATCAGGTGTGAGTATATAAGGCAGTAAGGGACCATCCAACTGGGAAGATATATTACTGGCATGCAGAGTGTGAATGCAGGGGGTTTGGAATGTAATCCCCAACCAAATCAATTCCCTGTATTGAAATGATGCCTTCTTCCTGTGACAGCACAGAGAAACGTTATGAAAGAGGAATAAGAGGTGCAGAGTTTCGTTGGAGAATTAAAGTGTAAAACTACAGCACAGATTTGGCTTTTAGGAATCAATAAGTTCATTAGGCCAGATGCAGATGTCAGAAACCGGTCGACAATGATGTAAAAACACCTTTAAGAAGACGAGGCTGGTTGAGAAGCACAGAGCAGGTGTTTCCCGGCTGAAAGGTTTTGTTTGAGGTTTGACCTGCAAATTCATTTTATTTCTAAGGACTAAAACACATAAAAGTGAAAAATAAAAATATGATGCCAGTTCTTTAACAGAGGTAGTAGTTTTTAGTTCAACAAAACATTTGGGAATTACAGACTCTCCTGATTTGTACATCAAAGCATGTGTCCCTTTTTTATTTTTATCTAATATGTATTAGATTCAAAATGTGCATTGAAATACATGCTGTTTGTTGTCTTGATGGACAACAAACAGCATGTCTCTTAGTTTTGGTGCATGTTATAAAATGTTTATTTAATCTGCATTTGACCGGCAGATCACGGATTAGAACTGAAGAAGGGAAAATTAGCCTATTCTGATTTGTTGCTGCATTGCTAAATTATAGAGTAAGGCAATAGTGGTAAGTGAGCACATTGCAGGGGGAACATGTAAATATTTTACTTCCAAGATGATGGGTGAATATCATCCGTTAGTAGGGATAATTATTGGATGTGTGATGTGGTGCACAATACACCAAGCTTCTATCAACCAAATGAGCAAAAAAGGCACAATAGAACAACTACAGGTGGGAAAGACTAGAGCAGGGGTGTCATTGCTGTTCACCTGCGTGACGATCGGCTACAGGGAGAGAGAGAGAAAAGTAACAGCTGTTCCCACTCTGCCTCTAGATCTATCAAAGCTTATCAAAGGCTGTGTGTTTAGGGTCATCGCCCTACTAGAAGGTTGGCCTCTGCCCCAGGCTATAAATGGATTAAGTGATATTCGGAGCTTGGAATATTGTTTTATAACCGAACCCTGATTTACATTTCTCTGCAGCTTCATGTGTGATCTGTCCAGTCTGTTACTTGGTTTTCATGAAGCTGGTTTCTTGACCCTGAGGCCTTCACAGAACAGCCATTTTTTTTATACTGAGGCTATATTACACACAGTCATGTAAGTAAGCTAATTTACTAATTAGGTGACTGAAGGAAGTTGGTTGCTCTGGGTTTTATTAAGGGGTACCAGAGTAAAGGGGGATGAATACAAATGTTCCCTTTGTAAAAGGTTTTGTGTTGTTTTTCTTTCATTTCTTAGTTACTACTTTGTGTTGGTCTAGCACATAAAATCTCAATAAAATAAATTAAAGTTTATAATTATGTGAAAAAATGTGAAAAGATTCAAGGGGGATTAAAACTTGTGCAAGGCACTTTATAGTTAACACTGAGGCAACAAAAGAAGAACAAGCACTATTCTTTGCTGGGTACAATAAACTAGTTTGCAAGCAGATTTGGACAAACAATGTCACTATTGTCCACTGCAGGGTGAAATGTTTCTGAGGTGGTTTTACTTTTTCACGCTTTCCTTTTTCCTCCTGAGTCAGCAGCAGAATTCTAGGAATTATCTTTCAGCTCATTTTACGCACTGCTGTTCGGTTATAATCCTACAATTACAACCATAAAAAACAGGACTAGTCCTTACTTAAACAAATTATTTTCGAAGGAAGTGTGCCACGAGCACTAATATGCTATCGACTGAAACACTTCCTATAAGTGGCCCTACCTGTAGGCCTAAAGGTTTCTAGAAATCCTGACCCCTAAGGGACCCTTAATGTCACACTGATTGATGTCTAAATGGCTCTTCAGCTGTTGTTTGCCACATCATGAATGCCTCTCCTCCAGCTGAGCTTCTTTTGTGAGCGAAAACACCAGTTCCCTGGAAACAATAGCTCCCAATGAGAGGATGATTCCCACGGGAGCTGCAGATATGTGAGGGAGGGGCTCAGATTGTGTGACTGAGGGCGGCACACTTGCCTCCAGGCACACTCGGCTTTACAAAGAACACATCCCCTGGGAGTGATATCAAGTTATGCAAACATTAGAGGGAAGCACATGTCACAGTAAGTCAATGAATCTGCCGCTACAGTGTCTCTATGGGTAGAAAATAATGGCATAGTTCATAGATAAAGAGATGCTTAGATATTTCTTGAAAAGCTAAAACTAGAAATAACATCAAATACAAACTGAAGTCATCAAAAACATTTATGAGAGATGCGCCAATCAGTTGGACGATTTTCACATGTCATTAAAGGCATCAAAACTAACATTTCTCAGCATTTTTGGTCCATGAATGAATCAACCAACATGTTTTAAAATGCTATTTTTTTAAAAAGTTTTATAAAAATCAGAATGGGTAAAATGCTGTAAATCCTTTGTTTCTGTGAATTCAAAACCTTCATTTCCCTTAAAATACCTGCCGAACGTCTTTTTCTATTTTCTGGATTATAGTTCTTAGGAAAACAAAAAGAAATTGTTCAAATGTTTCAGGATAAACCTGAATTATGGATTGCTAAAATTTCCTCAACTTTCTTTGGGTGTTCAGCTCAGCAGGTCAGAACGGCATCAGCCTGAGTTTAAAATGTTTAATCTGAATGTGTGAAAAGAAGCAATAAAAGAGGCTTATTTATTACTGCTGGTTTCTGTGTGGTTTGACACTAATAAATGAACCTGAATTGGGAGATTGTACTTATTGATACCAAGCTACATTCCAGAGAGACTCATCACTGAGAAACACAGCAGAAGCAAGTTCTGAAAATGACCAGGTCAGGTGTGGAAATGAAAGCAGAGGGATCTTTTCTCTCAGTGCAGTGAACTGTGGACATGTTTTACATTAATAGTGGTGGCACCGTGATGTAGATGTTAATTTACAGGGCACTGGATTTAAAATAAGAACCGACAAGTTACCAACATTTCTGTCTCCTGTTAATGTTTTCCCAACTGTTCAATTGAAAACATACATGTTTGCATTGCAGCATTATAGATGTTTAGAAAACTGACATACCTGCATGAGAAATTATATTTATTACACACAGGGCTCCGGGTAGGTTAGCCCCTTCACTAGTTGTGCCCCATTTCATACCTACACATTGTCATTGGGAAGTGAGTGTTTTCACTGCAATCTATTTTATTTTTTTTTACCTGTTCGTATCCCTGTTTGGACCAGTTGTCACTCATATAAAATGGCAGATAAGAACCCCTGATCAAACCAAAGTGACCTCCTACTGATAGATATGATTTATTACTTTCATATAACCGCCCTTCCTGACGATTGACTTTGAGTAGATTATATAAAATTAGTTTAAATCAATGGCCATCAAAATGGGTACAAATAGAAGGGTGGCTGGTATGAAAGTCCAGTGGTAGACGGCCGCATTTCTTAAAGATGAAAACTGGGCCTTAAGTGTGCTATCTTTATGTTCCTTTGATATTTTTTTAATTTGGTGTAAACTAGTTTACGTGAAATGTGAATGGGTTTTAGTTCCACATTAAGTATGGCAAAGGGGCGAAATGACCAGCCACAGCAAACACTTAAAGTAGAACTAAACCCCGTATTAAAGAATAACTCCGCCCCCAGACAAATTTTTAAAAATGCCACCAAAGTGGGCGGTGCCAAGTGTGGGCATGAGCGGAGGGGGTGTGGTCAGGAGGATGAGGAAAAGTGGCCGCTAGCTTAATTTGACATGTTGAAACATGGAGAGTAAGGAGAGCAACACTGGTAGTTTCAACATGGATAGATCCTTTGAGGTGGAGGACTTTTCACCCCATCATCATTGGAGGTTAAAAGAGGCTTTATGGAGCCCAGTGGGCCTGAGCCATATCAACTCGAGCCGCTGGCTCAAGGCGCTGACTCGGAGTGAGATGGTTTTATACCAGAACATGGGGGCTGTGACGTCAGCATGTACCAAGCTGAGCCGTTTGACCCAATAGGAAAATTCAACTGCAGTAGCCACCATTCAACCCTAAGAGGGCAGCATTAAAATGGCTTTATGACAAATATTGCAGAATTAAACAAAAAAGCAGAGTAACATAAAGATGGCACACTTAAAGCCCAGTTTATACACTTTATCTGCAAAAAGTTGATTTGGGGCTTAGTTCCTCTTTAACAAGATACTTGTTTTACTTTTTTTTTTATCCCAGTTAGTCAGTCAGTCATCTTCTACCGCTTCTTCCATAGTGGCACGCGGGGACGCTGGTGTCTATCTCCAGCAGTTGGGAGGCGGGGGTTCCCCCTGGACAGGTCGCCAGTTCATCGCAGTTTTTTTTTAATCCTCCCATTAAAATGTTTCTTTTTTTTTTTTTTTATATTCCATTGTAGTCTGCATTATCTTTAGTTCTTACAGCATTATGATGTTATGACATGATGACAATAGTGAGAAGATGAGAAGTTATTGGACAAAGCGTGGCACTGGAGAGTTCATGAAAACATAAACCTGCTTCTGTAATGTTGTGTAGAGAGCCACAGGTCTTCCAGCGTTACGTTTTTCTGCTGTGTGGTAGGGTCAGTAGCTGCTGAGGCTCGTCCCTCCATTTGAAAAGACTACGGCTGAATCTCTCTGAAAAACTTCAATGGATTACTGTACAGTTCCCTGACAAAGAAAACTGAACTCTTAATGTGTGAAAGTTAGTTCTCTTTAAAACTCTTTAAGTGCAACATTGTGAGAAGATGGGTTTAAATGTGGGATAATTGTTATTTTAGTAAACAATAAATACTTTTGGACAAGATATAAAACCCTTTACTTTTGTAATTGTCAAAACTAGACATTCCAATATTTATTCAACTGTATTATTACCACCAGTACAGCATTATTGGCTCTACTACGCTTCCGTACAACCCTGCATCAGATTTCTTAACCCGATCCTTGAACCCGTGTGGCTAGATGTAACAAACAGTGGATCATCTCACTCACCGTAGCGTTGGAGCAGTTTAAGAGACACAGCACCAGCAGCACAAACCACCTCCTCTTGTAAACTTTAAAAGGCAGCAGACTCGTCGATTCTGGGTTCGGTTTTCCAGAAACAGCTGCATAAACAGTACTAATCTCGGGGGTCGTCTCTCCTCCGGTATCCATGACAACTTAAACGGGGTTGTCACGTTTCGTTAATTAGGCTAGCTGGCTAACTAACGTACAGAGCACAAATGTTTGGGACATATTAGAAAAGTTTAACCTGTTAATGTTCGTCAACAGGTCCGTAAATGTTCGAAGGAACCTTCTGGATCTTAAACTGACGGGAAATCAGTTCTGCAGTCTCCCGATAGACTGTAAAGTCATTTTAACTCACAAGGACGCCGGTTCGACAGCTGGAAAAAGTGTGAAAACATTGTCGCTCCAACAATCAAGGAACTGTCGGTGTACTGTACAAAGATCTTCTACGAGAACGAGGAATCACTCTGTAGTTTAAACTGTCAGCCAAAGATTTACCATCGGCTGAGGATTCAGACATTAAAGTTAAATTTAAAAAAACACGACACTTCGCTTTTTTAATTTTTATTTTAAATATGGAATACTTTCAGCTAGTATAGCCACACATTAAAACAGTAAATTGTCTGAATCAATTTACTGTTCAGTTTTAAGTAAAGTTATATTCTATAAATTAGAATATGCTTTCAGGCTCGTTTATCAGATTAAACGTATTCATTAAAAATAACAACCTTAAAGCAAGTATTGACGATACCTTTCTTTAAGAACACGTTTGCATTGACATTTTTTATTGTTCGGATGTAATATTCTAATTTTAAATGTCGTGTAGTCATTGGCTGTAAGCGGCCATTGGGCGAGAGCCAGGCTACTGGACAGAAGGCAACAGTGCAAACACCGTGCAGCCATCCACTACAAAATATCTTAAAAGCAAAAGAGTGTGGGGTTATAGAAAACAAAATTAAAAATATTAATACACCATGTATAACACACAAGGAGATGTGATTTGAATGTTTAAAGTTTTGTAGAAGAAATCCTTGCTTGGCTGTCAGCCAGGGAATATTGCAGTTTAAATACAGCACCAATTTTGATTCAACTTCGTGATTTTAATTTCATGCACTTATGAGCAGAACCAGAGTAAGAGTTCTTCACTTTTTCGACCTCTCTGATTTGCCAACATACTCCTCCCTCTCATTAAGACAGACAATGAAATCATTTTAAATAAATAAATGCTGTACAAATGTTTTAGTATTAAAGAAATAAAAGATATTGGAAAAAACAGTATTAAAATAAATTAATCTCTATGAAAAAACTAGGAAACAGTAAGAGAAAAAAGCATATACCTGTAAACTTTCGATGTAAAGACGTAAAAAAGTAAATTAGGTACAACAATTCAAATGTTCTCTTAAACCTATTGTGCAATGTAACATTGTGGAATGACGTTTCTACCTTTAAATATTTTTACTGACTTATTTTTGTTGTATTGCGAAAAAAGGGCAAATTCTACATTACTGCCCTCTTGTTACTGTTTTTTGCACAGCACATAGTGTCAGCTTTTATCTAGTGATTTGTAGAGTAGGCAAATTATCTTAGTAATAATAATAAAAATAATAACAATAATAAGACACATAATTTATCAAATTAAATGCATTTAATTAAATCAATATAATAAAAAAAAACCCTCAAATTGTTGGTCCAGTTGACTTGATATCATACAATATTGATAAAGTCATCAAGTAGTAAAGACATTTAAAATAAAAATAGCTAATTTAGCATTTGTGTGTGTCTGTGTGTGTAACCAGCCAAATGATTAACTTTAAAGATGTATACCATGTTGCATATTGCATCTCTGCAACTGAATGCTTAGGCGTCACTTGGCAATAATCTGTTTCTTTAGTCTACCTTGTTTATTAATATGAAACCATGTTCTTATCATAGTAACAGTGTTTTATCACTGTATTGTAGTGCAGTTTCTATGTGTTGCCTATTTTATTTCTTTTATTTTTGGTTA
This sequence comes from Girardinichthys multiradiatus, assembly GCF_021462225.1. NCBI lineage: Eukaryota > Metazoa > Chordata > Actinopteri > Cyprinodontiformes > Goodeidae > Girardinichthys > Girardinichthys multiradiatus. The sequence continues at coordinate 43,593,254 of NC_061815.1, read as the reverse complement.
GGAGTTGGCTTGAGAGAAACACATGAAAATCTGAATACTGTACAGCACTACATCGGTGAAAATGGTGAAAAAGGTAAAAGAAAGAAAAGAATTCATTCAAAATGCATGAAACATAATAAAGTTGTCAATACGTCAACATAGTCTAACAAAGCATTAGATACTCATTCAATTCAATTCAAAAAATACTTTATTAATCCCAAAGGGAAATTAAATGTTGTAGCTCATTATGAAGGTTTCCTCAAAGAGCCGTTGTAGATGCTGATGGCTGTGGGCAGGAAGGATCTCCTGTAGCGCTCCGTCTTACAGCAGATCTGAAGAAGCCTCTGACTGAAGACACTCTGTTGTTGTAGGACAGTCTCATGAAGAGGATGCTCAGAGTTCTCCATAATGTTCTTCATTTTATGAAGAATCCATCTTTCCACAATGATCTTCAGAGGTTCCAGAGGAGTCCCCAGAACAGAACCAGCCTTCTTTATCAGCTTGTTGAGCTTTTTTAAGTCCCTGGTTCTGATGCTGCTTCCCCAGCAGATGATGGTAGAAGAGATCACACTCTCCACAACAGACTTATGGAAGATATGCAGCATCTTGCTGCAAACACCAAAGGACCTAAGCTTCCTCAAGAAGTACAGTCTGCTCTGTCCCTTCTTGTAGACGGCTTCACAGTTGCATCTCCACTCTAGTCTGTTGTCCAGGTGAACACCGAGGTATTTATACTCCTCCACCACCTCCACTTCTTCTCCCATGATAGAAATAGTTTTTGACTTATTCCTGTTTCTCTTAAAATCTACAATCATCTCCTTTGTTTTAGTCACGTTCAAAATGAGATGATTGTTTCCACACCATGCCACAAAGCGGTCCACCACCTTCCTGTACTCAGCTTCTTGTCCATCTCTGATCCACCCCACGACTACAGAATCATCCGAGTATTTCTGCAGATGACAGGAGACTGTCTTGTACTGGAAGTCTGAGGTGTACAGAGTGAAAAGGAATGGTGAGTACAGTCCCCTGTGGTGCTCATCAGTCAGCCCACAGTATAATTCATACTTAGTTTTGTGAATCCATTCACTTTTGCAAAACAAAAACACAAAATTATTCAGTTTGTTTTGTTGGGGGGGGGGGGGGGGGGGCGTGGGGGGTGGTTCACTGTGCAGGTCAGTATTTGCCAACAAATTCAAACGTGGCCAATCAGAAAATATAAAGTCTCTGTGAATGTTTTTTCCTCAGAAAGTGATGGTAAAAAATTAATAATTAATCGCACATTCAGCCGATAACTTTTAAAAACCGACCTGAGCCCATTCACCCTACCCCTCTGCTTGCACTCTGCGCATGCGCCTCTGCTCTCCACAGAGTTTCGGCCTGTTCCGGAACCACTCGGTGATTCTCGCCTCTTTGTTACACTGATAGTGGATTTAACTCGGATTCAACCCAAACATCCAGCGGACTGCGCGGCTCTCAACCAGGTTAGTTCCTTCACATGTCCTCCTGTACTACGTGTGTCCGTCCTCGGCGGCACGGTCTGCGGTTTCACGGTACCGGTTCGCTCCCCGTCCGCTCCGGAGCATGCTGTACGTGTTGTTTTATACGCCTGTGTGGTGGTGTATGGCGGCGCCGGGCCCTGCAGTTGCACACCGGGGATGAGGTGGTGGCGGGGGGGTTTGTGAGAGGAAAAGTGTGCCGTTCAGACGCCTGTAACGCTAACCGGGCTGTCCACCGGTAGCCCGGTCTGTGGGGAGCTTCCTGTGTGTCTCGTTATGTTTAAATGCCGTTGTTTCTCCTAACCAAACATCAGTTCTTGGTTCCCATTGAGATGGAATGTTCTTGAAAGCTCATGCTCCACCATTAAGCTAACCTCTTCCCCCCCCCCCACGGTCCAAAGTTCATGCTAACATGTGGAGGAGGAGCTGCTTTGTGGCTTTGCGTTAAATTAAAATGAAAAAGTTGTTGCATATTTGTGTATCTTGTCTTGAGGGTGGATGTCGCCCCTCTCCCGGCTGCTGAGAGCAGCCTGACATTGTGGGGAGGAAGACATGCTGAGAGCAACCAACAAGTCTGTGCAGTTTTCTGAGAGGAGATGTAGATAAATAATCACTTTCATGCATGTGTGATGGAGTCAGAAGGACCTAATCAGGCTTTAGATTGGAAGATCTTGGACTTTTGGAGCCTGTGTAGCAAGCTTCATATTATTTACAGGTCTAAAGGTTTTTAGAAGAGGGTCAAAGTTGTGTTGTATTTGGATTAACAAGATGCATAAATCTAAAAGATATGAGACAATATTGCATGTTATTTATGAAGTTGATTTTTCTTAAGGTTAGTGCAAATCACCAAAGTTTGTTCTTGTACGTCAGTCTGTGGTCCTTCCTGGTTTTCTAATCACATTGAAAAGTGTGCTATTTGATTTAAGTAGTTTTCCAGGTCTGGAATATGTTGGAAACCAGATTATGAAAAAAAAAGTCAATTTCCCTCATTGTCTAAACTTTGGATCCATCTTCTAACATTCATGCTTTTTGCAATTTTCATATTTAATGCCAATCTCTGTAGAAATATCTGCAAGAAACTCATCATGAAATCCTGTTTAACCCTGGATGTTTCAATCTGGAAAACTAGGAGTTTTTGACATGAACAATGTTTACAAACCTTGTTGTTAACATGTTAGCATTTCCTCCATGTTTGTGGGAAAAACGGCCTTCATTGAGATCAGTTATCAAACTCCAGACCCGTGTTCTGTAATGTTTTGCTGTGCCTCTACTTCAACACAGCTGAATCCAATAATCAGCTCATTAGCAGGACTTTGTTGAAATCACTTGGCAACATGTCATGTGATTGGGGTTGCAGGACATGGATTTTGACACCCCGGGTTTAGATCGTCATCATGCTGCATGCTTTGTAAATTTGACTTTGACAAGAGTCCCATCACCATGGAGTGACTGTGACCACATGTTGGTCTGTTTGTGTCTATCAATCTGAAAAGACTCATTATGCCAAAGGGATTTATTTAAAATGAGATTAAACCTTCAGAATGACCTCTTATTGGTGGGGTTTCGTGGCCATGTGAACATGCCAGCTAAATGTGCCATTGTCGTTCTTGTTTTCTTAAAGTTTACTCTAGAGATGACAGTGTGAGAACACCTGGGTACCTTGTTCAAAACATCAAAGACCAGACTATGGCGGCAACAGCTTCAGTAGAGATCTCAGAGCCCCCATTCCCCAGCTAAATCTTGTTCCCTAGTCAGCTGGGAGGTATAATCTCTCCAGTGAAACCTGGGTCTGCCCTAAGGTCTTCTACCGATGGGTTGTATCCAAAACGCCTCCCATTGGAAGGCATACTCACACCAGCAACCTCAACGGGCTCCTTTCGGCGAGGAGGCGCAGTGACTCTTGTTGAGTAGGTCACCTACACCCTACAGTGGTGATGAACCCACCGTCTCTTTCTTATAGTCATCATTCACAGAAAATAACCTGATTGAGGGATGGAATGTAGATTGATTGATACATTTAGAGATGATCGTTTCTGCTCTGCAGTAACTTTATTACCACAGACCAATACAGCCAAACAGGCAGTGTTCTTACCCTGAACAAAACCCAGAGATACCTCTAGTTGGGACAGTAACGTCACCACAGGCTCAAACTTGAATGATACTTTATTATGAGTTAAGTTTTCATCTCCTCTTTAAGAAACAGCATTAATGTCAACTCTGATATCTACATTGTGTAAAAACACTCATATTATCTTCACCTGTCAAGTCAACAACCTCCCCGCCCTGAGATATCATGTCCCAATCATAATTTTTGACATTATAACATAATGTCTCTGTGTTAATCAGTGTGTAATGATCACAAATGACCTAAGAATAATCTATTATACCAGAAAATATGCCTCTCTGTCTGGTAAAACAATGTTAATGGTCCCTCTGGGCAGCCTGATAAAACTGCATGACAGCCAAGCAGGATACGGACTCAGCACTGCTTTATAATGAGAAAACTCAATAGAAACTGAAGCGGCAGAAAATGCATTTGTCTTTTTCTTGGACAGGAAATGAAATCAGACACCTCCCTAAATGAGCACTAAGCAACTGTAGAGGATCCCCCATTTGCAAATAAAGCTGCAGTTGGAGGTTTACATAATCTGCCCTGCTCTTGATATTTTTGTTTCTTAACAAAGTTTTTTGTTTTTTAATTGAGAAAGAGACTGAAAAGAATAAATCACATTTGGACTTACATGGAGGAGCTAATTGTATGTCAGATTAATGTTATAGGTGGAAGATGAAAGCAGAGATGGGTTTCTTGAAATAAAAACCAGAATCTGGTTATTATGAAATGCAATTTTTCCCTCATGTTACAGAGGAATTTAGCAGAAATGTGTGCTTGCATGAACCTGATTAATGCATCAGTCTCTCAACTGGTCTTTGTTACAGAGAAAAGCCCTGCAGCTTTCTGTTACATCACTGCAACATACATGGATGAGTTTAGGGGTCTTTGTCTGGAAATGACCTGGAGGTCTGGTCACACCACCAGCTACACCAACAAACTCCTTTAATTTAGGGAAACCTGCCTGAATTTCCATGTGACTTTCTGACTCCCATGTTATCAAGACAGGATTGTTCTGACTTATAAAGGAACTGAGAGGTTTTTTCTTTTGTGAAATATTGCACAACGCTGAGATGGGAAATGCGAAACATGGCAACAAGTGACAGAAAAGACAATAAATTATAGCCAACAGTTCTTTTTTTTGTTAGTTTTTTTGCATTTTCACACACTTTGCATTTAAAACTGATACCAGATATTACCTCTGGTTTCAGATGTTTTAAAAGACACTGGTTTGGGTCAGTTTGGATTACCTAAATAATTTCTATTTGCTAAATGCTAGAATGATGGGAAAATATATACAGGTCCTTCTCAAAAAATTAGCATATTGTGATAAAGTTCATTATTTTCTATAATGTAATGATGAAAATTTAACATTCATATATTTTAGATTCATTGCACACTAACTGAAATATTTCAGGTCTTTTATTGTCTTAATACGGATGATTTTGGCATACAGCTCATGAAAACCCCAAATTCTTATCTCACAAAATTAGCATATTTCATCCAACCAATAAAAGAAAAGTGTTTTTAATACAAACATTGTCAACCTTCAAATAATCATGTACAGTTATGCACTCAATACTTGGTCGGGAATCCTTTTGCAGAAATGACTGCTTCAATGCGGCGTGGCATGGAGGCAATCAACCTGTGGCACTGCTGAGGTCTTATGGAGGCCCAGGATGCTTCGATAGCGGCCTTTAGCTCATCCAGAGTGTTGGGTCTTGAGTCTCTCAACGTTCTCTTCACAATATCCCACAGATTCTCTATGGGGTTCAGGTCAGGAGAGTTGGCAGGCCAATTGAGCACAGTGATACCATGGTCAGTAAACCATTTACCAGTGGTTTTGGCACTGTGAGCAGGTGCCAGGTCGTGCTGAAAAATGAAATCTTCATCTCCATAAAGCTTTTCAGCAGATGGAAGCATGAAGTGATCCAAAATCTCCTGATAGCTAGCTGCATTGACCCTGCCCTTGATAAAACACAGTGGACCAACACCAGCAGCTGACACGGCAACCCAGACCATCACTGACTGTGGGTACTTGACACTGGACTTCTGGCATTTTGGCATTTCCTTCTCCCCAGTCTTCCTCCAGACTCTGGCACCTTGATTTCCGAATAACACGCAGAATTTGCTTTCATCCGAAAAAAGTACTTTGGACCACTGAGCAACAGTCCAGTGCTGCTTTTCTGTAGCCCAAGTCTGGGGAATGCGGCACCTGTAGCCCATTTCCTGCACACGCCTGTGCACGGTGGCTCTGGATGTTTCTACTCCAGACTCAGTCCACTGCTTCCGCAGGTCCCCCAAGGTCTGGAATCGGCCCTTCTCCACAATCTTCCTCAGGGTTCGGTCACCTCTTCTCGTTGTGCAGCGTTTTCTGCCACACTTTTTCCTTCCCACAGACTTCCCACTGAGGTGCCTTGATACAGCACTCTGGGAACAGCCTATTCGTTCAGAAATTTCTTTCTGTGTCTTACCCTCTTGCTTGAGGGTGTCAATAGTGGCCTTCTGGACAGCAGTCAGGTCGGCAGTCTTACCCATGATTGGGGTTTTGAGTGATGAACCAGGCTGGGAGTTTTAAAGACCTCAGGAATCTTTTACAGGTGTTTAGAGTTAACTCGTTGATTCAGATGATTAGGTTCATAGCTCGTTTAGAGACCCTTTTAATGATATGCTAATTTTGTGAGATAGGAATTTTGAGTTTTCATGAGCTGTATGCCAAAATCATCCGTATTAAGACAATAAAAGACCTGAAATATTTCAGTTAGTGTGCAATGAATCTAAAATATATGAATGTTAAATTTTCATCATGACATTATGGAAAATAATGAACTTTATCACAATATGCTAATTTTTTGAGAAGGACCTGTATTTGTTTTTTTAAGTAAAGAGAAAAATCAAATTCAGAAGTTTACATTTTTCTTTTTAAGCTGCCTGACTTGAATCAAGCATTTTTTGTATTCCTATGCAGTAGTTTACTGGAATCTAGGCCCATTTCCCCTGACAGACCTGGGGCCTCATGTACGAAAGACTGCGCAGCTTTCATATTAAAAGTTTGCAGAAGGGAGAAATTCTGAAACTTGCAGCGCGCAAAAAATATGCATGTACCAAACCATAGACATGTCGCCACACACGTAGCCTTCATACATCCCAGTCGGCGGTAAATTGGGCACAGCTGCACGTGGCTCTTAAACCACCCTGTCCCTGCCCATAAATACATATGCAAAGTAGTATAAATAGCCAGAAGGCACCCACCACGTGTTCAAATAACCATGACAACAGCGGTGGGCAGGAAGGGAAAGAAGACGAGATTCATGTAATGTGAAATATAGGTTTTAATATCGGAGGTGGAGGCCAGATATCAAATATTATTTGGCAGTCATTCCTCTGGACTCACTAACAAAACAAAGGAAATGTAGTGGCAGAAGGTGGCAATTGCTGCAATTGCAGGTGCAAAAGCATTTTCATTTACAGATCGTGACCATAACGCAATATGAGTGCAGTCGGTAGCCCCGATCACATTTGGAAATGGGCTCCTCGCTGCAAATTGCAGCAACATTTATGGCTATTCAGCAACAGTGTAGGGGAGTTTTACATATTTGGGCAATGCACGATGAGGTTGTCACGTATAGCTGGCATGGCATGGCACACAGGTTATTGCGAAATACCCTATCTGTCAGCCAGCTCCCCCTGAAAAGCTCAGATTGCAAGGAATCCCTGTGTAGTGACAACTTGAGCTGGAACCGGCAATGCATGGTTCCTCCTAGTGGCCCTCTGTAACCCCTTAGTTATATGCAGGGCTCAAAGATGATTGCCCTGAGCAACCTAAAGTGACTAATAAGCCACTCATCATGTGCCAGCCGGTCAGAACAATCTATGAACATAACTCCTTCTGAATTCTTCCATCATCAATGTTCCCCAGCTGTGCCAAATCTGCCATTGTTCCACAATTACAGGTCCTTCTCAAAATATTAGCATATTGTGATAAAGTTCATTATTTTCCATAATGTCATGATTAAAATTTAACATTCATATATTTTAGATTCATTGCACACTAACTGAAATATTTCAGGTCTTTTATTGTCTTAATACGGATGATTTTGGCATACAGCTCATGAAAACCCAAAATTCCTATCTCACAAAATTAGCATATCATTAAAAGGGTCTCTAAACGAGCTATGAACCTAATCATCTGAATCAACAAGTTAACTCTAAACACCTGCAAAAGATTCCTGAGGCCTTTAAAACTCCCAGCCTGGTTCATCACTCAAAACCCCAATCATGGGTAAGACTGCCGACCTGACTGCTGTCCAGAAGGCCACTATTGACACCCTCAAGCAAGAGGGTAAGACACAGAAAGAAATTTCTGAACGAATAGGCTGTTCCCAGAGTGCTGTATCAAGGCACCTCAGTGGGAAGTCTGTGGGAAGGAAAAAGTGTGGCAGAAAACGCTGCACAATGAGAAGAGGTGACCGGACCCTGAGGAAGATTGTGGAGAAGGGCCAATTCCAGACCTTGGGGGACCTGCGGAAGCAGTGGACTGAGTCTGGAGTAGAAACATCCAGAGCCACCGTGTGCAGGAAATGGGCTACAGGTGCCGCATTCCCCAGGTCAAGCCACTTTTGAACCAGAAACAGCGGCAGAAGCGCCTGACCTGGGCTTCAGAGAAGCAGCACTGGACTGTTGCTCAGTGGTCCAAAGTACTTTTTTTGGATGAAAGCAAATTCTGCATGTCATTCGGAAATCAAGGTGCCAGAATCTGGAGGAAGATTGGGGAGAAGGAAATGCCAAAATGCCAGAAGTCCAGTGTCAAGTACCCACAGTCAGTCTGGGGTGCCGTGTCAGCTGCTGGTGTTGGTCCACTGTGTTTTATCAAGGGCAGGGTCAATGCAGCTAGCTATCAGGAGATTTTGGGGCACTTCATGCTTCCATCTGCTGAAAAGCTTTATGGAGATGAAGATTTCATTTTTCAGCACAACCTGGCACCTGCTCACAGTGCCAAAACCACTGGTAAATGGTTTACTGACCATGGTATCACTGTGCTCAATTGGCCTGCCAACTCTCCTGACCTGAACCCCATAGAGAATCTGTGGGATATTGTGAAGAGAACGTTGAGAGACTCAAGACCCAACACTCTGGATGAGCTAAAGGCCGCTATCGAAGCATCCTGGGCCTCCATAAGACCTCAGCAGTGCCACAGGCTGATTGCCTCCATGCCACGCCGCATTGAAGCAGTCATTTCTGCAAAAGGATTCCCGACCAAGTATTGAGTGCATAACTGTACATGATTATTTGAAGGTTGACGTTTTTTGTATTTAAAAACTCTTTTATTGGTCGGATAAAATATGCTAATTTTGTGAGATAGGAATTTTGGGTTTTCATGAGCTGTATGCCAAAATGATCCATATTAAGACAATAAAAGACCTGAAATATTTCAATTAGTGTGCAATGAATCTAAAATATATGAATGTTAAATTTTCATCATTACATTATGGAAAATAATGAACTTTATCACAATATGCTAATATTTTGAGAAGGACCTGTACACACCTCTACGCAGCGATGGACGTGTGATTTTCTACACCTTGTCTACCTTTTAAAAATCATCACAGCCAACTTGTTTAGACTTAATGTGCTGATCCAACACTGTTTTTCCTTTAGTAAGAATGAACATGCCTCTTAGATAATTTACACGCATTTCATGCGCATCGGCTCACACAGCGATGCGCGTTGACATCTACAGTGGAGAGAACAAGTATTTGAAACACTGCCAATTTTGCAGGTTTTGCCACTTGCAAAGCAGTAGCAGCAGTGTAGAGGTCTTTAGTTTTTATCATAGGTACTTTTCAACTGTGAGTGACGGAATCTAAAACAAAAATCCAGAAAATCAAATTGTGATTTTTAAGTATTTAATTCACATTTTATTGCAATGCATAATTGTGTATGTATTTAATACATCAGGGAATAAATCAGGGAAACAAAACTTAATATTTGATACAGGAACATTTGTTTACAATTACACATATCAGACATTTCCTGTAGTTCTTGACGAGGTTTACACACAGTGCAGCAGGGTTTTTGGACCACTCCTTCATACAGATCTTCTCCAGATCCTTCAGGTTTCAGGGCTGTCGCTGGGCAATACGGACTTTCAGCTCCCTCCAAAGATTTCCAATTGGGTTCAGGTCCAAAGACTGTCTAGGCCACTCCAGGACCGTGAGATGCTTCTTATGGAGCCACTCCTTAGTTGGCCTGGCTGTGTGCTTCGGGTCATTGTCATGCTCGAAGATCCAGCCACGACCCATCTTTAATGCCCTTACTGAGGGAAGGAGGTTGTTGGCTAAGATCTCCCGATACATGGCCCTGTCCATCTACCCCTCAATACGATGCAGTCGTCCTGTCCCCTTTGGGGAAAAGCATCCCCAAAGAATGATGTTTCGACCTCCATGCTTCACGGTAGGGATGGTGTTCTTGGGGTTGTGCTCATCCTTCTTCTTCCTCCCCACATGGCGAGTGGAGTTTAGACCAAAAAGCTCTATTTTTGTCTCCTCGGACCACATGACCGTCTCCCATTCCTCCTCTGGATCATCCAGATGACAAACTTCAGACAGGCCTGGACATGCGCTGGCTTGAGCAGGGAGACCTTTCGTGTGCCGCAGGATTTTAATCCATGGCGGCGTAGTGGGTGATTAATGGTCTTCTTTGAGACTGTGGTCCCAGCTCTTTTCAAGTTATTGACTAGGTCCTGTTGTGTAGTTCTGGGCTGATCCCTCACCTTCCTCATGATCATTGATGCCCAATGAGCTGAGATCTTGCCTGGAGCCCCAGACCGAGGGAGATTAACCGTCATCTTGAACTTCCATTTTCTTATAATTGCACCAACAGTTGTGTTCTAACCAAGCTGCTTGGTTATTTTCCTTTAGCCCATCCTAGCCTTGTGCAGGGTTTACTATTTTATCCCTGATGTCCTCACACAGCTCTCTGGTCTTTGCAATTGTGGAGAGGTTGGAGTTTGTTTGATTGAGCGTGTGGACAGGAGTCTTTTGTGCAGATAACAAGTTCAATCAGGTGCAGTTAATACAGGTAATGAGTGGAGAACAGGAGGGATTCTTAAAGAAGAACCAACAGGCCTGTGAGAGCCAGGATTCTTACTGGTTGTTAGATGATAAAATACTTATTTCATGCAAATTAGTTACTTAAAAATCATACATGATAGGTTGTACATGCCGATTTGTGCGTAAAACATTGTGACGCAAAGGTTTTATGCATACGCACGCTTTGTACGTGGGGCCCCTTGTATTTGTAACCTGCCTGGCTCGTACACACTTTTTAAACCTTGTCCTTACATTTGTGTGTTGGACTTGCATCATGGCCTTGCAATGACTTTGTTGCTCTTAAGCCACTTTGTAGCTCATTTGGGTCCATTGTCCATTTTGACAAGCTTTAACTTCCTGGCTGATGTCCCGAGGTGTTGCTTCGATATTTCAATCATAACCATCTCTTTTTTAACGCTTAATGACCTACCATAGAACAAGTTTGCCAGAGCATTTTTTTACATTTGTACATGCTGTAGAGCCATTTTTTGAGCATTTCAATTTGCTATACATCAATACAACCCTTACATCCTAAATTTTAATATTTTGTATATATTTTGTATTAAGTAAATTGCAAAAAAGTGCAATTGACAACCAGAAAAATTATAATCTTTTTTTTTTTTGCACATATTTTCCTAAATACAGAAATAGTGTCATAGCTGTATCCCTCAAATATTGCAATATAAAAAAGTTGCACAAAACTATGGGGTATGAACGCTGTCAAAAACAATGTATATGTAAAGACGTAAATGTGTGCATATTAGTCATATTAGTGCTGCTGCTTCTTCTTCTCTTCTTCTGCTGGCGGTTCGCAACAAATTCAGAGGTGCATACTGTACATCATTGTATAACTCCACCCACTATATTCTGAGCCTGAGATCACGTGACACCAAGTCGCTGATGTAAATTCTTATTCTCAAAGAAAAGAAATTGTATTCACAAACTGTTATAGCATATTGTACTCATAAAGAATAAACCACAACTGTAAACTTGAACTTTGTGTTTGTAATTTCTTGAAACTGTAACATTTTATTTTGTATTCTTATAGAGAAAATATACAATACCTCTTTTGGATTTTACTTATGCACAACTATTGACTAATATGCACACATTTCCGTCTTTACATACACATTGTTTTTGACAGCATTCTTACCCCATACAGCGAGACATGTCCCAGATGTGCTCAATCGGATTCAGGTCTGGGGAACCAGTTTCAATGTCTTCATCTTGCAGGAACTGACCTCCCTCCAAAGAAATGCCACCCCACACCATTACTGACCCACTGCCAAACCGGTCATGCTGAAGGATGTTGCAGGCAGCAGATCTCTCTCCACGGTGTCTCCAGACTCTGTCACGTCTGTCACATGTGCTCAGTGTGAACCTGCTTTCATCTGTGAAGAGCACAGGGCGCCAGTGGCGAATTTGCCAATCCTGATGTTCTCTGGCAAATGCCAAGCGTCCTGCACGGGGGCTGTGAGCACAACCCCCATTTGTGGACGTCGGGCCCTCATACCATCCTCATGGAGTCGGTTTCTAACCGTTTGTGCAGACACATGCACATTTGTGGTCTGCTGGAGGTCATTTTGCAGGGCTCTGGCAGTGCTCCTCCTGTTCCTCCTTGCACAAAGGCGGAGGTAGTCCGTTTAAAACTCATTTGAGAACATGTGGCAGGACTTGAAAACTGATGTTCTAACAAATCTGACTTAGCCTGAGCTATAGGCTAATGAACAGAAATGTCAGCTTCTAGATGAGCAAACATACCCCTAAATGCTTGTAGCTGTATTTGCCACGTAAGCTGGTCCTATGGTGTATTGTGTGTATTTTTCATTTGTAAAAAATGTAAAAACCATATTTCCTTCTTCACAATTATGCACTTCTTCTTACTGATTTATCACATGAAATTACAGTAAAACACATGGACATTTTTGCATATGTGACAGAATGTGAGAAAGTTGAAGGGTGTAAATACTTTCACATAGCCAGAGTTTTATTGCTGAACTTGGTCAGCAGACCTGGCTACGAATTATGTTGACAGTAGCTTGCAAAAATATGGCCATGTTAGCAGTCAATGGAGCATGGAGATGAGGAAGAGGACCTGAATGAAACTGCTCTGATAAATGTAAAAACGTTTAGGTTGATAAATCTACCTGTAGGTGCTTAGAGTAAAATAAACATGGCTGTCCTTGTGCTGGACTTAGACTGAATGTAATTAAAAATGGTTCCTTGAGCCCCAATTTGCACAAACTTTGTCTTTGGATAAAACTCAAGTCCCTGCTTGTGCTTCTTCTGATTCCATCTGTTGTGTGTCAACATCTGAAATAGATGCTTGCCAACAGGTTGGGCAAATTTCAACAGCCTCTTTTCTTTGTGTCGACATTAAAAACAGTCTCTGGCAGAAACTGTGGCATTAAACGCTGCTGATGTTTTTCACATCTGACTGCTGACTTGGTCTGGTGTTGGAAATTATGTGCATTGCTCACCTGGTACAATTCTTCCTTATTTTAGCCAGACATTTATTTTTTTATCTTGAAGTATTTCCTTAAAATTTGAATAAACGACCAAGAAAGTGAAAGCAACAACAGGAAACAAGATTTAATTCCTCGTGACAGGCCTTTTTTTTCTTTACTCCCTGCCTTCATTCTGAGCAGCAGACAAACAATAACAGGTCAGCTGTTGGAGATAAAAACTGTCGAGGGTCAGCAAAGGTCTTAATCAGATCAAAGACCAAGAGACTCCCTGCTTCTAGCATCTGTCAGCTTAATAAATGCTTTTATAAATGAATGTCAGTGCTTCAGTTGAGGAATTAATCCCTTGCTTGCCTTGCACTTCAGACCATCTGTACGGTAAATGGGTAATAACTGTCATCCCAGACCTTGTGGGTGACTCGTTTAGAGGCTCTTGTTTAAAACTGAGAAAATCAGAACAACAGAAATCCACGTAATGTCTCACTGAACACTCTTTGCTGCAGAAAGCCTCTTTAACTCAATATTTTCCTTTTTAATTTAATCTGGGAAATGGAAGCAGGAAATTAACTTTGTTTGGTTTGAAATTATGTTTGCTTAGTTTGTTTGGTGCACTGATTTTCACACACACAACTATACTTGAAGTACACCTTGTTGAAGGTAAAGTTAGGCATTCCAGATTAAAAAGACTAGGCTTCTTGCTCATTTAATGCTTCAGTGTTTTCAAGTTAACGACCCATCCTCATGTCCAATAGATCTGCAACGATTATATTTATAATCGAATTATCTCTTGACTATTTTTCCGAATAGTAGACTAATAATTGGATAGCCAAAGGTGCTTAATAGGAGATTTTTTACAGAATTTCAACCAGGTGATACTAAAACTATGTCACACGAGGGTTTCTGGATAGAGCACATTTACAGAAAAAGGCTTTTTACCTTAAATGCAAAATGTTGATATGTTTTGTATAGTTTTTACCTAATTACTGCTCTGAGTGGGTTGTTTTCTAAGCAAATGCTATGTTTCAGAGTCTGTATAAGCCAGTTAATGATTATTCGATGACTAAATTATTTTACAATTATTGAAATAATCCATTAATCATGATTAATCTGAGGTTAGTTGAATTCAGCTCTCCTGGTTCTCTGGTGTCTTTATCGCTGATGTAAAAGATGTATCCATTTGACCTGGAGAGCATTTTCATTGAAGAGCCTGGTTGATTTTTGTGATCTGTCTAGTCTAAGATAGGTGGGAATCAGTTGCTTCTGTTCGTAGAAGTAGTCGCTCTTCAGTCCCTCCTGAATCAACATTTATTAAACAGGCAAAACTGAAATGAAACTGCTCTGTTTGAAAATAAAATACACACCTTGACCTTTGACCTGACTTCCAGCATGTTCTAGCTGTAGAACAAATGGTCTCACATTTACCTCTACAGGATTTTGTTGTACAGAGGAGTTCATGGTCACGTCAATGATTGCAATATGCCCAGGTCCCAAACATCACATCTCCACCGCCGTGCTCTATAATTAGCATGAGATGCTTTATGCTGATATGCTATAAAGTTTTCTCTCAATATGGTGCGGTCAATAATTGCCAGACGTGTAGATTTTTATCATATGTTACTCTTCATCATTCCGATTTAACTGAAAATGCTTTCTCCTTTGCAATACTTTGCAAAAACAAACCTTACTTTTCTAGTCTTTGTCATGTCATGACCTTTAACATTCAACAGGCTAACTGAGGCTTGTAAAATCTGAAATGAAGCTTTCTCAGTTTTGCTGTTTCTTTGAGCAACACATGGTCTGAACCTGGGATGAATTTGCTGGGTCATCCATTCCTGGGAAGCTTGGCTCTTGCCTTAAGTGGTTTCCATGTTTGAATAATCTTCATCACCGAAGAGTTATGGATTTCAAATACTTTGCCCTATAACCCCTCTCGGATTGATTCACAGAAACAGTTGGTTTTCTCAGGTCATTTCTAATGTCTTTCCGGTTTGGCATCGTGTTAAGAAACAAGTGTTTATTTTGGAGCAACAAACAGGCAAAATCTCTGCTTTTATCAGGTGAATTTAATTTTTAGCTCCTGGCTGCTACTTTTCCCTCTGATGCCCTTTGTAAGCAGCAAAGACAAGCTTAGGTTTCCACACACAGCTTCACCAATGTTTGTTTAATAAAGCCACTGTGGAGTCTGCTGTTTCTACTTATAAGATTTAATTTAAATAATTTTAGATTCTGGTAAGGACCAGAACATTTTCATTATGTTCTGGTCCTTACCAGAACATAATGAAATAAAACAAAAACACACAGAACTGAAACGTGGCTGAACTTGTTTGTCCACAGATTGTAAAATGTAGCTTATAAGCCGTGAAGTAGTGACCTAATTTAATTTAATTTACTTTAGTCTAACTACATGGACAGTCTCTACTAGTCCTTCAATGACCTTTACATCCAATCCTTGCTACTGTCAAACATTTTCTTTACCTTTGAAAGTAAATATCTTTGAAAAAGTTCTAATGTAATGTAGAAAAAGTGCTTTTTAGTGCATAAAGTTTATGGATTTAAACATTCACTACAAGATTTGTTAACTCTTGTATCGACAAAGAGGATATCAGTGAAGACAATCTACAACCTTTTGATGTGAACCGTTCAACAACGGCTGCTTAGATGCAAATGGCAAATGATTGCAGAGGAAACTGAGAATATGTGAAAACGGCAACGCACAAGCTGGGCAAATGTCCTTTGGTAAATAAATGTTTGAAATGAATAAAAGGACAACTGGGGGCTTGGGGTAAGTGGGAGGCAGAGGAGTCCTGGAGGCTTTCAGCTCTGAGGTTGGTTAAGTGCTGACATTTCTCACTGTGACCTGCAGGCAGGCATGTTAAGGGAAGTTTGACATTTGAGTCCTGATAGAAGCGACATGTCCCACTGTTAAAGTCTGCAAAACTAAAGCGATTTATCAGAACTCTTTAAAATAGCCAGACTGATGAAGGGAAACGTGGCACACCTGTATGGATTTTACATTTATCCATGTTTGTACAGTACATAAAGTAACATCGCCGCTGATAACTGATCGTCATAACCCACATTTTTTGGATTTTCAACTTTGTTATGATGGCAGTCTGTTTAAACTTGTATAGTTATTGCTCCCTTTGTTTGTAGCAGCAACATCAGTACACCCTAACGCGATGACACAAGCCCCAAATTCTTTAAATTTGTCTACCAACCAAAACTGTATCTTCAGATTAGATGTAATCGTATTTTTGGAGCCTCCGAGACAAACATAACGAGCTGTTACTGATGCTAGTGTGTTTTAGGGTTTGAGTTTATGACCTTTAAACTGGAATAGATAAATGTTGCCATTTCATTCAGGTGGTTTTTACATTGATTTTGACACAACATCAATACTGCTGTTAATTTCTTAATTATATCACTGTTCTAACTGTTTTTGCCAGACTTTCGCACCTGTGTGTGTTTTGTATAGTAACAGGATTATTGGTTTGGACTTTGGCTGTGGTTAGTGGAAATTTTCTTTATTACACAATAATCTGATTAATTTGCCACTGCTGGAGATGGGCACCAAACGCTAGGATGGATGGATGACTAATTTACTACTTATTGATGAAGGCGGCAACAGCCGTATGCCTACTAGGGCTGCCTCTAACGACTACTAATCAGTTCACTCATTTTATAGATATATAAAATAGAGATCTAATATAGATGTCCTTAATGTCACTTTTGCGAGGTGCCATTTGGAAGGCGATGTTTGTAGCTAATATTCATTTTGCATGCCAGTAAGATATTGAGCCCGTTAGACAAGGTTTCTATGCATCGGATGCCCACACCTGATGTAGATTTATGCCCAAGATGCTAAAGGTAAAATAGAGATTCATCACAGTTGGCACTGTCATCACAATATTTACTTGTATAATCACCATGACATGCTTTCCTAATATCGTACGACTCTATAGTAGATATATATATTTTTCCCTTGTTCACTGGATCTTTCTCTGCAGCTGCTGATGCAGAACACTTGCTACATGCATGCTGCACTCTGCTAATTAACTTACAAAGGATCCAGACCTCCATTTAAGGTTGTTGTTACTTGAGACTAGAGCTGCACGGTAGCTGGAAAATACACTGTCCAAAAAAATAAAGGGAACACTCAAATAACACATCCTAGACCTGAATGAATGAAATATTCTCATTGAATACTTTGTTCTGTACAAAGGTGAATGTGCTGACAACAAAATCACACACAAATTATCAATGGAAATCAAATTTATTAACCAATGGAGGCCTGGATTTGGAGTCACACACAAAATTAAAGTGGAAAAACACACTACAGGCTGATCCAACTTTGATGTAATGTCCTTAAAACAAGTCAAAATGAGGCTCAGTATTGTGTGTGACCTCCACGTGCCTGTATGACCTCCCTACAACGCCTGGGCATGCTCCTGATGAGACGGTGGATGGTCTCCTGAGGGATCTCCTCCCAGACCTGGACTAAAGCATCCGCCAACTCCTGGACAGTCTGATGCAACGTGACGTTGGTGGATGGAGCGAGACATGATGTCCCAGATGTGCTCAATCGGATTCAGGTCTGGGGAACCAGTTTCAATGTCTTCATCTTGCAGGAACCGCTGACACACTCCAGCCACATGAGGTCTAGCATTGTCCTGCATTAGGAGGACCACAGGGCCAACCGCACCAGCATATGGTCTCACAAGGGCTCTGAGGATCTCATCTCGGTACCTAATGGCAGTCAGGCTACCTCTCCAAAGAAATGCCACCCCACACCATTACTGACCCACTGCCAAACCGGTCATGCTGAAGGATGTTGCAGGCAGCAGATCGCTCTCCATGGTGTCTCCACACCCTGTCACGTCTGTCACATGTGCTCAGTGTGAACCTGCTTTCATCTGTGAAGACCACAGGGCGCCAGTGGCGAATTTACCAATCATGGTGTTCTCTGGCAAATACCAAGCGTCCTGCACGGTGTTGGGCTGTGAGCTCAACCCCCATTTGTGGATGTCAGGCCTTCATACCATCCTCATGGAGTCGGTTTCTAACCGTTTGTGCAGACACATGCACATTTGTGGCCTGCTGGAAGTAATTTTGCAGGGCTCTGGCAGTGCTCCTCCTTGCACAAAGGCGGAGGTAGCGGTCCTGCTGCTGGGTTGTTGTCCTCCTACAGCCTCCTCCACGTCTCCTGGTGTACTAGCTTGTCTCCTGGTAGCGCCTCCAGGCTCTGGACACTACGCTGACAGACACAGCAAACCTTCTTGCCACAGCTCACATTGATGTGCCATCCTGGATGAGCTGCACTACCTGAGCCACTTGTGTGGGTTGTAGAGTCTGTCTCATGCTACCACGAGCGTGAAAGCACCACCAACATTCAAAAGTGACCAAAACATCAGCCAGAAAACATAGGTACTGAAAGTGGTCTGTGGTCCCCACCTGCAGAACCACTCCTTTATTGAGTGTCTTGCTAATCGCCAAAGATTTCCCCCTGTTGTCTTTTTCATTTGAACATCATGTGAAATTGATGGTCAATCAGTGTTGCTTCCTAAATTGACAGTTTGATTTCACAGAAGTTTGATTTACTTGGAGTAATATTGTGTTGTTTAAGTGTTCCCTTTTTTTGTGAGCAGTGTATGTGAGCGTGATACTATTACTGAAAACAGCAAAGGCTGTAGTGATTACAATTAACCCACATTTTCCTGGTTCTTTATTTATTTATTTACTCTGATATATTGTTCTCACTGCTATCCATGAGCCACAGAGAATATAAATCATACAGCATTAAGGGAAGACGGATCATACTGACCAAATTTATTATCCTTGTGCAGATTGTAATTGCATGACACTTGAAATGTACTATCCTACCAAATATTTTGTCAAAGCCGTCTTTTGAGATTGTATTGCACACATTGATACCTAGATGAAGATTGGAAGGTTTGTTGTAATGAAGGTTTTTTTGTTGAATTGTTTGCAGGCTGATTAAAGTGGTTGTTTTCAGTTTTGGTGCATTCAATTTACAGGTAAAAAAAACACATTTTTTCATATTTGAATTCTTAGTTTGGGAAGAAAATGTCTGTTTTTCTATCATTAGCTTAATAATTGGTTTATACCTAATCATAACATCTGTGCAGATGACTGTTACTATTTTCCTTTAAAATTCTTACTGCCCTGCGTCAGACTTGTCTCTTCAGCTACAGCTGCTTCCTGTTTGTCTACTTTGTTCATCAGTTTATTGTAAGGCAACTAGTTTTCAGACTTGGCATCTGTTAGTGAATCAAAGCAATACAAGGCATCAGTTCCCTAATGTGATTTGCAATTATGAATTAATAATTACTCAGGAACTCTAATCAGAGCAGAAAGGGGCTATCCTGGCCCTGAAGGGTCAGTGACCTGCATGTTTCAGTCACATGAACTGAAACATGCAGGTCAGCAGGCTGCAGAATTGGTGAGACGCTCCAGAGGTAAGTCGGCTATTCTGTTCGGCTGTCTGGGAGCGGGGCTCATCCTAAACAAGCAGGGGACCAGCACTGGAGGACTAGGATTGCCCAATCCTGAGTTAGTTACTACTTCTCTGCATTGAAGGAATTCAGTTCATTAGAGATATTGAGGGTGTCTGGTGAGGGGAGGTGTTTTTGGCCGACCCAAGACTTGCTGTCAATTTTAAATCTCACAGTTCGATTGAAAAGCCTCACAGTTCCCTCAGTTGAGAGGTGGAGGAGAAACGTCTGGGGACCTCTGCTTACGCTGTCGCTCCTGTGATCTTATCTTGGATAAATGATGGATGTAAATTCTTAAGTTTTACTCTCTGCAGCCATTTTCTGATCTTCTGGGAACTCAACCTAACTCGATTTCCCTTCTATGTTACCATTGGGCTGCGTACGTTTCATCCACGGATGAAAAGAAAGCACCGTTTGGACGGCTGCTGGTGGTCACATCTAAAATGTTGATGGGATGTTCTGAAGATTGCGCTGAACGCTGCTTTGCTGCTGAGACTTGAATGAGGACATCTGCCATTTTTTGTAAGGGAAATGTTGAGTTTTCTGACAGCCGTTCATTTAATCTACTTAACATAAATTGCTGTGTGCAATTCAATAAAGTAGCCGACCCAGGTACACTTATCCTGCTTCTTAGTTACTGCTACCAGTCGTTTGCTACAGGAGGGATTTTTCTAATAAGCTGTTCTGAAAAATACGACTCCTGACTGATATTTGTGCTAATCATCAAACATTCAATAAAAAATCTTCATTTTTTAACTGAATCTGACTGCACTGTTCAATGATTAGGATTAATTGGAATGTATGTACGTGACTTTTGTGAAGTGCCTTGAGACGACATGTGTTGAGAATTGGCGCTATATAAATAAACTGAATTGAATTGAATTTATTTGTTGTTTTTGAACCTTTTGGGTTTTAATATTTTGAACATTTTATACATTTTTCACATCAGTTGTCAAACCTGCAAACTACAAGGTGGTTCAGCAGGAGAAATCAGCTAGAAAACTATTGCAGTTAGTAGGCGTGGTTCATCCATAATGCCGTTATCATCAACTCAACATAGGGGTGAAGTCTCTGTATCAACAGTTACCCAGGCATGTGAAAAATTAGGACATCCTAGCACCAGCCTATGTGCATTTCCCAATATAGATATTTTTTAATTGTTAAAATACTGGAAAAGGTTAATATTTGATGTTTATTTTTAATTAAATCTATTTTCAGAGATAAAACAATATCTAGACATTGAAATAAGAAGATTTCTTTTGAAACACCATATTAAATAATGAGTTTTCCAAATTTTTTTACAACTCTATATTATTTTATTGATATTGAGAACCGCGAGAGTAAAAATCAGTAGCTTGTCGCGTGTTTTATTTTACCAAAATCTACATTTGACTCTTTTTTTTTTTCTTTTCCCCAGAACTGGATTATGGACATGTAGGTTTTTCATTTTACACATAAATGGGATCAAAAATAACAAAACATTTAATGAAACCACATTATGTAAGCAATACTTCCTGATGTTAGCCTTTAAAAACTTAAAGACAACATATAAGTGCAGTTGGGGATTTCTGATTAATAATAATAATAATTAACAATTGAAGGCCAAACCCTGGAGAAGGACACTGTCAGTATGAGAATAAAACTGTTAGTCTGAGCTCAGGTTATTCTGTTTTTGTTGACTCTCAGCTTAATTAGTAAAGGCTCCTTATAGAGTAATTGATTGTTTTTATACCTGTTACATCGGAATGTGGTTGAATCCAGTGAGTTTGTAAGAAATCATTGGTTATGTGACAGGGTTGTGTTGAGAAGATTTAATTAAAACTTTGAAAAACTTGTGTGAAAATTTGTACATTTTGTGTCCTTAAAAGTTTAGTAAGTTAAGCTTGATTTATGCTCTTTTAGGATATATAGGGAAATGCTCAAGAAATGGATGCTGCTTTGTAACTATTGAGTTTTAGGTCCTCACAGTTTTGACATGGCAGATTATTGAACCCTGATGGTGTTAATTTAAAATTAGGTCATTCTTTCTTCCACCAACAGGACAGGATTTTGCTGAGCAGTTCAAATGAACACAATGTGTGCTTCTAAGGTTGGGTAATATATTTGTTATTGGAAGCTCTGATTACAGCCTCTTTACGCATTTAGTTCATTCTTCAAGGTTTCTCCTCATTTGATGTCTCTGTTTGCCTCATTGTGTGTCTGCACAGCAGGCCTATTGCTTCTGTGTTTGAGATCTTGAAGAGTCCAGATAACAAGCTCGTTTGCTGACTCTAACACATGCCACTTAGGAGGAAATATTTGCACAAAGCCTCTTAGAGTATTGGGACGGTTTCATTTTTGTATAAGTGGTTTTAAAGAGAATCATTTACCCCTTTTCCATAAAGGCAGAGAAGGTCTTAGTACTTTAATCTACCCAATTGGCCCTTAGGGATCAATTTAACTGGAGGCACACATGACTGCTCCAGATATATTTAGCCACACCACATAGTTTAGTTGTGAATGTTTCAGAAAGATGTTTTTATAATGTTTTTGTCTCCGATGGGTGCACAAATTGAAGTTTTTTAAAATTATTTTTAGGGTATAGGGTGAATTATGGGTTGTGCATGAGTCTCTTTAGCATCAGAGCAAGAACGATGTCTGCATGGAGTATGAATTTGATTCCTACAGGCTTTTCCCTTCTAATAGCTGCTGTCTGTGGTGTTCATGGACATTATATCAAGACAGTCTTTTAGAGGAGGTTTTCTGATTTAAAAACCTGGGTTTTGTTTGTTCTTTGTTCAGATGATGTGGTTCTGTTGTCAGGTGTGGGGCATTACTGACAGGGTGAGGAGCTTCATTGTCCGGTGGGGCATGGGGTAGAGGTGCCTCTATGTATCAAAAGAAGTCAGCTGAGGTAGCCTGAAGGTTTCCTCACTGGGAGGAGGTCCCAGAGCAGACCCAGAACTTGCTGGTATTGTTTTATAAACCCCTTCTGGCCTTCTAGTGCTTGGAAATCCCACAGGAGGAGTTGCAGATGCAGACTGTCACCTTGTAGAGGGGTATCCTAGTTTCTCTCCTAGCTTGGAGCAGATCTTGTTAAAACGGAAGACAGCGGACAAATCCAGGTAGATGTGCAGAAAAACTTAAATCTTCTTTGTATAAATATAAAGCTTTAACAAAACTTTGAAATATACATTCTGTGTATGTAATTTAAGGAATTGGACACTTTGGTCATTTTTATCTAAAAATCAATGTCAATTGTTTGGTTTCGGGCACTGGTTTGCTTTGCTTTCAGTTGGAGTATTGCTGTTCCAGGTGATTTGTGTATTTATCATTTGAACCAGACCTAAAAGGGGCTCTTTCTTTTGAAGTTCTCTGAAAATGTTAAATAGTACCTTTTAATAGTTGAAATAATGTAAGAAGAACCAAGGAGATCCATGAAAAACATTTCAGTTTTATTTTGCAGTTAATATAAATGGACTTACCGCCACCTCCTAAAGCAAATTGGGACACTTGTTCAGGAATCTAAAGAAAGATTTGTTGAACAAACAGTTTTCAGGACCTTGCCTCTATGCAGCAGCAGATGATTTAACAGGAAGAGGACATACTAAAACTGTTCTCACAAAGTTGGAAACGCAAAGTGTCCAAAATGCTTTTGGGATGCTGAGTTCCTTTCTCTGGAACCAAGAGACTGGTGTATTGGGTTACTTGACAGAGTAGCATCATTCGTCACACAAGTGAAGTGAACACCTCTCCACTGCTCTAGAGTCTGGTGGCGACTTGATTTGGATCAGTGATACTCTGCATTGGACTTGGTGATATAAGGCTTGGATGCAGCTGTGCAGCCATGAATATACCCAATTGATGATGCTCTACACACTGCTGCATTAATCTGAAGCCTGCATGATGGAGGTCTGAAGCTCTAGCCTCTGCATGCTTTGGACCTCTACCTGCTCTGACCCCACCCAGTGTTTTTGCGTGGACTATCATTGAAAGCTAGTTTGGTGTCATTCCTGATCGCTTTCCCTTTGTTAGAATATCTCTAACAGTTGACAGCGGTGTGTTTATCAGTGAGGTTGGATCCTATCTTGGTTTCATACTGGAATTCACTGAGCTACTGACATTGACCCATTCCTTCACAAAGGTTTGTAAAATCAGTCTGCCTGCCTTTGTGCTGGATTTTATTCATCTGTTCCCACTGAAGTAACACTTAAATTAAATAATTTGGATCTGAGACACCAACACCTTTAGCAATATAGTGTAAATATGGCCTCTGATGCTTATGTAAGTCTTTATTGTATTACAAGTGGACTTGATTATTTAGGCTGAAATCTTTCAGAAGCACTTTCTGTTTTAAGGTTCCTATTGGGGCTGAAACGGTTCCTCGAATGATTCCAGGACATCGGTTACCAAAATTCCTCGAGGCAGATCAAATGTTAAAGTGTGTACACTAAAGACGTGTTGTGTTATTGCATTTTAAGCAATAAAATTTAGATTTTTTATTTTAAAGGGAATTCAGTTATTTGTTTACTTTCATTTTCTATTCCTTTTATTTATATTACTCACAAACTAAGCTTGAGTAGTTAAATGATAAATCTGCAGAAATTGTTTTTTTAAAAATTTGTTTTATCTGCTTAATCATCAGAATAATTGATAGAATACTCATTACTAAAAAATAACGGTGAGCTGCAGCCCTTGTTCTTATCTTTCTCTCTCCCTCTGCACCTTGGGATGAATGACACTTTATCTTGAAAAACTCCACTGCCTCGATTAGAAGCTCGATTATTCCAGCGTCGCCGCCTCTTGGCAGCTTGTCCAGCCTCCTGGCCGGCTGCAGTCTGCTTCTGTTTGGATTGCCTCTATTGTCTATCTGATTTCCCCAGGCACAGAGTCTTGCTAGGGGGATTGGGGACCATCAAAAAGAATTAAGAAGGAACAATAACTGTGTGTGACGGTGAATGTGTGAGGGAATCTGTGAACTTCTTTTATTTTGTGTGTTTTTCTATGGACTCTAGGTTTGGGTTGAGTGTTTGTGTGTGTGGTCTAGGGCTGTGTGTTTTGAACTAAAGCCAAAGTTTCCACAACAAGCAGAGGCCTCTCCTCCTGGCTCCTTCCGCTGATGCAGGCCTTCCCTGTCCGCCGCTCCAGCTGGCAACCAATTTATACTGAATCCAAACACTCCAGCGGCCAAAGGCGGCCCAACAGGGGCTCTTTGTGGAGCCAAAGTGTTTATCTGTCTACTTCTGCCTGTACTTAACACCTATTGGGGCTTGTAGTCCAGTAGATGATTGACTGCTAATGTTTGTTTTTAAAAGTTTGCTGTACCATTTTAGACATAAATCATGCAAATCAACGAGCAATAACAAACTGCAGTGGTCTTTCTAGGGCATTCAGTGTAATAATCGCAATTCGAAAACTTAACATTATTTTTTATTTATTTACAGTTTAATGTTCTAATCCAACAGGTGACAAATTATTGTAATGTTTGTGTCCTCATAGTCCCAGGGGGATACATTGTACAGATGCTAACAAAATTAAAATGACAATCTCTCTTCCTCAAACAAGTGTTCTGGTTCTCCTCCTACTTCTTCTGGTCGTACTCACACATTGTCAGTGTACAGTCTTCACTGTTGCAAAATCTTCTGCTAAATGCTGTTGGTTCCAGAAGCCCTTAGTGGTCCCTCGCAGACAGGAGGAAATGACAAAGCTTTGTCAAACAATCACTATCCTTCTTTCTTGAGGACTTTTCACAAAGCACCAAATGGTATGACGGTCAGGATGGAGGCTTTTAAACAAAGCCAGACTTTTATCAAACAGCCACTCAATTTAGCCCAGTCCCGTGACGATGTGTGCTTGCAAAAGTGGAGCCAGCGCCACAGAACCAGAACATGTACTCACACCTACTTCAACCACCTTACTGGCCCTTATTAGTACTTAATTAGGCATGCAAAATGTGTCTTAAGTGCCTTTTTAAATTGCCTGTGCATGGACAAAGTTGTTTTTTTAGCTGCATTGCTGAGCAATGCTACTTCACAAGAACTTAGTTCCAAATGTCAGCTTGGACCTTAACTTTTCTGTGTGGTGTTTGCCTTCTCCTCATGCATGTGTAGTTTTTCTCTGGATGCTTAAATATGTTGGCTTAGTACAGGTGTCTGCAACCTGCGGCTCCAAAGCCACATGTGACATGATTTTCTTGTTTCTTTTAATAACAGCAATATAAGAATATAACTCATTCCTTATGTATCTTTATCTATGCATTTATAGCTATATTTATTTCTGTCAGCATCTTTCCATCTTCATCTGGCTGTTTCTCTCCATCTCTCTGTATTTGTCTGTTACAAATGTATTGCCGTACTTGCCTACCAAGATCAGTCATGTCCAGCCAGGGGGAGTATTTCCCCTCTGACAGTCAAGCTGGGTCAAAACCTCTCACCTGGTCATGTGTTGATTTTCGCTGCTTGTACGGGGCGCGGCCTGAAACTAGTTTCAATAGTTGGATACAGAGCAGGAGAGTTATGCCTGATGTCCTCATAACTCTGGGGGCATTTAAAGAAATGCAGATATTTTAGCTTGTTTTGCAGGTGGTTGTGACATCTTTTCTAGTGTGACCTGTGTCTAATGGAGGGAGTGTGTGTTTACCTGTGCCCGCACATGTGTCTCCACGTTGGGGTGAAACTCCACCGCGGCTGATACAGAGAGCACAACATTGTAGAGGCAGACATAACATAGTGTTGTGAAAATAACCTAAGTACCAACATCAACTTCTTTCATAAAAGAATAACGTGTAGACTTGTTTTATATAGGTAAGGTAACCTTAAATGAATTCTGTTGTGATCTGATTTAGAAAATAAATGTGATATAATTGTTAACTTGACCGTCTGGGGGGGTGGACGGGGTCGTTGAAGAGGTGCCTCTCCAATATGAAGACAGAAGAAACACTGGGTTTAAGATTTCCTTATAGTGGTTAATGCATAATAGTCACATTTGACCCTTTCGCTGAAGGAGTAGAAGCAGTAGTAAAGAAAAGATTCTCAAAACCCTTTTGAAGGGTTCACAACTTCTTCACTATTCAGGAGTAAATATCAGAAGTCACACAGATTTAGTTTGAAAATAGTTATGTTTCTTTACTTTCCATTTATTGTATTAAACCCCCTTTAATCTGATACTCTGAAACAAAATCCAGGGCAACCAATTGTCTTTAGAAGCCACATCATCAGTAAATCGAATCCATCAATCGAAAATAATAATCCAAACCTACTAAGACGTGGCCATTTGCTTAAACTGACTGGACAAAGCACAGCACAAATCTTTCCTTTAGGGACAGTGGCAGCAAGAAAGTCATTGCTGAATCAAAGGCATACAAAGTTTCACCCAAGCCATAGCTCAGAGCAAACATCTGGTAGAAGATGTCTAGATGTCAGATGAGACCAAAACTGAACTTCTTGACTTACTTGCAAAACCAACACCGTCCTAACCTTGAAACACGGTGGTGGCAGCATTGTGCTGAGGGGATGGGTTTTTTTTTTTGCACGTGGGATGATGATCAGAGTTGATGGGAAGATAGATGGAGCTAAAAACAGAGCAATCCTTGGGGAAAAAAATAAAAGCTGCATAAGGACAACACCCTTAACATACAACCTGAGCTGTGATATAATACTTTATATTAAAGCATATCCATGTGTTAAATTAGTCTAGTCAAAGTCCATCCCTTAAAACAATCAATGGGAAGACCTGCAAAGTAATGTTCAAGGGGTCTGAATACTTTTTCAAGTCACTAGCGTTTCTCAGATTTTTGTTACAAATCAAGTTTTTTAAGCTAGAAATGACTGGAATTGGTTTAGTTAAAGATTTAATCTTAATTTATCAGCCCCCCTGCTCTGAATGGCTTTTTTTTGGAAGGCATTTGGAGAATCCCTTTCTTCTGTTATCTAACTGTAAACCATTTTAATTGTTGGACATCAAGAAACATTGTCCATTCATAAGACTGAAAGGTGCAGTCTGAAGGACAGCATTTTTAAAAACTAATTTTTTATTTAAATCAGGTGCCTATAAATAAATTTGGTCACTCGAATTAAACAATGGCATCTTATTTATTTGAAGAGATGTAAAATTCTTTGGGGCAGGTTAATGTGGAACTTAAATACTATTTGTCAAGCTTTGCTTGCTCCTCTCAGCTTTAAAGATATTAGTAAAAGTTGTCACTCTAAGCAGGTTTTACCTCTGAACTGAGTTTCTCCCTGTGCTTTTTCTGCTTCTCTGAGAGGCCATTACACTCAGCCCTGCTTTCAAACTCTTTAATGAGCAACAAAGTAATTATATTTATTTACTAGCAACACAAGCAAAACCTTTTTTACTGGAGGTACGAATTGTTTTAATGCAAAACCCACATTTCATGCCAAAGGGATGTCCTAAAATTACAATATTTAAAAACAGTTTTAAACTAATATTCTCTCAGTATTTGGTATTATTGTATTTGCTGTCCGATTAATAATTGGATTGCAGAAGGTGCTCAGTGGGAGATTTTTTTTTACCGAATTTGAACCAGATGAAGCTAATCTGTGCCACTTGAGGAGTTCTGGGTGAGCACATTTACAGACAAAGGTCTATCATCTTAAAATGCAAAATGTATAGATTTGTTTGTACAGTTTTGGCTTAATTATTGCTCTGTGGGTTGGTCTTTCAGCAAATGCCATGTTTTAATTTAGTGTCAAACTTAATTAGTTGATCATTTCAATAATTGATTAATCACGATTAATCCACTTAATTATTTCCGCCGTAATTGTCACCAGTTTTCTTGTAATATTGTATAATATTGTACTCCTAACAGACAGAAATAAACCTGCAGTGTGAAGTGCTTTGGTGGAAACATGCAGAGCAATATTAGATGTGGAACAATATAATATATAGATTGAATTAAGTCATTTAGGACTTTATTAGCAAGAAAAATAATTTTATATTTCGGATTTAACAAGAGCTACAATCGGGGAAATATTGGGGAATTTTGGATCAGGTGATAGCTTTTTGCTGATTTTGTATTTCAGTTTGGTTTATTTTTTTACTTTTTGATGGGAGAAGTAGTTTATTTGCATTCTTTTTGGGAAATATGTTCCTGTTTTTGGCAAGATAAATAAGGATGTCAAATAAATCTGTATAATGTGGATTTAAGGTATAGTTCAGGGTCAAAGAAGACACCAAGGGTATTTTGCATTATTTTTAGTGGAGGCCAAACTAATGCCATCTAGAGTACGCAACAAAGATATGACGACCTCTGTCTTGTCTTTTAAGACATGCTTGTAGTTTAATGAAATGATTAGATTTATCAGGCTTTTTGTGGATAAATGTAGTATCATTATCATAAATAAATAGATAAATGTATTTCATGCTGTTTTAATAATTGTACATTCTAGAGTCATATAAACTGTATACATCAAACATAATATGCCTAAGCACTGGGCCCTGTGGTACTTCATGAGTAACGTTGGTGCGTGAAGCATTATCATGAACATTAACAAACTGGAATCCATTAAAAAAATGATCTAAACAAGTCGAGTGCTGTTCCTGTGATCCAGACGTTCAAATTCATTAAGTGAATGTAATGATCAAGTCAGTGCATCACTGAGATCTAACAGCACAAATACAGACACCAGTCCACCATCTGAAGCTACCAGACTATCATAAGTGACTTTGTTATAATGAGCTCTGAAACCAGACTGAATCTCTACAGATTATTCAGATTTGACAATCCTTACTGTAAGGTTTCATTCCTATTAACATGAACTGTAAATGTTTGGGTGGAATCTGACTAATAAAGAAATAACCCAGCGATGAGGAGTCTCTGTGGTCGTTTCTGTGGTTTATAAAACCAGAGTGACTGGTTTCAGGGATGTAAATTCATTTTCTTGTGGCAAACAGTTGCTGTGGGACAGGTTTCAGTGGGAGGATGATGATGAACTCAATGTGAATCACTACAACATGTCAAAAATGGCTGACAGTTTCACTTTTATGTTTTACTTGGGTTTTCTTTTCACCTTTTCTATAAGCAAAGTCATCGCTATATCAGTGTGTGCTATATTCATATTGCAAAGGATTGTCTGGAGTGCAGTAATTGTTGGCTAATATATGCCATGTTTCCACATTGATCAACTAACTTTAACTAAGTCAGTAGCAGCTCAACATATATCCCTTGTCTAACAACTGCATGCCCCAGTTCAGCGTAATACTGTATGCAACGCAAATTAGTGGCTTTAACGATGCTTTGCAAAGGTCTGAATGTCTTAACCATTTCAGTGCAGTTTTGGTTGTTATTACGACACCAATTCAC
The DNA here is from genome assembly GCF_021462225.1 of Girardinichthys multiradiatus. Taxonomy (NCBI): domain Eukaryota; kingdom Metazoa; phylum Chordata; class Actinopteri; order Cyprinodontiformes; family Goodeidae; genus Girardinichthys; species Girardinichthys multiradiatus. The sequence continues at coordinate 43,563,301 of NC_061815.1, read as the reverse complement.
AGCAAATGTTGTTCTGGGGCACCTCACAAAACAACTAACTTATTCAACTTCAGTTGATCATATAATGCCAACTGGTGGAATATAACATCGGGAAGCCCATCCGATTGCATTGACTCTTTGACTTTGCTCTGGATAAGGGATTGCCGCAAACATGTGGGAGCAGTGGAGATGCACCGCCTCCTTTTTTAAAGAAGAAACCTCCAGCAGAACCAAGCTAAGTATAGGCTGGCATTTGCTGCAATCAGCTGGTGGTCAGAAAACAGGTGGTAAAAATGCAGAAACCAAGGTGTACTTTCTATGGGAAAGGAAAAACAAAGAGTACACAGAGTTACAAAGGTAATGTCAGCTTTGGGTCCATTCATGTCAGTCAAAAGGATTAACAGCTATACACAGAAGCAAACAGGTTTAACACTTTAGTCCTGTAGATAAGTTCTGGAAAAAAGAGCAAATTATCAAATGAAATTATGAACCAAGCATTTACCGCACATGACCTTAAACTGCCCTCCTCTTTTTTTTTTTTTTTTTATTACCGCTGGTTTTTATTTATGTCTTTTCTTTTATGCCTGCTCTTCTTGTGGAATTACTGCTCTCAATACAAACATCTGACCTCTGCTCAAAACCACGGGGCGTCCTTTGATGGAATTAGAGAAAAAAGATGCGGGTTTGGAGGTCAGTTTAATGTCTATACATGAAAAGCTGGCAGCTTTTTAGTAAATAACCTGAGGAGAAGATCTCATAATTTTTCATTGTCATCAGAACACTGCAAATGCTGCAAACTTTCAGGTAAAAAGTTGATAAAATGTCAAAGCTGTTCTAAGCCTCAGTTGGTATTTGGTTGGTCCTTTTTAAAGTTTTTATTTTATTTTATTTTTACAAATAATCTGAAAAGTAAAATTGTATTCAGCTCCCCTTAAACGGACATCAAGAATGAGTAGATAATCCACCTGCATGTAAGTCAGTCTCTGCATAAATCCTGCTGTTCTGTGAAGGCCTCAGAGGTTTGTTAAATATTACTGAAAATGCAGCATCATGAAGACCAAGCAACACAGCAGACAGGTCAGGGAGAAGTTTAAATGTTAACATCTCTGAGCATTGTTTAGTCCATCATCTGAGTAAGCAAAGAGTTTGCTGTAATTGCAAACAGTTGATGGCATCGATGACATGCTGAGGAGGTTATTCAGCCAAATGGATCAGCTGTGTTGGAGCTGCGACGCATCTAAAACAAGGCGGGTCACCAGGCCTCGTGGACTGGTGTTGGACACCTATTACCTAAGCTAACAGGTCGGGTAGAGAGAAGCTGGCAGGAGGCCCCTGGTAACTCTGAGGGAGCAGCAAAGATTTACAGCTCAGCAGGTAAAAGATGGTCCAGTCACATGGGACCAAAGATGAACCTTTTGGCCTACATTGCAAATGATGTGAGGCTCACAATTATTCATACTCCAGACAGATTTAGATTTAATGCTTTTTTTTTTTTTTTCTTCATTCAACAAAGGAGTTTGTTTTTGATTGTGAACAGATTTATATGGACTCCCTTGATTTTCTAAGTTTTAATTATAACAATATTTGGGGAATTTTAGCTTGTTTTACTTCCACTTCCCAGTTCTGTGCTACTCTGTGTGGGTCTTTTACATGTAATCTTAATGAAACACTGAGGTTCATGGTGAGAACAGGACAAAATATGAAAAACATTCAGTATAAAGTTCAATAGATGGTCTCAGTAAGCCTCAGAGCATATAAGAGACTTTTATGTGCTTTCAGCCAGTTAAGACATGGTCTGTTTAGTTACAGGTAAGTTTAGAAAAAAATCCTTTTATTTAGACTTTAATGTTGCAAAAACTGTCTAATTTTTGTCTTGTGACCAACATTTTCATTTGTTTGAGTTAAAACAACTGAATAAGTTGTCATTTAGCAGGGCTGATTTTCAGTTTTCTGATTTGCCTCCTAAATCATGTCAATAAGCTGTTAGGCTGATTTAGCAGAGCTAATGTTGGCATCGATATGAAAAAAGGAATCACAGGTGCTCTGTTTGACCCGAGCTTGACCGCATTACATCACTGAGACATTGCAGGTGTAAAGTTACGGTAACATCCGCGTTAAGACTCTGTTACGGTGTATGTGTGTGTGTGTGTCCTCGGCAGCCCTCGCCATGTTTCATCCTGGCTGACTAACTGGGATAATTTCATGGTCTGATGAGCTGGCAGAGGCGGGCCGGGATGTTCACTGCGGCGACCGGACACTTTAAAGAGTTTTTATTCTAATGTTTGTGTGTGGGTAGAAGAGGATGCAGGATCGGTGGGTGTTCTTCGCTTCAGATTTCTTATTGTGACTGGAGAGGTTGGACTCCTACGATTAGGCAATGAATCACACCCAGGGATGGCACAGCTAGTCACTGCTGTGCTGGAAATCTGCTGTCCTTCAGCAGAGGGTGAATTTAGGACAGAGAAAGGTTAGGCTAGTGTTTCAAAGTGATTATCTTCTCTCTGTGTTGCTTTCCTTCCATGTTTACCTCATAAAGTTTTGTGCATTTGACTTTTTCGGCAGATTCTTTAGTAAAAATCACTATATGCAAAATTATGAGCAATCCTGTTTAAAGATGTATTAAAATTATTACCTTTTATTGCTTTAGTTTAGTATCACAATGAAGGTTTTCAAAAAACCCAAGCTTTGTTTAGTGTAAATTAAAACCACTCAACACAAAATCACAATTCTAGTCGGCACTTAGACCTCTCCCATAAGAGTTGGAGCAAACAATTAGACGGACCACAGGTTTTCTGTAGGATGGACCGTGGAGGTTTGTCGAACAGTTCCTGTGTCGATTTGGCCGAACATTTTGGATCATTATTAATCTGATCGACCCAATAATGACCTGTTTTAAAACTAGCAGAAACCATCAGATGTTTTTACTCAATTGTGCAACTACTGAGTCCATGATGCTAAACATTCCTAGCAAGGTTCCTAGGTTCTTTGGAAGAGAAACAGCCCCACAGCATCACAGGTCCTCCCCCGTACCTAACAGTCTTTCCCACAAAGTCCTCTTTTGTTGAACTCCACATATGCCTGGAGTGTTTGCTGCTAAAAAGATTTGTCTGTCTTGTTTTAACTATTCTTCTGACTGTAGATAGTATATGTTCTCTGGTCTTTCCCATTTTGAAGAATTGGCCTCTGTGTAATGTCATGTATGTAAATTTCCTAGACAACTATACATTTGAAAGAAATCTTAATCTACATTTGCTGTAAATGAAGCCTGGCACCAATTATTTGGTCATAAACTAGATATTCTAGTTTATGACTAGAATATCTAGTTCATGAATACCACCCACTGAGTAACGTTGCTCATATTAAAGGTGGGATGTTTCGAAATTTTTCAGTTTGCGGTGATTTGTAAAAATTGTTGTTTTTTTTTACAGATAATTTCTTTCCTGATGTGTACAAACCAAACAAAAACTGTTCCAAACATTGCTGTTCATGCCTTTCTGTAAATGCAGAACCAGAAATGACAACCACCAAATTCTCTTCACTTGTGCCCCCACTGTCTAATAGCCCTGCAAATTCTTGAATAAAACTTATATACTGTCTTCTGTTTCCAGGCTTTGATGAGACGCTCTCCACGATGAGCAGCTAACACCGTCGGCCGCACAACCGCAGGAAGAGACGTGGCTGCTGCTCCATCCACAGTCGACGCATGGCGGTATTAGGGGTAAGACCTGCTCTCTGTTTTTACCTTGGTTTGTTCCCAGCTGTGAGGAAAATCTTCCTGTGGTCAATAAATGCACATGAAACAGACTCAAAAGCAAAATGTTACTCGTGTGTGTTTTGAACTGAACGTTTTGAAAGCTGTCTTGCTTGCTAGACGTCTGCACAGTTCTTGCAGTTGTCAAGGATTTCAGGAGAGTTTCGAGCCTCTAAATAATAGATGCTGGCTGTCTCGGAGTCTGATTGACTGAACATTAGCAGCCATTAGCTGAGCGATCCTGGCTGCTTATTTCACACCAGGTTGTTTGGTTGCAGCTATTGCCTGTTGGCCGGCTTGTTGCACAATGATTTTGGTAAACAAGTCAGTCGCTCTACAGAAAAACAGGTTATGCGTCTCTTTTAAAAATAAGACGTAGAAGCACTTCAGGTTCTTTGTAGTGGAAGAAAATATTTGGTTGATGGTTCCGAGACCAACTATGATATATCCATACCCTAGAATATCATTCAATTAGATTCAAAAAGTGAAACATATTTATAATATCAATTCATTAAATACAGCTTGTTTATTTCAAGCAATTGGTTCAATAATTTTGGGGATTATGGCTTACAGCCAATGAAATACCCAAGATTCAGCTTCTCAGAAAGTGTAAAGAGTATTATATAAGACCAATTAAAATAAAATAAAAACTCATTCAAAGTTTGGGGGAGATTTACAAGGCTTGGACTGTAAATCTGACACTTCTATAGGACATGAGCTGTCCATTGCTTAAGTTAAGCCACTCCTGAACCAAAGACAGACTCAGACATGTCTTGCGTGGGTTAAGGAGAAAAAGGAACGGACTGTTGCTCAGTGGTCCAAAGTCCATTATTTTCTGAAGAAAATACATTTTCCATTTCATTTGGAAATTAAGGTATCAGAGCCTGGGTGAAGAGTGAAGTTCCAGAAGGAAGTTTCCACAGTAATTAATGATTTTGGGACCTATGTCCCGCTGCTGGTGTCGATCCACTGTGTTTTTATCGAGTCCAAAATCAGCACAGCTGCCTACCAGGAAATGTAGAGTAGTTCATGGTTCCTTCTGCTAACAAGCTTCATGGAGATGCTAATTTTATTTTCCAGCAGCACTTGGCACCTGTCCAGACTGCCAAGACCCAACTACTGCTTTAATTTCCATGGTATCACTGTGCTTGATTGGCAGCCAAACCTGTTAGGGTTTTTATTCAATTACATCGTCTCTAAAAAAGAGACGCAGCCCTGGCTTGATTTAACCCCAGGGCTTTTCTGCTGGTTCCTTCCCCTGTGCATTCAAACTGTTGTTAACTTCAACATGGCTGTCATAATCTCATAGCTAATAAGAGCATTTACACGTGGGCTGAGTTTCTACGAGTGAACTCCCAGGGATTTGTTAACGATGAGACCACAGTCTGTCACGCTGTTGCTCAACACAAACTGAGCTTCCTGGTCACCCTCATGCCTCTCTTTCAGAGCGTGAGTCACCCTCCCACCAGCGAGTCGCAGCGTGTCTGTGCTCGTTCGTGTTGGTGCCGAGCAGCTGTGCTCACTTGTGGATAAAAATCGTTAATGAGTCGTTTCCGCCGTCGTTAAATGACTCTCCTGCCTCCTTGCTGATGTTGTCTCAGGTTGGAGGTAGATTGAAGGGAGCAGCAGGATCAAACTGCAGCAAGTGCTGCAGAAGACAGAAATGCACGGAAACCGGTTGGTTAGCAGGGAAGCAGGAACGAAGATGCAGGGCAGCCTAGAAAACAATGATGCTCTGTAATCTAATATAAAACGCTGCAGTAATAGGCAACTCATGTGCCCTCGTGAGAGTTTAGTCAGAGAGGCTTACAAAGTATTAACCAATTATCCTGAGAGCAGATCTAGTCTCGTAGCAGCTCTTCACTTCATGAAAGCTGTTGGCACGTTTATCTTTATATAAAGTTGATGAAACGAACTCGGATTGAGAAATAAACAAAAAAGATTATTTCTAAAATTATATTTCAGACTCATTTTACTGTTTTCTAAATGATTTTTAATGGAGGGGGAAAAGAGAAGCTTAAAGATTTATATCAGAGAGATTTGTTAAAAAGTATTTACCCCTCTCAAATTCACCATCAGACAAAGATAACCCGAGTAAATTCAACATGCATGTTTTTAGGATATGATTTAACTTATGAGGGGGACAAATGTGATCCAAACCAACTTGACCCTTTCTGAAAAAATAATGGCATCTCAAACCCAGTAACTGTGGTTGGTGGCATCGACTGCCATCAAGCATTTGAGATGACTGGCAATGAGTGTTTTATGTAGCTTCAAGCAAAAATAGACCTTTGTAATATTATGCCAAAGCATCTGAATTGGATGTAGTTGTTTGTGAGTGTTTACACCAGATGAAACGGGACCGCAGCGTCCAGAAAGTTACATTTTTGTCCACAGAATATTTTCCCAAAGTTTTGTGGACCGTGATTTGGGGACCATGAGCCCTGGGCTCTAACAAGGTTCCCGTGACCTTTTGAAGAGAAAGCGACCCACAGTATCACAGATCCTCCACTATGCTTAACAGTGTACATCAAATGCTTATTTATACTGAGAAACCTAATCATCTTTAAGGCCTAAAAGTGAAGTTTTTGAGTTTCAGATTTGGTGTTTTGTGTCATTGTGGTCTTCAACAGGATGTGATGCTGAATTTTAACACGTTACTTTGTACCCCGGTTCCTCCGCAGAACCCCGACATGCTGACGAGGAAGATAAAGCTGTGTCACATCAACGCCCACATCACATGTCGCCTGTGTGAGGGCTACCTGATCGACGCCACCACCGTCACCGAGTGCTTACACACCTGTAGGTCCTTCCTCCCACGCTTTCCTCATCTGCCCCAAGTCTTCTCACCTTCATCCGTCTCAACCTATTTCCTGTTTTCAGCTCTCCTACTGCTGTCTTTTGTTTTATTTTTCAACACTGTTTTGTCTCATTAGATTCTGTTTTTTCATCCTTGCTGCTTACCATCTCCTTTTTTTCTAAATAGCAAAATCAGGAAAAGCATCTTGTTGTTGGTTTTTAACAGGAAACAGAATCAGTTTATCAACGTTTCATTATTAAAGGCTGATCTAGGTCATGAACAAGAGGTAATTGTGCGCACACACATGATCACAGAGCGTGTAATCTGCACATTATATCTCATAGGAAGGGGGGAAATAATGTCGCCTCTCGTTCACACTAAGGTGCATCATTAGCTGGGTTCAGTAAAGTCGAATTACACCATCTGTTTCTTTCTGCATTTAGTTACTATTTTGTTGGATCAGTGCTTTGAGTAGCGCACAAAATTAGACCTCCTCGAGTCAGACGAGATCTTCATTAGTGGAGATTAATGTTTAGGCCACTTCATTAAAACACAATAGAAAATATTGAATTAAAGTTCTAAGGAGTACAAAGATGGAAATAATAATATTTTATCAGTCCAAATCCTTCCTATTAACTTAAGATTTTCTTCATTTGGCCACTAACACTGGGGCTGTTTTGCAAGCAGGAAAGTATGGAAAACTATTTGAATTTCTAGGTGTTACTCTTCATTGCTGTGTCCAAAACATCTGTCCGTCTGTCCTTCCAGCCATCTGTTTGTGTCCGTGTCCACCTGTCGGCTTAAAAAGGACAGAAATGACAAAATAATGATATGGAAAAAGGAAATGACAAAACTTTATGACATTGATATTGAAGACAATCTGAATGTCAATACAAAGAATCTGACCAAAACGACAAAAGAAGACTAACAAAAAAGGAAGTGAAGAAACAAAGAAAGGATGCAAAGAAAAGAAAAGAAAGAAATGATCAAGACAACCAGACCCAATGCACCCCTTGAGCTGCCAGGACAGGAAAGACAAAATGTTCATATTTATTCTCATTATTTAAAAATAACAATTAGACAAATTAATCAGGCAAATGATTACACGGTCCAGACACAGTGAAAATGAATTCAGATAGCAAAGTAACTTATTAGAGTGTTAAACCTTTTATTAACGTGCCCTAGCCTTGATTGTCAGAGGTGACCTTATTTTAAAAGTTGGCAGACCAGGATTCTGATACTTGTTTATTTCTGGCAGTTCTTCTTAGTTTTTGATTATTTTGGATCCATGTTTTCATGCCTGCTTTGTAGTTTCTTCCCCTCAACCAGCAACTGGATGATTTCATTTAAACAGTGTGCAGGAGAAGAAAGACCTCGTTGATTACATAGGAAGTTTTAGAGTTTATAGTTCCTGCACAGATGAAGCCTCCTGCATTTCAGTCTGTTTTTATTGCTTGTTTTGCTGAAAAGAAAGCAACCTGTTCTTCAGAATCAGAATCGGCTTTATTGCCAGGTTCGTACATACAAACAAGGAATTTGACTCCGGTAAATTGATCTGTTCTTGTACTAGATCTGATCCCTGTGGGGTCACAGAGTTTACAGGGCTCGTCCTGTTTACTTCATCCGCAAACCTAAGTGCCCTTTAAAGCTCACTTGAGAGCTGAGTGAATGTAGAACGCTCAGCAACAGTACACTGACACAAAGCTGATAATTATCCTGCAGAATGTCTGAATTGTTTTTAGCTGTAGTCTGCTTGTAGCAGGTGAAGGAAACCGTCATGAAGCTTGTTCCTCTGCCTAATGTTTGCGGCATGAAAGAACAACGTAAAGGTCAGAGCAGAGCGCAGAAGGAAAACCTGGATTGAATGAATAAAATAAATCCAGATGCTTTAGTACTTTTTGTCTCCACTAGAGGGAGCCCCTTTACCACAGATTTTAGCCTTTTTGCCCACTTCAAACAGACTCTTCAAACAGAGTCCAGACATGAGGCTTTAATTCTGCCTCACAGTGTGAGAAAGGGGCTCCACCATCAGAGAGCCGAGACAACAAAGACATTCGCATCACGTCATCGGTGCAGCTGTTCCGCTGCAATAAAAATGTCAAGTAGAAATGGATTTCATGGCACACCGGGTGCCGCAAATTACATTGTAGGCTTATACAATACATTTATTGTGCCAAGGAAAGGTGGCTGTAGTTGAAAGCAAAATTCCCTGAAGTCTAAATGTCGTTTAAGGGATTTGTACCTTCATCCGGAGTCTTTTTGGGATAGATTTGTTCTGCTGCCATACAACATGTAACTTTGGTTTTATTTAATTGCTACTTCATTTTCATTCACACTGATGTGTTCAATGCTGAAGAGACTGTTTGAATGAGCAAGTCAACATACTGCTTTCTTGGTTCCAGTCTATGTTAACATAAATCTGAGCGTTTGTTTTTATTAAAAATGTTGCATTGTAGGAATCCCTTTTATATTTTAAGCATGGGCCTGATCAATACAGAATGCAGTATTTAACAAAGAAAACTAGGGTGTTAAGGCTGTGTGCAGAAACCTTCAGGTATCTGGAGTATTGTTTCAGCCACAGTCCCGCAGAAGTATGAAAAGCACCTGTATTTGAAACACCCTGTCATTGAAATGCCTAACCACAGATGAGTTTCAGGTTAAAAACTTTTGAATAAAATTGAAGACATCATTGTTCACAGAACTGAGACGTAATGGAGGGTTCATGCTCTGTTGTAACAGTTTGTGTCTGCTGTGTGTGTCTGCAGTCTGCAGAAGCTGCCTTGTGAAGTATCTGGAGGAGAACAACACGTGCCCCACGTGTAGGATTGTTATTCATCAGAGCCATCCACTGCAGTACATCGGGTGAGTGGGGGGCCGCCGCAGAGCAACACACACACACTGTCTGCAATCAGCAGCACGCTGCCACTAACACGATAAACTACAGAGGACTGAGGAGCCGATGGATCCATTTTATTCCTGCTCTCCTGCAGGAAGCAGCAGCACGGCCTCGAGCTGCTGAAGCTCTCTGTGTGTTTTTCTAATAGATGATGCATCTAACCCGAACTCATTCACAACCTTGCCGTACATACACAGTTTAGTGCTCTGCAGTCAATATTATGCTGTGGAATTATAATACCACAGAGTTATACTACTACTCATTTGGCTATATTTTATTTCAAAGCAGCAAGAGTTTCTGGGAATCTTTTAAAGGGGATTCCTGTGTTGTCTGGATGTTAAATGAGTAGGGAAAAAGAAAATGGATAATAGAAAAATTATTGTAAGATCCATTCCTCCCTCCCTCCATCCATAAATCCATCCCTCCCTCGCACAAGGAGTCTATCCTGGTGGAGTTGCCTGAAGGTTTGCTATGTCTCCCAGCACAGTCTTGAGAGCATGGAAGAGATTCCAGGAGACACTGTTTAAAGTGGTCCTGATCAACAGTTCCTTAGACTTTCTGAAGATGTTTCATTGTTTTTCTACAGACTTAAAGATTGTTTTTCTTCTTAACTTGATTAACTCTGACTGATGAATGATTCAGACATAAAAAGCTCTTAAACTCAAGAGATGAACCAGTTATCTGTCAGCACACAATAGTTTAGCAATGAACTAATTAGGCAGTTTGTTACCAGCAGCCTGTGAAAAAGACATAATTAGTTCCCATTTCTTTTAGACGACTCTATGGAAAAACACCAAAGAAAAGGCAATTTATCAGACAGAAAACTGTATTTCAACCTCAACAAGCTGATTCCCAAAGAGCTGTTAGCTGAAAGGATCAGATGAAGCATCTCTGTGGTTATGCATTATTGCATTTTTTTTCCTACTATTGAACTCATGACTTTCAGGTACTGTTCATCTGGAGAAGCTTCTTGTAGGAGGCTGCTTCTTTTTTGCGTTTATATTATGTTTAGGGGGCACAGTCCACTTCATGTTGACATTTGCAAAATCTTCCACAAGGTCTGATGCATTTTTTGGGGTTTTTAAAATAGATTTTGTAATATTCCCTATTTATAATCTAAAATGAATTGTACTGAATAATTATTTGGGTACAATAACTGAAAATAAGTAGACAAAAACAATCAATGTCCTGAGATAAAATTTCAAAGGTGTCTAGGAACCTTGGAGAGCTATCGATCAGGACCACTTTAAAGGATTGATTGTTTAACCGCTTGGAAGGGAAATAAAATGAAATTGAGTGAAAAGACACTTTAGCACAACAGCAAACTTTAAAGCTTTTTTACTTTGTCATAGAGAGCTGGGGGAGTGCAGATTTGCATTCAAATGAAACACTAATGTAATTTCCTTGATTAGTCTGATTTGTAATCTGTGGCTGCAATGAGAAGCAGTTCAGTTTCTGCTCTGCATCCGTGCAGCAGGACCAGTAGAAATAACCCTGGCCTTCTATGAAGATTCAAGTTATTCTCTGATCTACTGGACGTTAGCTGATGGATATGAGGCAAATCTTCTTTTGTTTCTTTGTCTTTAGCCCCTTGCAGAGAGATTTATACCCACTGAACTTTTTCACATTTTATGAAATTACAGCCACACATTTCAAGGTATTTTCTTGGTATCCTCTGAGTTGAAATCCTCGAAGCTGTCCTGGGTATAATGGACCTTGCAGACAATCCTATGTTCTCTCTGCTTTGGCGGATGATCAAGATGTTTTTATACTTCACAATCTAATATCATCATAGTAGCGTCATCAAATATGAACAAAATGTGTACATGTGACAATGCAAAGTAGACAAGACCAGTCCTGCCAAAGTTGTGCCAAAGATACGCAGTGTTACTCTTGCTATCATTGTGTAGCAGGCCTTAGGTTTGACGTCAGACCTCCTAGTTAATAATTTAGAGGACCCTGATGGCGAAGTGCTGCACCCATGACACCCTGCGTCCACCTTTTACCCCCCGAGGCAGCAACCTGGCGCCATCTCTGTAGACGAAGAAACCCATCCACACATGACCTGAGTCATGATGGTGTTTTTCCATGATTACACAGGTCACCCCATCTTTCTGTTGCTCCAATCTGTTGTTATCAATAAAGACCAGAATGTCAAGCTCTTGATTTATCTCAACATTCTGACCCTCACCTATGGTGATGAGATATGAATATTCACAAAATTAAAAGTAAAATCCAACACACAAGCAGCTGAAATGAATCTCTTCCATAGGGTGACTGGGCTCAGCCTTAGAGATGAGCTCTGTCTTCCAGGGGCAGCTCAGAGTAGAGTCACTGCTCCTCCACATCAAAACGATTCAGTCTGGGTATCTGATCAGTCTCTTGGGCACCAATCTTTAGAGGGTTTGTTGAGCACATCTCACTAGGAGGAGACCTTATGGGAGACACAGATTACACTGGAGGGACTATATATCCCTTCTCCCCTGGGAATGCCTCAGCAGATACACTTCACAATGAGCTGGAGTGTCTCCGGGGGGTTGATTGTTTGAGTTTCTCTCCTGGACCTGGAGCACCTGCCCAATTGTGGTCTAAGCAGAAGACGCAGGATGGATGGACTCAGTCTTTCCCCAATAAAACATACGTGGGATGAGATTGGATGTCAACTCCATCTATTAATCTTTGCAGTAGAATCAACCTTTCAGCAGTTTTCCGTTATTTCCACCTCTCTGTTTGAGTGCATAACTGATTTTTGTCAGTGCGTCTATTTAGTGGTAGAAACCTCTGTTACTGAGTCAAGGATGTTTGCACACAGTCGCAATAATGAATGTGGAGCTGCACAATTCAACAAACCAATCCTTCATGACTTATAAGATGTAGTTTACAATGAAAGCTGCAAACTGGCACAGGAAGAAAGGGGTTGCAGCGGTACTGGTGCCTAAGTTTCAGTTTTTCTGTCTTGTCAACAGATTTAATGCTCGTACTCGTCGTCGTCTTTCACTATATCCGGGACCGGGTCGTGGGGGCAGACTCAGTAGAGACACCCAGACGTCCCTCTCCCCAGACACCTCTTCCAGCTCCTCCAGGCGTTCCCAGGCCAGCTGAGAGACATAGTCCCTCCAGCGTGTCCTGGGCCGTCCCCTGGGCCTCCTGACTCAGTAGAGACACCCAGACACCTCTTCCAGCTCCTCCTCTCAATATGGAGGAGCAGCGGCTCTACTCCGAGCCCCTCCCGGATGGCCGAGCTCCTCACCCTATCTCTAAGGGAGTACCCGGCCACCCTACGGAGGAAGCTCATTTCAGCCGCTTGTATCTGGGATCTCGTTCTTTCGGTCATGACCCAAAGTTCATGGCCATAGGTGAGGGTAGGAATGTAGACCGACCGGTAAATCGAGAGCTTTGCTTTTCGGCTCAGCTCTCTCCTCACCACAACGGACCGGCACAGCGCCCCCATTACTGCGGCAGCCGATCCGTCTGTCGATCTCCCGCTCCATTCTTCCCTCACTCGTGAACAAGACCCCGAGATACTTAAACTCCTGCACTTGAGGCAGGAACTCCCCTCCAACCTGAAGAGGACAAGTCACCCTTTTCCAGTGGAGAACCATGGCCTCGGACTTGGAGGAGCTGATCTTCATCCCAGCCTCTTCACACTCGGCTGCGAACCGCCCCAGTGCATGCTGTAGGTCTTGGCTAGAGTGGGCCAGCAGGACCACGTCATTTGCAAAAAGAAGAGACGAAATCCACTGGTCCCCAAACCAGACCCCCTCCGGCCCTTGGCTGCACCTAGAAATCCTGTCCATGAAAGTTATGAACAGGACCGGTGATTTAATGATTTAATTAATGCTTTTATTCAGAATATTTTAGGTAATGAACCCTCGAAGAAAATTAATCCACATCTGAACTTAATGTTGGGTTCTGTGGAATCCACATAGTTATAAATGGAGACATTTCTGAGCTTTTTCTTTTCAGACAGATTTGCCTAAAACATTGTTTTTCATTTGTTTTGTGAGTTTGTTCTAGTGGAGATTTTTAAAATGTGTTTATGAGTGTTGGTTGGGTTTTGTGACACACATTTGTATTTATTTTTGGTCCATTCTGTTAAAGAGGTTGTGTAATTATCTACTCTCTGAAATCGTATTTATTCCAGTAAATATCTATATGTTTCGCTATTAGCAGTGAATTACAATATAGCGGCTGGATATTGCCTCGCTGCTTGCAGGAAATTAGACCCTACGTTAAACATCACGGGTGATTTGAAAGATCCCACAGATGACAAATTAAGCCCATTCTCTCACTTAGGAGACCGATCAAAGTTGACACTGATTTATGAATCTTACTCAGATGCAGAAATAAAAAAATCTGTTTACTTCCATTTCTTTACACACTTAATCTGTCAGTCAATTAGTAACTGATGCCTGTTTCTGATGTCCACTTTCCAAATAAAGAATTTTAAAATTATCTTTAAAAGTAAGTACCATATCACAGTAGAGTGGTATACAGACTAGAAAAATTAGAAAATGCATCAGTTCACAGAGAAAGTTGTTAATACTACTGTCTTTTGTCCAGGAGGGGTCACTGTTTTGCTGCTCATGACTCATCCTATTTTGACCCTCAATTCAACAGCTCCTCAGTGCTCTGCAGCATTGACAAACATGCCACGCTTTCTGGATTCATCTCTCATAGCTCTGCTGCAAACCCGTCACGTTGTGTCCGTTAGCCGGCTGTCAGTGCCAGGTGTCAAAAAGCGCCGTCAGACCTGAGCCGCCCCCACTGTGTAGCCGTGTCACAAGGAAGCACAGGGAAAAAGGCTACTTCACAGCCAGACTGGGAAGAGCATATGCTCCACACCAGCTTCTGAGAGTGTCAATTGGATTTTTTTTGTGTTATATAGCACATTTGATATTTTTCCATAAATGTCATCTTGAGATTTGCAGCTCTTTATCAAACAGTTTACAGAGATGTGGGAGGGCGAGAAGAGTGCATTTTTGGTTTGACATGTTTCATAAATCAACTGGTGGGTGGAAGAATGACGTCTGTATCTGCAGTCAAGTCCGCTCTATATGTGAAAAGTGCTTTCATTTTTATTTCTCCGGTAAAAATCTCAGGAGTTGATGGAGTTCCACTGAATATAACAAAGCATGACGTTTGATAGAAATATTTGTATTTCCACACTTAATTCCCTATTCCACCATCTTAAATTGGTGTCTGTCCGTCCGTCCGTCGAACATCCATTAGTTGTAGTAATTTGATGTCCCCAAATAAACTTTAGTGCACCGGATTGGCTTTAGAAGTCATCGAAATAACAAATGGTGATCATTGATATGTAATGTAATCTCAATGTAAATCCAGTTGTTCTGTGATGACCTCAAAGGTTTGTTAGACAACACTAGTAAAACCAAGAAACACAGCAGAAAGGTCAGAGAAAAGGTTATGGAGAAGTTTAAAGCAAGGTTGGGCTATAAAACAGTATCCCAAGCTGTGAAGGTCTCGTGGAGCACTGTTCAATCCATCATATGAAAACGGAGTACTGCACACCTTCACTACCTATAAAGACATGGCCCTCCATCTAAACTGACAGGTGGTTGAAGAACAGCATTGATCAGAGAAGAGACCAAGGGGTTCATGTTGGGGACAAAGCAAACATCTGGGAGAAGGTGCTCTGATCAGATGGAAAACCAACTGAGGACCCCATCCCCACTGGAAACATGGTGTTGGCACCATCATTTATTAAATTTGTTCCTGGTCACCAGTGGGATTACATCATGCTTTTCTTTTTTTTAGAAAGATGGATGGAGGGTAGATACAGTGCAATACTGACTGCAAAAGACTTCCAACAGGACAAGTATCCTAAAAATACAGCCAGAGCTACAACAGAGGGGTTTATATCGAAACATGTTCATGTGTTCCGAAACGGCCTAGTCAAAGTCCAGACCTAAATCCAACTCAGAATCTGTGGCAAGACTTGAAATTCTTCAGATCCTCTCCATCCAATCCGACTGAGCTTGAGCTGTTATGATGAGGAGAATGGGCAATAATTTCCGTCTCTAGATGTGCAGAGCTGGTTATAGATGGATAGATACAAATGCTCATTAGATTTTTATTTGAAATAATCTTTCTTCCGTTTCACAGTTAGGTACTTATTTGTGTTGCTTTATCAAACATAATCCCAGTGAAATATATAAAAGTTTGTGAATAATTTTATAAAACAGTGTACTTCCAATTTCATCA
This sequence comes from Girardinichthys multiradiatus, assembly GCF_021462225.1. Classification (NCBI taxonomy): domain Eukaryota; kingdom Metazoa; phylum Chordata; class Actinopteri; order Cyprinodontiformes; family Goodeidae; genus Girardinichthys; species Girardinichthys multiradiatus. The sequence continues at coordinate 43,547,650 of NC_061815.1, read as the reverse complement.
GTAAAAGTACTGAATTTTGAAAGAATTATGTGTACACACCCTGTGATTAAACAATGTGAAATACAGAAATCAACATGTTTAATATGCATTTTACATCAGTTATGTGTCCAACTCTTATGGTTATTGGTTGCTAACCATGTTCTTAATCTTTTTTAGCCATGACAGAACAATGCAAGACATCGTCTACAAGCTGGTACCGGGACTTCAAGAGGGTAAGAGTCACCCTGTTTTATTAGAAACATTTTGAGCTTTAACCATGTTGTTTATCTCAGTCTGACTGGTTTTACATCGTTAAAATATGCATGCACTTTGACAGCTTATCTGGCATGTGGGGATTATTTTCTAGGCCTGAACAAAGTAGCTTTTAGTGCAGAGATGTAGTCACACACTTGAGAAAACCCCTCTATTTGTCATGTTTGCCTCTTGTGCAGCGGAGATAAAGAAGCAGAGGGAATTCTATCAGAAGTTGGGCATGGAGGTGCCTGGGGACATTAAAGGAGAGCTGTGCAACATGAAGACTCATCTAGATCAGCGCAACGGTACAAACGCACCCATCACACAAATGCTTCTCCTGTTCAGAAATACTGTAAGACCATTCAGCTACAGACACTATTTTCATTCACTCAATGTTTGTTGTACCTTTTCTCCACTGAGATCGAAAGCAGCAATGGCATTGAGTCGGCTGTTTGCAGTTTCAAATGTTTTGTCCAGGCTTGAGGAAGTCCTTCATGTATTCAGGAGCAGCTTTTTTCAATTTAGTCTGGTAAACAATTAAACTTTTAGGAATTTTGGATCATTTGAAGTAGAAATGTAACAAAGGTCGGCTAACACTTGGAGGTCTGCTTCAACTTCCAACCCCCACCCTGTTTGTTCATACGTGTTGCAGGTGGAAACAAAGTTTTGCCCTCTTTCATAAACTCTACGGCTGTGAGAGAAGTTCATTACTTTGAGCACTTATCCACACAAAAACAATTTTCCCCAAAACAGCAACAATCAATGCATCAGTCAACCAGCCAGCGAAATGGGCCAGTTTTCCCCTGAACGCCTCCAATTGGTGATTTTCCAGTTCAGATAAATGTTTTTGTTTATTTAATGCACCAAAACAAAGAATTCCTACCCTTTTCAGTTTGTAAATGCATCTCAAGACATTGTCTGTCTGGCCATATAGACTATCTCTATGTGTGGAGGAGAAATGCGGAAGCTTGCAAGCCTGACAATCTATCCCAACTTAAAGATTTGGCATAAATGGGTCTCCCAAATGCACAGTGGCCACTTTAGTTACAAAGTCCCTTGAGTCAATCTTTTGGAGTGGTCATCACGAAGCCCCAATTCCTGTACCATTGAAAACTGTTGACAGAGCTGCAAGGGTGAGCAAGGTGGCTGATAATCAGGAGGAATGGACCAAATGTCCAGCAAACTATTGTTAGAAGCATATGAAGGGATACCCAAAACACATTGTAACCAATGTGTTGTTGGATCAGCATGTTTAGCCTATCCTGCAGAGACTTCAGGTCAGATAATGGATCTGTTGCTGCCATGAAAAAAAAAACAAAGAATATTAGTGACTCTGTCCATTGGTGCATGATTTAGGTGCAAAATGAATAAAATGTTGTTCCTTATTTTACTGCATTCTGAAAATCCTGATTGTTAAAGCATATACATGGTTTTGATTTAATTATTTTAATAAAGCATCCGACTGAGACTCAGTATATGTCAATACCTCTGCTTAAACGACCCGGATCAGTATCTGGCACAAAAACAATCCTCATCGAGCAATGCCTCTTAAAAAAAGTCACTGGGCTTTGCAGGTAAATAAAAACCCCAGTGAAATCTGTGTTGGCCACTACCTGCTGTTGAGTTTGAAAAACTCTGCAAGTTCAATGATGTGAGAAGGAGCACAACCAGGGGATTTAATGGAGCTTAGGATTCGGTTAAACAGGGAGACCCTGTCTAATCAGCCCACCACACATGCTAAGCGTGCACAATATCACAAGAGGAGCAATGTTTTATACAGTGCATACATGTTTTATGCAATAGATGACATGTGACAACATTACAATGATTGGATGCAGAGAAATGAGGTGGAATCTATGGATGAGGCTGATTGGCTTCCAGGGAGATGAGCAGTGTTTAGACCTCTGGTCCTCCGTAGGGAAAAGCCATTACTTCATCTCATTGGGGTTATCTGGCTCTCAGCTGGTCAATCTGTACCGTCCTTCAGACAAATGTTGACGTCAACAACGGAAGCATTTGTCCATTCTGGTCAACTTGTCCCATGCAAAATGCAGCCGACGACAGCGTTAATCTCCTACAACAACACTCCTCTCACTGCAACCCTTCACATCCCACAAGACAGATTTTTTTTCCAACTTAACAAAACATGGCATTGACGATATTGACATTTAAAAATGTCTTCAAGCTTAAAAAAACACCAGATTTATTTCATTCATTTGAAGCTGCTGGAATGTGGAGAACCGAGCGGAGCAGAACTGTTAAGTTAGCAGCCACAAATGATTCCTGCTGATCAGTTGAGTGTGAGCCACGTCTTTATTTTAATGGATGACTCTGTCATGTTGTGGCCTCCAGCAGCTGTACTGTTAATCAGGCCCTCACCCGTGTTGGTTCGCCTCGGTCTGTAAGACGTCTGCAGCTCATCAGGGTCCAAGCTCGACAAACTCTTCATGAGGAAAATACAGTTTTTACATTTTAGGTTTAACAACCTTTTAAAAATAATTTCCCCTTAAAAAGTTTGCAATGCTCCTAACCTCAGCATTGCAATTGTGTCACTGCTCTTATTAGCCTGTATAAAGAATGAACCCCCCCAGCCAGTAATGAGTAACATTAGCAGGACAACCATGAGGAACAGCAGAAGCCATTAAACAGTACAGATGACGGCAATTTAGCCAACCAGAGTGAGCTGCTGGTTTGGTTTTTGTGCACAGCCGTTTTTTCTAAACCTACTCGCTGCTGCGTGTTGGTGTGAATGTGTGTCCAGAGGGCTGTCATGCTGGCAGACCTAATCGCTCGCTTAATGTCCCTCTCTGATTTTGGTAATTAAGGCTCAAATAGGAGTGGAACTGCTCTCCGGTTCTGTTCCTCGAAGCAGAAACACAGAAAAACCGTTCGCTCAGATACCAAATGAAACGGAAACAAAGCAGGTTCTGGACTTTAATTCAGTGTCATCTGTATGCAGTAGATTAAAACTCAAATATAATTCCTCAGCCTTGGGCAGTGATAATATCTGTAGATTTATACAAATATAATGGCGTCTAATTTAGCAGTACTGTTTTGTTTGTGATCCTTGTTTAATTTTAGGTTGATTTTTGAGGGTTTCCCAGATTTGCTTCACTCTCTCATCCACTCCAGCTATGAAATCGTGGCTGAGGAATCTTGCCGTGGTAGTAGGTTGAATTAATTTTGACTGACAGTCAACAAGCTGAGGTTTGAGTTATTCAATGGCCACTTAGAACATATTTTCTTTCCCATAGAGCAATAAACAGTGCATCCTAAATACCCTGTAGCTGTGCGCTGCATCTTTCTGATTTCATCTGCTGTAGCAAGATAGAAGAAGCTGTTTTTAGTAAACGGGCTCCTGGTTAACAGTGTTTTTAAATTCACTTTATATTGCCTTTCACACTTATTGGTACCCTTCAAAATTAATTCATCTTTTATTGCAGTAGCATAATCGACATTGATTTGTTTGGCTAAAAATTGCACGTACCTGATGATACTTTTGACTTTTTTTTAATTATTAATTAGAGTCTATGAAATTTAAACTTTCACACTGAAAGCAGGTCCAGTTCAGACCTGGTATTAATATGCATCATGGGTAATTCAGTTGCAAGTGGACAGCTTTGAACCACGACACTTCAGTTGCTTCAGTTGAACACCCGACAACCATGCTCTGCATCACTCTTACCGCCACATGACCAAACAAATACCACATGGCCAACCCCTCCCCTCCTGAAACACATACACAAACAGCAACAAGATGGAAACAAAGATCGGTTGTTAATATCAAACCCATACAAATATGTTAAAAATTGACTAACGTCAGCCCAGTACAGATGTTAATGCCGATGTACTGTGAATCCCGAGTCTAGATTTCATTTTGGATACAATCAGCTCCTAAAAGAGCGATTTCAAACATATAGTTCAAGTACAGGTCCACTGAAAGACTGTTCAGATCGCCAAACTAAATAAAGACATAAATGTTCTAGATCACTTCTGAAGGTGGCCTGAGACGAGTTGTCCTCAGTCTGACTTAATGGCGCTCAAATGTGTATTTAGCTCTCATTACTAAGAGCCTTAATGTTTTAAATCAAGGCTTTGTTTGCTTTTAAATGCAAACACTGAGTTCTCGAGCACTGCTTGACACCAACCAAAACAAAAGCTGCTTCCACCAGCGCACAGACTCATTTTTCTAAATTAACAGCTTTTCTGAACACTTCATCCAAGAAGACTGGGGCACATAGGGACCCAACAAGTCTGCAGAGTACACTTTTGCTTCCATGACAATCTAAACTCCCACACACACAGATGGCTTACTCCATCTCTTCCCCATTGCACTGTAGCCTGAAAATGTCATTGTGCACGCCTGTGGGATTTTAATGTTTGGAAGATGTCCCATAAATCATAAAAGAGACAGAAGATCATTTTCTAACAGTACCAGGGGAGATAAAAAAGACACGCTGCAAGATGCGGGCAACTCAAACATAGCGCAGGACCTCGTGTTATACGAGGGTTGTTTAAAGACGAGACGTAACTAAAGCAAGGCCCTCCTGATGAGCAATAAGCGAGTTGAACTCTGGAGACAAACACTGTGGAAACACCGGGACAAGCTTAGTAATCCAGAGGGAGATGGCGACAGTCGGCCCTGATGGAAAATAGTCACAGAGGACTGAATGCGTCTACAGTATGAGCTCCAAACACACATAAACACAGATATTACCTCCGCTGAACCCAGACTGAATTTCGTTGTTTCTAAAGGTTACAGGAAAGCAAAACTCATCTAGGCTGCTGTTCTGTCACCGCAACGCAATTTAGACTTCGATAACCAAGTTTTATAGCTAAAAATTCAATACTGCAACAATGTCACAGCCAACAAGAAAATTCATAAAATATGTTTACTCTAAGTTGATCAGTTTGTGCTGCTTGTTCATAGTGCTTTTATCAGATGGATGAGGAGTCTTACAAGCACACGGCAGTGAGGCAACAAAGCTCAGAGAAAATACTTGGACTAAACTTTGTCTGGCCGACTTCCCCTCAGCCCAGATGAAATATATATATTTAAACCTGGAGACGGGCTGCTTGCTCGCATTATGAGCAGGCCTCATTTACATCACCAGATAAAGTCATTTTATGCCTTTACAGGGAGGAGGTTTTCTGTGTATTTTTCAGGATTCAAGGTTAATTTAAAGTTGATGCAAAATTAATACTTTAATTAGAAAGGAAAGCTTGACAAAAACGTTACTAGGCAAACAACATATATTCACTGCTTATTAACAAAAGAAACAAACAACTACAATGAAACATGTCACTAAATAATCTACGCGCTAATTATTGATGGGGACAATTTTATATGAACAGGAAGTGAATAACAGGAAGTACTAAAATCTATTAAAAGCTAAGTCTCATACGGTTCGGTTCATACAGGAAAGGTTTTATGGCCTAATTCTGATTCTCATATCCAATCTGGATCTGAAAGGGGCAGCAGGACAAACAGAGGGCCTCTCTTTGGTCCGATCCATTCTCATCAGTCAGGGAACCGGCTGGATCTCTGCAGGCCCGTGTTCTGACACCCGGATCTAATCTCAGCTGACGACAAATCTCGGCCCAACAGCTGTTAGAAACAGCCTGAGATCACTATGAGGCGAGCAGATCGTTAGTTCTACCACAGGTCACCTGAGGAATGGATGGATGGTCCATTTAGGGATTATGACGGAACCAAATTAATACTATTAAAGGGAAAGTTTACTAAAGTAAGATACTCTTCTTAAGGTGAAGGAGTCTACACATGGAGCTGGCTATAAACAAAACAGTCTAACTGGAACTTTACAGAAAATCAAAAAATGTTCGACTGACAGAAAGCAGTCAACGCACTTGATTCTAGTAGGAAAGCTTCCTCTCTTCCACAGTAACATTTGACCAGGGACTCTAATTTAACATTTTAATATATGGTTGACCACCTATTTTAGCATATAATATTTAGTTTAAAATGTGATCCAAAATAAAATGACATTAATATATCTATACAGCATGAGCATTCAGAGTTTGACACAGTCAGTTATCAATATTTAAAGTTACATCAAATCGTTTAAAATATCAGAAATGTATTGATTTTCAAATTGGCAAAATAAGAACATTCATATAGGAACCACCTTACCACCCAATAACAATCATCCAAAGAAGAATTTAAAGAGGGCAACCACTAACAAGCTCATCCTGGTTGAGTTTTAACTATAACCTAAAAAAAACATCCCCACAATCAAGCACTGAGGTGGAAGCATCAAGCTTTGGGTACCAGATTAATGGAGATAATATGTGGTGGTTGGGTCTTGTGGCATGCCAATGAACCGTAATAGCCTGACAATGCAACCAAGGAGAGAAAAGAAGAGTCAGATTAAAGTCAGGGGCCTCTCCAGTCTTCAGATTTCAAATCCTGCCAAGCAGCAGCTTCAACACCTTAACAGTTTAGAGGGGTTTGGGACAGAGAAGTGGCCAAAATCTCCCCTGTCATGTGTAACCAACCACAGAAAATATGTCAGTGCTTGCTGTCATCCTGTCTCCCCACATTAATAAAAAAATTTTTTCCTTTTGTTTGTAAGTGAGGGAACCCAATTATTTCCCATCTGCATTTGGGCTTTTTGCATAAAAAATGATTCATGAGTTATTCAAAGGTTTTCCTGTCTTGCATGTTCACCACAGAGGGCTTTTCTGTAACACCTTCATACCTCTTCACTGATACTTCCCAAAGCCTCATGTTGCCTTAATCATATATCTGTAATCATTCGTTATATAAATAACGCAGATGTTTTTCATGTCTGTATCTTTGTTGGAGATGTGCCTTGACAGCAAGGACAACCCGTCAGATAAGTAAAATCTTACAAATGCTCCTCTGTTGGTGGTGATTTTCTGCTCCAGCAGACACAGTCTATTTAAACAGAAACCACAGACACGCCTTAGTTGTGCTGCTCAAAGCTCTTGACTTAAGGGAACAATGAGGAAAACCTGATGACAATAAAAGCAAAAACATGGCAGTGTTTAATTCCAGGTTTCCTGGAAAAGTCTGGAGTATTTAAGTATTTTCCAGCTCTAGATGTATAGCATTGAAAAACTGTTTATTTACAAATTTTATCTGATGGTTTCAAAGATCTGCCCCTCCGTCAGTCCATCCATCCAACTTTAGTGTTTTAAGAAAAAAAATAAAATAAAAAAAGACGGCAGACTATAAATTTAGGTCTGGAAAATTATGAAATTTTGGAATCCGTAGCTTATAAAATTAGGCACTTTTTGTATGTCTGCATTTTAGCTCATTAGAGTTTTCTTCTCCTTTTCTCAAACAGGTGACACAAAATCCGAAGACACAGCAAATAAGGAGCCTGGGGAGGAGAAACCAGAGGAGGACAACGACTACCATCGTAGTGACGAGCAGGTACACCATCAGTTATTCCTCTGCTTTTTTGGTACGAACAAATGGTCATATACCATAGTTTAGATTGATATAATATGAGTTTAAATTTATGGTCAAAAAAGCATGAACGCAAGTTGTTTTACGCAGCCTCCTCATAGTTTTCTGGGCTCTTTTACACTTGCTGGGTTTCATTGTCTTCGGGATGTTTGGTTTTATATATTCTGCTGTCCAACTGGAACTGGAAAGATGATGGTTTCCTTGATTTTGGCACATTTTTAACCGATCAGGCTAAATGTTGTGTTGAGTGGAGGTGTTGTTACAGGATAGACCCTCTCTGCAGCATGAAGGATCTCTCCTGCATACTGATGCACAGACGGAAATCTCTTTATATTGAAAAGCACAAATCCAGCCCTTCATCTCCGAAGAAGTACTTCCTGCCCTGTGCGTGGGAGGGGTAGCCTGCTACGATGTGGGTGAAGATCTTGCCTTTTTGCAAATTCAGCAGTAATGCAGAAATGCCCAAAGAATAGCTAATACTGCAGTCTGAATGCAGTGATGTGAAATGTCACAGATAGAGGTGGAGAGGGAGAGAGCAGGGGAATACAAAATGACATATAAAAGAGGGAGAAATTGCAGGATTGAGAGCCTAAAATGGCTGATAACAGCAACAAGGGTGATGAGGTGATCATGAAATTGCTAAATTTCATTCCCAGGATTTTGTGTTAGAGAGTAGCTTCATGCTAGGTGACTGAAAAGGTGAAGCTCGTATGAGGAGTGGGGGTTAGAAAGGAAACTACTGATTTTGGAGGATGATGAAGGGGAAGAGAGTGATGAGAGAAGATGGGGAAGGTGTTTTTCAGAGCTTTTAGATGAAAACAGAAATTACACCTACCATTAAATAACGTTTCATGCAGACTGCATATAACTGTAGAGACAGAAGGGTGTTGGACACGTTTTTACGTCGATAGTACACATTTTACAAACCACTGTTGTTCATGCATATGCTTATTACCGGTATCAACATATGCCAAGATTTTAAAATGTGACTGTTTCAAAACCACCTAAAGATCCGGGGTTCCCTGTTTTGTCTCCTCTTGGATAATGGATCTCACGGTGGTTTGTTGGAGTCCCAACACCTTAGAAATGGTAGATGCCACTGACTTTGTTTCTCATCTGTTTTGTAAGTTAGGGTCATAATGAGTTGCTCTTTGAGATCTTTTACCCTACTTCATGTTGTCAGACAGGTTCTATTTCAATTCAATTCAATTCAAAAATACTTTATTAATCCCAAAGGGAAATTAAATAAGGCATTTAATAATAATTATAATAATAATAATAATTTAAGGGTTTTCATGATTCTGGGCTAGTCAGCTTTTTATTTAATACATTTTTTTAAAACAGCTTTTTGTGTCTAGTCAGGTTTGTTATATACTCAGGTTCAGCTAGTTATAATACTAATTTACTGTAGCTGTTCAATTATTTTGTAACGGTGCAGATCACACATGGAAGTATTGGTTCAAATAACACTTGCAGCCTAATGTGTATACCTCAGAGTCACGTGAAACTTGTTAGCATTCTTGTTTGCATCAGGAGATTCATTTAGTCAATATCGTACTTTACTGCCTTTTTCACAGTTCAGGGCAGAGAAGACAGTATGATCTTGCAATTGGTTTGAAAACCATTCATCCTCCTGTGAAACAGGTCGGAGACAATCTGAGGACACTTGATGGTGGATGAGGATGAAGGAATGTGAACAAAAGCAGAAAGCAGTGAATTAGGCAGGTTCGAACATTCAAAACAGAGTTATGCATCTCTGAGCAAGTAAATATCAACAGGAAGGGTTTAGACAAAGTTAGAGCACAGCTCAGAAGAATAACAACAACAGCAGCATTTCCAGGCAGGTAGGGTGAGGAAGATGAGCCCCACTCTTCTCCTAGTTCACTCAGATGTAAGAATCAGCAGGCGAGCCGCCACGCATGACCGACTTCCAGAACACTTCCCTGCTGCCTCCTGGACGACCTTTCTGAGTGTAACCTTGGGGTTGGGTTGTTGCCAGAGAATACTAATGAAACTACTGACTCACACAAACAGAAGCACAAGAAAACCCCCACAAAGAAACCATGGTTTCTCCACATATTGCTTGAATGTGAGATCGTCTCATCAGCTTTATCAGTTTATGCAGAAAGAATTACATTGAATACATTTTAAAAATTGAACTACAATTTCTCATTCATGCCACTTGAGACCTAAGATGTCCAGAATCAAAGCTCAAACACACATTTAAAATGAATAAGTTGCGTCAGACCTCTGCAACATCAAGTAATGAGCCTGAAGCTTTTTGTGCACAACTCAAAAGGCACACACAGTATTTTCTTTGCTCGCCTCTCTCTTGCATCAGTGCATTTGTGTGTTTAGCTGCAGGAGCCCTCCTTGGTGCCACAGACCTGTTGGTAATGTACTATAATGTTATGAAAGTGCCTCCCAGGTCGCCATCGAGCTGCTGCAGAGTCTGGATCACCAGCAAGGCTTTTATTTTACATTTTTAGCTTCCCCTCACTGCTACAGCCACTGGAAGTCAGATACGTTGCAATGTTAGTGTTTGCTTATTGAAGGGGAGACTGTGCAATGAAGCACTGCCAGTGTTTATTTAAGCAGGGCCATGTCTCCTCGTGTCTCTAAAGAGAGTAATAAAAAGAGATCCACACTTGAAGAAATACGTCTCTCTCCTCCTGTTTTGTCTCTTGATATGCAAGTCCCAGTCAGGATAATGCATTCTGACTCCTGTAACCATCCACCACCAAAACCACCTGCCGTGTCACCTAAAGGAGAAAATCAAGTGCACAGGGAAATCTGGTGACATTCAGGAAGCCAATAAGTAGAGATAAAAAGCACTGCTTTAGGTAGATGTGCTGTGAAAGCAAGATAGATCTCAGTGATAAACGTCTGCCTGTAGTAGCTCTGGATCGTTGTGAGATTCTGATGGTATAACCTTGAGCAAAAAATACAACAATTTCAAAGTGTTGCAATACTAAAGCAAAATTAAATCACCTTTCAGTAGGTATTTTTAAAAAATCAATTTGTCCTAATTTTGTTCAAGGCAAAGGTTTGTATTCAAATGATACAACCACAAACTTCATTATATTTCATTTGGATGTTATGTGACAGACCAACATAATGTTGTTCATGATTGTGAAGTGAAAAAAATCATAGATGGTAAAAAATCTGAGTACCACTATTAGAGTACCGCTATTTCTAATTTAAAATAGGTATAAATGCTGCTATTCTGTGAAGGGCAGAGGGCAACCATCATCATTAGGACCAATGGACACAACAGACAGGGAGAAAACTGTGGAAAAGCTTCAAGCAGAGTTGAGTTATAAATCAATATTCCAAGCTTTGAACATCTCACAGAGTTCTGTTCGATCCATCATCTGAACAAAGTCATGACTGCAAACCGATCTAGACGGCTGTCCACCCGACAAAACAGACCAGGCAAGAAGAGCATTAATCTGAGATTCAGCCAAGAGGCCCATGATAACTCTGGAGGAGCTGCAGAGATCCACAGTCCAGTTCAGAGAATCTGTCAAACAAGACAATGATTGGTAATGCCCTGCCCAGATCTGACTGTGGCATAAGAAGAGCAATTATTGGGGAACAAAAATAGAAGTTTTGTTCACAGTTTGCCACAGAGCATGTAGGGAGTCCCAGCAAACACAAAGTTGAACTTTTGGGCCCCATAGTATTGAGGCAAACAAGTGTGTGTGACGGAAAACCTACATTTACATCACTCTAAACACACCATGCCCACAGTAAAAGAGGAGATGGCAGCATCATGCTGTGGGATGCTTCTGTTCAGTGGAAAAAACCATATACAATTTTCCTCCCATTTCACAATTACGTGCCACTTTATGCCTCATAAAATCTGAAATAAAAGCTATCTGTCTCAGCTGCAAGCTATCAGTTGGCTTTATTAGATTTAGTTTACCAACAGACATGCTAAATCTTGTAGCTGTTCTTCAAGTTATTTCAAAATGTTACCTTTAACAATAACTTTGGAGGAGCTTCTATTTGTTCAGCTGCCATGCACAGCTGACTGATACCAATATGGAAAATTGGTATCAGCATTTGGAAAATCCCTTCTAGCATCAAGAGTCTATCTACCACCTGCAGACACCTCCTAGACATAAGGGTTGCAGTGTTATTATTTTCATCCTTTTTCTGTGTGCCATCCAACAGGTCAGCATCTGCCTGGAGTGCAACAGCAGCAAGCTTCGAGGTCTGAAGCGAAAATGGATCCGCTGCTCGGCACAAGCCACCGTCCTCCACCTCAAAAAGTTCATCGCCAAAAAGCTTAACCTGACGTCGTTTAACGAGGTACAGAAAGCGACACACTCCTCCAGCCTGCACACTGTACAGGTGAATCTCAATGAATTAGTGTCATTGAAAAGTTCATTTATTTCAGTACTTCTTTAATATGAACTGAAAATGTGTATTATATAGATTCATAACACACACACAGTGATATATTTTCAAGCATTGATTTTTGTTAAATATGATGATTATGACCTCCAACTAATGAAAATCTGAAATTCAGTGAAAATTAGGACATGAATACTAATGACTAAAGGATTCACATTAAGTTATGGCTTACACAATTTCCTGTTGGCCATAATCATCAAAATTAACAGAAATATCACTTGATATATACCACTGTGTGTGTACTGAATCTATATAATAGGAGTTTGACTTTTTAAATGGAATTACTGAAACAAATGAACTTTTTTAAGATATTATAGTTGATTGAGATGCGCCTGTATTTCAGTTCAAATGTCGTCTCAAGGCACTTTACAAAACAAAATAATCTGGTTCATATACACAAACACAAAGTCAGCTCAGTGTCCGTGTGGACAAATGAGTCCATTCCAATTCCACCCTAGTTATCAAACAATGCAGCCAAGTTTATTTTATTACACTCCACCTCAACGAACGTGTGGCTTTTAACTTTGCAACAATCCCTCATTCTGAGCATGTACGTGACGACAGTGTAAAGTAAAACTCTGCATTAACAGGAAGAAACCTGCAGCTGAACGCTCGGTGTGAGGGGCCATCTGCTGCAACCAACTGGGGGTTTGACAATACAGAGCAGACACAAAAAACACATAAGCACTGATCCAGGAATACTGTCTAAAGAGATATTCGAGAGTTAATGGCAGTGGTGGTTCCCTAAGGTGACTTCATCTAGGAGAGAAACTCAGCTAATCAGATAAGCTTTGAGTCAGTTGTAAAATCTACGTAACACAGAGCACATCATTTTTCCTGAATACATTTGTTTACAGACTTCCTTCTGGATAAGGGCCACATGGCCCTGTCTTTCAGTGTTTAACCCTTTCTCTCTCCTAGATATATCAATTGACTGAGCTTCTACTGTGACTAACTCTGTGCTCTCTTTCAGACTCTAACCTTGAAAACTGGCTCAGAGTTTATCTGTTCTTTCTTTCTAGATTAAACGACTAAAGGAGCTACATCCATTAACATTTACTTTCCCTTCCCATAGAAAGTACTCCTGGATCAGTGCTTCTTTGTTCTCTTTGTGTCTCTGCTCTGTTCTCTCTAACCCCCGGTCGGTCGTGGCAGATGGCCGCTCACACTGAGCCTGGTTCTGCTGGAGGTTTCTTCCTGTTAAAAGGGAGTTTTTCCTCTCCACTGTCGCTACATGCATGCTCAGTATGAGGGATTGCTGCAAAGTCAACGCCAGTGACTGTCCACTGTCTCTACATGCTCATCCAGGAGGAGTGAATGCTGCAAGTCACTGACTGGATGCAATCTGCTGGGTTTCCTTAGATAGAAAAACGTTTTATCTAATTTGAATAATAAACTGAATCTGACTGCACTGTTCAATGGTTAGGATTAATTGGAATGTATGTACCTGACTGTTGTGATGTGCTTTGAGACGACATGTGTTGTGAATTGGCGCTATATAAATAAAACTGAATTGAATAATTATATGTTTAATCAGAATTAATTAAACGTGATTTAGAGGACATTTTTTCAATCTTTATGCTTTCACAAGATTAAAATAAATATGCAAAAAGTTTTTCTTTTTATGCTTTGACTCATGTGGACTGTTTTTGTTTGGTATAATTAGCATGAAGACAAGCTCTCATGATATCTAATCTTTATATTTATTGTCTTCACCGCCCCGTGCAAAGCAGCGGGGGGATTTTTAAATGGCTGCTCGTCACAATCGCCTACTCGTCTGTTTTTCCCATTTTTCTATGTATTTTTTTTGCTGTCACACAGATGAGTGGGCCGGCTCCATTAGATCGTCGGCATCCGTTGCGCAGCTCCAATGAGACCGCCGCTCTCTTCCTATCAGCTATTGTTGTGCCATTTACTGACTGTGAAAAGATGTTTGAAAAAATTCAGCCTTAGTTGTAAAACACAAACCTATCCATCTAAATTTGTGTGCAGGAAGTCTAAAGGTTAATAATTCAAGGAGATTAGGAATGTTCAAATTTAGATGGACACCAAGGAAGGAGAAATAGCCCTACAGGTACCAGATGATTGTTTGGGGGGGACACTGGCCCTCGCTGGAATCAAAATCAAGATTTCATTTCAATAAACAGTGAAGTTGGTCAGTGATTACACTGAAAATCATTTTCCCTTCTGTTTTTCTGTTAGATTAGGGACCAAATTAATTCATAGATGCTGCATTTCTTCATAATGTTCGCCAAAACAAAATCAACAGACGAGGAGGAGCACCTTAATGAACTATATGATTGGTGGAAAGTTTACGCACCCCTGAGTTTAGGGGGTGTTTTAATTGCATGCCTGCATTTAATTGCATGCCTAACACCATGCATGTACACACGCAGGCACAAATGGAGACTGTAGAGTTTTGTCTGTGCAAGAAGTAGAGAGCTCAGGAAAAAGATTAGAAACCACTTCTTTACAAAATTCAATTATTTCTCCTATTTAGATCTGGTAATGACGTTTCTATAATGTCACCTTTAAAGGTCTATGTTTGTGTTATACATCATGTATTTAAAAAATGACCTTAGGAAAGGCACGTCACTTAAAATATTTCAATAATATTTCAACATGTCTTGACAGTCTGAGAAGAAAAGCATTTATGCAGTGTTTTATATAAAATTCCTATGATTTTTCACAGACATGTCCAGTCACTGAATGTATATTTGTTTGCTAGGATGGGCTGTTTATTTCTGAGAAATCTACAGATTAAACTCACCACAATGTTGCCAAATGTAGCTGTTAATGTTTTTTAAGCCAGAGGTTAGCATTCTATTTGTGAATAATTACTGCAGTGATTTATGCGTTTTCTCCACATTTTGATTTAACAGCCCCTTCAGTGCAGATAAACACTCTGCATATCATTCTGCTGAGAACCAGCAGGTGGCGCTGTGACATACAACACCCCCTCCCTCTCAGTATTGATGAGCAGATGCTGCCCTGTAGAATATCAATGATTCTTCATGGTGGGACATAGATTCATCGAGCCAGCCGCGTGTTCACTATTGAACTACAGTAGCCTGGTTCCTTCTGTAAAACAGTGAGATTTGACCACAAACTTCACCATGGTTCTGCACAGACAAGACCAGCAGCATAAAACCTCACACTTCATTTACCGAGGTCATGCGGAAATATTTTATTTTATCTTTCAGGTCTAATATTTCTCAATAATTTTGCTTCCCTGCTTCTTTTTACAGCTGGACATTTTATGCAACGAGGAAATCCTGGGAAAGGACCACACTTTGAAATTTGTTGTTGTGACAAGATGGAGATTTAAGGTAACAAAATGATTGAAAAAGACGGAAACCTCTTGAGATTTTGATGCAATAAATAAGATTACAGCTGAGTTAGCATAAAAGCATGCATGACAAATTAACATGCTAATATCATCGCCGGCAGGTTCTAAAATGATTTTTCATACTTAACCCTGTCACATGTGGTTAAACTAAACCTTATTCTAATCAATGAGGTACGTTGAATTGATTTATATCTTTTCTCATTGTTAACTAATGTTTAGCCTAGTCTGTGTGGTTATTTTTTGCTTAGAAAGGTCGATTCAAGAATACAGCAATAGCTTTACATTAATTAGGACATTCAGATCTTAAAATAAAAAATAAAAAAATCTTACTTCATAGTCCAACAAGACTGTGATTTTACTGTGAAAAATGCAAATTTCAGTACATACCTGTTGCGGTTTTTCACATTTTGTTACTTTACAACCACAAACTTCAATGTATCATCGGCATTTTATGTGAAAACCCAACATAAATTACCAAATCATTCTAATGATGCATGGTTTTCTAAAAATGTCCAAATAATAAAAATAGAGTGCATTTGTATTCACCCTACTTTACTCTAGTACCCCTAAATAAAATTCAGCGCAACCCACTCCCTTCAGAAGTCACATAGTGGAGCCCAACTTTGTGTGACTTAATCACAGTTCTGAGAAGGCCTTAGAGGTTTGTTAGAGAACAAACGGCATCATGGAGACCAAAGAACGCTGCAGACAGGTCAAGGAGAAGGTTGTGGAGAGGTTTAAAGCAGGGTGAAGAGCCCAAGCTTTGAACATCTCACAGAGCTCTGCCCAATCCATCATGTGAAAAAGAGAAAAACTGGGGCAACTTAAAACATGGTTGTATACCTAAACTGATTATTATTGGAAAGCAATTATCAGAGAAAGCAGCCAAGGAGGCCAAGGTAACTCTGGAGGAGCTGCAGTGATCCACAGCTCAAGAGGGGAGAATCTGTTGATAGGACACCTTTTAGTCATGCGCTCCAAAACCTGATCTCTTTATGGAAGAATAAAAAAATGAATCTCACTATTGAAGGAAAGTCTTCAGAAGTTCAGTTTTAAAGTTTAACACTCGCTATGTTGGGGTCAAAGCAAACAGCGGTCATATGAGACCAAAATTAGACCTTTTGGTCTGCATGTGAAACATTATGTATAACGGAGAAATAACACCATGAACATACTATCCCCATGGTAGAATATGGTGTTTGTAGCATCATGCTGTGATATTTTTCTTCAGCAGGGACAGGGCATCTGTTAGATGCTGCAGAAGACTTCAGACTGGAATGGTGGTTCACCATCCAGCTGGACAATACCGCTAATCATGCATCTAGAGCTATGATGGTTTAACTCAAGCATCGTTATGTGTTAGACCTAAATCTAACTGAGAATCTGGATAAAACTTAACATTTGATGTTCTAAGATGCTCTCTATCCAGTCTGACTGATCTTGAGGTATTTTACAAAGTATCATGGACAGAAATGTCAGTCTCTAGATTTGCAAGACATGCTATCATTTCCCTTCTACTTCACAGTAATGTATCACTTCAGATCCACATTTCTTAAGTGTTGCAACATGCTGTTTCTCTTCTCTGGACAGACTAAGCTTTACATTTACAGTAAATGCTTATGCTTGCATTGTAAAAGTAAAAAGAAACCAGATTTTCAGTCAAGAAAAAAGCTTTCATATTAAAATGGGAAAGAGTTTCACCTTGAAATCCAAGCCAGTCCGCAGTGAAGTTTTTGCCTGCTGAGTCTGCACTCGGGGCAGGTGATCGAAGAGATGAGATGGTCAGATAGATGCCTCAGAAGTTGCCCTTTAGGAGCTGCACAGTTCAACAGAAAAACCTTCAAATAAATTCTGTTTTCCATTTCAGAAATCTCCGCTCCTGCTCCATTACAGACCGAAGATGGACCTGCTGTAGCTACAACAGACAAAACGTTTTGTTTTATTTGGATCTTTTTGGGCGGCTCATTTGCCGTAGACTTTGGTGAAACTTTCCTCTTTTTTTATTATTTATGCAAAGACGATCAACCAACACCAAGCAAACACCAGAAAGCAACAAAAGCCAGCAATTCGACATCTAACGAGACAAAAACTGGTACAGGACCTGCAACACCGGCGAGGTTTTACCCACTAAAACAACCTTTTTTTTTTGTCAGCTACATCCTACACATGTGAACAAAAACAGAAAATGGAAAAAAGGAGATAAAGCATATATTTATACTTTTGTACAGAATAGACATGAACCAAGACACTACTGGTGCTCTGTTTACACACAAACAAGATGTCTGGAGTCATCTGAACATGTTTTTGAGCTTCATCCTCCTCAGACGATGACTGACAGGAGAGGAAGGTCTTTTTTTTAAAATAAAAATACGATTATACATAAAAATGCATCTTTTCACAACACATAACATGTTCTGGGGGCACAGAAAGCTTATGGAAAAGTTATATAACAGGCATCAACTTTAAGCTGATTAATTTTCTCTGAATCGTTTTTTTTATTTTAATTTCATTATGTCTGATTTGGATTCCTGATGATTGTCAATTGTGAATAGGCTTTTTTTGTGTAGTAATTTATGTTTGATATGCTGATATTGTACATAAAATGTCATTACAGAGAGATTGAAGAGAGACTTTAGACTGTTAAAAAGGAAGAAAAAAAAAAAGAGTGGATCCCTGAAGTGCTATCTATATGGTGATAAAGACAGACTCGTTATTGGTATCAGAGTATATAAAAGCATCTTTATGTTGTTCTAGAAGGACACAAAACAGCTATATCACATCTGCAACCATTTATGTGTTTGTAGGGTCTCAATATGTGAATCGACTTTAAGGTGGAGGAGGCAAACTGTCCCCAGCTTCAAGCTCCTCATTTTGTTGAGAATATTTGCCCGTAAGACTTAAGAGATGTTGTCTTTTAGGCAGAAAAGTTGTTCATTTTAGTTTTTTGTCCTTACACCAAGCAGTCCTTAATATCTGTCCTTGTGTTTCTGCACCTGTTTAAGCAGCAGCAGAAACTTTCACCTTTAAGGGTTTTTAAAAAACTTGACTCAGCAGCTTCACTTGCAGTCTTAAGTTTGTCCTGGTTCAGGAGAAAAGGCATTTATCTGTGCAAGAAACACAACAGGTTGGTCGTTACTGGTCATATTTCACTGCCAGCTGGAGAAGCTGCATGGTCTTCAGGTGCATTTCTGGAGGATATTTACATTTTTGTTCTGTCACAAGTATTTTAAATGTTTTCTAGAACAGCCAGCTTTCGAGTCTTTTTGAAATAACAAAAATTCAGGTTTTAACAGGGGCTGAGATGCATTTTAATATTGAAATTCAGAATAAAATGACCACAGCCGGGGTCGTTTGGTGCTTTAAATGTGCGTTTGTAATCCTGAGGATGTTTATATCTCAACAACATGCTGTTCTTAACTGTGTGACGCAGCAAATCCACAATCCAGGACAAAGGTCTTGGATTCCTGAGCACCGTGGCAGACCTTGAGTATCATTACCTCTCAGGCTCATTTACCCTCTCCACTGAATCAGCCCCTGACATGCTCTTCTAATACATCCCCATATCTTGGAAAGTTTGTTACATTTTCCCAAAAAGATGAACTATGACATGTGTTACATAGGTGCATCTTAATAATGTAGAATATCATTGAAAAGTTCATTTATTTCAATCAATAAAAAAAAGCAAAAGTCATGTATTTTTATTACACAAACAGTGATGTATTATTTGAGGATTGTGGCTTTTAGCTAAAGAAAACCAAAAATTCTGTTCGTTAGAAAATGATAATGTTACATCAGACCAATAAAATATTTTTAATACATAAATGTCAGCCTACAGAAAGATATGTCCATGCACTGTACATTATATGCACTCAGTACTTGCGTCGAGGCTCCTTTTTAATAAATTACTTCATCAGTGTGGCATGGAGGTAATCTGCCTGTGGCTCTGCTCGGGTGTTATTGAAGCCCAGGTTGTTTTATTAGCTGCCTTCAGCTCGTTTGCATTGTTGGGTCTGATGTATCTCCTCTAACTCTTCATAGCACACCATAGATTCTCCATGATCAGGTCAGGCCAGTTTGGTACCCAATGACCATGGTACCACTGTGGCACTTTTGCCAGTATTGACAAGTGTAAAGTTTATCATCCTACCACACTTTTTCTTTCCACTGGATTTTCCATCAGTATGCTCTGAACATCCAGCTTCTTGAGCAATGAACTGTTGTGGCATATCCAACTTGTGGAGGATGCTAGTGAGTTTCTGGTTGCCGTCTGTCAAGGCAGCAGTCTACCCCATGACTGTGTAGACCATAACATGGACATAACATTTCTGTATTAAAAATCTTTTTTTTAGTTTTCTTAACCACATTTTCTGAATAAATTGAACTTGTGGTTTTTATTGGCTATAAGCCATTATTATCACAGTACGTGAAATAAATACATGAAATGCATCACTGTTTGAAATGACTATACGTGAGCTTCACTTTTTGAATGACATGCATGTTATCGTTTCAATGATTTTCCTACTTACTGAGATGCACTGTGTCCGTCAACCGATTTTGACAAAAGCGGCTGAAACATTTGCACCATTAAGTTCACGTTTTACTGAAATGTTGAATCTTAAACCCCTCAAAGCCCGTCTGCTCATTGTTTTTGGTTTCTGTAAAGCCATTTTATTTAGAGGTGCATCAATTTACAGTTTTCTCTGAGGCCTGACCTGTCAATCGCAACTTTCTGTTCGAGGACTATAAAACATACAGCTGATGAGCTATCAGTTTAACCTCGGTTGGAAGTCAACAATGAAGACCTTCGAATTCAACAAAAAAGGCAGAACTACAAGTTCATCCCCATTTGTGCACATTTTTCTGACACTTTTTGCTTTCACTCAACTTTCCAATAACGTAGAGGTGTGCATCTCAATAAATTAGAATAATATTGAAAAGTTAATATATTTCAGTAACTCAATTAACTAAGTGAAACAATATCAATGAATTTCACAAACTGACGTTTTTAAGCCTTTATTTCTGTTAATTATGATGTTTTTCTGCTTACAGTAGTCTGAAAAACCAGTTTCTTTACCAGTAATGTTTTAAGATATACATTTCTAAACTTTATTGGATTTTTACTTAACTCAGAATAGTGTATCGGAGAACATTCTGCTTGTTGGTCCGTTTATGGACTGCAAATAGTTTGAGAAAACAGAAAAAAGAAGTTCCTAAAGTAAATATCCTGCCAATCAATCACAAATCTTAGCCAAACGATATAAAATTACACAATTTGACTAATGTATTGGTGCAAAACTAATTGCATCACTTAAGAACAATTTCAGACTTAAAGATTAAATAATTAGCAGAAAATGTACAAAAATGTTTAAGCAATGATTCGGATTTTAATGTTTTTTTATTTTCCTTCTTAAACTTGTGCCTCAAATCTGATTAAATGAAAAAAGCAACAAGCTTAATACTTCTGCCTTGCCTTGTGGGTAATTCTGTTATTACATTAGATTTTATTTGTTATTTAAAACACTTTGAACACTGTGATTAGACTCAGAGGAACAAATTATATTGGAATAAGGGAAAAAATGGTGTAGATGCGGTTTTTAAAATGGTTTATAAACCAACAACAATGAGCATACAGGATTATTTTCTTTCTTTTTTATGAACACTTACATGCATTCTGCATATTCTGTACTTTTAAAAGCAATATCCAGGTTTTTTCCTTCCCTGTGCTTTTCCCAACTTTGTCAGACTGAGGTTTTATAATGCAGCAGCCAGATTTACACATCCAGGTTCTTAAACTGCTGTATACCTTTCATCTAACAGGTCGCCTCTGGCTTTAAATATTAGCTTTGTTTATCCCAACTCCTCGAGTTGTCACCAACAGGGTTTCTGCTAAACTCTGGCCATCTTCTTTACCATATATTAGCTCTGTCTTCAGGCGAGGAAGCTGTAAAACACCCGACATGGTGCTGCTGTGATTATGACTAGAAAACAGGGAAATTCTTAGAAATCCTGGAAATGAAATGGACCACAAACGCCTCGTGCTCTTGCCCATTTATCCCGTTTTTCTGCGGTGGTTGAGGAACATCCTTTGTTGCATCTGAAATGTTTGAGTATTTTACTTCTTTATAGACAAAACGGATTGTTTTTGTTTTGTTTGGGGGCACTGGAATAAGACAGCTTTAGGTTATTCTGTAGATTGAGAAATAATTTTGAACAGATGAAAGTCTGAGTGTGAACAAATAACATGTTTTTTTTTTTTTTTTTCAATCCTGCTGGAAAGGTGGAGTTTTCTCTCAAAGTGATGGTCAGACTTCATCTCTGGTGCTTTCTATGGTGCTAACATTCCCTCATTTCCAAGTTTTTCTGGACAGATTCAGTCCGAGACTAAGGCTCTGTGAAAAATGTCATGTTTTTTTGTTTTTTTTGTTTAAATTTATTTAACACTTCTGCTTCACTTCTCTGGTGTCGATTCTTGTCAGAGCTGCCTCTGTGCAGATAAAGGTGCTGTTCCCCTCACTTCCCTTCTCTTTATTGATTTGTTGGCTTTACCCAGCTGCTCCGACTCGCCCTGGATTGAAAACCAAGGGAATTTAAAACAAGTTATTGCCCCATAAGGCTGATACTGTGAGAACTAAAAGTAAAGTGGTGAGAAATTGGATGTGCTGGCACCAATTTCATGGCTCAAATAGAAATCACACTTATTATGGGGTTCTTTGGTGAGATGTTTACGCCTCTCAGTCAGATTGAGATTTGCCGCCATCTCCAGCAGAAGATTGCGTCTGCAGGACTATTTAAAATCCAACATAGCTGATTTGGTTTTAATATCCCAGCGTTTCTCTGGAGCTCTGGGGGAGATCTGAAATATCCACCACTGGTTTGTGGATACTGCTGCATAATTTTTCCCTCGCTCAATGGAAGAGATCGATGTTTAGCTTTTTATTGGGACCAACATTGAGACATCAGTGCTGCTTGTCAGAGGTTCATAGAAGACCGAGCTCAGCTGCCAGTAGGAGTTTTAAGATCTTCTGTAAGAATCAAAGTGGGGATTTGTTTTTCAGAGATTGTTCCGCAATATATCAGGAAATTTGCGACTTGGAAATGTCTCTTCTACATTAAAGAACATTACCTTCAGGATTCTAGCTACAGACTCATCTTAAATTGTCTCTGGTGAGTGGAGAGTGTGGAAGGTTTTGTTTAGCCGTGGAGCCTCAGTGGTGAACCGGCCTGCTCTGAAACGGCTCCATGCGCCTTTTTAATATTAGACAAATATAAGATGAGTAAATGCAAAAAGCAGTTTTCAAACAATGATTTATTAAGGAAAAAAACTATCCAAACCAACCTGACACTATGAAAAAATAAGTGCCTCCCAAACCAAATAAGTGTTTGTGTGGCTTCTAACAGAAACAGCTGCCATAAAGTGTTGCAATGGAACAGGTCTTTTGTATTGCTATGGAAGATTTTCGCTGAATTGTTTTATTCAGCCACATTAAAGATTTTTCAGCATGTCACAACCTCTCAGTTGAGTGCAGAATTTGACTAGGTCGCTCCATGACCTTAATAAGTTTGTTTTGCTTTTTTGAGCCATTCCAATGTGGACCTGCTGATGTGTCACAAACTGATTGCCAGACATTTTCTATCAAGACTATCTACTAGAGCCAAATGTATTCTTTCATCAAATACAGCAAGTCAGACAGGTCCTAAAGCAGCAAAGCTGCCCCAGATCATCACACCGCCGCCATGTTAGACTGTGAGGATATTGTTCTTTTTCTCAGATGTAATTTACACCAGAAATGATCCAGAAGGTTCCACTTTTGTCAGTCCACACAATGGTCAGCAGTTGTTTTCACCTTGGAACTCTCCTATGAATGCCAATACAGGTCCTTCTCAAAATATTAGCATATTGTGATAAAGTTCATTATTTTCCATAATGTCATGATGAAAATTTAACATTCATATATTTTAGATTCATTGCACACTAACTGAAATTTTTCAGGTCTTTTATTGTCTTAATACGGATGATTTTGGCATACAGCTCATGAAAACCCTAAATTCCTATCTCACAAAATTAGCATATCATTAAAAGGGTCTCTAAACGAGCTATGAACCTAATCATCTGAATCAACAAGTTAACTCTAAACACCTGCAAAAGATTCCTGAGGCCTTTAAAACTCCCAGCCTGGTTCATCACTCAAAACCCCAATCATGGGTAAGACTGCCGACCTGACTGCTGTCCAGAAGGCCACTATTGACACCCTCAAGCAAGAGGGTAAGACACAGAAAGACATTTCTGAACGAATAGGCTGTTCCCAGAGTGCTGTATCAAGGCACCTCAGTGGGACGTCTGTGGGAAGGAAAAAGTGTGGCAGAAAACGCTGCACAACGAGAAGAGGTGACCGGACCCTGAGGAAGATTGTGGAGAAGGGCCGATTCCAGACCTTGAGGGACCTGCGGAAGCAGTGGACTGAGTCTGGAGTAGAAACATCCAGAGCCATCGTGCACAGGAAATGGGCTACAGGTGCCGCATTCCCCAGGTCAAGCCACTTTTGAACCAGAAACAGCGGCAGAAGCGCCTGACCTGGGCTACAGAGAAGCAGCACTGGACTGTTGCTCAGTGGTCCAAAGTACTTTTTTCAGATGAAAGCAAATTCTGCATGTCATTCGGAAATCAAGGTGCCAGAGTCTGGAGGAAGACTGGGGAGAAGGAAATGCCAAAATGCCAGAAGTCCAGTGTCAAGTACCCACAGTCAGTGATGGTCTGGGGTGCCGTGTCAGCTGCTGGTGTTGGTCCACTGTGTTTTATCAAGGGCAGGGTCAATGCAGCTAGCTATCAGGAGATTTTGGAGCACTTCATGCTTCCATCTGCTGAAAAGCTTTATGGAGATTTCATTTTTCAGCACAACCTGGCACCTGCTCACAGTGCCAAAACCACTGGTAAATGGTTTACTGACCACGGTATCACTGTGCTCAATTGGCCTGCCAACTCTCCTGACCTGAACCCCATAGAGAATCTGTGGGATATTGTGAAGAGAACGTTGAGAGACTCAAGACCCAACACTCTGGATGAGCTAAAGGCCGCTATCGAAGCATCCTGGGCCTCCATAAGACCTCAGCAGTGCCACAGGCTGATTGCCTCCATGCCACGCCGCATTGAAGCAGTCATTTCTGCAAAAGGATTCCCGACCAAGTATTAAGTGCATAACTGTACATGATTATTTGAAGGTTGACGTTTTTTGTATTAAAAACACTTTTCTTTTTTCGGTCGGATGAAATATGCTAATTTTGTGAGATAGGAATTTTGGGTTTTCATGAGCTGTATGCCACAATCATCCGTATTAAGACAATAAAAGACCTGAAATATTTCAGTTAGTGTGCAATGAATCTAAAATATATGAATGTTAAATTTTCATCAATACATTATAGAAAATAATGAACTTTATCACAATATGCTAATATTTTGAGAAGGACCTGTATGTGGCAAATCTCTTTTTTGTTGAATCATGAACACTTATCTTAACTGAGTAAATTGTGTGCTTAAAATGCAGTGACCTCCTAGATGAGTCGTTTAACTTTGGTAGGTTAGCCGTTCTTGGGAAGGTTCATCATTGTTCCATGTTCTCTCCATTTGTGAATAATGGCTCTCACTGTGGTTTACTTGGCTTCAGAATGGTTTCAAAACCCTTTCCTGACTGATAGACTTCAGTGACTTTCTCATTGGTTTTTGAGGTTCTTTAGATTGGACATGATGTGTTGCTTCTTGAAATCTATCAGCATACTTCATGTTGTCAAACTGGTTCTGTTTAAGGTGTTTCCTGATTGTACAGGTCTGACAGTGATCACATTTATAACCGTTAATGATTTAACATAGGGGGCAATTACTTTTTCACATCAGGTCAGGATGGTTTGGACAGATTTTTTCATTTGAAAACTGCATTTTGTATTAACTCTGGTTATCTTTGTCTAATATTACAGTTTTCACGTCACTATAAATCCTTGCTATAAGGGTCAAGGGGTCAAAAGTCAACTCGTCAACTGCAAGAGTTGTGTCCAGATGTTTCACAAGATCTGTATGTTTTACATTGACAAAAAATACACCAACACCTTCCAGGTCTGTAGAGATCATCACTAAATTGGACTTTTAAAAAATGTGTTTCTATCTGTGCTGAAAGAGAAATTTATTTTCTCTTATTTGAATCTAAATCAAATGGTTTAATTATTTCTTTGCAACTGAATTCTGTCGTGTTTTATGTCAACAAACGGCTCTCTTTGTGAGAAAACGAAAAAGAACATGCAGCATTGTGGTTTATTGTATTTGCAAACAAAGTGTGCAATATACCGTTTTCAGATGGTTTCAGCATCGAGCCCCATTGTTGTGTTTTTCCTTTTTTGCAGCCATTTCCTCAGGTTTCTAAATGCCTTTTGCTTCCTCATGTTGATCAGGAATTCTCAGAACGTACGCTAATCCACCCAACATACAAATCGGGATTTGGACTGGATTGGTATTCACTCGTCTTGTTTCCTTT
The DNA here is from genome assembly GCF_021462225.1 of Girardinichthys multiradiatus. NCBI lineage: Eukaryota > Metazoa > Chordata > Actinopteri > Cyprinodontiformes > Goodeidae > Girardinichthys > Girardinichthys multiradiatus. The sequence continues at coordinate 43,521,672 of NC_061815.1, read as the reverse complement.
TCCTCCTACAGGTTAACTCAGGCACTTATTTGGTGTCCTTGTCCTTGTATTATTTATTGCACATTTGATGATCTGGTTTTCACTTAAACAAAAGAGGTATTGGGGTACAGGATTGGGCTGGAATTTCTTACACAAAACTACAGAAGCTTTTGTCAAACCATAAATGTGTATTTCATCAATAAATGCCTTTAAAAGTACTCCTGATCATATATTTTCTCCTTTAAATACCTAGAAAATGTTAATTTGGTTAAAAATCAATAAGTACTTAACAAATTTGTATTTTTAAGCATAAATCTAGAGTTTTACTATTTCTTTTTTTGTGGGTATATCCATCCATTGTTTATATCCATGCTGGATGCGGGGGACTGGTGCCCATCTTCTGCTTTGTGAGAGGCGAGGTACACGGACCACGGAAGGAAGCTGCAGTATATGGAGGGAACCCATACCTGTATGGGCAGAACATGCAAACAGGCTGGGATTCAAACACAGGACCTTCCTGCAACTGGTCAACCATTGTAACAACTGCTACACCATGCATCCCTGTGGGTTTGGATATGGAAACGGTATATTATTTTTTGCTTAAACCGCCTCCTAGTGGCCAAAAATAGTTAAGAAAAATGCAGTAAAAAGATATTAAAATAATATCTTAATGCAGTGGATCTCCAACTTTTTCTAATAGTTTTTCAAGGACAACCATCCTGGCAAACATTTTAAAACGATTGACCAACAGGACTTTTTTAGTTGTACCATGGCCTCTGTCTTGGAGGAGCTGATCTTCATCCCAGCCTCTTCACACTCGGCTGCGAACCGCCCCAGCGCATGCTGTAGGTCTTGTCTAGAGGGGGCAGCAGGACCACGTCATCTGCAAAAAGAAGAGACAAAATCCACCGGTCTGCAAACCAGACCCTCTCCAACCCTTGGCTGCATCTAGAAATCCTGTCAATAAAAGTTATGAACAGGATCGGTGACAAAGGGCAGCCCTGCCGGAGTCCAACACGCACCGGGAACAGGTCCGACTCAGTGCCGGCAATGCGGACCAAACTCCTGGTCCGCTTGTATAGGGACCGGTGGTCCTTCTCCATGTCCTCACCGAACTCCTCCCAGGCCCAAGTTTTTGCCTCTGCCACAGCCTGGGCCGCGGCACGCTTGGCCTCATGGTACGTGTCAGCCGCCTCAGGAGTCCCACAAGCCAACCAAAGCTGACAAGACTCCTTCTTCAGCTTGACAGCGTCCCTTACTGCCGGTGTCCACCACCGGGTTCTGGGATTGCCACCGCAACAGGCACCGCAGACCTTACAGCCGCAGCTACGGGCAGCCGCATCGACAATAGATGTGGAGAACATGGTCCACTCGGACTCTATGTCTCCAACATCCCCCGGAATCTGGTCAAAGCTCTCCCGGAGATGGGAGTCGAATACATCCCTGGCTGAGGGCTCCGCCATACGTTTCCAGCAGACCCTCACTATGCGCTTGGGCCTGCCAAGTCTGTCTGGCTTTCTCCTCCCCCAGTGGATCCAACTCACCACCAGGTGGTGATCAGTGGACAGCTCAGCCCCTCTCTTCACCCGAGTGTCCAAAGCATGCGGCCGAAGGTCTGATGATACAACAACAAAGTTGATCATTGACCTCCTGCCTAGGGTATCCTGGTGCCAGGTGCACTGATGGACACCCTTATGTTTGAACATGGTGTTTATTATGGACAATCCGTGACTAGCACAGAAGTCCAATAACAAAGCACCACTCTGATTCAGATCGGGGAGGCCATGCCTCCCGATCACGCCTCTCCAGATGTCACTGTCATTTCCCATGTGGGCGTTGAAGTCCCCCAGCAGAATAATGGAGTGCCCGGGAGGGGCACCAAGAAGGCCGGGTACTCCACACTACCGCTCGGCCCGTAGGCCAAAACGACAGTCAGACACCTGTCCCCAACCCGAAGGCGCAGGGATGCGACCCTCTCATCCACTGGAGTAAACCCCAACACGAGACGGCTGAGCTGGGGGGCAACAAGCAAACCCACCCCAGCCTGCCTCTCCCCGTGGGCCACTCCAGAGTAGAAGAGAGTTCAGCCCCTCTCAAGGAGATTGGGTCCAGAGCCCACGCTGTGCGTGGAGGCGAGTCCGACTATTTCTATTCGATATCTCTCGACTTCCCGCACAAGCTCAGGCTCCTTCCCCCCCAGCGAGGTGACATTCCCCGTTCCTAGAGCCAGCCTAAGCATCCGGGGATCGGGCCACTGATGTCTCCACCTTCGTCCGCCGCCCAATCCTCTTTGCACCGATCCCTCACGGTTACTCGACCGGAAAAGGGTGGCTTGTCCTCTTCAGGTTGGAGGTGAGTTCCTGCCTCAAGTGGAGGAGTTCAAGTATCTCGGGGTCTTGTTCACAAGTGAGGGAAGAATGGAGCGGGAGATCGACAGATGGATTGGTGCAGTTGCCGCAGTAATGGGGGCACTGTGCAGGTCCGTTGTGGTGAAGAGAGAGCTGAGCCGAAAAGCGAAGTTCTCAATTTACCGGTCGGTCTACATTCCTACCCTCACCTATGGCCATGAGCTTTGAGTCATGACCGAAAGAACGAGATCTCGGATACAAGCGGCTGAAATGAGCTTCCTCCGTAGGGTGGCCGGGCACTCCCTTAGAGATACGGTGAGGGGCTTGGAGTAGAGCCACTGCTCCTCCACATCGAGAGGAGCCAGTTGAGGTGGCTCGGGCATCTATACCGGATGCCTCCTGGACGCTTTCCTCGGGAGGTGTTATAGGCACGTCCCACCCGGAGGAGGCCCAGGGGACGGCCCAGGACACGCTGGATGGACTATGTCTCTCGGCTGGCCTGGGAACACCTTGGGCTCCCCCCAGAGGAGCTGGAGGAGGTGTCTGGGGAGAGGGACGTCTGGGTGTCTCTGCTGAGTCTGCTGCCCCCGCGACCCGGTCCCGGATAAGCGGAAGACGACGAGTACGAGTACATTTTTAATTTATATCTTCAATTAAAGTCTAACAAATAAACTGGGGCCAATGTAACTCAGTGCATGACGTGCAAAGATATTTGTGGGTTCCATTCCAGCTTCCTCTTGTCACATGGTGGGTTTAATGGTATGTGTTGGGTCACTGTCATGTTGCAGGGTCCAGTTTAGCTTAAGTTTTATATATATATATATATATATATATATATATATATATATTCTGGATTCTTGGACAAACTAAATGACCTCCTTCAAAATGCTAAGCAATGATGTTCTTATCTCATGAACCTGATATAATACTCAGGTAGGAATAAATGTGGGGGTTTCCTAATTTATTCCTCACAGAAAATAACATTTCTTATTACATTTTACAGAAGATTTTAAACAGTATTTTCTTCTCCTGTAATTGTTTAGTTATATACCAGAATGTTTTCAGTTTTATTAAAACTGATAATAAACACTGACGTGTTAGAAAAACTTGCAGTTTGTCATTATGTGTCCTAGTTTTTCACATGACTGTAAATGGAACATTGCAAAACAAACTATCAGCACTTGGTCCTGTTTCACTGTAACAAATTAATGTGTTTTTATTTACAGTGTGTAAATCACTAAAGGCAATCCACCAGTGGTAACACCTATGGTACTAGTACCACGGCTTTAGAACCAGAACAGGGGATAAGACTTTGTCTGTTTTCACTCTGAGACAAATTTGCATTTAAGATGTTTTTTCTCTTAAGAATAAAAAAAAAAAATACTAACTCAAACACTTTACACTTTAAGCAGCAGCTAAGAACTTTGTATATTTTATAAGAAAGAAGACATTTTCAGTAGAGCCACTGTAGTAGTGGAAAAATGTAAATTGTGGGAAAACCCTTAACTCATTCCTGTATGTGTAAAAGCTAGCTAGGCATTGTTTTTTTCCTATGTGAAAATCCTTTAAGGGAGATAAATTGTGTTCTGTAATTTTTGTATTGCTTCTGATCTTTGCTTTACTCATTGCAATTATGTCATCATAGGTTTATCCATCAGGGAGTTCTGTTTTCATCTGTTGGTTTAGTGAAGAAAGTCTGGCTATTTTTAAAACACCCACTGTCACCAGAAAAGCTGATCTGCTGAACGTCTTGCTCTCTCTTGCTCTCTCCCAGCCTGAATAAAGTGCTAACAGGCCTTGACATGTCATAGAAAATACAGTTTAAACACCTTCTTAAATCTCTGACTTAAATTTTTAACACTTCGTTGATGCTAAAACTGAAAACCCAGACATCAGAAAGTGATTGTTGACACCTAGTGGAGTTGGGCAAAAGGGATAAAAAATGTATTGCAATTTTCTTTTTCTGTATTCAACATATTTTGATAATTACCATGTCTGATTTCTAAATTACTATCAGTGGTTTGATGAGGTACATTTACAGTTTAACATGAACCAGACTTAATTTGAGTCCTTATCTGACTGAGAAAGATGACAGTGTGCTTCTAGCCTACCTTCCTCTATTTTTAGCAGCTTAAAAATTGCGACAAAGGAATAATCCAAGAAGAAAATGATGGTGAACATACTCCCACCAGGCAGCTGTTGCGTCATAGCAGTTTTTGAGGTTAATCTTACAAGTTTTTACTGTTATTTTTTTCCCAAGAGACAAAATAATCTATGTATGAGTCTAAAGAAGCATTTGTCACCAGCAGATGCTTTTCAGCATAGTGACAGATGTTAAATGTCAGCCGTTTGGTGGCAGGGCCTACAGTTTCTATCTCCTCATGCTGCAGCTGCAGATACATTAAGCCTTGTGGCAAGATATGCATTGATTGGAAAAATGTTGTGACCCTCAACCCAGTCAACACAGAAGAAGCACTTTAAAAACAGCACAGAAGCTATCAAATGCAACAAAATGCAACATAAATTACTCATTGCAGCTTAGAAAAATGTGTTTAAGGCACTTTACAAGACAAACAGGACCAATTTATATCTAATTATAGAGATTCTAAGTCAGTTTACATTTAAATTGATGACCACAATCCAAACATGTAATCAAATTCAGATCAAATTACTTACAGTACAGTCAAAATTTCCAACCTGTATGATCAGATTCAGTTGATAACATGTTCCAAAAAATCTAAGAAAGCCCAACTAATGGCATCGAGGCATTAACTTTGCAGCAACCCCTTAGCCTGAACAAGCATTTGGGGACAGTGGAGAGGAAACATTCCATATTAATGTGAAGAAACCTTCAGCAGAAGAAGGCACAGTATGAGTGGTCATCTGCTGTGACCAGCTAGGTGTTGAGTGTTGGGACCCAGCCATGGATTTCAACATTAAACTTTGGTACAGACTTTCCTGGAACTTCCAAAATAAATTGCATTAACTTACTTCCAGCAACTGAGGGAGGCGGGGTAACTGCGGACTTCCTGTGACATCACTGGCTAAATAAAAGCACCCCCTTTTCAATGGTCCGATCTCTCCAGGTGATCATCAGGACAGATATCTCTTTGCTGGCAAACAGACGTAAACTCTTCAACTGGATCCAAGGATGTCATACGATCCCGCGATCATATACACAAGATAAGTAGAAATAAATCACTGTCTGCGTATCTGGTGATTTTCATTCATGAACGGGGTAATCAAGGTACAAGCATTGCTTGACTGTTCTCTCTGAGATCTGCAGAAGCGAACTGTTTCCAGAGAGTTCCCAGCAGGACGCCGAGTGCAGCAGTTTCCCAAGGAAGGACAACGGAGACCGCTTTACGGCAGTTAACGTACAGTGTGGTCAGCGGACAGAGCGACCGCACCTTCAACCCTCCCACAGTTAAGGAGGTTAGCTGTAGCTAACCATTGTTCACTGTGGATGCTTTCTTCAAACTTCAAACCTCCCCGGACAGTTTTTCCTCAGCATGGTCAGATTTTAGTTTTGGGCAGAACAGAGAAATTGGAGGATTTAGATTGAAATAATCTAAACGTTTTTCATTTTATGAAGTTTGGTTTTGTTTGTGTTGAACTCAGCTATCTTGGTGCTAGCAGGCTATCTGCAGCACACATGTTCAGGTTGTGTTCTGTTTGTGTGTTTTTAAAGTTAAGACAAACTTTATTTAAAGGGTGATTTTAAACACAGAAGATTAGCCATAACGTGCCGTCCGCGCTTATGCATTTTAACCTTTTTATTAACCCTGGTATTTTGAAGGTGTGTGTTGATTCTGCTGCTAAGCTATTAGCTTCTTTTGTTAGCTTAACTGCTAACCGGTAAGAACACGTGCTTGCTACTAAAGAGTATTTAACAGAAAGGTTGTTAGTTATCAAGATAGTAAATAATAGTCTCTAAACATCATTTTACTAAATTTGATAACTAAGTAAACACCATTTTTCCAAAAATAATATTTTATCTGATCTTGCATTGTGAATGCTTGTCTAAACGTTTGCTGATTATTGCCTAAGTTGGTTCCAAGTCTAATTTAACTTAATTTCTAGATTCTTCAAGATAATCCTTGGCTCACAAACACAAACATTGCATGGTAATGTTGCATCACTCTTTTGGTCATGATTTTCAATCATCTTTAATCAACTTGTTTATATTGTACATAGTCCATTAGTCTTCATTATTCTTTAATTCTGCTTGGTAGTTTAGTTGGATTGTTTTAGCTTAGTAAAGAGTTTGTTGATTGAAATATGTTTGACTTTGAGTTGACTTATTTTTGTTAATAAATTCTTGTATTTTAAGAAATTTTGTGAATTCATTCCATGTGTGCAGAGTTTATGCTGTTCAATAATGTCAGAGCTTGGCTCATCCCTTTCTATTTTGTCCTAATACCATCGCCTTACTGGGCTGGTATTCACAGGACAACCCTTAACAGACCGAAATATTATTTGATAAAATATTTAAATATTAAATAATCTCAGATTCATAATCCCAACATGAGACAACAGTATGGAGTCACAGAAAAACCAAAACAATCTTCTTTAAAAGTGTTATTTAGGTTTGAAATGTTCAACAGAACTTTATGGTATGGAGTATTCTATTCATGGTGTGTGTAACCATTTTACCTAGATTTTCTGAACTAATTATCCCTTCAAAAATGTCCAGTTAATCAACAGCTGCAGTCAGTTGTTTAAATTTGAAAATGCAAAATGAGTCGGTTTACATAAACGTCAGTCAATACACTCAGCTGAAATGGTTTCTGTTATTACGTGTATTACATTAAAATTGCAGTTTAATTCTTAAGTCTTCGTTCTCTTGAAATGATGGCAAAAATAATTTTAAAAAATCAGAGGCTGCTTCTTTGCAGCTTCTTATCGCTTCTTGCTTGTGGAGGAATTATTCTCAGGGGAAGACAGAAAGCAGCGAGATGTTTGTTTTCTCAGGACCATTAGATGGCATCTATTTCAGTTGTTGGCTGTGGGCGGCCCGCTCAAATGTGTAAAATAAGAAGAGAAAAACCACATTATCAGCTCATTAACCAAATCGGCCGTAGAGACACTGGTGTTTTGCCACATGGTTCAGTTATTGCACAGCAGGGACGACAAGAATCAGATTCCCTGCTGTTCATCAGCATGTGATGCTGAAATACTGTTGCTTGGAGGATGTAGAGGTGTGATTTCAAACCATTTCAGGGTATTGCTAGATACAAATCTGTGTTTATGACAGTTAATTACATGTTGTACACATAAGCCTTTAATAAATACCATTTATCATTTATTGTAAGCTGATTCACTTAGAAACAGTAGATGAAACCATTTTAGATCTTTTGATTAACAAGGATTTATTAAAACCTTAGTGAATTATTGTTTTTTTTGGGGGGGCCCTGTCCACCCCAATTACACTTAAATGTGGATTTTATACAATAAACTCATTTTATTTGGCTTTAGCATAAACAGGACAACCTATTGTTTCTTTTGGAAACAATCATGCAGAGTCAGACACTGCTAGACCAATTAGTGAAAACTGTAAACTGGGAAATAAGACCTAAGGTGTAATTTATTAAAGAAGGATTTACATTTAAACATCCAAAATAAATTTTTCCAAAAAGTGGAAAAACAAAAGATTAGAAAGTTTAACTGGTAAAACAAATAATCAATTTCTTGCGAGTTTATTCATACAGAAATTCTCTCATCTTTGTTTAAAATAGTAGGAAATGATCAAATATCACATTAAAGCTAAAGTAAGTAAAGCCAGAGCTGTGTTGTCTGTTTTGTTTAAAAAAAGAAGGGTCTAACGAACTTCCTTCAACGCATACCTTCTCCAGATATTTCAGGTGAGGACAGATGCAAGTAATAGGCTAACGACTACTTAAAAAAATTATTCGTCAAAGTATGAACTTACACTTACTTTAAACAATGTGTGCGTATAAGGCTGTGAAAATATATTCTGCCTCCAAATTAGACCTTTGAAAATGCTGAAAATCCTTGCAGAGGTGTAATCCTCCTGACTTTTATTGATGTATTTCTTTATTTCTTTTCATTTACCTCTCTTTGGGGCCTTTCATGGGTTTGCTGCTACTGTTGCTTCAGGTTATTGCTCCTCTGTGATGCGAGTCAGAGACAGCGGTGGGGAAATAAAGGTCAATAACTCATCAGCTATGACAATAACGTGGAAAAACCAAATAAAACAATTTCCCATAGAGATGAGGCTCTTTTGCATGCTGAAAAAGGCTGAAACGGTCAATGCACTGGGCGACTTTCCATTTTTGTATACTACAATGTGGGGTTTTCTGTATGGCAGCTTGTTTGAAATAACCTTTACAATTTAAAGCAGAAACATTTGAAGTGACAGACCAACTTAACTTTATTTCATAAAATCCAGCTTTTCTGTTGTATGCTTGCCTAGTTGAGTCTCAGCTCTGGCTGATTGTATGCTTTGAGAGGTTCAAGTGGAGATGATTGGTACCAACATCCAAATAACATCACTGTGTACCTCTGCACAATGTTTTTTCACAGTTTGGTTGTATTGCATAATTTTAATGTCATGTTTCAGTCTGTTTTATTGCTTGATCTAATGAACCCCACCAGTAAAGATTTGACCACCAATCAGGGAGCAGTGGAGGGGTTTAACGGGATAGCAGATTTTCTACAGTTGCAAACCTGGCCTTTAGGGTGAATAAAAGACTAGTATAAGTTATTATACCACTGAAAAATGTAAAACATGATTATTATTCTGTTTAAGATTAGGGTGATGGCTTTCATCCCCAAAGACTTGGACTTCAACATCAAAATAATTCATCACAATATCAGTGGAAATTTGCAAAAGGTTGGTCAGCGATAGGGGTGGGCGATATGGACAAAAATCTCAATAATTTCTTTTTGCGTTTTCTGATAATAATCTGATGTTAATCTTTTTCTTTGTTTCCTTTTCTGTTTTTAAAACAAAAAATTCTATCAAATCCTAGTTGCATACAAGGTCATCTGTGGATAAACAGCTTTCAGAACAATAGCTCTTCGTTATTTTTAAAGTGCTTCATACAACTTCTGTAAAACATGCACACAAAGATACATTATGACCTTCTGAAAAACATCGCCCAACAAAATTCTATGGCCATATTTGACACAATGACCAACTTTAAGTTAAATCACAAGGGAATATACCAAATAAGGTTTGCTCAATAGTATCTTTAGCTTTTGTACAAAAATAAATACAGAAAATGTAAACAAATATCATTAAATTAAGATTACATCAAAAGGTAAACCAAATTAAATATTTTAAATCAAATAAACAATACCAAGTATTGTCACTGGTGCACACATTTGGCTAGAACTCTACAGAAGGAAAAGTTGGCCAGCTGTTCACAGGTACAGGTTATTTACTTCAAGTTATGAGCCAAAAACACCTGTCTGCCCACAGCATCAGGCTTGAGTGAACCCCAGTGGCAGGTTATAACATTTCCACCTGTGCTGAATGCCCTCTCTGACTGGCTACGTGAGGTAGGTATGCATCAATATTTTCTGGCCAGGTTCGCCAGCCTGGAGAAATTCACCTCTTGTGATTTCCACCACTCAAGAGGATTGACTTCACTGTCCACCTAAGGGATCATTAGGTAGATCTTGAGCTCATTGTCAATGGCAGTGGCTAATGTTCTCTTATGTCTTGTTTATTAAGTAACATCCCAGTGATTTTTTGGCCTTTTTGGGTGGTTTTCTGGTGCCATCACCCATTGCTGGATCCTCTGTTGTGGTGCCTTGAGCTGTTGAGGTTGAAGGGCCTGGGGAAACACTGTCTTCCTCTATTGCCATGGCTAGCAGTTCAGTGGTGATTGTTGATGAAATTGCTTCAACCTGATCATCGTCATTGTAATGGATTTTGAAGCTGGGGTCAAGTGTAGATGCCAAACTTAAGAGATCAACGTCATCCTCCATTTCTGCTACCTGTATGCTGCTACCTGTATGACCCCTTCTCTTTTCCAATGGTTATAATCAGTCTGACAGAGAGAGGTATCCCAATCCTCGTGGTTTTTAGTATAACAATGACCATCAGTAGGACCCTTTGTGGGGTTCCTTGAGACGACATTGTTGTAAATAAGCGCCGTTTAACTAAATAATCTGAACTGAAACTATCTGTGTAGTTATGCTGCTATAGGCTTAGGCTGCTGGAGGACATAATGACCACTTTCACCCTCTTTGCTACATTCTCACACTACTCTCCAATTTTGCATTGTTTGCTGTTATTTCAGCTTTTAACCTTGTTCTCTCTTTTCTCTTCCTAGAAGCTACACCTGGCCTGGCTCTGTGTCTACCTGTGACACCTATCTGGAGAGGGGAATCGTCCAAGCTTCTGCTGGCAACAACTTAATGCTCACCCTCTACCGATGATCCACATAGCCCTGTCTTTTAGTGTTTAACCCTTTCTCTCTCCTAGACATGGAAATTGACTGAGCTTTTAGTGTAACTAATTATATGTGCTCTCTTTCAGACTCTAATCTTGAAAACTGGCTCAGAGTTTATCTGTTCTTTCTTTCTAGGTGAAATGACTAAAGGAGCTACATCCATTAACATTTACTTTTCCTTCCCATAGAAAGTACTCCTGGATCAGTGCTTCTTTGTTCTCTTTGTGTCTCTGCTCTGTTCTCTCAAACCCCCAGTCGGTCGTGGCAGATGGCCGCTCACACTGAGCCTGGTTCTGCTGGAGGTTTCTTCTTGTTAAAAGGGAGTTTTTCCTCTCCACTGTTGCTACATGCTCAGTATGAGGGATTGCTGCAAAGTCCACGCCAGTGACTGTCCACTGTCTCTACATGCTCATCCGGGAGGAGTGAATGCTGCAAGTCACTGACTGGATGCAATCTGCTGGGTTTCCTTAGATAGAAAAACTTTTTATCCAATTTGAATAAAAAGCTAACTCCGACTGCACTGTTCAATTGTTAGGATTAATTGGAATGTATGAACCTGACTGTTGTGAAGTGCCTTGAGACAACATGTGTTGTGAATTGGCGCTATATAAATAAAACTGAATTGAATTGAATCTTTGTATTTTGTTTTCAGGTAGCCCAGAATGCTTTCTTTGATTGGTCAGGTGGTCTGTGTGCTCAGACTTAACTGCCATGACCTCTGTGTTGAACAATGACAGGGCAGGTTTGAGGTGGGAGACTGTGAAAACTTTCTCACCTGAAAGTGCATTGGTAAACTGTTACAGAGGACCAAGGGCTTTGCTTACTGATTCTAGCACCTAAAGATCCTGCCAGGATGGACTGAGATGACAGCACTTTCCGTCTACACCCAGCACACGAAGAATCAATCTTACGCTATCTGGAGCCCCATCTCGTGGTTGATTCAGTGAATAGTTTGTGGGCAGGAAGCTCCAGTTGTTCTTAAGCATCACTCAGGGCTTTTTTTCATTTTCCAGCTGTTGGAGAAAGCTGCTACCACCTTCTTACAAACTCCATTGGCACGGTCCACTCTTGGATCACACATGTTCCTCTTTGGAAAAAATTCACGCAAAAACACGCTGCATAGTAAAAGGCTAATGACAACTCCTACTACTACCATTTTTGCTGCTTTTGCCACTACTGTTGCCACTACTATTACTATTACCACTGATAATAATAATGATAATAATACTAATACTACTACTAATAATAAAAATAATAATGGGGATGATAATGTTATTATTAATAATAATAAACAATTGTGTGAAAGCAAACCTCTTACTTTACTATGAAGGTAACTTACTGATTGCAATATGAAGCCGGTGCCCAAAACATCGCTGCCTGGTCCGACTGTTGATCCAGAGTGGACTGACAACGTTTGCACCGCTGTTGGTTATCCTGCATGCCATGCGTTCTTCCTTCAGTGACCATGCATTGAGGGTATCTTTCAAACTAAGTGCAATGGAGTCACCTGTGTGGTCTTGCGGAAAGTAGGATGTCTGCAAGCAGTAGCTCTTCAATAGCGAGTATTCATTAATAAAGTGCACCGTCAAAGACAGGTAGGGCTCGGAGGTCCTGGTCCACCACATATCGGTGGTTGCAGAAAAGTGTGACACATTTTGCAGTTTCTCCTTGAGTATTTTGTGAGTTGATTCCTGTAACTTTGTTAGAGCTGTTTGGCCAAAAAATGTGCGACTTGGCACTTTGTATCTGGGATCAAGGACGTTACCAAGTTCTCTGAAGCCTTTGCTCTCCACCAAGTGAATCGCCATAATTTTCTTGGCTATGAAATCAGTAATATCCTTTGTGATGTGTTGCCAAAGTTTACTTGGTTTGTTGTACGGTATGTGTTTGCTGAATGACTTGGCAAGGGTTTGCTGAGTGCGTTGAGCAGATTTACTTGTATTTTCTTTGGCCGTAGTGGTGCTTGTGGAATCGCAAAGTTATAAATACTCATACTCTTTCGAATGGTTTGTTTGCATGTGGTGGAACAGATTTGTTGTTGACCTGCTCTTAATGGTACCTGCTTTTTGACAGATCTTGCATATAAAGTTATATTGACCGACATCAATCTTGACCAAACCAAACCATTTCCAGGCAAGTGACATGGACCCACATCTCGCTATTAAGTCATCCACTGAGACAGAATGTTACTGCATATTTCCTTCATGTGAGAAGATTGTTGTGTTTTGGTTGCTGTGAGTCATGGAGACTTAATCCTGTTCACTGTTTGGCTTCTGAGGCACACATTCAGGGAACAAGGGCTTTCATGCATCTATTCTTTTCCATGTATGCACCGTCCGTTTGTTGTCTTTTCGAGACAATATGAATACTCGATATTGTAAAATTGTACATTGTCAAAGCAAATTTTACGATACTATAGTCGGTGATATACATTGCCCACCTCTAGTCAGCAATTACAAGAAGAGTTTGACTGCTGTTGTGCCAACAAAGATTTATTTTTATTGATTATTGAGAAGGGTCCAAAGAAGCTTTGATATGCTGTTTTTAAAATAAAACATAAACAAAAATATATTTTTTTTCTTTAATGCTTCTTGTACAATGTTTTGTTATCTTTTGAAAGATGCCTGCTCCATTTCAAATCAGGAACAAACGTCCTGGCTGAAAGAAAACAACTTTAAATCTAAATCTGCCTGGGGTATGAAAAGCTTTGAGCTTAGCTGTAAATCTTGTGCACATATATTTATATTATATTGTAGATATGTTTATACTGTTTAATTTGTATTGTATTGCACTGACTACGCCAAAACAAATTCCTTGTATGTCCAAAAACGTACTTGGCAATAAAGCTTTTCTGATTCTGATTCTGATTCTGATCTTGTGCTAACTGCAACGGGTTTCAAAGAGTTGTGGGTGGTACAGACTTCATTTGTTAAATGTGTCATATGGACAACTAGAGCATCTTAGTTATTAAGCTGTCAACTAAAAGAAAGCGTAAGAGGGCTTCCAGGCCTGTGGTAATGAAGGTATGTGGGAGAGGTTGTTATTGAGCTTTATGGAGGGTTTCTTTAGTAATCCTTTTATGTTTTATTGCCATTTTTCTCGTATTTGCAGTTTAGCTGATGACATTTGTGCTTGGTGTTATGCAGCCTCATGTCTCAACATTGCTCTGCTTCAGATTGCTTCATATAGTTTTCAGAGAAAAAAACCCACAAACACCCACATCATGGAGTGACTCATCAGATAAGTTGGAACTTATTAATAAGACATGAGTCTTTTCCTCTCAGACTTTCAGAATGATGGAGGAATATTCCACAATTTGCACAGCAAGACAATGTTTAAATACCTACAAGGTAAAATGGTTGTTTTAATGAATTGTGTCTCAATAATGCAGCCATCATAGAAAACCAACCAGAAATTGCTCTGAGTGTGCAGACATCCAAAATCGACTGACCTCGATCCATGCTGGCTGTATGAGAGACTACAGATGGTGGAAAAAACACTGACCTGGAAGTAATGAGCGTCAGAGGGGCAGATCACAAAGCCCTGGGTTTACTGGCCATCATAACAGCCTTCTGTTAACCTCAATCACACATACACACAATAAAAAACATGTATTTGCACACATGAAGGAAAAAATGGTTTTGCCATTGAACAAATTAAGAGCAACACGGAGTTGTTGACAGGAGCAAAGCTGTGTGAATCTGTGTAAGCATTAGCGTTTCCAATGAGACTGATGTGGAGAGAACATGAGCAGACCAATCCCTAACAACACAGACTGCAGGCAGCTATTGACCAACAAAGCAGGATTTTTACTCAAAGTCTCTGCCCCTCATACATCCCTCCAGGAGTCCTGGAGATTTCACCCTTTAACCTCCGTTACTAGTCTTACTCCTCCGTGTCCATCCCCCCTGGAGGCAGAAACTGGGTTTGAATGTAACAGGACCATTAATGGCCTCTCGGCTGGAGCCTGCTCCTCCAACAACTATTTGTAAGAACTTTGTTTTACAAATGTTACTTGTTTATATGCAATTCTGAGTGTGTTTGGTCTGTCACAAAGACAAATCGTTTAATTTTTTACTGAATTTATGAAAAACATAAAAAAATGAAAACAGGCTGATGAACAGAAATGTGTGTCCCACAGGGCCGTTGCATAATGGGACTATCAGTTAAAACGACTTGGTACTATAAAACAAGACTAAATGTCTGAACAGCACATTTCTTGTTGCCCAGCTGATTATTGCCCATCCACATTTAGTTTTAATTAGACAGAAAATTGATTTTAAGAAACAAACGATTCATTGTTTTTCAGCAGGAGTTGGGTTCGCATTGCCGGCACTAAGTCGGACCTGTTCCCGGTGCATGTTGGACTCCGGCAGGGCTGCCCTTTGTCGCCGGTCCTGTTCATAACTTTTATGGACAGGATTTCTAGACGCAGCCAAGGGCCGGAGGGGGTCTGGTTTGGGGACCAGTGGATTTCGTCTCTTCTTTTTGCGGATGACGTGGTCCTGCTGGCCCACTCTAGCCAAGACCTACAGCATGCACTGTGGCGGTTCGCAGCCGAGTGTGAAGCGGCTGGGATGAGGATCTGCTCCTCCAAGTCCGAGGCCATGGTACTCGACTGGAAAAGGGTGGCTTGTCCTCTTCAGGTTGGAGGGGAGTTCCTGCCTCAAGTGGAGGAGTTTAAGTATCTCGGGGTCTTGTTCACGAGTGAGGGAAGAATGGAGCGGGAGATTGACAGACGGATCGGTGCGGCTGCCACAGTAATGGGGGCGCTGTGCCGGTCCATTGTGGTGAAGAGAGAGCTGAGCCGAAAAGCAAAGCTCTCAATTTACTCGTCGGTCTACGTTCCTACCCTCACCTATGGCCATGAACTTTGGGTCATGACCGAAAGAACGAGATCACGGATACAAGCGGCTGAAATGAGCTTCCTCCGTAGGGTGACCGGGCACTCCCTTAGAGATAGGGTGAGGAGCTCGGCCATCTGGGAGGGGCTCGGAGTAGAGCCGCTGCTCCTCCACATTGAGAGGAGCCAGTTGAGGTGGCTCGGGCATCTATACCGGATGCCTCCTGGACGCCTTCCTCGGGAGGTGTTCCAGGCACGTCCCACCGGGAGGAGGCCCAGGGGACGGCCCAGGACACGCTGGAGGGACTATGTCTCTCGGCTGGCCTGGGAACGCCTTGGGCTCCCTCTGGAGGAGCTGGAGGAGGTGTCTGGAGAGAGGGACGTCTGGGCGTCTCTGCTGAGTCTGCTGCCCCCGCGACCCGGTCCTGGATAAGCGGAAGACGACGAACGAACGAACGATTCATTACTTGAGAAACCATTTTTGTTATCTTGTAATTTCTCTCATAATCTTAAAATAATTATGGCTGTTTTGTACTTCTTTGTATCAAAAAAAGCTCACCACCAGGCCGCCAATCCTGGGTAAGAGCACTCCAACAATCCCCACACACCATGCATGCAGTGCCACCACAGCTCAGGGTCCATTGCATGCAGGGAAGACCCACAACTGCCAAGAAGGAAACAACCAGTAAACAAGGTAGGGTGGGGGGCACACGCAGAAAGGACAGGAGCACACTATCGGTGTGAGTGTGTACAAGTGGTAGAGCGTGCGGGCCATGTATAGAGAGGCTTTGGCCCTCAACGCACCGTACCCTGGATTGAGTCCTGGCCACGGCGACCTGTGCTGCTTGCCTCCCCCCTCTCTTCATCCCCATTTCCTGTCTGCCTACATTAAAAGAAAAAGGACAAAAAAAGGCCACTAATGCCGCATAAAAAATCTTAAAAAAGTGGGTCTGCACCAGGTATGGGTACCCCACTCCTGGTGCACTGCAAGACATCCCCCACCTTTTTGTGACTACTTGTGCAATTAAAATTACTCAATCGCATGGATCAACCCAGACGCACCCTAACCCACCCTGCAGCTACTGTACATCTGACACTGGTACAAATCAACACCTTGAGTCATCTAAACATCATGTCCTTGTGGCCAAACCACTCAATCTTTGTCTTATTTGGCCATACAATTTTCTTCCAGAGGGCATTCAGCTTGGTCCTTGTAGACAGGTCTAAATTTCAGTCAAGTCTGAAGGTGTCAGTTCTGGCTTCCTTGTCGGTTGGGAGCTTCTCAGACCATGCTAATGTAAAACTGTGGCCTGATGTTAAAGCAGTTTCCAGTTCAAGGCAAACTTTCATAAACCATGACAAAAAATGACTATAATGATATGCAAATCCAGGATGCAAACTTCTGACCAGACCGGAAACAGTTGCAGGCCAGTTTAGATAATTTTATCAGAATTCTGAACGAGCATTTTTTTTATTTGGTTTTTTAGGGTAATTAAAGCAACTTAATATGTAAGTTTAGACCTCAGTGATTGCCAGAATTATTTACATCATAAATGACTAAACACTGAAACATTTAGAAAATTACAAAGTCTTCTTTTTTGCATGGTTCCTTGGGAGAAATCAGTATCTCAGGTTCCCACCAAAGAGCCAGACCACCTCCTTTAAACTCCATAATCCCTCCTCAGGCTGCTTCTTCAAGTTTTCACATAAAGTTAAGACATCGGTGGAAATAATCTGCTTCTCCTTTTTGTTACTGATTGATTAAACTGTTCAGTTCTTTTGCAACTTGGCTCTAGTCCAGTTAGACCCACTCCCTACACCAAGTATATTTTGATGGACAAAACATGCCAGACAGATAAATGGCAGAATATTGCAGCATTTATTTCTTGATTCACCATAACAGATTGAAGGTAGTGTCAATGATTAAATACCAGGGCACATATGTTAGACTCATTCACCAATGGCATTAAAACACACATCTGCAGTTATTGTAATATTGCTAAAATATGTATATCAATGTGTTTGTCTGCGTTTGTATAACTTGGTGTACACTATATTAAATCTGTGATTATTCTTAATGTTTCATTTAAACATTCAGTTTTTTGTTACTGGCTGTAAAATCTGAATTTTTAATAGAAAACCAAGTCTAATAGAAACAATATAATTACATTACCAGAGATGAATAACAGGTGAATAAAAATTATTCATGTTCTCTGAATACAAATAAAAATATAAACGTTACTGGACTACAGCTACTATGCAGTGGGATATTTAATAATTAATTTGCATTTTATTGAATGAAATAAGTATTTGATTACCTACCAACCAACAAGAATTCTGGCTCACTCAGACCTGTTAGTTCGTCTTTAATAAGCTCTCCTATTCTCCACTCATTCTCTGTATTAATTGCTCCTATTTGCACTGGTTGCCTGTCTAAAACACACCTGTCTACATATTTAGTCAATCAGACTCTACCCTCTCCACCATGGGCAGGACCAAAGAGCTGTCTAAAGGACAAATATGTAGACCTGCAGACGTCTGGGATGGGCTACAGGAGAAAGGGCAAGCAGTTTGGTGAGAAGGCAACAACGTTTGGAGCAATTATTAGAAAATGGAAGAAACTCAAGATGACTGTCAATGTCCCTTGGAGTGGAAGAAGGATGAGTACAATCCCCAGAACACCGTCCCAACCGTGAAGCTTGAGGGTGGAAACATCATGCTTTGATCTGGTTGTCTCTGGACAGGGTACAGGACAACTGGTCTGTATTGAGAGGATGGATGGGGCCATGTATCGCAAAATTTTGGGCAACAATCTTCCCTCAGGATGGGCATTGAAGATGGGTCGTGGCTGGGTCTTCCAGCATGACAATGACTTGAAACATACAGCCAGGGCAACTAAGAAGTGACTCTGTGAGAAGCATTTTAAGGTCCCGGTGTGGCCTAGCCAGTCTCCAGACCAGAACCCAAAAGAAAATCTCCGGTGGGAGCTGGAGCTCCATGTTGCCTAGCTGCATCCTCAAAACCTAATAGATTTAGAGAAGATCTAAATTTAGAGTCTGACCTCTGTAATTGTGAAGAAAGGTTTCTGTACCAAATATTAATTTCCATTTTTCTATTGTATCAAACACTTATTTTAATGCAATAAAATGCTAATTAATTATTTGATTATCATGCTATGAGATTTTCGGTCTGCACAGTGGCACAGTTGGTAGCACTGTTGCCTTGCAGCAAGAAGGTCCTCGATTCGACTCCTGGCCAGGCGAAGTGTGGAGTTTGCATGTTCTCCCCGTGCATGAATGTGCTCTCTTCAGGTACTCTGGCTTCCTCCCACAGTCCAAAAACATGATTGTTTTGTTAACTGGTCTCTCTAAACTGTGAATGGGTGTGTGGATGGTTGTTTGTCTTGTGTGTCTCTGTGTTTACCTGCGATGGACTGGTGACCTGTTCAGGGTGTACCCCGCCTCTTACCCCTAGACTGCTGGAGATAGGCACCAGCTCCTTTGTGACCGTGTATGGAGGAAGTGGGTATAGAAAATGGATAGATGTGATTTTCACAGTGTACTGAGTGGGAAAACTTGCATAAAACACTAATTTTCCCTACTGTAACTAATAGTTTTCCTGGCCTTAAAAGTGGATTAAAATCCACTCTGTGCCATTTGGATAGTGTGCAAGTTTAACATTAATTGAAAACATATTTTTCCTTCCATCATGAGTCACCTGGCTGTCAAGAAGAAGGCTGGCTGTGATAAAGGTCCCAGCATGCTAAATGTCTCCAATTAAAATAGTTATTCTTGCATTCATTTATAAAGAAACATCTTAACGTCTCTTATTAGGTGTACTTTGGATTTCATGGTACATTGAGTCAAGCTTTTGATTAAACTGAGAACAAAATGTGCAAAAAATTTAGCAAATATTCTTTTTGTCAGTGTATGAAAGATTACTCTTTAGGACAGGGGTGCCCAGGCCCAGTCCTTGAGAGCTACTTTCCTGTAACTTTTAGATGCATTTCTTTTCAGCACACCTGAATCAAAAGGATGTCTGCCTCTGCCGAGCTGAATGACAGAATGCTGATGAGGGAATTTAGCCATTTGATTGAGGTCTGTTGGAGAAGGGACGGATGTAAATGTTGCAGGAAAGTAGCTTCTGAGGTCTGGTGTTTGTCACTTCACACAGAATCCCTCTAGCTCATATGAACAGACTACAAACCTCTCTGCAAAAAGGAGTAAATGTCAAGTTAGGGAAAAAAAATAAGAAGTCACCTTCTGTTAAGGCGCAGAGGTTCTTTTCCTCATTAGGGTCGAGTAGCTCAGTGAGTTGTGAGTGGCATCAAAAGGAGCATGTGGAGATGCTTGGTTAGGATTCCTCCACAGTGAATTTCTTCCAATGTAACTGCAAGAATTCCCACTGCAGACATCTGACCATGGAGAGACTTACATAAGCTTTTATGCCACCATAGAAAACCTGAAGGAGCCTTTTAGGCAGGCTTCCTTGTAGAAAAAACATGAACAGGATATTGACAGACTGTTACAGATATGTTACTTTCACTATATTTAAAGGGCTAATTAACTTCCAATCAATCCAACTACTTTATCCTGTTCGGGGTTAAGGGGGCATAAACATTAAAACATGAGACAACCATGAGCATGCACACTCACACCTAAGGGTAAGGGTCACAAATTAACAGATAAGGTTTTGTGGATGTTAGTATACCCATGCTTGGAGGGTGCTAATCAAGGGGATTATAAGTGGCAGAAATCCTCATCCAGAGGTTGCAGAGAATAGCAATCCTGTTTTCCCAAAGAAAGGGCCTTTCATTGTACCTGTCAGCATTCAGATTTTTTAAATGATTTACCTTTACTTTCATCATGCACTGTTAGTTACTGACTGAATGCAGGTTTCTGCAGTAGAAAATTCTGGCTGTGGCTGTTTCATTTTTCAAAAACAGTGGAGAAAAGAAAAGGTTTATGAGGCTGTGAGACTAAGGCAGGCTTGTGAAACAAAAATCTAACTGTTTGAAATGGGTAAATTGTTTTGTAAATATGTGCATGGAAGCATGAGTTCTTATAACAAGTAGAGTTTGCAAGATGTATTTCCCAGTTTCTGCAGGCAATATAGTGAAGGTCAGAGCTGGGTAATAATGATCTTCAAGTACCACACATCATGGACAGAAACCGTTTAGACCTATTACCTTTGGCTTAGCGCTAGAGAGCACTATTTGCAAAAACAAGTGGCCACAGAGACAATTTCATTTTCCACAGTGCCTGAATCGATTCTATGAATATTTACACTAATTTACACTTCTTGTAAAAGCACTCAATTTATACATTTTTACATTAAAAAAATCCTTTTTTATTCCACACCAAATTTATTTAACTTCTCCAACTTACCTGAAACATCCAATTCAAGCAGGACTGCAGCCCTCAAGGATTGGAATTGCCCACCCCAGATGGTCTTCAGAGCATGGGGGCATGCAGCTCCAGTTCTCTTCCATGCAAGTTTTAGATGTGTGCCTTCACCAACCCACCTGATCAAAATACTTTTGGTGCCTCTTGTCAAGTTCTGCTGTTCTGTGCTAATCACCCGCTTATTTAAATAAGTTGTGTTAAAGCAGAGTGGGCTGTGGTAAAAAAATATGGTGTAAGGGAAAACTTTAAGATGTCCTGTTTAGTTTATTTAAAGAATGCAAAATCACCCCCTCTACAGGTCTTAATCGGCCCCCTTGAACTTTTCAACCTCTTGCCACATTTCAGGCTTTAAACATAAAGATATAAAATTCAAATTTTTTGTGAAGAACCAACAACAAGTGGGACACAATCGTGAAGTGGAATGAAATTTATTGGATGTGTCAAACTTCTTTAACAAATAAAAAACTGAAAAATGGGCCGTGCAATATTATTCGGCCCCTTTGTGTTAATACTTTGTAGCGCCACCCTTTGCTGCAATTACAGCTGCAAGTCGCTTGGGGTTTGTCTCTATCAGTTTTGCACATCGAGAGACTGAAATTCTTGCCCATTCTTCCTTGCAAAGCAGCTCGAGCTCAGTGAGGTTGGATGAAGAGTGTTCGTGAACAGCAGTCTTCAGCTCTTTCCACAGATTCTCGATTGGATTCAGGACTGGACTTTGACTTGGCCATTCCAACATCTGGATACGTTTATTTGTGAACCATTCCATTGTAGATTTGGTTTTATGTTTTGGATCATTGTCTTGTTGGAAGATAAATCTCCGTCCCAGTCTCAGGTCTCTTGCAGACTCCAACAGGTTTTCTTCCAGAATGGTC
Organism: Girardinichthys multiradiatus; assembly: GCF_021462225.1. Classification (NCBI taxonomy): domain Eukaryota; kingdom Metazoa; phylum Chordata; class Actinopteri; order Cyprinodontiformes; family Goodeidae; genus Girardinichthys; species Girardinichthys multiradiatus. The sequence goes on along the minus strand of NC_061815.1, from coordinate 43,499,799 downwards.
CTGTATTTGGCCCCGACCATCTTCCCATCAATTTTGACCATCTTCCCTGTTCCTGCTGACAAAAAGCAGGCCCAAACCATGTTTGACAGTGGGGATGGTGTGTTCAGGGTGATGAGCTGTGTTGCTTTTACGCCAAACATATCGTTTTACATTGTGGCCAAACTGAATTGAATTGAATTTAAAATGTTTTATATCAATTAAATTTTGCCGTTTTTAAATAAAAATTCTAATTTGCTAAATAACAAAAAAAACTATCCAAACCACCGAAGGGCTGCATTAACCTTAAGTTGTGCTACCCTTGGTGGTCTTTCACATCACTGTGGGGGAATTTTGACCCAATCTGGTTTGCAGAATTGTTTTAATTCTGACACACAGAAGAATTTTCAGTAGGAACGGTCTGTTCATCACATCGTCTCAATTAGATTAAGTTCAGGCTACACCAAAACATTCAATTTTTTGTAGCTTTTCAGAGATATACCTGCTGGTGGGATTTTGCGGCATAATCCAAGTGCATCAGATTACAAATTAAAAACCGAACATTATCCTTGAAGATTTAGTAGTGAAGAGCAGAATTCTTGGTTCTATTCATGACAAAAAAAACATCCTGATCATCAAGATACAAAGTAGCCCCAGAACCCTACACAACCACCCTCATTTCTCATATGGGAGTGTAGTGTTTGTTTAACACCAGATGTAATGTGACGCAACAGTTCCACTTCCATCACAGAATTTCTTCAGAAACGTTTTAGGGATAATCAAGAAGTTTATTTTTGGAAAATGTGTTCTTGGGAATAGTTTTGATAGACCAGGCACTTCAGGCAGTGTTCACCAATGTTCCATGTTTTCTCCATTTGTGAATGATCGTCTCACATGGTTCGCTGGAGTCTTTAGAAATGGCTTTGCAAACCCTTTGCAGACTGACAGATTTCAATGACTTGTCATGCATTTGTGTTTGAGATCAAGTTCAGTTTAAGTTCTTGATTTTAAAGAATGCAAATCATAATTTAGATTTGTATTTATTTAGGCTATCTTTGAATGATTAGAATTTGTTTGATGGCCTAAAGGTTTTAAGAGGGACATCACTCTAGCTACAAACTTTGGGAGAAATATAGAACCAACCTTTAAAGATATAGATACCACTTAAAACTATAACAATTATTGAGGGAAAAATAAAGAATCACTTAATACAGTTAAACTATGCTTTATGTAGTTTGACGATTAAGCAAAGACAGAAGGGAAAAGCAAGTCCATTTTTAATCATTGTTAGTAAAGCTACTGAGAAATTAAAAAGATTACAAATGTTATTTTTTTTAAATATTCAAAGATGTTGCTTCAACGCAAGCTTCTTTCATGAGAAATCTTAAAATACTAAAGTTAGCATCAAGAAACTTTGCATGCATCATATGTTTGTCCAGTCAGGCAATCAGAGCCAAGAAATCCAGTTGATGAAACCCCTTCTTAGCCCCTCAGTTGTCATGGGTGCAGCCATTTTGCTCCTGAGAGGTTTTAATCTGACATGTTGACATCCTGCAGCAACAGCAAGATTTTTGCCAGTCCAGTCAGCAATGTGCAGCTCCTGGTACCAAATGCAGACTTTTCATTAGTTGTATGTTTATCTTATCATCCAGCCAAAATTACATAGGACATTTCCTCTTCTGAAACTGCAATGTAATGTGATTTTACATCATCTGAAAGTGTTATGAAGGATTTTATCTGAGGGGAAAATTTTTTACCTAACTTTGCATAGGTTAAAATATTATTTTTAACTAAAATCTTTGTAGATAAGCCCATCTGGCAGCAACAGCCATGCCACATTCAGTTACTTACAGTAAATCTCCTTACTTCCTCATTCTGATGCTCGGTTTGAACATGTCGTACTGATCACGTCTAGATGCCTAAATGCATTGAATTGCAGTCATGTGATTGGCTGAGTCATTCTTTGTGTCAACCTGCAGTTGAACAGGTGTATCTACAACGGTGGCCATTGAGGAGACATCATCACACCAAAGAGCCTATTTCTTATTGGACAGCATTTGTTACATCTCTGAGTAGTCTTTATAATCTTTAAATGAGACTCGAGTAAAAATAGAAAAAGGATAGAAATAGAAAAAGCTATCAGAAGATGACACGCCATACAAAGAAACACTATTTCTTGGTTATTAGCCAGCAGCAGTTCAATTAAATTACTTCATTGGACTTTTCCACAAGCAGTGAACCAAAAAAATTCATTTACAGCACAGTCTAAAAAACAAATGCCAGGGAGGTAATGGCTTAGTATTTCATTTTCTTCATGTGTAAGTTTTATAGCACTGCTCTGCTGTGCTTTCACATCATCATGTTCCTCTCTGGTGTGTCTCTTATCTTTTGAATTTAGTACACCTCTAATAAAATGGTGGATTTCAGTATTTTTGAGCACAAGTTAAAAATGAGGATTCAGCAGCATTTTCTTTGAAGTATAATGGAAAGAAAAAAATACAGGACGAAAATGTGGTTGTAAAAAAAGTGACAAACAAAACTTTTATTGCCCTTGTAGCTCATTTAAATAAGCAGCCAGAACAGACCACATATCATAAAATCTGTCCTGTTTTTATGCAGCTGAAAGTAAAAAGGTTCTTCATGATAAGCGAAGCACAAAGAGCCTTGCAGACCACCAATTACATGGTAGCTTCTTTAGAAGTGACAGCAACCACAGTAGACTCTGTGAGTCCTTATCGTTGCATCACCTCCCTCAAGTACCATGCGTGGCCTGGAAACACAGTCTTTGATTGTCAATCTGTGATCAATGCTGCTCCCTAGATTTCAAATTAACTAGGTTACTCTACACTTGATCCGTATTGTTTATCTGTAGATTTTGTTTCACATTTTTTGTTCCACAATGATAACATCTCCTTCCAGATTGAGCTTGCAAAAATGGCTACATTCTTAAAACCCATCAGTGATTCTGCTCACATCCATCCACTCCTCAGCGTTCTTAGATTTTTGCTTCATGTGTGCGTCTTGTCTTCAAAATGTAAAACCCCTGCCAGATGATTTGCATAAGATGGAGGAGCCCTGCATGTATGAATACTAAGCCTTGAAGTCATGATCGTACCCTCCCGCGTTAAATTCTGCTTCTATGATAATTATGTGTGCTATAGGCTGACATGTTATGGTGAAGTATTGCTTAGTAAAACATATCCTTCAGCACAGATGTTGTTGAATATTTTGTAATATTATCATATAAATTGACCAAGGATTGATGGGAGTTTGTTCTTGTGATTTGAGCCAGAGAATAAAAGGCATCTACTTACAGGATATTTTAAACATGTTCACCATTCTAGTAAAGTTTAGGTACCAGTGGATTCTTGTTTGTCTGCATTTCTACAGTTTATTTTTTTATATTCCTCTAAATGTTTACATTGTACGCAAAATTTATTGGCACCCCCAATAAACACAGCTAGGGAGCTTTTAAATAAATGAATCTTTTACTGCAGCAGCATATTCCGGCACTCAGCGGCTACGTTTTAGAATCTCCCAAAGCTCACTGTCTGAAAACTGCAAGAGTGGCATCCTGGGATAACCAAACCTTTATTATCAGTCTTTATTACCACCATTAGATGCTATGTATAGATAAGCCCAAAATTATTCATTCACCCATGCAGATGTTTTTACTGACTAAACGTAATTATTGTTTCTTGTGGCCAAGTCAGAGTCCTATCTTGAATCTGACAGAAGATCTGTGAAGGGAGCCAAAGATTAGGGTGATTGCTAAGATGCCTCCCAACCCCAAAGGCTTAAAGATCATCACCACAGATAAACTTTCAAAATACCAGTGGAAACATGCAAAAAGCTGGTGAGTAATTATAACAAGGATGTGATTGCTGTAATACTAAAACAATTTTTTTGAAACAAAATAAACCAGCAAGGAACAAAGAGAACCAGAGAGTATATATACTGGGGCAGAGTGGAGAATGGCATGAAGGGCAGGGGAAAGCAATCAGGTGGGAATGAGTAGCATTTGAGACCAATGAAGGGGTAGAGAGCTGAGGGAGAGAATGAACAGGATCTGATAGAGAGGGACACAGCGGAGGCTTCTAGCAGAAATAATGCAAAATAAACATAAACTAAGATCCTAATCTGTGAAGTAAAGTGGACGATCTTGTTAAATTGCATGGCACAAACCCCTTGAAATATTGCAACATATTTTCAGCAGTTTAATGACCTAAAAACATATGCAATATATATATATATACATATATATATATATATATGTATATATATATATATATATATATATGAGTACTTTTCCATGGCCATCTCAGTCCCCAGAACTTAGTCATATTAAAAAACTGTAAGGTGAGCTGAGGAGAAAGTATATGAGAGGACACTGGACAATCCAGACCAGATGTCTGAAATTTCAGGTCTTTTAGATGTCTGAAGCAGAGACATCTAAAGGTTTTAATCTCAGAGTTTGTACAAAGAAAACTGGTTAAAGGTGACCTATTATACTTCCATTAAGACATTTGGAATAGGTCTATGGGCTGTACAAAACATGTTAATTACATTTTTTGCACAAAATCATTCTTAGATAATGAGATTTCACCTCCTCAGTTCCCCCTATCTTGAGCTCCTTAAAGAATGAGTTGTTTTAGGGCTCTGTCAGTTTTGTGCAAATTAGCTGTATCTGGCTAGCCCCCAACTCAATTCACCACGAATTTTTCTTCAGTCTAAGTCTTCCTGCAAATCCTGACGTGTACTGATGTGAGTTCCTCAAAGCAGTCCGTGGTGAAGTGATTCGTGCAAACTAGTATAGTCTTCTGCAATGTGACTGGAACAATGCCAGTGGGAAATGGGCATGGACACATTTGGGTCTTAGCATCCAACAACAGAACATCTGCCTTTGAGGGTAGCCATTGTAAAGCACCTGTAAGGTAAAACCAGCTGGCGAGACGTGATCCTCTACTGAAAAAAAAAAAAAGTTGGTGGAGCTCCACTTCATTTGCTAGTCAGGGGAAGGACTCAGGTAACGTTGCTAGGTAACAGAATAATTGTGACGCCACAATTACACAGCTTTTGACAGCACAAGTTTTCTAGAAAAAAATTAAACATTCATTTATAGCCAAAAAAACAGCTGAATGTTTTTTTTTGTTGTTGCTCTTGGACTATTTGTTGATGCATTAAAGACCCAAGTGGAAGTATAAAAACGATCAAAAAGTGAATTTTGCATAATAGGTCTCCTATAAATATTCCTTCCTCTGTGTGCTCCAACCTTTTAAAATGTTATAGGAGAACACTAAAGGCTGTTCTACTGGGGGTTGTTTAAAATTCAGCAGTGGTGCCAACAATTGTCCCATCCAAGATTTTGTTAAAAACAATCATTTGGAAATCATCAGCCCTGTATTTTTACCCAACAATGTGTTTGGTGGTAGAGGAGTGAGAGCAGGAATTATATAACTAAATTAACTTGAGGTGATAAAGAAAACTGAAAATGTTGCAGGATTAGGAAGCCCAGAGATACAAAATGGAACTGTAAGAGAACAAAGGAAACCAGGGAGCATTTATACCGAAGGAAAGTGCAAAAAAGCAACAGAGAACATGAAATAGAAAATAAACCAAGAAAATCTCCAATACAAAACTATGGACAACAGAAAAAAATACAAAAAAAAAAAACCCACATTGTAACTCCAACTGTCCTCCTTTTTATTTCCACATCCTCCACAGTTGGATGGGTGTGCACAATGAAGGAGATTGAAAACAAATCTGGAGGTGCGCTGTGTGTGTGACTGAGATTATTACATGTGCCACAAAAGAAATTCAGATTGAACGAGCTCATATTCAAAATTCATGTCATGAGAATTAAGAGACTCAGTGCTTAAGTATTGTTACAGCTGTAATATTCTAGCCCTCTTTAATGTAAAGTCCCACATCCCAGTCCACATGTTCTAAATAGAAAAATGCCATTGTCTCCCAAGGTTTTCAGTGGATGATGCTGTGGAAGAACGGGCTGCCTTTAAAAGCCAGTTGGGCGGCTTTGCCGTTTATGTTTTTTATGAAAAGGACCTGAAGATGTGCTAAAGAGGAGACTGGACACAGCCTTGCATGAGGAACAACCAGGAGTTTCTGGGCTTGGCATCGAAGGCTACGAGCAGGCTTAGAGTCTTCAGGCATACAGTCCTGTAGGTGAGAACCAGAACTTTAAACTGGATTCTAAAATCTACGGGTTGTCTGTGTAGAGAGTATAAGATTGGGGTTATATGAGTGTGTTTACTAGTAAGCCTTCTGAGAAGCTTGCAGGTGTGAAACTGATTATCTGTCCAGACTGGTGAAAAGGGCATCACAGTAGTCTAGACACAATAAAATAAATGCATAAATAATGTTCTCTAGATTTGCTAGGGAGACCATGTCTCATAATTTAGAAATGTTTCTTCAATTAAAGAAAATTGAATGAGAAACAATTAAGATCTGCAATTCAAAGCCTAATGAGCAGTCCAATGTAACTCTTAGATTTTTCTTTACATTGGATTTGGTTGTTGGGCCAAAAGAAGCAACTTTCTGTTTGATTTTAGTTGCAGGTGACTAGGAGCTGTTATCAAGGTCTGTGTCCTATTTTGTGTTTACAGCCGGACCATTTGTGGTGAGCCAGGCACTGATCTGAGACAGCCTAACCAGCCGGTGCAGTTGAAAAAATACATACAATTGACGTCATCTGCATAGAGGGGATAAACAACAGAATAACACCAGCTAATGGAAGTATGTATAAAGGAGATAATAATGGGCCCAGAACTGACCCTTGTGGAACTCCACAGGTTAGAGGAGCAGAGTCCAAGAACTATCAGATAGTTAAAAGGAGAACTAGCCCAATGCAGTGCCAGAAATACCACCAAGGGCTGTAATAAAACAAAAAGAGTAACTTCCTATATAAATAAAACTATAACAATACAAACCTGTTTTTACAATAAGACATGAGTAACTGTATTAAAATAACAAATAGAATCATTTATACAACTGTGTAAAAGTGAACTTCCTGATCAAGTTGATTTTGTAAAACATTATTATGGCGCTGCTGTCTGCCATCTTGGATGCACTGGATGTGATTTAGATCAGTTTCTCAGCACAAACACCTATGCTATTGCAATGTGGGCAGATTGCTATGTTAGCCATCTGGTTTAAAAGCCAATTTGTCATTTTTTTGGGCTTTACATCTGAGTGAGAACCCACACCCTTTAGGTCATATATCCAGAGTGACTTTCCAGCCTCCATGATTTAAATACCAATTGAAAGAAAATACTTTGTTCTACATTTGTCTCTTTTCAGTTATTCATCCCTTTTGATCAAGATCAAAAGAACACACAACTTGCATGTAGACAACACCAATCTTTCCTGTGGAGAATAAAGATTTTTCTTCTACTTTAAGTGTGAGATTTTTTAGCATATTTAACATAAATAGGTCTTTGTAGTGTGACTGTATGTTCTCAGAACGGCATTTGTCTTTTATACAGTAGCTTTTTATCCCTTTTTTGAACAAAATTCAAATAACCCTTTAAAACAGCAAAACAATAAATATATAATTTTCACCTCAGGTATGAGTCATATTTCTTTTACCAAAATTGTGAATGTTAATCAAGGGAAACAGTAAGAGGTTATGCAGATGACACACCAACATAACTCCATATAGCAAAAATGTCTGCACGACAGGATGATTTTTTTATGAGCAGGATGTAGATGGATTATGTCTTTGAGGATTTGTATGGAAAAGATGTCAGAAGAGGATACAAACTCACAAAGGGCTGCCATACGTCTATCACACAATTGCATATCTACATTGCATTTCAGAAGCCAATTAAGATACGCAGCATATATCCTCATTTTACAACTTTTCCTTGTCAGATATGTTTAGGTTTGTAGCTCATTAAAATTACATTCATTTCCATGATAGAAATTAAGATAAATGTAGTAATAGCAGGTAGAAAGGTAGCAATAGCAAAGTCTCTAACTCGATTTTATTTCAGGAGACCTATTTTTTTTATTAATTCAGCTAATAAGGATTTGACCAAGTGGGGGTCACTAATAATGCATAAAACTTTCATCTAGAGATAATTAATTATGAAATAAATTATATAATGTGATGAGATATAACGTATCCTCTCCTGATGCAGCAGAAGACCATTTTACACCCTTAAACCTGATAGACATGCACTATACAAAATGAAGGTGCACTTAAAGCGGCAGGCTAACGTAATGTACCTGATAGGACTTGATTATACACAAAGTGCACCTAATTTCTTCACACTTAGACCAAAGTGAAAAGCATTTTTAGACAGAAATTCACATGGCAAAATAAGAAACAGTTTGAAAGCACGTAAAAAATAAGCAATCTTGAATAACCTTTTCATTTCTATGTTTATGGAAATTGCAGGTTCAAATTAAGCTTGAGACTTACTTTGAGTAGCATTTATCTGAAATTTTAGTTTTACAGCTAAAAAAGGGATGCTTATCAAGTGGAGCACACCTATTGTGTGATATGAAAGGATGCTGTCTCTGTGGGTTTCTAGCTGACTGAGTGGCTCAGAAAAACGGCTCCATCACCTGTCACAGGAGTAATTCAGGGCAGAGATTTGCTCTATGTTTAGCTGAAAGGTGGCAGCCCAGAATGAATGAGCTGTCACTGCAATACCAGCCTGATAACATTTTAAATTTAAAATGGTAATTTCATACTGAATGATATGACAAAGTGTGACCATAAAGGTGAGACCATCTTACAAAGGATTAATTTCAAGAGTATACAGTCTCCTCTGGGACAGATATATTAAATGGATCCCACAGGCACATCTAATCTGAATGTGTATTTTGTTACAATATCATTTTTTATAATTTCTTAACATCTTAACCAAGCTGTTATTGTGCGGGCATTGTAATGTAAAATAATTGAAGGATTGTCTATTTACGGATATTTGTTTTGCTAGTTTATGATCCAAACCAAACAGGTTCAGACACTAATTTACTGAATTAATTAATGTTTCTGTTCAAGCCGGTAAATGTAAATTTAATTTGTTATCATTGCTCTTATTTAAGAAAAACGGTAGTGCTCTTTGGCAGACACATACAGTCACAAGAACAACTAAGTACAGCATTGCTGCTTCCACACAACTTGAGAGGGAAGGTATCAGCCAGATTAAAATGCACTTGATTATTTGTTTCTCAGCAGTGTGACCACCTCTGTAAAGACAGTTTGGCAGCTTGCAGCATACAGTTTTGTATTGACACAATGCAAAGACAGAAAGACAGCAACAGTTTCACCAAGCAACTTCTGCTGCCAATCATTCTGAGAAAAGTTCATTTCCAAAAAATTTAAAACCCATTATTCTACAGAGAGAAATATTATTTACTGCATGGAAGATATTTAGCCCAGCTACCAATGTTCCCAAGAGTGGATGTCAAAGAAAATTCACCCTTATGTCGGGTTGTGCAGTTGCGAAAAACCCAAATGCACCATTTTAGAACCTGGCAGTATGTCTTGACCATTATAAGTCTGATGTAAAGCCCACAGCCTTGATAAAGGAGTGTGCAACACTGAGATAAATGCTCAAGTTTAAAAAAGAACATTTGGGCTAATGCTCTTTTTGTTCCATTAAAACAAAAAAGAAAGACTAAAAGCAAAAATGTTTTGGCCCATTTACTTTAATATGCAGAAGATATTTGGGACTAGAGTGATTAATGTTATTGTCACAGAGATCATGCATTTGTGGATTCCCTGGAGAAAATCAGTTATTACAAATAACTTAAAAAATTGGAATCAGGATGGAACTGAAGATCAAAAATATCAAACGGATTGTTTAAGACAAGACAAGTATATTGAGCAGAAAAAATAACAATGAAAAACGCAACAACTTAGTGGCATCTGTAAACTTTAAAAAAATATTCTTATTTATGTCCAGTCACTGACACACATTTTATGCTGATCTCAGTGTGTAACCAAACTCTCTCTGTGCAGCTTTGTCAGTTCAGCAGAAAGTGGACACTGTGTGTCCCAGGTAGGCCCACCACATGTAGCATCCATCCAAACAGTCACCACCATGCAGGGCTATAATGATACAATGCAGTGACTCAGACACACAACACTCAAATCGAGTCTGTCAGTATGACATCGGTGCCTACACCAGTTGTTTTTATTTTTTTTATTTTCTGGTTTCTTAGAAACAAAGAAAAAGCCCACGTGGTCCCTGAGTCAGAATTTCAGTATTTATTGGTGGTGGTCCAATTGATCTGGAATAAGGCTGGGTAATTGTGCTTTCCTTTTATGTTGGGTCTGTTTGGATTCTGAAACCAAGAAGAATTACTCCGCCTCCAGCAAACGCCCTCGCTTGGAAGGTTTGCTCGATGTATAAAAAAACCCAAAAACTTCCAGTACATCAAACACAGTACTTGGCTATGAAAAAGAGACACAATGCCATGGAAGGCTGGAGGATTTAGAGTTATTAAAAATAAGTAAATCCATCTTCATGCTTCAACAACAACTTACAAGATGTCCCTCGCACTGACCATGCCAACAAGTGTTGTTAGGGATATTTAGATCATGTTGAAGAAGAGATATTTATGTTTCTGTGAAGCAGCTGTTGGTCCATTATAAATTTATCATATAATGAATCGGATGATACAGTTTTTGGGTTGTTTAGGGGAATAATACGAGTGCTGTGGGAAGAACTCATGTTTCAGGTAAATAAAATATTTTTACCCACATTTTAGCAATCATATTATATTCCCTGGATGTATAAATCAATAAAGGGAAGACTATTATAGCAACTCAACATCTGACAAATAAATCCAGAGCACAAAACTAAAGGTAATAATTTTTCTTTTCTTTCTGTGTTCAAAATGTACCATTTGATTCATGAAAACTGAAACATGCATTTTTTTATGTTTTTTAAACCTATTGAAATCAGATGTTTCTTTTTATCTGATTTGAGCCTCATATGATTGAAATTTTTCAGAATACCTGTAGAGTGATACATCAGATGTTGGATTAGTTGAAAATGGTTTCCAATAAAACACCCTTTTGGGATTTATTTGGGGAGTTGAGCCTGTTTGAAGAATGTCAGATTCTTTCTCTGGAAACTTTACAGTCCAAAGGAGATATGTCAGGTATTTGTCTGGATTATGTCTTTAAGATATATACATTAAATATAAAAAAGATACAAACATATATTAATTGGAAACAGTAACCCCATGAAGTTTTTCACATTTTGTTACCACCAGAGGAAGACCAACATAAAGCAGCAGATAAATGTGAACTGGAAAGAAATTAATACACTGCTGTCAAGATTTTTCACAAACAACAATCTAAAAAGTGTGGTGTGCGCTTGTATTCACCCCTCTTTACCCCACTAACTATAATTGAAATACAGTGCAACCAATTGCTTTTACATGTCACTTAATTAGATCTCGCAAAAGTGAGTACATCCCTCACATTTTTGTAAATATCTTACTATATCTTTTTGTAGGACAACACTAAAGGGGTCATCCTGTCACTGCCAGACCATATGCTGCACACTTAATCAAAGTAATGTACTTGCCTGTCTCCCCACAAGGAAGCCTATGCTAAAGATTAGGCTTAGGCAAGCCCACAAACAGAAAAACAGACTTGGGACATGGATTACTGTAATCATGAATGCCAACATCTACTGTGACATACTGATGCAGAGCATGATCCCCTGCCTTCGTAAACTGGACCGCAGGGCAGTATTCAAACACGATAATGGATCCATGCACACTTCTAAGACCACTACTGCCTTGCTAAATAAACTGAGGGTAAAAGTGCTGGACTGGCCAAACCAGCTCCATGATGTTGTAATAGAGAAGAAGAGGATTTTAGTGGCAACCTGTGAAGCTTTAGTGAACTTCATGCCAAAGAGAGTTAAGGCTGTGCTGGTAATAATGGTGGCCACACAAGATATTGACACAATTTGGACACTTTCACTTAGGGGTGTACTTACTTTTTTGCCAGCGGTTTAGACATTAATGGCTGTGTGTTGAGTTTTTAACTGTAACTGCTATATGAAAGGGATATTAGTGAAGACACAGCATCTAGAAGACCCAGAAACACCACAAAAAAGTAAGAAATAGGTTCTGGAGAAGTTTAAAGCAGAGTGGGTTCCTAAAGATCTCACAAAGCTCTGATGGGGAGTGATGGCCTAGTGGTTAGAACAGGAGGTTTGTGTTCCAGAGGGGACACAATGGGCCAGGTTCATATCCCACAAATTGCCACTCCTGGGTCCCTGAACAAGACCCTTAGCCCCAGAATGCTCCCCGGGCACCATACAATTGCAGCCCACTGCTCCCTATAAGGGATGGGTTAAATACAGAGGACAAGTTTTATTGTCATGTTCATGTGCAATGACCAATAAAGATGATTATTATTATCAATCCATCCTGGGAAAATTCAATTCAATTCAGTTTTATTTATATAGCGCCAATTCACAACACATGTTGTCTCAAGGCACTTCACAACAGTCAGGTTCATACATTCCAAATAATCCTAACAATTGAACAGTGCAGTCGGAGTTAGCTTTTTATTCAAATTGGATAAAATGTTTTTCTATCTAAGGAAACCCAGCAGATTGCATCCAGTCAGTGACTTGCAGCATTCCCTCCTCCCGGATGAGCATGTAGAGACAGTGGACAGTCACTGGTGTTGACTTTGCAGCAATCCCTCATACTGAGCATGCATGTAGCGACAGTGGAGAGGAAAAACTCCCTTTTAACAGGAAGAAACCTCCAGCAGAACCAGGCTCAGTGTGAGCGGCCATCTGCCACAACCGACTGGGGGTTTGAGAGAACAGAGCAGAGACACAAAGAGAACAAAGAAGCACTGATCCAGGAGTCCTTTCTATGGGAAGGAAAAGTAAATGTTAATGGATGTAGCTCCTTTAGTCGTTTCACCTAGAAAGAAAGAACAGATAAACTCTGAGCCAGTTTTCAAGGTTAGAGTCTGAAAGAGAGCACATATAATTAGTTACAGTAAAGGCTCAGTCAATTTCCATGTCTAGGAGAGAGAAAGGGTTAAACACTAAAAGACAGGGCCATGTGGATCATCGATAGAGGGTGAGCATTAAGTTGTTGCCAGCAGAAGCTCGAACGATTCCCTTTTCTAGAAAGGTGTAACAGGTAGACACAGAGCCAGGCCAGGTGTAGCTTCTAGGAAGAGAAAAGACAGAACAAGGTTAAAAGCTGAAATAACAGCAAACAATGCAAAATTGGAGAGTAGTGTGAGAATGTAGCGAAGAGGGTGAAAGTGGTCGTTATGTCCTCCAGCAGCCTAAGCCTATAGCAGCATAACTACACAGATAGTTTCAGTTCAGATTATTTAGTTAAACTGCGCTTATTTACAACAATGTCGTCTCAAGGAACCCCACAAAGGGTCCTACTGATGGTCATTGTTATACTAAAAACCACAAGGATTGGAATACCTCCCTCTGTCAGACTGATTATAACCATTGGAAAAGGGAAGGGGTCATACAGGTGGCAGAAATGGAGGTTGTGTTTACACCTCAAACATAACTGAGCCGGTTTAGGCTAAACCTGACTCCCCCTTACTCCACCAAGAGGGAGGGAAGAAGACGGAGGTAAAAAAAAAGGAAGATAGCTCAGGATAAACTAAGCCACTCTAACTATAAGCTTTATCAAAAAGGAAAGTTTTAAGCCTAGCCTTAAAAGTACACAGGGTGTCTGCCTCACGGACTAAAGCTGGGAGCTGGTTCCAAAGGAGAGGAGCCTGATAACTAAAGGATCTGCCTCCCATTCTACTTCTAGAGACTCTAGGAACCACCAGTAAACCTGCAGTCTGAGAAGGAAGTGCTCTGTTAGGAACATATGGAACAATTGGATCTCTGATGTATGATGGAGCTAGATCATTAAGGGCTTTATATGTGAGGAGGATAATTTTAAATTCTATTCTGGATTTAACAGGGAGCCAATGAAGGGAAGCTAAAATAGGAGAAATATGATCTCTCTTTTTAATTTTCATCAGAACTCTTGCTGCAGCATTTTGAATCAGCTGAAGGCTTTTAACTGCATTTTGTGGACATCCTGATAGTAAAGAATTACAATAGTCCAGCCTTGAAGTAACAAATGCATGGACTAGTTTTTCAGCGTCACTCCTAGATAGGATATTTCTAATTTTGGCAATGTTCTGGAGATGAAAGAAGGAAATCCTAGAAACCTGTTTAATATGGGATTTAAATGACATGTCCTGGTCAAAAATAACACCAAGGTTTTTTACTTTATTATCAGAGGTCAATTTAATGCCATCCAGGTTAAGTGATTGACTAAGCAGTTTCTTTTTTAAAGACTCCGGTCCAAAGACGACAACTTCTGTCTTGTCTGAATTTAGAAGCAAAACATTTAAAGTTTGCCCTGCGATGGACTGGCGATCTGTCCAGGGTGTACCCTGCCTCTCGCCCATAGACTGCTGGAGATAGGCACCAGCTCCCCCGCGACCCACTATGGAATAAGCGGTAGAAAATGACTGACTGACTGACATTTAAAGTTATCCAAGTTTTTATATCTTCAAGACCTGCTTGTAGTCTATCTAACTGGTTGGGCTCATCAGGATTTATGGATAAGTAAAGCTGAGTATCATCAGCGTAACATTGAAAATTTATCCCATGCTGCCTAATAATTTGACCTATTGGAAGCATATATATAATAAAGAGAATTGGCCCAAGTACTGAGCCCTGTGGTACTCCACAATTAACCCTGGAGTTTAAAGACGATTTATCATTTACATGAACAAACTGGAATCTGTCAGGCAGATAAGATTTAAACCAGCCTAGCGCTGTTCCCCTGATCCCTACAGCATATTCCAGACTTTCTAAGATAATTTTGTGATCGACTGTATCAAATGCAGCACTGAGATCTAACAGAACCAGAACAGACACAAGTCCATTATTTGAAGCCATAAGAATATCATTAGTGACTTTCAGCAGAGCTGTTTCAGTGCTATGATGAGCTCTGAAACCTGACTGAAACTCTTCAAACAGGTCATTGCTGTATAAATGCACACACATTTGATTAGCAACTATTTTCTCAAGAATTTTAGATAAGAATGGAAGATTGGATATAGGTCTGTAATTTTTCAAGTCATCTCGATCAAGCGAAGGTTTCTTAAGTAAAGGTTTAATTACAGCTAACTTAAAAGCTTGTGGTACATATCCATTTACTAAAGATAGATTAATCATATCTAAAATGGGGCTGGTAATCAGAGGGAACACTTCCTTAAATAATTTGGTTGGGATTGGGTCTAACATACAAGTTGAAGGTTTAGATGAAGCTAATATTTCTAATAACTCAGGAAGCTTCACAGGATCAAAACAGTCCAAATACAAATCAGGTTCTGAAGTTATTTCCAATGTTGTCTCACTTGCTGAGGATGAAGTAATCATCTTCGGGAGTATGTCAAAGATTTTATTTTTAATAGAATCAATTTTATTTAAGAAGAATCTCATAAAGTCATGGCTGCTAAGAGCTAAGGGAATGGATGGCTCAACAGAGCTATGACTCTGTGTAAGTTTAGCAACTGTACTAAAGAGAAACCTAGGATTATTCTTGTTCTCTTCTATTAATGATGAGAAATAAGCTGTTCTAGCTTGGCAAAGTGTCTTTTTATACAACAGTAGGCTATTTTCTTCCAGATTAAGTAGGAATCCTCTAGGTGTGTAGAGTGCCATTTTCTCTCCAATTTTCTAACATTGTGCTTTAAAATACGCAGCTCTGAATTAAACCAAGGAGCTAGCCTCCTATTAATGATTACCTTCTTTTTCAAGGGGGCTACATTGTTTAATGCATCACGCAATGATGAAGAAACACTATGAACAAGAGAATCAATTTGTGAAGGGGCAGAAACAGAATTATTGCCCTCCACTGTGCTTTTCTGTGATAATGAGGAAATAAAAAGTGGAACAGATTCTTTAAAGGTTGTTACAGCATCGCCTGATAATGATCTACTATAATGACATTTTCTTTCAGGTGTGGAGTACTCAGTTAAATTAAACTCAAAGGTTATGAAGAAATGGTCAGACAGGACAGGGTTATGAGAAAATATTGTTATGTCTTCACACTCAATGCCATATGTCAGTCAGCACAAGGTCCAGAGAATGAAGACAAAGGTGGGTAGGTTTGTTAATGTTTTGATCAAAGCCAATTGAGTCTAAGATAGCATTAAACGCTATATTTAGGCTATCACTTTCAGCGTCTACATGAATGTTAAAATCCCCCACTATAATAACTTTATCTGTATTTAACACTAAATCAGATAAAAGGTCTGAAAACTGATCTAAAAATTGAGAGTAAGGGCCTGGTGGACGGTACAAAACAACAAACAGAAGAGGTTTTAGTGCTTTGCAATTTGGATGAGGAAAACTAAGGATTAAATATTCAAAAGAGTTGTAGCTATTGATTGGTCTGGGGCTAATCAATAAATCCGACTGAAAGATGGTTGCTACTCCTCCTCCTCGCCCAGTAATTTGAGGAATGTGAAAATTTAAATAATTAGTAGGAGTTGACTCATTTATACTAACATAATCCTCTTGCTGCAGCCAGGTTTCTGTGAGACAAAGTAAATCAATCTGATTGTCACAAATCAGGTCACTAACTAGCAATGTCTTTGAAGAGAGAGATCTTATGTTCAGTAAGCCACATTTAATTGTGGCTTACTGAACATGGAAGAAGTATGGTACAACTGCGAACTTACCAAGACACGACCAACCGCCTAAACTGACATTGATCAAAGAAGCAGCAATGGTAACTATGGAGGAGCTGCAGAGATCCATAGCTTATGTGGTAAAATCTGTCGACGGGAAACCTTTTAGTTATGCTTTATGTTTTTATTAAAATGTTAATGTATTAATACTGTATGTAGCTATTATAACTACATGTATATGTCAACAAATATGCTTATCTGTACCCTTTTAAGTAAATCTGAAACTACACTTTGACATAATACATGTTTATTACCATCCTCAACAACAATGTCTGCTCACTTCCGGTTTGTAGGAACCATAGTGTCCAAGTGTGGTCTTCACACATAGACACAGTTCGGAGGAAGGTCCAGCAGAGACTATACATCCTGTGGCAACTCAAGAAGTACCACCTTCCACAGTAGCTGCTGGCCATCTTCTACACTGCCATTATTTAGTCTATCCTCTGCACATTGATTGTTGTAGGGTTTGGCTCATCCACAAAATAGGGCAGGTTCAAACTACAATGAACAATCAGGTCTGCAGAGCAGATCATCAGGGCTGACCTTCCCTCCATCCAGAACCTGTACAAGTCTAGGATCAGGAAAAGGCCAGTTAACATCTCTGCAGACCCCACACTTCCTGGGCACAAACTGCTTAGACTTCCTTTCATATCCGCATTATTATAAAAAAAAAGCCGCTACAGAGACAGTTTCTTTCCTCAGAAATTGTTCCTCTCTGATGAACTGATGAACAATTAAACAGAGTGCCCTAATCGATATCATTATTGCATATTTGCACTAATTCAACCAAGTCTTCCATTTTCGTAAAACCATGTATACATACATATTTACAAGTAAAACATATTTCCCAATATTTATTTTACATATTTATATTTAAGATGTCTTTATTGACAGCAAAGTGGAACCAAAGTCAGATTACTTGTTTGTGTGAATAAACTGAATTCTGATTAATGTGTTATCCAGAATCTGACTTGGCTTCAGCCTGTCTTGTGCCTCCTCTTCAGAAAATAATGGCAACCCAGAAGTTAGACTAATCCAATGTACAAAAATTGCTCTGTCGCAGCTAGAATTCAAACTTGAATCAGCCTGTGCACCTCAAACAGTCTGCATCATATATTTACGTCCGAGCAGCAGCTGACGCCATGCGGTAAAGTCTCCCTTCTCTACTGCAGATCAGTTGAGTGTCTTTTCAAGGAGCACACGTCTGTTGAGAAACGCCATATGGTACAATCAGCTGGCCTCCTCAGAGCTCAGCGTGCATGTGGCTTGTCCTCACTCAGATCCCTTTGTCGTCTAATGCCTGCTTGGATCTTCGTCAACCTGTGCCAGGCTGGCTGGATCAAAGAGAATATTTACAAGCCACTCTTGTGTTTTCTTGGGCTTTAAAAGAATAAGACAGGTTTTTGCATCTTCTGCACCTTTTTTCTCTGCAAAGGAGATGAGATCTGCTGGCTAACCTTGCACTGCTCAGTTAATGTTCAGAATGGAAGAGGATGATACTGAGCCTTGATGCTGGCATGGTTCCTAACTCTGCTTTACTATGAATTAGTAAGAGCCAGTAAATCTTCACTTGGCATTGAGACATCGGATAAGATCCCTTAACAGTGAGGTTTTTAAGATTTTTAAGTAAGACTTCATGACCCTGCCACTATGGCTTTTTAGGAGTTGCAATGCATTTCCAGCAAATATAGTGTCTCTAAAGGGTTTCCACATCCTGTGTAAATGCTAGGTTTTTGTGACCATTAAAATATAATTAACATTTTTTTTAATCAGCAGTGTATGGTTTACAATTCAACTAAAAAACTAACAATTTTATTAAAGAAATCTAAAAATTAAAACAACTGCAAAAACCTGGTTACAAAGGTATGTACACCCTTTAACCAATACTTTGTCAAAGTGCTTTTGCAGTTAATTTCAACATTCTGTCTTCTTTGTTAGGGGTCTGTCAGCATAACACATCCTGGCTTGGGAATATTGGCCAATTCTACCTGTAAATGTATGTACATTGCTTCATTTTTGTCATGTCTATTTTGACAAATTTGCTGCTGAAAATGCAATGAAAGACTCATATACACCAGTGATGCATGTAAATGGCAATCTGAAGAACAAGAAGCATATTAGCAACTGTTTTCAGGGGAAAACAGTGGAGAGTAAAGCTTTGACTGAACAACATCGTATCTGGTGCTCTGTGCTTGTGAACGTGCATGTAAGCCTCTTGATGTTTTCCCTGAACTCCCTTTTAACCAGTCACTTCCTCAAAGCAGGCTGCATCAGGAACATTATGATTCAACTTCAAGGACATAAATACTTACTGATTAGAGTATTCTACATTTAAATATTCAAGCTTAAATATGCAAAGATATGCAGATGCTTATTTCTCACCTAGGAGCTACGGCACAGAAATCTGAGTTATCAACGAAACACAGTTTAATCTAATAAGAAAAAGATATTCCCATCTGACAGAACCTGGCACAGGCATACCATACAAAACATAATTGTAGCTGGCAAATTAGACACCTTTATTTTCTGTCTGGTGATCGGAAAGTCAATAAAAACATCTGCTTACCTTTCAGAGGACCAAATGAAATGTATTACCAAGAGGCATTTATCAAAAATCTTTACTGAAGAAAGGTGCATTTAGAGGGTTTAAAATAATCATGCTGGAGTGTTGAGCTACCAAACACCAACGAATATTTACATCTTAGACATCAGAAGATGAGAACAATATTTTATTTTCCTTTTTTTGTTTTTAAAGAAAAAATGTAGTTGATCAGATTTATCCTGGAAGCAGCAGTAAGAATGTATGCATATTTAAAGATGACTGGGGTGGCTTAAATTTGTAATGTGGTGGTAGTCTGGAAAGGAAAGCTGCTCCAAGAATACAAAGTACAACCTTGATGAGATTACAGTTAACAAAAAGAATATTATATATTGAAATTTGATCAAAATTTTATAGTGTTTCATGATTTATGGACCAGTGATGTGCATGCGTAAACTAAAATAAAAAAGGTAATCTGTAAGAAAAGACCTTTCTAAAATAGTGGTTTAAACACTAGATTTTTAATTTCCACTTTATCAAATCTTTATTAAAGCAGAGTGAACCTTCTGAAAAACACAGTAAAGATGAAAGGTCTGTACAGGGAGTCTTGGTACCTATTTCAATCGTCTGAAGGTGTACAGTAATTTGCATTACACCATCTAATTTAAATTCATGTACCAATGCAGTCTGTTGTAAAATGAGTTCATAATTTACTTGCATTCACCTGTAGTTCTACAGATGTGCTTGATTTCTAAGTATAAATAAAGCTGATTTATAGTTATAGAATTAAAATGATTTTCATTTAACTACAAAGATTATTTTTTTCTCATAGGAAATAAGACATGCATTTCTTAAAGGATAATAAAGCAAAGAAAAAGGAGTCTCGATATTGAATAAAAATAATTTGTCTGTTTTTATTTACATTGTCAATAATCAATAGAGAGCTCATTATAGGTGTTACTTATTTACTCTTGCAAAAACTTATGTCACAACTCATCACTCTGGTCATTAAGGGATTTTTGGCTAGCAGTGCCTACACCACGCTCAAGAAAACCAAGAACTATAAGAAAAGGGCCGTATTTAAGTCTTTACTCTTGAAGACCCAGCTCTTTAGATAGCATTTCCTACCCTTGCACCTAACCTGTACTTTCCTATCCCCTCTACTGCTCTTTCTCTTTCTGCACTTCCTTTCTTATTATCTCGTCCCACTTATTATTAGCTTTGATATTAACTTCATTGTTATATCCTCATTTGTAAGTTGATTTGGATAAAAGTGTCTGCCAAATGCATAGACATAACAAAAAACTTATTATAATTGCTAATCAGCTTTCTTCACTAGCATTTCTATGATTTTTCCTTGGTTATGAGCTTGGAAGGCCTTTTTGCTATAACGCTAAAGACTTTGTCTAGGCCTCTCCAAATTGTTAATATTACTTCGAGTCAGAAGAAAAATTTCAGTAAAATTAAAAGATTACTTTAAACCTAAATATGCCAGGGGTAAGCAGAATTTATCATTTAGCTGTAAGTTTAGGATTTTGCATATGATGAACCACAGCACTTCTGGAACAATATCCTTTGAAAAAATGAGTCAGAAGTGAAAATGTTTGGCCAAAATGTATCGCTCCATGTTTTCAGAAAACCAAACAACTGTCAACGACGGTGGTGGAGGGCTGATGATGTGGGCTTGCTTTACAACCACAGAACCTGGGTATCTTGCGGTCACTGAGTTGATTTTAGTAATCTGGAGTAAAATGTGGGACCATCTGTCTGACAGCTGAAGCTTGGTCCAAACTGGGTTGTCAACGGAACAATGGTCAAACACAAAGCGAAGCTTCAACAGTATGCCTGAAGAAGAAAATAATAGTTATTTCAGGAACTCAGTTAAAGCCTCAACCTGAAATTGATGACTGCAAACCTCAACGAACCCAATTGATTTGCAGAGAAGAGTGACCCAAAATTTCTCAATGACAATGTAAGAAACTGATAAAGGCAGTCTGAGAATACGATTTATTTATCAATCTAATAAAAAAATAAATAAAACTAAAAACAAATAAAATGTAAGCTTAACTCTGCTAAATAGGAGTCAAATGCTGGCCTTCTGGATGGCAGCTGCACACCTTTTCTACATGCAATTTCTGTATTAATTTAAAAGAGTAAGTAAACTCTGTACCATATGTCAGTTTAAGGATGAGTTTGTGGACCTTGCCGATCTCTAAATGTCTGCCACCTACAACTCTTAAGTACAAGTTCTCTTATACATTTCTGTTTTTAGCCTGTAATGTTGTGGCTCTATGCTATCTAGGAATAATGACTTTTGTAATATGAATAAATGACAGGCTGGTCTTTCTTTCACCTTACCTCCTGAGGCTGTGACCACAGTCACATATCATGTCCTTGAACACATCTCGGGGTATAATAAGTGCTGATCACTGGTGATGGTGATGATGTTATCTCAGTGTAGGGAAGCTGCTTGGGAGTAAAAACACCTTAGTCTGTGCACCTTTTGCCATTTTTTAATCCTACCTGGTGACTAATTAGGCCCCACAGGTACAGGATTACCAGCTATATGTAATGAAATCAAACAATGGTGTAAAAGCTAAGATGATTGGTTTTGCTGGGGACACTTTTCTGACCTTTACTAGTTATTTACAGTTTTGCACACCCTTTCTAGGCATCTAATTTGTTTATAAAGGAGATAGACATGCATTTTCCCCACACACAAACACGTACAAAGGTTCTCTCTCATTATCTCTATTCCTGCAAACCCTAATTAGCTTGCAGAAGGTCAACTCACCTCTGTGGTACGAAATAAAGCAGAGACACACTTCATTGGCTCAGCTTTAACACACTCAGCCCACACAGTGAGGGTCTAAAATAGACAAAAGAAACAAAGCAACAGTTCTGCTTGTCCAATAAATGTAAGATACCAAATGCTGTAGTCTAGATTGTTGTAAACAGCTTTTCTGGCAGAATTATATCTGACAAGTTGTTGCTAACTGTTGGTGCATCTGAATTTTATTAGAAGTAAGAATTATTTCAAATATAAGGAAAAGTATAATAAAGGAAAAGTCCATATTTCAGCTAGCAACACTTTGTGTTAAATTAGATTAATAGCATAGCACAAATTGTTGCTAATTCCTGCTAGTTTAATCTAACACATTGGCTTCATGACTATTACCACTGTACCCATTACAGGCAAATTAGCACATGTCACAAATTCAAACATTCTGTTTATTTGCTCACTTTTTTTGCAGTTTAATTGTATTGTATATTTGGTGTTGCTATGTTATAAATTAGCTGTATACCAAATCTACAAATATTTATTAAAAATTACAAAATAGTATCATTGATGGCAACAAATCGCTTTTTCCTATATTATTGTACAATGCTTTGCTTGTGAGTGAAGCCCAGCCAATGAATGCATAGTTTTGGGACAAAATTATCAAGCTATAAAAATAATTTTTATTTAATTGCAACAAAGGACGAATAAGTGGAAAAGCACTCCATTCCTGCTGTTAGGCATGGTGGAAGACCTGTAATGCTGTGGGCCTGTTTCCCATCTAATGACTATGTCTTGATGTTGAATTTTCTCCCCACTGTGCCATTAAATTAAATTAAATTAAATTAAATTAAATTAAATTAAATTAAATTAAATTAAATTAAATTAAATTAAATTAAATTAAATTAAATTAAATTAAATTAAATTTAATTTAATTTAATTTAATTTAATTTGGTTTTACTACAGTTTTGAGAGTGAGAATAGGCTACTGCAATTAAAGATTAATTTATTTCAAGGCTTTTTAAATGTACTTAGCAGGGGTGCCAATAAGTGTGGAGGGTGTTGCATCAATTGATCCTCATTTAGATAAATGTATGACAAAACAATCCATCCATCCATCCTATATGCTTGTCCGTGCAGGGTTGCAGGGGAGCTGGTGCCTATTTCCAGCGGCAAGAGGTGAGGTACACCTTGGACATGCCGACAGTCACTCAAACAAACAACAAACAACCATGCACACACACAAGCAATATAGAGAGACCAATTAACCTTGACAGTAAAGCCTTTGGACTGTGGGAGGAAGCCGGAGTACCCGGAGAGAACCCTTGCATGCTTGGGCTGGGATTAGAACCCAAGACCGTAATGGTGCAAGGCATCAGTGCTGCCATCTTTGGGAAATTGTCTGGGTGTATAGCACTGATTTTCTAAAGATAAATCATTAACGCTAGACCAGCACAACATCCCCACTACTGTTTCCATGTCTGTTCCACTGGTGTCATTCCTGTCAAAAACAAAAACATGCTTCATTGGAGTGGATCAGACAGATTATTTTGTCCCAGTGGGTTGCATTTACGGTTGAGAACTTCTTAATTGGATCTGAATTTCTGCATCGAGGTGATACACTTTGAATAGAAACATAAAAAAGACCAGGGCTACTAAGTGACTCAGCTGCCTCCATGCTAATGACATTTTAATGAAATGATGGGATGATGGGACACATAGGAATGTTAACATGAATTTTAAATACCTGGGAGTTTTTAATGAAAGACTGTAGTTTTTTTGTGGGTTTCATTTATTCTTACAGGAATCTAACAACTAATAGGATACAGTCCTATAATTGCTTTTCTGCATGCCCCTGTTAAATGGGACAGCTGCATTTATGGAGTGCTTGGATGATAAAAGTGGGACCGCACTACTTGTTAAGGTGGATACTTGAACCTCTGCCCGCCGACAAGCAGGAACAGACTGCAAATTGAATTAAAAAAAACCTTTTCTATTTTAAAGAATGCCTGTTAAGACAAGATTTACACAGTTTCTTTTGCTTTAATGAGTAATACTTGGCCAGAGCAAAGCGAGCATGATGATGAATGGTGCTACATATCAGAATCACGGGTCTGGGTTTGTGCAGAAAATACAGGTCCTTCTCAAAATATTAGCATATTGTGATAAAGTTCATTATTTTCCATAATGTCATGATGAAAATTTAACATTCATATATTTTAGATTCATTGCACACTAACTGAAATATTTCAGGTCTTTTATTGTCTTAATACGGATGATTTTGGCATACAGCTCATGAAAACCCAAAATTCCTATCTCACAAAATTAGCATATTTCATCCGACCAATAAAAGAAAAGTGTTTTTAATACAAAAAACGTCAACCTTCAAATAATCATGTACAGTTATGCACTCAATACTTGGTCGGGAATCCTTTTGCAGAAATGACTGCTTCAATGCAGCGTGGCATGGAGGCAATCAGCCTGTGGCACTGCTGAGGTCTTATGGAGGCCCAGGATGCTTCGATAGCGGCCTTTAGCTCATCCAGAGTGTTGGGTCTTGAGTCTCTCAACGTTCTCTTCACAATATCCCACAGATTCTCTATGGGGTTCAGGTCAGGAGAGTTGGCAGGCCAATTGAGCACAGTGATACCATGGTCAGTAAACCATTTACCAGTGGTTTTGGCACTGTGAGCAGGTGCCAGGTCGTGCTGAAAAATGAAATCTTCATCTCCATAAAGCTTTTCAGCAGATGGAAGCATGAAGTGCTCCAAAATCTCCTGATAGCTAGCTGCATTGACCCAGCCCTTGATAAAACACAGTGGACCAACACCAGCAGCTGACACAGCACCCCAGACCATCACTGACTGTGGGTACTTGACACTGGACTTCTGGCATTTTGGCATTTCCTTCTCCCCAGTCTTCCTCTAGACTCTGGCACCTTGATTTCCGAATGACATGCAGAATTTGCTTTCATCCAAAAAAAGTACTTTGGACCACTGAGCAACAGTCCAGTGGTGCTTCTCTGTAGCCCAGGTCAGGCGCTTCTGCCGCTGTTTCTGATTCAAAAGTTGCTTGACCTGGGGAATGCGGCACCTATAGCCCATTTCCTGCACACGCCTGTGCACGGTGGCTCTGGATGTTTCTACTCCAGACTCAGTCCACTGCTTCCGCAGGTCCCCCAAGGTCTGGAATCGGCCCTTCTCCACAATCTTCCTCAGGGTCCGGTCACCTCTTCTCGTTGTGCAGCGTTTTCTGCCACACTTTTTCCTTCCCACAGACTTCCCACTGAGGTGCCTTGATACAGCACTCTGGGAACAGCCTATTCGTTCAGAAATTTCTTTCTGTGTCTTACCCTCTTGCTTGAGGGTGTCAATAGTGGCCTTCTGGACAGCAGTCAGGTCGGCAGTCTTACCCATGATTGGGGTTTTGAGTGATGAACCAGGCTGGGAGTTTTAAAGGCCTCAGGAATCTTTTGCAGGTGTTTAGAGTTAACTTGTTGATTCAGATGATTAGGTTCATAGCTTGTTTAGAGACCCTTTTAATGATATGCTAATTTTGTGAGATAGGAATTTTGGGTTTTCATGAGCTGTATGCCAAAATCATCCGTATTAAGACAATAAAAGACCTGAAATATTTCAGTTAGTGTGCAATGAATCTAAAATATATGAATGTTAAATTTTCATCATGACATTATGGAAAATAATGAACTTTATCACAATATGCTCATATTTTGAGAAGGACCTGTATAAGCATTTAACAGTTATGCCTGTAAAGACAACACACTGTGGTTGTAGGAATGAGAGAAAAAACTAATGAACTTGCTAAAGGAAAATATTTTAATGTTGGTCTGAGCTAAAGTTTTCTTTTCAAAGAAAAAAGTACATTAATGTTAAATTCCTTTTGGTTTTTCTGTCAATATCTGTTAACCTGGATTCATGATAACCCTGCTTATTGTGGTATTTAGGCTGTGATATGAAACCTGAGACAATATTATTAGGGTTTTAAAGAGCTTTTGTTTCTTTATTGCCAGGAATCTTGTTATGCCTGTGCAAATTCATTGTCAGTTCTGAGGGCTCACAGTTTAGAAAAAATCAAATTCTCCCAGTGTCAAGGTCTGGGTTTGGATCGGACCAAAGTGCAGATAAGAGCTTCGCAGCAGCATGATGAGAGGAAGGCTTCTCTTTAATCAAAGTCTCCAAAACGTAACATAAATCACAGCAGGTAAAAATATGAGTCGAGCCAAAAACCTACATGTGTACACAGTTCTGTAACGTAGCAAAACTGAGCATAAACAGGGGTAGTGAACGAGAGGAACCAGCAAGGAACTAAAAACACAGACCAACTAATATACAGAGAGACATGAGAGAGTAACAATAGACAGGCAATCAAAAGAATTAGGGACAGGTGTGACGAGGCAAACAGGGAGGCTGAAGGGCAGGTGAAACTAATACAAAACTAAACCATGGGAGAAGGGACTAATAAACAATACAGTAAACAAACCTAAACCAACACTGACTGAAATAACTGGAAAGGAAGCAGAGAACGTGAGGACTAGAATAGATACAAACCAAAATGTAAACAATAACTAAAACTAACCTATCAGGAGGGACTGGAAGAATAGAGACTTAAACCAGAGAACTATAATAATAATCATAATAAAGAGAAAACCATTCTAAGTGATAAATAAGAAAACAACAACAACAACAACAACAACAACTAAAGGAACTATGAGCAAGGGGAGAGAGAACTGCAAACAGTAGGAGGCAGGAGGCAGGAGGGAGAACAAAACTAACATTAAAAACACCGAAGGAATAAACAAACACAAAACCAACACAGAGTCCCAAAATGTCGAACCCTGACACCCAGATGTGGTTTTGGATGTTGTCATCCATTTCACGGAAAAAGCACAGAAGAGCAAGGAAAGACAACAGTGGAAATTCTTAACTCTTCTAATGACAATGAGTGCCACCTCAGTAACCACCAGTGTACACAGAGATGAGTGAAGAATCTATCCAATAGAGAGTTCACCAAGCCAGAGATGAAGGTTTTTACCAAAGGCCTCGATTTTGCAGTAAGCCCTAAGAAACGTCTGCTAACAGAACGCATCACTGTTACTGAATCAGCCATCAGAAATAACATCACAGAAGCAGAAGGACCTAGGATGAAAGTTACAGCAGCACTGTCCCGTACGTAAATACCAACTTGAAACATCACACCACCTAAAATCTTGATTTTATTACAATAAATAAATCACAGTTAGTCATGGAAATATCATTATATTCTCATAGTATGAGTACATTTATCAAAACTAACTGAAACATGTTATTTATTACTGATATATTATTAATTACATAATTTAGTAGTTGTGATACATAGACTTAAAAATATTGAATGAACTGCAAACACAAGTATGACAAGCTTGTTTAATTCATCAGGCTATCTGCTCCAGTAGTCGGATGTTTAACAAAGATGCTGTTCATAGCTTGCCAACTAGTTTTAAAACTGTGTTGCCATATTTAGAGACATATCGGCTGCTCCTTTAATGTCCACACCCTGACTGTTTTTTGCCATTGGAAATAAATCTAAACAACCGAATTTGACTGTTTGTGAGGGAACTGTGTAGTTGTCCTCCTTCAGCCAGCTGACTAGCAGCATGAAGCAACACCTGGAGGAGGGGCAGCTCTGTGTTACTCTTGGCTGAGTTTAATCTATTGGAATTTTACATATTTTCATTGAACAAGGTCTTTTTTACCTAGAACACTGTGTGATCACTCTCTGATATTTCTAGTGCCATTACAGATGCCATGTCATCATCCCTATATGGTAATCCCTTCCTATTAGAGTATCTATGGCTCCAAAGGCTCTTTTTTGTTTCAGAAAAAGCATATTTTTAAATTACTTGTCTGCTTTCAAAATAATGGAAAGATTGACAGGGATTTATTTATGTTTTATGCTTCAATGATTTGTAGCTTTTCTGACTCTAAAATACTATAACTGCACTTTAACATTGTATAACTTTCCCTGTTGGTCCACATTTAAACCTAGTGAGAAGATAATGATTCAGCTATTAAATGAGCCATTCAGGAAGGTTGTAAATATGGGAAGACACATAAGACTTTGTGTGAGGGACAAGCAGAATGAAGTCCAAGTGAATGTAAGGTATGGAATAAGGAAACAATATAGAAACCCCCCAAAAAATCTGAACCATACCTCACATTGAACCATCCATCCTTCCATCCATGGTTATGTGTGCGTGTGTGTGGGGTGGGGAATCCTCAGCGGTCATTGGGCGAGAAACAGGGTAAACCCTGGACAGGTTTCCACTCCAACACAGGGCAACCCAGAGACACACAGGACAAGCAACCATGCAGGCACACTCTTGAAAAACCTTATAGTCACTGATTTGGATTGTATAAGGAAGCAGGTGTTGGATTATGAATATAAATATATTATTTAATATTTAATATTAATATTTTAATATTTATTAAATAATATTTCGGTCTGTTAAGGGTTGTCCTGTGAACACCAGCCTAATAAGGTGGTGGTATTAGGACAAAATTGAAAGGGAAGAGCCAAGCTCTGATATTATTGAACAGCAAAATTCAGCACATAATGGAATGAATTCACACAATTTCTTAAAATACAAAAATTTATTAATTCAATTCAATTCAGTTTATTTATATATACTTATGTTGTGACTATGAATCTGAACATATTATTTAATATTAATATTTTAATATTTATTAACAATTTATTAACAAGAATAAGTCAACTCAAAGTGAAACATATTTCAATTACCATGCAATGTTTATGTTTGAGAACCAATGATTATCTTGAAGAATCTGGAAATGAAGTTAAGTTAGTCTTGGAACTAACTTAGGCAATAATTGGTATACCTTTAGACAACCATTCACAATGCAAGATCAGATAAAATATTATTTTAATAAAATAATATTTTAAAGAATGATCTGCTGAATAAAACCGACCTTTTGGATGACCAATTCTCAATGGTGCAACATTAGCTGCCTTTATTTATTAAAATAATATTTAAAGGAATATTATTTAGGAAATAGTAAAATATTTAAGGAAATATTTTGAAAAATAACCAAATCTTTCTGGAGAAATGGGGCTTAATGGTGTTTACTTAGTTATCAAGTTAGCAAAATAATGTTTAGGGAAATATTTTACTGGATTGAAAACTAGCAACCTTATTGGGTAAATGATCTTAGTAGGCGAGTGCGTGTTCTTAACTGATAGCGGTTGGAGCTAACAAAAGAAGCTTATAGCTTATCATCAGAATCAAACACATACCTTTAAAATGCCTTTAATAAAAGGGTTAAAATGCATAAGCGCGGACAACGGATCTTCTGTCTTTAAAATCACACTGTTTTATTCAAAACAGTGATGTCACGGGGAGTCCACCATTACCCTTTTCCTGGCTGTGCAGGAAGTAGGTTAATGCGATTTATTTTGAAAGTTCCTGTAAAGTTTGTACCGGACTTCATGTTGTAACTATGGCTGTGGTCCCAACACAGGAAAACATGGGGAGAACCACTACATGAATGGGGAGAATGTTATGATTTGGGGTTGTTTGGTTTTTGGGTTTTTCTTATATTTGTGTTTTTGAATCATGTTTCTGTTTAG
Organism: Girardinichthys multiradiatus; assembly: GCF_021462225.1. Lineage (NCBI taxonomy): Eukaryota > Metazoa > Chordata > Actinopteri > Cyprinodontiformes > Goodeidae > Girardinichthys > Girardinichthys multiradiatus. The sequence continues at coordinate 43,470,105 of NC_061815.1, read as the reverse complement.
TATTTTTCTGGTCATGTTTTAGTCTTGTTCATGTTTTGTCAAGTTTGGTTTTTGGTTCTGGTCATGCTTTATTTTTTGTTTGTATTCTAGAGTCTCTGTTCTTGCTCCAGCCACGTTCTGTTCTCTCTGTTAATTATCTTTATCCGGTTCACCTGCTCCAAACTAATCTGTCTCCTATCTCCACCTGGTTTACTCTCCATATATACACTCCTGTTCAGTTGTTCATTGGGGAAACATTATTCAAATATTGCTCTTGTCCTGTAGTCACACCACGCCTGTCTCGACCAGCCTGGCCAAATCTGTTTTTTGCCTGTTCTGCCTGCCCGTTTGTTGTTTTGTTGCTGCCTCTTTTTAGAGTAAGTTTTTGTTTTTTATTAAATTGTTTTTTTTTCACTTACCATCACGCTGCCTGCTCGTCTGCATTCTGGGGTTCTATCTTGCAAACCATAACAGAGAAACTTCTTGCAGAAAGACAATAGACTGGGATTTAAACTCATGACCTTCTTACTGCAAGGTAAAAGTGCTGCCATTTGCTCCAGTGTGAAGCCAATACTAAACCAATTCATTATCATGTAAAGTCCACCGAGGTCTCATAAGCCTGTGTGTCCATCTTTACTGAAGAGGGTTTGAGTTTGGTGTCTGCACTGTGATCCAGTCACTCCATTAAAATGTTACTCAACATACCAGGGGTGAGAGAAAAGGAAATTCACAAATGGCTTTTTTCCAAGCAGCTGAGAGAACAAGAGTAGCAAATGTGTGACATCGTGCTAGGTAAGATAGTTTGAAACATATGTTCTCTATTTTTAAAGCTTAGTTGTTTTTTTTTAAACCACAAACATGTAGAGAAGCAGCAGGGTTTCAGGAAATTAGGATGAGCTTGGAATGTCTAATTAGCCAGCCCAATAAAAAATGAAAAATTCATATAAAAAACCATTAGATGCTGCTGGTAAAACCATGCAGCACAGAGGATATGGCTGATAGTTATTCATAGAGGGCAAGTTTATCAAATAATTTGTTGGTAGCAGCATGTTTTATTTCCTCTTCAAGCAGTCATGAAAAGAAATACAGGTACAAGGAATCTATTTTTGGAAAACACCATTTCTCAAAACATTTTAAGTATTTGGGTATTGATGTCACTTATTAATTTATCTGTTTGACTTTAGAGAAACTCTGTTGGAGTTTTTGTTGTTGCCTAGGATACCTCCTTGTTGTCTGCAGCTGTCTGATTTTGTGTTTAATTCTCATGACACCACCTGCTCTCTCTCTCATTAACTCACCTACAGTCACTCAAGTTCGTACCCTGTCTCAATGTGCATACTCTTTGCTTTTCACATGTACAGTATTAATCGTTTTTCTTCTTTATGACTGCATGGCCAGTTTTTATTCTCCATGATTCTGTTGTATTCTCCAAGCCAACGATAAACCCTGGATGACCAATGAAGTACAGAAAATGCTAAAAGCTCATGACCATGCTTTTTAATCTGGTCATGTGGCAGCATTCAGAACAGGCAGAGCCAACCAGAACAGTGCCATTGAAGTTACTAAGGCTATGTTCGCACTTAAAATGCAATTTTTATTTTTTAGTGGTCGTTCACACTACTAATTTAATGCAACTGACCTCAGCCTAAACAGCCCACGACCCCAAAGCGACCCGCATGCAGTTTGTTTAGGGTCGTACCACTCCAAAAAAAATTTGGATTTCAGCAAAAAATCAGATTTGAGCATTAAGAACTGAGGTGTGTCTGTAGCCGAAGTGTACCCATAGTCAGAAGGTGTAAGATTTCTACCAGATCTCAACAAATACCAGAAGAATGTGGCAGGGTAATCCCTGTCTGTAAGGGTTGGGGTTAATTTAATGAAGCCTTTCAATTTTAAGTTTATATCATATTGTTGAACCCTACACTTAACCACCTTGTCAGGTATACCTTTATTGCACTGGGTTTTGCCCCTTTTTGCCAAATTCTGCCCTAATTATTTGTGACAGACTCAGCAAGATGTCAGAAACATCACTTAGAGATTTCCGTCTCTATTGACTTCACACAGTTACAGCAGATTTATCAGCTGCACATCCAATCATCCCACCACATTCCCAAAGTTCCCTACTGGCTTGAGATCTGTTGATTGTGGAGGCCATTGCAGTACAGCAAACCCCTCTGAAGAAACTAGTTTGAAATTATTTGAGTTTTGTTACATGGTGAATTATCCTGCCGGCAGTAGCCATCAGGAGATGGTTATGCTTTGATCGGAAAGAGATGGACAGCAATGATACTTAGGCTGTGGTGTTTAAATGATGCTGAGTTGGTACCAAAGGACCCAAAGTACGCAAAGAAAACATTACCAGCTTCACGTGTCACGAATTCTAGTCCTCAAGAGCTACTGTCCTGCAACTTTTATATGCAACCCTGCTCTAACACCCCCGAATCAAATGTACAAATTACTTCTTCATCATGTCATTAAGTTCTGCAGAGGCCCGGTAATAAAACATTCTCTTTATTCAGGTGTGTTGGAACTGGGATGTATCAAAAAGTTGCGTCCTGAACACTGTCCTGAAGTGAGCAAGTTGAATCAATGCTTTCATGCTATTTAAACCAAATTCTGATCCTACCATCTGAACGTCGCAGCTGAAAGACCTGTTTGACAATCAACATATTTACAATCTGTTTTTATCCAATTCTGGCAAGACTGTGTGATGTAGCCTCAGTTTCCTGTCCCTGGCTGACAGGCGTGGCACCTGGTGTGGTCTTCTGCTCCTTCAGCCCATCTGCTTGAAAGTTTGAAGTGTTGTGCATTCAGAGATGGTATTCCAGATGGTAAGTGCTCATTTGAACTACTGTTGCTTTTCTTATCTTCTCAAATCAGTCTACTTATCCTCCTTCAACCTTTGACATCAAACCATTAATGTCCACACCGCTGCCACTTACTGAAAAATTTATTTTTTTAGACCCTCTCTGTAAACCCAAGAAAGAGCTATGCAGGAGAATCGCAGTCGATCAGGAATTTGACATGCTCAGACCAGCCAGTGTGGCACCAACAACCATTGCATACTCAAAGTCTCTTAAATCCCCGTTCTTCCTCATTTTTATTCTCAGTTCAAACTTCAGCAAATCTTCACTGAGTCCAAATGGAACTGACTTTAGTTGCTGCAATGTTATCGACCGATTTGCTGTTTGCAGTTGAATGGCTGTACCTAATAAAGTGGCCAGTGAATGTAGATACATAAATTCTGGAAGTTGGATCAGGTGTAACTTAAATCTCTATTGTTGGATATAAGTAGCAGAAAGGAACTGCTTGAAAAAAGGTGTTAGTTTCAGGGCCTTTTCTGTATGTCTTTACATAAAAATGTCCCGGTAATTCTACATGAAAACCAATTAAGAATGTGTATATATATATTTTTTTACAGTAAAGTTAATATGCTGCAGTCAGCATTTACAAGAAAACATGTAACTGTAGTTTGTTCAGGAGCTCTGTATCACTTTTGTATTCATGCGTCTCTTTTAGTTTTCTTCTCAGTTTCTGGTTTTTGAAGGTTCCATATTTGTTGATGTTAGTTTTGTATTGACTGTACTTTTAAAAATTTGCTTAAAATGACTCAGGACTCTGGAAGTTTAGGTTATGACAGTGTATTGGAAAAATTTTCTTTTGGAGAGTATTTTATAGTACTACATTCATTAAATATCCAAAAAAGACAGTTTTCACATTTCTCTTATGCAGAGGACCTTAAAAGTCTTTAATGGCGTTCGAGTTAAGTTGGTAGGTCGAGTCTTTGTGCTTTACAGATGGTCTAACAAAGTTACAGGGAACATTTACCTCACATTTGCAACCCACATAATACCAAGACAGCAATTACAGATGATGAGCACAACAGGTTGAAAGGCTGGATGTGCAATTATAATTTGGTCTTTCCACAGCACGCGTTGATCTTTAAGGTCATGAACATAGCAATCACACAGGCTTTCACATTCACAGCTGGTGAAGCACAAGGGTTTTGTTACCGTCACAACACTGAGATGATAATGTGACAAGAAAAGTACAGGCTTGTGTGAGACAGCTATGACCTTCATCTATGAAATATAACACACATGTAGGTGCTGTGATTAGAAATGTGTCTTGTATGTGTGAAGGTCATAAACAAGAAGAGATCCATGACTCAAAAAAAAAGAATTCTCGTAAACTAATCTTTGAAAAAACTACAAGAACATAAATGAAATGTTTATATCTATAAATACTGCAGATTTTTTACTTGCTGTCTCCATTTCCCTCTCTTCTTGTTTAATGGCGGTTGGCATTTAGCTCAATGCTGCATATCAGCTAAATGGTCTGTTGTGAAGTTTGGGACAGAAAGCAGATTAAATTCTAATAAATAAAACAACACAAATGCAGATTCCATCCATACATCCAGCCAGCCAGCCATCCAACCAATCTTCTTCTGAGTGGAGGATGGGATCCGTGTTTGTACTTTTCATACTGTTTTTAGTCATTGCTTTTTCTTCAATGATCTTTTTTCTCACTAGTTGTATTTGACGGTTTGCTTGTGGTTTTTTTATGGTAAAGTTTTGTTTTGGCCAGTTGGCATCTAAATGCAACGTCCAGTTTGGGTGCTTATGCAGAAACATGCAAGAGTTGGTGCTGGTTTTCCGTGTGGCATGGAGGAGGTTGCTCAATGGAAACTGTTGGCAATGATGGACACCGCATTGATCAGGCTTTTGTTTCTTATTTTATTGCATGTTTGTGTTTTTAAAATATTCAGACCTTTATGAATATTTTCCAAGCGAATAGTTTGAATGTCAGTGATGCTAGCAAACAGAAAAAAGTGCAGTGTTGTTTGAAACTGCAAAGCTATTAAATACAATTAAAACCCACAGTGGTCTGAAATAGAAACTGGACAGGGAAGGTCTTTCTAAATCATGGTGCAACTCTGTGCAGGAGTGGGGATTTTATTTTCCAAAGCATTTGCCCAAGTATCAGTGAGCATGGAGACAGTGGCCCAGGTTAGAGCTTTATTAGTCACTGCTGTTTTTGAACTCTTTAATGTTGTTTTTCAAAATTTCTTCACATCTACTGGTGGAGCAGGGCGGACAGTCCGTCAATGAAGAATTGAAGGACTGCAATGTTATTGTTAATGTTTGATCTAATTAGAACAGGAAAAAGCATTTGACTTTGTTGAGCACTGCTTTCTTTGGAGGACCATGCAAAATGTTTAGGTTCAGCACTGGTTGCCACAATCAAGGTGCTGTACAGTAGCGTTGAGAGCTAAAGTTTAATGGCAGTCTGTGTGCTCCTTTAAAGGCGCATAGAGGTGTTAGACAGGGATATGGTCTTTCTGGGAGGCTCTTCTTTCTAAAATTAGGTCAATAATACATGATTTGTTTTTACCCAGTTTTTATAACAGGATTGTTAGATGGGTTTATCTTGTCTATGTATTATTTTTGTAAAGGATCAATGTGGCATCAATATTTTAAATTATTTAGATAAGATTTTTTTCTTTGTCATATGCAAAAGTCAATTGGCTGAAAGATGAGATGGGACGGTGTCCTTACTGTCCTCCTTCAGCATTTAGAATGGAGGAGGGGTAATTTTAAATATCTGGAAATATATCTGGGAGGTGAACAGATTGTTAAATAAATTATGAAAAATGAAAAATGGAGATGGCTCCACCCTCAGATGTCACACAGAGGCAGGGTGTTGGTATTAAATAATTTAGTAGCATCTCAACTTTGGCATCCATTGGCATGTCTGGAACCACCAACTGGTTTGTTGGCAAAGATCATGGCAGAGATGATCAACTTCTACTTGGATACATTTCACTGGGTGCCACAGACTGTTTAGTTTTTGCCTAAGAGGAGAGTGGCAGGGCCTGGTCCACCTAGCCAGCAGAACAGCCACCTTCAGGTTACAGTCTGTAAAGATATTTTTAATGAATTCGACTGATTTAATATGGAGTGGCATGGCAAGCTAAATTTTGATTTTTCTCCTTTTTTTTTTCACTTGTTTTAAATCTTTGCACTTTTATCAGGATGTTGTCAAGACTTGTGCTCTTTTTAAATGGACAAAGAAAGACTGCACCTCCCTGCACGGGTTGTTGGAGATGCCTCTGATATGTGGATCCAGACTGGATGTGAGTGATTGCTCCATGCCCGGGTTTGATTGTATGCTTGAAGCAGCTGGTGCGCAAAACAGGGTCGGCTCTTTGCGATGCGATTTCCATTTAACTCCTGGGATCAAAGTTCTGAATGGTCCTCTTCAAAAAATCCAATGTCCAAAGGAACTGAGTCTCCCGTAAGGGATTTTGATTATTGATAATTGTTTTTCAAAAATTATGATTAAAAATCACAATTCAGAAGTAATAAATTCTCACCAAAAATCATATCTTACAAATAGAAGCCAGAAATACACTCTGGTATTCCGATTATTGGTCTCACTGCACTTAATAATTGCAATTAGATAAGTCATTTATAATTGATATTAACTAAAACAGCGCTAAATGCCACTGTGTTATCAGTTATCAGTTTTACTGAATGGTGGGGAACTCTGACCTTATTTTGACAGATAATCACTCTTACACAAAATTAACACAAACGCAGTCTCTTTATCTATGTGAAAATTTATTAAACCAATTGCCCCTCTTATTGACAACTATTCATGTTCAACCACTTTTCACCTAATTAAGCATGTGTCATTCTTTGAAAGGGGGTAATTGAAAAACCAAAAATGAAAATGTACACTGAGTGTAGATGGAGATCAAACCAGCAGTTTATGAACAAAATTGGAATAAAATAACAATTTGGATTGACTCCGGAAATGGAGCAGAATTAATAACGGTGAAGCCTTCTTTGGTCTGTTGATGCATCTCGATAGCGGCTGTCAACTGTTATACGATAGAGCCAAGCCAGCTCAAACACGGTAAAACACCTTGCAGCCGGTCATATTAAAACAGCCGGCTAATCTCGAAAAAAAAAAAGGGTCATAAAGCTTTGAGGCCTCAGTCTTCTTTAAAGTCCACTTTAAACTCCAACTGAGTCAGCATTCTGTTGATCAAAACATGGTGAACGTGCCGACACTCAAACTTTGCAGTGTGTCCAACAGTATTCAACAGCACTCAGAACAGTTCAGCATAAACTTCAAGCTTAGTGTATCACATGCAACCAGTTGATACATTGGATTGACTAGTGGTGATCTTAGTTTACCTTAACCTATATACCTCACCCTGCCCAGACTAGAGACCAAAAATGTCCCAAAATAACAAAACAAAACAGGTTTACTACAGGTCCTTCTCAAAATATTAGCATATTGAGATAAAGTTAATTATTTTCCATAATGTAATGATGAAAATTTAACATTCATATATTTTAGATTCATTGCACACTAACTGAAATATTTCAGGTCTTTTATTGTCTTAATACGGATGATTTTGGCATACAGCTCATGAAAACCCAAAATTCCTATCTCACAAAATTAGCATATCATTAAAAGGGTCTCTAAACGAGCTATGAACCTAATCATCTGAATCAACGAGTTAACTCTAAACACCTGCAAAAGATTCCTGAGGCCTTTAAAACTCCCAGCCTGGTTCATCACTCAAAACCCCAATCATGGGTAAGACTGCCGACCTGACTGCTGTCCAGAAGGCCACTATTGACACCCTCAAGCAAGAGGGTAAGACACAGAAAGAAATTTCTGAATGAATAGGCTGTTCCCAGAGTGCTGTATCAAGGCACCTCAGTGGGAAGTCTGTGGGAAGGAAAATTGTGGCAGAAAACGCTGCACAACGAGAAGAGGTGACCGGACCCTGAGGAAGATTGTGGAGAAGGGCCGATTCCAGACCTTGGGGGACCTGCGGAAGCAGTGGACTGAGTCTGGAGTAGAAACATCCAGAGCCACCGTGCACAGGCGTGTGCAGGAAATGGGCTACAGGTGCCGCATTCCCCAGTCCTGGGCTACAGAGAAGCAGCACTGGACTGTTGCTCAGTGGTCCAAAGTACTTTTTTCGGATGAAAGCAAATTCTGCATGTCATTCGGAAATCAAGGTGCCAGAGTCTGGAGGAAGACTGGGGAGAAGGAAATGCCAAAATGCCAGAAGTCCAGGGTCAAGTACCCACAGTCAGTGATGGTCTGGGGTGCCGTGTCAGCTGCTGGTGTTGGTCCACTGTGTTTTATCAAGGGCAGGGTCAATGCAGCTAGCTATCAGGAGATTCTGGAGCACTTCATGCTTCCATCTGCTGAAAAGCTTTATGGAGATGAAGATTTCATTTTTCAGCACGACCTGGCACCTGCTCACAGTGCCAAAACCACTGGTAAATGGTTTACTGACCATGGTATCACTATGCTCAATTGGCCTGCCAACTCTCCTGACCTGAACCCCATAGAGAATCTGTGGGATATTGTGAAGAGAACGTTGAGAGACTCAAGACCCAACACTCTGGATGAGCTAAAGGCCGCTATCGAAGCATCCTGGGCCTCCATAAGACCTCAGCAGTGCCACAGGCTGATTGCCTCCATGCCACGCCGCATTGAAGCAGTTATTTCTGCAAAAGGATTCCCGACCAAGTATTGAGTGCATAACTGTACATGATTATTTGAAGGTTGACGTTTTTTGTATTAAAAACACTTTCCTTTTATTGGTCGGATGAAATATGCTAATTTTGTGAGATAGGAATTTTGGGTTTTCATGAGCTGTATGCCACAATCATCCGTATTAAGACAATAAAAGACCTGAAACATTTCAGTTAGTGTGCAATGAATCTAAAATATATGAATGTTAAATTTTCATCATGACATTATGGAAAATAATGAACTTTATCACAATATGCTAATATTTTGAGAAGGACCTGTAGATGGTAAATTCTGTGGGAGAAGGGGGGCAGGAGAGTGGGCTTCCTTCTGGGAAATGATAAAGTTGTGAGTGGCGTCGTGTGTCCGCAAACACTCCAAACGGTCATCTTCTCCTCCTTCGTCCAAAACAGAAAAAATATGATGAAGTGTTGCAGTGACTGAAACAACAAGGAGGAAATCAGTCTCCTTTGGAAACCTCTGTGGGTTTTCAACCTTCACCTGGATAGTGACTATGATCGGTATATGAATCTTCTGATCTGGTTATATCAGACAGATTTCCAGCTTTTCAAGCTCTTCCGGGAATGGCCAATGTGGAGGAAAAGTAAACCCGCACGCGAGTTTCTATTACTCCAGAGATTGCCTCAGAGCGTACTATTGGCAGAATATGGTTGGAAATGGCAGCTCACCATTCGCTTCACTGGGTATAATTATATATGAAAGGGATTATGATTATTGATGATAAATATTTATCAGAAATGTAATTAAAAAGTCATAATTCAGAAATAGTAAACTCTAACCAAAAAACAGTTCTTACGGATAGAGATCAGAAATACAGTGTGGTGATGTGATTATTGAGCTCATAGCACACAATAATTACAATTAGTTAATTAATTAATTAATCAAGAATAACTGATACTTGGTTGCATGGTAACAGGTCTCGGCTCAAGCTGGAAAAAGCAAAGGTGGAGCGTTTCGCGAGGCCTTATAAAGCTCACCTTCTGTAACACCAGAGCTGCGACACCTGTTGAGTTGTGTAGTAGTTTGATTGGCTCACAAAATGGACGATGACCAAACACTCCACAGAGCAAATTGCTTGAGTGGGTGACTGGGTTAATATTGATATTCTGAATGTATTTCTGTTCTGTGTTCCATCTGAAAATCGTTCATGTTTTTACTGAGTGAAGGAGAACTGTACCACTTTTTAAACAGTTGAAACAAAGTTTTAGGTTTTTTTGCTGTTCTTTTTTCCATAAATATTTTTATTGCTGGAATAAGAAAAAAAACAAAAGTAATAGGTTGCAAAGTATATTTCAAATCTTTTAAATTGGTGAAGGTAAACTGGCTGTGCACCTGTCATGCCAGGACAAACTTCAGGTAGGATTGATGTGATTTAGTGTTTCTGTGGGAGCTAAATATTAAAGCCGGGCTGCATCTGGAGTTCTGTTTCCATTCGGTCAAAAAGAGTATGGCTCATTTTAAGGAGCAGTAGAGTGACAGTGACATCCTCTGTAGAGTTACTGGTGATGGAAAATTAGAGTTTGCTGATTTGTTACTGTGTGCTCTAAAGTATTCTAGCTTTAACTGTTTCCTAGTAAAATATTGTGAACAAATTAATGTTTTAAACATCAAATCTAATCATCATCTTCTTCTTCTTTCCCCTTTCCTAACTTAACCTTTACTTTAGAAGTTCAACCATTCCTACACCAGGTCTCTGTTAACAATACCTAACCCCTTTAAAGTGAATTCCTTTACACTTGGATCTCACATCCAAATTCTCACCATGTCTCTGGAATCTTCATGTTTCCTACAACTAATGAAACACTCCCTGCTGATTCCTCTTCCTAGGACCCTTATTATTCTTACTGTTTTGTTTGATGCACGCTTCCTCACCCTCAACCTAGAAAGTGAAATTTTTTTTTCTAATCCCCTTAGAACTACTGATATTTTTAACGCTTCTGTGTATATTCCTAAATGAATGGAAGGTCTTCCACTAATCCCATGTCTCTTTATTGGTACCAACACCCTAAATCCAATTACTCCCATTTCTGGTTTCTTTGCTCAGTCTTCATATATATTTCCAAATAATCCAACTGCTTTGTTTTTACACGATAAACATATTTTCTAAATTAATCTGACCCCACCTTTCCTTTTGAAATTGTAGCAGGTACCAGTCCCTGTTGATCTGGGTTAGCGTCCATGGAACATCCTAGGAGATAAGGTAGACGTAAGACTGATTCAAACATTTAAACCACGCAATTCGCTCGCAATATCATTTACTACATGAACCAAAATGACCTTCTCATGTCTCGTTTTCCCAACAGTGTTGTAAAACAAGTTTTTCATTCAACAATAGTTCTTCGGTGTACAACAATGGATACTTTCTATGAAACTCCAAAGGAAGTTCTTCAATTTCTACCAAAAACAGGCTGATTCTGGTATAGCCTAAAGGTGTGCTGAATACTTTGATTTCTGTAGCAGTGATTTGGCTGCTGATCAGCAGGCTGCAATATAATAATGCATAACACATCTTATTATGGCTGATTTTCCACAGGCTATCTGAGATGAAAATTTCCTTATCCTCCCTCCTGCCACCTGCTAGCCATCAGCTCTTTCTGTATTCTCTGATTTTCATTGTTCACTGTCAGATCCTTATACTGTGTGTGTCTTAATGTCGATACAGAAGGAACAGGTTTCTCTGTGTTTAGTTCATGTTTTTTTTCTTTATAAATAAGGTATGCTATCACAAGCCAGCCTCTGGATTTCTGTGTATCCATTCACATCCTGTTTTTGATCTTTCATCAGTTCCTAATGCAGATCCTGTTATAGACCTTATTATTCCCTTTACAGCACAGCTGTCAAACTCCAGTCCATGAGGGCCGGTGTAATGCAATTTTTAGATGTCTCTCTGCTTCAACACACCTAAATCACATAATTAGATCATTAGCAGGACCTGGAGAACCTGACTGCATATTAAAGAGGTTGTTCGGCCACTTGATTCAGGTCTGTTGAACCAAAGACACATCTAAAAGTTGCAGGACAATGGCCCTTGAGGATGTTTCCTGTGAAAACAATCTCAAAGAGGCTTGTAGAAATTTAGACCTTATAGGTGTACATTAGGGCAGAGATGCACTGATTGGATGGCCTGTTTTCTTAACTTCGTTTTGTTCTGGCATCTTGTAAACAATAATTAATTACCATTATAAACACAGCAGTCTCGATGTGTTTAACTCTGGAAAATATTGATCCTTATCTTAACTCTAAAATTTCCTAAAGGCTGACAACATTTCCAGCATGTTCCTTAGCATACAGAGGTTGAAAGCTCATAATGAAAAAACAGATCCACCTAGCTGTACTCAGTTCACCCTTCCAGCACCCCTGCTATTAAACCTTGCTCTATCTCTCACGGCCTGAATAAATTCTGATATGTCTTGAAATATTTTAGTGGTCAGAGCTATGTATCTCAAACTGTGCCAGATTTAGCTCAATATAACATTCAAAAACATTCAATATAACAAAATGTTTATCTTTTGTGTGCAATGTATTCAAATTAACAATGTCTAGTTTACAATCTGCAAGAACACAAGTAATATTTTTTTAGATAAATAAATTCAGACAACAATGGCTTCTTGGATCTCTGTTCTTCCTTTGACTCTCTTTTAAATACCTCACTAATACTGAAATAGTTCAATTTTAGTCCAAACCGAAGAGAGTTTTTTTCTCCAGCTGATTTCTTTGTGCATCTCTACTTGTTGACCATAAATGTATCTTTTTCATTGCTTTTGGAACCAAACATGTAGGAATACAATCTGTGGCTGTTTTTTCTTGATGGGACATTTGAATTCAGTTCAGTTCAGTGAAACTGCAGACATTTTGTGTCACAGTTGGACAGCAGAACAATTCTGAGTTGCAAATATTGAAATTCACAGTGGAGAAACATCCAGAGGGTGAACATTAAAAAAGATTTCAACAGAGAAATCCTTCAACTTGGGTTCAAATCCACCTTGTAGCAGCGAGGCAACAGAGCTGCTGCACCACAGTCAATCCCAAGGTTTTTAATCTATTACTATTATCATAAAACTACATTTAACATATAAAGAATAAAATCCAGGGAAGCACGCTAATTTTCTCAAATTCTATCAAAACCTATAACTACGGTGCATCTTAAACTTTAAACTATGTGAATGTTGAACTTTTAAATCAGCTGCTCCAAACAATAGTGTCTGATGATCTGCATGCTGCTCAATGAAAAGAGATTCGGCCATGAGCAAGTATATTTGGCGGGTTGTGGGAGGAAATGAGGGTTTGTGCTCAAACTCCATCTGTCTCTAGTTTGGGTCATCCAAAAAAATCTGAAAGATGGAGGATGAGCTGACAAGATAGGAGGAAAATGGCCTCTGATCGCAGCCAACTTGGACATGCACAGCAGCACCGCAGGAAACATCTGTGCATCAGTGTGATCATTTTTTCCAGCTTAACTTACAGCACAAGAAGCCGTTCTCAGGGTTTGAAGTTTTTTTGTGGTAACTTTGTTTCCCCCTGGAGTTGCATAAGGGATTAGTAAAGTATCTGAATATCAAATATACATGAGACGATTACTGCATATGCTTGATGTTTCCAAGTAAGGGCTTCATTAATTAACCCTCACCCCCATAACTGTACAGCACGTGTGTTGGCGGCTGGTGGGTGTTGAGCTGCAGATGGCAGGGGAGCCTTTGGGAATCTGGTGTGGGCTATTTGGAGCTGCTGCGTTGGCGAGCATTCACTCCAGCTCAGTTCCCCAGGTCTTCATGTGAGCCGTGAATTTTCTCAGGAAACTAATAACCAGGTGCGAGAAAGATTGTGAGAGTAAACAAGGTTCAAAGTCGCTATAGTAACAAGGAGATGTTTTCTTTTAAGAAAACATGCCTTAGTGTCAGAGGGGTGTTTCTAATAATACTGAGCTTCAATAAAGACACGGATTACCTGTAATGTTTTTAAGGTACCTTTTAAAAAGTGTGGCCAAGCTGATATTAGTTGCTGCTGATCCCCTTTAACCCTTGGTTATGACCACAAACCTTGATGCACGCATTTTACTGGGATATTATGTGATAGACCAACACAAGGTAGTGCATAGCTGTGAATCCCAAAAGTGTGGCGTGCATGTGTATTCATCCCAGCACCTTGTTGACCTCCTTCCACAGACCCAATTTATTTTAGAAGAAAGAAATGAGAATCATAAGGAACTGTTAGGTGAGGGATAGCTTCTTGACTTGGGCATTCACAGACCTGATGGCTAAATTGAATGAGCTAAACTCTGAACACCACGGGCACAGACAAAGGGTTGGCACATATTATAAGTACTGTGCACAACTACAGAGCACTAACTGATGGTGTGAAAGCATAGATGTTACATCTCTGACTTTGGACTGTATTTGTACTATTTAAGGTGAAATACTGTGAATTATACCTGGTCACAGGTTTATTAACTTGTTCTGGACTTTGGCTTTTAAGTCAGTGGGAAAATACCTGTATATGAGCCATTTTGCCTGGTTAATGAACTGTACTTAACTACACTTAAATATATTTTCTTGAAGAAGTTATTGTAATTCTCTGCATATTGTCCCTTGGCAAAGCGTACATACATTGACTGTGTTAAAGCTGTTAAATGGCATGAAGGACAAAGAAAAAAGAATCAGCAGTATTAAGCATTTTAAAATATTTTTCCTAATCAAATAGTGGTGATTCCTTTTTTTAACCTTGTTATTTGGCTTATGATTCAGTGTGAAACTTATGAAGCTCCATTTTTCTTAGAACTGCACGTAATGCGCCACAACCGTCTTTGATATATTTAACATCAGTCAGTCAGTCATTTTCTACCGCTTATTCCATAGTGGGTCACAGGGGAGCTGGTGCCTATCTCCAGCAGTCTATGGGCAAGAGGCAGGGTTCACACTGGACAGGTCGCCAGTCCATCGCAGGGCAACACACAAACAACCATGCACACACTCATTCATACACCTAAGGGCAATTTAGAGAGACCAATTAACCTAACAGGCATGTCTTTGGACTGTGGGAGGAAGCTGGAGTACCCAGTGAGAACCCACGCATGCACGGGGAGAACATGCAAACTCCATGCAGAAACACCCCAGGCCGGGAATCGAACCCAGGACCTTTTTGCTGCAAGGCAACAGTGCTACCAACTGCGCCACGGGCTGCATATTTAACATTCTTGGTAGATTTTGAGATTGTTATGTCATGTTTCAGCCCACTGCAGTGGCATAGCACGCATATACTAGTCTGAATTAAGGTTTTGAAAACTGACCATTTGTTAAAAGGAGAGTCAACATTTTCAGCATGTAATCTTTTTCTTAGAGTTTTAAATTGTAGATCCTGGTCTTCATCTGTAAAGTTATCTCGGCTTGGAAAAGGTTGGTGACCACTGTTAATCTATGTCTCTGATCAATGCTCAGGCTTCCAGTATGATAAAATATGCCAAGTGCTAATGGAGACATACCGCAATAGACTTGCAGCTTACAGCTACAATGAAAGTCGTTTCTACAAAGTATTGACTAATGCCACTTTTCAGACTTTTATGTGAATTTTATTTTTCAAATTATACTTTTTTTTTTATTCACCATTATGCAAAGGTTCAGTAGTTATGAATACTTTTAAATAAAGAAAAACAATTCTAAAGCACCATTTTGTGGTTTGATCTAAAAAGCTTGTTTGTGTTCTTTCCAGTCTTGGTTCGGCACTTAAGAACGTTTGATGTTTCAAACTAGGCTGAGCCTAGAAAACGAACACCAGGATGCTGTTAAGCGAGAGCTGAAGAAGCTTTATCATGACAGACCAAATCAGTGTTCCACTCCCCAGCCTGGGCTTCCATGCTGTCAGAAGCAAGAACATTCAGAACTGTTGCTGCGGCAGGGATATGATTCAATCAGAGCAGCACACAGGGATTCAATTATCTCTAATATGAACATCCACCTGAAAATGTCACATTGGACAAAGTTCTCAACTGTGTCCTCTGATCTGTTTGTCTAAAAGAGATGCAGCACTGTTGGAAACTGTTCCTCTGTGTCCCCTCTTCACGACTGAATGCTGACGACCTAACAAGCTGGCACAGTTGGGCAAACCTCAGGGCCCATATTCACAAAGTATCCTAAGACCAAAAGTAGCTCCTATTGATGTCATTCAATGAAAAATCTTAGAATTTCTTGAATTTTAAGATTGTTCTTAGAATTTTCCCTCGGTAAGATAAAAGTTATTCATGAAGCATCTCAGGCCTTAAGAGAGCTCGCAACGTGAGGAAATGTTAGGAGTAGTGAGGAGGACTTTTAGTGAGCTTAAGAGTGTCTTAAGCAGAAAAGATGGCAGAAAGACAGAGATCAAAAAGATATTCTCCGAACGATGAATAACAGCAAATTAATAAAACATTACCGGTTCAATCGCGTAGGTATCCACCCCCATAATGCACTGTGAGATGTTCAGAGGCTTGTAATGCGATTAAATTACACACAGGTTGATGCTGTTTATGAATTAAGTAACTTCTAAAGGTGATTTAGAGACGGGATTGTAATTAGGGGTATCAGTCTAAAGAGAGGTGAATACATGCTTCAGATTTATTTGTAAATAAATTTAAAAAACCATATATCAGTCTCCACCCAGCTCTGAATTATGCTTTATTTTGTATTGGTTTGTGACATATGACAAATACTTTTTTTTAAATACCATATACAATAGAGTTAAAGCATATAAATGTTTTTAAACGTATTGCAATATCCTAAATATATTAAATCCAACATGCAAAAACTACTCAACAGGAATTCTCTAACAGAGCCAAAGGGCTGTGATTTTCCTTCTTTGTGGTCACAAAAAATGAAAGGAAGCATCTTCCAGTGTTTTGTGGCTGGGCAGAATGCAATTAGAGGCAAGGATGCTGAACATAATTGTGTGTGACACATTTTAATTGTCTTTCATTTAGACAATTTTGGATCCACAGTGTAGAGCCGGGCGGAAGGGCAGAAATGGGAGAGGAAGCTCTTGGAAGGCAACAAGTCATTATGTTACTGCGCGAGCCCAGAATGCCAAATGTGTGTTAAGTCATAGCCAAAGAAGCTCACAGCCTGATGGCTTCCTCACAAAAATAAAACCCACTCAGTTATCGATGCACCTGCATCTCTGTCAAGGCCTGGAAACAGCAATTGTGTAAAATATAAAATCAGATGTACAGACATATTTTTCCTTGCAGTAAAACCATTAGTGAGTCCTGAAAATACCTTAATAAAGTGATCCAGTAAATGGAGAAAAAGCTCAGATTCAAAGTGTTGAAGAATATATGTACAGGCGTATTTAATGAAACGTACTCCAAAAGAGACAAAGAATTACACAGGGACATCGATCAACATTTGATCAAAATGAATGTCTTTGACGTCAAGTTCAAATGAAAGCCACATAGACAAGAAAGGGAAAAGATGGAGCTGAAAGAGTGCAATCTCTTTCCACATTCAAGCTTCCGTAGTGATTCATCTCCATTCATGCTGTGCTGGAAAATAATACATCTGACCCAGAGAGGCTCCCTGCAAGGAAAGCAACAATAAAGGCAGCCGGTCCTTTCTGCAGACTATGACCGCTCAAGGAACATTGATCTTTATACAGAGACCCCCCCATGCTCACATCTCCTGGATGTTATGGACATTAAGCTTGTAACTCCAACAGATAAGACCTCATTTAAACCACCGAGCAGGTGGTTTAAGCGATAAATTAATTTAATAAAAACTAAAATGATACCCATCTAAGGACAGAGTGGTCTAACTTTTTAAGATACAGTAAGTTACCCTCAATGATGGATTCTGCACAGACTCTGTGAGCACATTTTTTTTAGCCTTTTTTTAATTTGCAGTGTGATTAAGTAAAATGGCTTAACACAAAATAGAATGAAAAACTGTTTATGCTTTCTAAATATGTACAATATGAACAAGGCTGCACCTGCTTTGGGGGTCAATATGAATTGAAACCTATTTAATTGAAACCATAACTGGAGAAACAAAATGTAGAAGCAAATGCTCTTAGCAGCTGCAAAGCAATATTCTCTCAGAGCCGTTGACTGAAATCTTGTAAATGGTCACTGAAAGGAACTTGAAGCTTTAGGCCTCAGAATAAAATGGTGGTATTTATTACCAGCAAGCAAAGAAAACCACTCGACCTCACCTTTGTTAGTATGAAAACTATAATTTCCATCCACCAGCATCCTTTCCTATATTGCAGTGATCCTGGAATGTGAACAAGCCTTCAAATCTACAACTTCGTTTGGTTTTTTGGTTCATCAGCATTCCACTTTATTGCTGCTAGATGATGCATGCTTTCAGTCAAAACTGAGCAAAATAACACATTTTCACCAACATGTGCTTTTTCAATGGCTGCTCTCTAGAAGATGTAGATTGTTACTTCTTTACCTTCAAGAGCAAATGTGGCAACAGAACTATTAGAAAAGTTGCCGGTCATTTTTGTTATTGTGTGTATCTTAAAACAATGAACCAGCACTGGATCCAACCCTTAAGCAGTTTGTAACTCCAGTTTAACACATTAGAAACGCATTTTGTTTTGTTGATTATGTATTTATTAGTAGTGTCCAGTGTTTTTTATGATGTTTGCATTCTTAAGAAGCCACAGCATCAATATATTATTTTATGTTACAATAGGTTTGAAAATGAGTGTTTTACTGTGTCTGTTATCTTACTGCAGAACAAGCTTATTTATCAGCTTAAACAAGTTACCGTTCTAAACTGTTCTTGCACAGCAGCAAGTATTTTATCATACTGCTTTGTGACAAGACAGGCATTTCCCATGTGATGGGTTGATCTGATCCCTCTACAACATAATAAACCAATGTACTGCTTACGCAGTGTAGATATCTCTGCATAAGAACTGCTTTAAGAACTGCTCAAATAAAACTGCATTTAATCTTTTTCCATTCTTAAACAGGATAATTAACCAGATACTGCATTATTTATGACTTTTTTTAAAAGAATATGTCACAATGTCAAGGACTTAATTAGACCCCTAACAGTGTTTTTTTTAAAGGAAACAATTTTGATGTTTTAAGGAGAAATATATGAGCATAATGATCAGAATGAGTCACTGCTTCATGCATTGATGCTCTACCACACATTTACTTCTTGATCAGTGCTAACACACAACCAAATTGAATAAAATGAGGTTTGGCAGAGCCCATATAGCACTAATGTGCTGTCATAATCAAGTTCTCAATGCAGGTCCCATGTTTATGATTCAGGGATGGAGGCCAAATAGTTTTTTCTCTGCATAGGAAAAAATATTGCTGCAATTTGATATGGATGTAGAATAATATAACTCAACAACTGACGTTCTCAACAGGGAGGAAAAAACCTTTTTTCCCCACTCAGGAGCATAAAATATATGCAAAACCTTAGATGCAGAAAACCGAGTCAGAATTAAACAACTTTCTCATGTTCAGAAGTTAAATTTACATTTCCTGGAAATAAAAACATCCCATATCTTTATTTTTAGATTTAGAAAATAAATATATTTCAAGGTTTACAAAATAAAAATATGGAGTCCCCATCTATCAAGAATGCTTTTTTAGGACCCAAATTAGAGCAGAACAGAGGAATTTGCAAGTTTAATGAAAAGAAATGGAAACCTGTAGCACACATGAGGAACCACAGGACCAGAGGCAAGAGCAATGGTAGAAGCCAGCAAAGAATGACAAACTGAGAGACTTAAATACTGGGGAGTGTGAGTACTGAACAAGAAGTAGGTGGTTGATTAGAAACAGGGTGCAGCTGTGAGGCAAGGCAAGTAACTGCAGTTGAACGGAGGAAATGAGAGAAATGGCAGATTGAACACAGAGCCAGGGAAGCAAAGACAGAAACCAGAATACAGTACCAACAGAAACAAGGCATGACCTCACGTAAAACTTAATTAAGATTCAAACCACAATGTGACAAAGAAATACAGGAACAGGAGCAACAGCAAACTTGAATAAAATAAACAGAGCTCATGTACCAATTTCAAAATAAAACTGGATCTAGGATCATAACTAAAAGACTGGAACTTGAAGAGCAAATTAAATAGAGGTACAGAACAAAACAATTAGGAATCTTAAAACTAAGAAATGAACTCAATAAGGAAAGAAAGGAGGGACAAATGCCAAAATAAGGCGACACACAAAACAACCATCAGAACATAGTTGAACAGACTTTAGAGTAGCTGATTTAAAGCTATGCTGGCGTAAACATAAATTAGCTTTTTCAAGTAGCACACGCTAATATAAACATAACATACTGAGAGAATATATATGTCTTCGGAATAAAAACAACATCTATGCCTAACTAATGGCAAATCTCTGTCAGAAACACATTTTGCCCCAGGGTTATGAAAATATTCAAATCTTGGAATTAAGGTAAGGAACAACCCAAAGCTGAGAGAATAGGACACAACACAGGCTAGAAGAGACAGATAAAGCGGAGTCAGCAGCCAGATCATTTGAGCATACAGTTTATCAGATAAGATTTATGGTTTTTACCTTTCAGGTGCCCTGTCAGCACAACTGTCTATCTTCAGTAACCTCTCTCTTCACAGTTATCCTAAATATTGATTTACTATAACTAGCTATAGTTGATGTTTTTTCCATGTCTGAGATGAATCAAGGAGAGAACATTTGACTGCAGCTGCCATCGTAGCATTTGAGCTTCCCTTTCAACTTGTGCATCATTGGCTTTACGTGACGTTTTAAGGACCAAACTACATCTTGTAAGAAAACTAACTGCTGATAGATTTGTGACAGAGAATTTATTCTGACTATTGTTTTCACAGCTACAATATTATGGTGGAGGTTAAATCCTTAGTAGTAAAAATACAGACTGATTAAGTGGAGAATGGTGAGACTTGCACACTCACTGCATTCCTCCTAAATATATTAGTGTTAGAGTATCATCAGGAGAGCTGTTTAAAAAGATGGTATTGCTGACAATGCAGTTGGAACTGGAACAGAAATGCAACCAGAAAAATTTTATTGTTTTGAATTGCAGTTTTTCTAACAGGTCGTCTATCTTCACTGCGCTGAAAGAAAGAAAATCAGACTGGACTCGCCAAAGAAACCTCCTCCTTTGGTGGTGCCAGTTTGTTGAGTCTCCAAGCTACTCCTTTCAGACATAATTTCTCCAGACTTTATTGAGTAAAGGACTCAATAAATCACGAAATATTTCTGCACTTTATGAAGTTAAATTTGGGCTGGACACTTTGCTCCCAATATATTTGTCTTGGATGGACATTTTGTTAGGCACTGATGTTCAAGTTCCTCATTCCAAACATAACACTCATTTTTTGGCAACTTCCAGCTGCATTCCTGGCTGCATTGTGCTCACTTCTTTCTATTTGTGCTTTTTCTTGAGTTCTGACATGAAAATAACTATATCAATCTTAAACTACAAACTTGAACACAACTGTAAAAGAAACATTTTAAAAATAATGACCCTTGCCCTTTAGATTTCAGGCTTATTCACTCAGTGTTTGGTACTTCCTCTTCAGACTGTGGTTTTCAGCATAAACTAAGGCATCATCCTTTGTGCAGTTTATTTTATAAAGGAGCAATTCCTTCCTGCTTTCAATAATAAAAAGAAATGTAAGAAAATTTGCAATATTTTTAAACACAGAACATACAGTTTTTCTAAAAGACGGTCCAGTAATACTTATCTTGAAAATCTCCTATGACCTCCCTTCCATTGGTAATTGAACAGTGAGCTTACAACTATTGACATGCCTAGCAGGTGATATTATATTTCTACAAGCTTCCAATTTTTAATGCAGTCATCAGCAAATGATAATGAAAACTCTTGTTTTGTTTTTCATATTACAGTTTTGGAATAAGAGATTCCAATCATCCCAGCAGATACAGATCTCCAAATGATGCGTATGCTTGTGGATCAAAAAGGAAAAGAAAAGCTTGGTTGTAGATATTTATGCCAATGCCCCCAGTTCTCTGTGTTAGTCACTTATTTATTTTGATTAAGCTATGATGTCCCTTTAAATTATGCTCAACAACAAGGAGTGTTAATCTTGTTCAGCAGGACTAACATAGATTCCCTTTTGGGGTGTTCAGTATTTAGCAAGAGCTTCTGTGCATCTCTGCTCCAATTAGCTGACTTCCTCATGCTGAAGACTTCTCTGTTAATGATTCCTCCAGGTCTAATGGAGGTCACAGATCACCAAACGTCCCTTTAACGCTGCAGCTGCTCTTTGTATTTACAGCTGCAGCCTGCAGGGCAACATATTATTCAGCTGTGAAGCAGTACCAAGGTTTTCCGAGGAGCTGCTCTTCCCAAACCGATGGGGAATAAGTAAGTGGGGCGCACATAAAACACATTTGTTTCTGTCATGCTTGTTGCTCTGCGTTATAAATGGTGATAATTCGTGATTATTTTCTGCAGCTTTATGTATCCTGAAGATTTGCTGAGCAAGTGCGATGTTTGGCTGCTTTAGGTGTATGAATTAAAGTCAGTTACTGAAGAGTTTGTTGTAGTTTACAAAAAGGCATTTTTCAAGCTTTCGTGAATCTGAATGTCCTTTTCAGACGTTTTATCTAAAGGAGAATTTTGTCTTTTCAATTGTAACTAAATCCCAATGTTGGACTTAATTTAATGTGAAAAGAAGCAGTTTACTTACTTTTTATTTAATCATTGCAGGTTTAAGAATCTTCCAATTACCTTCATAGTACTCTGCAAAAGTCTTACCTCTAAGCAGGAAACTGCACAGGTCTTTCCACATGCAGCTTCAAAAAATAAGGTTGCAAGAATTCAAAATGCATTTTTTCTTTTACCAGAAAACATCTAGTCCTTGAATCTGGCCGGTTTCAGATTTTTTTAAAGTTTGTTAAGCTGCTGACATGTTTTGCATGGGTCTAAATAAAAAATAATGAAATGCATTGTAATTCAAACACATGTACAGGGGTTTGACAATGAAACTGAAACACCTGGTTTTAGACCACAATAATTTATTAGTATGGTGTAGGGCCTCCTTTTGCGGCCATTACAGCGTCAATTCGTCTTGGGAATGACATATACAAGTCCTGCACAGTGGTCAGAGGGATTTTAAGCCATTCTTCTTGCAGGATAGTGGCCAGGTCACTATGTGATACTGGTGGAGGAAAACATTTCCTGACTCGCTCCTCCAAAACACCCCAAAGTGGCTCAATAATATTTAGATCTGGTGACTGTGCAGGCCATGGGAGATGTTCAACTTCACTTTCATGTTCATCAAACCAATCTTTCACCAGTCTTGCTGTGTGTATTGGTGCATTGTCATCCTGATACACAGCACCGCCTTCAGGATACAATGTTTGAACCATTGGATGCACATGGTCCTCAAGAATGGTTCGGTAGTCCTTGGCAGTGACGCACCCATCTAGCACAAGTATTGGGCCAAGGGAATGCCATGATATGGCAGCCCAAGCCATCACTGATCCATCCCCATGCTTCACTCTGGGCATGCAACAGTCTGGGTGGTACGCTTCTTTGGGGATTCTCCACACCGTAACTCTCCCGGATGTGGGAAAAACAGTAAAGGTGGACTCATCAGAGAACAATACATGTTTCACATTGTCCACAGCCCAAGATTTGCGCTCCTTGCACCATTGAAACCAACGTTTGGCATTGGCATGAGTGATCAAAGGTTTGGCTATAGCAGCCCGGCCGTGTATATTGACCCTGTGGAGCTCCCGACGGACAGTTCTGGTGGAAACAGGAGAGTTGAGGTGCACATTTAATTCTGCCGTGATTTGGGCAGCCGTGGTTTTATTTTTTTTGGATACAATCCGGGTTAGCACCCGAACATCCCTTTCAGACAGCTTCCTCTTGCGTTCGCAGTTAATCCTGTTGGATGTGGTTCGTCCTTCTTGGTGGTATGCTGACATTACCCTGGATACCGTGGCTCTTGATACATCACAAAGACTTGCTGTCTTGGTCACAGATGCGCCAGCAAGACGTGCACCAACAATTTGTCCTCTTTTGAACTCTGGTATGTCACCCATAATGTTGTGGGCATTTCAATATTTTGAGCAAAACTGTGCTCTTACCCTGCTAATTGAACCTTCACACTCTGCTCTTACTGGTGCAATGTGCAATCAATGAAGACTGGCTACCAGGCTGGTCCAATTTAGCCATGAAACCTCCCACACTAAAATGACAGGTGTTTCAGTTTCATTGTCCAACCCCTGTATGTGTATTGCTTATGAAGGACCCCTAATTTAAACATTTAGCATATCGAGGTGATTCAATCTTTTTTTGTGCAGATAAAGCTACTGAATTGTTTAGCATTATTATCGGGACATTCCTGTGACATTTGAGCAGCAGTTACATATGTTTTGTAAAAGTAGCACATACCATTAAGCCCATTTTATAAAAACATCTGATAGAATTCAATTTTATTTTATCCATTCTACAAAAAACTGTGTTTCTGAAAGGAAATGAAAGACATGAATTAATAAATGAATTCCACCAAATGATCACAATATCAAGCCAAACCCATACAGACATTATCCTCATTTCAATGTAAGAACATATACCCACACATAAACAAATACATCTCTCAGAAGATAATAAAACAATGTGAAAGGAATTTCATTTAGAAAATATCTGGTTTTATTTACATATTATTAAAAATTGCATGTTAAAAATTAGTTGTAGCCTTAATAATGAATGACATATGGATTTGTAAACCTTAGGCTACAGACTTCCCAGGGCTTAACAGATTTGTATTTCTTTCATTTTTGAAAAATGTTTTTCTGTACCTTATTATCCTTTTTAATGTGGTTCTTGGCTTTTTTGCTCACTCTTTGACTTGGACTGGCCACAACTGTGAACTATAGGAGACGCCTGTTGCTGTTATTTGTTATAAAGGTACTCAGGTTATAGATGTTTTGGAGTGGACTCCTGTTGATGGAGAATTGACAACAGATGGATTCACACTAATTGACTGTCTCGTTAAAAGAACTGATGACTGGTTGCGATCGCTTTAATTTCTACAGGAAAGATCATTCACAAACACAAATTTTATTGGTCTTTTAGACCACATAATTTCAGTAAAGACATTTCAACATATTTTTTTAAAAAGAAAGTGTCTTGGAGTTTATTCA
The DNA here is from genome assembly GCF_021462225.1 of Girardinichthys multiradiatus. Classification (NCBI taxonomy): domain Eukaryota; kingdom Metazoa; phylum Chordata; class Actinopteri; order Cyprinodontiformes; family Goodeidae; genus Girardinichthys; species Girardinichthys multiradiatus. The sequence continues at coordinate 43,445,405 of NC_061815.1, read as the reverse complement.
TATTCATGTCCTTTAAATAAAATCCTGTAAAATAAAAACAATTCTCTTCAGAAGTCACCTGATAGGTAGATAGAGTCCCCCTCTAAATGTAAATATAGCTGTTCTGTGAAGCTCTCAGATGTTTGTTTGACATTAGTAAATAGCTTCATAAAGCCCAAAGGACACCTGAGGTAGGCCTACCTGAGGGCTACCTCAGACTCAAATCCAGTTGACAATCTGTCACAAGACACTCTTCATCCAATCTGACTGAGTTCAAGCTACTTTCTAAGAAGAGGGGTTGTATTTTGTACAAATGAGAACAGAAAATGAGTGAACATTGGTTGTTGAAGCATTTAAATAATTAGATCACTAAGAAAAACAAACTAAATACTAAAAGGACTAACTTACATTGTAATGAATTCAGAAAAATTGTTTAATTCTTCTTTGGCTTCTGTTGTGTAATTTAATATGTTTTCTACAGATATGCAGCTCAGAAGCTAACAGAAACAGAAAATATATGGACAAATGCCAGAGTATCGACCACACTGTTTGACTCACAACTGACCTTTACAAAATGCAAAACCACACCACAGAGGCTTCCAACAGATAACTCAACTGTTAAATATAGAAATATGACAGCATTCTACCCTTATTTTACAGCTGTGGAGCCTTTCCATGATGATGATATTAAACGGTGAAAAACAAGCTGAAACTTTTCCTGCTTAGACAGCTTTTCATATCCCATATAGCTGTGGTTCTGTGAAACACAAAACTGATCCTCTAATTATGAAGAAACTCTGTGGGGACTATTTTCCTCATGCTGGTTGGCATTCTGATTTTAGGGTGTACTAATGAAGGTAATCAGAAGCACACACTGTCTCTCCTACTGAGCTCACAACCCATTTGTGACAAGTTTACCCTCAGCTTTGAAAGCCTCCACCTTCTGTTTGGCTTTTTGCCTGCATATGACTCCTTCGTCATCAGTGTAATTAAAATAAACATAGAAATCATGCAGAGAAACCTTGTCTTTACATTTATTTACAACAAAATAGTTAAAACATCTGCCACTGTCTTTTGATCAGGCACATGCGCCTGAGATTCAACATACAAGTGGGCTAAGGTGCTTCAAAATGTAATTTTAAAAACTAACAAGGTTGCATGCTGAAACTGTAATCTCCTTTTAATAAAATTACCATTAATCCATCCATTATCTTTAGCTGCTTTTCCATGAAGGTAGCAACGCAAATCATATTATTTATTGCCCAGCCACTGGAGGGAACAAGGACTGAACTACACACAGAGAACAAAAGAGACTGGTCAAAACTCTGAATCCCAGAATCATAGGGCTACAAAAGTGCTGAGTGAAAGATTGAATCTTTGAAAAAAACATTGTACCCAAAGTAATGTACGGTCTGCCAGCTGTAACCCTGGATTTTAACAGCGTCCAACTCTGCATCGCCCCGCCCTTTGCCACCATTGGGTCCAGTCCTGATTTAAATTGGAAGTGTTCCACTCAGCTCCACTCCGATAATAAAGGCTAGTGATAAATACTGAAGTCAGACCAAAACAACTCATTCTGTGGAAGTAAAAACCGTTTAAAGTGGCTCACTTTCTGTTTGTTTGCATGCAGATATTTTAAATAAGTTTTGTTCTACAATGGGTGAGTACACTGAGTACAGGGAATCTATCTTTTTTGGTGCATTTCATGTTTGATCATTAGATTTTAATTACCTATGTTAATGTGTATAGTTTTATAATTGATCTAATGTATAGAACTGGTATTATGCACACACATATAAATGTAAATATATAAAAACAATAAAGCAAGGCATTTAAGAAAATCTGGGTAACATTTTGCTGGATGGTCGTGCGCACTCCCTGCGCCACCCTGCAGAGGGAGTGTAAACGCTCTTATTGACTAGAAAGGGTGTGTAATTAGTAATTAGTAATGAGTTCATTCTGTTCATACTGTAGCGGCGCTGTGTAAATTGGGGGTAAACTAACCGCCTGAAATGGGCTGTCCTGCAGAAGGAATGTGAACCAAAAATTCTCCAAGAAGGGATGCGTTGTCTCTAAGTACAAAGCGTTTTTTCCTTTCACTGCCCAGAAGAAGATGGCATTTGAAACCGCAGCTCTGCACACCTGACATGTGCACCAATCTGAGCAGATGCTCACCTCAGCTCCTAGACAGAGAACGGCAGCCACGTCTTCTCAATTCATCAGATCTGCTAAACTTTATGTGCTCTCCTGTTCTTCAGAACAGTTCACAGTAAGAGGTTGTGTTTGGTCAGAGATAATTAAGTAGGGTTGTTTATGAAATTGTGTTTTGATTTGGGTTGTGCTTTAAGTTTATCAATAACTTTATATAAATGACTGATAAAGAATCCCTTTCTATTGGAAATGTGAAACTGTTCCGCATTATCTGTGTTTTCACTTCCCTTTCTCTTACTAACCTGCATAAAAGATGTTTCCAAAGTTCTTAGAAAAATGTGCTAAATCGTGTTTCCGTTTCCCAGCTGCTAATGTTAAAGCTCAAGCTCTGCTAATGCTAAGAAGGTATCCACCATTAGTTCTGCTGTGTTTACAACATAGCTTGTTCTGTTCATGCAGAGCGAGTGTGGGGTGTGGGCCAGAGGGTTGCCAGACCCCTGCATAGATATTGAGTTGTCGGCAGACCACTGTAGCGAGAGTGTAGGGTGGCAGACAGACCAGGTGTAGAGAATGTGTGGGGTGTTGGCAAGGAGATTGCGCTGGAAATTGACCTATTTAAAGAGTGCATTGACTAAAACAAAAGACAAAAAGAAAATCCTTTAAATCCCAGGCTAAAACGAACCAAAAGTCCTATAGAATGTGGCAAATAAATCTTAAATTGAAAATACTCTTCCTTGGATCTTCAAGTGCAAACTGTAAATCAGTTTTCTACAGTTTCATGATACAGGTTTAAGATGTATTTCAAATAGCTTTTTTAACCAGGTTTCATGTCAGTGTCTTGAGCTCTTTTGCACAATAGGTGGTTTGAATGTTCAGCATTTTTGAGCAATTTTCAAATAAATGTCGATAAGATCCTATGATCAGTTTTTGATATATTCATCTTCTGAAACTGAATTCCTATATAATAAAAGGTTATTTTGAAGTTTAATACAGACCAGAAAAAACATAAAACATTCAATGGATACAAAATGAACCTTGAGATTTTTTCAAAAGCTATAGTGACAAATCAGATCAGCAGTAGATTAAGGAAGCTGAATAAATAACTCACATTAAGGATAAAAATGTTAATCCTTTGACTGCATTTAGGTTGTGGACATTTCTACATAGTAACTTTTACAACATGCTTGGTGTCTAAAATATACAAGCAGCATTCATTTTGAACAACTATTGGTATTATTTTCCCTAAAACAAAGTTTTATTGATTATTGTGCATATAGTGTTAGAACGCAATTTTGTTTTAACTTCCAGAAAACAGTTGAAAAAATTGTAAAAATGTGAACTGGGCAGCTTCTTTTGAGTGCAATTAAAATCATGCAGCAGGAAAACAGAGAAAGCAAAATAGAGCACAGTCAGCAAACTGAGCCTGTTTAAGGGGCCAAAAAGATTGAAAACAGTTTGTAAATATCTTTCATGCAGAGTAGTCCACATAAAAGAAAGAAATGTTTTAATGTGCTCTTCTTTTGGTTGCACCTCAGAGATTTGGAGGGAGAGCTTGGTATAAATGATTCAACTTATAATGGTGGTATTACTCGTTTCTGCTGCTGGTGCTGTGAATAAAAACTCCCCCAACGAGGCTTTAAATGTTATGAGTTTTTATAATGCACAAGAAGCCAAAAGTTTATTTGCAAAAATGTTCCTCTTTCTTCTCTATATCTGCCTTACAAATATATTAACACACTCAATGTATTACATTAATATTCAGAAAACATGTTTGCAAAATATGTACACTAGAAATTTATCAAAAGTTTGAAATTTATCAGTTTAGGACAAACTCAATTTGTCCAGATGGTTTCCAAACTACAAACAGCAAAATCACTCTAATTCATTTCAGGTCTGAAAGAATTATTTTTGTATCTAATTTGCATATAAATCATACTTTATTTATTGGTTAAAGAAATGTGATGAACTAGGTATTTACATGAGTTGCATGTGTAAGTGCATCTTAATAACTTTCAGTCTCATCTAAAAGTGTAATGTTTTATTAAATATTTGTGTAATTCAGTTAAAAGTCAAAAATGTTTATAAATCTATTACACTAAGATAAATATGAGACACCAGCACCAGCAATGCACATGAGAAGAACATTGCTATTAAAGCAACCTTTCTTGTCACAGGCTGATGTCCTCCAATGCCATGCTGCATTGATGCGGTAATTCTGCACAAGGAGGCCCGAGTACTGAGGTCATTTACTGGATTCCTTATGCTGTAATTTAATTTATTAGCTGTAGGTTGTAATCTCAAAAAATAACTGAAATAAATGCTTGAAATATATCATTCTCTATGTAATAAATCTATAGACAGTATACGTATTACTTTTTGGAATTTAATTACTAAAATTAACATTGATATTCTAATGTACTGAGACACCTGTTTTCAGTATGTTTATCAGGGGAAAAACACAAAGGAATAATAATATAAATACAAAATACATTAATAATATACGCGAGTTTGATTTTTGGAAACTTTGTAACACAGAAATACTAAGTTATATCCACAGTTTCTGTTTACCTCCAAAAGCTTAAATCAGAATCAGCTTTATTTGCTAATATTGTGTGCACAAGCAAGGAATTTCAAATGCTCACAGCATACAGAGATTACGTATAAATATATAAACTTTAGAGAAAATAAAATCAAAAATGAAGAAACAATCTGTACATGTATGTGTATGGACACCAAATATGTTTTTCTTTAAATCACAATCATTTAAAATTGCTCCTTTCATACTGAAGAGCCAGATTGTGAGCAACTATTAATTTAGAAGCCTGGGCTCCAGCTGCCCAAGACAGCCTCCCAGTAACGCCACAGGACATTACAAACTGGTTCCACTTACTCGGCAGCACTCGTGAGTATAATCTCTAATCCTCTCAGACTGGTTCATTAGTTATTAAATAGTAGCAAATTACAGCCTCATGTTGGCGTGAACAGACTTCTTCAGTTTATAACTGGCTTGTTAATATGCAGAAACATCATTGACTGTATAATTTAAACAATGTTGGTATCAGTTTAATACAAAATATAGTTTCCCACAAAATGTCACCAAATAACAACACCACTGTAAAGTTTGGTTGTTGTAGAACCCTCAAACAGGCTGTAAACCAGCAGTCATGAAGAGGTCCATTAGATGAAAGAAAGCAATAACAGGCTCCCGCAGTTTTTCATAGGTCTTTTTCCTTTTTTTTACATGGCTGCACAGTGGCAGTGTTGCACTGTTGTCTTGCAACAGGAAGGTCCTGGGTTTGACTCTCGGCCAGGGGTTTTATTGCATAGAGTTTGCATGTTCTCCCTGTGCATGCGTGGGTTCTCCCCGGGTGCTCTGTCTTCCTCCCACAATCCAAAAATATGAAAGTCAGGTTAATTGGCCTCCCTAAATTGCCCTTAGGTATGAATGGGTGTGTGCATGGTTACTTGTCCTGTGTGTCTCTGTGTTGCCTTGGAGATAGGCGCCAGCTCCCCTGCGACCCTGTACGGAAGAAACAGGTATAGAAAATGGATGGATGGACTTTTACAAACGTCTCACCAGTTGTAGTTTCTCACACCAGGGTCACAGCATGACCAGGTCAGGCAGGAATGCAGCTTTTTTCAAAAACTCCACATCAAAAAATCCCCCTAATTACACTACTCGTACTCGTACTCGTACTCGTCGTCTTCCGCTTATCCGGGACTGGGTCGCGGGGGCAGCAGACTCAGCAGAGACGCCCAGCCGTCACTCTCTTCAGACACCTCCTCCAGTTCCTCCAGGGGGAGCCCAAGGCGTTCCCAGGCCAGACGAGAGACATAGTCCCTCCAGCGTGTCCTGGGCCGTCCCCTGGGCCTCCTCCTGGTGGGACGTGCCTGGAACACCTCCCGAGGAAGGCGTCCAGGAGGCATCCGGTATAGATGCCCGAGCCACCTCAACTGGCTCCTCTCGATGTGGAGGAGCAGCGGCTCTACTCCGAGCCCCTCCCGGATGGCCGTGCTCCTCATCCTATCTCTAAGGGAGTGCCCGGCCACCCTACGGAGGAAGCTCATTTCAGCCGCTTGTATCTGGGATCTCGTTCTTTCGGTCATGACCCAAAGTTCATGGCCATAGGTGAGGGTAGGAACGTAGACCGACCGGTAAATTGAGAGCTTTGTTTTTCGGCTCAGCTCTCTCTTCAACACAACGGACTGGCACAGTGCCCCCATTACTGTGGCAGCCGCACCGATCCGTCTGTCGATCTCCCGCTCCATTCTTCCCTCACTCGTGAACAAGACCCCGAGATACTTAAACTCCTCCACTTGAGGCAGGAACTCCCCTCCAACCTGAAGAGGACAAGCCACCCTTTTCCGGTCGAGTACCATGGCCTCGGACTTGGAGGAGCTGATCCTCATCCCAGCCGCTTCACACTCGGCTGCGAACCGCCACAGCGCATGCTGTAGGTCTTGGCCAGAGGGGGCCAGCAGGACCACGTCATCCGCAAAAAGAAGAGACAAAATCCACTGGTCCCCAAACCGAGGGACACAGTCGAATGCCTTCTCCAGGTCCGCAAAACACACGTGAACCGGTTGGGCAAACTCCCATGAACCCTCAAGTACCCTGTAGAGGGTATAGAGCTGGTCCAATGTTCCACGGCCGGGACGAAAACCACACTGCTCCTTCTGAAGCCGAGGTTCAGTGGACAGCTCAGCCCCTCTCTTCACCCGAGTGTCCAAAACATGCGGCCGAAGGTCTGATGATACGACAACAAATTCGATCATCGACCTCCTGCCTAGGGTGTCATGGTGCCAAGTGCACTGATGGACACCCTTATGTTTGAACATGGTGTTCGTTATGGACAATCCGTGACTAGCACAGAAGTCCAATAACAAAACACCACTCGGATTCAGATCGGGGAGGCCATTCCTCCCGATCACGCCTCTCCAGGTGTCACTGTTGTTCCCCACGTGGGCGTTGAAGTCCCCCAGCAGAATAATGGAGTCCCCGGGAGGGGCACTATCCAGCACCCCCGACAGGGACGCCAAGAAGGCCAGGTACTCTGTACTACCACTCGGCCCGTAGGCTGAAATGATAGTCAGAGACCTCTCCCCAACCCGAAGGCGCAGGGATACGACCCTCTCATCCACTGGGGTAAACCCCAACACGAGACGGTTGAGCTGAGTGGCAGCAAGCAAACCCACACCAGCCCACCGCCTCTCCCCGTGGGCCACTCCAGAGTAGAAGAGAGTCCAACCCCTCTCAAGGAGATGGGTTCCAGAGCCCACGCTGAGCGTGGAGGCGAGCCCGACTATTTCTAGTCGATTTCTCTCGACCTCCCCCACTAGCTCAGGCTCCTTCCCCCCCAGCGAGGTGACATTCCACGTCCCTAGAGCCAGACTAAGCATCCGGGGATCGGGCCGCTGAGGTCTCCACCTTCGTCCGCCACCCAATCCTCTTTGCACCGGTCCCTCACCGTTCCCCCTGCAGGTGGTGGGCCCACTGGGGGATGGCCTCGAGTCTCTCGTTCGGGCTTGGCCCGGCCGGGTCCCATGAGGAGCAACCCGGCCACCAGGCGCTCTCCAACGAGTCCCGACCCCAGGCCTGGCTCCAGGGTGGGACCCCGGCTCCGCCGTACCGGGCGACGTCATGAGTGCACTCCTTGAATCTCGCCTTCAGGACGCTCACCCTAAAGAGAGAGAGGTTATTGGTCTTCAAAATAAAAGCATTACAATAATAAGCTTCCTGTTAGTCAATGTAAGTGTGTGCTATTTGAGGAGCCTCCATTGCTCAACAGGTTCTTACTACAAAGCATGGCCATTTGCAAAAAAACAGCAACTAAAAGTAACTCTGCCACTTTCATCTGTGGAAATATTCAGTTTGCAATCCTAGACAAATATATGCACATTTACACATTTAGCGACTAAACATTCAGCTTTTACATGTAGATGAAGAAAGTACTGGATTGACTGGAGTTTGTTTGAGCCTCTCTGGCCTTGTTAGAGAAACAAATTGTCATCAATCTGGAAGTGAAAATGGACTCTTACATGAAATGAAATAGTCATTTAAATACAATTGTTAAATCCTGCTTCTTCCAGTAAAAAAAAAAAAAAAACAACTGTCTAATATAAAGCCCATACAAGAAACATTGAGACAGTATTAGATGCTTTTATAACATCCAGGCTTGACTCCCGCCATGCATTTTATTATGGAAACAGTCAGACCTCCATTGCACATTTGCAAATGTTTCAAAATGCCGGAGCCTGGGTTTTGGCATCTCTTCACTTCGAATACATTTTAAAATCATTTTGTATGTTTTTTAAATGTCTTAATAGTTCTTCTCCCTCCTATCTCTCTGATCTGCTGCAGACATATGTCCCACAGCGCTCTCCCTGAGGTCAGCAGATCAGATGCTTTAACTGATCCCACAGAGCCTTCGCTATTGCACGTCCAAAAATGTGGAATTATTTACCACTACGTGTCAGGCGGGTTCCCTCTCTTGCTGTTTTTTAGTCCTGTTTACACTTTTATTCCCTGACCTTCGACCCAGTGTGAGTCATTCTTAACCTCATTGAGTTATTATTATTTTAGTCATTGCAATTGCTTCTGTCCTTACCTCTGTTGATTTATGTATTTTATTGTGTGCCCTCTACTTGTTTGTTTTATTGTACAGCACTTTAGGCAGCCTTGTACCTGTCTTAATGTGCTTTAAAAATAAAGTGATATGGTGTGTAGGCCAAAAGGTTTTCTTGGCATGTCCTTTCAACACTATCTTCTTTTGGCTACTCTTCCATTAAGAACAGATTCTGGAAGCGCACACCGTGTGCATTGTCTTGACACTGGATTTCTTGTCTTGGTGGCTTGCAAATTGGCATCCTTGGAATTCATGTAGCTGTTTCTTCACTGATCTTCTCTAACAGAACAACTGAGATTAATTACACACAAGTGGACTCTATTCACTAATTAGGATACTCCTAAATGAAATTAGTTGCACTGGATTTAATTTAGAGGTAACAGGGAAAATGGGACACAGCATACTTCATTGTTTAATTATTATTTTCTCTTATTGTAAATCATTTTGAAATACTGTATCTTTTTCCTTTTACCTAACAGTTTGCTGTTCTGTCACATGAAATCCCAATAAAAAAATCCTCCTAAAAGTCAAAAAGGATTATCATCCTTACATATGCTAATTACAGTATAAATGAAGGATAACAAGAGAAAAAAAAACTTTTATATTCCAGTAAGAAAATCCATGAAGATTATTTTGTGTGTTCTTATCACACAGTTCACATATTCAAATATTTGACGTCACAGTTCAGAAGCAGCTCAGTAAGACAGGCGTTCCAGCTCCGAAGGCTTATACAGCACATATTCTTCTTTAAGTTTTCCATTTGAGTTTAGGAATTTGACACTGAAAACTTGACGAGAATACTGAGCAGTATTCTTTTAACGTCCGCAGGCCTCTAACTCAGAAAAAGTAATAGGCACATCACAAAAGGCCTGATTCAGACTGAAGTTATGTGTAGCAAACTAGTGCCAATGCCAGAGCTGCGTTCTTATTCAACATTTTTATCTGGTTTTGAAATAAAAAAAAGATATTTTCTTCACAATGCAGAATTATTTTAGAGGTAGGCTTCTTTATTTAGAAACCAACAGCAGGCATTGTTTTCCACATGACACACAGAAAGCAACATGCAGATCAGACTGTGCTCTTCCTTCTGCTTGTACAAAAAGTAGCACAGTGACCTGAAGTCTCTGCTGAACCATTTAAACTCTACATGTGTGTAATTTGCCATAAACCCTATTCCCTTTTGATATTTACCCCAGTCGAATGCATGGTCTATATTGAGATTTGTGTGCTTTAACACCCTGTAAAATGTTACAAAGCTGTTCTGTCATCTTCAGAGATTTGGGACACACTGGAGGTCCCACTGGTACCGATCAGCAGCACCTACAACGCACATGAATCATTAAAGAGGAAGGTTTGCTTTGATGTTCATCAGCGACAGCTGGATGACTGCTTTGTGTATTTCCCTCAGGAGTGGGTTTCCTCTTCACATCCAGATCCAGTATGGCTGTAACCTGAAACAACCCGGTTCTTTTATGTGCTTGTAGCCAGCAGTTTGGGACAAAACTCCAAACCCCGGATGCAAGTTTGCATGTTTTCTCAAATATTCAGAACAGATTAAGACCTGTGCGGATGGAAGCCTTATTCTTTACAAAGACATGATAAATATGAAAAAATAACATATATAGTTGAGCTGTGTGGATTTTATTTCCCTCTATAATTGAAGATGGTAGATCTTTGTGACCAGAAGAGAAAATAAAAGGTCGTACATTTAAAACCACTGCCAGCCATGTTTTTTTTTTAAATAAAGCCTGATAGCTTTGCTACCAACAGTGAAACACAAGCAAGCAATAAGGAATTTCTATTAATGTCACTTGGCTGAAGTCAGCACTTGCTTCTCAAGGCTAGTTTAGCACACTCCGGTCTGCACATATTTGCCTTTTTCTGATGAAACATCACATGTATTTTCAAGTGCAAATAATCTGCCTTTTTCTTTAGTACAAAAAGATGCTCTGACCCATCATTTTCTATTTCTGCTCTTGCTGCAGTTTCTCTAAGCTCCTTACGCCCAGGAGGAGCTGTCAGCTGCAGTTCAGTTTCAGGAAGCAATGATTACTGAACTCTGGCTGCAAGTTAAATTTGTGTTTCACATACTGACCGAGAAAGAAGATATGTAATAATACAGAGGCCAATATTAAACATAGAGATTCAATATGCAGCCTGGTGGGGCTGAAATTGTCTTCAAGAAACTATAAACTGGATTACTTGTGAAAAACAGTTCCAGAGAAGGTTGTTTGCCCATGTGTCAGCTTATATTTTTAGTTGATTTCCAAGCAAATAATTGAAAGTAACACACTCTGTGGTTTTTTACAGTTTCCATCCACTGCTGCGGCAGCTCTTTCTGAATGAAATAATCTTTAGTCAAAGGTTGCCATGAATTTCAGATCCTGAGCAGCTATAGGACTTCTTCAGACCTCTTACTAACATCCCTTCCTGAGGAACCAGACTTTAGTTACCAGCTTTTTATGCAGATAAGTTCATGAATAATTTCTGACTGCACAAGTTGATTTTACCCAACAGAAAGCAATAACTTTTAACTCTACCAGAACTATGTAGTGCATACGAAAACCTCAGATGCAACCTTTAAACCACTTTCTGTCGCTTTCTTCCATTATCCTGAAAAGGCTTTTGCTGAACTTTTACACTTTGAGAAAAAGAAACTAATCCTCTGCTTTGTGCACCACAGAATGCTTCATGACCTTGCTGTCCTTTTATACATGGATGCTTAATTAACTAAAGAAACACAAACAAAAAATAAACACTAATCAAAATCCAACAACCACTTACAAAAATGTGTATCAATAACCGATTAAAGGTCTAACTTTATTACAAGTATATCAGTGTTTTTCTCTAAAATTTAGTCACCATATAGCACACATGATTTGGCGTTCTACAAACCTAAACTAATTTTAAGTGAAAGATTTGAAGAGGAAAATAACTCTAAGTGACCCATCTTTTGGTCTCTCAAGTTGGCAATTACCAAATCAGCAAAAAAACTGACAAAGGATTCCTTACTTTGGCCTGAAATTAAACTGTTGTGCAACTTCTCTCTGGGAACTGAATTCAGACCTAAGCAGGTACAATTCCTATGTGTTTGTGTGATCCTGCAGTGTAGGAATATCTTGACACAACTGTTGATCGGCCAGGAAGGTCACCCTGAAATTGGCTTGTGGTTTCTTTCCTGGAACCAGCCTCTGAAAGTGTCCGTGGGTTCCTCAGTTGGACTTTGGAACTGAACTGGAAGCTGAACTGGAGAAGCTCTTCTGCAGGTGCATGAAGACAAACTTTATAAAACTTGCTGGAACATTAAAGTACCCACTGGTGACACAAGATCTAGAGCACAATAAGGTGTTTTGATTGTTTTGATAAGGTGGTGTTTTGGTCTGAGAATCAGACAGACCCAGAGGTCCTTCTGCTTTGAATGCCTCTTTGTTTCTTCTGTTTTCACTTTTTTCAATCTAATTACCATTCTATTTCATAACTCAGACTTAGCCCACAAGCATTTTTTAAACTCCAGAAAGATTTCAAGAAAACTTTTGATTAAAAGTTTAATCAGTTTAGATAATAAGTCTTTATTCCTACTCACAGAAATGTATCTATAAGTACTTGTTTTGTTTAATGTTTGCTGTTTCATGTATTGTTCTTTAGAGAGTATATATTTCGTATTAATGATAAATTTAACCCTGGATTTTATTTGTGACTTCCACCGATAAACATTTATTTTGTAAAAAAATTGTTAGTGTGGTTTATTCTTTAACGAAATATTTTGATAAAAATACAAAATCTCATTATCCATTACTGGTCAAAAATATCTGACCTGATTAGGAGATTTACTCCTTCAGATTGATTTTTTCAATAGATATGAGACAGCTACTTTTTTAAGAGACAGCTTACTACTTAATGTGACCTAATAATTCTTGATATATATTAATACAGTTAAATGTAGCGTATCAACACTACAAATTAACTAGTCAAACCAGCTGGGAACATCTTTCTTTCTTGGTCTTGTCCTGCATCATGGCTGCGATATCACTCTCTTCTCAGTCACTGGCAGTGGATCCATGAGATGGATGCCAGAAAGCTAGGCAGGAGAGGGAGACGGTGAAATCACACAAAAAAAGAAACAAGGTTTATTGTGGCGTCGTGACAATTCAATCGGAACACATTTTTGGAAATAAGCCTCTCATGGTCCATGCAGTGGCTGTGTTTAGCTGTCCGTTTGTAAATGTCAGGGATGAAGCAGAAATGCCAGGCTTCTGTGTTTTTCTGGCCATCTCGAGTCCTGTAGCAGAACAATTGGAGATATTTACATAAGCACGGTACCAATGACTGCCGTGAACAAAGCTTGGCAGCATCAACTTAAAACAGTAAAAACCTCATTTATCAGAGACAAAAAATAATCACAGTCTGATGTCATCTGCTGGTGTTGATCCTCTGTGTTTTAACTAAAGTCAGAGCAGTTGTCTACTAGGAGGACCTGATGCATCTCTATGGTGACAGGCTTTTTGGAAATGCTGATTTAATTTTACAGCATCACTTTGCATCTAAACACACTACCAAAACTAGCTGGTTTAATGACATGGTATCCCTTTGTTTGATCAGCCAGGAAACTGCCCTGACCTATATAAACCTATGTAGTATTGCCAAGAGGAAGATGAGAAGCAATATGACCAACAATGAAGACAAACTGAAGGCCACTGTTGAAGAAAACTAGACTCTCCTAACACCTCAGCAGAGCTATAAGGTTATCGCCTCTGTGCCACTCCGCAGTGATGCTATAACTCATGCAAAAGGAGCCCAAACCAAGTATTCAGTGCATACCGTACTTCACATGGACATACTTTTCAGTACTTCCATTTGTCTATTTAAAAGTCCTTTCTACTTGGTTTTTAATATTTAAACTTTCAAACAAACTGAATTTTGGGTTTTTATCAGCTGTGTGACAAAACCATCAACACTACCAGAAATAAACACTTAAAATAGATCACCCTGTGTGGAATAAAGTTTATTTTTTTCCTCTTACCAAGGAGGTCATGTTTTTGTCAGAGTTTGTCTGTCCATCTGTCTGTCTGTCTGCAAAATATCTCAAAACTTTATCAACGGATTTGGATGAAGTTGTATTTTCGGACAAGGAACAGACAATTTGGTGGTGATGCGGATCACCATCTGGATCCAGGATTTGTTTGAAGGTTTCTCTATCATTGCCAGACAATGGTGCACCAACTTGGAATTCCCACATGGTTTGTCACCTATCTGCAGCTGGCATGCATTAATCACCCAGTTGCCTTGGTAAAGGTCTGAGCTATATGAATGTTTTTCTAGTTCTAATCTGTGATGGACCTGCGATCTGTCCAGGGTGTGCCCTGCCTCCTGCCCAGTGGCTGCTGGAGACCGGCACCACCCCAGCCCACGACCTGCAAGGACATTGACATTGATATGCACCTGTGTTAATTATGGAAAACTGCTGAATTCACCTGAAAGCCACAACGTGTGTAATTCTCACATCAGTTAAAACCTATATTCAGACTTGGCAACAGCTAACAACTAGTATTACCTTTTTTTTTAAAATAAATGGCACACTCAAGCACCTGTATTCAATCTGAGGTTTGTCTTTCCTTTTTGGTACAAATACTAGAAGTTAAGAGCTTTCAATTAGTGAAAGATCCTATCTAGCTTCTTATAAAAAAAAAATCAAACAAGATTTCCTAAAATAAACACATTTTTAGTAAGCTGGAATAAAAAATGGACCAAATGGAGAAAGGGTTTGAAAAAGTGTAATTTAGTTTGTCTCTTGTGCAGTCTATATAGCTTAAAGAGCTTGGTTTCAGTTGGCACCTCTAATCAAAATGTTGCAGGAGTTCCTAAACAGTTATTGAAAAGCATCATTTAAATTCCTTTCAGGCAGTAAAACTTTGCGCGTTTGAAATATGTTTTTTTTTCTTGAAGACTTTTAGTTTGAATATTTCAAAATGTTTGAAAACTCTGGACAGTAAAAGAACGGAGAGATTCTCTACACGATTCACCTCATGGGTGGTGGAGATTAGCTTTATTAAGATATTCAGTAACAGACAATGCGCAGAATCTTACAAAACAGTATCTTTTTATGAGTAATCCATCTTTCAGTTTGACATGCATTGAATGTTTTGCAGCAGAAGGAACCATTTTGATTTGACATTGATGGCGTGTATTTTACATACCATGCAGCATCTATGCAGCATCGCTAAATAGTTACACCTAAAGCCTGACGAAGTATTTGTCCTGGTGACATGTTGATTGCTTTAATTCAGGCTTAGGGTTACTGAACTAACAGCAGGGAATTGATTCATACTATGTAATTGTAGGAGGAGGGAGGCTATTATTCTAGGCATACAGTTCTTCGCAAAATTATTCATACCCCCTGAACTTTTCCGCATTGTGTTACCTTACAACCCCAAACTTTAATATAATTTTATATAATTTTCTACAGTAGACCAGCATAGCACATAATTGTGATACTGAAAGAATGGGATACATGGTTTTCAAAATTAACACAATTCTGAAAGTGTTGGCATACATATGTGTTCAGTCTCTTTACTCTGATAACCCTAAATAAAATGCGGTGCCAGGAGAACTATTAGGCATTGTGACAACCCCACAACTAGAAGGTCTCTGGCTTGTTTTCTCTGGATGCCAGGAATCAGCATGGGACAAGCCTTGGCCTGATGTGGACCTGGCTTTAAAAGCTGCTCCTGCCTGCTACTCAGTGATGACTCCACTGATCAGTAGGGAGATTGTATTGGGCTTTATTCACATTTACACACATCTATATATTCCTAAATTAATGCAAAACTGTTGTTTTTGGTTTATCTACCCATCCATTGTTTATTCACGCATAATACACGCAAGGTCACAAGGGGGGAGGGTGGCATTCGACAATGTTAAATGTGTCCACTGTTCACCACCTCTTTTAACAGCTTCCTTCATGGACCATCTATTTTAGATGCAGATGGGTGCAAGCTATAATGGTTCAGATGCCATGCTACTACAGTGTGACAAGAAATGGGGTTGAACATCCTGTGAATTTGTTCTCCAGGAAGTCTGCAGCTTAGTTATTCTGCTACTGAAAAAGTGGGCTCTGAAACACTTTGCAATCTATATAAACCACCAGAGAGACACTCCATAGTTCTGGCCTTGATGGAAGAATGGCAAGGAACAAGCCTTTGTTCAAAGAAAGCCATAAGAGATCTCACTTGCACAAAACATGGTGGTGGTTGCATCATTCTGTGGGACTTCTCATCTCCATCAAGGAGAAATAAGGTATTCAGAACTTTTCAGAGGCTGCAAAAATCGTAAGACTAGGACAGATATTCATATTCCAACAGGGCAGCAACACTAAATATATACCCACAGCTACAATACACCAAGTTAGATCAAATCATATTCCTGTGTTAAAGCAGTGTTTGGTGCCCCGTGTCTCTGTATTGTTCCTGTTATGGACTGCAGATCATTCTGTATCCAACTTCTTGCCTGTTGAATGCTGGTGATAAATGTCAGACTCCTACAACCCTGAAAAGAATTGAGATAGGTACAGAAAATGGATGGGACCTAACATACTACAATTAAACATGCTTTAAACTGTCAATTATGAAAAGAGCAGTTTGAAATATTCCTTCTAATCAGCTTTTCTTGTCTCTGCTGCATCCTCTCACTAACCCAGTCTCCCGAAAACCACATACATATAAGGATAATAAGCCTCTCAGAAGGTTTTTGTGAGAACAGATTATATACACAATATAATTATTTTAAATCCTTCGGGTATTCTTTGATTGTTTCCACTGAAGATTTTCATAGAAGCAGAACCAACAACCTTAATGGGACAACAATTTATTTCTCAAGCAATTACTTTTCATTGCTATTAAGATCCATGTTACGTTTCACATCTTGTTTATCTCTATCATCTTGCTTCACCCTTGAAGTGCAGATAGAGGCCGTTTTCTCTTTGAAGAGCCCAAAGGAAGCCAGGAACGTCTTTGATGTGCTTTTTATTGTGTTCCACATCTGAGAGACATCAGAGGATGAGGTCAGAAATGTAACAGTTGAAACAAACCCACCAAAGAGACCTGTTCAGCGTTAGAGTTGGTCGATAACATGAGAGTAGATTTAGGACACAAAATGAAACCGTCTTATAAAACCAAATCCTCCATAATTTCTGGGGAACTCAAAATTATGGGAATGTCCATCAAGTTTATTGCTAAATAAAACATTTGACGTGTGTAGATAAATATCTATGACTATAGTGAATTATGATCTCTCTTCAAAACAGGACATTTTTACATTTTAGATGTTTACTTTTAAAATGTTTAAAACCAAATTTCTTTATAAAAACGTTTATTTGAATAAACATCTAAGCTAATTTATTTTTTGTATGTGTACCCTAAGGTATAAATAAAGAATAAAATTTAAGCCCTTAACTAACAGTGAGCTGTTTTCCATTAGGAGCATGCTGAGAAGAATCTATATTTCTGCCTTTATCCTTTTCCAAATAAATAGTTGTCCAGGTTCTAAATCCTTAAATTTCAAAAAGGTTGAGTAAGAAAGTTTTGATTCTCATTTGAACATTTTTTTAGGAATCCAGAGGAACCCAAAACTTTAGCTCTTTTGTGTCATATTGTTCGTTGAAGCCTTGGCCCACATGCAGAACGCACTCTGGAGACAGCAAAGGTTTAGAAAGTTTATTGAGAAGATGGGGAAAAGGATTATTGGAGTCTCAAGCGAGGGCCTATGGAAGTCGGAAATGTGGAGTATTAGAAAGAGTTTGGTTCGTGATGCAACGAATAATATTGCTGAGAAATAATGAATACGCTGGGCTTACTTGGATCAGGGAAGAGAACCGCCAGGGGGTAAATGAGTCGGGTCTGTGAGTATGAAGGCAGACTAGGAGGGCTGGAGTTCTCCAAAGGTAAGCTGGTTGACTGAGTGCAGATGGCCGGTAACATTGTAAATCCAGATGGCGGTCGCATGGTGGGGGTGAGCAGGTTTTGATTGCGGGCAGGATGGGGAATCTCCCAGAAGGCTGCCAGCTTGTACTTGAAATCCAGAGATCTCTTGTAACAGAGGGTTGTTCGGGACACAGGAATCGGAGCCAGAAACAGGATCCAAAACTTGAACTCTTTCTAGAAACAGGAAACACAGGACGTCAGAGCACATACAGATAAGCAGATACAGATAAGCTACTGGTCTGGATGGGCTTGATCTGAGAAACATGGAATGTGGGATGCACATGGAGGTTAGAAGGTAGACGGAGACGAACGGCTTTAGGACTAATCACAGAATCAATTTCGTAAGGTCCAATATTACAAAGGGGCGAGTTTCTTAGTGATGGATTTTAACAAAATATCACGAGAGGTCAGCCAAACCTTCTGTCCAGGGGTATACCATGGTGCAGATGAATGTCTCTCATCAGCATGTGTCCGATTCTGTTCGGCAGTGCGGTGGAGGGCTGAAATGGTAATGGACCAAATATGTTTACATCGACGGATATGGTGATGGACTGATGTGACAGAGATCTCCTTTTCATCGGATGGAAAGAGTGGTGGCTGGTAACCAAGGGATATTTCAAACAGGGATAAGCCAGTGGCTGCAGAAACCTGAGAGTTGTGTGCATATTCGACCCAAGGCAAAAACTTAATCCAGTCGGAAGGATTGGTGGAAGTGAGACATCTTATTGTGGACTCCAGTTCGGTCTCACCATTAGATGGATGGATGGATGTGGATGATAACCCGAGGTTAACGAAACTTTAGCATCGAGAGCAGAGCAGAATTGTTTCCAAACCTGAGAGATGAACTACGGCCGCAACCAGACAGGATCTCTTGAGGTATGCCGTGAAGTCTGAATACATGCTTTACCAGGAGCCGAGCTGTCTGAAACACTGAAGGATGCTTTCTGAGGTGAATCAAATGGCAAGCCTTAGAGAAATGGTCAACAACGGTGAAGATTTTGGTCATACCTTGCGAGGTCGGAAGTCCAATGACGAATTCAAGTGCGATGTGGGACCACGGATGTTTGGGGATGATAAGTGGCTGCAAGAATCCGGAAGGTGGTTTACATGACGATTTGTTACGTGCACAGATGGAACAAGCAGAGACATACTCCTTAATGACTTTATGCATAGACAGCAAGCAGAATTGTCTGGCAATAAGTGCAATAATCTGGCTGGAGCCGGGGTGAGCTGAAAATTTGGTGGTATGGAACCAGTGGATGAGACGAAAACAGGCAGATGTGGGTACATACGTCTTGTTAGGTGGACCATTTCCTGGATTGGGTTCTAGCAGTTGAGCTTGACGCACATGGTCTTCGATCTCCCATGTGAGCGCCCCGATGGTGCAACTATGAGGTAAGATGGATACTGGTTCCTTGTCTGAGCCGTCAGATGAATATTGTCTTGAAAGATCATCAGGTTTGGTATTCTTGGAACCAGGACGGTATGAGATGGACAAATTGAAGAGGGAGAAAAACAGGGACCAGCGGGCCTGTCAGGAGTTCAAGCATTTAGCAGATTGTAAGTAGGCCAAGTTCTTGTGATTGGTCCAGACCAGTATGGGGTGTATGTCGCCCTCCAGCCAATGTTGCCACTCTTCAAGATCCTGTTTAATGGCCAAACGTTCGCAGTCTCGAACATCATAGTTCCTTTCTGTAGGGGTCAGCCTACGAGAGAACAAAGCACATGGGTGAAGTGTTCCATTGATCTCAGATCTCTGTGAAAGAATTGCTCCTACCCTGATGTCTGAAGCATCCACTTCTAGGGTAAATTGTTTCTGAGAATCCGAGTGGATTAAGACGGATGCGCGGGAGAACTTCTCTTTTAAAGCCAAAAAGGCAGAGTTAGCCTCCTTAGTCCAGCAGAATGTGATCTTGGTGGATGTGAGGGTTGCCGAAGGTGCTGCGGTTATACTATAGTTCCTTATGTATCTCGGATAGAAATTGGCAAACCCTAAGAATCTTTGAAGTTGCTTACGAGTCTCAGGAACAGGCCAGTCGATTACTGTCTTGATGTTTTCCAGATCTGATCGAACTTGCCCACCCTCTACTATGAATCCTAAGAAGACTTGGTGACCGAAGACTTGTGAAATTCACATTCTCTGCCTTTACAAAACGTCTGTTTTCTAGACGTCTCTGAAGGACAAGGTGGACATGACGGCAATGTTCAGATATGTCTTTAGAGTAGATTAGGATATCATCCAAATCAACAAAGATGAAAAAGAGACGAGTCGGGTCTGTGAGTATGAAGGCAGACTAGGAGGGCTGGAGTTCTCCAAAGGTAAGCTGGTTGACTGAGTGCAGATGGCCTGTAACACTAAATCCAGATGGCGGTTGCACGGTGGGGGGGGGAGCAGGTTTCGATTGCAGGTAGGATGGGGAATCTCCCAGAAGGCTGCCAGCTTGTACTTGAAATCCAGAGATCTCTTGTAACTGAGTGGGCTGTTCGGGATACAGGAATCGGGGCCAGAAATAGCATCCAAAACTTGAACTCTTTCTAGAAACAGGAAAAACAGGACATCAATGCGCATACAGATCAAGGTATTCAGAGAACGGGGCTAGATGTTTACCAGTGACGGTCAACACTCTGGTGAGGAAGTGCTGGCAGCCGGCTCTTCTTATTCCCTTTGCTGATGAGGTTGATGGAAAACACCTGCGCTCACCCATCACCAGGCCCATGGCGCCATCTAGTGAGAAAAACCAAAACTGCACAACAGGGGACAAACGTCTCACAGACCCTGACATTTTGTTTCTCAAAATGGTCAATAGGGTTATTCTAATTACAGTCATAATCTGTTTAAAACGTATTTTATTATTTCGCATTTAAACCAATTTGACTTCTTATTAGTAATGCTCTGAAAAATCAGCTGGTGACTTGAATGTGACAATTTTCAGCTTGACAAACCTTGACCACTGACTGGCTAGTCTGAAACTCCAATATCCAATCAGATTAGTCAAAATACCTATTAACAAGTGAGTCATGCTAACAGAAACATCATTCAGTGTGGAAGTTATTGTGAAAAGAAGCATCAAAGGTACATATTTTCTGTATCAGAAAGGAAGCATTAAAGGTGTGAGAAGCTATTCAAAAGGAATTGTATAATCTGCAGATACATGGTCACTAATGACTCATGCCGCTACCTTTAAACAGAGAGCGAGACTTCAGTGGATAATAGGAAGGCTGAACAGACTAAAGCAAAGTTGCTCGGTTACATCTTTTTAAGCTTTGATTCCCTATCTTTCCGCTTCCTGGGAACCATCATCTCCCAGGATCTGAAGTGGGAGCCAAACATCAGCTCCCTCATCAAGAAAGCCCAGCAGAGGATGTTCTTCCTGCGGCAGCTGAAGAAATTCAACCTGCCAAAGACTATGATGGTGCACTTCTACACAGCCATCATTGAGTCCATCCTCACCTCCTCCATCACCATCTGGTACGCCGCTGCTACAGCCAAGGATAAGGGCAGGCTGCAGCGTGTCATTCGGTCTGCTGAGAAGGTGATTGGCTGCAGTCTACTGTCGCTCCAGGAACTGTACACCTCCAGGACCCTGAAGCGGGCAGGGAAGATTCTGGCTGATCCCTCCCACCCCGGTCACAGACTCTTTGAAACTCTCCCCTCTGGCAGGAGACTGCGGTCCATCCGGACCAAAACCCCACGCCACAAGAACAGTTTTTTCCCATCTGCCACCAGCCTTGTTAACAAAGCCCGGAAACCACACTGACACTCCCCCCTTTTACAGGGGTCCGTAACAGCCTAAAAATCAGCAAAACATAATAATTCAAACAATAGAAATAAATTAATCAACTTAACCTATCTTTCCCTAATGCTGAAACTGGTAAGGCTGAAGAGGCTTTGGAGACGGAGGCTCACCATGGAATGGAATGATTTCTTTAGTAGGCAACTAGTGATTTTCTTCTTGAGTGAAAGGCAAATCTTCAGTTTTCTTCCTCTAAGTGGACAGGCCCTGATGCTCGGGGTTTCGATGGTCAAGTTGGAAAAAATAAAATAAAAAAATTTAAAAAACAGAAACTTTGTTGGCATATGTTTCAAATGTTGGTAGCTTCCAGAGGCTGAATAGTTGAAGGAAACCATTGAGGTGTAATTGAGGTTGGTTCAGGACTTCCAGTAGCCTGAAACGTAGAGCAATCAGTTGTTCACTGACCAAGTTCACTTCAGTTGTCTTGGTAAAAATGCAACAGATGAAATTCAGATTCTCAATTTTGAGTTGCAGCTCTTCTCAGGGCACACGGGTTGATCCTCTCTATAATGCAGAATTTGTCAGCGGCGCTGCGTCTCCGGTCTTTCAATTCATCTGTAGCTTCTTTCTCCGTCCGATCTTGTTCGCTGGTCTTCTGCGAGGAAACAACCCCGTTTTTGTTTTTTTTTGCACAGTTTTTATATTGCAGATAGCCTCACTGCTCATCCCCTGTTGCTAGGCAAGCTTTCCCATCATTGAGTTATGCGGTCATCGTTACTTTTCGGTGCTGTCTCCCAGCCTCCGTAGACAGAGTTGTAAACAGCCCGCAGCTGGATCCCTGTGTTATGACTTCCGTCTGTTTTTTGGCCTTCACGACTCCCGCTCCCGTCCTGATGCCATGACTTTTGCCTGTTTTTCGACCTTTACAACTTCTGCTCCCGTCCTGGTGCCACGACTTTTGCCTGTTTTTTGACCTTCACGACTCCTGCTCCCATCCTGGTGCCATGACTTTTGCCTGTTGTTCAAACTTCAGACTGACGAAAAACAGCGTGCACCTGGCTTCTCGTTTCTTGCTCCCATGCTTGTTATGACTTGAGCTTGCTCGTTGACCTTCCATCCATGCCCAGTTCCCGTGAAGCTGGCTCTCCTCTGTCCCTCCTGTCCTAATATTATGACTCTGCCTCTGGCTCCCAGGCCATGGTGCCCTCCTTATCTGCTCAGCCTCAAGCTTTCTAACACAGTATTTCTTCTTGCTCTCATACCAGTCACAGCTAAAAAAAAAAACATCACCTTATTTTTATTCATACATCACAATTGATTATCCATGTAATATGATCATTATTTATTTGATGCTCTAAAGATTAGGCTCTCATTTCATCATATGTGATTGTTTTTAAACTCAATCATAGTGATACACTTCTGCAAAAAAAGAAGAATTAAAACATACACCAAATGGGCGCACCTCATTTTGACAGAGGACTGAAGCCTCTGAATATGGATCATGCGTTTTACCCCTGCACCACTGCTGCACTGCCATATTATAGTAATTAATGCAGAAATGCTTGAATCAGTGGAAACTTATTTGAATCATGATGAGTACAACAAAGCCCAAATGCAGACTTCCAGCCATATTCTTTCAGTAAGCTTTCTATCCTTTTTAAGAAAGACATCGACACTGTAGCGTTGGGAATCATTTATTTTCCACATATAGTGATAAATAGTGTTGGCTCACTCAATCACACTGTTCCTATTCATCATCAGCTGCTTTTCTAAGTGAATCAGTGGCTAGGAACTATCCATCATGTCTTCCACTAAGAATAATTCTCTGGAGAAAAACATAGTTTGCAGTTGATCCCTCATCTTAGAACAGTCTTATCCTCTGAATCTGTGTGTGTGTTGCATTTGCTTGGAAAAACAGTAACATACACTAAATGTGTGTGCTTCAATCCAAAGAATATATTTTTCATCCACACTGTGTTTCTGAGCCTGTGTTTCTTTGTGTAATATCTCATTGTTCTCAGTCTTTTGTCTGTGATAATGAGCCGTTTTGTTTTCCATGTTTTTTTCTTTCATCCATCCATCAGCTATGCCTCTTACCTAATAATTCATCTGTGGGGTCGTTTTCATCAGAAAACAGACAGCAGTGCCCACTGATTAGTAAGCTTTTATTAAAAACATCAGACAGTCTTTGAGGTAATCTCGTGATAGTTAATCTAAACTAATTCTATCAAAGTGTCTTGTTCTGTTTAATAGACTGGCAGAAATGCATCTCCTATACTTATAATGAGTAATATTTACTCTACCATTTATCTTTTAGTCTAAAACTAAATTTAAGTTGAGTTTTTGCTACAAATCACATATTTATAACTTTATCACCAAACCTCAGTTGTACCTTTATGGAGGTGGTTGTGGGCAGAAACAGGCAACTTGGCACTCTCAGCACAGAGGTGGCAGGGAGCTGTTTGGCAAGAACAAAACATCTCTTGGTAAGCTTAATGTCCCTCTTTTACCAGGAGCCTCTAGCTGTCTGGAATAAATGGAGAGATTTTTCCTCCTTTATGCAAGCCACACCGGGTAAGGCAAGTTTAGTTCTACTTCACTGTCAAGCAGTAAGGGTACTTAAAGAACCTGCACTGTTCTGAACAGGGCATCTTGACATACAGAGGGAACATAAGGCAAGATTAAATAAAATTGTTTCAGAGTAATAAATCTGTAGCCCACATTTCAAGACCTGAAAATCCTTGTGTGGCTTTAATTTGCACATTTGGAAACTGTCAGTATGACAGTTCAGTCAGCCAGTAAGTCAAACACTGAAGAATGTAAATAAACTTGTTATTGATCTGAGCTCACGTATTATCTATGGTCAACAATTTACTCATTGAATTAGTAAGTTTTATATGCAAGGCAGCCATATTGGATCTTAAGGTCAAGGCTGGTGAGAAACCCCCTTCTTTCCCATCAGGCATTACAGTTTTAAGATTCTAATTAAAATTCTGGTCAAGTTGTAGCAGAACCAAAGTGCAGATAAGACATCAGGACCAAAATGATGAGTTAGAAAGAATTAATATTAAGTGATGACAAAACTTACACCTGGAGATGCAGTGGGCAGGACATGGAACCATAGAAGTTATTAATCTATCCTATCTATCTCTGGATATGTACCAGAGGCTTTTAAGGTGGCTGTAATTAAACCTTTACTTAAGAAACCTTTGCTTGATCAGGATGACTTAATAAATTACAGACCTACATCCAATCTTCCATTCTTATCCAGAATTCCTGAGAAAATAGTTGCTAATCAAGTGTGTGAGCATTTCCACAGCAATGATCTGTTTGAAGAGTTTGTCAGGTTTCAGAGCTCATCATAGTACTGGAAGAGCACTGGTGAAAGTCAACAGTATTCTCCTGGCTTCAGACAATCGTGTTGTGTCTGTACTGGTTCTGTAAGATCGCAGTGCTGCATTTGATACAGTTGATCACAATATTCTCTTAGAAAGGCTGGAACATGCTTTGGGGATCAGGGGAACAGCACAATGCTAGTTTAAATCCTTTTTGTCTGACAGATTCCAGTGGAGTACCACAGGGTTCAGTGCCTGTGCCAATTCTCTTTACTATATACAGGGGTTGGACAATGAAACTGAAACACCTGGTTTTAGACCACAATAATTTATTAGTATGGTGTAGGGCCTCCTTTTGCGGCCAATACAACGTCAATTCGTCTTGGGAATTACATATACAAGTCCTGCGCAGTGGTCAGAGGGATTTTAAGCCATTCTTCTTGCAGGATAGAGGCCAGGTCACTACGTGATACTGGTGGAGGAAAACGTTTCCTGACTCGCTCCTCCAAAACACCCCAAAGTGGCTCAAAAATATTTAGATCTGGTGACTGTGCAGGCCATGGGAGATGTTCAACTTCACTTTCATGTTCATCAAACCAATCTTTCACCAGTCTTGCTGTGTGTATTGGTGCATTGTCATCCTGATACACAGCACCGCCTTCAGGATACAATGTTTGAACCATTGGATGCACATGGTCCTCAAGAATGGTTCGGTAGTCCTTGGCTGTGACGTGCCCATCTATCACAAGTATTGGGCCAAGGAATTGCCATTATATGGCAGCCAAAACCATCACTGATCCACCCCCATGCTTCACTCTGGGCAGTCTAGGTGGTATGCTTCTTTGGGGCTTCTCCACACCATAACTCTCCCAGATGTGGGGAAAACAGTAAAGATGGACTCATCAGAGAACAATACATGTTTCACATTGTCCACAGCCCAAGATCTGCGCTCCTTGCACCATTGAAAGCGACGTTTGGCATTGGCATGAGTGACCAAAGGTTTGGCTATAGCAGCCCGGCCGTGTATATTGACCCTGTGGAGCTCCCGACGGACAGTTCTGGTGGAAACAGGAGACTTGAGGTGAACATTTAATTCTGCCGTGATTTGGGCATCCGTGGTTTTATGTTTTTTGGATACAATCCGGGTTAGCACCTGAACATCCCTTTCAGACAGCTTCCTCTTGCGTCCACAGTTAATCCTGTTGGATGTGGTTCGTCCTTCTTGGTGGTATGCTGACATTACCCTGGATACCGTGGCTCTTGATACATCACAAAGACTTGCTGTCTTGGTCACAGATGCGCTAGCTCCGAATACTCGGCAATTACACAATGTTATTGTCAATAATGCAATGTGTTTAGTGACAATGTTAACGCATACAAATTAGAGGTTAGATAATCTTACATAGAATCCTCTATTCTCTTTTAAAAGAAAAATTATTTAGTTTTTTCCAATCCAAATCTGTTGGCTGATGTACAGAAGATTCTTTCTCCACATCATCTCTCATTTTATCTATGCCTCCTTCTGGCCGAAGACAGCAGACATTTTTTGCGTCCCAGCTAGCGCCTGAATTTCAAATGTGCTAAATTCACACGCTAACATTGCACCCGCAATCCTTTTCAGGTTTGGAAAATCGCATTGCAGGTGGTTAAGGATTACATTTGCACATCCTCCTCCCATAAATGTGCGTGTTTGGGTCATTATCGTGTTTTGCATATTAATGAAGGCAGACATGCTAAACGTTTTCGCCCGCAGTTCTGCTGCTTTTGCACACGCAGTCCGATTACCACGCAGCCGTTTGTAGATCAGCTTTGCAGACGCAAACAGGTTTGCGTGCGGTTTAGTTCATGCAAACCTTTTGAAGATCAGGACCTTAATCTTCATCTTATACAGATGATACACTCTTACATTCTCTAGACTTGAAAATTGGCTCAGAGTTCATCTGGTTGGCAGTCTTTCTCTACCTAGATGAAGCCACTAAAGGAGCTACAACCATTAATGTTTCACTTTTCTTTCCTAAAGAAAGTACTACTGGATCAGTGCTTCTGTGGTCTTTTTGTGTCTCTGCTTTTGTTCTCTCAAGCCCCCAGTCGGTTGTGGCAGATGGCTGCTCACACTGAGCCTGGTTCTGCTGGAGGTTTCTTCCTGTTAAAAGGGAGTTTTCCTTGTCACTGTTGCTACATGCATGCTCAGTATGAGGTATTGCTGCGAAGTCAACACCAGTGACTGTCCACTGTCTCTACATGCTCATCCTGGAGGAGTGAATGTGGCAAGTCACTGACTGGATGCAATCTGCTGGGTTTCCTTAGATAGAAAAACCAGTTTGAATAATAAACTGAATCTGACTGCACTGTTGGATGGTTGGGATTAATTGGAATGTATGTACCTGACTTGAAATCTGTATGATTGTACTGAATTGTAAACCAAAATGCACAAAGAACAAAACAGAAGAAATAAGAAACTACACATAAAGAAATGAGCTGTTTTGCAAGACCCCAACAGTAACCCAATGCAAACCATACCCTTCACTAACTCTGCAGTTTGTTTTTAATGAGATAACACAAATTGAAAGGTTTGAGCCATGCTTTTAAAGTTGGTTTTACTTTTAAAATTTGGTATCTAAGGAGGTGGCATAAAGTTTCCTAGACACTTTGCTTTTTTATCAGTCAGTCAGTCAATCACTTTTTACCACTTATTCCATAGTCGGTCGTGGGGAAGCTGGTGCCTGGCGGGGTACACCCTGGACAGGTCGCCAGTCCATCGCAGGGC
Source organism: Girardinichthys multiradiatus (assembly GCF_021462225.1). Taxonomy (NCBI): domain Eukaryota; kingdom Metazoa; phylum Chordata; class Actinopteri; order Cyprinodontiformes; family Goodeidae; genus Girardinichthys; species Girardinichthys multiradiatus. Next base: position 43,417,838 of record NC_061815.1, on the reverse strand, counting down.
AACACACAAACAACCATGCGCACACTCATTCATACAGCTAAGGGCAATTTAGAGAGACCAATTAACCTAAGAGGCATGTCTTTGGACTGTGGGAAGAAGCCGGAGTACACGGTGAGGCTTTTTTATCATATGCAAGTTATTATTTATTTGCATATTTTGTTTGCCAATGCAGTAAATTTTAATGATTTCAATACTTTGTGTTTACAACCATCCAAATTACTTACACTGAGCTCATGTAGAACATACCAGAGAAATGCCGGAGCTTATGTAATTATCTCAGTGCTTAAAACAGCATTTATTTAATGCCATTTCTGATGTAAATCATTTTCGCTTATACCCTAAAATACATAATAAACACAGCACAGAGACATTCAGGAATCACCCCAGTTACTCTACATCTGCAAGTAAATTAAAGAAGGCTTCTCTAAAGCTTGTTCTTTGCTTTTTTCTTTTGTCTTTGTTCAGCAAATTTTCATTCAGTTTCTTCACAAATGTTTTCCAACAGAACAATCACTTTTATCTCAGAACAGCAAAGACACCAAAGTCACTGCATTTCCCACTCTCCTAGTTGGTCTTTTTTCAGCTCAGTAAATCTAAAAAACAGCTACAGCTTTAAACATATAAAATAAAATAAAAACTTAAGCCCGCAAATTGAACTGAGAATAGATCAACCAAAGCTGCTGTTAAAAAAGCCATCAACCTTCATCTGTTTCATCCTGAAAATTATTTTAATTCATTATTCATTATTAAAAACACATGTTTGAAATTACTTTTTTTACCTTTGCAGATGGAGATGATTAAAAGGCTAAAGGTACTTTCAAGGCCCAAAAATAAAATACAGACAGAAACAGAGATGTATAACACCTCGATCACGGTTTGACATGTATTAACATACGTTGATCTGTGCTAAAATATCAGAAAGCATGCACATGTGCTGTTAATGGTTCAAGCATATTGCATGACCATCATTTGACACACTGCAGGAATCCGTTGGTCGATCGAGGATAATGGCTTTAGCAGGGTACAGAATTCGGAGGTACCACTGGTGGAAATCCCTTTGAGAATTGGAGCCAGTATGAAGATGTAGCCAGCAGCTCGGTTGGCCACCTCTGTAATATGGTCTATGGCCTCAAAGAGCAGGCGACACAGTTACCAGCAAATGAAAACTGTGGAGAAGAGCTGAATGGATTACTCTGGCTGCCTCTGCATTGATCTTTCTTTTTATTTTTTATTTTGGCAGGATAAAATGAGCAGGGAGATATGGCTTAGGGGAGCTGTAGAGCACATGGAGGGAGAACTATTTTTGCCTCAATTACCGCTCCATTGCTGTTAATGATGAGAGGGAGTGCACCAACACACAGCAGGCAGGGTTAGTAGAGAACACATTTTTATGCTTTGAGGGACCAAAGCATCAGATCAGGATTAGACTTCAAAGGTTTATGTCGTCATCACAGAGAACACCCTACCAGGTGTATCACCTGCAAAGACCAAAGCATAGAAAGTGTTCTTTCTTTTGTGTGTACCTCTTTTTTGGTACCTCGGAAAGCATGTTGTTTCTTTAAAAAAAAACTTCAAATTAGACATATTTTTATCATATTGATGTGTACTGAAACAAAAGCAGTTCTGTGGACAAACACATTTATCTCTGTAGCTCTGGCAGAATAATCAGGTCAACAGTTTAAACAACAACAATTTTCTTCAATGACCAATGAAACACGCTAAAAATGAATGTCTACTCCAAGCTTTAGGGTTCTTTACTTTAACAGAATGTACGTTGTCAAAATAAGGTGAGATCTTTCCATGTAATCCATGCAACATTTAGTAACTGCTCACAGTTAACTCCATAAAAGTTACAATAAATATCCTTATATCCTTATGTGTAATCCATACAATAATTATTAAAACACACAGTTGAATCAGTGAGGAGTGAAACAAGCATGTTCTCATATTCTGGAGCTGAGAGACTGAAGAGGCCTGTGTGGAGCCACATATTATCTGCCACATGTTATCTGTCTTATCTTTTGCAAAAATATAAACAAGTATATCCAAAGAAATGATGTATGATGATTTTACACTCTTTCACATGTATTAAATAAAATTAGCAATCTTTTATCTTTGATTAACAAGTTAAAAGATGTATGATTGAAATGGGGTTAAGAACTGAGAATTAGAGGAAAAACATTAAGGTTTGACATTCTCAATCAGCTATATATGAAAGAAATATAACATTAATCATTTGTAAAGCATGAATAAAAAGAATGAAGTGATGGTTTTGCAACGGTGTTTTAAAGTGAATGCTGAAAGCTGAAGAATGAAATGTGTAATACTGTGTAAAGTTTAAAACTGAGCAGATTAGGGAAAAATTGGAGGATGACAAGGAGTGACGAGAGCCAGCTGCATGCCAACGGGAGGATGTGACTACAGACCAGCGTGGCTATTATTGGCATCTCCAAGGCTGAGAAGCAGAATCAGTAGGTCACAATGACCATGACTAAAGTATTGAGCAACAATCAAGAAGCTGAGCTGAATAGGTTGCGCAATAACTAAGAAGCCTAATAAGGGCCTGACCAGTGAAGGCATCAAGCGCTATAAAAACAATGCTGAGAGCAGAAACGGGGTTGTTTCCTCGCAGAAGACCAGCGAACAAGTTCGGATGGAGAAAATAAGCTTAGATGGAAAAGGAACAGAGACACAGCCCAACTGATCGACTGCATTAAAAAAGAGGATCAACCCGTGAGCCCAGAAAGGACTGTGCCTCAAAATTAAGAATCTGATTTCATCTAAAGCCTTTTTATCCAGACAACAGAAGTGAACTTGATCGATGAACAGCTGATTGCTCTAAGTTTCGGGCTTCTGGAAGTCCTGAATCAACTTTATTTATGTCCCCGGGTTTCCTTCAACTCTTCAGCCTCTGAAAACTACTGTCTTCGGAGACAAATAACAACAAAGATCCTGTTCAACCATCAAAATCTGGAGCATCAGTGCCTGCCACCTAAAGGAAGAAAACTGAAGATTGAGTCATATTCTCTTCAAGAAACCACTCGTTGTTACCAGAAGAATCTTCTCCATCAGGTGCATGGATGAGCCTCCGTCTTCAAAGCCTCTTCAAACCCACTAGTTTCAGCATCAGGGAAAGACAGGTTGAGTTGATTGATTAATTTCTATTATTGAAATTATTTTGTGTTGCCGAATTTAAGCTGTTACTGACCCCTGCAAAAGTATCACTAATTAAAGAAAGCATATGAAATTCTAGTTAAATCGTGGACATTCAATTATTTGAGTCACCGTATTGTTGGTTTTTCATTGGTGGTAAAAAGTCTTGTTGCCTGGTTCTAAGATATTTTAGGAGGTTTTTATAGGTTGCCTTAGTCAAGTTTGTTAAAACAGCACCCTTGGGGCTCGTGCTGAGCTACTAAAATTAACCTAGCCCATATACCAAGAGCCAGTTGTAATATTAGGGAATGAGCAGTCACACAAAAATGACTGTCGAAGGTGTGGATGACTACGATAGGCTACTCGGTCGCCCGGACCTCCAGTTGAAGAAGGGCGAGACTTTTGGATGAAGGCTGTCAGGGGCTAGGCGAGTCATTTCCCAACACCAGCTTAAACAGAACTTTCAGTAAACCTGCTTAGTAAGATCTTTCAGGTTTAGGGAAGTCCGGACCCGTTAGATGGAGAGCTGGATTGAGCAATCCCTTAGACATGGGGAAGTAGGAGCGAGGGGTTAGCTCATCGGACAACGAAAACGTATGTCCTTTATGTACTGTTATGATTCTGGCCCGTTTGCCTGCTCTGCTCTGACTCATGCAATCAACTCATTTGCTTCACCTGTCTTCTGCTGCATTGCTGTGCAATCACCGTCATGCCACACACCTGTGGAGCTGCAGTTATATACAGCCCTCTGACAGGCAGACGGTGCCAGATTTTCGAAAACATTTGTGAGTAGTTATCCAGCGTTCCTTCCTGACTGATCTTGTTCTCTGACCTTGCCTTGGGGCGCGAAACTTCGATCTGAAAACGTTGGTCTACTAAGAACCCCACAGTGGTAGAAATTATTTACTTTTGGAAGTGGCAGTAAAAGGCATAAACTGGTATGTGAATGGTTCAGAATGGATACACAGGAGGATAATATGGACTTTGATGAATGGACGCCAGTAAGTAGAGGGAGAGGACGCGGAAGAGGTAAAGCAGAAGAAGGAAAAATGTTAGACAGCCAAAGGAATAAAAGAGAGTTGGAAGAAAACAGTTCTGAAGAAGAGAGAGTAGTTAGGAGGAAAATCGGAAGGGAAGAATGTAAAATAATATTAAAGATAAAAAATGAAGAAGAAAAAGAGAACCTGAGTCCTATTTCACTATCTAGAGAAATTAAAAAAAAGATAGGAGATGTTGAAATGGTGAAGGTCTTGAGAGATGGAAATATACTGGTGGTGTGTAAAACTGAAGAACAAAGAAGAAAGGCTTTACAAGTGGAAAACATTTGCAAGAAAACAGTGACAGAGAGGAAGATTATAGGAGAAGATAAAATCATTCGGGGGGTAATTTATGGCATTCCTATGGAGGAAGATATAGACAAGTTAAAAAAAAGCATTGTTGGTGCAAAGGTAAAAAATCTCAAAAGACTGACAAAAAATGTAAATGGTGAAAGAGTAGGAAGCCTGTCAATTTTAATAGATTTTGAAGAAAAGGTATTGCCACAAAATGTTAAAATAGGATATCTGAGTTTTTCTGTGAGGCCTTTCATTCCTCCACCACTAAGATGTTTTAAATGTCAGAGATATGGTCATATAGCAGCTGTCTGTAAAGGAAAACAAAGATGTCCAAAGTGTGGAGAAGATCACAGAATTGAAGATTGTGGGGAAGAAGTGCAGGAAAAATGTTGCAATTGTGGAGGGCAACATAGAGTTACATTCGGGGGATGTGAGGTAAGGAAGAAAGCAAAAGAAATCCAACAAATTAAAATGACTAAAAACATAAGCTATGCCGAAGCAGTCAAAAATGTACAGAAAGAAAGATCAAGGGATGAAGGTCAAATTAGGATTCAAGATTATCAACAAAGAAAAGTAGAATCAGAGGAAAATGTTACAATGTCTGTGGAAAAACTGATATTATTCATAGCTTATGTCATTAACTGCACTGAACAGGCTAAACACAAAACAGAAAAGATTAAAATAATAGTCAGAGGAGCAGAAAAGTTCTTAGGGTTTAAAGAAGGATCTTGGGAAAACATTAATAAAAAGTTGGAAACAGATGGAAGGCAAGGAGGAACCCCAGCTGATAGAAATATATGATAATATTACAGTGGAATGCAAGAAGTTTAATCGCTAATGGACAGGAATTTAAAGGGTATATAGATGGAATTGAAGAAAAACCAGAAATTATATGTATACAGGAGACGTGGTTAAAACCAAACCTAGATTTTGTGTTTAAAGGGTACAATAGTATCAGAAGGGATAGAATAGAAGGAAGTGGAGGAGGATGTGGAATATTTATAAAAGAAGGGATACAATATCAGATATTAGGAAAAGGCAAAGAGTTAGAATATATAGTAGTTGAAATTTACAATAAAAAGGAAAAGTGTAAAATAATAAATTTTTATAATCCATGTAAAATATTATCATTTGAGTTGATGGATGAATTAATGGGATACTTAGAAGGAAAAGTAATCTGGTGTGGAGATTTTAATGCTAACAGCACATTATGGGGAAAATGTAATAATAAAAATGGACAAGTTATTGAAGAAATAATGGAAATAAAAAATTTGGTATGTATAAATGATGGAAAAGGAACAAGAATTAATGTAAAAACAGGTACAGAATCTGTGATTGATTTAACAATAGTATCAAATTGTTTAGCCAATAACTGTGAGTGGGACATTGACAAAGATACAACAGTAGGCAGTGATCATTACCCCATTAAAATCATAACAGGAATATTAATAAATAACAGGAATACAGGATTATATAAAAGATGGAACTTTAATAAGGCTGATTGGGAAAAATTTAAATATTTAAGTCAAAAGAAATTGGAAGAAATAGATGAGTCAATTGATATAAATAGTTTAAATATAAATATCTGTAAAAAAATATTACAGGCTGCAGAAGAATCAATAAAAAAAGGAGGAAGAAAGAACGATAAAAAAATTGTGCCATGGTGGACAAAAGAATGTAGTGAAGTAATAAAATTAAGAAATAAAGCATTTAAAATGTTAAAAAGTAACCCAATTTATCAGAATTTAATTGAGTACAAAAGAAAGCAGGCAAAGGTAAGAAAGATCATTAAACATACAAAAAGAGAATATTGGAGAAACTTTTGTAATACCGTAGGGAGAGAAACAAAAATTGATCAAATTTGGAAAACGATTAAAAGAATGAAGGGTATTAGAAAAGAATATGGATATCCTATATTAAAAATAGATAATATAACTATAACGGAAGATAAAGAAAAAGCAGAAATATTAGCTAAAACATTTAGTAAAATTCATAGTTCAAATAATATTAGTGAAGAGGGAAAGAAAGGTAGGGAAATCACAAAGATGAAATATAAAGAATTAATGCAAAATAATGTAGATACAAATAAATTAATAAATGAACCATTTACACAAGGAGAATTGAACTTTGTAACCAGGAAAACAAAAAATACATCACCTGGAAAAGATCAAATTTACTATACGATGATAGAACATCTTAATGACAAAGCAAAAGACAAAATATTAGAATTATACAATAAAGTCTGGGAGGAGGGAGAGCTGCCACAGAGCTGGAAGGAAGCAATAATTATTCCAATAGCTAAACCAGGAAAAGATAACACAAAACCAGAAAATTATAGACCAATCGCATTAACATCAAATATTTGTAAAATAATGGAAAAAATGATTAATAATAGATTAACATATTATTTAAATATTAATGGATATATATCTAGAAATCAAAATGGGTTTAGAAAAGGGAGAAGCACAAATGACTCTGCATTATGTTTAGAATATGAAATTAGGAGAGCACAAATAAACAAAGAAAATGTAGTAGCTGTATTTTTTGATATAGAAAAAGCATATGACATGATGTGGGTTGAAGGATTATTAATTAAATTAAATAAAATGGGTATTACTGGAAAAATGTTTAACTGGATTAAAGATTTTTTAACAAAAAGAACAATACAAGTAAGAATTGGTCAAGAATTGTCAGATAAATATATAATAGATAATGGTACTCCTCAAGGAAGTATTATAAGTCCGTTATTGTTTTCTATAATGATAAATGATGTATTTAAAAATATTGGTAAGGACGTCGGTTGCTCACTATTTGCAGATGATGGAGCTATATGGAAAAGGGGTCGTAATATCAAATTTATTGAAAAGAAAATACAGGATGAGATTATTAGAATAGAACAATGGGCAAATCAATGGGGATTTAAATTCTCAGTGGAAAAAACAAAACTAATGGTGTTTACACAGAAAAGGAAAAGAGAAAATATCAAACTAAAATTATACAATCAAGTTTTAGAACAAGTAAAAAATATAAAATTTTTAGGTATATGGTTTGATGAAAAAATTATATGGAAAGTACATATAGAAAAAATCATAGATAAATGCAAAAGAATATTAAACATTATGAGATGTATGGCTGGTATTGATTGGGGAGCAGATCGAACATCATTAAAAAGAATTTATACAGGATTAATTAGATCAAATATTGATTATGGAAGTATAATTTATGGATCAGCAGCAAACACTCATCTTATAAAATTAGACAATATACAACATCAAGCTTTAAGAATTTGTACAGGAGCAATCAGAACCAGTCCAATAGCAGCACTTCAGGTAGAGATGGGAGAGATGCCATTAGATTTAAGAAGGAAACAGTTAGCAATAAATTACTGGATAAACTTACAAAGCAATAATCCGGATCATCCCACACGTGATATTTTAAAACCATGCTGGGAAAAAGAAAAAAAACAAGTTAAGAGTTTTGGTTGGATTATCAATAATATAGCAGAAAAATTTCAAATATATGAAAAAGAAATAAGTTTAATGTTGCCTTTGCCAGTAGTACCACCGTGGCTGTTACCAGAAGCAGTGGTGGATATGGCGTTGATGGAAAAGAAAAAGGATCCAAAATGTAGATTAGATTCAAGTATAATACAAGAATATATAAACAATTACTATCATTATGTCCAGATTTACACAGACGCATCAAAAACAGATGAAAAAATAGGAGTAGCATTTGTAATACCAGAATTTAAAATAAAAGTAGGAAAAAGAATTACAGATGGATTATCAGTATATTCAGGAGAATTATTAGCAATATTGTTAGCAGTGCAGTGGGTGGAGGATATAAAACCATTAAAAACAATCATTTGTTCAGACATTATTAAGTTTAAAACATAATCATTCAGAGGGTAGACCAGACATTTTGTTGGAAATAAAACTTACTTTATTTAGAATACAAAGAATGGGATTAATATTAGTGTTTTTATGGGTACCGGCACATGTAGGAGTTGGAGGGAATGAGAAGGCGGACAGGATAGCAAAGAAGGCAACACAAAACAACATTAGCTTTATAATAAATATTAGTAGGTCAGAGGCAAGAAATATAATTAAACAGAGAATCAGGAAAGAGTGGCAAAAAAGGTGGGATGAAGAAAAGAAAGGAAGATGGTTTTACAGAATCAACAAGATAGTAGGAGAAGTAAGAACAGGAAGAAGGAGTAGAAAAGAGGAAAGATTAATTACAAGATTAAGACTAGGACATACAGGACTTAATTCTACATTGTTCAAGATAAAGAAACATAATACAGGAAAATGTGATCATTGTGGAGAGGAGGAAACAATAGAACATGTAATATTGAAGTGTCAGAAATATGAACAAGAAAGAACAATTTTAAGGAGAGAATTTGTAGGTATTAAAGAAAATTTTATATTGAGAGATACTTTGCAAAGAAGTTTAGGTAGCAAACATATTCAAATTATAATTAGATTTTTCAAAAGCACTAAATTAATAAATAAAATTTGATTGTTGTAATAGTAAATAAGATTTAAAACCATGAAGAACCACACTCCATACCAGTTGGTGGCGGTAATGCACATCTTCAAGTTATTTGCCAACTGCCAAAAAACAACACAGAAGAAGAAGAAGAAGACCTTGCCTTGCCTCACGGATTTTGCCTTCCTGCCTGCCCCTTGTCTGACGGACTGGATTTCGACTCTGTTTTCTGCCTCTGGTTTCATGCCTCTGCCTGCCCCTTGTCTGACGCCTCTAGCCCTGGAACTCGACTCTGTTTTTGTCCCTGGATTTACGCCCCAGCCAAGCCACTGGTTTATTCACCCTGAGCCCATCTGGCTCTCAAGTCCACCTGGAATTATTGTCAAGAGGACAATCGCAGCTCTCTGTGTTCCGGTCACAGCTTCAGCTGATTCCCCTGAGGATTTGGATCAGTCGGCAATCCGACTTCAGTCTATTGGATTCTTCCTCATTAACTGTCTGGATCACATCCTCTTCTGGATTCTGCACCTCATTCCCAGACTGAGAAGGTTAGTGGCTTTATCTAACTGTTTGCAAGTCCTGAGTTTTATTCAGCCACTAACTCGTCTCTCTGTCCTCAGTGATTCGTGGAAGCTGACTGCTGCTCTCCTGCTTTCTGATCCTGGGTTACTGAATAAACCTTTTAACTTTTCACTTTGTGTTTGGCTGAATTTGGGTTCTCTGTCTCTGTCTCTGACTCTATTGCCCGTCTAGATTCCGGCATTAGGGAAATAATTTCTATGCTGTGCTCCATGACTCCTGCCTCCACGCCAGCGCCCTCACAGCCTGTTTCCCCCGGAGTTCCTGAACTTTCCGCTGTGGTAAGAGAGCCTAGACTCACGCCTCCTGAGCTGTTTAAGGGAGATCCTGACCAGTGCTGTGCTTTTCTTACTCAGTGTGAGATTAATTTTGAGCTTCAGCCTTCTTCGTTCCCTTCTGAGCACTCTAAGGTGGCGTTTGTTATTTCCCTGCTATCTGGAAAGGCTAAGCAATGGAACACTGCGGAGTGGCAGAATGGTTCGGTCACGTGTGCTTCTTATGCAGCATTTTAGGCTGCTAGAGGTTTACTCTCCATGAAACGGGGAGAGACAAGTGTCACATCATATATCATTGACTTTCATTTGTTGGCAGTTGACAGTTTTTGGAATGAGCATGCTCAAATGGATGCTTTCATGCAAGGTCTTAATGAGAACATCAAGGATGAACTGGCAACCCGGGACTGCCCTGCCTCCCTTCACCAACTTGAGGACCTGGCAACCCGAATTGATTTATGGTCCACAGAAATGAGGAGGGAGAGGCGTCATAAGGAGGTTAAATCTTCCTCAGCTCACAGTCCTATTCCCCACCTAGAACCCTAGGGTCTTCCACCCCCTTCTGAACTCCAATATGACCATGAGCCCATGCAGTTGGGTCGGTCAAAGATTTCTGTGGGGGAGCGCGATCGATGAAGGAAAAACAACTTGTGCTTTTTCTGTGGTGGACAGGGTCATATTGCCTTCAAGTGTCCGTTAAAAGCCCAGGCTCAGTACAGGTGAGGAGAACTCTACTGAGCCATAGCCAACTGTCTGTCTCCTCATGCTATTTTCCTCCAATCATTCAAGTGTCTTCTACTTCTCATCAGGTGTCAGTGTTCATTGACTCAGGGGTGGACACATAATTTATGGATGAGTCGTTCGCCAGGGACCATGACATCAAGCTCCTTCCCACGTCTGACACCCGTAATGTCCTGGCTTTGGATTGTCATAGCATCAATAGGTCACACTACAAAACAGAGGTAATCAAACTCACACGGGGGGCAACCATTTGGATGAAGTGACTTTCAGGATCATCAACTCGCCTAAACTACCCATGGTTTAAGGGGCCTCCTGGTTACAAAAGCACAACCCCCACATTGACTGGCAAGCCAAAGAGATTTTGGGTTGGGCTAAGTCCTGCTCGGCCACGTGTCTGTCTTCTATCACCACAGATAACATTCCTGAAAATGACATTGAGGAGAAATACCCCGATTTGTCTAAGATGCCTCCCAAATATCATGCTTTTAAGGAGGTTTTAAACAAATCCAGAGCCACGGCATTTCCACCTCACAGACCCTATGACTGTGCCATTGAGCTCCTACCAGGCACATCTCCCCCTAGGGGCCAATTGTATTCATTGTCTGGACCAGAGAACCAAGCCATGAGGAAGTATGTCGATGAATCATTAAAGGCTGGTATAATCAGGCCCTCTTCTCCTCCAACAGGGGCAGGCTTCTTCTTTGTGGGAAAGAAGGATGGTTCCTTGAGACCATGCGTCAACTACAGGGGACTAAATGTCATCACCATCAAGAACTGATACCCTCTACCGCTCATGCTGACAGGACACTTGTAACCTGTAACTCTATGCGTTACATTAACGCTCAGCTTGGACTCCTGCTTTACTTGCACTGCCATGCTTGCACAATGATCACCTGCACTGTTGTATTGCTCTTGCATCTTATACTGCTCTATACTTACTCTCACTCACTTAAAACTGTGCACATATATTTATATTATATTGTAGATATGTTTATACTGTTTAATTTGTATTGTATTGCACTGACTACGCCAAAACAAATTCCTTGTATGTCCAAAAACGTACTTGGCAATAAAGCTTTTCTGATTCTGATTCTGATTCTGATGAACACTACTTTTGACCAGATTCAAGGCGCCAAGATTTTCTCCAAGCTGGACTTGAGAAATGCTTACCACCTTGTCCGCAAAAAGGAAGGGGACGAATGGAAGACGGCATTTAACACTCTGGTCACTATGAGTACTGCGTTATGCCTTTTGGTTTAACTAATGCCCCTGCAGTGTTTCAGGCATTGGTGAATGATGTCCTGAGGGACATGGTTGGACAGTTTGTTTTTGTTTACATTGACGACATTCAGATTTATTCCCAGGATCTGGAAACTCACAGAAGTCATGTTCGGGCCGTTCTCCTCCATCTTCTTCAAAATCATCCGTTTGTCAAAGCTGAAAAGAGTTTCACACCACCACCACTTCATTCCTAGGATTCATCATTTCTCCAGACCAAGTCATTGTGCATACCTCCAAAATCAAGGCGGTCTTCGAATGGCCTTCTCCTATCGATTGCAAACAGCTTCAAAGGTTTCTGGGGTTTGCTAACTTTTACAGACGTTTCATCAGGAATTATAGCCTTGTAGCAGCCCCTCTCAATGCTCTCACATTGTGAGACCAAGTTTGTATGGATCGAGATGGCAGAAATAACTTTTGTCAAGCTCAAAGCTTTATTTGCATCTGCTCCTGTTCTACGGTCCCCTAACCCCGAAAAACAGTTCATAGTGGAGGTTGACGCCTGTAACACTGGGGTTGGAGCAGTCCTAAACCAAATAAGTTCTGATGATCGTATTCACCCATGTGCCTTCTTTTCTAGGACTTTGTCCCAAGCAGAACACAATTATGATGTGGGGGCCCAAGAACTGCTGGCAGTCAAGTTAGCTCTCAAGGAGTGGAGGCATTGGCTAAGGAACCGTTTCTTGTTTTGGACAGATCATAAGAACCTGGAGTACCTGAGATCAGCTAAGTGCCTTAATCCCAGGCAGGCAAGGTGAGCTTTATTTTTTGGAAGATTCAACTTCTCTCTGTCTTTCAGACCTGGAATCAAAAATGGCAAACCGGACGCCCTGTCCAGAATACAGGAACCCTCCGAGTCACACGCCTCTGGGGAGGAGGAGCTTATTCTCCCGGTATCAGTGAGACTCTCTGTCACCATGTTGGAGTTGGAAGGAGAGGTTAGAGATGCCACCAAAAACCTCCCTATCCCAACTTCATGCTCACCTGACCGGTGTTTTGTCCCAGAACGCCTCGTACCCAAGGTGCTTAATTCATGCCATAATTCACGTCTGTTCTGTCATCCAGCCATCAGCAGGATGTTGCAGATGGTCCGGACTCAGTTTTGGTGGCCATCTCTTGTCAAAGATGTTACAGATTACGTCACGGCCTGTACTCAATGTTTCCAAGCCAAGTCTTCTCGTCGCCCTCCTGCTGGACTCTTACATCCACTACCTATTCCTCCTCGTCCCTGGTCACACATGGCCATGGACTTCGTGACAGGTTTGCCATTTTCTAATGGCTTCACAGTTCTGCAAACAGTCATTGACAGGTTTTCAAAGATGGTTCACCTTGTCCCTCTCAAGACGTCGCCTTCAGCCAAGGAAATGGGGGACATTTTGGCATGTGAGGTTTTTCGCCTTCACAGCATACCCACAGACATCTCGGACAGAGGGTCCCAGTTCGTGTCACGTTTAAGGAGAGAGTTTTGTTCCTTGCTGGGGATTGCAGTCAGTTTGTCCTCAGGATTTCACCGACAATCGGACGGACAAACTGAGAGGGCCAACCAGGAGGTGGAGACCAAACTATGTGAGTCAGACGCAACAAAATGGTCTCAAAATTTACCCTGGGTTGAATATGCTGTCAACACCCTTCCGGCTAGTGCCACGGGGTTATCCCCTTTCCAAGTTGTGTTTGGTTTTCAGCCACCCTTGTTCACAGTCCAGGAGAAAGAAGCTGAGGTTCCTTCTGCTCAGGCCGCGGTCCTAAGATGTCAGCTCATCTGGAGAAAGGCAAGAAGGTCCATGATCAAGATATCGGAGGTGCAGGGACGCACAACAAATTGTCTGTGAGTCCCTGCTCCAAGCTACCAGGTGGGACAGAAGGTTTGGCTGTCCACCAAGGACCTCCCGCTTCTGGTTGACTCCCGTAAGCTGGCACTTCGTTTTTTGGGACCTCTTCCCATATCCAAGAACATCAATCCTGTGGCTGTTCGTTTACGCCTGCCTCGTGCCATGAGTTCACCCTACCTTCCACGTGTCCCGCATCGAGCCCTATGTGGTGTCCCATCTCGGGGCCCCCTCCACCCGCCCGGCTTCTTGCTGATGGCCCGGTTCTTCATGGAATTTTCTTTCATTGTGTTATTTTGTATATTCATTTTGCATTAGAAATCATTGGACTTATTATTTTCCAAATTAAACTTGCGTTAATCTTAATTTCCTGCTCTTCATCTGTTCTTTCTTACGACATCCGGACTGGGAGAGGTTGAGGCCGCAAGAATGTCAGTGATAGCATTATTTTACCTCAACAATAACTTTCAAAACTTTTGTATAAAAAATTAATTTAAAAGCTTCACATTTTTGGGGAATGTCTCTACAACCTTTGCACATTTGCTGAAGAAATGCACCTTCATAGCATGATGCTGCCACCATTATGTCTTACAATGGGGACGGTGTGTTCAGGCTTCTCCCTGAATATTTGCTAATTAGTTTTCTTATGGATTATTTCAAGCATGCCTGTCTTTTTGCTTCTATTCCCTACAGGCAAAATTTCTGGAATGCATAGAAAAATACTTCTCCTGTATGCAAATTGTTCAAGCTGGGCTGTGGATCTTTGCAGCTCATCCAGTTTTACCAGAGGCCTGTTGGTTGCTCCTCTGTTTAATTTTCTCCTTGTTCAGGGGGCAGTCTCTGTAGTTGTGTCATACTCTTTCTATTTTCAAATGATGAATTGAACAGTGGTCTGTAAGATGTTCAAAGCTTGTTATATTGTTTTGTAAACTAACTGTGCTTTAAACATCTCCACAAACATCTCCAAACATCTGAGACCTCAAAGAACAGCTTTGTCTGTACTAGGATTAAATTATGACCAAGTGAACTTTATTTACTTATTAGACCTTTGAAGACAGTTAGTCACCATGGACTTTATTTAAGGGTATTGGAGTATGCATACCTATGCATGCCCCATTATTTTCATTTGTATTGTAAAAAGAATTGAAGATTATGTATTATTTTCCTGTCCCCTCCTCAACCTAGCTTCATGTTCAAGGGTTGAAACTAGGCTGAAAATGTATTGTACACAAACATATTTGTATAGGTTTCTGTGAATTTATATAATGTGAAATACCCATGAAAAAGCAGGTTTTTGCATTTCAGTGTATTGGAGGTGGGCTGCACTGAAAAAGAAGGTCAACAGTACATTCTGTGAATATTTTATCGCTCATGCAAATGTGGTCCGTTTGTCTTTTATCAGGATCCAACATAAACACATCTGTGCAAACTTGTAACGCCAAAACAATATGCCTAATGTTAGCCTAAACATAATGGATATACTGATGTTTACCAAATAACGTCCCAAAAAAAGTTTGACGTTATTGTAACATGGACCCTGCAGTTTTGTATAATTATTAAGTAAAGCATTGTGTATGGTGGAAGATTTAATTCTCAAAGAATGCCACAGACAATAAAATCTGATCTGAAAATGCCCCAGATCACTGCATATTTACTTTATATTACAAACCAACTTTTACTGTGAACAGTGACATGTACCAGTTATATAAAGACATGTATTCCACTTTAGTTGCATAAGAAATAAAATACCCTTGAAAGACTGAGCTTAACTCAAACGACAAAAGGTTAAGCATATGTCTGCATGACTATAATTACATCTCTACTCCCAATCAGCTCTTTATATAATGTTTTGTATGGTAGATATGAGAAAGTGATTAAATACAGCCTCTAAGCAGTCAAACCAGTCCATCAGCATCTCACAAAATATTGACCCTTTGTGCACCCTTAGTTATTTTGTGGAGACAGAAAATTTACAGTGTAGTACAAACTGTACACTGACTATTTTACATTGTATCAATGTAGGGTCGTATCTTCATTGTTGTCTCATGAAAATATATAATTTACAAAAATGTGATGGGTGTACTCTCTTTGTAGGATATTGTACGTCTGCATGTCGTTTATATTTCTGAAAGCATTCTTTGTTTACAAAATTTTTTCCCACCTGCCTAAAACCTTTGCACAGAACTGTACATAGAAGACTCATCAGGCTCAGGAGTCTAGACCCTTGAAATGGAAAGCTGGTTTGGGTGACCTCATCAAGTAAGGGGGTACACTCTAGGACAATTAAAGCATTATATCTGAAATTCCAAAGAAAAGTAGAAAGTGCATAAATTATTTCTATTTAAAATATCTGTTTTTTAGAGCCACGATCAGCAGAACGAGCTGGATCCAAATTTGCAACAGTTTGTGTTGTATAATACACAAATAATTCACAAAACATATAACAATAAAATAATTCTCACATGTAATCAGGACATTTGTGGTTTAAAAGATATGATTTTAAAAGGATGTTTGTAAAACTTCCATAAATCCATCTATTTTCTATACACCCTTATTCCGTACAGGGTCACGGGGGAGCTGGTGCCTGTCTCCAGTGGTCTATGGGACAGAGAATACACCCTGGACAGGTTGCTAGTCCATCGCAGGGCAACACAGAGACACACAGGACAAACAACCACGAACATACTCATTCACTTCACACCTAAGGGCAATTGAGAGAGACCAATTAACCTGTCATGTTTTTGGACTGTAGGAGGAAGCCAGAGTACCCGGAGGGAACACATGCATGCATTGGGAGAACATGCAACCTCCATACAGAAAGACCAACGGCCAGGAGTCGAACCCAAGACCTTCTTGCTGCAAAGCAACACTGCTACCAACTGCACCATCGTGCAGCCCTTTTTTAAAACTTGAAGACACTATTTTACCCTAATAGATTTTCAATTTTAGTTAGCTTTTCAGCCATGAATCACTGCAAAGCGTGTGGAATTCATTTCCATCAAAGGAGAAGTTTGGGCGGTTTTGGTTGTCTGAAGAATATAGCTGTATGTTCACATTATGCCAAAATGGAAAGACAACAGCAATTACCTTGAGGAAGTAACTATAACTGTCCATCAATCTGGGAAAGGTTACAAGGCTCTTTCTAAACAATCTAAAATCCATCATTCTATAAAGAGAATAAGTACTTACACGTAGAAAACAGTTAAGACAGTTGCTAATCTGTCCAAGAATGGACGTCCACTCCAAGTCCACTCCAAGTTCACTCGAAGGTCAGAACGAGTAATGCTCTAAAACAACTTGTAAAAATCCAAGAGTTCCATCTCAGACACTACACTCCTCAGTTAACATGTTAAAAGTTAATGACAGGATAATGTGCAAAGCACAAGAGTATTAACATGTTTAATAGGTCCATAAAAAAATTCAGCGTTTATTCATTTCACAAGTGAATATGCAGAAACAAATCAAATTCAAACAGGAGATTACAGATTTCTACCAGCAGAATTAATGAAGAGGTTTATTGTCAGTGTTTGCTTTAGTTTTGCCATAGAAGCCACAGATACCCCACGCCTCGCCCAATGACCGCTGAAGATGGGCACCCGCTCTCCCTCTACCCTGCATGAACAAGCTCTGCATTTTGTGAAAGTGGAAATTCAAACTTCATTATCAGCTGTGTTTTCAATATCAGTGTACATTTGTTAGTAAAAAGTACATCACTTAATAATATCTTTAAGTAGATGGAATGTTTTGCTGGGTCTGTTTGGTCTCCATCAAACTAATTGATTTAGACTTTCTTTGCCATGCACCACACTGGTTAGCTGATGAATGGGCCAAGCAAATTAATCATTGGAAAACAGAAGTTAAATGTTAACAGTAAACACTTTAAAATCTTGCTTTTGCCGTTGTTTTATGAGCTCTAAGTCGCTGGTACTAACCTGCAATCCTTAATCAGTTTAATATTCCTGTGTGAATACACAAGCATTAAACAGACTTCTAAGGCATAATCTCCAAGATGTCTTAAAAAGCTTCTCATGCTCTGAAGTTGACCCTTATATGAACTGCTTGGCACCCAGTGAGTGAAAATTGCTGTGAAGAGAAGCTAATTTCCATCACTGACTGTAATTTCTCTCTCTCCTCCTGACGGCTGGATAAGAATTGAGAGGCACAGAGCCATGAATCAATCCACCGTGCCTCAAGACAATACTTTCATGGCACACTGCAGTCACATTGTTAAATTGGTTGTAGAAGGACAATGACACAAGGAAGATTCAATACTTTCCACGTACTTTGGAGTTGCAAGCAATGACAGGGACACAAGCTTGGGCCAAATAAAACTCCTCTCAGTCGATGTGCAATAAGCAAACTGGCAATCGTGTCTAAATAAAAAGATCTCAAAAGTTTAACTACATCTTGTTGAGCCACATGAAAAGAGCATGAAAGATGTTCTTTTCCCAGGAGGCAAATTTGGTCTTTGGAAGCAAAAGAAACAAATTTATCCAATAACAGACTGTTTTGGCAGACAAGAACAGAAATTCACTGCAGTCAGAATACTGGAAATGCTAATTTGAAGTTCTAATTCTAACCACTTACTATCATGACTTCCAGATGTAAATCATTTCTTATTTTATACGTATTGCTAACCATTCTTCAAGTGGTCGAGGTAAATATTTCAAACGTTGTTGGTTTTACAAACATTTACTGTTGATGAAACCTACACACACACACATACAGAGTAATCAGATAGCTGCAGTACCGGTGCAATTGTACTGTATTGCACCGACTACGCCAAAACAAATTCCTTGTATGTCCAAAAACGTACTTGGCAATAAAGCTTTTCTGATTCTGATTCTGATTCTGAAAAGTCTTAAAAGGAAACAAAAGTCACAACTGTTTCTTAATAAAAAATGGTACACTTAAGGTGTTCACCGTGCCTTGCAAAATACTTTTTTAGACTCGGTCACTGTTATTTCTGAAAGACCTAGGTTGCCAGTATTCCTGCACTTGGGTTCTGCTCTAAACAACATGACAGCCAAACAATAACCATAACCATTAAGGCACTTTTTTTAAGTTGGAGGAAAATCATTTGTAACTTTAAAAAAGGTTTTACAAATAAAAATCTGAAAGGTTTCCTGTGCATTTGTATTCAGCTCACTTGAGTCAGTACTTTCTAGAATCACCTTTTACCTCCAATTGAAGGTGCACTACAAGTTATCTTTATCTACACAAAAAAAAAAAACTTATAACAAATTAGTCCATAGACTAAGCTATGTGTAATGAAGTAAGATGTGTCTTTCGACATAGAAACCACCTGAAATCTGTCAGTATTTAAAAAACATTCCCGCTGCGATATGCAAATGAATATTACGTTATTTAATATTAACTTATGGCCTCTAAAAATGTTTCTAATTAACAAAGTACTGCACAGAGGGGTATGATTGTTACAAACAAAGAGACCATGACAAAAAATCTTACAACATACAAATGCAGTGGCTACAGCTGCATTTCAAAACTTCTGAATGGCCACTCAGTGCCCTGGGAGCCACAATCCCAAGGGGGAGAGAAACATAGTTTAACCATGAACCAGCAAATGAGCACTTACAGAGGGCTTCAGAAAGACCTGGAAACAGCAAGTACAGTGTTTCCCATGAAAACATTAAGTAATCCACTCAACCGCAAAGGTCTCTATGCAAACTTACTGTGAACGTCTCCACTGCTGAAAAAGCTTGCTGAAGCTTGTTTAAAGTGTGCTGACTTGGACAAGCCAGGGAAATACTGCGAGACTATAGTCGGGTAGAATGAGCCCAAAGCTGAACTCTTTCGGTGTCATTGCACTCACAATGTTTGGAAAAATTATTGTTCTGCACATCACCCAAAAAACATAAGGCCAAAAGTGAAGTTTGCAGGTGGGAACATTATGTGTTGTTTGCATCATATGTTGTTGCACAGCATTTGGTAATGACAGCGCTAATATAACTGAAGGAAGGATGAATGGAGAAATTTAGCAGGGCATTCTTGAGAAGAATCTAAAGATGAAACAAGTGGGGATTTCTAAATCAGACAATAGTCAAAAACACGCAGCCAAGGAACTCTCAACTGGTGCCAGTGGAAGAAAGTAAAACTCCTTGAATGTGCCAGACAGTCACCTGACTTGTATCCAGTTGAAAATCTGTAAAAAGAACTGAAAATCAGAGCGTATTAAAAGGACTTCCAGAATATTCTAGATTTGAGGGCAGTTTTTCTTGAAGAATTGGTCAGAATTGAACCTGAGCAAAGAATGTGACTTCTTTCTCCATACCAGAGATATCTTGAAATTATCACTTTGGCACTTTTCAATTCAATTCAGTCAGTCATTTTCTACCGCTTATTCCATAGTGGGTCACGGGGAAGCTTGTGCCTATCTCCAGCAGTCTATGGGCGAGAGGCAGGGTACACCCTGGACAGGTCACCAGTCCATCACAGGGCAACACACAAACAACCATGCACACACTCATTCATACACCTAAGGACAATTTAGATTAACCAATTAACCTAACAGGCTTTGGACTGTCTTTGGTCTGTGGGAGGAAGCTGGAGTACCCAGTGAGAACCCACACATGCACAGGGAGAACATGCAAACTCCATGCAGAAAGACCCCCAGCCAGGAATTGAACTCAGGACCTTCTTGCTGCAAGGCAACATTGCTACCAACTGCGCCACCGTGCAGCCTCAGGCAGTCAGTCAGTTCAATTCAATTCAATTCAGTTTATTTATATAGCGCCAATTCACAACACATGTGTTACGACCAGTGGTCGTAGTGGTGTTTTGTTTTCATAACCTTGTGTACAGGATGCTGATGTGCTCCGCTGAAGAGGAGAAAACCCTGCTCCTTTGTTTCCGGCAGCTTGGCTGCGTGGGACTCCCTCCCGGTGGGATTCCCCCTTTTGTGTTCTTCTTCGGTGGTTGCTGGTGGAGGCGGATCTTCCTGGACGCTCAGTATTCCTCTTGTTGGACGTCGCCGGGCTATCCTGTGGACTGTCTATCGTCTGTTTCCGCAAATGCGCCATCAATCATCATGGAGTGCCGCCTATTTAAACTTTCTACACCTGTTACCACAGCGCGGGTGTGATTTAATCTGAGCAGCTCGCCTCGTGTGTTTGTGAAGCTTTGCTAGTGGTGGTATTTGTTGGTTGTGGTAAAGCTATTGGTTACTGTTTAACCTGTCTGTTTTCTCTGGCGACTTGGTTAGAGCTGGCTGGCTTGTTATTAGCTAGACTTGTTAAATAGGTATCAAACCTAGGGTTTGATCTCCTTTGTGTGAGTTTTGACTGTTTTGGTTCCATGTTAGTTAATTGCCTACTCACCAAGAAAACCTTGAGTGATTTATTTTGGGTTCTTTTCTTTTGTGCTACAGGCCGTTAGGTTTGTTGCCTCATGTTAGTGGTGCATTCTTTTGCATACGTGTCTGTTACGTTAAACATTACAAATAAACAACATTCATTAGACTTCCCATATCTCCATTTTCTTTATGTTACTTCCCCTCCTTCACCCCTGGCAGAACTGGGTCGTAACATAAGTGGGGGCTCGTCCGGAATCTTCCTTAAAGAGTTCCTGTGACAAACAAAAGTAATTATTTTTTTTTTTGTGACTTAGAAGTCTGAAGGTGTATCAGCAACTCATTGTGCTATTCAGTCAAAACAATGGCTCAGTTCAATATTAACCAGTTCTTGGAAAGCACTTCTCTTTAACTTTTGGAGTGTTGTCAAAAAGAGGATTTAGTTCAAATAGCAACTCAGTTTCAATTTCGTACTCAAAACAACTCCTTAAAAAGGATTTGCAGAAACTTGTTACAGAAAAGCTTGTGGAACTTGGACTTGTGCTTTCTGAAACAGCTGATGGTGACTCTGTTGTGCATCCTTGCATGGCACTGCCCTCTGCTGGCCTTTCTTTTGAGGAAACAAATAAGCCTCATGTCGATTCACCATTTCCAGAAGGAGGTACTGAGGTAGGTGCTGAGAATCTAACTCCTTACACACTTCCTCGGTTTGATCCTCTTTCTATTGCCAATGATTCGGCTGGATCAAAAGCCGACGCTCGGATTAACGTCCGACTTGTTAGATTGCAACTTGAGGCCCAAGAAAAGGCACAAAATAGACAAATCCAACTAGAGATTAAAAAGTTGGAAATTGAGGCTGAAAAGGCTGTGAGGCTCCGCCAACTAGAACTTGAATTCCAGTCTAGAGTCGCCGACTCTGCTGTTAAAGCGAGCACTTCAACGGGTTCAGTTGATTTTTCCTCTGTTTCGTCTAAAAGTCAACCATTTGATATTACAAGGTATGTTGCAATGGTCCCTGAATTTAGGGAAGCTGAAGTAAATTGCTACTTCCTTGCATTTGAAAGAATAGCACAAGCTTTGCATTGGCCACCTGATGCATGGTCACTTCTACTGCAATGTAAAGTCTGTGGAAAGGCCCAGGAGGTTATTGCAACCCTGCCTCTTGAAGATTCTTTGAATTATGACAAAGTTAAAGTTGCCATTTTGAAAGCCTATGAGCTTGTTCCTGAGGCTTATAGACAAAAATTTAGGTCTGCTAAAAAGAGCCCCACTCAGACCTATGTGGAGTTCACCAGAGAAAAGGGGATTTTGTTTGACCGATGGAGTTCTTCATGTAAAGCAACAAATTTCACCAACTTAAGAGAGTTACTCTTGTTGGAGGAATTAAAAAAATTGTTTACCTGAATGTGTTGTGATGCACATGAATGATAAAAAAGTAGAAACTTTGTCAGAGGCAGCCATTTTGGCAGATGAGTAAGTGCTTACCCACAAACCAGTTTTCCAGTCTGTTCCAATGAAAAGTCCTTCTATTAAGACACGAAGTTTCACCCCCAAACCTCCTTTGCAAAAGGAGGAGAGGGAGTGTTTCTATTGTCATAAGGTTTGGACATTCTCTCCGGAATGTCGACTGTCGCTCAACCCCTAGCTAGTCTTCTTAGTCCTAAAGTAGACTTTACTTGGACTCCCAACTGTCAGCATGCCTTTGAAAGTCTTAAATCTATATTGTGCCATGCACCTGTACTTTCTGCTCCAGATTTGATCAAACCATTTAAGCTTGAAGTAGACGCCAGTGCAGTGGGAACCGGAGCTGTTTTACTACAAGAAGATGACTACGGAGCTGATCATCCCGTTTGTTATTTTTTGCGTAAGTTTAATAAGAACCAGCTAAACTATTCCACCATAGAGAAAGAAACTCTGGCTTTACTTTTTGCACTGCAGCACTTTGAAGTATATATTGGATCTGGTCCTTCGCCTATTGTCGTATACACTGACCACAATTCCCTCATATTTCTGTCAAAAATGTACAACCACAATCAAAGGCTAATGAGGTGGGCTTTATTTATCCAAGATTACCATCTTGACATTAGACACAAAAAAGGTGTAGCCAACATCTTCGCAGATGGTTTATCTGGAGTAGGATAAATATTTTGTTTTGTGAACATTCTGTGGTTCTTTTAAGGGGGGAGGTGTTACGACCAGTGGTCGTAGTGGTGTTTTGTTTTTATAACCTTGTGTACAAGCTGCTGATGTGCACCGCTGAAGAGGAGAAAACCCTCGGTGGGATTCCCCCTTTTGTGTTCTTCTTCGGTGGTTGCTGGTGGAGGCGGATCTTCCTGGACGCTCAGTATTTCTCCTGCTGGACGTCGCCGGGCTATCCTGTGGACTGTCTATCGTCTGTTTCCGCAAATGCGCCACCAATCATCACGGAGTGCCGCCTACATAAACTCTCTACACTTGTACGTTAAACATTACAAATAAACAACATTCATTAGACTTCCCATATCTCCATTTTATTTATGTTACTTCCCCTCCTTCACCCCTGGCAGAGCCGGGTCGTAACAACATGTTGTCTCAAGGCACTTCACAAAAGTCAGGTACATACATTCCAATTAATCCTAATCCTTGAACAGTGCAGTCAGATTCAGTTATTTATTCATATTAGATAAAAAGTTTTTCTATTTAAGGAAACCCAGCAGATTGCATCAAGTCAGAGACTTGTAGCATTCACTCCTCCTGGATGAGCATGTAGAGACAATGGACAGTCACTGGCGTTGACTTTGCAGCAATCCCTCATACTGAGCATGCATGTAGCGACAGTGGTGAGGAAAAACTCCCCTTTAACAGGAAGAAACCTCCAGCAGAACCAGGCTCAGTTTGAGCCACCATCTGCCATGACTGACTGGGGGTTTGAGAGTACAGAGCAGAGACACACAAAGAACAAAGAAGCGCTGATCCAGGAGTCCTTTCTATGGGAAGGAAAAGTAAATGTTAATGTATGTAGTCCTTTAGTCGTTTCACCTAGAAAGAAAGAACAGATAAACTCTGAGCCAGTTTTCAAGGTTAGAGTATGAAAGAGAGCACATAGAGTTAGTCACAGCAAAAACTCAGTCAATTGCCATGTCCAAGAGAGAGAAAGGGTTAAACACTAAAAGACAGGGCCATGTGGGTCATCGGTAGAGGGTGAGCATTAAGTTGTTGCCAGCAGAAGCTTGGATGATGCCCCTCTCCAGAAAGGTGTCACAGGTAGACACAGAGTCAGGCCAGGTGTAGCTTCTAGGAAGAGAAAAGAGAGAGAACATAAAGTTCATACTTGTACTCGTCGTCTTCCGCTTATCAGGGACCGGGTCGCGGGGGCAGCAGACTCAGCAGAGACGCCCAGACGTCCCTCTCCCCAGACACCTCCTCCAGCTCCTTCGGGTGGAGCCCAAGGCGTTCCCAGGCCAGCCGAGAGACATAGTCCCTCCAGCGTGTCCTGGGCCATCCCCTGGGCCTCCTCCCGGTGGGACGTGCCTGGAACACCTCCCGAGGAAGGCGTCCAGGAAGCATCCGGTATAGATGCCCGAGCCACCTCAACTGGCTCCTCTCGATGTGGAGGAGCAGCGGCTCTACTCCGAGCCCCTCCCGGACGGCCAAGTTCCTCACCCTATCTCTAAGGGAGTGCCCGGCCACCCTACGGAGGAAGCTCATTTTAGCCGCTTGTATCCGGGATCTCGTTCTTTCGGTCATGACCCAAAGTTCATGGCCATAGCTGTTGGTAGGAACGTAGACCGAAAGAACAGATGTTGCAAATAATGCAAAATTGGAGAGTAGTGTGAGAATGTAGCGAAGAGGGTGAAAGTGGTCATTATGTCCTCCAGCAGCCTAAGCCTATAGCAGCATAACTACAGAGATAGTTCAGGATAACCTATCCCACTCTAATTATAAGCTTTATCAAAAAGGAAAGTTTTAAGCCTAGCCTTAAAAGTAGACAGTTTGTCCATCTAGAGCCCACTGATGGTCATTGTTATACTAAAAACCACAACGATTGGGATACCTCTCTCTGTCACATTGACCATAACCATTGAAAAAGAGAGGGAGTCATACAGGTAGCAGAAATGGAGGGTGTGTTTGCACCTCAACCATAACTGAGCCGGTTTAGGCTAAACCTGACTCCCCTTTACTCCATCCAACAGGGAGGGAAGAAGACGGAGGTAAAAAATAAGGAAGATAGTTCAGGATAACCTAAGCCACTCTAACTATAAGCTTTATCAAAAAGGAAAGTTTTAAGCCTAGCCTTGAAAGTAGACAGGGTGTCTGCCTCACGGACTAAAACTGGGAGCTGGTTCCACAGGAGAGGAGCCTGATAACTAAAGGATCTGCCTCCCATTCTACTTCTAGAGACTCTAGGAACCACCAGTAAACCTGCAGTCTGAGAACGAAGTGCTCTGTTAGGAACATATGAAACAATCAGATCTCTGATGTATGATGGAGCTAAATCATTAAGGGAGGAGAATTTTAAATTCTATTTTGGATTTAACAGGGAGCCAATGAAGGGAAGCTAAAGTAGGAGAAATATGATCTCTCTTTTTAATTTTCATCAGAACTCTTGCTGCAGCATTTTGAATCAGCTGAAGGTTTTTAACTGCATTTTGTAGACACCCTGATAGTAACAAATTACAATAGTCCAGCCTTGAAGTAACAAATGCATGGACTAGTTTTTCAGCGTCACTCCTGGACAGGATATTTTCACAAACCCTTTTAAAAAAAGGCTTTGTTCGATATATAATCCCTGTTTAATTAATTGTTTTACCAATAATTTTACTGGTAAACTTATTTTCTTTGATTTCTTTGTACATGTGGATTATTTGGGTTGTTGCAGAAATCTGCTGTGAATGTTATGTCAATGGCCCCTTTAGAAATGTCTGCCATCCATTTACATCACCACCGTTTGGCTGGTGCTAATGTTGAACACTGTCTTCATGTTTTACTCAGATTGTTGTGAAAATAATTTAGTAGCATTAATGTTACTTACTAGCTGCATAGCTGTCTATAAGTTGTTGCTCCCTTACCAGCTAATTTGTTGGTCCTTGGTTTTGTATAGCGCATGCGTTAATTTTCTCACACTCTTTAAAGGGGTCAGTGCACCCATCAGTTGTGACTCAAACATATCAGACTTGTACATTTTCTCCAACCTTTATCTTGGCAGTGTTCAGGTGTATACGTCTATGTAGGGAGTTCCTTTACTGTCATTTGTATGTTTCAAATGTCACTAGGTTTTTCTAGGGAGAAATTATGGCTTCTATGCTGTTGTATCCTGAGGTGCATGCAGTCACTGTGCTTTAGTGCACTCTCTGCAAACAGATAGGATTTGTGGGAGTTAGTTATGTACAGGCAACTACATTGTTGAGGTAGCTATTGGTAACCAAAATGAACTACAACTACTAGATAAGGATTGGGATATACAAATCTTCTGGCCTTCCCACAGTGGAGAAAATGAAAACTAATGCATGCATACACACCCACACACATGAGGCTCACAAAGCTTTTGCAAGAATGAGAAGATAGCAAAATAAGTAATAGCACAGGCAGTTCTTTTCATTACATACAGGGGCATCTCAATACATTTTAATATTTGTAAATCTTTCATTTATTTCAGTAGGTTAATTCACAAAGTAAAACACATTGTATAGATTAATTTCACATAGACAAATGTTTTCAAGCCATTAATTCTATTAATTAAGATGATTTTCCTCTAAAAGATAATGAAAACACGACATTTAAATTCTTAGAAGATTACAATATAACATCAGAGCAATAAAAAAAAAAACATTTACAGAAATGTGGGCTTAATTAAAATTATGCTTACATTATGGTCGCATAGAAATGACACCCAGGCAATAAAAAATAAATAAATAAATAAAATAGAGCTATATCACGTTATAACATGAAAAACGTATGTATATTGTAATAGTATAATAGCATAATATTACAATATACATATTTATTATGTTATACTGAAAAATCTTTTAGATTCTTGCAATATAAATATTATATTGTACTAATGTGATATTATATTGTACAAACATGAAAATAGTATTTTCTGAATAATAAACTTTCAAGTATATAACATGATACCTTTTATTGTTAGAACATGATATATGTTTACCTTATAACACGAAGTTGAATCACGCTGCTGATAAATGTTTGAAAAAATGTCAAATCTGCAGGAACTGTTTCCATTTCATGCTTGGATTGAGCCATGGAGAGATTTTACTCTTATTTAGCAGTTTGGATGGTACTGTGACAGTCATGCATACACTGAGAGTAAACTTAAAACACCTGGCACTGTACAGCAGGAAGAATGACTAAATAGCTCAAATTTGCCCAAATGAATGTTTCACTCTAATAACAAACTGAAGGTGTTTGGAATATGGAGAAATGTAGCGACTGATGGCGTTTCAAAACTTTAAATGTTTTACGTCCTAACAGGAAAACATATGTGAAAAGTAATACAATATACTTTTCAAGATGCCATATGGTACAAACATGAAAAACATTTTATTAGTACAATAAATATTTCATGTTATAATGTTATATAGCTAGATTTCTTTGGCCTGGGTGGCACCTCTATGCGTCTGTATTTAATACCTGCTTAAAGGCTATTTTCAAAAGATACTTTTAATCTGACAAATGAGCCTCATTGGAATGCATATTCTGATTTATTAAGATGTACCCGTTTATGCAGTACAGCCCTGCATAGAATAATTGTAAAAAAGGTTTTAAACCATCATGAAACCAGCTTCTTATAAAATGATAAGAAGCTGGTTTTGAGTAGAACAAAGGCTTCCCAATGTGGGCTTGAACAAAAACAAGTCAAAGTTTACATCTACAGAATGCAGGCCTTTGCTGCACCTGAGTGAAGATGCCAAGAGAGCATACCTATTGAAGGATATCGACTACTCCTTACCTTTAAAAAATCTAACAGTTCTGAACTATACCTATAAGTAAACAGCTAGAGCACAATTTATCAGCCTTTATCACGTCTATCAGAATGCAATAAAACAGCCAGTACTAATATTGGTTCCTTAAAGACAGAAGTTGCAGAAGACAAAGCCAATGCATCATCTTGCTTTTTACACATCACCAGCACACAGGAGCTGGAGTGCCATGTTGAGGTGAAAAGATTACCTCTCTACAGGCCAGAACTTCTCAGCAATGAATTTAAACAAATAAGTGTCCTGGTCGAAAATTGCCCCTTTGAAAAGGATGTACTGAATAAACTGTGTGCTGTGAGTGTACAATGATTAAGTTCAGTAATTACTCAGTTACAAAATGTTGCTTCATTTTAAGGATCTTGAACCCTAATGACACACTTTCCCACAAATATATAATGCTATTTTTATTTATTAGTGACTTATTTCAACTTCCTCTGCAATTATGCACAACAAAGCTTTGTATTAAGGAAAATATTGTACCCAAGTCATTGAACATCTGAGGTTCAACAAAGCTGGACATATCGTTCAGTCTGGGGGGAGTGAAATGTTTAGGCATGGGGTGCTGCCTGATCCAGCTGCACTCATACTGACTGGCTGTAATAAGCCTGTCAGAGTGCTCCAGTGGACTTAATCTTGCCAGGTGTGGCTGTACATTTACATTAAAAATAAGTCAGTGGAGGTCCATTTTATTCTGTCCAGCTAATGACCTCACAAGGCTCTTCTCCCTTCAGACTTTGAGGCAGTCAGCAGCACTGTGACCACTGATGCATGTAGCCCCTCAGTCCATCTTTTAAGGGCCATGAAAAAAAAAATAGAGTTTGGGTCCAAGTATTGCTTTGGGAAACTTTGTGCCTGTCTGACCAGTTACATAATATTTCCTAAAACCCACAGGAGGCAAAGTCTAATTTCAAACCTCATAAATCTTTTCAAATCATTAGATGCCAAATTTCAAAGGTAGTGAGTAGGACCCAAATACAAACAGGTGGGAAGAGGCAACGTGCTAAGTGAAAATGTTTAATAAATAACAAAAATGAAAATTAACTGCAGGCAGGTTGTGGCAGATGCAAGCATAGACATGGCTGGCTGGGCATGGTTAAAAACGCACCGTAAAGAACAGGCGTGGCCAAGCTAATGGTCATGGACAGGCTTGGCATGACAAGTAGTACTTTCCAGCAAGGAGTAAACAGACAGAAGAGTAAATATAGGGCATGGCACAGGTGGAAACGTTGACACTGATGGCCATGGAGCAGGTGAAGCTGATTATGGTCTGACATTAGCAGGAAGTGGTACCTAAAATATGACTGGAATTAAACAGAAATCCAAGGACACAATCCAACCAAAGGAAACTCTTGCAAAAGAAACAGAACATAATCACACAGTATGAGTAAGAAACCTAAAGGAATAAACTAAAGCACCACCTGGAAAACATCATCAAGAGAAACCCTAAACACAACTCACCAAAAGCTCCTTATTTGTATTTCTTTATTGTCTGATCCCAATATAAATGAAGTCTTATTGTTTCCAGAGCTGGTATCTGTTTGAGATTTAACAGACCATCACATCCCAAACCAAAAGTGCAGAAAAAGTGCACATCCAAAATGTGTGTAATATATGTTTGAAGGCTGAGATACTTTATAAATGTCTTTATCAAAGCCTACCCCAGGTTTTCTCTAAGAACTTTAACTGAGATGTCCCCTAAAGGCCAGAGTTCACATTGTCTAAGTTCAGCATGACATCGGATCCAGTTGTCAGCAAAGAGACATTAACGTGCTGGGTCTCTCTGTCCAGGTCCCTGTGTGACCCACGTAGAAGAGGCAAGATGTAGCAAGAGCGATGCTTTTATTTGGACAGTGACGTCACAGGAAGTCCGAAGTTACCCTGTTTCCTGGCTGTGCCGGACGTAGGTCAATGCAATTTATTTTGAAAGTTCCAGAAAAGTTTGTACCGCATCTTTCATGTTGTTTCCATGGCTGTGGGTCCCAACACTTAGTAGTTTAGTTACATCTTGAACACTTTGATCAAGATTACCAATTTGTTAGTAATTCCTTTCAGAAATTATTAATAGTCATTCATAACCAACCCTATTATTGCACAATAGGAGGTTGTACTGAGTTAGCTATTTAGAGTACCACTAAAGCATTTACAATGAAATCAAAGAAAGCACAATGATCTAATCAACTATTTAAAAGGAATTTCATAAGAAATGTTGAGACATGTCTGCGGATCATTCAGGCTGTGAGAGTTTGAGTTAACAGAATGGCTGAGTGAAGTACAGCAGGGTTGCTAGGCTTTATTCTTTTGAGTTTTCAGCCTCTGTCTCTCATTGAACATGCTTGACTTATAAATGTCTGCAGTCAGAAAACTCAGAATTCAGGTGAAGGCCTGCCCTGTTTCACTCATAGTATCAATACTTATAGTTGTGTTTTAGGGACGACAGCCACAGCCTCACTGTTAGTAACATTTCATATCAGGATCAATTTATCTCTTCAATCTTGGCCATTGTAATGAAAACAATTTAAGGCCATCTTTGGTTTTCTCAGTTTGTACAGTCGACTTCCAAACATGAGTAATGCACTTTTAAGACTGGAATTTGCTTTGGCTTTCAACCAGAACCACAAAAGGCAATAATGTAACACCACACTGCAGGAGCATGGCAGCAGAAAATGCTCTTAAAGGCCATTCCATAATTAATAAAAATGAAACAAGAGCAGTGCAGGTTGGACTCTTTCAGGTGCTGCCCCATTGTCAACACTCTGTAGTGGTGTTCATGGACAAAATCACAACAAAAGCTCATGAGGGGATGAGGGTGAATGTTTTGGGAAGCTGAGGGTTTTATTTTTTCTTTATGAAGATGATGTGGTTCTGTTGATATCTACCAGGACTTTCAGTCACTGGAGCAGTTTGCAGCAGAATGTAAAACAGCTACGATGAGAGTCAGCTCCACTAGTCTGAGGCCATGGTTCTCAACCAGAAAAAGGTGGACTTCTCTCTCCGAGTTGGATGTCAACCTCTGCCTCAAGTGGAGCTGATCAAAGATAATGTTTTGTTAAAAGGTGACGGTACGATGGATTAGGAGATGGATAAGCAGAATGGGGCCTCATCTGCAGCAAGGTACGCGTTGTGGCATCTAAAAAGAATGCCTCCTGGGAGCTTACCTTTGGAGGACATGTCTCGTTGGGAGGCAACCTGGAAGCAGACCCAGATTTTGCTGAAGGAATATCCATTCTGGCCTAGAAACCCCTGGAGATCCCAATGAACGGACTGGAGAGGATTGCCAGATAGAGGAATGTATGGGTTGCAGTTACTCTTGTTAGCTGATCCCCTATATGTGGAAGACCTTGAATTGATGGATGGATGATACATTTTCTCTGTATTTCATTATGAGAACTACTGGCTGAATATCTTTATTTTTGAACAATGTGTATAGATTATGACATGTTTTAGGAGGATGTTCACAAATCTATTTCTTTAAATATAGTGTGAGTTTTTTTTAAATGAATGCTGTCTTCTGATCATGTCCTTTACATATGCAGGAGACTAGGGTCATCAAAGGAGAAGATCAGCCATAAATAAATTAGTCATCAAGACAACTCTGCACTTCCACATCAAATGTTGCACAGTTAATTGGGTACCTTAAAGCCAAGGAGCAGACACTGTTAGCTGAAAGCTGTCTCTCAGAAAAAACAGCATAATTGAAATGCAAAACAGTAACCCCATGAGGACAATCTCTGAACCTGAATATTTCCCTGATATATTTATTAACCTTTATCAACTCAACAGATGAGGAACATGAACTTTTTCTGTGACCTTTTGGTGTCATTTGTTAACAGTGGAGCAGGAAGTAGGGAGCGTGAGGGCTTGCAAACAGTTTTCAATTTGTCTTACTTTCTGAGAAGGTCAGGAGTTGAATGTCAGAAAGTTTAAAACTTTTATGGTTCTTGAGATTCAGCTTTGGTAAATGACACAAAAATTATTCCCTGCACTGTCACTGTGTTTCACTCTTTAAATAAAAGGATGTTAGTAAGGCTGCATTCATGGCCAAAATCTATTCTCTCACAAGTCATCTCACCTATTAAAAGCAGAACTGGACAACAAAGCAGCTGCCGCTGATTTTAGGATTACACCCAGACTTCTGTTGTTGAGATTATGATGCCAAAACAGCTTCTGTTAGTCTGATAAAATAAGTTATAGTCTAGTAGCACAGCAAAATAACTGTCTGTTTCTCATTTTAACAGAGATATGCTTCTAATGGCAATAAAATGCATCAGTGCACCTTTTGGAATAACTGAAAATAACCAAAAACAGTGTAGAGACATGACATCACTGCTATAAACGAATCACCACAAACTCACAAGATCTTTCACTAGAGCAGCTGCTGTCCATGCTTCATTAAACAAAGTTTGCAATTATTGAATTGGAAAAATTACTTGTGAAAGCACAGAGAAAGAACTATGATTTAAAGTCCTTTGTTTCAAAGTAAAAATAACTTAAACCAAGGGTAAGTGGTTCTGTACCTTAGTGGAGACAATTCCTTACTGCAACATCCTTGAATTTAAATTAACTGCTCATTACCAGACTCCTGCACAATTTGGTGACCAGATAATTTAACCATTTGATTCACGTGTTTTGGAGGAGAAACAAAACACCTTCTTGTTAGTTGTTCCTCTGTCACCACATGCTTGCTCAGTATGAGAGATTGCTGAGAGAGATTGCAAAGCCAACAACTCAATGCAACTGGCTTGTCTACAGTTAGCATTATATGATCAACTTTATTACATTGTATTACAACTTGGCCTGAAGTTGACTGCATGTAAGGAGATCTGACTAATGATTCTACAAAATTCAACTGAAATTGGAGCTACTTCTTTTGTAAAGTTCCTTGAGATATTTGTGGTGAACTGACACTATATAATATGTTGAAGATTTTAATCTGTTAAGGCCAATAAAATTTTCCATAATGTATTCTCTAATCTTTGAGTCTTTCTGGTTTGTTTGCTCATTCAGTACCTTGCAAGAGTATGCATACCCTTTGAACTTTGTGACATTTTGTTACAACAACAAACTTCAGTGTATTTAAATGTCAATTAATTTGATAGTTCAACATAAAAATAGTACATAATTGGTAAATGATAGAGAAAGGATACACAGTAGTCAACATTTTATTTACAAATAACATCTGAAAAGTGTGGAATACATTTGTAGTCATTCTCCATGAGTCAATATTTTGTAAATACTCTGTAGAACCAGAATATCAGCATCATGAAGACCAAGGAACACCCCACACCAATCAGGGATAAGGATGTAGCAAAGTTTAAAGCAGGGTTAGCTTATAAAGCTTATATATATATATATATATATATATATATATATATAGTCAGTCAGTCATTTTCTACCGCTTATTCCATAGTGGGTCGCGGGGGACCTGGTGCCTATCTCTAGCAGTCTATGGGCGAGAGGCGGGGTACACCCTGGACAGGTCGCCAGTTCATCGCAGGGCAACACACAAACAACCATGCACACACTCATTCATACACCTAAGGGCAATTTAGAGCTTCCAATTAACCTAACAGGCATGTCTTTGGACTGTGGGAGGAAGCCGGAGTACCCAGTGAGAACCCACGCATGCATGGGGAGAACATGCCAACTCCATGCAGAAAGACCCCAAGCATATATATATATATATATATATATATATATATATATATATGACAGGGTCAAAATAATAATAATCTATTTTTACCCTTCACTTTATTTTTTAAAGTGATTATAACTAAACGATCAATAACTTTTATTTTATTTCATTTTAATACATTTTTAGTCCAAACAAGCTGAACAGAGAATACACATCAACCAGATAAATACATTTCACTTTTTCTCCGCAGTGACAAAAAACACTGACTGTGGTCTCAGTAACACATGTGTACTGTCAAAGTCGTGCTGATTTCTCAAATATTTGTAATTTCTTAAAAGAAAAATAGCTGGTAAATCTAATTATATTTCTCTGTTATGGAATAAAATTATTATTTTGTTATTATTATGTTTTTTAATGAAAAAAAGTCATATTATATCATATATTCTATTTTCTTTTTTGTTAGAGGTACAAAACCTCATCCAGCACCCTGTGGGACACTACAGCAATGGAAGAGGTATTTTAAGCATTTTCCTCTCAATCACATCTCTGTCCGTATGTTTGGAGCAACTGTGCTTCACGGGGAATCGATTAAATTATGCATGGGAACAAATTGATACTCTGAGCTAAAGGTGGTCCTTGTCATTAATTCCTCTGCTCTTCATTAGCCTGTTATGATTCAAATGAATAATTGAAAGGTCTACATCGTAACTTGAACCAAAAATGGCTTCTGTGCGTACTCTGAGCCCTTCTATTTTAGCTCTTATACATTGCTCTGAGTATAGCAAGCTGAAAATAATAGAGGTTTTGATGGTGGATTTGCAAATTATCTCTTTCATATCTGTCACATGACCTGGGCTTGGATGCGTTTTCTTTTGTAATAACCATCACCGCCATCATCACAGGTTTTGCTTTAAAGAGAGAGAACCTGGATTTTATTTTTACCTTTCTTTCTTTAACAAATTTCTGAGAAGGTGAAGGTCAAATAATTAACATTTTCTCTAGCAACTGCACGACATGCATTACAGTCTCTAAGCTTGCACCTCAGAAATCATTTCTGTAGACATTTCCCTCTGTCTGTGCTTCAAAATGTCACAAAAGAATCCCAAAACATTGCTTTTGTATACATTTACAATTGTGTTGTTTAGGTGATACTACACACAACTTTGAGACTTTTCACACAGTGTATGTAATTCAAGTAAATTAATTTACATTGTCAATTCACAACACATATCGCCTCATGGCCCAAAAAAAAGTCAAACCAATTATACAGGCAGATTCCAAATCACGTACATACATTCCAAACTGATCCTAGTTATCAAACAATGCAGTCAAATTCAGTGTATTATTCAAGTAGGTTAAACCACTGTCGCTACATACTTGTTCAGGTGGAGTGAATGCTGCAAGTCAGTGAGTTGTTGCAACAGAATGGGTTTATTTAGATAGAAAATGTTCTAACTAATTTGAAATACAAACTGAACTTGACTGCAGAGTCTGAGAAGAACATTGGGGTGGTTAGGTTGGGGCAAGGAATATTGCTGAAGATTAATTTGAAGTGATAAGAGAATATTGTTCTTACTGCTAAGGAGTTGGTAGAAGTTATTGGGCAGTGGGTTGTGAAATGGGTACATGGAGAAGAGACTGAGGATTCTGGGAAAGTCTTTGTAGCTGTGGAAGATGCCAACAGAGTGTTGCAGAAAGAGGCTTGAGATGCGGAAGAATCCTGAACAAAGTGGGCAGGGAGGTGGCGACTGAGCACCAGGGAATTGTAGAGAACGACTGTGCAACAGGTTTTCCAGGGAGAATCTGTAACAGATGTTATGACTCGAGGAGTCTGGGGTTGGTGTGGAAGCCAACATGAACTTCAACCACAATGGCTAATCATCAGGCCAGGTCCGGTTATTCAACAGCTCCTTAAATCCCCAGCAGCTTGGTAATGGTGATTGCAAGTCAGGTGTGCGAACCGCAGGAACCCAGCTATGTCCTCCAGTAAAGATCCTATGTTCAAAAAAAGTCTCACACAAATACAAACTCATACCCTCAAAGCAGGATCATGACAGAACTTGTCTAGGAAAGAGACAATTTATTTGTCATTTTACATATAATAAAACATATAATGAAACATAATGTTTCTTTGGTCTGAAGGATTTTATAAATAGTATCTTCCTTTAGATGTTAGGAGATCAGACAGTTCTTGGGCTTGGAAAGCATGTATCATAAGCAGCATAAACAGTAGGGGTAGTTGCCTAAGAAATCAGTGCCACTCCTTGTTCAGCAATGTATTTTTGCTGGCATTAACATGGTAACCTAGTGTTGTATTGTCCAATTGATGAAGTTATTGGAACAACAGAATTCATTGACTTTGTGGTGTGACCCAATACGTTTGGCAATATAGAGTATTACCAAACAGGTAATCAAAAATAACAGCATCACAGTCTCTTACTTACAGAAATATAGGCTACATGAATGCTTACAGCTGTAAGTAATCAATCATGTATCTATGTGATGAACATTAGTAGAAAAGAGCAGTAATGTAATTGTTTCCTGAAGGTCAGATCTAACTTGTGGTGAGCTTTGTTTTCCAAGCCCTCCGGATTCTGTGCCTTCCCTTTCTGTCATCTTAGGCTATGTTCACAATGCAGGTCTTGATGCTTCATTCCGATTTCTTTCTGAAATCGGATTTATTTGAGTGGTCATTCAAACTGCTGAATAAATACGACTGCCATCAGACTTCAGTCTCACGACCCCAAAGGGACCCGCTTGCGCTGATGGAGAATGTAGACATCACACAGGTGGATGCAGGTGTCTGTGTGTTATTATTAAACTGTTGAGCAATGGGAGGCAGCAACATTATGACCACATCACGACAAGACAAAGAAAGGTAATAAAAAAGAGAGCACAACTCCTAACAATGGCCGTTTGTGGAGCAGTGACTGCTTCTTCTGTAGAGTAGTCTGTGTGAATGCGTAGTTGGAGTCAGGACAGTGATGCAAAACATGGATGAAATGCGACATGATCATTTTGACTGCGGAAGCTTTGAAAACTATCAGATACATATCCAGTTTAGTACCACATATAAAAATGGCATAATTCTTTTGGAGGTGAAAAGGATTGGAATTGGGCAGTTCCGACTGCCATGAAAAAGTCAGATATGTGTCACATATGGGCAAAAAAGTTGGATTTGGACCACATTTGCCTGCTTGGTGAACAAAGTCTCAGTCAGTTTGACTGCTGGCCAATCTAAATCTTCCTTCATAACAAGCCATCTACTATCCTCCATCTCCACAACATTACACCTAGAAAGCAATCTGAACAAAATCTGTATAATATAAGACAGGATAGATTATTTCCTTATTGTTGTCTGGGTCAAATTCTGACCCTGCTATAAGAAGGTCAAAGCTGAAATCCAAACTCATTGGACCAGGCAACATTCTTCCAATTTGGTATTGTCCAATTTTTGCCGCTCTGTGCAAGTTTTAGCCTTATTTTTCTGTTCCTAAATTACATGAATGGCTTTCAGTGCTATCGCATTTTAAAGAGCCTTCACAATTGCTTTATATTTAAAAGCTGGTTTTCTAAATTAATCATTGTCTTTGTACCAAGCACAATGACATTCCATCAAAGTTGCTTCTCTAATATATATTTAAAATCCATCTTATAGTATTCAGTCCCCTTTCAAATTTGAAAGGTGTGTACAAACAAATATCTTTATTGTTGTTCCACTTGTTTATATCAACATGATTTTGTGATGAGGATTAGGGTATCTGATAATAAAATTTAAAATGCAAACAACAAAATCTTGTTTTTATCTGTTCAGGATCTACAGGGGTTGGACAATGAAACTGAAACACCTGTCATTTTAGTGTGGGAGGTTTCATGGCTAAATTGGACCAGCCTGGTAGCCAGTCTTCATTGATTGCACATTGCACCAGTAAGAGCAGAGTGTGAAGGTTCAATTAGCGGGGTAAGAGCACAGTTTTGCTCAAAATATTGAAATGCACACAACATTATGGGTGACATACCAGAGTTCAAAAGAGAACAAATTGTTGGTGCACGTCTTGCTGGCGCATCTGTGACCAAGACAACAAGTCTTTGTGATGTATCAAGAGACACGGTATCCAGGGTAATGTCAGCATACCACCAAGAAGGACGAACCACATCCAACAGGATTAACGGTGGATGCAAGAGGAAGCTGTCTGAAAGGGATGTTCGGGTGCTAACCCAGATTGTATCCAAAAAACATAAAACCACGGCTGCCCAAATCACGGCAGAATTAAATGTGCACCTCAACTCTCCTGTTTCCACCAGAACTGTCCGTCGGGAGCTCCACAGGGTCAATATACACGGCCGGGCTGCTATAGCCAAACCTTTGGTCACTCATGCCAATGCCAAACGTCGGTTTCAATGGTGAAAGGAGCACAAATCTTGGGCTGTGGACAATGTGAAACATGTATTGTTTTCTGATGAGTCCACCTTTA
Organism: Girardinichthys multiradiatus; assembly: GCF_021462225.1. NCBI lineage: Eukaryota > Metazoa > Chordata > Actinopteri > Cyprinodontiformes > Goodeidae > Girardinichthys > Girardinichthys multiradiatus. Next base: position 43,379,774 of record NC_061815.1, on the reverse strand, counting down.
CTGTTTTCCCCACATCTGGGAGAGTTACGGTGTGGAGAAGCCCCAAAGAAGCGTACCACCCAGACTGTTGCATGCCCAGAGTGAAGCATGGGGGTGGATCCGTGATGGTTTGGGCTGCCATATCATGGGATTCCCCTGGCCCAATACTTGTGCTAGATGGGTGCGTCACTGCCAAGGACTACCGAACCAATCTTGAGGACCATGTGCATCCAATGGTTCAAACATTGTATCCGGAAGGTGGTGCCATGTATCAGGATGACAATGCACCAATACACACAGCAAGACTGGTGAAAGATTGGTTTGATGAACATGGAAGTGAAGTTGAACATCTCCCATGGCCTGCACAGTCACCAGATCTAAATATTATTGAGCCACTTTGGGGTGTTTTGGAGGAGCGAGTCAGGAAACGTTTTCCTCCACCAGTATCACGTAGTGACCTGGCCACTATCCTGCAAGAAGAATGGCTTAAAATCCCTCTGACCACTGTGCAGGACTTGTATATGTCATTCCCAAGACGAATTGATGCTGTATTGGCCACAAAAGGAGGCCCTACACCATACTAATAAATTATTGTGGTCTAAAACCAGGTGTTTCAGTTTCATTGTCCAACCCCTGTATATCTCAGCCATTTTCAAAAATGTGATGTCCAGCAGATCTGCCTCACAGATGTCAGACTGCAAAAAGGGGCCAATCAATGAGAGAGAAGCAGTGGGTGTTAGTAAGGAGGTAGCAAGCTTCACTGCGTCACCCCATCAATTTGGATTTCCAGTCTTTACCACACCCACTGCATATTGCCACAACAGCTGATTGCACGGTCACAAGGCTTTCTGGATGTTTAATTTCAGAGCAATGTGTATAGATTGTTACTTCACAGACAACAAGGTACATCTTTAGTCCCACTCCAGTGGTCTTGTAAATAATTTATTTACTATCTTCCCTGTGGGAGCTAAGCTATATGTAGGGCAACATGTCTACCTGCATCATGAAACCTTCCTTCTGTTTTACTGTGGTAATGAAGTGCATTCGGCTTCATAATGTTAGATACTAACCAGCTAGATTTCAGCTCCCGTAGTCATGACTTTTGTGTGAGTCCTTCTTATTTTTAAAGACACTTGTTCCCAAAAAAAAAAAAAAAAAACAACAACAAATGGTTAACCTGGTTTAAAAAAAATTATAGGAAGTTTTTTTTTAATGGTCTGTCACATTATCTATCTGCATATAAGGTTGTAAACATAAGAAACATGGATGTCCAACCCAAAACCAGATAATTTAGTATTTTATATTAGTTACTGAACAGTGAGAGAATATGATCTTCATGTCTTCATGATATGAAGACATGAAGGAAAGAAATAAAAGAAAATAGATTTTGTAGGCTGAAGCTGGGGACACCTACCCAAAAACCCCCATTATCAACCATTTTTTAATACCAACTTTGCAAATAGGACAGCCCTTAGTCTTCTCCTATAACATTTCACAAAGTTGGACCATACACTGAGAGGGATCTTTGACCTTTACTCTTTGCACAATCTTTCTTGATCGTAATAAGTCATCGGTCCTCTTTTGTTCTATTGCCTTCAGCTGACCCCTCAGATTAGATTTACCTCTAGGGACTGAAATGGCCTGTTAGAGGGTTAATCTTGTGTTTAGGAGCCATTTCTGTCTAGTTTTAGCCATTTGTTTAGGATCATTATCCTGACGAAAGACCCAGTGAAGACTCATTTTCAGTATTCTGGCAGATGCCATCAGATCTTGGTGAGACTTGATGACCTCAAGATGCCTATTTTTACTGCGGTTCTCCTACAGTTAGCTTTGGAGACTGTTTTACTTCCCATATCACCCTCCTCTAGCAGCAAGATAAGCTACTCTAAGAATTATTGCTCTGACTGTATGTGCAGGTTTAGATAGTAGCTGATGCACTGATTTGCTGGAAATCAACACACATCTACCTAATTTAAACGGCATGCTCTTTTGTCTTTGCCATTTGCAGAGTGGCTAGGAGAAATGAATCTTTGGATCACATATTTATATCTTATGGCAAAAATAATTCATAAATAACTATTTGACACTTCCTTAACATCCTGATTAATTTAAAAGTGAAATATTTGTAGCAACCAACAATTGTTTAAAATAAAAACAGTTATTTATTGTAGACTTAATTTTCTGACAGAATAAATGTAGCGAGAATTAAAGTTGGATTTTTTAATTTTTTTCAGTGTAAGATTGTTATGTTCATGTAAAAGGTGTATTAATAGCTACGTTTTTTTGAACAAATCTTTACCAGAGGGGGCAATAATTATGGAGGTTGCTGTATGTTGCGCTTAAGAGTGAATGAAGTGTGGGTTTGGGGAATTTGCTTAGAGCTAATAAGATGCTAGCGGGTAGCAGCTAATTAGCTGAATGCTAGCTGTTGTTTGCTGCACTGTGATATTTAAATGCTGATGTTTATTATATTGTGAAGTGTTCTAAGAGTAAACTCTGTGCTTTATAACCGGTTGGTTAAATAAAGCCTAGTTCTTAAACCTTTGTTTAAATTTGTGTTTATTTGAATATTGCAATACTAAGTTTTGACATTTTGCTTTTTACTTTATTTACAGTTTAACCGGCATGTCAGTGTGAAAGCACTCGGCAATAAATAACAACAACAACAACAACGGCTATCTTATGTTCTTTGTAACAATTTTATCTGAGGTGAAAATTGGGATTTTTAGTTAGCAATTACATATCGTTAATAATTCCTGTCACAGTTCAAGAAGCAATGTTAGGAGAGCCGTTAAATTACCTTTTGTTGCGTTGTCTTAAAAAAAAATACAAAGGCAACAAACAAAGGCAAATCTATTCAATGAGAAGCCTCTGATGATGTTCTGCAGAATCAAACCATAAAGTCCCTCGTGTATCATGAGCCATGGGTGTTTATATTTTCTTTTGTGTGTTTTCTGATTATTTATGTGTTTATTTACGCTAGTATTATTTTTAGGTTCATCTCCTGTTGTTCATTATTGTCATTAGAGTCTGTCTATGAGTTCATTCATTGTGTGGAGGTTAGATATTTCTTGTCTTCTTTTTTGGTTTGTTGTCTAATATTAGTGTTAGGTAAATCCTTCAATGTCTGGTTAAACTCCCTCCATGTTATCTGTGTTAATTAATTCCCCGGCTCAGTAGTCTCCCACACCTATTCAGCATTCTACTGATGACACTCACATGGTTCCTTTGTCATTGATCACTTCTCCTCTATATAAGCACCCTGGTGTCCATTGTTAAATGCTGGTTCCTTCTTTTACGCTACCTGTGCTTCATGCCCTGCTCTTCTTGTGGTTTTGTGAAGTCCTTCGCTGCAATGAAGCTTCCATTCTTCTTTTTCCAACCTCACACATGAGATAATGTGTAGGCCTCCTCTTTGTTATGGTTTGATAATTCCTTGATCTGTTTGTGACAGAAGCAAACATATTTGGCAGCTTTCACACATCAATGGGGACAGAGAATGAGAGATCGTGAGGGTCCATGTTAGAAAAATTAATGAGATCTCCCAAGTATACCGTCACAGCTGGACTCGGACTGCTTCAGTGCACTCACTGGGGATCTGGCACTATAAATCTTATTTGCGCATTTTTGGATAACTATGGCACACGATATGCTTTAATATAGAGGAATTCCACCAAAAGCCCTGCAAAACTGCAATCCAAATACTTCTCCTGTAATTGTCATTGTGTAAGGATTAATAGTAAATTATATTCTCTATATATATTAAGTTCTGTATTATTCAGCATGACGGATTCTACCTGCGGTGAACTCCACCATAAAAGTCATTGCTGGAGGTGACTGCAGTTCCAGCTAAAAGACAAGAACATGTATGCCTTCTACATCAATGTTTCAGGGTCTGTCCATTCAGCTGGTCCCCACAGAGCAAAATGCACTTCTGATTTTGCTTCAGGCAACCAGCACATGGATCACAAGATGTGAAGAAGTAACCATGTTTACTGCTCTCTACTGTCAATGATCATTTAACAAGATCTCATGAAGAAATAAATAAAAACAAAATACAAATATGGTTATTAAATATTTAAGATCTGGATTTCTGCAAAAAAAAAAAAAACAACAACAGAAAACCGTTAAAATATTTGGAGAGCTCTGTAAGGTTTTCAGGGACATTATGTTACTTCCCTGAATGCAGGATAAATTTGTCCCTCTGCAAACTTTAATGTATTTTATTGGAATGTTGTTTCAGAGCAGCTCAAAGAACCACCTTCTTGTGAAGAGGAAGGAAAATGGTACGTGGTTTTCCCAAAGTTTCAAAATCTGAAAAAATGTGCTGTAGATTTGTATAACCCTCTTTACTCTAACAACCCTAAATAACAATCGTGTGTAGAGTTTTTCTGTTTTTTAACCCTATTTAATCTCAGTAGAGGTTTGTTTGACACTTTTTAATTTTTTTCTGGTTCAGTTCAATGTGTCTGGTAATTTTTAAACATTTGTATGCCTATGTATATGTACAGAGGAAAATTTGCGGACATTTGTGTGGTAAACATGTTGGTCTCAAATGATAGATCAGTGCAAAACACATCCTTACATGAATAACTCATATGGGATGGATATACTTATGATGGGATTAAAAATAGTGTTCTGCATCAAGTAATTTGCTGCACACATGCACATCTGTCTTATTGTCTTCAAGTCGTAAGCAGGATCAACACCTTGTTTAAAGAAATGCAAATGTTATGTGGGGATGTCTGATAAGATCCAGTACTCTCTTGCATGCATGTCTCTTATTTTCTTTTAACAGCATATTAAGAATATAATCAGCGTAGACACAAAACTAGAACATTACCAGTATGTGTTCAGATACTCTACACTCATTAAACAACTGCATTTCTGGTTTGTAACATTTAAGTGTATAGATGCATTACTAAACTGTAATAAAACAGAATAAATTTAATTTCTCAAGTGTCATTAATTACACTCAATGTTTAAACTCTCAAGATTAATCAGGATAATCAAGAATAAACTGAATATTTCAGAGGCCCATGAAAAGGTAATAGGAAATTATGCACGCACCAAATAAAAGTTAAATGAGCATACTGATTAAATGTATGAGGACTTCCTTCATGAGGGCAAGAAGTGCTCCAAGAACTGGCAAACATTTTCTAAATGTATTTTACTTTGTGCTGAGATATCTGATCCACTGCTATTAATTCAATTCAGTTTATTTATTATAGCGCCAATTCACAACACATGTTGTCTCAAGGCACTTCACAAAAGTCAGGTACATACATTCCAATTAATCCTAACAATTGAACAGTGCAGTCAGATTCAGTTATTTATTCAAATTGGATAAAAAAGTTTTTCTATCTAAGGAAACCCAGCAGATTGCATCCAGTCAGTGACTTGCAGCATTCACTCCTCCTGAATGAGCATGTAGAGACAGTGGACAGTCACTGGCGATGACTTTGCAGCAATCCTTCATACTGAGCATGCATGTAGCGACAGTGGAGAGGAAAAACTCCCTTTTAACAGGGAGAAACCTCCAGCAAAACCAGGCTCAATGTGAGCGGCCATCTGCCACGACCGACTGGGGGTTTGAGAGAACTGAGCAGAGACACACAAAGAATACAGAAGCACTGATCCAGGAGTACTTTCTATGGGAAGGAAAAGTAAATGTTAGTGGATGTAGTCATTTCATCTAGAAAGAAAGAACAGATAAACTTTAAGCCAGTTTTCAAGGTTAGAGTCTGAAAGAGAGCACATATAATTAGTTACAGTAAAAGCTCAGTCAATTGCTATATATAGGAAAGAGAAAGGGTCAAACACTGAAAGACAGGGCCAAGTGTACCATCTGTAGAAGGTGAGCATTAAGTTGTTGCCAGCAGAAGCTTGGACAATACCCCTCTCCAGAAAGGTGTCACAGGTAAACACAGAGTCAGGCCAGGTGTAGCTTCTAGGAAGAGAAAAGAGAGAGAACATAAAGTTAAAAACTGAAATAACAGCAAATAATGCAGAATTGGAGAGTAGTGTGAGAATGTAGCAAAGAGGGTGAAAGTGGTCATTATGTCCTCCAGCAGCCTAAGCCTATAGAAGCATAACTACAGAGATAGTTTCAGTTTATTTATTTATATAGTGCTTATTTACAACAATGTCATCTCAAGGCACCCCACAAAGGGTTCGGAACGGCGCGGGGCCGCCTGGGAGGCCAGACCAAACCACCGAGTGCCAGAGCCCGGCCACCCCAGAGCGGGCCACGTGTAGGGGCACTAAGTAAAATAATATACTGATAAAGTTTGCCCATCTAGAGCCCACTGATGGCCATTGTTATACTAAAAACCACAAGGATCGGGATACCTCTCTCTGTCTGACTGATTATAACCACTGGAAAAGAGGTCATACAGGTAGCAGAAATGGAGGGTGTGTTTGCACCTCAACCATAACTGAGCCGGTTTAGGCTAAACCTCACTCCCCCTTACTCCATCCAACAGGGAGGGAGGAAGGCGGAGGTAAAAAATAAGGAAGATAGCTCAGGATAACCTAAGCCACTCTAACTATAAGCTTTATCAAAAAGGAAAGTTTAAGCCTAGCCTTAAAAGTAGACAGGGTGTCTTCCTCACGGACTAAAACTGGGAGCTGGTTCCACAGGAGAGGAGCCTGATAACTAAAGAATCTGCCTCCCATTCTACTTCTAGAGACTCTAGGAACCACCAGTAAACCTGCAGTCTGAGAACGAAGTGCCCTGTTAGGAACGTATGGAACAATCAGATCTCTGATGTATGATGGAGCTAGATCATTAAGGGCTTTATATGTGAGGAGGATAATTTTAAATTCTATTCTGGATTTAATAGGGAGCCAATGAAGGGAAGCTAAAATAGGAGAAATATGATCTCTCTTTTTAATTTTCATTAGAACTCTTGCTGCAGCATTTTGAATCAGCTGAAGGCTTTTTAACTGCATTTTGTGGACATCCTGATAGTAAAAAATTACAGTAGCCCAGCCTTGAAGTAACAAATGCATGGACTAGTTTTTCAGGGTCACTCCTGGACAGGATATTTCTAATTTTGACAATGATCTGGAGATGAAAGAAGGAAATCCTAGAAACCTGTTTAATATGGGATTTAAATGACATGTCCTGGTCAAAAATAACACCAAGGTTTTTTACTTTATTACCGGAGGTCAATTTAATGCCATCCAGGTTAAGTGATTTAAATACTCCAGTTCAAAGATGACAACGTCTGTCTTGTCTGAATTTAGAAGCAGAAAATTCAAAGTCATCCAAGTTTTTATGTCTTCAAGACATGCTTGTAGTCTATCTAACTGGTTAGGCTCACCAGGATTTATGGATAAGTAAAGCTGAGTATCATCAGCGTAACAGTGAAAATTTATCCTATGCTGCCTGATAATTTGACCTATTGGAAGCATATATATAGTAAAGAGAATTGGTCCAAGTACTGAACCCTGTGGTACTCCACAGTTAACTCTGGAGTTTAAAGATTATTTATCATTTACATGAACAAACTGGAATCTGTCAGACAAATAAGATTTAAACCAGCCTATCGCTGTTCCCCTGATCCCTACAGCATATTCCAGCCTTTCTAAGAGAATATTATGGTCGACTGTATCAAATGCAGCACTGAGATCTAACAGAACCAGTACAGACACAAGTCCATTATCTGAGGCCATAAGAATATCATTAGTGACATTCAGCAGAGCTGTTTCAGTGCTGTGATGAGCTCTGAAACCTGACAGAAACTCTTCAAACAGGTCATTGCTGTGTAAATGCTCACACATTGGATTAGCAACTATTTTCTCAAGAATTTTAGATAAGAATGGAAGATTGGATATAGGTCTGTAATTTAAGTCATCTTGATCAAGGGACGGCTTCTTAAGCAAAGGTTTAATTACAACTACCTTAAAAGCCTGTGGTACATATAAATTTACTAAGGATAGGTTAATCATACCTAATATGGGGCTGGTAATCAGAACACTTCCTTAAATAATTTGGTTGGGATTGGGTCTAACATACAAGTTGAAGGTTTAGTTGAAGGTTTAGATGAAGCTATTAAGCATACAGCTGTTTCTGTTACTCTTTTTTAGTTGTGAGTATTATGTAATTAAAGGGTTTAAAACTGACAATTGTCTGTGTTTTTTGGTCATTACAAATGTTTCTGTCTAATGCTGGACGGAAGCGTATTACCTTCCAGATCTTTGGGAAAATCCTCTGTGACTCCACAACACCTCTCATTTGCAAAACAAGACTCAAACAGCGCAGGTCTAGACATGATGACTAGCAGCTCCCAGAAACAAGATGCAATTTAATCAACTTCACAGAAACAGCGCGCTGGAAGCTGTGTGTCAGGTCACAATCAGAAGCTGAGACCTCAGGAGTTTAATCTGAACTTTCAAAGAAATCCAATTAAAAGCAGGGACTAAAGAGACTAACTGGACATGAAAATACCCTATGTAACACTTCTGTACAATAAAAACTATGGTGTTTTCTTAGTATGGCACTTGGGGAAATAAGGGCTATTTGCAGCTGCTATTATCAAAGCTTTTGTGTGGAGGAAATGTGGATTTCTCTCTTGGCACAAAGACTCTTTATGTGCTCAGTTTGTTTTTCTCAGGTCATATTTGGCTGCTTTTTCTCTGGAGGAACGGGAAAGGTAAGTGTAACAGATAGGTGCTATGGACTAAGAACATTTCTGTTTTATATTGTGTGTTGTTGTGAACAGAGAGCAAATTAAACCCTCACTACGGTTCACTTTATGACTTGAAATATGGATGTGCAGGCATTTTCGGCTCTGTGCTGGAGTAACACAAAAATAAAGCTTGGCCTAAGGAATTGTAGGGGAGAGAGAGACAGAGAGAGAGAGAGATTTAAATTGCAAGTCGCTGCCCATGGAAACTTGGAATTCACTAATTTGCTTGCAATTACCTTTTAACCAACAGAACATTATATAGAAGCATTAATACTCAAAGACTGTGCACATTTACATTCTAATTTCCTTACATTGCCATTTGTTTGATGTTGCACAAGGAAGCTGTGTGTTTAAAACTTTCAAAACTGTCTAAATGCATAGTCTGTGCAAATTTCTGAATACGATGAAACTTACACAATAGTCTAAAATAATTATTTTAAATTGTTCCTGACATTTACTAAATAGAAAAAAATGGTAATCCTTATTGACCTAAAACACAAAATGTTTAGTCAGATTTAATGTCACAGTGAGAAAAAAAGGTTGTGTATCTTTTTATAATGTGTATGTAAATATCTGATTTTAACTGTATGCATGCATTTTAAAAACTAATTATGCAGTATATCATAGATTTTTAGACACTGTATAGGTCTTACACGTCAAGAAAGGCCCATCAGTTCTCTTCAATTCAAATTATAATGTGAAAGAGTCTCATTTGCTTAAAAAGTACATTCCTCCTCTGCATATATTTTTGTCCATCTCTAGATATTGCAACACAGAGTGGCTGATCTTCAAAAGGTTTTCGTGTATAAAAACATGTGCAAACTGGATTATGTGCGCAAAGCTGATCCACAAACTAGGTGCAGATCGAACTGCGTGTGTAAAAGAAGAGCAGCAGCGTGCGCAAACGTTTTAGCGTGTTTGCCTTCATGAATATGCCAAATATATGCTAATATACATGAATATATGCAAACTGTTCATGATGACAGCCAGTAACACACACAAAATTCTCATTTGAATAGGGAAGTCTGCACCACTTTTGCATCTGTTTTCCTTTGCGCACGCAATCTTTCTAGATCATCTGCAACACGCCCACTTATTACAAGTGCAATTTTCTTTTTGCACAAGCAATTTAGAGCTCCTTATTTGTAATCTGTCAAGATCAGGCCCAGAATGTTTTAAATCAAATTTGAGGCAGTTAGACAGCCTGCGACCTTTGAATTTTTCTAAACTAGATCAAACAACCACAGCTCAGGCCACGATTAAAGGGCATGTGGGTGGATTAACAGCTGCAGCAGCAGAGATGGGCTAAGGAGTCCCATATGTTTCAGCTAACAGGGTCATAATAAAAGCCAGTGCTCTTATTAAATTTTTTGAGCTTTTGCTTCATGGTAAACCTCATTCTATCCATAGGTTGATTTAATTTATACCACTCACCGCCAAAGGCTGCTTCAGAATCAAAATTCAGACATCAGGCTCGGAGCATAATTGTCTGTTATATCAAATTTCCATACATGGGTGCCAGTTCAATTTTGCACCTCAGCAGTGCTTAATGCAAAAAGAGCACCTTCTAGGGACGCACAGCTTAGATTCAGCTGAATGAATTCCTTTTATATGTAATGCATAATGTTTGAAGAGGGAAAAACAGATCTGTAACATTAAGCCTGAAGTGTTTTTTAACATATGACACTGAGCAAAAGTGTTTGAAAGGGCAGTCAAAGAAATACTAAGGTAAATGTGTCATTAAGAAACCAGAAATACATTAGCAGTAGGGCATTTTTTCTCAGGTTGTAGTTAGACCACTTTTAAAATTAAAATAGCTTTGAATGACTTTTTATAACTGTCATGATATGACATCCTGGGACTTGGTTTGTGTTTTTGTGTTAACTGTGTTTAGGTTTATGTTTTCCTTTATTGTTTATTAGTTCCACCTGTCCCCTCTGCCTCCCTGCCAGCTTGTCACACCTGTTCTTAGTTTCTGTGATTACCTGCCTTTGTTTTCTCCCTGTATATTAGTTGGTCTGTGTTCTTTGTTCCCCGCTGGTTTCTCCATCACTGTTCCTCGTCACTACCCTTGTTGATGTTCAGTTTTGCTATCTTGGAGAACTGAGTACTCATGTAGGTTTTTGGCTCTGAACTCGGTCATGTACCTGCAGTGATTTTTGTGACGCTTTTGACGGTTTTGGAATAAAACCTCAAGATTAACTCATCATGCGGCTGCCAAGCTCTTTTCTGCACTTTGGTCCGATTCAAACACTTAACGTGATAATAACATGCCCTATAAATACTGAAAGACGTTGCAGAGTGGCTAAAGATGCTTACAGCTAAATAAAAATAGGAACAAAGCACAATATTTTACTTGTGTACTATTTAATCAAATGTACGCTAAAACCACTTTAATATATTTCATCAGGATGTGATAGACCAACCCTACATAATCATGTAGTGGAAGAAAATACATTTTCTGCAAATGAAAATCTGAAAAGTGTGACATGCAGTTTTATTCAGCCCCTTTACCCTGATATTCTTAACTAAAACATAATGCAACCAACTGCCTTAAGAAGACAACCTGTGTGTAATTTAATCTCATTATAAATGTAATTGTTCTGTGAAGGCCTCAGAGGTTTGTCGGAGAACATTAGACAACAAACCACATCACAAAGACTAAGAACCACAGCAGACAGGTCAGGGAGAAAGTAAAGCAGTTTAAAGCCAGCTTAGATTATAATACAACATGGAAATGTTTGAACATCTCACTGAGCACTGTTCAAAACGTTGTGCACAGTTGTGCACTCCACAAAACTGGTCTTTTTGGAAGAGTTTTAAGGAGAAATACATAGGAGTTCTGGCTTGAAGTCTGCATAAGTCTTGTTGGAAAAACGGAAAACAAGTGAAATAAGGAGATCTGCCACAATTAAAGTTAAGCCCAACACACAACACGCAATGTATGGCGGGAAAACTAACAACCTGAACAAACCACTATGAAGCATGCTGGTGTAAGCATCATTATGTAGAACTCTTTTCTTTTACAAGGGCAGAGAGGTTTGTCAGAGTTGATGGGAAGATGGAAGGAGCCAAAGACAAGGCACAGTTTATTTTTATAGCATATTTCAGCAACAAAACAATGCTGGACAAATACCTGTTAGAAGTTACAAAAAACTTAAGACTTCAAGTAATGTTTACCATCCAACAGGACAGCAACTCCAAACATACAGCCAAAACTACAATGGAATGGTTTAAATAAAAGCAAATTTATATGTTAGAATGGCATATCCAAGTCTGAACCTAAACCCAAAGGGGAATCGTTGGCAATACTTCAAGATGTTTCCAGATGCTCTCCATCCAATCTGACTGAGTTTGGACTATTTTGCAAAGATGAATGGGCAACAATTTCAGTCTCTCGATGAGCCAAAAGACTTGCAGCTGTAATATTAGTGAAAGGTGGTTGTATGTATTGATTAAAGGGAGCTGAATAAAAATGCAGGCCATACTTTTTGGATTTTTACTTGTATACATTGAAAACCATGTGCATTTTTCCTTTAACTTCACAGTTACATGCACTACATTGCCTAGTATATAAAATCCCAATAAAATACATTTAAGATAGTTGTTTTAACTTGACGTTATGTGAAAAAAGCCAACAAGTATAAAACTGTTTGCACTGTCAGAAAAATTCAGTTTTATAGTTGGGAGATGGATTTTCTCTGAACGCATTATTTAAGCATTTCTTATCTAAAACATGAGCTGCCATAGTATTGAGGTTCTTCCTATTATTTCTCTGCATGTGTGAAAAACAAGTCAAAGCAACAGTTTCAAAAATCTTAATGCTTTTTGCTCTCACCTACACTACACCTAGTTTCCAAGTGACAACCACAACAGTGGCTGGCTGACAGCTTCACACAATGAAGGGTGTTTAACGCATGGTTGTATTTATAGACTGAACAAACGTTTTGTTGACACCCTTAAAAACCTCACCGTGGTTCCTACAATATTCATACCTTCAGTCTATAATGGTTTATTTGCAAAGAGATGAAGCTGATAAGAGCCAAATTATAAAGTGTAGATGTGTGCCAAATTCTTGGCATCATCATGTACCGGCTAGCAGCTAAAACCCAAAGGAGAAATGCTCACTAATTGAGGTCAGGAGTTCTCCTTACTGGACATTTAAACTCTGTTTTTAGCCCATTTTGTCTGCATTTTCTAACATGGCGAAATGGAGGACCATCCCCTTGGAGTGCTGTGCTTAAATTAAATGCCTTATAATATGTCAGACCTCTTGTCACCAAGGTGGATGGAAAAACAGCTCCCATGCCTATTGGTGATGTGGGTGAGCAAAGTCTCAGTGCTGCTTTATTCATTAAATAGACCTATAATAGCTTCATCTGAGCAGCTGCAGCAGCTGCTGCTGAGATTTCAAGTCAATGGACTTGTCAATCAGAGTCTCTCTGGGATGCAGCGATACCTTTTCAGGTCCTGTAGATTCAGAGCTGGTGGGTGGAGAAAGAAGCATTTTAAGTGTCACAGCAGTCAAGCAGCTGTCTGATGGAGTTGACATGATTCAGATTACCTCACAAAACTTCATTTAAATAACAACAAATGCAAATAAGAGCAGAATGTGTTGATAGAGGCTTGGTGCACACAGTACAAACATACAAATAAGCATGTCTTTAACTGTTTGTCAGCCTCTGTGTATTGGTCTTCTAGCAAAGGTATACAGCACTGATGGTCTTCTTGTTCACCTTAATGTACAGTTCAGCCACACCATCAGTACTACCGTGGGGGAAAAATATGTATTCAGTTAATTATTTTTTGCAAGTTTTCCCACTTGTAAACAAATGACCAGTCCGGTATTTTAATCAAAAATGTATACAAAAATACATAAAAGTTAGAAAATAGATTGTTGGTCACAGTGTGACGTACACATTTGTTCACCAAACACATATTTCTGTGTTGCCACTTGGCAGCTCAAAGCTTCGGCTCCCTCCACTGATTTTCAGTACGATTCAGGTCTGCAGACTGGGAAGGTTACTCCTTGTGGTCCTGAGGCACTGTTATGCTCAAAGAGCCGTTCATGACCCATCTTCTATAGGAAGGAAAGTTCTTATGCAAGGTCTTTTAGTATAGGATTGTCCTTTGGCCCTTCAGTGTGGTGAAGTTGTCCTGCCCCCTTATCAGAAATACAGTCCCAAGCATAATGTTATATCGTCTATTCAACCCCTCAATGCTTGATTAATGGGATCGTTTTGCTTATCTTTATCTTCAAACATGGTGAGTTGAGTTTATGCCAAAGTGGTCAAACTTTCTGTGGTCTTATCAGGCCACACTACGTTTTAATGTTCCTTCTTTAACTCGTTTAGATGTTCAGTGGCAAACCTGAACTGAACATGTACCTTCTACAGGTTGTAAAGTTAATTTATTTCAGTAAATCAATTCAGAAAGTGAAACTCATACTTTAAATAGATTCAGTATACATTGAGTGATATATTTCAATTGTTTGTTTCTGGTAATTTTGATGATTATGACATACAGCTAAGGAAATTACTGTTGTTTCGCAGCAGAAGATCTTGGGTTTGATTCCTGCTCAGGGTCTTCCTACGTGGAGTTTGCATTTTCTTATTAGTTTCTTTTTCTGTTACTTTTCAGTTATACTGTATTCGGTCTTTGTTTCCTAGTCCTCCCAGTCTGGTTCTCTTTATCTTAATTTTCCAGCCCCTCTTTATAGGTTAGCTTTTGTTATTGTTTACTTTTATTCTTGTCCTCGCTTCCTCTGCCTCATTCACAGTTTGTTCTTTCAGTATTGGTTTTTAGTTTCTTTTAGGGTCGGCTCACTATCTTGTCTTTAGTCCTTTTCCTCATTTAGTTCTATTAGGTTCACCTGCTCCCTCTGCCTTCCTGCCTCCTTGTCTCACCTGTTCTTAGTTCCTTTGATTACCTGCCTTTGTTCTCCCTCAGTATATTAGTTGGTTCTGTTTCTTTGTCCTTTGCTGGTTCCTCCGATCACATTACCTGATTTGCTCAGTGTTTGCTACGTTCCTACAGTACAACGCAGAAGTTTCGATTGTACTCATGCCTTAGCATCTGCGGTAAGTTCTGCTATGTTTTGCTTGTTCATGACTTGTGAATAAAACGTAAGATCACAATGAAGATGCTGCTGCCAAGCTCTTGCCTGCGCTTCAGTCCACCCCAAAACCACAACGTGACAGCATCTTTGATGGATGGAAAGATTATATTCATTCATTCATTCATTCATCTTCTATACCACTTATTCCATAGCGGGTCACGGGGGAGCTGGTGCCTATCTCCAGCAGTTTACGGGCGAGAGGCAGGTCAAGAATCCATCGCAGGGCAACACAGAGACATACAGGACAAACAACCATGCACACACCCATTCACACCTAAGGGCAATTTAGAGAGACCAGTTAACGTAACAGTCATGTTTTTGGACTGTGGGAAAAGCCGGAGTACCTGGTGAGAACCCACGCATGCACAGGGAGAACATGCAAACTCAATGCAGAAAGACCCCCGGCCGGGAGTCAAACCCAGGACCTTCTTGCTGCAAAGCAACAGTGCTACCAACTGCACCACCTAGAATCTGGAATCCATCAGAAGGATGGATAATACTTTTACTAAATTACTGTGTCTATAATATAAAGGTGTGGATGTGTAAAAATTTCATAATTTAGTTTTGAAAAGCCAAAAGACATTGTTTTTCGTTCCCAACAATGTGGCTGCAGCTCATCCCTAATGCTGCCTGAAAATGGTTAATATTGCCCCAATAGTTAAATCACTGACACCATTTTTGTAAAATAATTATAGATTATAATAGATTATAAAGTAATAGATTTTATCTTTATCCTTTTCTCCTAAAAAAAATGCCATTAGGATGATTGTAGATTATTTCACTAACAAACTATTTAAAACTGAAGATCAAAAGTGAAGCTTCAAAATATTTAAAATCTAATTTATTCAGTTTGTCTTCACTGCCAAAATCTGATCAATAAATTATGTTATCTAAACACAAGATTTTAACACAAAAAGAGAAATTACATTTTTTTACATAAAAAAGAAAATTAAAACTAACAATTGCGGTGATTGTAATCAGCTTTATTAATTATTAAAATAATGAAAAACGATAAATTGAACTCTGGTTGGTGCATACCAGCTGTGGTATATAACTGAGAGCCAGTGCCCAGCGGAGAGCGATTAATTGACAGTGACTGTTTCATGTCTACAGGACAGCAATAGAGCTATGACTCCTGCAGCCAGAGTGCTCTTAAGAGAACACAAAGGCAGCTTGGTCTGAAAAGGCTACCTCAAAGCATGAATACTAATGGAATTGATTTATACCTCCATTTCCTGCTGGTGTACTTAAGGAGGCAGTGCTCTTGTATGTTCAACAGCCTGAAGTGAAGAAAAAGGCAGCGACGCAGGCAAACCATCAAACATATGGTAGTCCTACTGCAAAAAGAACAGCCGGGTCTGTAGCCTTTAACATTGTCCAGTAGAGGTGGATTAGGTGAATATCAGAGCAACTCAATGGTGAAAAAGTAGCCACAGAAAACCTTGCTGTTGTCAATTAGTGTCAAAATGTAAGATGTATGATTGAAGGCTGGTTGCAAAGCCAACACAAATCTACATCTGGAGTATATTGCTTTTAGGAGGTCATGAAAATTCTGAAGTCAGTCATAACTCAGATGAAAATCAATATCAAGCTAGTGGTATTGAGTCATGATGTATCATGATCTATATTTTTGTTCCTGTTGCCTGTTTTAGTGCTACTGAACTAGAATCTGTAACATTTTTAGAAGCATTGGACTGTTTCCAAATGTCTGGATTATGGAGTAGTTGACACTTTCGCTTTATTGCAAGAAAGCAGCTAGTGATGCCGCTAAGGAGTTATCATTGGGAGCAAAGCCTAACCTTATAAACTCCCTGGCCCTGCCCACCATCCAGTCGCACAGTCAGGACCAAACGTGTTCATACCCCTGGCAGATTTAGGTTTAAAGCAATATAATATTTTGGAGTGGCCCAGCCAGAGTGCTGACTTCATTCTTATATATAATATATGGAGGGAGTTCAATGGCAAAGAGACCTTTGTGCCTCAAAGACTCGGAACTCCTCACTAAAGAAACCTTGTCCAAATAGTTGAACATCCATACTATACCTCCAACTGTATTAACTGTGAGAATTATAAAATAAAATGATCCCTCCCCACAATTTGTAATACAAAGAAGTCTAATCTTTTAATCTGACATTTAAAAACAAGAACAGTAAATCAATTTAGCTTGAATCCCTTGATAAATCTTATTTATAGTGAGTATTGAATGTATATTATTTATAAAGTGCTGTCCTTGACTTTTAATAAGCTGATATTGAATCAAAATGGGTCAAGATTTCCTTGCAAAAATTTAGTTTGGTCCAAGACAGAGAACAACACAAAGCCTACATTTTAATGCGCAGAGAAATAATTTTACTATATATGTATATGATTGACTGGGTTGTCATGTTTGAAACACAATATTAACAAGGAATTTTCACTGTAGAAATAAACCACATGGAAGATAAACTCCAATTTGCATTAATATGAACATTTCTATGACAGTTTAAAAATAGCACAAAGCTAACAGTCTTTGAAAAAGCCTAATTTATAATTAAAGCTTTATTAGGCATCAATTGAAAAATGTCAAAGCATGCCAGTTGATTGATTCTACTTTAATTAGCTTCTTTCAGTGTAGCAATAAAACATTTTTAAAAGTCGTGATTCCTAGTTCTTTTATGGATAGATTTGCATAATGTAGAATTTTGGGATATTCTCATATCACTGATGCACTAACAACAAACAAGCCTATATGGCAGAGCTGACAATGGCATCATTTTGATAAAATCACAAGTCAGGTCTCTCTTCAGTCATAATTTCAACAACACAGCATATTCCGTTTACAGCCCTTTTCACTTTTATTGATGTTAAAATTGCCCTGCGATGGACTGGCGACGTGTCCAGGGTGTACCCAGCCTCTCGCCCATAGACTGCGGGAGATAGGCACCAGCTTCCCCGTGACCCACTATGGAATAAGCGGTAGAAAATGACTGACTGACTGACTGATGTTAAAATCCCAGTTAAAAGAAAAAAATAAAGCCATTTTTAAATGAAAGACATGATTGACCGACAGAAACATTAGCATGTGATTTACACTAAAGGTCTTTGCATACTGATCGTCATGCAATGGGATGGTCCAAAACTGTAAGGTTAAGTCTTAGTCTCACAAATTAAGTGTGATCTTTCACCAGAATCCAGAAATACAGGCCTCTACCTGTCAGAACCCTGCAGTATATTGCAGTTTGAATGCAGAAACACAAGACTATGAAAAATTATATGAAATCACTTTATTTTCAGTGTGCGGTGATTCCATCTTTGCAGGAAAGTTACATATTGAAATATTTCTCTAAAATAGCATGCAGTGAGATTAACAGGTGGAGCTTTGAAACAGAGAGGACACAACGTTTATATCCACAACCTTGCCTAAATCGCACACCGAAAGCATGCATACATTTTTGTCAACACATAAGGAGGATACAGAGAGGAAGGGGGCGGAAGAAGGATTAGGAGATGTTGCAGTACAATGTAATGCACCAAATAAACATTTTTTTCTTTTTTCTTAAAACACCAGCCACCAGAGAACAGACACAGGACTGACAACAGACAAGAAAAAAACTGCACCAGAAATAGCATCTCCTCAACACATACAGAACAGAGAAGAGACAGATCCAAGAAGAGAGAAACAGCAGACAGTTACATTCAAGTCACATCAAAGGATTATTCTTCTAGAAGCCATGTTATTTATATTCAGGCAGTTTTTAAAACCTATTAATGGGTGTATGATTGACACAAATAAGTGACTTCCAATTGTTGTCCATTTTTGATACAACATGCACTACATAGCAAAATATTTCCCAATGACTTGGGCAGTTTGTTTGGGCAGTAGAAGAGCAATACATTTTCTATTTATAGGATGATAATGATAAATGTATTTATGATTGTATTTGATGGTATATTAGTTACAAATAGTGACTGAATTTCATAGCATGAGTCTGATAATTAATTTTGAATGCAAATCATGAATGCATCATTTACAAGGGCAGTATTTGTAGCTTTCTGAAATGTTCTAAGACCAAACATGTTCAGAAGTTAAAGGTCACTGCAGCCTAAGTTGCTAGAAGCAAGGAAACAAGGTTGCTAGCCAAGAAACTGTTCATTTAAAGGCAGTGGTTGCAGTTTCTAACATAATCTGGGACTGAAGATATTCTAAATTAAAGGTCGCTGTGATGCAAATTACCTTATTAGCAATGAAACTACCATCTTAAAGGCAGTAATTGTAGCTTTCTAAAACATTTTGAACAAAACAATAAAAGGTTCTCACCTGTGATTAAAGTAGCTTGCTTGCAAATAGAGTAACCATTTAGGGTGTTCTCACGTTGCTTCTTGGCAGCTACCTAAAGTATTATTGGGCAAAACGTTAAAAAATCAAGGTTAACTGAATGATTATTTGCTTGACGGCAATGACACTATGTTGCAAGCTATAAGGCTGCTTAATTCAGGGAAGTAAATTAAGTTTCTAAAATATTCTTGAGTTAAACATTTAAAAATCAAATGTAACTGTACAGTAACTCTAGTAATAAACTAGACTGCCAGCTATGAAACTGGTCAATGTATAGTCCTAGATACTAAAATATTATCAGGTTTAAACACAAAAAATAAATGTAACTAATTTACCTTAGATGTTGCTGCTCGACAGTTTTGCAGGAAACCATAATATTATTTAGCTGAACATTTTCAAAAATAATAATAGCTGTTGACTAGTTAAGTTGATAGCAGTGAAACTACTAATGTTTTTTAATAGTGATGCTAATTTAACAACAGCTGTAGTTAACTTCTACTAATCAAACATCAAGCTATAATACCTGAGAATATACTAAAACAAAAATGAAAACTCTTGTACTAAATCTGCTATCAACATCAATATTCTTTGGTATAATTAAATAACTGCTCTTATAGCTGAGATATGAAGCATGGAAACAACTATGAGATGGTTGACTGCAAACATACTCTTTCAACAGCGGCTGGCAATTTACAAATGCATTGAATTCACAAGATGTTAAATAAATGTGCTCATTACAGCAATGTTGTGTGGTATACTGTATTTTACATAACAACTGAATCACATTTAGAAGGAACAGGAATACACACATTGTGGCAAAATGTGTAGTTTTGAAAACCTCAGTTACGACTACACCTACTGTGTGCAAGTGGACCACAAAATATTTATTAAAAAATGTACCACAACATTTAAATTACTGTTCTCAGAAGCACATTGATGATTACGTAGATTTGATTTTGGACTTTCCTGTACATGGCAGCTGAAATTACCCTTTAATTAGCATTGGCACTCATGTCATCACTTTCACTGTAGATTAGATTGAATCTTTTATTTTTGATTGTTATAAAAGCACAGATAGATTTAAGGTGTACATTGTGATGTAAAAGTCTGAAAGGCAAAGAAGGCATTGACTGTGGCCTACTAGAATTTTATCTGTAATTAAGTGGATTACCAGCATAAATCTGGTGGAATGTCGGAAATATCTGGAATGTTTAACAAGACACTCTGGAATGAAGAGAAATTAAAAACAAATGCAAACAAAAATAAATCACTTTTAATCTTCAAGTCTACATTTGTGCAGCTTTTTACCAGAACAGAATATATGATGCAATGTTAAAAAAATGTATGATCATGAAGCTTTTAGGCAAAGTTTTGTGAATAATTTCCCATTGTGCTAGCGTACCCCATTAGATTACACTGTTTGTGTATGCCAGTTTATGTGTGATTAAAATACTTTAATGACATGAAGCAAATTGTCCCACCTTCCCTCTTTTTGCTGTTTTAATTGAACATATGGGACCTACAAAAGTTTCACTGTTACTACATCATGTCGACACACGTGTGCCTTTAACATCGACTAACACATTTAGGGGTAACTTTAAAACACAAAACAATGAAGATTGTCTGTTATTGCTGATTTTGGAACTATATTCCCACTTGTTAAACCAACAGACACAGGACAACTTCATTTTGAACAATATATTGCACTATTGTCACTGTCTGTTCACATATAGTGTGTACACAACGTAGTTGTGTTTGTAAAATTTTTTTTTTTTTTTCTTTTACAATGAAAAACACAGATATAGAACACTCAGCTTCAAATTAACCAGCCAGGTTAAACTTAAACACATACTGATTCAAAAGAAGATTAAATAACACTCGCAAACACAGATTTTCCTAAGTGACAATAATAACCAGTGAATTTCTTGAATTTATAGAATTTTACTCTCCTGCTTTAAGACAAGTTTTACATATGGAGAAAAACTGTCTCCCTGGAAGAACATTTTGTACTATAAGTCAGTAATCTCTTAATGTACAATGAAGTTGAATGAAATGTTTTACTTAAATAAGTCTTGAAGGACCATTTATTGCCTGAAATACCAGCATCTTCTCTTTCATCAGTACACATGAAATGGAATCCATTTATGCACCATATATACATCACCTCATAGGTATCCCCTGCATGCATACGAAATAAACAAATCGAAATATGTCATTACAAATAAATTCCTTCACTTCCTGGTTTACACGTTTCCAATATAGTGCTTATATTACACATTCACTGTGCACCAACGAGAACATGATGATCAAATTAAAGGTGAACGCCCACAATGGAGAACCAATAAAAATGCATGTATCTATATACACTGTATGTATCAAAGATCAGCAGGAATGTAAAAGGATAAAGGACATTTTAATTAAATTTAAAATGATTTGGATAATTCCCAAAAGTTAAAAATATGGCTTATACTCTTAGTTATCTTGTTAAATGTCGTATTTCACTCATATATAGTATTCTTTTATATCAATGAGGCTATTTACAAACAGAAAAGCGGTTGTTGGCGATGTTTGGACTTTTTCTGAGCAATGGGTTGAAAAGATGTTGTCAGATTACCTGAAAATAAAGAGATCTGTGTAGGTGTTTTTGTCATTTGTAAGACAGGATAATAGATTATCATGTCAGAAACTCTGTTCATGATATTTAAAGTATGAATCACTGTCTAAGATTGGCTAGATTAGCTCAAAGACAGAATCATGGCACGCTGCGTAATTCCAGGACACTTGGTATTTGGTTTAATGGGATGGGATGTGTGTGGACAAGAGTGTGACGGCAGGTGGGAGTAGGACATGCTGGTACAGCATTAATTAGGATGTTATAAGAGGTTAGCCGTATTTCTAAACAAAACCCTGTTACTTTTTATTGAACATATCCATCAGAGGGGCTGGGATGAATTTCATGACCGTATCCACGATGCTCTCCTCTTCCTCCTCATCACCACAGCCAGTGGGGACGGCCTTTTTAGGACGGGTAAGGCTGCCCTCTGAGGCTTGCTCCATAGCAGCTGCTGCCTCGGCTTCCTTCTCCTCCTTCTTCTTGATGCCATACTGCAGGAACAAGTGTGGAAACAAACAGTAGGTCAGATTTGAAAAGTATGTTTACATTTTGATTTAGAGAACTGCTTTCTGTTCACATTTGTTGCTTTACAAAAATAAAACAATGTAAAAAAAAAAAGAAACAAAACAGAAGATTAATGTAGACCCTGGGTCCTTTATCCTTTTGCCAATTTGTTCTCCCATTTCATGCCTGCACATTGTCCTTTCCTCTATTCCGACTTCTATTTTGTGGGGGGTTAATAAAGAGTTTCGTACCAATGTACTTAACTGTGTATCAGTTTAAGTATTTTAAAGAATACTTACTAAAGAATACCTATTTCTATATAATTGGTGTTGATGTTTATGTCATGGTTGGACTACTTTGCCCTTTAATGCAGTAAATACAATGTTTACAGTTCACCATGCACTAAAATGTATCAACAGCATTTGGGAGTAGCAGTTTTTATTGTTGGTGTATCTCTCCTGAAATTTGCTGTGCTTATGGGAGTGACTGTTGATGTTATAGATGATATAAGACTTTTTTAATTTGTGTTCGTGATGTCTGCTGCAAATCTAATTTCCTTCAGGTCATCAAAAAAAAAGGTGGTTATGAAAAATGACCAAAACTGTAAAGGTACAAAATGGCAAAAGGGCCAAATGAAAAAAAAAAGTTTTATGGAGCTGTTCCAATGTAATTTCCTAGATGGATGACTTTTCGTTGCTTTATTGTCTGCAAGTGAAATAAAAATCCATCCATCCATCCATCCATGTTTTGCTTATGTGGAAATAACAGGTCCAGGGGTGAAAACATAGACATCCCTCTCTCCAGTGATTCTCGCCTGCTCAATCTGGGGAACCCCTGGCCAGAAGGGTCATAAACGCTTCCAGTGGGTTCTTAGTCTGCTCATGGAGCCTCCTCTCAGCAGAATGTGCCTGGAAAACCTCCAAAGGAAGGCACATACAGGTCCTTCTCAAACAATTAGCATATTGTGATAAAGTTCATTATTTTCTATAATGTAATGATGAAAATTTAACATTCATATATTTTAGATTCGTTGCACACTAACTGAAATATTTCAGGTCTTTTATTGTCTTAATACGGATGATTTTGGCATACAGCTCATGAAAACCCAAAATTCCTATCTCACAAAATTAGCATATTTCATCCGACCAATATAAGAAAAGTGTTTTTAATACAAAAAACGTCAACCTTCAAATAATCATGTACAGTTATGCACTCAATACTTGGTCGGGAATCCTTTTGCAGAAATGACTGCTTCAATGCGGCGTGGCATGGAGGCAATCAGCCTGTGGCACTGCTGAGGTCTTATGGAGGCCCAGGATGCTTCGATAGCGGCCTTTAGCTCATCCAGAGTGTTGGGTCTTGAGTCTCTCAACGTTCTCTTCACAATATCCCACAGATTCTCTATGGGGTTCAGGTCAGGAGAGTTGGCAGGCCAATTAAGCACAGTGATACCATGGTCAGTAAACCATTTACCAGTGGTTTTGGCACTGTGAGCAGGTGCCAGGTCGTGCTGAAAAATGAAATCTTCATCTCCATAAAGCTTTTCAGCAGATGGAAGCATGAAGTGCTCCAAAATCTCCTGATAGCTAGCTGCATTGACCCTGCCCTTGATAAAACACAGTGGACCAACACCAGCAGCTGACACGGCAACCCAGACCATCACTGACTGTGGGTACTTGACACTGGACTTCTGGCATTTTGGCATTTCCTTCTCCCCAGTCTTCCTCCAGACTCTGGCACCTTGATTTCCGAATGACATGCAGAATTTGCTTTCATCCGAAAAAAGTACTTTGGACCACTGACCAACAGTCCAGTGCTGCTTTTCTGTAGCCCAGGTCTGGGGAATGCGGCACCTGTAGCCCATTTCCTGCACACGCCTGTGCACGGTGGCTCTGGATGTTTCTACTCCAGACTCAGTCCACTGCTTCCGCAGGTCCCCCAAGGTCTGGAATTGGCCCTTCTCCACAATCTTCCTCAGGGTCCGGTCACCTCTTCTCGTTGTGCAGCGTTTTCTGCCACACTTTTTCCTTCCCACAGACTTCCCACTGAGGTGCCTTGATACAGCACTCTGGGAACAGCCTATTCGTTCAGAAATTTCTTTCTGTGTCTTACCCTCTTGCTTGAGCGTGTCAATAGTGGCCTTCTGGACAGCAGTCAGGTCGGCAGTCTTACCCATGATTGGGGTTTTGAGTGATGAACCAGGCTGGGAGTTTTAAAGGCCTCAGGAATCTTTTGCAGGTGTTTAGAGTTAACTCGTTGATTCAGATGATTAGGTTCATAGCTCGTTTAGAGACCCTTTTAATGATATGCTAATTTTGTGAGATAGGAATTTTGGGTTTTCATGAGCTGTATGCCAAAATCATCCGTATTAAGACAATAAAAGACCTGAAATATTTCAGTTAGTGTGCAATGAATCTAAAATATATGAATGTTAAATTTTCATCATTACATTATGGAAAATAATGAACTTTATCACAATATGCTAATATTTTGAGAAGGACCTGTAGAAGACAAATTTTTCAGAGGGAAAAGACTCTCTTCTTTTGATTTACCATAGGTGAAAGCCAGAACGTAGATGAACCGACACATCAAGAGTACTGCTTTCTGGGTCAGCCTCTTCTACACCCCAACAGACTAGAGAACTGCTTGTATTACAACAAATGAGAACCCAATATGTCTATTCATTTCCCACTTCATCTGAAAGTTAAAAACACTGCCTTCAAATTCATATATATGAGGAAATCACGAAAAGGCAACCACACTGCTGACCCGGCAGTTTAAAGAACCAACTTTAATCAGCCATGACTGCCTCACTTTATTGATATGCCTTAATCTTCAGTGGTTTGAGATCTCCAGTTGATCATAACATTAAAATAAACCAGAGGTGTTAAGAAAATCAATACAGCCGAACAAGAGAGAAAAGGTTGAAGGGCACAGGAAGGTCAGCAAGAGGAGTAATGCTTAATGTAGAGGCAGAATAAAGAAACAACATCCAGCCTTCTCCATGATCTCTTTGCTTCTTTGCCCCCCCAGACATTTATAGGATTCTGGAGCCATAAATATTTTAGAGGAATGATATTACTAAATTATCAGCATTTAGACTGAACAGAGGCAGTCAAAATGTTTGTTTGCATTTTTGATTTAGGTTACAAGGATGTCTAAATGAGAGGATATGAAGATGCTAAATGATCTTCCTGCCAAGCTAAAGACTTGTCAGAGGAGGAGTCTCTGCCTAGAATCTACAGTATGATTTGCTTGGTCCATCTACCCTCACTGGCCACTTGTTAGGCACACCTATTGAGTTGCTTTTTGCAAATGCATATATGCATCTATAGGCGATGCCTAAAATGCTGACCTTTGACTAGGGCATGGTTGTGGGTGCCAGGTAGGCTGGTCTGGCAGTGCTGATCTGCTGGGATTTTCATGCTTAACCATCTTTCAGGTTTACACAGAATAGTAAAAACATACAGCAGATCTAGTCAGTGGAAATTGGGCCTTGTTGATGTCAGAGATCAGAAGGGTGGGCTGGCTGGTTTGATATGATAAAAAGGCAAGACAACCTCAAATAACCAATCTTTACAATCAAGTCATGAGGAATACCATCTCTGAAGGCAATATACATAGAACTTTGAAGCACGTGCTACAGCAACAGCAGACGACACTAGGTTCCCCCACAAGCAACTAATGAGATGGTATATTCTGATTGTAGGGTCAAAATCAGGTATAAACATGAAAGCATGAATGCATCCTGCCATGCATTGCAACCGTCCATGATACTGTTGGTGGTGTGATGGTGTGTGGGATATCCTTTGGCATGCTTTGGGCCTCTTGGAACCAACTGATCATCATTTAAATGCCTCAGTCTACCTAAGCATTGTTGCTGACCATGCCCATCATTTATGACCACAGTTTACCCATTTTCTGATGGCTACTTCCAGCAGGATAATGCACCATGAGTTTACTGTATTACAATGGCCTCCAAATTCACCAGATCTCTATCCAATAAAGCACTGTTGGGATGTGATGAATTGAAAGATTTGCATCATAGAAGTGCATCTGACAAATTTGGATTAACTGCATGATGTGTTCATGTTAATATGAATATAAATCTCTGTGGACTGCCCCATTCTAATGCCCGAAATGAGCTTCCTTGGTTATAATCAGCTTCATCCTCTAGGGAAAGCACAGAGTTAAGTCATTGTTTTTCTGTATTAGGGAGTCAATTGAGGGGGTTAGGGCTCATTTTGCAGGCTTTCAGGGCATGCCGCACTGACAGGAGTATGCCCCTGCAACAGATGCAGAATTTGCTGAAGGTATCAGCAAATTCAGTAAGTTAGGGAATGCCTTGGGATCCACCAGGAAGAGTGTAAGATTGTTGCTGTGAAGAGAAAGTCCTTCATTTTCATCATGGCCCTCTTTTCTCCTTGAGCAGATGTTGGTTAAGTCAGGTGATTGGATGCATAATTTATCATATACAATGAAATATTGTACAAACAAGATGCCTAAACACACAAAAAGGCAGTTGACCGAGGAGTAATAGAGGGAAACATGTTCAGGAACCAGTTATGGTTTTTATAGCTACAAGAGGGAACCAGCATCTTTCTGGGTCTCTCTGCCAAGGCATGGTAGTTCAATTAAGGTACATCTAAGTTGGACTAAACTTGTTCTTTAAGTCAACACAATTTCTCTCATGTGATCTTTAGCAAATATTGGTTTTCTTGTAAGAAAATATTAAATAATAGAAGTCTTTGCCATATGGCCAATGGCAAGTTCAGAAAATATTAATGAAATATTACTTACTTTTAAAAGAACAGTTTTCATTTTATATTCTTCATGAAAGAGCTAACTAATGCCTGCAGATATAAGGATTTATGTAAAAGAATTATTATAATAAAAAGCTAAAAACCTGAGAGAAGCTTCTTACATCCCCACAAAGGCCAGTCTGCTCTGATTGACATCAGGTACTAGCAATGCAAATTAACTTATAATAAACAAATACAATTAAATGAAATAATACACCTATCAAGAACACTAGACCGTATAATAATGCAACAGTTTAATCAACTAACATGGATCATGTCTGAGCTTTTAAATATAGCATTTGTTTTTCATTGTCTTTTTTAATATGCCTAATTAATGATTGGATCTTAGAGATGAATTAAATGACAAAGTCATAAGTTTTAAATATAGAATTTGATTGTCTTATAGCAAGTTTGAGAAAACATTCATCCAAAACTGTACTCAACAGTAGCGGTCACATTTGAAGTTAACAGATGGAGATGATAAGAGCAGAAATTCAACAAAACAGTTTAAAAAAATAGCAATAAAATCAAATCATCCCTTTAGGCCAAATGCTTTGACCAAAAGTTGTAAGAATAAGAATCAACATATAACTTGGGAACTGTTTCCAACAATTGAAAGACCACTGATGCGATTGTGTATTAAAATATCTCTGCTGGAGGTCTTGTCTGTGCTTTTCCCTCATGCTGCTTCAACTCGGCCTTCTCCAATCTGTCTTCTTCAGACTCTCTCTTGCTCTCAGGCTTATTCCAAAGCAACAAAAGTTTTGCATTAGTTGAAGTGAAGAACGTCATGCTTAGTCAGCCCCACTCCACTCACTAAAATCAAACACTTCCCAAAGATATGCTGTCGAATCACACTTTCACTCCCATCTTTTTTCCCCTTCCACTGTTTACGCATTGCAGTTCCGAGCAGATTTCCAAACTCTTTAAAGAGTGTTCCTGTCAAACATTTAATGCATTATTAGCAGCTTCAAGAGTAATATTTTACTAGAAGCTGGATCAGGGTAATTAAATATTAATCATGAATGTATCAAAGACAAGAACATCTTAGCAGTATGAAATATCATCAGTAAAATACAGAAAAATCAATCCATTTAAATCTTAAAGGGGCTAATTTTGGTTTTATGCATAGATTACCTAATTTGAGCTAATAATCTTAGTTAGACTGCAGAGGAATGCATAAAGCTTAGGAGATGGACTGTTCTTTATTTGCCAAAGAGCTCCACTGGATTTTGTTTTGGCATCTTTCGGCTACCAATATAAATCCCCATAATCATGCTTTCATTCACAGCTCTAAGTAAGAATATGAAAGTACAAGTCGTCTATTGCTGTGTTCAATAGAAATGGTTTCATCTGAATGCTAATATTTTCTATGATGGACCAGATTTAAGCAGATCATAATTGTAAAGTGAAAGGAAGAGGGTACATGGTTTTCAGATTCCCTTTTTCACAAATGTAAATGTGAAATGTATGCTGTGCATCTGCTTTCAACCCTACAACAAAACAATTTTTCAGTGTTTACCCAGAAACATACACAAATGAAAATATTTGCAAAATAGCTCAAGCTTAGTCAGATTGGATGGAAAAATACTACACATCAGTTTTCATGTCTTCCTACCAACTCTAAGACAGATTTAGGTCTGGACTTTGACTGGGCCACTCTTACATCTGATTATGCTTTGATTTAAACCATTCCATTGTAGCTCTGGATGATAATTTTAGTTTGTTATGCTCGAAGGTGAACCTCTGCCAGAATCAGACAGTATGTCCTGTCCCAGCTAAGGGAATGCATGCTGCTGGCACCACCTTGTTTCACCCTGGGGATGGTGCAGTTATGTTGATATGCATTGTTACTTTTCTGCCAAATCAAGTGTTTGCATAAAGTCAGAAAAGATTAACTTTAGTCTCATCTGACCCGACCTTATTCTTCTATATGTTTGCCATGTCCACTACATGGCTTGTAGACAACAAGACAGTGTTTTTACTTTCCTATAATGATGAAATTCTTTGTGTCAATGAAGGTCAATGAAGGTTATTTTAATGAAGTGGAAACTAATAGCTGTATTGTTAACAGGTTTTCCTACCTGAGATATGGATTCGTTGCAGCTGCTCCAGTGTTACCATGGGTAAAGTTCTCCTTCCCTGGCCAGACATTTTAGGCAGATTTCCATATTTTGGTAGATTTGGTTGAAGCTGTGCCATACCTTTTTCTTTTTCGGAAAAATGGTGGAACATCCAGCAGATGTTCATTGCTTAGGATATTTTACAACCTAACCCTCCTTTAAATTTTCAAAGACTTGATCCCTGACCTGTGTTCTGTTTTTCTTGGTTTCTAAAGTGAAGCCTTCACAGAACAACTGAATTTATACTGAGATCATATTACACACAGGAGGACTATTTATTATTTAAGTGACTGTTATAGGCAGTTGGTTGAAATAGATTTTATATAGGTGTATCATAAGCTTAAAATTAAATGCAGGCACTATTTTCAGATTATTATTTGTGACAAATTTTGAAAACATGCATCCTTTTTCTTCAATTTCACTGTACTTTGTATTCATCTGTCATATAAACATAAATAAAATACACTGATGTTTGTGGATGTAATGTGAAAAAAATGTTAAATGTAAAAGGACTATGAATACACTTTCTAAAAGACACTGTAGCTCATATGGTGAATAATTTTATTTAATATTTACATCCAAACAAATGTGTTTTATGATATATTTTAAGAGTAAGGCAGATAAATGATTTCTCTCACCCAGCTGTTGCATTTTTACATTTATTCCACCAAGGGTGGTGTCTTTCTAATGGACTGAAAGATCCAGCATAGCTCCCAGGAAACAATCTTGTAAGCCGCAACAACCTGAACGAATTGTATTTATTATTTTTGACTGGACATCAGGTCTACACAGCGTAACTGTGAGGGAACTGCCAAATGTACTGCAGACAGGTAAAATCAACTAATATTGTTACTTTGTCTCAGTGGGAGATGGAATGGCAAACATATTTTTCTTTTCTGCCAAGAAAAAGTAATCTACAGGTCCTTCTCAAAAAATTAGCATATTGTGATAAAGTTCATTATTTTCCATAATGTCATGATGAAAATTTAACATTCATATATTTTAGAATCATTGCACACTAACTGAAATATTTCAGGTCTTTGATTGTCTTAATACAGATGATTTTGGCATACAGCTCATGAAAACCTAAAATTCCTATCTCACAAAATTAGCATATCATTAAAAGGGTCTCTAAACGAGCTATGAACCTAATCATCTGAATCAACGAGTTAACTCTAAACACCTGCAAAAGATTCCTGAGGCCTTTAAAACTCCCAGCCTGGATCATCACTCAAAACCCCAATCATGGGTAAGACTGCCGACCTGACTGCTGTCCAGAAGGCCACTATTGACACCCTCAAGCAAGAGGGTAAGACACAGAAAGAAATTTCTGAACGAATAGGCTGTTCCCAGAGTGCTGTATCAAGGCACCTCAGTTGGAAGTCTGTGGGAAGGAAAAAGTGTGGCAGAAAACGCTGCACAACGAGAAGAGGTGACCGGACCCTGAGGAAGATTGTGGAGAAGGGCCGATTCCAGACCTTGGGGGACCTGCGGAACCAGTGGACTGAGTCTGGAGTAGAAACATCCAGAGCCACCGTGCACAGGCGTGTGCAGGAAATGAGCTACAGGTGCCGCATTCCCCAGACCTGGGCTACAGAGAAGCAGCACTGGACTGTTGCTCAGTGGTCCAAAGTACTTTTTTCGGATGAAAGCAAATTCTGCATGTCATTCGGAAATCAAGGTGTCAGAGTCTGGAGGAAGACTGGGGAGAAGGAAATGCCAAAATGCCAGAAGTCCAGTGTCAAGTACCCACAGTCAGTGATGGTCTGGGGTGCCGTGTCAGCTGCTGGTGTTGGTCCACTGTGTTTTATCAAGAGCAGGGTCAATGCAGCTAGCTATCAGGAGATTTTGGAGCACTTCATGCTTCCATCTGCTGAAAAGCTTTATGGAGATGAAGATTTCATTTTTCAGCACGACCTGGCACCTGCTCACAGTGCCAAAACCACTGGTAAATGGTTTACTGACCATGGTATCACTGTGCTCAATTGGCCTGCCAACTCTCCTGACCTGAACCCCATAGAGAATCTGTGGGATATTGTGAAGAGAACGTTGAGAGACTCAAGACCCAACACTCTGGATGAGCTAAAGGCCGCTATCGAAGCATCCTGGGCCTCCATAAGACCTCAGCAGTGCCACAGGCTGATTGCCTCCATGCCACGCCGCATTGAAGCAGTCATTTCTGCAAAAGGATTCCCGACCAAGTATTGAGTGCATAACTGTACATGATTATTTGAAGGTTGATGTTTTTTGTATTAAAAACACTTTTCTTTTGAAATATGCTAATTTTGTGAGATAGGAATTTTGGGTTTTCATGAGCTGTATGCCAAAATCATCCGTATTAAGACAATAAAAGACCTGAAATATTTCAGTTAGTGTGCAATGAATCTAAAATATATGACTGTTAAATTTTCATCATGATATTATAGAAAATAATGAACTTTATCACAATATGCTAATGTTTTGAGAAGGACCTGTATATCTATGTTTGCTGCCTCAAGTGCAGACTCAGGGTTACAAAAGTCTGTATCTGTTAATTTTGACCAGAACCTGAGCGAATAATTTGAATTAATTTAACATGGGGTTTAATGACAAACTGCATGGAAAGGACAAAGGCAGAAAGTGTTAGCAGATTTTTTTTTATAAAAGAAAGGGTGCTTCCAGGGCTTCTGTTTAATTACTTACTTATTTTGTTTTAGGTTGTGATTTCAAACTTATTATGTGGCCAAGAATATATGTAAAACAGACTTGCATTACTGGAAGTATTTTCTTACCTTGTCCCTGATGCCCTGTCGGAGGTTTTCTCTCTCTGCTTCCATTTTTGCATATTTTGCCTTCCTTTCCTCTTCTTGTTGCCTCAATGCTTCTTGCCTCTCCTCCTCTTTTTTCTGAGCATCAGGGTCTTTCTCCTCCTCTCCACCAAGCATTTTGCCCATGTCTTTAGTGGCCCCTGATGATTGAGGTAACAGAAAAGAGATGGTCATTTCAATAAAAGAAATAGAGATAAATTATTTAATGAATGACACTGAGATTCACAAATAAGTGCACAAAATTGCTTTTACCTCTTTCTGTTGCTATACAATTTATAAGAACATTAGCACATCCAAGAATTGGATAACTGAATAGAAATTGTTTTGTATTTCAAATTTCAAACTGGTCAGAGAGCAGCACTGTCTCCCCTTGACAGAACGAAAGACAAAAGGCAGCAATAGATGGAACAAGTGTCATGATCACGACCCGGAGATAAGACGTTGTAATTTATTATTAACAGTTTTCGTGATTGCATTGTTGTCCTTCATCATCTCAGAAATTCATCAAAACGGTAATTTACATTCTCATGCAAAGCATACACTTTGACCACGGATCAAGGTTTCAGAACAACAAAATTCAAGTGCTGTTCAAAGGACAATAAAAAAGAGCCACTGCAGCTCAGTTTGTTGCCAATCTATGAATATAATACATATAAAAGTACTTGTTAATTTTTTCACATTTTTAAATGATGTGTATTTTATTGGGATTTTATGTGACTGACCAACACAAAGTAGTGAATAACTGTAAAGTGGCAAGTAAAGGACACATGGTTTTTGGACTTTTACAAATAAAAATCTGAAAAATATGAAATGCTCTTTTGTAATCCGTTTGCATATTGCTCTCTTTACTCTGATACCTTTTAAGTAAAATGTGCAGAGTTTACGTTGTTCAATAATGTCAGAGCTCGTCTCACACCTTTCTATTTTATCCTAATACCATCGCCTTACTGGGCTGGTATTCACAGGACAACCCTTAACAGACCGAAATATTATTTGATAAAATATTAACATTAAATATTAAATAATATTTTCAGATTCATAGTCACAACAACACTAACACCAAACATATGGCTAGAGCTACAAATGAATGGTTTCGTTTAAAGCACAGTTGTGTTCAAATGGCCCAGTCAAGATCCAGACCTAAATCTAATTAAGAATCTGTGGCAACTTGAAAATTGGTGTTCACAGATGCTATTTCTGCAATCTTAGTGAGCTTTAGCTATTTTGCAAAGATGAATTGGAAAAAAAGTCCAGATGTTCAAAGTTGGTAAACGTAGATTCCAAAAAAGGTGGCACAACAATGTGTTGACTCACAGGTTCAATACAAGTACATGCCACACTTTTTAAATTAGTTTTTTTAATGTGTCATGTATGCTTTACTTTCACTTCGCTATGATGTGCCACTTTATGTTGATCCCTAAAATAAACTGAAGTTTGTTGTCGTAACATGATAAAATGTAAAAAGCTTCAAGGGGAATGAATACTTTTGCAAGGCAGTGTTTCAGCTGTCTCGTATTCCTTAGGATCTTTTAAATGAAATTATTTTTTATCACATAAATCCAAAACTTAAATTTAAATGTGAAGTTCTTTGTTGATGATGCAATCACATCATTAGAGAGAACTCAGATAAAAGAGATGCCAGAAAGCATGGCAATGAAGTCATTACTCAATGAGTTTAGGCTTATTAAAACATCTGCAGGCAGTTTTAAAGCTGTGTCATGCACTGATCTATCTTCACTACCACTGGTGTGTTTCTGACAAATATCTTCTATTTGCTACAGGCACCAGTATTGTTTTTTTTTTTTTTGCCTGAGCTCCCCTTGAAATTATTTTCATGCTCGATGACCATTATAACGAATGACTGAGGTTGCATGTCTTTTATGTAAAGATGAGGATAGTTAGGGTATGAAGTATAGTAGAACAATCATGCTCATTGAAACATTCATCTGTCTAATTCCCACACTCTTACACCTTTATTCTACTTGAATTTTGTAGAAATTAAGTGCCAAGAAATGTTCCTTCTTCTGTCTGTAATGGGAAAGATACATATCTTTTCTCCTACATTTAACAACAATGTCTTGGTAGAAGTGGACAGCAGGCAGTGGTTAAGTTCAGATAATCAGATTCATTTTTGCTAGCCAACAAAGCTTACAGGCAGTTTAAAAATGTTCCCACTTAAAATAACTCAAACTTCTAAAGTTTTACAACAATTTGAGCTAATGTGGAGCTCAACACCATCTCACTTTATATCAGGCACTACATGGAGGCAGCGAGCTGTCTAATCCCAAAATATTAAAATCAGTCATACCAGAAGCAACAATGAAATAAACTTTTAAATACAGAATGAGCCACAGTATAAAGAGGAAAAGGTATTGTTGTGAAAGTTTGGGGAAAGAGAGACATGAAGGCTCTCTTGAGAAAATCCAAACAACCAAACGGGGCAGATCGTCTAATTACACTGCGCTGCCTTTGAATTAAAGAAGCTATTACTGGTTTTAGTGGAAGCTGATTAGAACAGTGGTGTTTCCGTCACTTAATACAGCCTCTAAAAAACTAGCCCTAACCCTAATGTTTTTTTCAAAGATTAACCAAATACATTTTTGCTACCAGACTTAATTTTTAAAAGACAGTATGAGGATCACTCAGCTTATACAAGTCCCTTGGGCCTAGGATATTCCCAATGCTGCTTCAAACTTTAAATCCCCAAATTAGCTTTATAATATTTTTCAATGTTCTACACTAAAATAAATGATTCCTGTAAAAGGAGAGTTTCTGCATGTGAAATAAACAGATCTTAATTGAGTGGAATCAGCCACACACTTCAGGTGAATGTCGAACAAAATATAATAAATCTGTATCATGACCATATGATCTTGCTTTATTAGAACACCTTAAATATATCTTTCATTTAATCATTTCAAAAGTAACCCTGACAAAACCACTTAAAAACTGGTAAACTGCTGCCAGGATAAGTTGAGCAATAATCAAGTTCGCAAGTTCACAAAAACAAAAATGTTCCAGCAAAATTGAAGCATTGAGAAATTAAGTTTAAATGATCTGTTATTAAATTCTGTAGGTTTTTAATTGCTTTTATTTTAGATTATACACATTCTGGGGTCTCATTGGGTGAACAGGCAAAGTTTTAAACTGGAAATATCAAGTGAGAAGGCTACAAAGACTCATCTGAAGAGTCAGCCTGCATGCTGAGCTCATTGCCTTTACTTGAGACTCTGCCCATGTGCTCTTACTCTTGAGATATTGGCTATTCTTTCCAGCTCAATGACTGGAAACAAGGCAGTTCTATAAGAGTGGTCAGATGAATCCTGAACCCTTGTCTCTGCGCTCAATTCCAACCCACAGAAAAAAAGAGATTATAATGAGAACTGGGCCTTTCTAAGTACACTGGGCAAATTTGAAATCCATCCTACTCTCATATTGACCTCAGTCCAGCTCTCTTCTTGTCTTTATTAGGGCCTTTGTCTCCACCCCAGTCTCTGCATGTCTCAGATGTAGAGACTTGCAAGCTCTCTGGAGGAAGAACTCAAAGACAGAGACATCTGGCGTTGCATGGAAATTGATGAGACAGTTATAACCTTGAGGTTCCCTGCTGACATCTTGAGCTTGCCACATTGTACCAGGACAAGCTCCGGTCATTCATGAGTGGACTACTAATTAATTTTTCTTAAAAAACATTTCTTTAGTCGGTCTGATCCAGCATATCTTAGTCTGTTAATAATGTATTATTCGAAAACTTTAAACCAGTGAAAATGTGATTTTAAATGCAGGTGTACCGTGTTCAGTCCCACAGATATTGGCTTATATTAACAGCACATCCATACAGCAAATCATATGCACCATTCACAGAGAGATCATTCATTTCCTTTTAATATTATATTCATTCATTTATTTGTGTCAATCTTACAATAAGCAAAAGTTCCTAATTAATATTGATTACAAGGATCTGCAGGATCTACAAATGTTGTGAAGTAATTTTGTTCGACAATAAATTCTTACTGAAAAACAAAATTAGGTGCAGGCCCTTTGTATGGAAATTCTGAAATTTGCAAAAAGCCAACACATTTAAAATGTACAGCATAGGTCATATGTGTTGCCATTACAAGTGTAGCTGTGATGCTACAGGCAGTTGGTGAAGCAGTTAAATCAGTTAGTAAAGAACAAACTATGCCTTGTACAGACATTAGAAAACCCTACAAGCATCTAAAAGGGATCCCATTGTGGGTTTGCATGAGGCTGGGTGGTTTTATTGTACAGTGGCCTGGGATATGGAGCAAAATGATGGCCAATTTTTAGACCTGAATACTTCTGGTGGCACAAAACAGTTGATCACCATGTTGCGCACCAAAACATATTGGACCTTTCATAGAACAGCGCATAATTATGTACAGTGGGGAAAATAAATATGAAATACAACAATGTTTTTCTAAGTAAATGTATTTCTAATGAGGGTATTGAAATGAAATTTCCCATGCATGTCGGTATGACCCCAATATTCAAAATGTACAGAGTGGTCACAACAAATTAGTCTGTAAATGACGTTTTGTGCAATAAAGTGGAATGCCACAGGGAATAAGTATTTAACAATCTCACTAAAGGTGATCACTAAATAGAAATGCCTTTTTGGTAATGACAGCTTTGGAATGTGTCTGGATATATGCATTGTTCAGGTTTGGTTTTGATCCTTTCTTTTACACAGGTTATCTTCAAATCTTGAAGGTTCTGAGGGCCTGTTCTCTGCAGTCTGTTATTCATTTTGTTTCCCATTGAAGGTTAATTAGATTCAAGTCGGGTGATTGACTGGACCATTCTAGACACTTCTTTTTATTTCGCTAAAAAGCAATTAAAAGTTTCCTTCTTTCATCTTCAAAATCAAGAATGACCTGGTACATTTTTCTTTCATCCTTCATCCAATTAAATGAAGTCTACATATACTATATCCTATAAAAACAGACCAACACTATGGTGTTCTCACCACCAAAGTTAACTATTGGATTTGGGTGATGTAGAGTCTCTTGTCGCCTCCAAACATGGTGTGGGCAAATCAAAAGAGTTACATTCAGACCCCTCTAACAAAACTATATGCTTCCAGTAGTTCAAACATTAAACTATTTTTAAAATGCTTTGTTTTCATCGGTGGAGCCTTGGTTTGTGAGTGTTGATGTTGTTATTTATTGTTTTCATGGAAAACCCTACCTATTCATTGCAGTTTTTTAAAGATTTCTGAGAGTGGTCCTTTCATCAATCATTTGTAGTGAAATTATGTTCTTTCTAAATCTGGATTACGGCCTCAAATGTGCTCTATGAAACATTCAGGAGTTAAGACATACTTCTCAAATGCTTCCATTAGTATGCTTTGAAACAATGGGGTTGCAAAGGTCTTGTGAGACCTTTGTCTATTTATTGCTCATCATGAGATGCTTCTTGTGTGATACCTTAATAATGAGACAACTTTCAACAGGGTATCAATTAGGACTACAGTAGCCGATATTAATATTTATAATAATATTAATTAGCACTGACTAGGGGCAGGTTTGTTTTCTAAATACTGGCAGAATTCAGGTATTTTCTGTTTGCTGTCTTTTTGTACCTACCTTTCTTGATGTGCTTACTATTT
The DNA here is from genome assembly GCF_021462225.1 of Girardinichthys multiradiatus. Taxonomy (NCBI): domain Eukaryota; kingdom Metazoa; phylum Chordata; class Actinopteri; order Cyprinodontiformes; family Goodeidae; genus Girardinichthys; species Girardinichthys multiradiatus. Next base: position 43,342,184 of record NC_061815.1, on the reverse strand, counting down.
ATTCCTTCTGTCACTCTACTTAGTTACATACCTGTATAATAATCAATGAATCAGTTTCAATTTCTTTGCATTTATTGCATTACTTTAGTTGTTGCCAGCATCTGGTGTAAATGTAATGTTAATATCCCTATTAGAAAAATATTGATGTATTCATTATTTCTTTTACTTCATGTAAAAATGTGGAAAAGTTGCTTATGTATTGTTTAGTTAAAATCACACTAGCATTTCTCAGCGCATTTGATTATGTCAGTTTTCTGCTGCTGTCATTATCTTGTTATTCTCTAGTTAATCACACACTTTTTATGCAAACAAAAAGTTACATTATTAAAATGTTTCTGACCAATCAGACACAGCCAAAGCCATCCCCGCTTCTGGTTAACACCCAAAGGACTTAATTCTTAAACATTATGTTTCTCTGTGTGTTGTTGGAAGACAAAGGGGATCAAATGAAAAGGAATAAAACTTTGTCCCAGACAGCTTGAGAAGATTTACCAAATCTTGCATGAGCAGCAAACTTCACAAAGACTCTGCGGGAGATTTTTTTGTGTAACCTAGGGTATCGGAGATGGTTTTGAAATGAAATCGAGTCTTCTCTGCACCTGCATATTGAAATATGACAGGGCACATGAAGTTACAGTTATTCACGCCTGTATCTTTTCTGCCCTTTCAATATGCATGCAACAGATGCTAAATTTATAATACACACTGGGATATAGAATTGCATTACACTGTAGATATTATGCAGCATTTTCACTCCCTAATATAGACAAGGACATGAAGGCTAAATTAAACCATAGCCAATTTAAGGATAGCCTTTTTTATTAAAAAATAATCACAGTAATGCTTGCATTAAAGTTTTAATTGAACTCTTTGTTTTGCCCACAATTAGGTGAGTTGCAATTTATTAACATGTATCTTAGATGTATGCCTTCTATATGTTGCTCCTATTTAAAAATGTTCTTGTTGGTTATTGTTCCTTTTCATGTTTTCTGTCTTTACCATATGTTGCTGTTTTTTTTTTTTTCAGATTTGTCTCTCTCAAACCTCCACAAGACTGATCTTAATGCTCAAGGCTAATTAGCTCGTCTGATTGTGACAAACTTGCTGTGCAGAAGTCTGTGACAGTCGTCATTCCCAAAAGCCTTGGAGTCATCAGAAGCTGCCTGCTGTGGAGTCTGTGAATTGGGAAAGCTCCAGAGCAAGAGATGAGAGCCTCAGCTTCAGTAAGTAAAAAACACAGAAACAAGATTTAAAGCACTTAATTAGAGGACATAATGAGGAACAAACTCATGTATAGGCTTATTTGCTTTAAATGGCAGTAGATGGTTGCCTAAAAATAAATGGTCAGATATAATTGGATACAGGTAATATGAACACAGTCAAATACAGAAATATTTCATCTAATCTATCATGTTAAAGCTGGTAATTATTCCTAAATGTTGATTTTTTAGCTTAAAGAACAGCAAAAACCAAATATTTATCTCCAAGGCCACAAAACTTTATTCTCTTCATCCACCTTAGAAGTGATGTGCCAGAAATTCAGGTAACGTTGAATTGAGTTATCAGATAATCAGATGAAAATACATAAAATAATGAGTGTAAAAATAACAAATGACTTCCTGTTTTGCTTATGTTCATAACTGTGAACAAATTCAAATATTCTTGTTCTACATATTTTATTACAATCTATCATGTTTTTACCAAATGAAAGATGATGGATGGATCTCAATTCTCAACCAGAACTCACATACAACTGTTAATGGACTCAGCTGAAATAACAGCTGATATTGTCTTTCTTTGCAGCTGGTTAGATTGTTCAGTACTGCTTGTATAGAAAGAGGATTGTGATGCAAGCTCAATCAATCAGGATGTCATCCAAGAGTTTATTTTTTTGTAATGTAGTTGTAGATGTGAAACTCAAGTAATAAATAGATTTCAAGTGTTTATTTTTTGTTAATTTGGGGGAGGGGGGCAGCACTGACTCACTCAACTTTCCATAAGCTTGGATACAGCACAGCCTTTTTAGCAATTACCTTATTTGTGACTTACCTTTATTGAGGATGGTGTCAGTGGCTACCTGCTTAACAGGTTGGGTCAGCAGTCTTAACTAACCTTGTTTCAGCCATACCTCAACATTTCTGTATTGAAATTTAGTTTTCCAAGAAACAAAAGTTTGGGTTTGCATTAGCTATGAGCCAAAACAACAACAACAAAAAATACAAACTAAAGCTGTATTTTTAATAGATGAGTTTCAATTTCTGAATTGAGTTAATGAAAAACTAACCTTTTAGACCATATTCAAAAATATTAAGATGCATGTTGCCAATCTCATCTACATGGTGTTTGACGTCTTAAACAAGACTCAGATTTTTACTACACTTCACTTTTAGACCACATATAGCCCAGTCATTGCCTAGACATTTATAGACAGCTTAAATATGTTGATGGATTTGCAACACCAACACAAAATGCCCATTAGGTTGTCATGTGAAGCACTGAAAAAAGCTTCTGATTCACAATCATTTTGGATCACAATATAAAGTGTTTAAAAACAGGTTTGCATGTTTCAAAGCTAAATGCTTTCCAGAAATCTAAGTTCATTCTAAGGTAGTTCTTAAATAAATACCAAACACACCAGCAGGGATTACTGTATCAAACATGTTTCAATGTCAGAGCAGCAAACACACAGAGCAGTGTGTGCTAACTCACTTCAGCTTTGAAGCAGCTTTCTAGGTCAGCTTAGGCCTCGGGACTAATTTTGAAATTGGAAGAGGGTTAGCTGGAAGAAGTATGGAAACTAAAAGACCCCCCCCCCCCCCCCCCCCCAATAAATGTTTTTATGTAGTTCCCACTTAGAAGTTATGGATCAAGAAGTGGATTAAAGTGAGCATTTACATAAAGACCACATTTTAAGTTAGAGAGCATGTGAAAACATGAGAAGATAGCATTACATGTGTGTGAATGAGCCTCAGCAGAATGAGAACAAAATGTGCAGCTCCTGAATCCCTGCATGGCTCTGTGCATGGATGGCTTTGCTACTATCTTGTTCCTCTGCTATTACAGCATGATCAAGTGCATGTCCTCCAGGTGCACCTGGGCTCTGAGACCATTTCTGCTGTGTGTGACTATCTGTGTGTGTGAATATATGTGTGAGTTATAGTTGCATGCTTTGAGCTGAAACTGCACAAAGAGTCCTCTGTGGAGGAGTAAGCATCTGGGAACAGACAGAGAGGAAAGAAAGAGCAGGCTAAGTAAGAGAGTGGTGACAAGTTTTTTTTTTTTTTTTCCCAGAGTGAAAACTGTTTAAAAAAATACAACTGCAATGTGATAGAAAAAAATAAACATGAACAAAAATGTTTTCGATTAAAACTGTAAAATTGTAAATTAACAAAAAATAGGAAAAATCATTCCTGAGAAAGATAAGAAGGAATGTATGGATTTAAATTAGAAGATGAAACAACAAAGGAGAATAAAAAAAAGAACGATTTAGGCAGAGGAAAAGAAAGACACAAGATAAAAAGACAACCATTAAAGTAAAAGAGAGGTAACTAAAGACCAAGCTGAAAAACAAGTGATAGTAAGAGAGGGGAAACAGCAGGACCAGCTCAAGGACTCTGTGTTCCTGCTCTCCCATCTGTCACCAGTCCTCAGTAGGCACATGGCTGCAGAGCGGCAGGTCCCTATTTCAGCCCCCCAGGCCCACACTGACATGCAAGCCATCATCATTGACCTCCTGCCCCAAGCCATGCAGAAAGGTGGTCTCAAACGGAGAGACCACCAAGCGAACCATACAGGAAGTATTGCTCTACTAAGCGGGAGTACCCTCAGTCATCTCCTCTTCTTTTACTTTTTCTGGCATGAACGTTCTTTAAAACAGCTAACATATGCACAGAAAAGGTCCAAGGATTGCTATTTTATATAAACCTTTAGCAAGTTTACAATGCCCCATTGGCATATCTGGTACAGATGTTTAAAACATCCTTAAATAAACTCGTTTTTATTGCTGTAGCATAAGCTTGCACTGAAAATTTTGAGAAAATCCAGCTTTTAATTTGATGACATTTTTTAGTTGGGACAAAATGACAAAAATGGATAGAAATAACTATTTTTCACAAAATCATCAGTGCCCCACCTATTGGAAGCCATGCACAGCACTTTCTTCCTGGAACATTTCACATGGGTGCAGCATACAGAGGGATCTTTGATCATTCACCCTTGTACAACCTCTCTAGATTGTTTAGAATCATTGGTCTCCTCTTATGCTCTCTTCAGATCAGCTCGCAGCCCTACAGCATCATGGATCCTCTGCCGTACTTAAAAGTGAGCATTATGTGCTTGTCCACAGTTGCCTGGTGAAAGTCATTGCCACATGTGCACTTTTCAGTGTTTAGATCACCTCAGGTGCTGAGGTTTGCTCAAGTGTAGGTGTTGTTAAAGTGAAAAACAAAACCAAAACACAGAAACATTGACAACGTATTAAAGTTGGAAAAGAAGTCAGGGATGCATCGTGATCTCTTCAAAGATCAGTGGTTGTTTTTAACTCCTACACAAGGTTTCCTTTGTGGCACACCTTAAAAAGATCTTTTGTTAAAGCAGCACTGACTCACTCTTCACACTGAGCTGTTCATGCTCACCCTGACTGTTTACTGGTTGGGCTTTTTGGAACACAGCTGTCCTTGGAAAATCCAACAAAGGATTGGGTGAGAAAGAGAATAAATTCAAATATTTTTAGAGTAGAATATTGCCTCACTTTTCTGATGGACAGAGTTTGATCATGAAAGGATTATTTCATTATCATTGCTTACTCAGGTTAATCTCCTGTGTGCCCTTATGCAGGATTTTTTATATATTTAATAACCTATGGACAAGACATTACAACAAAGAAAACGTATTCAATATGCATACATCTGAACAGCGAAAATCTAGAGGGACAAAAATAAATGCTAAGATAATGTTCAGTGTTTCATTGAGAGTAAGCTCAATAAACGTATATTAAAAGGGAATATTAAAAAAGCAATTTACTTTGATCAGTTTTTGCACATTTTGAATAGTCTATTTCCTTTTTTCTGAAACAAATTTGTTGTAAATATGAATCTGAGAATATTATTTAATATTTAATATTAATATTTTATCAAATAATATTTCGGTCTGTTAAGGATTGTCCTGTGAATACCAGCCCCATTAAGGCGATGGTATTAGGACAAAATAGAAAGGTGTGAGACGAGCTCTGACATTATTGAACAGCATAAACTCTGCACATACAGGTCCTTCTCAAAATATTAGCATATTGTGATAAAGTTCATTATTTTCCATAATGTCATGATGAAAATTTAACATTCATATAATTTAGATTCATTGCACACTAACTGAAATATTTCAGGTCTTTTATTGTCTTAATACGGATGATTTTGGCATACAGCTCATGAAAACCCAAAATTCCTATCTCACAAAATTAGCATATCATTAAAAGGGTCTCTAAACGAGCTATGAACCTAATCATCTGAATCAACGAGTTAACTCTAAACACCTGCAAAAGATTCCTGAGGCCTTTAAAACTCCCAGCCTGGTTTATCACTCAAAACCCCAATCATGGGTAAGACTGCCGACCTGACTGCTGTCCAGAAGGCCACTATTGACACCCTCAAGCAAGAGGGTAAGACACAGAAAGAAATTTCTGAACGAATAGGCTGTTCCCAGAGTGCTGTATCAAGGCACCTCAGTGGGAAGTCTGTGGGAAGGAAAAAGTGTGGCAGAAAACGCTGCACAACGAGAAGAGGTGACCGGACCCTGAGGACGATTGTGGAGAAGGGCCGATTCCAGACCTTGGGGGACCTGCGGAAGCAGTGGACTGAGTCTGGAGTAGAAACATCCAGAGCCACCGTGCACAGGCGTGTGCAGGAAATAGGCTACAGGTGCCGCATTCCCCAGGTCAAGCCACTTTTGAACCAGAAACAGCGGCAGAAGCGCCTGACCTGGGCTACAGAGAAGCAGCACTGGACTGTTGCTCAGTGGTCTAAAGTACTTTTTTCAGATGAAAGCAAATTCTGCATGTCATTCGGAAATCAAGGTGCCAGAGTCTGGAGGAAGACTGGGGAGAAGGAAATGCCAAAATGCCAGAAGTTCAGTGTCAAGTACAGTCAGTGATGGTCTGGGGTGCCGTGTCAGCTGCTGGTGTTTGTCCACTGTGTTTTATCAAGGGCAGGGTCAATGCAGCTAGCTATCAGGAGATTTTGGAGCACTTCATGCTTCCATCTGCTGAAAAGCTCTATGGAGATGAAGATTTCATTTTTCAGCACGACCTGGCACCTGCTCACAGTGCCAAAACCACTGGTAAATGGTTAACTGACCATGGTATCACTGTGCTCAATTGGCCTGCTAACTCTCCTGACCTGAAACCCATAGAGAATCTGTGGGATATTGTGAAGAGAACGTTGAGAGACTCAAGACCCAACACTCTGGATGAGCTAAAAGCCGCTATCGAAGCATCCTGGGCCTCCATAAGACCTCAGCAGTGCCACAGGCTGATTGCCTCCATGCCACGCCGCATTGAAGCAGTCATTTCTGCAAAAGGATTCCCGACCAAGTATTGAGTGCATAACTGTACATGATTATTTGAAGGTTGACGTTTTTTGTATTAAAAACACTTCTTTTATTGGTCGGATGAAATATGCTAATTTTGTGAGATAGGAATTTTGGGTTTTCATGAGCTGTATGCCAAAATCATCCGTATTAAGACAATAAAAGACCTGAAATATTTCAGTTAGTGTGCAATGAATCTAAAATATATGAATGTTAAATTTTCATCATGACATTATGGAAAATAATGAACTTTATCACAATATGCTAATATTTTGAGAAGGACCTGTATATGGAATGAATTCACACAATTTCTTAAAATACAAGAATTTATTAACAAAAATAAGTAAACTCAAAGTCAAACATATTTCAATCAACAAACTCTTTACTAAGCTAAAACAATCCAACTAAACTACCAAGCAGAATGAAAGAATAATGAAGACTAATGGACTATGTACAATATCAACAAGTTGATTAAAGATGATTGGAAATCATGACCAAAAAGAGTGATGCAAAATTACCATGCAATGTTTATGTTTGAGAACCAAGGATTATCTTGAAGAATCTGGAAGTGAAGTTAAGTTAGTCTTGTAACCAACTTAGGCAATAATCAGCAAACGTTTAGACAACCACTCACAATGCAAGATCAGATAAAATATTATTTTAATAAAATAATGTTTTAAATAATGATCTACTGAATAAAATCAACCTTCTGGATGACCATTTCATATCGGTGTCTAATTAGCTGCCTTTAGTTATTGAAATAATATTCGAAGAAAGATTATAAAAGGGGTATTTTGGAAAAGAGCCAAATCTTTCTGGAGAAATGGGGCTTAATGGTGTTTACTTAGTAATCAAATCTAGTAAATGATGTTCAGGGACGATTATTCACTAGCTTGAAAACCAACCACCTTTCTGTTTAATAGTCTTAGTGCTACCATGTGTCCTTACCGGCTAGCCGTTGAGCTAACAAAGAAGCGGATAGCTTAGCACCAGAATCAACACATACCTTTAAAATACCAGGGTTAATAAAAGGGTTAAAATGCATAAGCGCGGACGGTGCGGTATGAGCAATGTTCTGGTTAAAACCACCCTTTATATAAAGTTTATCTTAACTTTAAAACATACAAAGAACACAGAACCGGCGCGTGCCGTTGCTAGCCTACTAGCACTAAAGATAGCCAGGTTCCACAAAACAAAACTTCATAACATGAAAACGTTTAGATCATTTCATCCTAAACCTATCTGTTAATCTGCCCAAACCTAACCTCTGACCTATGGCGAGGGAATGTTGTCCAAGGGCGATGAAGTTCGAAGAAAGTATCCAGTCAACAAGCGGTTGGCTTGGTAGCTAACCTCTGCGTTCGCCGGGGCTTTTCTCGAACACCGTTTGCGTCTGCGGGGCTTCGGAGAGACAGTCAGCAATGCTTGTACCTTAATTATCCCCGTTCATGAATGAAAATACCGGATACACAGACAGTATTTCATTCTACTTAACTTTGCATATGATCGATGATTGTATGGCTTTGGATCCAGTTGAATTTATGTCTTTTGCCAGCAAAAGACATCAGCGCGCTTTGTTCCCTCCTATCCCGATGGTCATCGGTGTGGAGGAGAGCGATATGTGGGAAGGGTGGGGGTCTTATATGGGCAGTGGCATCACTGGGAAGTCCTCTGCTACCCCCCTTCCCCTTCGGAGTTGTGCTTTATTTTGGGTAATGGCGCCACAGGAAGTCCGCAGTTATCCCCTTTCCTGGCTGTGCTGGAAGAAGGTTAATGTACTTTATTTTGAAAAGTTCCAGAAAAGTATGTACCGGAGTTTTAATGTGGAAATCCATGGCTGTAGGTCCCAACAGATTCATAGAACAGATTGCACCAATACATGGAGATCCAAACACGCCCTTGAAGTCCATCAGATCCGACTAATCTTCATGTGAAGTCTGATTTGCACATGGAAGTAGCTTGAGGAATTTGAGTGTTTTTGCAAGCGTATTTCCATTTATTTGCATATTTGTGTACATATCAAAAATTGTATTATACATCACTTTATTTAATTTAAACACGTAAATAAAACAGCGGGTTGAAATCTTTACTAAAGAAATTTGTCTTAAAACTGTTGCCATACATAATTTCCATGATAACAGAAAATAACAGCAACACTTATTATGAAAAATGAGAAAAACATTGATACAGTAATATAAAAACATCCTTTTGTGTAGACTTCTCTGTAGAGTTAATTTCAAATAGAATATATATATAGAATATATATATATATATAGAATATATATATATATATATATATATATATACAGAATATATATATATAAATATATAGAATGTATATAATGTTTTCCTGGGCATCATGATAATTTATGGTATAGACTTAAGTTTTTTAGCCTCAACTGACTACCTTACACATTGAATTAGTTAGAATTTGTAATAAAGTATGGGGTCAAAAATGGCAAACACTATTAACATGAACAGTATTAAGGTCGTCATGTTTTTTTGTCATCTTTTTTCTTCATTTATCTCACATGTGCAAAAAAATGTTATTCCAACAACATTGTTAGGAGGATCTTAGACTGTGCTTAAACACTGAATCTGTCTTAGGATATCAGTCGATTTGAATGCGGTTTACCAATTCTGCTAAGCAGAGGGGTCAGATATCTAGCTAGAACTATGCCAAAAGCTTTTTGATGGCTAATGAAAGCATGTGGGCAAGGGGAATATCAGTGGAGGTGTATTTAGTAGAGGCAAGAATTTTAAACTTGTGCGAAATAGAGAAACTTCTTGTGTTAAAAATTCATAATTTTTTATGTAGTTTCCACAATGATGTGTGTATATAAACCTGCAATTATTTCCTGTTTAAACTCATCCTAATTCTTAATTTAGGATGATAATTCAGAATTTGTATTTGCAAATTGTTTGAAAAAAAAAAAAATGAAATTAAGTAAATAAATCTAATCTGTTGTGAAGGGTCAAGTAATACTAATATAAACACTTATGCTGAAAAGAGAACAAATCAAAATCAGTGGTTCCATCTGGAAAACTAGACAACATTGGGTTTCTTTTCTGCAAGCTCACTGGAAACTATTGCGAATACACTGATGATATGTGAGGAGTTTTTTTCCTTCCTCCCCTCCCTGTTGTAAAGCTCAACATATCTCTGTGACATGGGGGAAAAGGTGGCTCAAGGTGCATCTTTTGTTTAGATAATCACCAGTGGACCACCATTGTCAAAGGAGGACAGCCTCACAGAGACTGACTTCATTGAAGAATGAGCGGGACAGACGACATTTATCAGGTCTGAGGTCGGCACCAAGGACAAGCTTAACCATCTATCCACGTAAACACACAGACACACACATTCCGAGTCAATGCAATGAAGACTGTAATGTTCCTCGGGTATTTGTTTCAATTTGCAGGAAACGTCAACAAGCATGATAAGCAGATACTGTTAGGAAAGTCTTTGCAGGTAGGTTAAGCAGTATAAACATTTCTGAAACCCTTTTCATTTTGATACTTAATGTTCAACATCATAGGAGCGTAAAGAAAAATGTAAGTTTTTTTAGCTTCTTCTACTTCATCATTACAAAAGACAAAACATTGACATCTATGTTACCTGTCCAAAATATAAAATAAAACCAAAGATCATTCTGTCAGAAAAAAAATTTGGATCCCCATACACTCATTTGAAAACGTTTCTTCACCATTGATGTGACATTACCCCTATAAACCTGAACTCATAAGAAATAGAAGAAATACATCTGTGCTAAAAAAGGTACCAACACTTTGGTGCATAAAGCTACATTTATTCTTGACAAATTGAACAGGATATTACCTATTTTATTTTTATTTTTAATGATTATATTTAATATCCATATGTCTAAATATGTAAAAACAACACACACAGGCTGTTGTAGGGTCATTTTCACATATGGGTATGCATATAATTGTATTAAGGATAAATTACACACAAAGGTTTTATTTCTAATTTCTTGTTTTCCGATTTACACATTTATTCAACCACTTTCAATAAGCATTAGTACTTTTTCTCTGCTGCCATAAACCAAGTAGTCCACTATGGTTGGTGTGAGGAATTAGCATTACACCAAAGGATGCTTTAACGTTTTGCAAATCTTCAGATCATCTTCAAAAATATAAGATGATCAGTTAGCACTATGTCCCAATTTGAATTCCGTACTCGTCGTCTTCCGCTTATCCGGGACCAGGTCGCGGGGGCAGCAGACTCAGCAGAGACGCCCAGACGTCCCTCTCCCAAGACACCTCCTCCAGCTCCTCCGGGAGGAGCCCAAGGCGTTCCCAGGCCAGCCGAGAGAAATAGTCCCTCCAGCGTGTCCTGGGCCGTCCCCTGGGCCTCCTCCCGGTGGGACGTGCCACCTCAACTGGCTCCTCTCGATGTGGAGGGGCAGCGGCTCTACTCCGAGCCCCTCCCGGATGGTCGAGCTCCTCACCCTATCTCCAAGGGAGTGCCCGGCCACCCTACGGAGGAAGCTCATTTCAGCCGCTTGCATCCGGGATCTCGTTCTTTCGGTCATGACCCAAAGTTCATGGCTTTTCGGCTCAGCTGTCTCTTCAACACAACGGACTGGCACAGTGCCCCCATTACTGCGGCGCAGCCGCACCGATCCGTCTGTCGATCTCCCGCTCCATTTTTCTCCCACTTGTGAACAAGACCCTGAGATACTTAAACTCCTCCACTTGAGGCAGGAACTCCCCTCCAACCTGAAGAGGACAGGCCAACCTTTTCCGGTCGAGTACCATGGCCTTGGAGGAGCTGATCTTCATCCCAGCCAATTCACACTCGGCTGCGAACCGCCCCAGCGCATGCAGTAGGTCTTGGCTAGAGGGGGCCAGCAGGACCACGTCATCTGCAAAAAGAAGAGACGAAATCCACTGGTCCCCAAACCAGACCCCCTCCGGCCCTTGGCTGCGTCTAGAAATCCTGTCCATAAAAGTTATGAACAGAACCGGTGACAAAGGGCTGCCCTGCCGGAGTCCAACATGCACCGGGAACAGGTCCGACTTAGTGCCGGCAATGCGGACCAAACTCCTGCTCTGCTCGTACAGGGACCAGATGGCCCCTAATGAAGGGCCCCCGATTCCATACTCCTGGAGCACCGCCCACAGGGCATCACGAGGGACACAGTCGAATGCCTTCTCCAGGTCCACAAAACACACGTGAACCGGTTGGGCAAACTCCCATGAACCCTTGAGCACCCTGCAGAGGGTATAGAGCTGGTCCAGTGTTCCACGGCCAGGACGAAAACCACGCTGCTCCTCCTGAAGCCGAGGTTCGACTATCGGCCGGACTCTCCTCTCCAATACCCTGGCGTAGGCCTTTCCAGGGAGGCTGAGGAGTGTGATACCCCTGTAGTTGGAACACACCCTCCGGTCCCCCTTCTTATGAAAGGGGACCACCACCCAAGTCTGCCAGTCCAGAGGCACTGTCCCCGACCGCCACGCAATGTTGAAGAGGCGTGTCAACCATGACAGCCCAATAACATCCAGAGATTTGAGGTACTCAGGGCGGATCTCATCCACCCCCGAAGCCTTGCCACCGCGGAGATTTTTAACCACCTCGGTGACTTCAGCCTGGGTGATGAAAGAGTCCAACCCCGAGTCCCCAGCCTCTGTTTCCGTGATGGCAGGATTGAGGAGATCCTCGAAGTACTCCTTCCACCGCCCGATAATGTCCTCAGTCGAGGTCAGCAGCCTCCCACCCCCACTATAAACAGTGTTGGCAAAGCACTGCTTCCCCCTCCTGAGGTGCCGGACGGTTTGCCACAATTGCTTCGAGGCCAACCAGTAGTCCTTCTCCATGGCCTCACCGAACTCCTCCCAGGCCCGGGTTTTTGCCTCTGCCACAGCCCGGGCCGCAGCACGCTTGACCTCACGGTACCCGTCAGCCACCTCAGGAGTCCCACAAGCCAACCACAGCCGATAGGACTCCTTCTTCAGCTTGACAGCATCCCTTACTGCCGGTGTCCACCACCGGGTTCTGGGATTCCCGCCGCGACAGGCACCGCAGACCTTACGGCCGCAGCTACAGGCAGCAGCATCGACAATAGATGCGGAGAACATGGTCCACTCGGACTCTATGTCTCCAACATCCCCCGGGATCTGGTCAAAGCTCTCCCGGAGGTGGGAGTTGAATACATCCCTGGCCGAGGGCTCCGCCAGGCGTTCCCAGCAGACCCTCACTATGCACTTGGGCCTGCCAAGTCTGTCCGGCTTTCTCCTCCTCCAGCAGATCCAACTCACCACCAGGTGGTGATCAGTGGACAGCTCAGCTCCTCTCTTCACCCGAGTGTCCATAACATGCGGCCAAAGGTCTGATGATACGACAACAAAGTCGATCATCGACCTCCTGCCTAGGGTGTCCTGGTGCCAAGTGCACTGATGGACACCCTTATGTTTGAACATGGTGTTCATTATGGACAATCCGTGACTAGCACAGAAGTCCAATAACCAAACACCGATTTTGAATTCCAATTTGAATTCCAACAAAGTATAATGTTTCTCTTCCAGGCAACTGTTTATGCATCACTGATTGTAATTAATTCAGGCATAGTGAATCAGACGACCTTTTATATTTAGATGTTAAATATTATTCACATACTTGTGAAGACTTTTATTTCTTCTCCAGCTTCTTTGTTCCCATACAGTGACCATTACAGGGTCATCAGTGTTTGAGTTACATATTTGGTCTAATTAAAAAGCTCAACTCATTAGGCAATACAAGGAAAGACTACATTAGCTACCAATAAAAGAAAATAATAGAATAAATAGAACTGCAAGTTTCAATAATCAATATTATGGGTTATGTGATGGTATTTCATTAGTTCAAAGTTTCTAGTTCTGATTAAAATGCTGTTGCTGGTTACAAATCTAGCTAATATATCTGATTTATGATTCTTCTTTAACAGAAAGTTTAAAATTCTCGACGTAGATGACTATCACAAAACATGAGATCCTAGACTTCTATTGTTTCCGTAAGGAGGAATAAGGAATCGGAGCAATTAATTTGTATAGCGAGGTGTCCCTAGATCATGACATAAACTTACATTACGGGAGTTTTTTGACATTCAGCCATCCAGATGGTTTATTAACTGGAAAGGTGACAGACGACAGCATTGATGTAAGGATTCTTATTACACAGATTAGTTCTGACACTTTTGTGTCTAGAGAAATAGATTGGCAAAATCTATTGTTTTATTAATTAATATAACAATATTCAAGAGTTGTCTTCAGACATTTGAATTGAATGCTTAAAACCAGCCATCACAGAAGGTGAATAATCTCTGAGGCAATTAATCTGGCATCAGTCTAAAGAAACATAACTTAACCAATCCTGTATGTTTAACCTGGTAATAAGTATTTTACTACAAGATTTACTGACATTTATATGTGATCATTTGCGTGTTTTAATCTTAATATTACATTGTGCTGGTTCATTGAGACTTTTGTATTAACTGGATATTTTAGTGCAATAAATACTTGTTATTTGTAGCCTGAAATAGCATCTGTTCAATTTGCAACACAAACAGCTGCTGTCGACCAACTACCTGGATGAGCATTAATGCTGTGACAAGACACTTCAGTCTTTAAGCCTTCGCTATTTAATAGAATGCCACAATAATTTAAATCAAAACGGGTTCAACAAAGATCATGAAACTGAAACACCTGTCATTTTAGTGTGGGAGGTTTCATGGCTAAATTGGACCAGCCTGGTAGCCAGTCTTCATTGATTGCACATTGCACCAGTAAGAGCAGAGTGTGAAGGTTCAATTAGCAGGGTAAGAGCACAGTTTTGCTCAAAATATTGAAATGCACACATTATGGGTGACATACCAGAGTTCAAAAGAGGACAAATTGTTGGTGCACGTCTTGCTGGCGCATCTTTGACCAAGACAGCAAGTCTTTGTGATGTATCAAGAGCCACGGTATCCAGGGTAATGTCAGCATACCACCAAGAAGGACGAACCACATCCAACAGGATTAACTGTGGACGCAAGAGGAAGCTGTCTGAAAGGGATGTTCGGGTGCTAACCCGGATTGTATCCAAAAAACATAAAACCACGGCTGCCCAAATCACGGCAGAATTAAATGTGCACCTAAACTCTCCTGTTTCCACCAGAACTGTCCGTCGGGAGCTCCACAGGGTCAATATACACGGCTGGGCTGCTATAGCCAAACCTTTGGTCACTCATTCCAATGCCGAACGTCGGTTTCAATGGTGCAAGGAGCGCAAATCTTGGGCTGTGGATAATGTGAAACATGTATTGTTCTCTGATGAGTCCACCTTTACTGCATCAGGATGACAATACACCAATACACACAGCAAGACTGGTGAAAGATTGGTTTGATGAACATGAAAGTGAATTTGAACATCTCCCATGGCCTGCACAGTAACCAGATCTAAATATTATCGAGCCACTTTGGGGTGTTTTGGAGGAGCGAGTCAGGAAACGTTTTCCTCCTAGTGACCTGGCCACTATCCTGCAAGAAGAATGGCTTAAAATCCCTCTGACCACTGTGCAGGACTTGTATATGTCATTCCCAAGACGGATTGATGCTGTATTGGCCTCAAAAGGAGGCCCTACACCATACTAATAAAATATTGTGGTCTAAAAACAGGTGTTTCAGTTTCATTGTCCAACCCCTGTATATTTTCCTTTTATTATCATTGTTAGGTAGTCATTTTTATTCCCTTTGTGTAGAATGGTGCTTGTTAGTTAGATGAAGGTTTTTGGACCAGAATAATGGTATATCTGGATTATTTGGCTTCAATAAATCTTCATATATATAATTAAGCGAAGCGTTTGTGTTTATTTCGTGCAAGAGTGATTTATCTGTCAAAACAAGGTCGAAGTTCCCCCACCTTTGGTGAAGCGGTTGAATAAACAGTGACAGTTTGTGGTTTGGTTAATAATTTGTAATTATTATGTCATGATGTAGGGTTGTTTGGTTTTTGGTTTCTTCTTATGTTTTTCACAGTTAAGGTTTTGACTCGTTCTTTTGTTATTATTCTTCTTAGATTTTGAATCATGCTTCTGTTATTTTCCTGGTCATGCTTTAGTTTTGTCATCTTGTTTATGTTTTGTCAAGTTTGGTTTTCGGATCTGGTTATGCTTTAGCTTCATGTTTTTCTAGTTTGTTTATTAGAGTCTCTGTTTTTGCCGCAGCCACGTTTTGTTCTGTCTGTCAATTAAGTTTATTCGGTTCACCTGTCCAAGTTAATCTGTCCCCTTGCTCCACCTGGTTTTCACTCGATATATTCACACGTGCTCTGTTTGTCTTCGGGGAAACATCTCTCATGCTCATGTCTAGTTCTCTAACCAAGTCTTGTCTTTTTGATCATGCCATGCCTGTCTTGCCTGCCCATTTGTTTTGTTCCTTCCTCCTTCTGTGAGTGAGTTTTTGTAATTAAACCTTTTTTTTAACTTACCATATCGCTGCCTGCTCGTCTGCATTCTGAGGTCCAATATCAAGTAAACCGTGACATATTAAAGAGCTTTGAGCCCATAATCACAACACCAGAGGACATCTCTGATTTCTATTCATAAGTAATGATTTTTGTTTAAGAAATGAATTTTTTCAAATTATGATTTTAAATTAGAATTCTTGATGAATATTAATTAATCAATAATCATAATCTTTAATGTTGGCTTAAGGGTTCAAAAAAGTCTATAATGTGGTATAAGGGTTCAAAAAAGTCTATAATGTTTCTAACAGAAAAGCAGCAGTTCAGAAATTGCAAAAAAAAGGTGATGGTCTGCATTCACTGCAAAACAAAACAAAAAAGATGAAAAATAATGTTCCATCAGTTTGAGATTAAAAAATGTCATTGTTGTGTCTGGAATTAAAAGGCTAAAAACCTACAAACCCTGTTCCCCAGCTCCTGACAGAAACAGCTCTTTGCTTTAAATAACACCGCACCAACTCTTAAACATGGTGGTGGCGGTATCATGCTGTGAGGCTGTTGGTGCAGGTAGTACTGGTTCATTTCACATTTCATGCCCAGCCTATATCTTATTGTTAAATCATGAACATTTATCTTAATTGAGGAAAGAGAGGCCTGCAGAGGTTTATACGTTTTTCTGGATTTATTGTGACCTCCTGGATGAGTGGCTGATGCATTCTTGAATTACACTGCCTGAATAATGGCTCTCACTTTCCAGTCTGTTAGATGTTAATAAATTTGCTTGTCATCTGTTTCTGAATTTCCTTAGATTGGAACATGATATGCAGCTTCTTGAGATCTTTTAGCCTACTTTATGTTGTCAGGCAGGTTCTGTTTAAGTCTGGCAGGCCTGAATTTGAACTAAGCTTTCCATAAAATGTGGTTAACTAAAGTTAACTCAAGATTTAAAAAGTGGAGGAATTATATTTTACCATGGAGTCAGGTTGGTTTAGATTTTTTCCAGTTATTAAGTAAATTTTTTATTTGAAAAGTGCTCTTTAAAGTTACTCAGGTTATCTTTGTCTGATATCTAAATTTGGTTGATCATATAACTATACATATTGAAGGAAAGAAATTCTAGCTTTTCTGTAAAATCTAACAAGCAGAAGTTATGCTATATAACAGAGGAAAGGTAAGCCTCTTTAAAGTGTTATGCTACCTTTAATCCATAAAATAATCTGTGGGTGAGAAACGATTTGTAAAGAGACCTTTTTTAAGGTTATTCAATTGAAGCTTTATTGTAATTTTGACTGTCAGTTAGTATAATCAGTGGAGGTCATGGTTTCTCATTCTCTCAGTAATTAGGCCTATTCAAAGCCTAATTATTTCTGGTTTGTTGTGCACTGCTGCTGTTTGCTTTGTTCTGTCAGGTAGGAGACCTGAAAGCAATTATGTTTGTGTCAAATGTGACAAAAAATTGTTTAACTATTTATGGAGCTGAATAATTGATTGGGATAAATCTTTCAGAGACAATATCAAATTATCTGTCAAAATGATACATGCGTCAGAGTAATATATTTTAACGATGGCCTCATCACAAATCCAGATGCCATTAAATGCAGCTTCAGGGAGAGATTCAGGGAGCCCCTGCAAGTTATTTTCTGGTGTGTTATTTTTACATCTTGTTCACACTTCTAACATACCTAAGATGTGACTTCTGACACATCTGAATTCATATCAGAACTAATTACCAGGTTCCTCTGCCTTCTTTGTATGCAGATGAGCACAAAACTAAATAAGTTCTTCAAATAAAGCAGTGAATAACAATTCAACCTGGAAATACTCACAAAGGAGGGAAACGAGATTATGATTAGCAGATTTATTTATAAAAATATCTGTTTGGCGCTCGGACCCTGGAGGAAGACGAATGCTCTGAGGATGAAGAGAGCTAGTAAGAGCATTTTAGAATTAGGATTAGGTATGTCTTCCCCCCCGGGGAACCCAATCCTGGTGGTGGAGTGGCCTAAAGAAGTTTGGAGGAATTGGAGGAGGAGGGTCGAAGCTTAACAACAAGCGATTTCCGAGTTGAAGGTATTTAAATATAATGTCATGGGAGTTGATTGGACGAGGAGAAGAGCGGACCCGTCTCTGATTGGAGCGCCATGGCGGAGTCATCAGTTGGAGCGGAGGCGATGAAGGTGCGTCTTCCATGTTGAATTTTCATTAAAACTCCATATCAGTATTTTGTTTTTACAGCCAAATGGTAAACTAAAGTTCAACTAAAGTTCAACTAAGGTTCATTATGTATATGAATATTCTTTATTATACACTGATGATACTCAGCTTTACTTATCCATAAATCCTGATTAGCCCAACCAGTTAGATAGACTACAAGCATGTTTTGAAGACATAAAAACTTGGATAACTTTAAATTTTCTGCTTCTAAATTCAGACAAGACAGAAGTTGTCGTCTTTGGACCGGAGTCTTTAAAAAAGAAACTGCTTAGTCAATCACTTAACCTGAATGGCATTAAATTGACCTCCAGTAATAAAGTAAAAAATCTTGGTGTTATTTTTGACCAGGACATGTCATTTACATCCCATATTAAACAGGTTTCTAGGATTTCCTTGTTTCACCTCCGGAACATTGCCAAAATTAGAAATATCCTGTCCAGGAGTGACGCTGAAAAACTAGTCCATGCATTTGTTACTTCAAGGCTGGACTATTTTAATTCTTTACAATCAGGATGCCCACAAAATGCAGTTAAAAGCCTTCAGCTGATTCAAAATGTTGCAGCAAGAGTTCTGATGAAACTTAAAAAGATAGATCATATTTCTCCTATTTTAGCTTCCCTTCATTGGCTCCCTGTTAAATCCAAAATGGAATTTAAAATTCTCCTCCTCACATATAAAGCCCTTAATGATTTAGCTCCATCATACATCAGAGATCTGATTGTTCCATATGTTCCTAACAGAGCACTTCGTTCTCAGACTGCAGGTTTACTGGTGGTTCCTAGAGTCTCTAGAAGTAGAATGGGAGGCAGATCCTTTAGTTATCAGGCTCCTCTCCTTTGGAACCAGCTCCCAGTTTTAGACCGTGAGGCAGACACCCTGTCTACTTTTAAGGCTAGGCTTAAAACTTTCCTTTTTGATAAAGCTTATAGTTAGAGTGGCTTAGGTTATCCTGAGCTATCTCTGTAGTTATGCTGCTATAGGCTTAGGCTGCTGGAGGACATAATGACCGCTTTCAACCTCTTCACTACATTCTCACACTACTCTCCAATTTTGCATTATTTGCTGTTATTTCAGCTTTTAACTTTATGTTCTCTCTCTTTTCTCTTCCTAGAAGCTACACCTGGTCTGACTCTGTGTCTACCTGTGACACCTTTCTGGAGAGGGGAATTGTCCGAGCTTCTGCTGTCAACAACTTAATGCTCACCTTCTACAGATGATCCATATAGCCCTGTCTTTCAGTGTTTAACCCTTTCTCTCTCCTAGATATATCAATTGACTGAGCTTTTACTGTGACTAACTATGTGCTCTCTTTCAGACTCTAACCTTGAAAACTGGCTCAGAGTTTATCTGTTCTTTCTTTCTAGATGAAATGACTAAAGGAGCTACATCCATTAACATTTACTTTTCCTTCCCATAGAAAGTACTCCTAGATCAGTGCTTCTTTGTTCTCTTTGTGTCTCTGCTCTGTTCTCTCAAACCCCCAGTCGGTCGTGGCAGATGGCCGCTCACACTGAGCCTGGTTCTGCTGGAGGTTTCTTCCTGTTAGAAGGGAGTTTTTCCTCTCCACCGTCGCTACATGCATGCTCAGTATGAGGGATTGCTGCAAAGTCAACACCAGTGACTGTCCACTGTCTCTACATGCTCATCCGGGAGGAGGGAATGCTGCAAGTCACTGACTGGATGCAATCTGCTGGGTTTGCTTAGACAGAAAAACTTTTTATCCAATTTGAATAAATAACAATCTGACTGCACTGTTCAATGGTTAGGATTAATTGGAATGTATGTACCTGACTTTTGTGAAGTGCCTTGAGACGAAATGTTTTGGGAATTGGCACTATATAAATAAACTGAACTGAATTGACTATATAGAACTAGCTGTTTCAAATAATATGCAAAGCATTTTGTTTGCATATATGTATGCAGTCACAATCTATTGGAATTTCATTTGATAAACAAATAACAACGTAGTGCTTACTTGAACTTGGGATATATTCGCCATCATGTGAACATTTTTTCCTTAAAGTTAATGTGTCAAAAGCAGGGGTGAAAGTGAGCCGGTACGGTGGTACTGCATACCACTAAAACATTCAGCGCCGGTACGCAGTACTGGGAGGAGGGAAGAACGGCTGTCTGATATGAAGCCGCTACCAATAGGCAGTCTAAAATACGACTTAATCAGTTATCAAATATAGCTATTTTCTCCTCATTCCAAATAGTTTCTGAACTGTTCTGCTATGCTGGAGCCTCAATGCTCTTGCTTTGCTTCTCTCCCCTCGGAGCTCAAGGCTTTTGTGAACGGCCAGCCTTTAAAACGAGCACCGCTACGTTTAATGTCTGCCTGCTCGCTGCTAAATACCTGCGTTAAAAGCAAAGGGAGAGTAACTAATTATGTGTCATGTTATTTTTCTGAATTACAAGAACACAGAACAGCTCGAAAACACCGCTTACAACCAGAGATTTCACATACACAACACGAGAGTGCATGCGCACTTACCACCAACACAGATCGGTTGCCAAGATCGGTGCTTTCGATTTAATGGACTGGGAGATTTTACACAGGTGGTGCACAGACATAAAAAAACGCTGCTTGCATTAGGATAGGACGAACAATAAATCACTTAGCATCTACAGACTTTTAACTAAAAACCGCAAAAACAACCGAACTCAAATTTTTTATTTAAATGAAATCAAAACTTGACCACAATGCAGAGAACAGTAACTTCTTAGTTAAAAAAAAAACTGAAGATGAGAAGGTATGCATCAGAAAATGGTTTATCATTGTTTCATACATGGCAATTCTTTAACAATTGATATATATATATATATCTGCCAAGAACTTAAAACTACTTTCACCCCTGGTTAAACGCCAGAAAAATGGGGGAAGCATAAGGCTTTGAGGTTGTTTGACAAGAACCAAAAATGTGAGAGCTAGACTGGTTCAGAGCTTCTTCAAAACTGTAGGTCTTGTAGCATTTTCCTGGTTTGCAGAGGTCAGTGTTAGAAACCATAATGTGCTAAAAGAAGGCAACACCTGATGAGCTGTAGCAGTGTTTAAGGTTTTATGCTCGCCAGATAAAGAGCTTCAGAAGGACCTCTCTCCTGTATTCCTCTCCTGAGCTTAGGGAGAGAATCATGCAGATGGAGGAGGATTATGAGACGGCAGTAAGGCGGTTTTACTGCCGTCCACCTTCACCCACGCCAAGCCACCAGAGCGCTGAAGCTGATCCATCTAAGCCAGGTCTCCAGAATGGGGCTCCAGCTCAGTCCACGTCAGGTCTCCAGGGAGCTGGTACTGAGCAGCCCGCGTCAGGTCTTCAGAGCGCTGCTGCAGTCCAGCCCGCATCATGTCTCCAGAGCGCCACTATTATGCCGCCCAAATCTGCCTCAACCTCCTCCGCATGCCGCAGAGGACGTCGGAAGAGGGACGCCTCGGCTCAACTCATCGGGGGTCCCGGCGACGCCTCGGCTCAAGTCACTGAGGGTCTCGGTGACACCTCAGCTCCTGCGCACGCCTCTGAGGGTCTCGGCAATGCCTCAGCTCATGCCACTGAGGCTCTCGGTGATGCCTCAGCCTCTGCTCACAACATTGAGGGTCTTGGCCACGCCTCAGCCTCTGCGTATGCCACTCAGGATCTCGCCGATGCCTCAGCTTCTGCGCACACCACTGAGGGTCTCAGCGATGCCTCTGCTCACGTCACTGAAGGACTCGGCTTCTGCTCACGCCACTGAGGGTCTCGGCGACACCTCTGCTCACGCCACTGAGGGTCTCGGCGACGCCTCAACTTCTGCTCACGCCACTGAGGGTCTCGGCGACGCCTCAGCTGCTGCACCTAGTCTGCAGGCCTTCCAGGGGTTCAGTGGGGAACTGGTCCCCATCCTGGTTCCTGAACCCTGTGACGAAGGGTTCGAGGAGGAAGTGGCGCCAGATCCTGTCTCTGAGGGGTTCAAGGAGCAGCTTGTCCTCGTTCTGGCCTCTGAACCCAGAGACAAGGGGTTCGAGGAGGAAGCGCCGCCGGATCCTGTCTCTGAGGGGTTAAAGGTGCAGCTTGTCCTCGTTCCAGCCTCTGAGGGTTCACCAGGCTCTGCTTCAGCCTCTGAGGGTTCGCCAGGCTCTGCTTCAGCCTCTGAGGGTTCGCCAGGCTCTGCTTCAGCTTCTGAGGGTTCGCCAGGTCATGTTCCAGAGGAGCCCGTGGGCAGACTGCCTTCACGTCCTGGTCCTGAGCACCTCCTAGGTTTCCTCTGGGGGGTGTTCATGGAACTGAAGCCTGACTTCTGGGCGCCGCCTGGCTCCAAGCCTCCAGAGTTTTGAGAGGGGTTCGAGGATGGACTGCCTGCCATCCAAGTTCCAGAGTTTCGAGAGGGGTTCGAGGACGAACCACCTCCTCTGCCTGTGCCAGAGGGGTCCGTGGGTGGACTACCTATGACCATAGCTCCAGGGCCCACTGACTGTGCTCCTGAACCGACTGACTGTGTTGCAGGCCTGACTGATGTTTTGCCTGACTATGAGGCGCCAAACTCCACGCCTGACTATGGGGCGCCAAACTCCACGCCTGATTATGGGGCGCCAGACTCCACGCCTGACTCTAAACTCCGAGGTTCCTCTACTCAGCGTGGCCGACCTCCTGATCAACCTGCAGGTTCTCGCTGCCGTCACCGGTCACCCGGGTCTCTGCCGGTCTCCAGGTCTTCATCGCCGTCGCCGGCTGATCAGGCCTCTGAGTAGGAGGTCCTGGACTCCTCCTGAACTTTGTGACTGCTCGGGATGACCTCCTGGTCGCCCGCCTGAACTCTGTGGGACAACATCTTGGTCGCCCGCCTGAACTCTGTGCCTGCTCAGGACGACCTCTTGGTCGCCTGCCTGACCTCTGTGTTTTTGTTTTTGTTTCAAAAAACGTATTAACCAATTCATACAATGAACTGAATTTGACTGCATTGTTTGATAACTTGGACCAATTAGAATGTACAGGTCCTTCTCAAAATATTAGCATATTGTGATACAGTTCATTATTTTCCATAATGTCATGATGAAAATTTAACATTCCTATATTTTAGATTCATTGCACACTAACTGAAATATTTCAGGTCTTTTATTGTCTTAATACGGATGATTTTGGCATACAGCTCATGAAAACCCAAAATTCCTATCTCACAAAATTAGCATATTTCATCCGACCAATAAAAGAAAAGTGTTTTTAATACAAAAAACATCAACCTTCAAATAATCATGTACAGTTATGCACTCAATACTTGGTCGGGAATCCTTTTGCATAAATGACTGCTTCAATGCGGCGTGGCATGGAGGAAATCAGCCTGTGGCACTGCTGAGGTCTTATGGAGGCCCAGGATGCTTCGATAGCGGCCTTTAGCTCATCCAGAGTGTTGGGTCTTGAGTCTCTCAACGTTCTCTTCACAATATCCCAAAGATTCTCTATGGGGTTCAGGTCAGGAGAGTTGGCAGGCCAATTGAGCGCAGTGATACCATGTTCAGTAAACCATTTACCAGTGGTTTTGGCACTGTGAGCAGGTGGCAGGTCTTGCTGAAAAATGAAATCTTCCTCTCTATAAAGCTTTTCAGCAGATGGAAGCATGAAGTGCTCCAAAATCTCCTGATAGCTAGCTGCATTGACCCTGCCCTTGATAAAACACAGTGGACCAACACCAGCAGCTGACATGGCACCCCAGACCATCACTGACTGTGGGTACTTAACACTGGACTTCTGGCATTTTGGCATTTCCTTCTCCCCAGTCTTCCTCCAGACTCTGGCACCTTGATTTCCGAATGACATGCAGAATTTGCTTTCATCCGAAAAAAGTACTTTGGACCACTGAGCAACAGTCCAGTGCTGCTTCTCTGTAGCCCAGGTCAGGCGCTTCTGTTGCTGTTTCTGGTTCAAAAGTGGCTTGACCTGGGGAATGCGGCACCTATAGCCCATTTCCTGCACACGCCTGTGCACGGTGGCTCTGGATGTTTCTACTCCAGACTCAGTCCACTGCTTCCGCAGGTCCCCCAAGGTCTGGAATCGGCCCTTCTCCACAATCTTCCTCAGGGTCCGGTCACCTCTTCTCGTTGTGCAGCGTTTTCTGCCACACTTTTTCCTTCCCACAGACTTCCCACTGAGGTGCCTTGATACAGCACTCTGGGAACAGCCTATTTGTTCAGAAATTTCTTTCTGTGTCTTACCCTCTTGCTTGAGGGTGTCAATAGTGGCCTTCTGGACAGCAGTCAGGTCGGCAGTCTTACCTATGAACCAGGCTGGGAGTTTTAAAGGCCTCAGGAATTTTTTGCAGGTGTTTAGAGTTAACTCGTTGATTCAGATGATTAGGTCCATAGCTCGTTTAGAGACCCTTTTAATGATATGCTAATTTTGTGAGATAGGAATTTTGGGTTTTCATGAGCTGTATGCCAAAATCATCCATATTAAGACAATAAAAGACCTGGAATATTTCAGTTAGTGTGCAATGAATCTAAAATATATGAATGTAAAATTTTCATCATGACATTATGGAAAATGATGAACTTTATCACAATATGCTAATATTTTGAGAAGGACCTGTATGTACTTGACTTGGAATCTGCATGATTCGATTGAATTGACTTTGTGAAGTGCCTTTAGATGACATGTGTTGTGAAGTTGTTCTAAATAAATAAATTGAATTCAATTAAATTGAATACATTTAAAAGGTACTGTGAGATAGATACATACTAGGAGTATCTATTTGTCCTATATTTGCATTTTCTATAACATGCTCGTGCACAGGTCTAGCGACGCTAATGCAGCTCCTTTATCAGCTCTGCAAAAAATTCACCACCAGCTATTCAGCTGACAGGCTCCTTGATTCTATAGGCAACAACAACTTATAACATGATTTTCGTTTTATGTATTTTCAGTTTGAGCCTCCTGAAAAGCAATGTTCCAAACACAGGATGATTAAATTAACAGAGAGCTGTATGTGAAGGCTAAGCGGAATGTATTGGATTATGGATTCCTTAAAAAATACAGCCATATACAGCACAGAAATTAGGAAAGAGAGCTGAGCATTTAAGAACATAAGCCACAAGCAATCTAATGTCACCAAGCTATGGAAAGAGGGGACATTAAGCCTAAAGATGATGTTATTTAATTGCAAAGTTCTTGAAGTGAGTCAACAACTTTATTTGGTTGCAGGCTTGTTTATTTTTTTAGATGAAGAACTGGGACACCACGAAAATCCAATTCTCTGTTGCAAGTCTGACAGGCTACAGATAAATTATATAAAATTCAATCTGAAATGCAAATAGAGTCTAAACCTTATCCCCAATGGCACTGTGACCTTCAACAAAAGTTAACTTTTTAAAGGCTTGAACTCAGAATGAACTGTGATGCTTTTGCCGCTCCATGAAACAAAACTTAAAAGTGATTTTTATGGTCAGCATTTTGCACCCAAATCAAACCCTAAGACCCATGGTCCAGGTCCCCTCTCAAAGTTATGCTTTTTAGCTCTAATTTCACCTTCTGGTTCTGTGTTAATACCAGGAGACATGATTCAGTCCTCTCTGCCTCCTGATGACTTTGGAGAGACTCAACGTGCAAATTAGCCTGACAGATTTGTGGCTTCCCACAATGCATAATCACCCTCGCCTCATCCCCTGCCACTCTCAGAGTCTATTTATTGATAACATGGGGGAGATCTGATACCAATGATAACTAACACCATTATTGAAACAGGAGATCATGCTGACTGCCATGCTGTCACTCTTGGTCTGCAGCTATGGTACTGTTGAAGCATGTGAAATATGAAAATGCAATTTATACCAGTCCCTTCTGCCCATGCAGAAGAAAGATGACATGCAGCATAAAACTGTGGTCCTCTGTATGGCCCAGATTGCTGTGATCTGAATGTTTGGAAAAACCCAAATAACAAAGCTTCTTTCATTAAATTAATTTCTAGCAAATTCTGTTAGAATAAAATCTGAGGAGATAGGGACAGTGTATAAAAGTGACTGAAACTTTAAAGCTTAAAATCACAGGTGCAAAATGAGTTTCAGCTATTATTACAGAACAGGCAGCAAACTTTCATGTGCCGTTCTGTTATTGATTCGCTCACCATTATCTCATCATGAAATAAGATAATGGCTGGTAATAAAATACAACTCAGATGTATCACAGAGAAAGTCTCTGAATAATTGCAGTCTCACTCAGAATCTTCAGCTTCATAAAAAAATGCGATACCTGGTTATGAAACAATCTCTGTTCTTTTGTAAATAGGAGACATATTTATTCACAGATAATAATTTTACCTATTTAGCTGCATTGTTGGCAGCTTGCTAACCACAGATTGTTTATTTTGAAAACATGAAAAAGAACAAACATTTTGATAGGACTTCATTAAAAATATGATTAGACATTAGTTATCTTTATCTTGTGTACACAGCAGTAAAGCTAGCCGGTATGCAATCTACAGTCACCAGCTCTGACAGGTGATGCAATACAATACATTCATGCACATGTTTTTACTGTGAAACCACTATGTATACGTACAAGATTCAAGATGTATAATAAAGTGGCCATTAGGTGTTAGTCAGTACAAATCATAATGTCAAATCAAAACTGAACCACAACATTGTGAGTAGACTGTTTCAGTTTGGCCACAGACACTGGTACCATTTATCTATTCATAGCAGTCTCTGGTAAATAAGGTCAGTGAGTCAGTCATTTTCTACCGCTTCTTCCATAGTGGGTCATGGGGAAGCTGGTGCCTATCTCCAGCAGTGTAAGGGCAGGAGGCAGGGTACACCCTGGACAGGTTGCCAGTCCACCGCAGGGCAACACAGAGACACACAGGACAAACAACCATGCACACACTCATTCACACCTAAGGGCAATTGAGGGAGACCAATTAACCAATTTATTTTGGATTTTGGAAAAAACTCCCATTTTTTGATAAAAAGTTTTTGCGCTACAATGAGGTGTTTTATTGACTGTATCCAAATCACTGTATTTCACAAAACTGCAATGGAAACACTTTTTTTGCATGAGTCACGTGATCAACAACCGGATGTTACTACTGGCGAAAAAGACAAAGAAGACGACAGGAAGTAGTGGGAGGATGATGTTATCGAGAGAACAAACTTATTCATGTGTGTGTGATTTTACTTGCATTTCTTGTTTAATGGAAACACCACAATTACAAAATTGTGTTTTTTCAACATTAGCAGAACATCGACAACGTTTGCCGCACATTTGTAATGGAAACGCATCTACTGGTAAAAGTCCTTAGGTATTTTTAAACACTCTGCTCTTTTTATGTAAATAGCACAAAATCAGATGAAATTAAATCTTATTTAGTGACATTTATCACATTCAGCAGAGGCAGACTTTCTGTTTTTAGTCAGTAAAGTATGCTTAACTTAGCAGCTGTTTGAGTGTTTTCGGTTTGTCTCAGAGCCATCTGGAAACTTCTCACTAGAAAATAGTAAAGAAAAGTAAACACACATTGACAAAATCTCTTTAGAATTGATTGATTCAAGTTCTTTGAATGAAGCACCTCAATCAATTTCAGCTTTTAAATTATGAAATAGGCTTTTAAAAAGGACTTTGCATAAATGAAAGAGGTCTGACCTTGACAAGATGGACTGTTTTATGCTGGCCTAATCTTGTGATTCTTACAATTAATTCAGAGAGTAACAGACAACCAATGCACAGTGCCTATGTAACAGGAATTGCTGAAATTTTTAATGTGATATAAGTAGTGGAAAGAAAATAGAGCATCATACTTTCCATACTTAAACTACATTTTTAACTCCAACCTCTCTCCATAAAGGCAACTCCCACTTCTCTCACCATGTCAGTGATAAGTGGGTGTAGTTGAGAGGAACCCAGATGAAAAGAAGCAGAATCAGGAGCTTTTCTCACCAAGTCTTTGATTTCACTTCTCAGACGTCACTGCATTATTTATACCCAGAAAGGCACAAAGCTGCAAATATCAGAAATCAAAGGTATGTTAGCTTTTTCACATAAAACAAAATTTTTTCCCTGAACCACCTCATGACCTAAACTTTCATAAGCTTCAATGCTGTTTAACAGTTATGTATGAAAACTGACTGCAGAAGAAAATTAAACTCTAATTCTCAGTTATGGAGCATACTCTGGCATATTTTCAGGTTGGGCTGAACATTCCTGCGTGTCCTCTGATGTTCACCGGGAGACCAGTTGCCTGACTTTCTAACAGCTCTTTGAAGTTCTTGTGCAAAAAGAGAAAACGAAATAGTAATAAGCAATTGAAGAATTTAGGTCAGCTTCAGATTCTCTGCAAGTCCTTTTTGTGGTGAGGCACTTCCTGACCTGCTTCTGCAACTTCCTTCTGAATTTTAGGAATTTTAACAACCATGTGAGAAGAAAGAGCATGAAACATGAGTAGAAGGAAAATACAGTGAAAGTCAAAGACAGTGATTGGAGAGTGATTGGAGCATTGTGTGGAGGGAAAGGGATTGGGAAAATTGGGAGAAAGAGAGGCTGGGAGTTAATTGTGATGGAGGAAGACAAGGAAGTAGAGTGTGACGGCAGGCTTTGTGCTGCTGACTCATGCGTGTCACTGACCTTGCCTGGCAGAGGAAGGAGAACGTAATGGAATATCCATGTTATCTCCATACATGAAGAGCTGAGAGAACTGGGTTAAATTTTACAAGTTCTTAACAGTGTTTGACAAGTCTGGCTGCAGCTCACAAGGCCTTTGGTAAATTAGCTAAACAAAGCAGTTAGTGAAAGCCCTTAAGGAGCCACTAATGAATCTAAGGTAATTTGTGCAAATTGTAAATTAACAGCTAATGTTAACTAAAATTTTTATTTTCTGATATGCAGCCCTGTGGTGCTCTGTAATATACAAATAACATGCTAAGACCAAAACAATGGAATTAAGTTGGTCAAAGCTGTTCTTTGCAACTCCAACACAATAAAATCATTCAGACATAAAAATTTTGGAAACCCAGCATCACTCTCTAGCTCAACCAGGGGAATCCCAAAATGTTCATAGATGAGAAGGGAAATATTGTCACAGCAAATTCTGAGTCTGGCCTGGGGTCTCCTGCCAGAAAAACCCCAAAGGGAAGCCCCCTCATCAGATTCCTGAAGCAGACTCCTTTTGATTATGAAAAGTAACAGATCTATTCCAAAATCTGCACGGATGTTGTAGCTCCTCACTTTATATCCATGACTAAATCTGGCCAGGGGAGACTATTTTTAGATGCTTGTATTTTGTTCACAGAGCTCTCTTCAAACTTTGTTGTCGCCTGGACAACTCCTCAGCACAGTTCATAAGGTTAAGTGTTTGGGCAAAATAATATAGAAGTGATTTGGATTGAAATTATCTAAACGTTTTCCATTTTATGAAGTTTGGTTTTGTGTTCTTTGTATGTTTTTAAAGTTAAGACAAACTTTAGTTGAAGGGTGATTTTAAACAGAAGACAGATCATAACGCGCCCTCCGCACTTATGCATTTTAACCCTTTTATTGACAGTATTTTTAAAGGTGTGTGTTTGATTCTGTTGCTAAGCTATCAGCCTCCTTTGTTAGCTTAACTGCTAACAGCTAAGGACACGTGCTTGCTGCCAAATAATATTTACCCAGAAAGGTTTAGTTTTCAATCCAGTAAATAATGTGTCCCTAACATCATTTTACTAAATTTGATAACTAAGTAAACACCATTAAGCCCCATTTCTCCAGAAAGATTTGGCTCTTTTCCGAAATATTCCCTTAGTATTTCTTTAAATATTATGTTAATAAATAAAGGCAGCTAATGAGACCCCGTTGAGAATTAGTCATCCAGAAGGTTGGTTTTATTCAGCAGATCATTCTTTAAAATATTACTTCATTAAAATAATATTTTATCTGATCTTGCAGTGTGAAGGGTTGTCTAAACGTTGCTGATTATTGCCTAAGTTGGTTCCAAGACTAACTTAATTTAATTTCTAGATTCTTCAAGATAATCCTTGGTCCTCAAACATAAACATTGCATGGTAATGTTGCATCACTCTTTTGGTCATGATTTTCGTTCGTTCGTTCGTCGTCTTCCGCTTATCCAGGACCGGGTCGCGGGGGCAGCAGACTCAGCAGAGACGCCCAGACGTCCCTCTCCCCAGACACCTCCTCCAGTTCCTCCAGGGGGAGCCCAAGGCGTTCCCAGGCCAGCCGAGAGACATAGTCCCTCCAGCGTGTCCTGGGCCGTCCCCTGGGCCTCCTCCCGGTGGGACGTGCCTGGAACACCTCCCGAGGAAGGCGTCCAGGAGGCATCCGGTATAGATGCCCGAGCCACCTCAACTGGCTCCTCTCGATGTGGAGGAGCAGCGGCTCTACTCCGAGCCCCTCCCGGATGGCCGAGCTCCTCACCCTATCTCTAAGGGAGTGCCCGGCCACCCTACGGAGGAAGCTCATTTCAGCCGCTTGTATCCGTGATCTCGTTCTTTCGGTCATGACCCAAAGTTCATGGCCATAGGTGAGGGTAGGAACGTAGACCGACCAGTAAATTGAGAGCTTTGCTTTTCGGCTCAGCTCTCTCTTCACCACAATGGACCGGCACAGCGCCCCCATTACTGTGGCAGCTGCACCGATCCGTCTGTCGATCTCCCGCTCCATTCTTCCCTCACTCATGAACAAGACCCCGAGATACTTAAACTCCTCCACTTGAGGCAGGAACTCCCCTCCAACCTGAAGAGGACAAGCCACCCTTTTCCGGTCGAGTACCATGGCCTCGGACTTGGAGGAGCTGATCCTCATCCCAGCCGCTTCACACTCGGCTGCGAACCGCCACAGCGCATGCTGTAGGTCTTGGCTAGAGGGGGCCAGCAGGACCACGTCATCCGCAAAAAGAAGAGACGAAATCCACTGGTCCCCAAACCAGACCCCCTCCGGCCCTTGGCTGCGTCTAGAAATCCTGTCCATAAAAGTTATGAACAGGACCGGCGACAAAGGGCAGCCCTGCCGGAGTCCAACATGCACTGGGAACAGGTCCGACTTAGTGCCGGCAATGCGGACCAAACTCCTGCTCCGCTCGTACAGGGACCGGATGGCCCCTAATAAAGGGCCCCCGATTCCATACTCCTGGAGCACCCCCCACAGGGCATCACGAGGGACACAGTCGAATGCCTTCTCCAGGTCCACAAAACACATGTGAACCGGTTGGGCAAACTCCCATGAACCCTCGAGCACCCTGTAGAGGGTATAGAGCTGGTCCAGTGTTCCACGGCTGGGACGAAAACCACACTGTTCCTCCTGAAGCCGAGGTTCGACTATCGGTCGGACTCTCCTCTCCAATACCCTGGCGTAGGCCTTACCAGGGAGGCTGAGGAGTGTGATCCCCCTGTAGTTGGAACACACCCTCCGGTCCCCCTTCTTATATAGGGGGACCACCACCCCAGTCTGCCAGTCCAGAGGCACTGTCCCCGACCGCCACGCAATGTTGAAGAGGCGTGTCAACCATGACAGCCCTACAACATCCAGAGACTTGAGGTACTCAGGGCGGATCTCATCCACCCCCGAAGCCTTGCCACCGCGGAGCTTTTTAACCACCTCGGTGACTTCAGCCTGGGTGATGAAAGAGTCCAACCCCGAGTCCCCAGCCTCTGTTTCCACCACGGAATGCGTGATGGCAGGATTGAGGAGATCCTCGAAGTACTCCTTCCACCGCCCGATAATGTCCTCAGTCGAGGTCAGCAGTCTCCCGCCCCCACTATAAACAGTGTTGGCAGAGCACTGCTTCCCCCTCCTGAGGCGTCGGACGGTTTGCCAGAATCGCTTCGAGGCCAACCGGTAGTCCTTCTCCATGGCCTCACCGAACTCTTCCCAGGCCCGAGTTTTTGCCTCTGCCACAGCCCGGGCCGCAGCACGCTTGGCCTCACGGTACCCGTGATGATTTTCAATCATCTTTAATCAACTTGTTTATATTGTACATAAGCCATTAGTCTTCCCTATTCTTTAATTCTGCTTGGTAGTTTAGTTGGATTGTTTTAGCATAGTAAAGAGTCCTAATACCATCGCCTTACTGGGCTGGTATTCACAGGATAACCCTTAACAGACCGAAATATTATTTGATAAAATATTAATATTAAATAATATTCTCGGATTCATAATCCTAACATAGACTTCAAAATGTGAGAGTGGAGTCCTGACCTCAACCCCATTTAACACTTGTGGGATCAGCTTGGGCATGCTGTTTGTGCCAGAGTGACCAACAGTATCTCCCATTTACTACTGAGGCCCATGTTTCTTAAATTATTAGCTTTGCATTGTAGCATTGCCGTTATGCCTTGTTTATTAGAACTTCAATTATCCACTTCAATAAACAACATGAAAAAGTCAGAATAACATGCTTGGTATTGGGAAAGAGGATTTATCAAGTGTGTCATGGGTGAAACCCGCATATTCAAGTCTCCTGCACAATCAAAAAAAGCATTTACCTTAAAAAAAAGTTATCATTACTATTCATAGGAAAATAAATAGATTTCCCTCGAGAATAATATTTTCAGTAATGTCAAGAAGCTCTGTAACAACAACCTTGTCCCCACTAATGGCATAAAATGGGCATTTTATTCCCATCTTTGTCGCGTTCTGAAGTTTAGTTTGACCAAAGTTCAGACAAGAGCTAGGCAGCAGCATGTTTAAAGGAGTCTTATTCTTTATTATACTATCATAAGTAATAGAAAAGAAACCACCAAAGGAACTAGGAGCGAGGGGAGAGAAAACAACAAACACTAGGTGGCAGGAAATAAACAAACAACCATGACTACAAAACCAAACTAAAGTCAAAACATAAAACCACAGCAAAGTCCAAAATGTCACACAACGACAATCTTGGCTTTGACCTGGGCTTGTAAAGTATTTTTGTTCAGTTCTGTGAGCAGCTGGTGGATACTACCCTTTGAAATAAAACACACTTTAGGCTTATTATGTGAAGAGAGGGGCCTAAAATTGTCCTCCACTTTTAGCCTGAAGCAAATTGGTGAGTTCCTGATTTTCTTCAAGCCATGCTAATATTTTCTGATGGCTGATATTAAGAAAGGCTAGTTTTTGCTGCTTTCTTGAGTTTATTAGATTTAACTAAAGCACCCAGTTTGGTCATAGCAGTGAATCTACTCTTAATTTTCTAAAACCTAAGAATTCACCTGAGGAGCAGCTTCTTACAATGCTGGTAATCTGTAATGTGGTTGGATGTTTCATTGGGAGCTATCAAGCTGAGGCCCATTAGGATGCTAATGAGAAAAGTTACACATAAAAGACATGTTGAAGTTTGGAACTTAAATCCTCCTAGGGTGCATCATTAGCATAAAATATACAATTGTTAACATAAGAGTGGTGATTGTTTGCTGTTGTTCTAAACAAGATTTCCCCAGTGGAACCTAAAGCCAAATCTTATGATGAAAAATCCAACCTTTTATTTGAATACATTTATTCTGTGGTAAAAATCCTACATAAACA
This sequence comes from Girardinichthys multiradiatus, assembly GCF_021462225.1. Classification (NCBI taxonomy): domain Eukaryota; kingdom Metazoa; phylum Chordata; class Actinopteri; order Cyprinodontiformes; family Goodeidae; genus Girardinichthys; species Girardinichthys multiradiatus. Next base: position 43,308,500 of record NC_061815.1, on the reverse strand, counting down.
AAATCACTAGTGCCACATTTATTGGCACTCCTGCTGTGACTACTTTATACAACAGCCCATTTGCTAGCAGAACACCATTTTATTTGCACAATGTCTTTAGACCTTCCAGAGTCCTGGGTCATCTCTAATGCTCTCTTTTCTTCAGCTCATCCCCCAGGCTCTAGTTCTGGGGACTGAGATGGACCATGAAAGAATGTTGATTTCTGCGTTGATTGGGCCAATTTGGATCGTATTCCTGTCGAAAGATCCAGTGATGGCAACCGAAGTCTGGTTAACCGGATAACTTCTGGTTGAGCAGACGCCCTGACCATCAAGCGAGGCCTAAAGGTAAAACTGATGGAAAAGGGTGGAACCAACACGCAGAAGGGATTATGGGGAAAGAGATGGAGGATGCCTTACGCAAGATGGTGACAGAAGCGGTGCGCCAGGCCACCACACCACCGCAACCCTTGAAACAGGAAGCCGACATTCCAGTTAAACCAAACCCAAAATCCCCGTCAGCATGACTAGGCGTGGACTCCGTCTCCACGGCCACCAGAGTCTACCTGGTCGGGTGGGGAGACAAACCTGAGAAACGTCAAGAACCCCTTGGGACCTCTCCAGGAGAAACACCACAAACCATTTTTCCAAGGTTCTTAGATAAACTGAACCAAATTGAACATACATGTTACCTATACTATCTCACCAGTGTAGGAGGACGTGTCAAACTGAGGATCAGAGATCAACCTGATGTGCTCAACCTTGTTTGAGGAGGTGAGTAGAGCCATGCTCTCCCTCATTAAACTATTTCAGGCTGAAGTTTGTGATGTAAGCATCACCAGCCACACTCAAGACCGATCGTGCATCACTAGTTGGGTGGAGCTGGACATCACGCTCAAAGACATGCCTCTGGTGCACCCCATCTATATGTGCACATTAGACACAGAGCCTTTCCCTGGTGGCCAGGACCTGCTGGACAGGCTGGCCGCGCTCATTGACTGCCACCAGGACCAACTCTGGGTCCAGGTGGCCCAGATGCCAAAACCACTGGGTGCAAGCAGCAAACGATTCGTTGTGACCAACCAGGTCACCAGCTTAGAGGAGCCCAATGAACCTCATGCCCTTGTCAGATCCGGTCATGGGCACCTCTGGGACACAGCTGCACCCAGCCACCCAGAAAACGCCTCCCAGATGCAGTCTTGCATAATTTCTATGCTCTTTAAAGAACCCAGGTGTGAAAATTTACAACCCCAAAGTGATGGAAGGTGTACACCTGGAAACCATGTTCATACCAGAAGTGCTTCTAGCATTCTGGCTGGGAAAAACAGTAACCAGTACAGAGCTGTATGACCGCTTGTGCCAAGAAGATCCCCTTTTAACTGAGGCACAACACAGGCTAACTCCTGTTAGCAGACGGGCTCCGCCCTCTCCTTAAGACAGCCAGAGTGTGCACCTCCAGTGTGCAGATTGGCGTAAAACAGCTCTCCCATGGTTTCAACATTGTTCCAACAGACCAAAGGGGGGTCACATTATCTTACGCCCATTACTCTCCAGATGGCGTACTGGCCTCCAACGTCTCACGACACTCAGGTCTACATCCAAGGATGCTTAAGCTGCTGCCAGTTTCAACCATCCCAGCCACTCAGTCAACGTCCGCTTCAGTGAAGGGAGGTTACATTACTTTGGTTACACCTTCAGACCAACTGGGTCGAACCAGCTCCAAAATTAGCAGGAGGTAACAAATTCCTCCTAACTGTGACATGCAGCTTCATTAAGTCAGTACCAAATGACACCGTCATCCCAGCTGCTGCTCTTTTGCTGAACGAGATGAAGTTCTACATCAAATTCTCCTCCCCAAGAACAGAGCTTGTCTCCATGTCCGGGAAAGGAGAGACCAGTGCGTAGGACTAGTTTAAATAGGTGCATGTTTCATAAACCACACTAACATGCACTAATCACTAACAACTCCACCCATAAAACTCCTTTTTAAACTTAGGATTTCTCTGTTGCAGGATGGAGATCATCTGGATGATTGGCATTCTTGTTGGCTCATCACTCGCTCTGCCAACCAGTGTAATAGAGATAGGGCCCCCTTGCTCCACTGATGGCTGAAGGAAGACCGCAGGGGACTCAAACCCACGACACCATAGACAATGCCAAACAAACTACAATCTACATCCTCAAACAACTGCAGAAATTCATGGTCACCGAAGAGGACCTCAGTGGCAGTAAACGCCCAAAGAGATTCCTAGGTGGACTGATATTTGTTTTCCATTGGCCTTTCAGCAGCAAATTCGGTTAGCCTGTACAAGAGTTAGATGAAGAAATGCCAGAAATCCAACCGAGACTCCTCCTCCAACAGAGACTATTGGAAGTACAAACTAAGCCCCTCCCGGGCACAGTTGTCACTGTAAATTTACACCCCACACTCATTAACAATGCCCTGCATGCACTGCAAACCCTCACAGAAGTGGTCATGAATGATTTGATGTACACACAGGTTGTAAGAGACTTGATGCAAGACCTGATTAGAGAGGCTGGTTCATTGGTAGACAGCCTCACCGAAGGACAGATACCTACTTACCTAGTTCCGCTGGATTTAGTAGAGAAAATCCTAAAGTCCACCACAACGGACACCTTGCAACCTCCACAAAGACACCTAGCTTATAGCTTAGGCAGCACAATTCCAATTTTTGTCAATCCAGATAACCTAGAGATAGGATTTATGCTCAATCTCCCTATCATCGAAAGGACAAATGTGTACAGGCTTAAAACAGTGTTAAAGGTTGGGTTTTGGAAGGACAATACACACGTACACCTGAAAACCCCCTCACTATTAGCCTACCACGATGCCGACCCAAAACTTTATCTAATTCCCAATTTAGACCTGTGCACCAAAACCAAAGACCTGGGTGTGCCCAAGTAATCCTTTTATTAGAGATGTCACCGATTACTTGTGTGGCTTAAGGGAGGATCTCCTGAACAAAATTGTCAGGCTAAAGTTACTCTAAAGGACGTAGGAATAGAAACCAAGGTCGAACGTGCGGGTAATCGATGGCTTGTAAGCACACTAGTGACAGAAGCCTTGCTATCTTACGATTAGCACAACACAGTTACCAGAATACAATTACCCAACCAAACGAGGTTCATCTCTCTTACCCCAGGGTGCACTTCTCCACCTCGGAGACATAATCCTTCATCACCTTATCTCGACAGATATGATACAGAAATTGAAATTATGGATGCCTTCAAAGGATATAATTTCAGCATTGTTGCTAGTATTGAAGAACAACTGTTAATGGAAGTTACCAAACTAATAAGGTTCGGCCTTACCCCTGCAGCGTTAAGTTCAACACCTCTCCCTCAATTCCCCAGGAGAACAGAATGGACAGAAACCCACACTATGACCGTTACTGTAGTTCTCCTTGTAATCGGGTGGGTCGTGACGGCAGTAATGGCACACACCGCATACAGGCAGGTCAAGCATTTACAAGTCAGGATTGATTCCCTCACATTCATTTCCCCACGGTTCATAGCACCACCTATGCCAATGACACAGGCTGATTCCCGTGCCTGACTGGAATCGGATGACTAAGCTATGACCCCATCATTTGGTTATGCTGTTTTTGGGTTTTTTTGGGTTTCCTTTTCCTGTTGTTTCACTTTGTCTCAGGGTTACCAAAGCTAATGACCAAAAGAATGTGATGATGATGTGAACGTATTGTTTTTGTATTTTCTCATTGAATGACATAAACAGGTATGAGTTAGTCAGAGTTTAGTCCTGCCCAGGCTAACCTCTATCCTGCCCAATCATAGGCTTTTGAAGAACAAACCTCCATTCCAGTTTTGAACCTCCATTCCTGCCAACAGGAACACAGAGACAGTTTTGTGTAGAATTTGCTTGATTAGGTGAAGATTATTGAATCAGAATAGCAAGGTGTATCAGGGCTGTTGATTTAATAAACGTAGATAAAGAGAAAGCGTTTGTGTTTATTTTGAGCAAGAGTGATTTGTCTGTCAAAATAAGGTCAAAGTTCCCCCACCTTCGGTGAAGCGGTTGATTAAACAGTGACATCTAGTAATAGTTATCAATTATTACTGAGAATTTAATAATTGTAATTATCAAGGACTTTGAGCCATAATTACAACACCAGAGGACATCTCTGATTTCGATTTGTAAGTAATGATTTTTGGTTAAGAAATTTTTTTTTTTTTAACTATGATTTTAAATTAGGATTCTTGATAAATATTAATTAATCAATAATCATACTTCTTACAGCATGTTTGCAGTTTACTGGTTGTCACAGAGATTTCTATTCAAAATGTCCTGGTATTTCAAAAAGCCGCTGATGCCATGCACTCTAAAAAGGTTCATATGATGGAGAAACAGACCAACAGCTTCACAAGTCCTCTACTGCACTTAGCAGTGGGCATGAGACACTTTTTATTATTTACCAAATTGTTTACACCAAACCTAGCTAGGGTTTTTGTTGCTGAAAAGCTAAATTTAAGTGCTGAATTCCATGTAAAATGAAAGCATAATTAGCATACATTTAAATGTTTGATGGCATGAGACAATAAAGCTTTTTTCCTACCATGCTTCTAATACTACCACTTGTCATGCACATAACATGTCATGGAGACTTGGTTACGCCAAGCCCCCAAAAGGAGCCAGTTATTTACCTACCTTATGATATTTCCAAATTCCTAACTGTAGAAAGATGAAGGTGGGTCCTCCTCCAGCCTTTTTTGTCACAGGTTATGTCAGTTTACGTTTTTTTGTTGCTGTTGCTCTGACTGTACAGATATGGTCAAGTTTAGGTGATCAGGTATTTTCTTTTAGCCATTTCCTGAGTTGTAAAGATCAATCCACTTCTTTACTTACTTGAATAGTAAGTTCTCTTGCCTTTCCGATTGTAAAGAAAGGCTAGGAGACATTGGCCTCTGTGCCACATCATATATATTCTCCAGGTAACCTGGAGTTTTTGTTACTAATAAAACGTTTCTGAACAATTTCACCTGCTCAGAAAATTGAAACTATGAGTTAAAAAATGCTTCAGTTATATTCATTCTATAAGACTTGTTAGAGCAGTCAGTGTGGTAATGATGTTTTTGTACTTTAAATGTAGTCTAACTATAGGTTGGATTTAAAAAAAAACTGTAAGACAATACTACTCCAATAAAAGAAGCATTTATTTGAAGACAATTTACAGCTTTTTAACAAAAGTGCCACTAAAAATTTTGTTCAGGAGCACAATCTGGCAAAAACAGGCTGGATTACAGAGAAAATTTTACACTTTCTTCACTCTGCCCCACTGAGGCAGAGTCAAATAAACCTGTAGGAAATCCACCTTCCTCGTATTTCTTCTTGTCTGTGCAATCTCCCTGCTCCCTTTATTCACAGCTAGTTAGTAGCAGCAGTTAAAAACAGAGCTCAGTGAACTCTTCTGCCAGGCTCGATGTCTGAGAGTAACCCTGAATCATGCACGAGTCATGAACACATAAACTCTCCGCCTGGAGTCAGGTAAATTCCCACACACAGCTGTAATGCTGTTTATGAATCATCACGTTTAGGCATGAGACAGGAGCAGCTCACTTGGAAAATTAACCTTTATTCCTCAGGGCCGAATGCTAAGGGCTGGTCACTGGAAGATTATGTTAAAGCCCTGTAGGAGAAGCTCATGTGTGCTGGGTTTAGGAGGCTAACTAGACTCAGAAGGTGCATGTCTAGAAGATGGAGAATAAACAGATGTCAGAACAGCTTAGATTACTCATATGGCTCACTATTAAACCCTGTGACATAATGTCAAAATAAAAGCAGGTCTGCCTACTGTAAATCAGCTCCAATAGAACTATTTTTAATGCAAGGTATGACTTACAAACATTGTTATTCCTACCACACTTTAAGTTGGCAACAATTGTTTTGTCACAGAATTTATAGCCTTTTTTTTTAAGATACAAAAATCCTAATCAACTTCATGATATATTTATTAGCCACCAAAATGCAAATACAGTGCTAGTTAGAGGTGTATATACACTCACTGAAACTGGAAATAAAACCAAGTGTGGTCAAATAATTAACCAGAATTATGCTAGAAGAATTTTGATCGCTACAAAGGTTTGTGGTCAAGTTGTTAAGGCACATTTAACCAAATATTAGAGGGGGTGTATGTATTTATTTGAGCATTAATGTACAAATTTGAATTCATGTGGATTAAAGAGTTCAAAGTAAATTCAAATTTTTGCACTCAACTGGGTTATTTTTTAATTGTATTTAATATTTTCTTCGATGTATGATTAATCCAGTCTGAAAAAAGGATGGTTCAAATGTATCATTAAAAGCCCAACATTATTATAACATCCATGCCAATGATGCTAAAAAGTAACTTTTCTCCATGATAATAATCCAGAAAAAATGTACTTTTAACTTTGTTTTAAATTCAAGGTAATCACAAAATTTTTAGCCGAACCATTACTGAAGACCATATTGTCTTTTGTAAAAACATAACAAACATGGCCTTATATCGTCTGACTCAAACTGAAGCCTTTTTCATGTGAAGCCATATTACAACTTTGCAGTCTCCCTCAGAGGAAGAAAAAGAAGCCAATCAAGACTTCTTATGTTGAATGACTTGATATCATCTTCATTTTCCCTTCAACTAGAATCCCCAATAATTAGCAGCCTCACCATTTGCATACCATCAGCAGAGCGTTGAAAATTGGTCTCTCTCATTTGCATCCTGCTCATCACGTCTTCACACTCTCCTTTTTTTTTTTTCCTTTCTCAGCCTTGAGCCGAGCTGTACAGGCACAAAGGCACAAGCACCAGCCACACACTTTAAACCCAACCTGTTCTAACAGAAATGCGTGAAAGGATGACTTATTTTGTAATGTGTTAATGTCAAAACCAAAATCCCAAAAACAATGTCAATCAATGAACAAAAATGCTCTTAGTATTTAAAAATCAGTTTCCTCATCTAGTGGTACCATAGTAGAAATACAGAAATAAAAGGAAAAATTAGTATTGGTAAATTTCCCGCTGTTCCTAGACCTAAAACAAGTTATGTGGATCTACATTTGCATGTTAAATCATTACAATTTTCTCTTAAAAATCTCAGTTTTTAGGCAGTTGTTTTTGTTTCTTACTTTTCCATTAAAAGCCTTTCGCTGAACATGATAGATCGACTTAGGAGGTCATTAAAACTATTTGTATCAGGTGTGCTGATGCAGGGAGACATTGCAAATAATCTTTTAAGACATAAATGCAGATTCAAGATCTGTAGGCAGGAAGTTTCAAAAAAGCAAATATTTTTTTTAAACAAAAGCTGTTGCAGTGGCAGTGTGTCTAGAAAACAAATGTCCATAAGTGCAGCGCAGTGGCATTAGCCCTGAAGGTACATAACAAAAACAAAAGTAAAATTCTGACAAAAGCAATGGAAACGAGTTAGTATTGTAAAACAGAGGGAAATAATGACAAAAACAGGCAGGTGTTGATTTATAATCACAATCCTACTGTGCAGGAAGCAAATCACTGGATCAGCTAGGACAAACAAGAGCTAACCATGAAATCAATCTAGACCACAACATGTTAACAAGTCAAAACAAAATATTAACAAAATCCCAAATAATAAACTCAAAGTCCTTGAACCAATACAAGCTTCTCAATTCATACTCAAGGAAAACATTTCTACACAATGCCGCCTCTATTTTTCACAGTAGGTGAGTTCCCTGTTTTCCTCCGCACATCGCATTTCTTTTATGTAAAACATTTTCAGATTGGTCTCATCTGACCTAGTGTCAAGCGTATTAAAAATGTAAAACTCATACTGTCAACAAAATGCACAACTCTTAAATGAACTGTAGTAATATCCAAAAGGTTTTGCCTTTTCTACTCTTGTTGTTGCTGTGCAGAAAGATGCAGGTGTCTCAGGATCTGACTTACACTATAGTGCAAGAATAATAGCCTTCATTTAAATTCTAAATACATTTTTCAGGAACAGTTAAGAAAAAAAATATTTAACTTAGTCTAATAGCTGTTTTTCAAACTGATATGCTACATTTGCTAAATGGGAGGTTTAAAATACTTAAAGTGGCAAAGTCAAATATTCCTTTGATCTACTGGATGATGAAACTAATATGTTCTCAGCTGCCATGATCTCTTCCAATGAATGATCTTTTCCATCTGCAAGCTTCATTCTGTGCTTTCATGTTGCTCTTTTGGCCTTTGGGACAAACCTTTCTTTATAGCTGCAGTAGATATGGATTGAACAGATATCTCTTGTATTGTCTTGGAAGGGCTAAAATTGGCATTGATGTCTGGACTGTGTGTTGCCCTGATAACAAAGCTGCCAATTCAATGACATAATGACTGTGGCAATAGAAAGAGCAATTCTCCCCTAACCGCATGACACTCAGGTCATATTGTCTTTTTTTATCTTCATAGAGTCAGCAGGGTGACAGGATTTTAGCAACAATGCAGCAACCGTCACCTAGCCACTGCTTATCTATAGCAGGAATGACTGTTACAGTGGAGTTTTATCTACATGCTTTTTAAGACAATGAATTTAATGTCGAATGAAGGCCAATGTGTGTTTACTTGAACCTGTTGCATCCGGGAACTCAAGTCGCTTGGACCGTGCCAACAAGCATTCAGTAGTTTTTTCATCATGTGTGTTACAATGACAGAAAAGATCCATGTCTTTACATTTTGGCAACAATTTAATGTGTCAGTGACAGACGGGAGGAGTCTGCTTATCTGTGTGAACTTATTTAATAAATCAGAGGAGCATGTGTGTTCATGATCGTGTTTTTCTGTTCACGATTGTGTTTTACTATAAATAAAAGGTTGTTTTATTGAAGAAATTGCAAATCGTTACACAAGGAAAGGCATGTAAAATGTATGCCACAACACTGTGACCAAGATAAAGAAATGGTCGTGCTCAACAGTTTTATCGACGAATGTGCAACTCAGTTGGTTATATTCTGAAAACCTGAGTGTTTTGTAAAAACTGCATCTGATTCCCTGTGAGAAATAACTTAGTTGTTCATCTTCTGTTTCCAGTCTGCCCTGGTGTTTCCTCAAGTTTGACAGAGCTGGAATTTTTCCAAAGGATAGCATCTAAATCAGACACCTGATCCACCTCAAAGTATTCCCTTTAATTTAGAGGAGCAGCAGCTCAACTTTAAGCATATCCTGGAAGACCATCTCTAAGGCTAAGCCAAGGCCACCAATGGTGGAAGCTTATTTCTCCCATTCGTATTTGGACCTCGTTTTTTCTGTTCTGTTCTATATCTCAGTGAGGACTGGAATATACACTACCAGTCAAAAGTTTGGACACACCTTTGTCATTTAATGGCTTTGTTCTTATTTTATTTTTTTCAACATGGTAGATACATATAGAATACATAAAAAATATGAAGCAAAAGTATATAGAATTATGTATCAAACAAAAAAATTTGAAATAACATCTTTAATATTTTAGATTCAAAATAGCCCCACTTTGCTTTGATTACTGTTTTCCTCACTCATGGCATTCTCTTGCTGAGCTTCACCTGAAATGGTTTTCCAACAGTTTCCAAGGAGATCCCAGAGGTAGGAATAAAAAGAAAAACAAATCATTGAATGAGAAGGTGTATCCAAACTTTTGACTGGTAGTGTAGATGAACAGAGCTATGTTTTTTGGCACAGTTCTTCCTTCACCAACACAATGGAAAAATTACTGCAGATAAAGCCACGAGATCTATTTAGCTCGTACTCCATCATGCCATTATACATAAACAGGTGGCTAAGATACTCTGATAATGATCTTTTGTGTGAGGGACTGGCCTGTGTGGAGTAATTCACCATTAACCGTCTCTCTAAATCCAGTCAATGAATAAAAAAATAATCATGCCCTACATAGTTAGATCAGGACAGATGCTAGCAAAGCTGACATCAATCATTAGAAACGTTGTCTTGACTATTGTCCTTAGTCACTGATTTATTCAGATTTTTTACATATAAAACAATCCAACAGTGTCTTCTTCTCGCAGCAACACTATCATGAACACAGATGTTCTACTGATTTATTAAATAAGCTCAGAGGGAAGTCAGATAAGCAGACTAATATCACAAATTTCTTCCTTCCTGCAAGTGACACATTTTGTCTCCAAAATTGAGGTCTGCGAACTAATTAGAGCTCCGTGTTGCCAGATTGTTTTAATTTTATTATTTTCTTCGTTGTTTCTTTTTACTGGCTTGTGATCTTAGAGATGACAAATTTCCTCAGTTCTGTAAACAGGCCTTCATTGAATCAGCATTCCCTTTTGTTCATAGCCTTTCAGACAGTCATGATGTTTACTGAGAAAATTATATAAGCAGGCAAAGAAATGCTTCAAACTGACTATATTATTGCTGTTAGCTAACATTCTTCCTTTACCATTACTAGAGCATTTTCTTGTAGTTTGTGTATAGTGGTATGAAAAGAAGAGAAGAAAAATATCTGAAGCACTGCTGAGAGAGCATAGAATCAAAGTCAGTTTAACCTGTGACCAAACTCTGCATGTAATGAGTTGACTTGGTTTCAGCAATAAATGCTGCTACTCTTTAGGTGTAACTCTTTATGAAGATTAATACAATCTTTTAGCAATCAGGAAAAGTTAACACTCCAACTCACAGAAGCCCAGCAGCCTTTTCTGAACACCCACACCCTATGTACCTTCACAAAGATTCATAATTATGAAGCCTACAATTTTCATGACCTATAGAGAAACACTAAAGATTTATGAGCTATTGGAAAGTTTGTTTCTTCACTGCTTGTTGTGCAATAAACACTTTATGCAGTCACACGATTTACCTAATTTTCACACAGCCCCAGTGTCATCACCTGAGCTCAGGAATTTGGTAGAAGACACAGTGATCATGCAATGACTCAGTGCTGTAGGCATACTGCATGTGTTAAAGTCTCCCACAATTAAAGGAAAACTTGCAGAACAGTCGCATCTCATTCTAGTGCTGTAGTTTGCAAAGAACTTTATTCAGATAAGTGTGTTACAGCAGCCTAATATCCAGCCCTTGCCCGAGGGTAAATAATCTAAACCTACTCTAAATACATTTTTCCTAAGTTGTCTTTTATTTCCTTTTTACCAAAATCCTACTAAACAATAATTTCTTTTAATCATTTTTATACTTGTTAATTCAAATTATAAACAGCAACAAAAGCCTACCCCAGAAGAGACATTTATAAATTAAAAAGCTTAAATGTCTTTTACAACAAACACAGTTAAGCTGGATGTCACACCATTATGGAAACATCAACTTAAAAGAAAACCTGCAAATTTGGTTGGACTAATATATTTAAAATATGATGTTAAAGTCAAGTTTGTAATTAAGTTTAAGCAAATTAAAACTACAAAATCACATCAGAATATTCGCTGTGAGAAATTTGGTATCCTGTCTGTGTGTATGAGTTTACTTGAGGACACATCTGGCACTGCATTTTGTCACTTTATATTCGGTTTCTATTGTGAGGAGGAATTTCCCAGCAACAGATGGTGGATGACATGTCGTTCATCTTATCAGCAGAGCTGTGGCAGTGTTGTGTGATCACCATCCCTGCCTCGACCATGTCGTCCTCATCCTCATGTCCCACTCATTATAGCCACAGGGCCAGCCAGCACCAGCTATTATGCCACAGCACCATAAAAAAATCCGCGAGCACATACATTTTCTGCATGGCTTGGCCCAATGGGAGCAAACCACAGGAATATTGGCAGTATTTTGAGCGTGAGGGTTTTTAAGGCTACTTGACATATGACTACCAGCAGGATAAAAAGCTTGTCCTGTACAGACTGAACCATGTGGTGATTGGTGCCAGCTAACTTTAAAAAGTAGCGGGATTTGGAAGATAAACCAAAAGAAGCAATTAATTAGTATATTAATTATATAAAAATTAGCTTTTTTATTTTATGTGAGCTGTAAATTAAAACTATATAACAACAATTGTTCTTCTCACTGCTTAGGATGTTGTTGGCTCTTACTGCTGCCAGCTCATCAGTAACTGAAGTACCCTTGGGAGGCCTTATTAAAGCTGTTAACACCTGTTAGTTCAGATAGAACAATCACACCAACAGATGCGTGCAATGCAATGGAGAAGAGGAAATAAAGGAGCAAAGAAGTTTAATGTTGATATATGTCTGCTTAATGAGAGCGAATAATTCATAAGGTGCATTACCCTGAACATTTATCCCCTGGAACTTGATTACCTTGAACCCCTCATCTCCTCCGAGATCTTTGTTCTGTGCATTTCTGCTGCCATACAGAACCATGATGCTTGTGTAAATTAACCTGCCAACTTCAAGAGTCCAGCTCGATTAATTTCCAGTTGTACGGGTAAAAAAGCATACTTGTTAATGAACTTTTTGGCTTTATCCTGCAATCCTGCTTCTTTCAGCTGAGGAGATGACCCTGCCTCATGTAACTGCAGCTCCAGAACAGACAATGAAACAGAGAAATCAGACCAATAAAGCATTAATCTAAGATTGTGTCAGACTGGTTACAGTGTAAAGCATGAGTAAAACCACTCAAAATTTGTGAAAATTTGTAACTAAGATATGTCAGATAGGTTCTGCAACATGCTGGGTGAGGGAGAGGAAGAAAAGTCTTCTGCTGCCAAAATGGCACCATTTTCAGCATTACAACTAACAATTAACTGTGTCTCTACATTCTGTAACCCTGTACCAAGGTTACTATAAACTCCTTGTAAACTCTTTTCAACGGGTTTAAATGTATTTCAGGTTTCTTTCTTTACTGCATTGTGTCAAAGAAGATCAGTGTACTTTCTGATTCAAATCACTTTAAACGTGTTTTAGACTTTTGCCTTAACTGTATTGTGGCAGATATGGGATAACTGAAATCCCTGATTGGCATTACAACCTGGTTTTTACGTATAAACATAAGACATGTTCAATCAATGTGGATTTATTTTGCCTCTATTATATGTTATAACTGGAAGTTAAAAGTTTGCAAATGATCAAAATATTTTTCCTCATATTTTCACTTGTAGACCTGAAGTACTTTTGTGTTTTCCTTTAAATAGTACTTTATATCGCATGATTTCTAAGGTCCACAAATCTGTTTCTCCATACATTCTTCTCTTGAGATCCTGTGAATGCAGTGACTTTGAAATATGGTAATTATTTTCCAATTCATGATTTTCTTTTTCTTGACAATAATATTTTGTTCCACCAGGAGAGTTGAGAGAAGCAGCATCATAACAGCTCCACTTTCAGGTTGAGAATCTGACCACGGCTTCTAACGACAGTGAGGATAAAAGCATCGGCCTTGATGCAACCTTGACTGAGACCTCTGTAGGTGTTCTTTTGATTTGCTGGCTCTTAACTCAACCTTGTGCTGAATATCAAACAGATTCACTGCTCTGAAACGTTCAGATCCACATCAGCACCACTAAACACCTAAATTCATAAAAAAACATAAAACATAAATTTGCATGTGCTGGGTGAAGATACCCAAATCTGCATGGACTGTTTTTTTTTTTGCAGATTTAAGAAGCCCTTTGATTTACGAGGCTTGAGAACAAATGGAGTGATAAAGTTTAATGGACCTACAGCAGCTCAGTTTGCAGCATAGATAAATGATGGGCTTGTTTGTTTATCATGGGTTTCTCTGTGTGTGTATGTGCATAAATACACAGCAGAACTCAAAGGAAATCACTACTAGTCTTCCAAGAGTTTGTTGATGATTGCGTAGTTACAGCCTGTGACAGTGATGTTATGCCAAGATAACATACGGAAGAGGGCGGCCATTTTGGAGTCTCTTCAAGAGGGTGCGGTGAAGGTCAGCTGCTACTGTTCGTTGTCGCCAGAGAGCGACACATTGTTCTCACTGGGCAGAGAAAACACAGCATGCTGCACTAGTTAGCCAAATGGGAAATAATCAGTGATTATCTAAGATCAGAACACGTCATAATGGTTATTTTTGGAAAAAGAAGTTCCTTTACATAATCAGCAACAATGTTTGCATGAAATTAGCATCATAAAGCAGCTAAAATACAAACATTGTCTTAGATTTGTAAAATTGTTATTTAATAAAATGTATGGTATTTAAAAAAAAAAAACATTTTTACTTGGCAGAGATGGAAATACATTTCATTTATGCTTATGTTCAGATTAAATCTAGAGTGTCCAGTGAAGTGTGCCTTTTTTCTTCTGCTGCTAAGAAACAGTTTTTTGTGTCTGCTCTGCATTTGGTGCCCTCTGTTAAATGGTAATTTTATAGTTGATGTCAGTGCTGTCACAAAAACAGGGCTGCACAGGGATGTTTGCTGAGAATGTTGGCGGACCCTAGTAGGCAGATTTAGATAATCAGATGGACAGTGAACTGGGAGTTGTGATTTCTTTTCTTATTTTTACATGTGGTGTTGAAGTAGTGGGTCGTGATCAAGAGCTTACTCACCCAGCTTTATCCACAGTTGATACTTTAAGTTAAATTACTTCAAGCTCCAAGTATTTCTTAGATTGAAATGTCTGCCTAAAAAATGAAACCAAACTAAAATCTAACCATAACTCTCCGCACTTCTATTATGAACAATCTTCAGAAAACAGAAGCCCTTTGGAAACAGCTTGATTGATCACCACTCCAATGTGTTTTTTGGATCTTTGTGTACTTTTTGAGCTCCGATTTCATGGCAGAAGTGCTTTCATATTTTAATTCTCAATTCTTCTGACCCAAACTAAACAGTGCTGTTTGATGTTAAATCGGTAATAAGTGGAAGTCGGCACAGAGATATTGCATAATGTAGGTGCAAACATCCAGGCCAAACAGATGACTCATTTCCTCTCATCACCGTAACTGCAGAGGTGGAAAGGGAGCCTATCGGGGTTGTGCATTTGTGTCACTAATGTGCTGCTCTGTGAGTCTCTGTACACATACATGTTTTAGACTAATTTGTGTTTTCAGTTCTAGTTTGTTATATATGAATCAGTGCTCACATACAGTGCAGGTCAGAGGTTTACATACACTTCTCATGGTTCTAAATTGTTTTGTAATTTTAAATGATGCATTTAATGTGCATTCATTTTTCGAGGTGGTATGATTTTTAGAGCACAACTTAATTGAATTTGGTACGCAAGTTTATAAAAAAAAATTATTTTGCTTTTTCTAGAATTCAAACAGGGTCAAAGTTTCACATACAGGCTTAAATATATACATAAACCTCTACTTATATTTGGGAGAATGTCCCATAGCAAAGTGCAGAGAAATTGCACACATTTTGCTATGATAGACAAGCTCCTGGTATAATTCTGGCTGTATATTTGACCACTGTTGTTGTTAGAAATAATAGAGCCTATTTAAACTGGTCAGTTTCCTGCCACAAGTTCAACGTTTAGGCCGAGTACATGAATTCTAAGTAGGTTTGAGGTTGGTTGCATCATGGTCCTTCGGGAGGTTGATCAGGACACATCACTGATTCCTCTCATTCCTTCTGCCCTCTGTTCACACAACAGTGCCTCTGCCAGTTTATGTGTTTGCCAAGTAAACAGCTGCTGACCTCTGCATAAAGTTTTGCATACTGCTGGGCTGATGACAGAGCATCCTGGTCAAAATGTCTCTCTGCTTTACAAGGCCTTTGCTTAAAATGCAAACCAAATGTTGTGTTAATTTATACAATGGCAGTAGCAGGCTGACTACATTGCCATGTTCCCACTACATTTAAACAAATAAAAATAAACAAAAGTGTTTTCTGTGGACCAGGTTTAGGAAACGGAGTCCATGTGAGAAAAGAAACTCAAAAGTTGAATATATTCATTTCATTCGATTTTTTTTCTATAACCTCCCTGAAATAATTTTTTGGAGGGATCGTGATCTACTGTGGCCGCTTGCCAAACAAGGTTGCAGCATTATATCCAGCATCTTCCATTATTTGACTGGTATGGTGACTCATGTCACCTGAAAGCAAACAGTGGCACAGCCATGTTATCCATTAACCTCTCTTGAGTCACTAATAATGGAGAATGAATGCTTGCTTTTTGATCTCATCAAATATCCAAGGTTTCATAAGCAGCCCGGATGGGATGTGAGGGCCTCTTCAGCATTGATTCAAAGACATTTACTTCTGAACCTAATACTAAATAATAAATAACTTTTTTACAATACAAGTGCAAACATTTCCATGTAGAATGACATAATAGAAAAAGCAGCCACACACTGAATTAAAGTAACAGCTGTGGACTGATAAAGTGTTTATAAGCAGAACTGTGACTGTTACTGTGTAATATTGTAGCCAACATTCTAGCTACACTATGTTCTTTGTCCTTTTGTGCTCAAATCCTAGCTATTTAGTAAAAGGTGAGATTGCCTAAAAATATTCAATACGGACAGTACTCTCTTTAATCCCACCCACCCAGCTGCCTGGAGGAGCTTGGCAGAATACCATCTGCTGTTGTTAGATTCCTGATATTGATCTCATAAATGCAGAGCATATCAGTTTACTGCCAACAAACCAGAAGAGTACAATGCCAGAAAAATCTGTCATAAATTAAATAAAAAAAGAAAAAAGGAAAAACATCTTCTAAATTAATGCACAAAAAGATCCAATTCTAGCTTTAAAATTTTACTTCCTATTTGATAAGTCTGATAAAGGTCTGCCAGGCAGAGCATTGACTCAATGTAAAACAACTGAATAATGATTCTGCATATGCAGCACACTTTCAAAATGAAGCTCCATGACTCTAATGCGCTATCCGGCCATCCTCCTCTCAACAGCGTGTAGTTAAGGCATCATGCTGCCACAGTGTAAACGATTAACCGCTTTGTAGGTCAAAGGCTGAATCATAGTAGTGACTGTTAGGCAGAACAGAGTCTCTGAGCATCATGACAATGCAGGTGTTTCGATATCCCAAACTCCTCACTGAGAACAGATTAAAAAGATAATCCGTTTAGAGAAGTAATTAGCACAATGAAGCAAAAAAATTGAGGTGCTTGCAGGTTTAGCTTCAGTGAGACTTATTTGTTTGCAGGGATGAGAGAGTGGGATGTGCACTTGGTGCTTGTAGATTTATATAAATATATGTGTTTATTTATCATGTTGAGCGCAATCTTAGAGGGAAAAAGCATTTTATTGTTGGGCAAATATTAATTTATTTTGCTTCCCAGGTAAACAAGTTGTGACTTAAAATAAAGGGAGCTATTAATAAACCACAAATAATAAAAAATTTAAAGCAACATTAGAGGATTTCAGCACTTTTTCAAACATTGTACAGCTAAGTAGTGTTGATTGCACATTTATTTAGAACATTGTGTACACTGCAAAATTTGTTACGTTTTGCTGTACAATATCATGCCAAAGGAGAGCAGAACAAATTTAAAATTGGCCCATCAGTCACTAATACACTGATGATGTGATGTTGTAACCCACACATATTATCCAATAAATCAACAAAATTGTGTCAAACCCACCACTGCTCTCTATATAATGCCATACAATTATTTTGCTTGGTGTTGCCCACTATACAGCCCACTATACATCCACTATCTCCAGACGATATACATTTGTGTTCATGCACAACAACGGTTCTGTCTTTTATTAGTCATCAGTCTCAGAAAAAGAATCAGGAAGACCTGTAAGTGCTTGGCAGTTGTTACAGTCATTGTGTAGCACACATTCAAAGAATTGTGACTTCAGGAAATATCTTTATTGGCACAAATGTTGCATTCATCACTGATGCAAACCATAAATGCATCCAGGAGCGTAATCATTAATGCATGTAGCCTGTTGAAGTCAAAATCTTTCTTATAACAGCCAACAAGCACCAGGGCAGGCAGAGTAGCCAGTGTTGGTTGGAATAAAGGATGGGAGTGTAGCTCTAATTAGATGGTGGATCTAAGGAGCTACATGCACAGGATCACCCGGACACATGCAGGTAGACTGGACTGATGCAGTAGGAGAAGATGTGGAAATTTGCTGCTGCTGCTGTGGTCCATCAAACCATCTTTCTCGCTCATAATTTTTGTTTTATTGCATCTTGTGTTTTTGTTTTAAAACACCTTCACTGGACTTACCCATCAATCACCTGAGTCAACCTGGCTGATGGTAAAAGGCACCATAAAGCTGCAGAACATTTAGCATTTTATGAAATCTGTCTGCCCACTGAAGGAAACCGCTGAACTACAGAAGCAAGCTGTCATTCACAGAGTGAGTGTTTGGGCTTTTGCTGTGTGCACAGCAGGTGTGTGTCCTGCCTTATTTTGCACATTCATTTAATGTCAGTTCAAAAATGTTCCTGCACAGTGGATACCTCAGAGACATTTTGTGTTATAAAATGAAAAGATTTGATCGACGGGCACCTTGGCCACATGGGGATTACCTTGGCATTGGTTGGACTATTTGCCTTCGGCATGCTGTTGAAGGGCAGAAAACCCCTACAGACAGAAAAATGTCAATTTATTGTCATTATAAGATTTACTTTTACAGCACACAAAGAGTGTATAGGCTGATGCAGAAATTGGTGTCTAAAATAATCTGACGTGAATGTTGTGAATTTTAACAAGAGATCAACTCCTGAAATATAGTTTTTATTTTGTACTTTATTTTTTCCTCAATGTTTAAACCAACATATTTAAAATATACAAGAATATGTTTTAAAAGGGCATTTATCATAATTTTTACACTTCCTTTTCTACTACAGCCAAGCTTATAGCTTGGTTATAATAAATATATTCCGTCTGATGTCTAAAATTCAGAATCACCTTAAAAAGCATGAGCAAAAGGTTGAAGACAAGGCAGTTGAGAATGCAACCAAAGTTTTAGGTCAGAGAGCAATGCAGTAATGTCTGGAGCACCAAACTCAAACATCCACTTAAAACACAATTAGTGATGTCTAAGTTCATAGGTCCAATTTCAGTTTATAAAGATCTATAAGTTGGATTATTCAGTGAGGAAGAGGAAGTAATAAAAACTGTTGTCTGAAAGTAGTATCTTGGAGACCTAACAAACCAGCCAGTCTACTTGCAATTCCACACAGTGGCAAATGGAAACTTTAAATTGTAAATATACTGTCCTGTCTATATTAGGGAGCCTTACTTTTCTTCACATAATTAATGTCCACTGCAGAGATTTAACTATGTAAATGTTTTATAAATTCTGTGAAAACACAAAAAGGGCAGTTTCATTGCCCTTTTTCAGTCCAAAACTGCAGTCGCTGTCAAACCTAGACTGAAATATTGCACACTGATTACAAATTCTTTAAAACTCCGATTTGATTAGGGAAACCTTTAGTCTATTTGTAAAAGGAAGATTTGAAGTTTTCTGAATATGCCATTACAGTTTTGCCTTGTTCTTGTGAAGTCAGTATCATGCTTCGTCTCGTAAGCTCAGTGTGTTGCTACATGTCCTCAGAAAAATGTATTGATTGTTGAGGCCTCTGGGTTCTTTCATCATAAAGGCTGTGTCTGTGGACTGTAACTGAAGTTTTAAAAACTTCCCCCAGGTCGTTCCCTGTCATTTGTTGCCTGATCCCCACAATGACGACACTATAAGTGTGACATGAAGACCTCCAGGGCTGAGTTGCTGGACTGTGGTGACAAGTAAAAAAATCCCAATACGAGTTGTCTTCGAACTGTCATTTTGTCCTTTGAACTGTCCCATTTGGTAGAGTCTGGTAAAGCAAAACTTATTAATGAAGGTGTAAAGCTTTTTTTTAAATTCTAAAATCAGCCATATACAAGTACACATGAGGAATATCTGCTATAAAATTATGACCACTGACAGATAAAATATAAGAACTGCATTCATTGTGCAGTCATTATGATGCATCACTCTGCCAGAAGTAAACTGCAATTTGGCATTCACATAGATGTTACTTCCACACTCAACAACTACTTTAGCATTTTTGCTGACCAATTAGAAACATTTACCAGTTCCTCTAACAAACAGGAAAGCAAAAATTGCTTTGGAATAGCCTTAATATCACAATAGAGTCTGGTGTGCTTGCACAACCTCAGAGATCCTGAAATAGCAACTAAGATATTGTAGCATCCATGGAAACCAACTCAAATACACAGACCATCACACCAATATTACATTAGAATCAGTTTTTACTGTGTGCTCAGAGTCCTGAACATTCTGGGTCTGTAATGTTCTTAATGTGACTGAGGCTTCTGACCATAATGTTAAAGTTGACCGGTGGTATTTAACAGCTGGAGTTCATCTACTAAAAAATGTCTCTTTTCCTAATCTTTTCTCAGATCCTTGTTTCCTTCAAAAAATACTGTGGAGGCGATATTTCTTGTACATGTTAGACTTTTCAGTTCTGATTCTGATACAGTCACCAATTTAAAACAATGTTGTTTTCCTCTTTTCACCAAGGAGGATCTTCTGCAACAATTAGCATGAAAGAATTCAGAACAAAACATTTAAGAATCAGGTATAGATGGACGAAATGTTCTGTTTATTAGCCAATGAAAGTGCAACAAAATTTGCCCATTAATGGCTTTATTTTTGCAAACTATTACTGTCTACAACTTACAGTCTTGGTTCCAATAGAAAAATATGCATTAGTGACTCTAGTTTTAGGGTACCAAAACTGGTTACAGTGCCTTTGAACCTTTTTTGTCATATGATTACCAAAGATTTTAATATATGTTTGATTTATATGGCAACAGCATAAAGTATAACTGCAAAAAAAAGGAAAAATTATACATAGGTTTAATTTCCTTAGAAATAAAAATCTACAAAGTGTTATGCGAACATGTATTTAACCCCCTCTGAGTCAATATATTGTACAACCGCCTTTCATAGCAGTTGCTGTTGCCAGTCTTTTGGGATGTGTCTCCACCAGCTTTGCTTTGATAGCAACAGACTGAAATTGTTGCTCATTCTTCTTTGCAAAATAGCTCAAGCTCAGTCAGACTCCATGGAGAACAAGTGTGAAGAGCAGTTTTCAAGTCTTGCCACAGTTTGTCATTTAGATTTGTCATTTGAACTTTAACATTCTAACGAAATAACATATTGTGAACTAAACTAGCTCTGGCTATATGTTTAGGATTGTTGTCCTGACCTCCATCCCAGTCTCGTCTTTTGTAGCCTCTAACTGTTAGAGGCTTCCAGGAAAGCCCTGTATTTGGCTACATTCAGCTTCCAATGAACTTTGTCTTTGCTGAAAAAAAATATCCCCACAGCATGATGCTGCCAGCACCATGTTTCAAAGCAGAGGTGACGTGTTTAGGCTTATGTGCAGTGTGTTATACGTTTACATCCTAAAGCTACATTTGTATATTAGTTTATTTAAAATAAAATCAATTTATATTAATGAAAAATGTATACTATATTGTAACCTTACCTTATAGCTTCTGCCATTTAACAAATTTTAGATGCCTTTTTCTCATATTCTGGGTCCTTCAAAATGTGATTAAATAGAAAATGTTGAATCACTTTAAATGAGAGAGAGCCAGCCCTGCATACTCTGTAAGTCATTAGTGTTTTAATACTGAGATTTGTCCTTTTTCAAGTCCAATTCCTGCATGATGGAAACAAACTTTGAGAGCAAACTTATGATGCAGTTCATCCGATTTACAAGCATCCAAATGTATTACAACGCTTAGCCTGTAGTAACAGTGCTCCCCAAGGAATGAGGACTTCAAAAAAGTTGTCTCTTTTGCATCCATTCCTCATTTTAAGTAATAACTTTATGAAAGGTTGAATTACAATCATTTCTTTTGTTTTAGTAGATAATTAAATGGCTTTTAATGTTTAAATCAAGCTTTGCACACCAACAACTCATCTTCCAAGTAGAGTAGCTTCCAAGTAAAGTTATACATGTTAATCTCAGATGAAGATGAGTCTTGTCTTGTCTCTGATTCATAGATTATGCTTAAATCTTATTAGAATATCATTAAGCTTCTAGCTACATCAGAACTGATTGGCTTATTATAAAATGGGAAATATGGAGCTTATGAAAGTTGGCTCAATCAGAAAGTAGCTTTAAAAAATGTGAATAATTTATTTCCTTTATCAACACATTCTGCTTTCCTTTCAAGAGACAGCAACTGAAGGAGTATTGAGCTTTTCTGTCTGAGACCCCTGGTGCTTGGAAACTAAAGAGTTTGGATATTTTGATGAATTTATCTATTAGAAAATATAACTTTAGGAAAGAATTGTATTCACTTAAAAGGAAAGAAAGAAATGCACAGAATTTGTTTAATAATTTGAATACTTGTTCAGAATAATCAAAAGTAGTCAGAAATCAGCGGCAACATCATTTAAAGTTTTCTATTCTGTTTTTTCCTGCAATAATTAGCAGGAGCATATTTCTCAGATTTATACAATCTAAGCTAAGAGAGGAAACTGTCTATAAAGCAAGAGGAGCAGCTGAAGCTTGAAGCTTTTTATTTGGCTTTTATTTTTCGGCTTCTGCTGTTCTGTACCGCTTCTGCTAACTAATACAGCGTGCTTCTTGAGTTTCTAAGAACCTTTTATGATAAAGTGACAGCTTTATTATTAGCTTTACTCGTACTCATACTCCACATCGAACTTCTTTTTTGTTCAGCCATGAGTTTTGTTTTTCTGATGCTCATTTATCCAGGTTTCTGTTTATGTAATATTATGTTCTACCATTAGAGGCGCTGCAGTGAACCATGGAGCCTCGTCAAAAAGCTGACGCACTTAATTTGATTTCCCATGTTCTAAATACAATCGGTAAGGTTGTTTTAAGAAAATTCAGATACATTTAGAACACATGGCCTGACTTGAAGATGTATAATCCCCACTTAAAAATATTATAATTGACAGACTTAAAGAAAGTCACAAAGACCTAAATACAAGAGAAAAGGTAAAATTTGATCAGATTTCTTAAATTACTCAGATAAAAGAAATTGCTTGCCATTTAGAAAAAAAAAACAAAAAAAAACTAGTACAAACAAATAGGCATTCTAACAAAGATAACTTTTAGGGACATGAGAAAAAGAAACATTTGTTCAGACATAGAAAATAGATTCTTCACAAAAGCTTTTTCTTTTCTCTTTCATCATGTATGGCTTCTGTAAAAGCGATTGCAGCAGTTCACCTAAACTCTCAATAGGTGATCCTGTCGGACAAAGATAGTTAAGATGTAAAAACATCACTCAAAACATGGTAATGTGCCCCGTGTAGAAGCACACAGCGGTTTAATTTGTTCCTCCAGAATGAATGATAAGAAATCACAGCCCTTGGCATTACTGCACCTTAGTTTATCAGACTTACATTGCTTTATTTCTTGGCTCATTTATTCGAAAGGGGTAAAAGTAGGATGATATCCAGAATGAAGCATTATGACTTTCTTTCAACTCAGCTGCAAGCCAGTTAAGTGTGAAGAAACCAATCAGGATTGCTCACTGACTACCTGGTCATGCACGAAGGTTTATTATGAAATCCAGCAGGAATCGTCTGTTAGGCTGAAATTACAATTCATGTTTTGTAAACCTCTGATTAAAATGTCAAATCTCGTAAGGTTCACCACATGTTATTAGTGTGCTTGAAGATAGCAGCAGACTGACTTTTGCATAAAACCTCTGCAATAGAATATTAACTGAAAACAGAACTGATTAGGATTTGAGAAGGGTTGCGTTTTTACATTTATTTGTAAGAGTGTAGGTGAGCCAAAGTACAATGGACCGAAGCAAAACCACTTCATAAGCTTATAGTCGTTTCCTCGCAAAACAGTGCAAAGAGCTGAGGCTATGTTCCAATAAGGTCTGAACTCGATTCATTAGCAGCAACATTGTGAGAGAATAAAATAATGCTGATAAAAAGGAACACCTTACAGGTAAAAACAACGGAAAAAGCATTAATATACAGATTGTTTGTTTGCATTTGGTAAAAAGAGAAAAAAATTTTGAACAGTAGCTCAAGTTTTTGATGGAGAAAAAACATTTAATGAGACAAACATTCTCTCGATGAAGACGTAAACAACCCATTCACTCTGGGGATTTGAAAGGTCACAACAAGAGTTGTGTATCTCCATATCACTACATATCCTCCAGGGTTCTTCAGCTAATTTTAATTAATCCTTTAGGATAATAATGTGCTATCTCTTATGTGACCACACAACCACAGCGCAGGGAATTCTGCTCTGCTTTTTCACAGTTACACTATCAATATTAGTCATGGCACTTCACAATTAATGCATGGATCCAACATCACACTGTCTATTGTTATTACACACAAACATGACCCATTACACCCACATTGCTTTAACAAATGTGTATTTGTGTGACTAATTGTTCCAGCAGCTACTGTAACTGCAACTAGGCCTTTTATGTTCGACAGACTCCACATTGTCACCAAATGAGCCCATGTATCCCTTCACAGAAGCCACCCAGCATGTTGATGTGTTTACTAGTTAAAAGAGACATTACTACAAATTTAAGTACACAATTTTTTTCAACAAAGAGATGATTTTGCTGATAAGGAGCAAATTTTGTTGTAATATCCAGTCTGATTATTTTTGTGCTGTATGTTGCAGCCTGAACAAATTTATAATTAGAACAAATTTTTTTAATGAAATGAGCCATTTTGCCAGAGGCAATTAGTTGCAAATATGCTAAAGATGTTGAAATAAAAGGTTTTGAGTCTGTTTGTGTAAGTTAAACATGTGTCTGTCTTTGTTTCAAAATGAAATTGACCAAAGTCAGTTTATGGCCAATGCCTGAAAAGTCATTAGTGTAATCCAATATCATCCAATTCAATGAAAAATAGCTTTTCTCAAGCTAAACCTGAAGATACAACAAGCTCTCAGCTGCAGAGCAAACAGGAGATAGATAAGATTGATTTTGAGACCTTTTAATGCACCCACACTATAAAGTTTAATCTCTGTTTTTGTTTATTGCATAGTTAAATACCAAATACTGTACATGATGTGCCAACAAGATGGATGGTCTATATGTTTTCCATTTACTGGAAATCCATCATAGGAAATGAAGGCTTCCAGATACAGACAATCTTTGTGGTTTTTAAAGGCACATGAGATCTAAGTTCAGGTCAAACATTCATTACCACAGTTGAGATACACTTCAAACAAATGTTTGTCTTAAGTGAATCACATGTGTGGTTTGTAAGCAGTGTTGGCTCAGGGTTGTATGAGGTCCTTAGCAAACATTTCATGCCAGCATTATGATGTCCCACTTATGTTTTCCAT
The DNA here is from genome assembly GCF_021462225.1 of Girardinichthys multiradiatus. Lineage (NCBI taxonomy): Eukaryota > Metazoa > Chordata > Actinopteri > Cyprinodontiformes > Goodeidae > Girardinichthys > Girardinichthys multiradiatus. Next base: position 43,283,354 of record NC_061815.1, on the reverse strand, counting down.
GTTTTAAACAACTCCATTCAGTTAGGCAGTAAGTCAAAATGTATTTATTGACACTAATGCAAAGTGTTCTACTTGATAATAAAATTGTACATTATTATTATTGAGATGATAATGTACAATAAAATTGTACATTATCATCTCAATATTTAATTTTCTATAGAAATTCTACAAAGCTTTTCTGACTTCAGAATATAATTCAACGTGAAAATGATCACATAAGATGTTGCATTACTTCTTACTTGTTCTTTAGGTGAATAGTGAACGTATGCAATATTTTGGTCTTTTACTTTTTGGCACACTAGTAGAAATTAAGGTTGTGTTTGGGCCCCAAGATCAGCAGGGGGCCGTAAGTAGCCGCAAATTTCACTTCTTTCCCGGGTTAATCCTGTTTGTAAGTTTTTCCACATATCTTTGTCCAGAGGAAGAAGCTATTTTAATTTGCATGTACAAAATTAGGATTTAAATTTTATTCAATCAATCAAAATCAGTCAAAAAGAAACAAATAAACCAAATTAAATTGAAATACTGTGGAGCTGACTGAGGTAATAATGACTGTTTATGTTATATTATATCTTAAGTTATTATAACTATATCTCTCAAAATGTCCTGCCTTTTGTTTCAATGTTTAGAAATGTTTAGGCACTTAGCCAAGATAAATAATCATACAAAATTATATATATATATATTAGGATTACTGCTTCGTATTCAGAAACTGAGGACATTTATCATGACAAACTAGAAATACATACAATTTAAAATTCTCAAAAGTTCTAAACTAAATTTTAAAACCACTGGAAACCAGGTATGTTAAAAGAAAGGCTCTCTTTCAGATAAATGCCTTGATATTAACTGCAGGATTTATGGACGAAAAACATTAGTTTTAATTTCAATAAGTATTAACTTTCAGGCATACAATGATACCTGCAGCAGGTTAAAGACAGTTTGAATCCTGCCAACAGCCAGTTGAGTAAAGTGTACTGTCATCTGCATGAAGGTACACATAAACCGTAAACATACTTTCCCAATGTACAGGGGTTGGACAATGAAACTGAAACACCTGTCATTTTAGTGTGGGAGGTTTCATGGCTAAATTGGACCAGCCTGGTAGCCAGTCTTCATTGATTGCACATTGCACCAGTAAGAGCAGAGTGTGAAGGTTCAATTAGCAGGGTAAGAGCACAGTTTTGCTCAAAATATTGAAATGCACACAACATTATGGGTGACATACCAGAGTTCAAAAGAGGACAAATTGTTGGTGCACGTCTTGCTGGCGCATCTGTGACCAAGACAGCGAGTCTTTGTGAATTATCAAGAGCCACGGTATCCAGAGTAATGTCAGCATACCACCAAGAAGGACGAACCATATCAGACAGGATTAGCTGTGGATGCAAGAGGAAGCTGTCTGAAAGGGATGTTCGGGTTCTAACCCGGATTGTATCCAAAAAACATAAAACCACGGCTGCCCAAATCATAGCAGAATTAAATGTGCACCTCAACTCTCCTGTTTCCACCAGAACTGTCCGTCGGGAGCTCCACAGGGTCAATATGCACGGCCGGGCTGCTATAGCCAAACCTTTGGTCACTCATGCCAATGCCAATCGTCAGTTTCAATGGTGCAAGGAGCGCAAATCTTGGGCTGTGGACAATGTGAAACATGTATTGTTCTCTGATGAGTCCACCTTTACTGTTTTCCCCACATCCGAGAGAGTTACAGTGTGGAGAAGCCCCAAAGAAGCGTACCACCCAGACTGTTGCATGCCCAGAGTGAAGCATGGGGGTGGATCAGTGATGGTTTGGGCTGCCATATCATGGCATTCCCTTGGCCCAATACTTGTGCTAGATGGGTGCGTCACTGCCAAGGACTACCGAACCATTCTTGAGGACCATGTGCATCCAATGGTTCAAACATTGTATCCTGAAGGTGGTGCCGTGTATCAGGATGACAATGCACCAATACACACAGCAAGACTGGTGAAAGATTGGTTTGATGAACATAAAGGGAAGTTGAACATCTCCCATGGCCTGCACAGTCACCAGATCTAAATATTATTGAGCCACTTTGGGGTGTTTTGGAGGAGCGAGTCAGGAAACGTTTTCCTCCACCAGTATCACGTAGTGACCTGGCCACTATCCTGCAAGAAGAATGGCTTAAAATCCCTCTGACCACTGTGCAGGACTTGTATATGTCATTCCCAAGATGAATTAACGTTGTATTGGCTGTAAAAGGAGGCCCTACACCATACTAATAAATTATTGTGGTCTAAAACCAGGTGTTTCAGTTTCATTGTCCAACCCCTGCATCTTTTAAAAATAAAATGATAAAATAAGGATATTTTCAGAAAATTAGACTTAAAAATCTTCCAAAATGTAATTCGTTCTGTTTGAAAAGTAAGTACATATAGGGAATACAATCAGGAATAAAAAAAAAAACACACATAAAAAACAATTCTTTGGAAGACAGAAAGATTTGTTGAGTTTTCAAATATCACAATATGATGATCCTGGGGGTATTTTAAAGCCGAAGCTTTTATCACTTCTCAGATTCACATAAAAGTTGACATAGTAAAGTCCAAAATCTGAAATCGGTTGACAAAGGTATCAGCATCCTTCAAATAATAATAAACTTAAAGTGTGAATTTCCATATTTCCTAAGTTTATAATTATCAGCACTATATTCAGCATTTTCTACAGTAAGAAGTATTTTTTATTTCACAGAGTGAAGTTTTTTTTTCTTCAGGGATTGCTTATTTGTTTGCCCAGTGGTTGTGTGTAAATGGCTCAGCTGCAGGCTGCTATATGTGCACTGTTGTGGTGCTTTTTTTCCCTCCTGTGGTTTTCAGCAGGGCGGGAGGTCTGTCGCTTCCCACTGATTGTGATTCCCAGCGTGTGTCTGTGTGTTTGGGTTTGTTTATCAGTATGTCAGGAAGTTTGAAATTTGATGCCTTTGTGCTGTTTGTGTGTGTGTGTGTAGCCTGCCAGAGATGTGTGCTTCTCTGTATTTGTGTTTGCATCTCCTCAAACAACACACACACCCTTACACTTTATCAACTAATGCCAGGTAAACTCAACTACTAAGATTCATCCAGTCCCTTATCCTGTCATACACAGCTCTCCTCCCAACTCTCCATCCATCTCTCGTCACACACAAGCACACACAAAATCATGCCTGCACACACAACTGAAGCCTCCCTTGTGGCTGCCTGATTGAGAGTTTTCTCATCTCAACCTTTAGATTTACTGTAATAGTAGAACGAGCAAGGCAGGAAAGAAAGTGAATGAAAGTTAAACCAAAGGATCGAAAAACAAAAGGGGAAGAGAGAGTGAGTGATGAAGTGAAATAAGACAGAGTTAAGGAAGTGTGGTAAGAGGGAAGGACAAAGAGTGACAGAGGTGGCAACCCAAGGGAGAATAAGGGAAAAAAACAGGAGAGAGTTAGGTGGAAGGGGTGTTAGAGAAGGAGAAAGGAAGGAGAAACTCAAAGCAGTCGAGCACTCCCATTAAAGTGTGATTACAGCCTCGGCTGGTCCAGACTTTACAACCTCTGCCTTCAGCAACTGATGATATAACAACCCATTTTAAAGATCAATTTGTCACTTTTCATATCCTCCTACACCTTATTTTCCTCCTCCCTCCACTCCAGGCAAGGCAGGACCAGAAGATGTAGGAGGATGGAGGAGCTGTTACAGACAGCGATGGGCGAGGCTGAGATGGTGTCTCACTATTTACGATTGGTTATAAATCTGATTCTTGACTATGCATTTCTTTCCCAGTCTCTGAAACCCTCAAACAAACACAGATATACTTTGCATTCATAAATATTACATTCTTTGTTTGCAGAAAGGGAAGAATTTATCCCGAATGTCACACATGATCCATTGTCAAGGTCTGGGAAGTCCTAAACCAATTTATGAAAGGCTCTACATCAGTTTGATTCTGCCCTCAAGACATACAAGAACTAAAAGGAACATTTATTCCCACAAATGTAGTTATACCAGTGGAACTTTTTTCTTACAAAACCCCCAAACTTTAACGTCTTTTATTGGATATTATGTGATAGAGTAACACGTAGCATGTATAATTGTGATGGGAAAGCAAAATGATGAATGGTTTTCAAAGATTTTTATGATTAGCAATCAGCAAAACATGGTGCAAATTTGTTTTCATTCCCTCCAAGTCAATTATTTGTACAATCAGCCTTCACTGCAATTGTAGCTGGAAGTCTTTGACAGTATGTCTCTACATCTAGTCTTAAAGTTTTACTTTTCTTCTTTGCAAAATAGTTCAGGCTCAGTCAGACTGGATGAAGAGATTTTATGCAGCTTAGTTTTCAAGTACAAGATATTCAGAATCAGAATCAGAATCAGAATCAGAAAAGCTTTATTGCCAAGTACGTTTTTGGACATACAAGGAATTTGTTTTGGCGTAGTCGGTGCAATACAGTACAAATTAAACAGTACAAACATATCTACAATATAATATAAATATAAGTGCACAGTTTTAAGTGTGCACTTAAAACTGTGTGCACTTAAAATTGTGTTCTCAATTGACCATCCGAACACAAGGTTATTCTTTGGTGTACACCATCCCTTTGTAGGTCTGACTGTAGGTTTCGGGTTGATGTCCTGCTGGGAGGTTAACCCTCACCCTCTGATTAGTGTTCTTCTTACCTGACCTGTGAGTTTAGGTGGAAGGCCATATTTGGGCTGGTTAGCAGTTGTGCCATACTTTATAAATTTTCAGATGATGGACTTAACAAAAATATGTGAGATGTTAAAATTTGTTTGGGATATTGTTTTTTACCCTAACCCTGCTTTAAACTTCTCATTATTTTCTCTCTGATCTATCTGCCTTGTTTCTTTTCACTGATCATGTCTAAGTAACCTCTGAGGCCTTCACAAAACAGCTGGATTTAGACTGAAAATAAATTACACAATTTACCAATTTGGTGACTTCTGAGGACAGTTGTTCGCAATGGGGTAAAAGAGAAAAGGAAGCTAAATACAATTACATTTCAAGTACATTTCACTTCCACTTCCACAAACTATCCCAGCAAAATATCCTGATGTTTCTGTTTGTTTTGTGACAAAATTTGAAAAAAAGCACTAAGGGTATTAATCCTTTGGCAAGGCACTATAGATGTTGGTTACACTAAGTTTGGATTCTCTGATTTGTTATATATGGTTTAGTTTTGATGCAACTGTTCAACATAAAATGCAGTCTGTTCTGAAAGCATTATAGTTGTCATTTTAAAAGGAAAGTCTTCATTTCGAAAACTGAATGGTTAGACCTTTATATTAGTTTTAAGACAAATTTTAGAACATTTTAGAGCATGTTAATCCTAAGGAAAGAGTTTCACAGACATGCTAGGGATGAATAAACAGTTTTTAGAGCCCCAGTGAAACCGGGTTTGTTAACTATTCATGTTAACAAACTATTCATCGGTTTCTTTCTGTGCCATATTTCCTATTCAAAGGTTTTTAAATGGGCGTGCTTTTTAAAAATCCTTTCATGTATAAGAAAGGTTTTCAACCCAAACTTCAGCAAATCAAAATGAGAAGGGAAACATAGCTAAAATAGAAACAATGCTTGGACTGGGTCAGGATTATATAGTGAAGAAGTGTTTTTGAGATACTTTGAGCCTCAGCAAAGTAATTCTCATGCTAACACTTCTACACTCTGAGGTCCAATTGCCTGGACCAGAGATGGGTTATCTGGCTCTTTGGACCAATTTTATGTAGATAACTCATTTATCAAGGATATATTCACTGTACAGGATGATGTGGTAGGATTTGGACAGAACCAGTGTTTTTAAGTGGCGATGCAAATTATTTATTGACCTAGACCTGAACGAGATATTTTTCTGTCCCATAACATTGCAGGGCAGACCATGTTGTTGTCATAGAGTAGGTGCCCCCTTCAGCTAAAGCTTTTGCTACAAGACACACATTCACACACTCGCAAATAACACCATGTTTTATTGTAGCAAGTTTCATTTTATATATCTTGTTTTTGCACATCACAAACAAGGGTTTGTCAAGGCAGTGCAAAAATTAATTTCACCTTGCAACTAAACCTTTTATCGACTGGTTTTGTAACATTAACAGTCCAAAAACCTCTGATCAACAAAGGTGAAGGGGTCATGGCTACAGATGAATGCTTCTTCAATGCATGGTGAGATGACCTTTCACATCACTGAATAAAAAGGCAGGAAAAAAATATACAGGTCTAAATTGGAGCAGATGGAGTTTGAGTTTCTCCTCGCCATGCACAGAGAGAAAGACTTTAAATGATAGCCCACAGCTAATCCACTGCACACTGAAAACTCATTACTCCTTAAGAAGGAAGTATAAATCTTGCTCCCTAGGATGGAAAGAAAACCCTTTCTGAAGGTGAAGACCTTGGCACGAGCTGCCTGATTTTCCCCATGTGTGAAATTTATTTTGTGCACACTTCAGCGGCTTTGACTCGTCTTTACTTGTGCGAAGCTGTGGAGCACGCTGGCGGTGGGCACCTGCTGCTCCTTGGACACCCAATAACAAACCAACAAGCACTTAAACAACATGATGCACAGAGAGAACAGCAACTTTAACTTAACCGAGTTGAGCTTTAGCTCCTTTAACTGTAGTACACAGCTGCTGACAAACAACGATATCTGTGTATCAGTAACAGAAACTCACCAACAACAGCTGTGTAAAGCCTTCCAGATAAGCAGAAGAATATTTTGCCATTCACCAATGGAAAACAGGAAGGCAAATCTTCACATTCAAGAGCATTTTAGCAAAAGGGGTTTTTTGCACATTTTGGGTCAAGTATATTTGTGATTTCTTGAAAGCATACAATAAGATAAAACTGATGTTATGTCCCAGGAAAACTACGTTTATGTCACCTGGACTGTGCAATATACTGTAAGTACAAACTGATATAAATGTTATACTTCTATATTATAGTAATGGTGTTTTTCTGTCTAATATATCCATGTACATTACACATAGTACATGCAGTTTGTTTCTAATGTGGTGTGATACACCACCTGTAATACACTCTTATCCAGTGTTTAAGCTATAAAGGAAGTGCAACTTACAAATGTGATTTAATACATAGCAGAGAAGATGTCTGGGCCAGCTGTGGAGCCTCTTTGCTGTTCAAGAGCCCAGTGGGATACCCCCACAGTTTTTCTAAAAGTCATATCAAACTGTGGCTCCAAAAACAGCTGCTTTACCCGTTAGGATTTGTTATGAAACAATAGGAAGTCAAGGCCTTTGAGACATTTTGGAGGTCAACTGGGAAATCCTGTTACAATGCCTGGCAAAAGTATTCAAGCACCTTTAATGTTTCACACTTTGTCACATTATGACCACACATTTAAATATATATCATTAGAATTTTATGTGATAGAGTAACCCAATGTAAAGGAAGGAAAATCCCCGAATGTGAAGTGTTTAAAAAATGGAATATAGAAAAGTATGCTGTACATTTGTGTGCAGTGTGACAAACTGCCTTTATCACCATAGAGACCACCTGTGTGTCATTTTCTTTCAGCCTGGGAAGTCCTCAGAGATTTGTTAGAGAACCTCAACGAACAAACAGCATCATGAAGACCAAGGAACACAGCAGACAGGTCAGGGAGAACATTGTGGAGAAATCTGAAGCAGGGTTAGGTTATAATACAAAATCCCAAGCTTTGAGCAGCTCACAGAGCTCTGTTCAATCCACCATCTGGAAATGGAAAAGTATGGCACAATTGCAAACCTACTAAGACATAGCTGTTCACCTAAACTGACAGGCTGGGCAAGAAAACACTAAACAGAGAAGCACCCACAATGGCCAATAATTACTCTGGAGGAATTGTAGAGATCTAGAACTCAGGTAGAAGAATCTTTTAATATAACAACTATTAGCTGGACTCCCCATAAATCTGGCTTTTATGGAAAAGTGGCAAAAAGAAAGTCATTGTTAAAAGAAAGCTATAAAAAGTCCTGATTGTAGTTTACTATAAAGCATGTAGAAAATACAGTAAACATATGGAAGAAGGTGTTTTGGTCAGGTAAATTCATAATGGTGGGCAAAAGTTTTTTGCCTACATAAAATGCTATGTGTTGTGGAAAACTAACATTGAAAACCTCTGTGCTTCATTGTGGTGGGAGCATTATATTGCAAGGATGCTTTTCTCAAACAAGAACAGGGATGCTGGACAGAGCTGATGGAAATAATGAATCGAGCCAAATACACAGCAATCCTGGAAGAGATGTTGAACTTTCAGGAGGTTAGCAACCCTAACACCAAGTACTACCATGTAATGTTTTATAGCAAAGCATACTGATGTGTTAGAATGACCCAGTCAATGTCTAGAGCTAAATCCAACTAAGACTCTTGTGGCAAGACTTGGAAACTGATGTTCACAGACACTCTTCATCCAACCTGACTGAACTCATGTGTTAGTTTGCAAAGAAGAATGAGCAAACATTGTAGTGTCTAAATGTGTAAAGCTGGTAGACACAAATGACTTGCAGCTGTAATTATTATTATACAAAATATGAACTCAGTGAGGTTATTTAGTAAACAATTTAAAACCATAAAACCTTTTCCTTCCTGTTGGTTTGTTACATAAAATCTCAAAACACATTAAAGTTTTTATTTGTAATGACACAAAATGTGATAAGGTTTGAACTTGCAGTTTGTGACATCACTCTCACAAAAACGTCTGTAAAAATGATTATGTGTACTGATGCAATAAAAGCAGTTTCTCTGGGACCTCTTTGCCTAAATGCACAGTGAACATCAAAGAAGATTTGCTTTTCAGTGTATAAGTGAGCTGATTCTCTCCAAACAAACAGTCACCCTGCGAGGACTCTAGCTCCTTTGTGAAACCCACTTAAAGTCCTTTCATTTTCCACTGCGCCATCTGCATGTTCACATAGGACAAGCAGCTCATATTCCTTCAAAATCCATTAATCTGTTATGATAATCTCGCGTCCGGGGAGTCACTGCAGCACAAGCAATTAGGAACTATTTTACGTGCCTGAATGCTGGAATGAAATTATTGAAGATTAGATTCTGTCTCGATTAACGCCCCCATCAGCATATCCTCCTCCTCCTTCAGAAGGAAAATGTTCACTCAGTCAAGACGCACCAACGTCTGATTAGTGGTAAGACTGTATAGACCTGCTTTAACGCATCTCGCTTTGCACTGACTGAGATATGGAATGGCCACAATGGTTCAACAAATTATAATCCAAAGGCGAGCTCGGGGCCCCGGGAGCCAACCGCGTCTTGTGCGTCAAGATTTGACAGATTGGCAGATAATATCTAAAAGCACTACATATGTATGAAAAACACTCGGATTAAGTGTGTATAGGTTGGAACCTACCCCCCAGCGCTTGCTTCATAACGAAATTCATGATGATGGCTTTGGATTCCTTGCCTTCCTTATCCGATCGATGTCACATTCAATCGTTGCAGAAAAGTAGAATCCTGTGTTTTCAGATCTAGAGAGAAAAAAAAAAAAAACAACAATAATTCGGTCAATTTATTGCCATTTACTGGAAACTTTTTTTTCAAAAACACAATAAATAGCTTTTTATCTATTTACTGTTTCTGACCTCAATTAATTTGGAGAATAACTAATGTATGTTATTGGGCTGTAAAGCGCGTTCTTTCGTTGCGCAAATGAAGGACACAAAGGTCAGTGACTTAAGCATAACTAACCTACATTCTGTATTAGCAGCCACTTCTCACTATTTAATTGTAAATATGATAAAAAAAAAAAAAAACATATTTAGTGGTGTTTAGTTTAAGCTTTGACCTGCACACGTATCAGGTAATAACCCCCACTCAGACGAGTTTTAATGAGTCCTCTCGGCTTCACAGGACAGTCCGTTGTCACGCAAGTGAACTAAACCACTCCTGTATATTTATCAAGATCATGTGGTAAAACTTTCCATCTTCGATTGGAGGGACCCTGGACATAGCCATCCCACTCCGGGAAGAAAAGCTGCTCTTAAAGCACGTTAGTTAGGCAAAAATCCTGCCTGATGCATGCATTTATACAACTCCATATGCAATAAATTTCCTGCACATTTGTTCTCAGAATCGACATTTTTGCATGCACATTGAAAGGCACGCACACATGCACTTCCTTGTATGATCATGGAGTGGTTTCAGAACCGGCGCTACCGGATAGCTCCACATGTAACCGCCTAACTGCGCTGAAGCATTTGCATCAAACATCGCTTTACCTCCGTCCGGCAACTGGTTACAGTCCTCCTCAAACACTCACACAACGAGCGGGGATCAGAGAGCAGGGCTCAGGCTGCAACACCCGCGAAGTTCTCCTGCAGCAGGCGGCAACGGTGTGGGCTAATGAATGTTCGTCCCTCGCATCTCTGGCTCCAGGGGCTCGAAAAAGGACGTCCTTGGAGCTTCCTCCTGCTCTGCGATTCGTCTGCACACACACTCACAAAAACACACGTAGGAAGAGAGAGAGGAGAGAAGAAGGAGGAGGAAGTGGAGTGTAGTGGAGGGGATGGTGGTTTGCTGGGTAGCCGTTTACACCGTGATGGGACTGAATCACATGCAGAGAGAAGCGTCCCACCATCGTCCTCCTGACCGATACAGAGAGATCAATTATTCAGCCCGGAGGCAGGCTGCCTGTTTCATGTCTGCAGATGCAATCGGTTTATAGGCCAGTTTTAAAATGCAGAATGTAGACTGTGGGAGTACGATGGCAGAACATGTTGGCTTTCTTGCTTTTTAGCGTGTCTTGTTTATTGAGCCACATATTCGTTTCGCTCCCAGCTGGTGCTGTTTAAGAAAAATACACAATGTTCCAGTTGGGTGCCTTTAATGTTGCAATAGAGAGATCTGCTGGATTGGTGCTGTTTTACAGCTACCCATACCACCATTCTGTGTTAAATTTAAATTATATCCCGTTGTGTCATATTTGGGCTGAAAATGAGGAACCTTTTTCTGTCAGATATACCTTAAGAGAGATTCAAGATTCCCAACCATCTATCACAAAATAGAACAAGGAGGAGTTGCATTTAAAAAAATGCTTGGTGGAGCTTTATACTAACTGAGAAAGACTGATAGCATTTTACTGTTTATTCTGACTGTAGCCATCATTTAGACCTAAATATCCACCCACTGGCATGCTTAGTTAAGCCCTTACACCTTTGTTCTTAGTACATTGTTACTACTACTCTACTCAGCAGAGCTTTAAATTGATTAGTATCTTGACATGAACTTTGCTTTGAAGCAAAGTTATTATTTTTTTTCCTTTTTGTCTCCCCCAAACATACTTTATACCACTTCCTGTCATTGTGGCCAAACTCTGTGTTTCTCTTGTCTGACCATAAAACCTTGTTACAGCTACAATTTTCAGTCAAGCTTGAAGGTGTTTCTTGTGAAGCAGGAGCTTCTTTCCTGATGGGTTCCCTCTTAGTCTGTGTTGATGTTAAACTTGCCTACTTGTGGACAGTGACAGTGGTGTTCATGGTAGGTCAGCTTTGATAGATATGAGCCTCAGTGGTTCTTGGGTTGTACTTGAACCTCCCAACTGATTTTCTTTCATTTGAGGATGACCTTAAACCGCAGTCTAATGAAATGTAAAAGTAGGAATAAACTGTATTTTTTTTCGTTGTTCTTGTTGTTTCGTATAGGGAAGTACTGACACTTCTAGTAGAGGTTTAATTAAAGTTGGACCTTAATGGTACGGAAAATAGAACTGAAATTTCAAGCATATATTTATTTTTTGGGATGAAACAAATATTTTATTTCAAAAACAAATTTGAGATTACCTCTAAAAACTGCTTGGAAGTGATCAGAACTTATCTGAGTTTGAGACGTTAAAGTGACATCATCCGGTTTATTGAAGTGGATCCACACCAGCCCAGTAGAATAGAATAGAATAGAATAGAATAGAATAGAATAGAATAGAATAGAATAGTCATGTTTTGTAGTTTGGAACAAAATGCAGACAGGAACACAGAATGAGCATTGTGAAGGATATTTAATAAATAAACAGAGAACTCGCATGTCTTGAAAAGGATGCACAGGACATGGAGCACACACAGAGAAACGGGTGGTGTAACAGACAGGGGGACGGGTGGTGTAACAGAATAATGGAAGAATCTAGCAACAAACAGTAAAAACAAGCAGATGTGAAATAGCTGTGGCAAAATGAAAGCAGGGAAGCTAAGGGAGGGAGACTAATTAAAACAGAGGGAGCAGAAGTAAGATACAAAGAAACTACTAACCAATGGGAAAAAAACTACCACTGATCTAAGGACACAAAACTAGTATACACTGATACCAGAACACAAGACATAAACTATTAAACTAAACACAACAGAACAAACTAATATGGAAAAACAACACTAGCAATAATGAACACAGAAAATGAACTGACTATGGCAAGGCCTATAGAACATAGATAAACAAGGAAATGATCAAAACACAAACAAATGAAAACCAAAACACATACACATGTGGACATGAGAAGAGGTTCAAAGTAAGACAAATATGGAAAACAGAATATGAAAACAGTAGTAACACATGCTGAGCAAGGAGGGCAGATTATCATTTATCTTTACACAGTATAGTATATATCATATATGGGAATAATGATTATTGTAAAAAATTATTGTAAGAAAACTCAACCATCAGTACTCAATGACTATAGACCTGTTGCCCTGACATCTCACATCATGAAGGTCCTAGAGAGACTCCTGTTGGCCCACCTGAGTAAGCAAACAGTAAACCATCAGGACCTCCTTCAGTTTGCTTATCGCTGTGGAGTTGGAGTTGAAGATGCCATCATACACCTGCTTCAACAAACCCACTGTCATCTGGACAAAGCCAGCAACACTGAGAGGATCATGTTCTTTGATTTCTTCAGCGCATTTAATACAATCCAACCTGATGTGCTTTGTCAGAAACTCCAGAAGACTCAGGTGGAGGCCTCAACAATCTCCTGGATCAATGACTACCTGACAAACAGACCACAGTTTGTGAGACTGAAGGGTTGTGAGTCTAACCAGGTAGTCAGCAGCACAGGAGCACCACAGGGGACTGTACTCTCACCATTCCTTTTCACTCTGTACACCTCAGACTTCCAGTACAAGACAGACTCCTGTCATCTGCAGAAATACTCAGATGATTCTGCAGTCGTGGGGTGGATCAGAGATGAACAAGAAGCTGAGTACAGGAAGGTGGTGGACCGCTTTGTGGCATGGTGTGGAAACAATCATCTCATTTTGAACATGACTAAAACAAAGGAGATGATTGTAGATTTTAAGAGAAACAGGAATAAGTCAAAAACTATTTCTATCATGGGAGAAGAAGTGGAGGTGGTGGAGGAGTATAAATACCTCGGTGTTCACCTGGACAACAGACTAGAGTGGAGATGCAACTGTGAAGCCATCTACAAGAAGGGACAGAGCAGACTGTACTTCTTGAGGAAACTTATGTCCTTTGGTGTTAGCAGCAAGATGCTGCATATCTTCTATAAGTCTGTTGTGGAAAGTGTGATCTCTTCTGCCATCATCTGCTGGGGAAGCAGCATCAGAGCCAGGGACTTAAAAAAGCTCAACAAGCTGATAAAAAAGGCTGGCTCTGTTCTGGGGACTCCTCTGGAACCTCTGGAGATCATTGTGGAAAGAAGGATTCTTCATAAAATGAGGAACATTATGGAGAACCCTGAGCATCCTCTTCATGAGACCGTCCTACAACAACAGAGTCTTCAGTCAGAGGCTTCTTCAAATCTGCTGTAAGACGGAGCGCTACAGGAGATCCTTCCTGCCCACAGCCATCAGCATCTACAACGGCTCTTTGAGGAAACCGTCATAATATGAGCTATAACAACATTTAATTTCCCTTTGGGATTAATAAAGTATTTTTGAATTGAATTGAATTGAATTGTAACATTAAAACCAGTTGCTACCTGTCTGAGATATATATTTAGTTTAAATTGAGGTATTTTGTCAATAGAGTGATAATGGGCTATGATAAACTTGTTCACGATCCAGCCCTACCTATTGCCTAAACACAGGTGGGGTCACAATGAATGAATTTGGGCTCCTGTTAAATTCAGAATAAAATGCTGAAAAGCAAGCAATGCAGGTTTTTAGCTTTTCTTTTAAATCTATTAAATCAACCAATTAACTGTTTAACCACAAACTTTCCTTGTCTCACGAATCATTGCAAACACCCACATATAAAACTTATTTTTTGCACATCTAGGGACTGAAATGTATGTTCATATCTCTTAGATATGTAGCGCAAGGCCAATCAGATTGGATGAAGATAATTTCTGAATATCCATCTTCAAGTGTTGCACCAGATTTTCAATTGGATTCAGGTTGGTTCAATTGGACTTTCACTGTACCAGTCTAAAAAAAAGTACACAGTTTGATCTAAAACATTTCACTCTACCAGAAAGACCAGATTTGTGGACTTCAAAACTAATAGTTGTTCTGTTCACAGGTTTTCCCACCTAAGCGTTGTATCTCTGCAGCTCCTCCAGAGTTAACATGGGCCTCATGGCATTTTCTTTGATAAATGTTGTCCTTGTATAGGTGATCACATTGTGTCCTGGTAGGTACTCTTTCCATTTTGAATCTGTTGCTTAAAATCCATGTAAAATCCTATGGAAGTATCCTAAGTATGTTGTTGAAATGGGCCAAATCAGTCAAAGTTCAGAGGGGAGGAAAACCTTTGCAAGCAACTGTACACAATGACATTTATTCAGTCCAAGAACAATCACATAGCAATAAAGGAAATTATTCACCCTTACACAGTGTGTAATAACCATCCTTTATCAGATGTACCATGAGGAAAGACAAGGAGTTATGAGGGTCTAGTTGAAGAATTTCTAATTCAAGCACTTGGGTTGAGCCCAGCATCAACTTTGACCTGTTCACCTTCCTTGTTTCTATATACTGGTATACCTTTGAATACTTCTACTGTTTGCTCTATAAGCCTTGATTTATTTATAGTTATGCTTGTTTGCTGAGGTTCTTCATATATTTTTGCCACAGTTGTTGGTGTTACATGAATCTTGCCATGTTTGCTGGTAGATTGACAGAAGACTGAGGAAAACTTTCATACTAAAACTTCCATGCATCCATAATGATTGCCATTTCAGTGTCAGAAAAACCTCTGGTCAAATATGCATGGTGGAATTTTTATATTAATTCCTAATGTTTCATGTTCACATCTGCAAACACAGTCTTAATCCTGAGGAAATTAATTATTTGTAATAATGTCTTGTGAAAGGGAATAAACTAGAGAACCGAAATTTTGCTCCGGTTGTTGAACATTTGTCAAATTTTTGTTTTTATCCACAAAAGATATGTTGTCCCACGGTTGAGGGTTATCTGGCGGTCATGGTTGTCAGCTAAATTCAAATAACTGAACACAGTCTGTTCTTATATAAAGCTTTGTTTAAAGATGTTTTAAGTACAACCAACTAATTTGCAAGGGATTAATATCATGGCCAGGCTTGAAAATAGCCAGTTGCTCAAAGTTCTGGATGTAATGTTCAAAGTGCCTCAAAGTAGATGGCATGAAGTGTTCTTATCTTTATTCAAATCAATGAGATAAGGAGTATAATGCTTTAAAAGAAGTTTTGCGACATTCGTACAACATTTGACATAAAGAGTCCAGACTTCAGTTTTTGATTTAATATACACAAAAGTACAAATTATCATTACAGACAATTAGGAAATAAATTATTTAACAATCTCTCACAAACAATGAAGTTGGTTTTCACCCCTGATAAAGATGCATAAAAACCTTTCAAATAAATAATATTTTATTGCAATAGCATAATCTACACTAAAAATGTTTGAAAAATGTAATCATTAATTTAAGTACTTTTATTCAACAGAAAATAAATGCGCATTTCAAAGTAATACTTTTCAACAGAATCACCAGTGGACACACTTTTTTGGTATCCTAAGTAAACCCTTTAAGACAAATGTAACTGAAGCTGTCTATTTGATACTTTATTTTTTTTAGTTTGATAAGTTTTCTAGGAATCTTCATTAATCAACAACTAAATTGTGGATTTTAGTTGACTAAACTTGCTGTATATTTTAGTTGACTAAAAGATGACATCATAGAACAATGCATTAGGGCCTCTTACTGTCAGGGTGTGCGGGTTAGGAGTGGGACCAAAGTGCAGACTTGTACGTGGGATGAGCATAGTGATATTTCTACTAGTAAAATAGAAAACTTACAAAAGTTGCAAAAAATAAAATAAAATCCGGACTTAGAGAAAGATGCAATATAACGGGCAGTGTAACAGGAGAATTCAGCAATGAGCAACGAGAACCACAGAGCTTATATACTGAGGGAAGAGTGGAGAATGACAATGAATGCAGGTGAGTTAATCAGTGGATTATGTGGAACAGCTGAGGCAGAAGGAAAGCAGAGAGACTGAGGGAGAGAGGCTAATTAACCTGTTAAGCCCTGAGGGGTTTTAGAGCAATTTCTGCCTGAAATTACATAACTTAAATAAATCAAGTGTAGCTTCACAGTTATAAGGTCTACATGCAAACCTTTGGTATCTAAAATAATATGTTTCAAGTGAAAGCACTATTGCAACTGTTGATATGTCTGATTTATTTGGTGGTTACTTTGTCAGGTTTAGCAGGTTAACACAGAGGTAGCAGAACTAAGACACAAAGGAATGAACTAGTATGTCACAACCCTAGTAGCAAAGATAACAACTGATAATTGCAAGATGTAAGGAACATAAATAAACAACAACAGGATGATAAAAACACAAAAACAAATGAAAATCCAAACACCCAAGTTAGTAGAAAATCACCTCTACACCTGATGAAATAGAGGGATGGAATGGAAGAGAACTTATATTTTGTAATAGACAAAAATGCTGATTTTTTTTTTCAGTATAAACAACGTTATTTGCATTTGGTTTTGGAATGAAGTGGGATAAAGTAAGAAACAAGTCTATCAAATAGAATGTGTATTTTTTACAAAATCCACACAAAAGAGAACTGAGAGCTTCTCTTTTGTTAGTGCATACTATTGTCTCTTGAAGTGTAAACCGTACAAATATGTAGTACAAATTAATTAATATAACCTAAAATTCAGCTGCATGTATCTGGTTTCCTTGAAAACACATGTGGATTCTGCAGATACATTTGGTGGCACAGCATGAATGTGTAATTATATATCTGTATCAGTGTTAAAAAGGTCACTTAGAGACTTGGGGGCTATCTGGGGCCAGTCAAATCCCCTCTTAAACATTCTGATTGCATTCTGCTGCGAAAATGTTTTTATTTGTTTTCCACAATGTTTTTAATCTGCTTTTAACTTTTTAATAACAGTAAAAGTAATTTTTTTTCAATCAGTTCTGCCACAAAGATTGTGTTGTTGTAAGGGCTTGTAGAGCACTTAAAGCTTGATAATACTATTCTTGCAATAAGAATGATCATAAATATCTCAATATCTGCCTAGATTACTGATAGAAACTGCCTCTGTTCAATTAACATAATATTATCATGCTTTGGAACAGCTTTGTTCAGTGTTTGGTATGCAATGGGATGATTATCATTGAAAGAAAAAAGTCATTTTTACTTGTTTGAATCAGGAAGATTTACTATGGGCTGCAGGGAGCCTCCAGCAAGTCCACTTGAAGGATGAGCAGAGATGATATACTTTCTCAAATTCAATTCAAATTCAAAAATACTTTATTAATCCCAAAGGGAAATTAAATGTTGTTATAGCTCATATTATGTAGGTTTCTTCAAAGAGCCGTTGTAGATGCTGATGGCTGTGGGCAGGAAGGATCTCCTGTAGCGCTCCGTCTTACAGCAGATATGAAGAAGCCTCTGACTGAAGACACTCTGTTGCTGTAGGACAGTCTCATGAAGAGGATGCTCAGGGTTCTCCATAATGTTCTTCATTTTATGAAGAATCTGTCTTTCCACAATGATCTCCAGAGGTTCCAGAGGAGTTCCCAGAACAGAGCCAGCCTTTTTTATCAGCTTGTTGAGCTTTTTTAAGTCCCTGGTTCTGATGCTGCTTCCCCAGGAGATGATGGCAGAAGAGATCACACTTTCCACAACAGACTTATAGAAGATATGCAGCATCTTGCTGCTAACACCAAAGGACCTAAGCTTCCTCAAGAAGTACAGTCTGCTCTGTCCCTTCTTGTAGATGGCTTCACAGTTGCATCTCCACTCTAGTCTGTTGTCCAGGTGAACACCGAGGTATTTATACTCCTCCACCACCTCCACTTCTTCTCCCATGATGGAAATAGTGTTTGACTTATTCCTGTTTTTCTTAAAATCTACAATCATCTCCTTTGTTTTATTCACGTTCAACATGAGCTGATTGTTTCCACACCATGCCACATGTGTCACTGGTGTCAGTTCCTATTGCCAATAACCTTTGCTCCAGTCAGGTCAGGTGGAAGGAGGCTACTTTGAAAAGAAAAACAATTTTCCCCTAAGCTCACTTTTAAGCTTTTAAGCAGAGTTGATAAAAATGAAAACATTTTTAAACTATACAATTTTTAATATCTAAATTATTCACATTATTTATAGTCTGGAATGTAACAGATTTACTACTTCTCATCAAGAAGAACATGCAAATATGGCTTATATATCTGCATAAATGCATATAATTATCAGCAAAACATTTCTCATGCTTTTTAAAAGCATGTAAAGTTTTAAAGTATGTAAAGTTTGGCTGCTTGTCATTTATTTTCTGCGAAGTACCTTTTTTGTTAAGACACTGAACTGGTAAAAGGTTATTTAGCAAAAAACAAGTTACATAATTTGTTTCAGTAAAATTTTTATAAGTAGATTTATCAGATTTTGACATTGATAGGATTTTAGTTTTTAACAGTGATTCCTAAAGAGCCATTAGATGAGAACACCGCATGCAATAGATGAACAGATGAAGGAAAAAGCAGTTTTCAAATTTAGTGGGAGGTCCATAAAGACAAGACTTTCCGTTACTGTTTGCCTGCTGAAGCAAGTTTTCCTGGGCCTTTCTTTTTTTTCTGGGATATTATCTTTATTCCTTAAACATATTTACTTTCCTCTCTATTGAAACACATAAATACCTTATGCTTTGATGGTCCAGTACAACATCTGAATTAAAGATGAATGAAAAAGAACGGTCAAAGTCCATTGAAAAACCGAAACAACAAAGTAATCAATTGAAAGATTTTATAAATTGCCTTTGGCGGCATCCTCTTCAAGGTTTCTTTGGCTGTGTTTCACTGTACTGTTATTTTTTTTACAGCAAAACTAAGTAGATTTAAAATCAGTTTACAGACTGTGCTGCAAGCCAAACATGTTGAATGTATATATTTACACTCCCCAAAACACACCAAACATAACAGAAAGGAAGGGTAATAAAAACGAAAAAAGTTCTAAAGCATGACACCATGAAAGGCACTAACAATAGAAAACATACTCTAGATGTAAAAGAACACTAGAATAAAACACGAAGGAATCAACCAATAAAACCTAACAATATTAAGTATACGGAAATGAACTAAGGGCAAGACTTTAAGAACATGATAAAAAGCAAGGAAATGCTCAAAACACACACACAAAAGAAAAGTAAAACCTAAACACCTCAGGATCGTGACACAAACTGGCTCCTCCATGTCTTTATGGAACCTCTTTTGTGCAATGATGCCCAGTAATGTTGGAACAAGCTGTCCCCACAATAATAGGAGTAAATGTTAAAAATGTCTTGAAATGTTGAAACGCTAAAATTACCTTTTACTGGAGCTAAACATTATAACCCCCTCTCCACTAAAAACACAAACTGAACTTTCTTATTTGTAATAAAAATGCTCTTATCTAACAAGAGTATGATATAAAACCCATATCTGGTGTGATAGAAACACGTTTTTCTTATTTTTACAATTGTATTATTACTCTAGAGAAAACAATTAGAAAAAAAATGTTGGATGTTTTATTTCATCATGTTTCATGGGTTATGAAAACAAAGCCGGGTTCCTAAACACACAGTTCTCGAACAGAACGGCTGGAAAAGAAAACAAGAAGATATAGAAATGTATCTGTGGTAACCTTGTTTCTTTTTTGCTACAAGTCCAGATTTATATTTCAGCAGATTTTATTTGTTTTAATCATCTTCGCTGCCCCAAAATCAACTTCTCGTTTAATTTAGCTTTTAATGCTTCCAATGACATCTTATCATTATATAGTGTAAAAAATGAACTTTTTAGTTCGTTTTCTCCTACAACTTGAGCTGAAAGAGCGTTAATACTGCACACTGTCATGATTCAGGTTCATTCCAAGTTCACTAAGATATGTTCTGACATGCTTGTTGATGTTTCAGATGTCTCGTCTTCTGATGGAAATACTTGAGGGACTGAGTTAAGCTCAAACTTAAAGAACAGAAAGAATAAAAAATTAAATATTGAAGATAAGTTTAAAAAATTTACTAAAATTATTATTTACAAATGCGGGGAAAAACATGACCAGATTCTTATTATTTACAAACATTTAATATTTTTGGTCCAGTTTTGTGGTAATTGCATTTCTAACTTGGGGAGTTTGTGCATTAGGTTGGCTTTCACAAATCCTGACAGACAAAGGTTAGTTTTCTCACATGTACAGTTTCATATCACTTTAATTATACCTTATTTCTCTCAGATAGAAAGCTATGTCTTAGAACATGCTACAGGGGGAAATCTGCTACTAAGGGTGATTATAAACATTTCCAGCTAATTAAGTTCATATAAAATTTTTATCTGTAACTAGTGCTCTCCTGGTGGCATTCCTAAAGCAGGCCTGTGATTGCCAAAAGGCAATCAGCCCTGGGGTTAGAGCTCTGAGGAGGTTTCATGTTTTATTTTTTTGACTTCTTGATTGCTGGAATCCCTACAAAAAGGTCTAAAATATACCAGTGTGATCGCTGCGCTGCAGTCTGTCTCAGTGGGATGTGGGGCCACAGATGGTAAAAATAAATCGTTCTAACAGAGCTGACGCATTTTGGCTGATTCCCAGAAGACGGAGGGAATAGTCTTGGCATGTATGAAAAAGGGGACAAACAAACAAAGACTGGGTTTCTTTGGTATTATTAAGAACTGTAGATATCAAAACGGACTTAATATGTACAGAACCATCAACAGTTTAATCCTGATAAAGGTTTGTAAAAAGAGGGGTAAAATTCAGCTTTTATTACAGCAAATATTTAATTTAATACATTAATTATTAAAAAAATTGTTAGTGTCACAATCATTGACACCTTTTTGTATTACTTTGAACAACACAGGGCAGCACTGACTCCTTTGTGGTAACATTTCAAGGTGTAGGAATCTTTGACAGTTCCTCATTTCCACTGTTCTTCAGCTGGTTGCTCCACAGGATTTTAATGGGGTTTAGTTCTGAGTGTTGAGATGGCCCTGAAAAATGTTTGGAAAAAGATTGTTTTTGTGTTTGGTGAATCATTTCTGGCCATATGTTTTGGAGTTCCTCTGGTCATCCAAAAATACTTCTTTACTGTTTCTTCTTTTGAATGTGGGGTTCCTCAAGGCTCTGTCTTTTGTGGAATCCTCTTATCTGCTCTGTATCTGCTTCCATTTTGGTCCATTTTTAGGGAATACAGCTTTCTCTTCCACAATTCTTCAGGCAGCCTACAACTATATAGTATACAATTGTTCCAGCAAACAGCAATGCAGCAGTTTAAGCTTTACTGGACTCCTTGCAAGCATCATTGTATGTTGTAATGTGTCTGGATCCTAACAAAAACTAAATATTTCTGTTTTAGGAATTAAATTGTCATATCAAGAGCTGTATGCAGGTTGTTTGGTGTTTTTTCTCCTACTTCTTCCTTTCCAGGGGATGATCGGCAGTTGCAGGCTCCGCAGCTGCGGCTCATAAAGGCCAATCGAGGGGAACTTACAAAGAGGAGCTGGTTTTCTGAGACAGATCCAGATTGTTCTGCACACATGACTGGCAATCAGATTCTCCTCTCTTTGGATTTCTTGGATCCTCACAGCTCTCACTCTAACCTCCCCAGACAGAAACCGGATTCCTCTGTTGATATCTGAGTTCTGGAATCGAGTGATCCACTTCCTGGTCTCTAGCATCTGTGTGGAGAAAATCGTCTTGGATCCTCCCAGTAGCTGCTATCAGAATCTCTCCACTTACCTGCCTGTCCACCCTCAGATGCTTCACTCACCAGCTCCCATCTGAAAGGAAATGAGAATAAAACATCACTTGACCACCATACATCGAACTCCTGTTAACCTCAGCTTTGTGGATAGAGTCACCCTCTCCAGGAACTCCAACTATCTTCAAATCAGTAAGCCCCTCTTACTTAATATCTTGCCATTACTCATCATCTTCATTACTATATCTCATCATGTACTGTACCTCTTATCCTAGTGCCATACTGGAACCTGGCCCTGAAACCTGCACAACATCATTTCTATACATATGCAAGTCTTACCATTTTGTCAGTAATTACCACATGCACCAGAGGCTTATACTATACCATGCCACTAATCTTCTTAACAGCTATATTAGTGATGAGTATATTGTAGACAGAGTAGTTGTATTGCGATCCACAAGTTGTGGGTTTTATTCCAAGTTCTTCTTGCCACATGTTGATGTGCTGCTGGGCAAGGCACTTAACCTCAAGTTGCCTGCCAATCTACGTAATGGTGTATGAATGCATGCATTTGTGAGTGCAATTGGGTGAAAGTGGCTATAGTGTAAAGTGCTTTGAGTGGTTGGTGGGACTAGAAGAGTGTTATATAAATTCAATCCTTTTACATATTGAGGTTTGTGTTTGTGAGAAATCCTGGTTGGATTTTTAACACAGTTAATAACATCTCAGAAAGGACTAAACTCAGTTGTCAAAAACAAATTCTCAGTAAGAACGGGTCATACTGTCTACTTAAGAATTTAAGACAGTAATTAATGCCATAATCACATCCTGTTCAGATTACAGCAATTATTTCTGTACACTTTTTAATCAGTCTTTAATATGGAATCTAAAAAATGTCCAAAAGTGAGAAAAGATGTAAGAAATGGCCAGATTGCATCACTCCTGTTTTTGTCTCAGTAAGCTAGCTTCCTGTCCCTTTCAGGTTCCTTTTTAAATTTGTATTGGTGGTTTTTAACAATCTAAATGATATGACCCTACTCATTTGCCTGTACGTTTACACCATCACATTCCAGTTAAACTGTTAATCATTCACAGATCCAAACTCAAAGCCAGAGGTGGCAGAGTTTTTTTGAGATGGTGCCACCTTATTAACTGAGAGAATGATTGGATTTTCCACATATTCATCCTTCGTTTCACATTACACCCATCTGGATGTTGTTTTGAAGGTTGTTTTGCTCAATCTGAATCCCACCCGATCAAAGCACATGGTTCCAGCCCTAGTGTGTAATAAAATTAAAATGTTGGTTTATCATGGTAGATCCAAAAAACTTTTTTCCTGGTAAGCCTCACAAACCAGTTAGCGTCTAGATAGTGTAACAGTTGCTATAGAGATTTGGCGCGGCCCAAACGTCTCACCTTTTGGTACAGTTCTTCAAGATCAAACTCATGTACGTCCTTGATACTGTGCACGGTGGCAAGATAATTTTCCCCGTTCAGCCTTATTTGCCACATTTCCAGTTTATTTTTAACTTTATAATTTTTTTCTCTGATGTTAGATATTAACAGGTTAAGGCAGCTCTCTATTTGTCTTGTAGCTTTTTCATATTGTATAAAAATCAACACATATTTGCCTCCCTTGAATGGCATTTTCTTTTGTGTTTCCCATTTTGAAGAGTGGCTAAAATAATTGGCCCTCTGTGTCAGATCATACTTATACATCAGTGAAACATAAAAACATGGATAATTAAAAGTTCTGACAAACCTAAAAACTACAACATTTATCAAAAATGTTTTAATCATATACAGGTCCTTCTCAAAATATTACCATATTGTGATAAAGTTCATTATTTTCCATAATGTCATGATGAAAATTTAACATTCATATATTTTAGATTCATTGCACACTAACTGAAATATTTCAGGTCTTTTATTGTCTTAATACGGATGATTTTGGCATACAGCTCATGAAAACCCAAAATTCCTATCTCACAAAATTAGCATATCATTAAAAGGGTCTCTAAACGAGCAATGAACCTAATCATCTGAATCCTGAGGCCTTTAAAACTCCCAGCCTGGTTCATCACTCAAAACCCCAATCATGGGTAAGACTGCCGACCTGACTGCTGTCCAGAAGGCCACTATTGACACCCTCAAGCAAGAGGGTAAGACACAGAAAGAAATTTCTGAACGAATAGGCTGTTCCCAGAGTGCTGTATCAAGGCACCTCAGTGGGAAGTCTGTGGGAAGGAAAAAGTGTGGCAGAAAACGCTGCACAACGAGAAGAGGTGACCCAAGTCCTTGATATTACCAGATATTCCGTATAATAGCAGGCGAAAATGTGTTTCTAACCTTGACCGGAAAGATTTTTGTTTTAATTAAAACATGAAGTGGTCAAACATCAAGACAATAATTATTCCAAGAAGAATTCAGATGATGGGGAAGAGCAGAAGAATACTTTCTGACAGAGAGGGGCTCAGCAGGAAAAAAAAAAAAAGAAGGCATTGTCCGGAGGTTACTCAAATATCATACAGTCCTTATCTGATTTTGGAGTTTAGATCTATTATACTTTCTAATGAAGGAACAGTAACTAGAACACATGGTGACGGCGGAGGCCTGTCTGGCACCTTGATTTGCTGACATTTCTGTCCAAGCTCAGGCTTCACAGATAGGGACAAGGACTGTAGAGGAGGGGAGTGGAAAGATAAAACGTGCTGAGACAATCTCACCTGATCCACCTTCCTGCGCTGCTTGTTGTTCGACTGTGAAAAAGTCAACTGAGAGTACAGGCAGGCTGCTAATGAGGGCAAAGCTGGTCTGCTGTGACTCTTATTAATTCTAGACGCTGCTGTCATTACCTGAGAGGACACCAAAATATGTGAGACGAATATGTTGTAAATGAAAGAAATTTATCATCACATTGGAAAATCGTTTCTCCACATATTTCCAGGTCATGGAGCCCTCTAATTTACTTGGAATAATGCTTTTTACTAGAATCCAGATCCTTACATGGTTTCATGACTCAGCCTTCTCTATTTATAAGGTATTTACACTGTAGTGGTTGAAGAGTTTTCCATTATCTGTAAGAGATAAAAGATAACAAGCTTCCACCAGCAGTGAGTAAGCACTTTTCCGGACCCTTTCTATGTGCTTAGTGTATGAAAGAGTTGAAAGGCTTGCTTTGTCCTTCTGGCTAATGTATGCCATTAGAGTCCAGTTGAAGACTCAAAGAGACTAGACTGAAAAATACATTAAAAAGGAAGAAAGATTTTATGTCTTGTACCATACAGATGTGTCATTTAATGTAGATAATGAAAATAACTGAAACATTAAGAAATATTTTAATACACAATAGGTGTTACAAACTTCACCTTAGGATACCACAAGTCTCCAAAATCAATTGAAACTGGGATTGACATTCCAATTCTCCAAGTCTGCCGACCAGAAGAACATGCCACCAAACACCAGCGAAGAAGAATCCGCATGAAGTGTGTATGCAACCATGAACAGTATGTGACATAGATTGAAAGTGTGGCTTAACTTTAATAAAAGAAATGACAAGTCGGCTTAGTGCAACACTTGCAATAAGATTATATCATGCAGAGGGTGTGCGACCAACATGATTGAAAACCTTTAGATTCATGGAGCAGAAGTAACAAAGTTTCCTGTCTTTGACGCGTTGCACTGGTTTTCTTTCCTCTAGCTCTGACATTCAGTCTAGCACAGCCCTACAATCAGAATCAGGTAAGTAAAACAAGAAAACACATCTTATACCAACACTGAGGCAGCTAACAAGTTATACTGATTCCTAAAACAGTGGGTCATCTCAAATGTAAATACCCTGCTAATGTTAGCCTATGTATTTATTCATGTGCTACTCCGTTCACTACAGCGTGTAGGGAAAGATGACGGTGCAACAAACTGAGAGTGCCTCAGAAAAGTTACAGAATATCCTGAGAAAACGTTTCCAAATATTTGTTGTAACCTTTCTATGGCACTCTGTTTCATCCAGAAATAAATCTGCTTAGATAGCTCATTTAAACCAAGTAAACATTTTTGACCCTGCCTCTTAAAATAATTGAAACTGGAATTCAAACGATGGATAGATAGATAGATAGATAGATAGATAGATAGATAGATAGATAGATAGATAGATAGATAGATAGATAGATAGATAGATAGATAGATAGATAGATAGATAGATAGATAGATAGATAGATAGATAGATAGATAGATAGATAGATAGATAGATAGATAGATAGATAGATAGATAGATAGATAGATAGATAGATAGATAGATAGATAGATAGATAGATAGATAGATAGATAGTTGGGTCATCTTCCCAATTGACATGAGGTACATCTCTCTGTTCCTCAATGTTCAGCTTGTTCATTAAAGGAAATGCAATATTTTGTGTTTGGTGTCATCTCAAAATCCAATCAAGTCAAAAATGGGGAATTATACTTCTTACATTATTAAAATGGTTCTCCAGTGTCTCAGTATTTGACAATCTTTGTTAATCTAATTAACCTAACCTTAATCTAATCTAATTTGACAATCTTTGTTAGACTGACTAGCTTAAATAAGGGAAAAATTAAATTTAATAAAGAAATTCAGAACTTCCCCCAAAATGTTCACAATGAGCTCTTTTTGTGAATATAATTCTAAAACACAGAAGGTTTGTGGGGCTATGCAAAATTTTTATTTTATGCAATATTCTAATATACATGATGTTTTTTCAAGTACAGAAAAGCACATCTATATGTTGAAAAACATTGAAATAGAGTCCAGTTAAACTAAACCAAAGAAAACTGAATGTAAATTCATCACAGGGGGAGTGACATATATTTTGAAAGCATTTCTGTACTCTCCCCATTGCCTCTTCTAGAAATCATACTTTATAAGCAGTTCCCCACAGTGGAGAAAATAACTACATCTTCTAAGCATGATAAATATTTATAGGCTGTGTTATTTTCTTTGGAGGCTGTGCTCTGATGTCATATTTTAGTGCATCCTTGCTGTGTTTAAGCTTTATTTTCGAAGGAATTGTGTGCATTGCGTGTAAAGCAATGTTACAGAGTTGCAATAAAAACCAATACTTTAAAATCCTCACCAACACAACTATTATTAAAAAAGAGTATTTGAGAAAAAGGAATTTCTTCACAGGCCTTCATCGAACCTAAGCTAGTTTATTACATTTCAATTCCAATTTTCATTTTATAATTTATTGGACAATTCGAAACAAAATGCATTATGAGACACCTAATGAATAAATGGTGGTAGAAGGTCAATCACAACTTATCTAACCATAGGAAACCTACGTTAGGATTACAGAAGAGGAAATAATGAAGTCTGGAGAAAAACTGTACTTGAGCACTTTTTTGGCTTCTAGTAAGACAAGTATTAAAAACATACACACCAAGTGGTCACTTTGAAGTGGTCACAGCTGCTGTTATCCTCAATCTGTAGGAGAACAATAAAGACCACAGAAGGGCAGAAAGACGAATCTTTTCAGGGCAGATGCATTGATCAGAATTAAGTGTTTGTTTTTGTAAAGCTTTGACCTGCTGGGCCCATTTTAGCTTATTCTGCTTTCTCCTTAGGAACTATAACACAATAGCATTAAAGATCATTTTCTAGACTTCTGTGAGCGATCATTATTATTTTAATATTAATAGCAGAAATGACATCTTGCTTCATTTGTAAGAGAGCATTCGCCTTGATATAAAGTTGTACAATTTTATGACAAAAACAAAATAATTACAGAGTTCATATTTTAAACTGACTTTATATCTTATATCTTAGCGATAAGCAAAGCTACCACCCTGCTTTTTAATTCAGAGATTTCCAAAAGGCTGCAACCTTTTAAATCCAGTGTTTCATGACAGACAGCGGTGAAAAAACTGAAAAGAATGAAATAAAGGAACTTCATTTTATTCAGCCTTATT
Source organism: Girardinichthys multiradiatus (assembly GCF_021462225.1). Lineage (NCBI taxonomy): Eukaryota > Metazoa > Chordata > Actinopteri > Cyprinodontiformes > Goodeidae > Girardinichthys > Girardinichthys multiradiatus. Next base: position 43,255,277 of record NC_061815.1, on the reverse strand, counting down.
GTTATCTACTGAAAGTCTGCCTCTTTCTCTGCCGGAGCCTGAGTGGACCCCATACATGCCGCCACATATTATAGAAAATATATTTTTCTTTTAAATAGCTTCATGCACATCTGTGTTTCCAATGAATTCATTTAAAACACATTACTGATACTGAAAACAACTAACATTGATTCGGTTCCTTTTATAATAACTAAGGTTTTTGTGTGCACAACCTGGCAGCACTTGCATGTAATGTGTTCACCGAAACATATTGTGTTTTTTTTTTTTGTTGCCGACCATCCTATACCCTTGTAGCGATGACCAAGCTGAAAATCTGTGTGTTCTAGCCAACAGCCGATTTCTCTGTGCATCTCTACATTTGATCTTCAAAAATATACCTGAAAAAAACAGTGGACATATTCAAAAAGCAAAAGGTCTTTCTGCATGGAGTTTGCATGTTTTCCCCATGCATGCATGGGTTCTCTCCTGGTACTCCGGCTTCCTACCACAGTCCAAGAACATGACTGTTAGGTTAATTGGTTTCTCTAAATTGCCCTTAGGTGTGAATGAGTTTGAGCATGGTTGTTTGTCCTGTGTGTGTCTGTGTTGCCCTGCGATGGGCTGGCAACCTGTCCAGGGTGTACCCCGCCTCCAGACCATAGAATGCTGGTGATAGGCACCAGCTTTCCCGCGACCCACTATGGAAGAAGCAGTTTAAAATGATTGATGATTAATGACAATTTCTCTCCTTTCTAATGCTGATTAGGATCGCCTTTCTGAAGTTTATTGCTAAAGTGCTGGAGACAGTTGGAAACACAAGTGACAGTTTGCAAAGCATCTATGAATTCGCTAATGTGGTAGATTCCAACACATTTATTCCTCAGTGCAGGTCAACAAAAGCTAAGCATTATTATTATTATTATGCAAATACTAATTCACTCTCTGTCTGAGACATGGGCAGCAGTGGCAGTTCTCCCAGCACTCTCAGGCTAATGTAATATCAGAGACATCTAAAGGCATCGCTATTACATCTGAGCTCCCAAAAAGCTACAAATGGACTGAATTATGCTTTTATCACAATGTATTTTCCCTCATCTCCTTTTTCCCCCTGAGGTTTTTTTTCTTTCCAAGCAACAAACATGAAAGTCTTCAGCTGCAGCTCTCAAAGGGATTAGATAATTTTAAGCCAGGTGTACAACCGAGGCTGAGGATGGAAAAATATTTCAAGCCAAATCAAACTAAGAGAATATATGACAATAAATTCTAGTTGTGTGATTCTAAGCTATTATGGCTAGTTCCAGGTAGGTCACTAAAATAAAATTTTTAATTCTGCTATGCTGCTATATTATGAATTAAAAGAGGCACATGAATGATTGGAGTGTTGTTATTGTTGCATGTAAAATCATGGTTTGTTTGTGCTTGAACCCCATGTGGAGCCAGTCACTTTTGGCTGAATGCATTTTATTTTACCTGACATAGAAATATGAGAAAACCCATTTAGTAAGGTCTTGTCATAAGAAAAGATAGAGGCTGCAAAGAAAAACAAAATATACAATCCCTATTCAATGTGTCTGTCTCACTCTGTTATGTACTTATTTTCCTTTTAGTTGGCAAGGCTTACATAGAGCATAAGATGAAAGACCACCAGCTTTATCAATGCCCTTTTCTCTCCTCCTGTCGCTACATTTTGAAGAGTGTAGGGTTGGTAGATCTGGACAGTAAATAGTGTTATTGCACTCTTATGCAACAAAAGCAACAGTCCCAGTCTCATTGAAATATATGTTGCAAGCAGCAACTTTTGTTCAAAACACAAACAATGATGCCATGTTGTAAGGAGCAGTTTTCATATGATGCAATCTCCCCATAAAGGCCTTTTACCATTTATCTGACAATATCTTACAATAATTAAAGCATACAGTAACTATATTTTTAATATACTGGAACTGTTTGGATGTGATTGTGCCGTAGACCACGGCTGTAATGTGCAAACATCTTTTCCCCTTTAAGTGATTTTGAACACATTTTAAATAATAAATTTACATTATTCATTCATTGTAAAAGGTTTGAAAATCATGTATCATGTTTTTCTCCCACTTTTCAATTATGCACCAATTTGTGTTGCTCTATCATATAATGGAAAAAATACATTAAAATTTGAAGTTCTAACCTAAAAAAACGTACCTCCAAGTCAACACTTTACCAAGTAGTCTCTTTATCTGAAGAATAACAAGATAATTGAATCAAAAATTTTATTATTCAGCTAACTGTGAGTAAGGCATATGACATCACTTCTGTTTGGCTGGGCTACACGGTGGGATTGTTTGCTCTCATTGATTCTCTCATGATACATGATTTACACTGACAGCAAATTTCTGTTAGACCATCAAAGTTTAATACTCTGAAAGGAGAGTACATCATGTTCCTAGATACACTGTGGACACATATGTGTAGGAAGAAAATGCATACAAAATTAAATGCTGAACTTACAGTCATATACAATAAATTACAATATGCATTGCTTGGGCGCTGTGTAGTGCAGCAGTGGAGCAGGTGCCCCATATAGAGAGGATATGGTCCTTGACACAGCTGTCCTTGAGACCTTTGTTGCATTAAAAATGTTTTATAATATATTCTAATCCCAAATGTTGTGTTTTCATGCATGAAGCTGTTGCAGAACTGGAGAGCTACTTCAGTCACAGACTGCTGCATCTTAGGTGAACAAAGGACTGTTATTGGAGATCCTTCCTCCCAGCAGTGTCAGGTGCGGTGTAGCAGAGGACCCCAGAATGCAGACGAGCAGGAAGCATCATAATGTAAAAGAATATTTAATAAATGAAACTCACTTAAGTAGGTGGTGGCAAAAACAGGCATGGGCAGGCAGGCAAGACAGGCTTGGCATGAACACAATAAACTGAAGCTGAAAAGGTTCCACAAGGATTAAACAGAACGAAGGTGTATATATGGAGCGTGGTAAAGGTGAACCGAGAAGACTGATTACATGATGCAGGTGGACCGAATGAAGCTGATTGCTATGGTTGATAGAGGCAGGGAGAAACAAAGCGTAACCGGGCAAAACAGAAATCCAAAGATACAAAACTAATCGGGAAAACATAACGTACAGAACATGAACAATACTAGGAAACTAAAGCACAGCCAGAAAAACAGAAGCAAGATGCAAAAAGGTATACTGGAAATAAGAATAACTAAAACCCAAAACAAAAACACCCATAAATCAGGACAAGCAGCTGTTAGACTTTATAATTATCAGTGCTCCCAAACAGTTCAATAAATGTTCACCTCTCTGCTTTTATTTGCAGTTTTCCATTTCTTCAATTCAATTCAATTCAATTCAGTTTTATTTATATAGCACCAATTCACAAAACATGTCGTCTCAAGGCACTTCACGAAGTCAGGTACATACATTCCAATTAATCCTAACCATTGAACAGTGCAGTCAGAGTTAGTTATTTATTCAAATTAGATAAAAAGTTTTTTTATCTAAGGAAACCCAGCAGATTGCATCGAGTCAGAGACTTGCAGCATTCACTCCTCCTGGATGATCATGTAGAGACAGTGGACAGTCACTGGCGTTGACTGAAGCAATCCCTCATACTGAGCATGCATGTAGCGACAGTGGAGAGGAAAAACTCCCTTTTAACAGGAAGAAACCTCCAACAGAACCAGGCTCAGTGTGAGTGACCATCTGCCACGACCAACTGGGGGTTTGAGAGAACAGAGCAGAGACACAAAAGAACACAGAAGCACTGATCCAGGAGTACTTTCTAGGGGAAGGAAAAGTAAATGTTAATGGATGTAGCTCCTTTAGTCGTTTCATCTAGAAAGAAAGGACAGATAAACTCTGAGCCAGTTTTCAAGGTTAGTGTCTGAAAGAGAGGACATATAATTAGTTAATGTAAAAGCTCAGTCAACTACTATGTCTAGGAGAGAGAAAGGGTTAAACACTGAAAGACAGGGCCATGTGGATCATCGGTAGAGGGTGAGCATTAAGTTGTTGCCAGCAGAAGCTTGGATGATGCCCCCCTCCAGAAAGGTGTCACAGGTGTCTGCCTCACGGACTAAAACTGGGAGCTGGTTCCACAGGAAAGGAGCCTGATAACTAAAGGATCTGCCTCCCATTCTACTTCTAGAGACTCTAGGAACCACCAGTAAACCTGCAGTCTGAGAACGAGGTGCTCTGTTAGGAACATATGGAACAATCATATCTCTGATGTATGATGGAGCTAGATCATTAAGAGCTTTATATGTGAGGAGGAGAATTTTAAATTCTATTCTGGATTTAACAGGGAGCAAATGGAGGGAAGCTAAAATAGGAGAAATATGATCTATCTTTTTAATTTTCATCAGAACTCTTGCTTGTTTAATATGGGAAGTAAATGACATGTCCTGATCAAAAATAACACTAAGGTTTTTTACTTTATCACCGGAGGTCAATTTAATGCCATCCAGGTTAAGTGAAAGGTTTTAAACACTCCGGTCCAAAGACGACAACTTCTGTCTTGTCTGAATTTAGAAGTAGAAAATTTACAGTCATCACCGTTTTTATGTCTTCAAGACATGCTTGTAGTCTATCTAACTGGTTGGGCTCATCAGGATTTATGGATAAGTAAAGCTGAGTATCATCAGTGTAACAGTGAAAGTTTATCCTATGCTGCCTGATAATTTTACCTATTGGAAGCATATATATATAGTAAAGAGAATTGCCCCAAGTACTGAACCCTGTGGTCTTCCACAATTAACCCTGGAGTTTAATGATTTATCATTTACATGAACAAACCGGAATCTGTCAAACAAATAAGATTTAAACCAGCCTATCGCTGTTCCCCTGATCCCTACAGAATATTCCAGTCTTTCTAAGAGAATATTGTGATCGACTGTATCAAATGCAGCACTGAGATCTAACAAGACAAGTACAGACACAAGTCCATTATCTGAGGCCATAAGAATATCATTAGTGACTTTCAGCAGAGCTGTTTCAGTGCTATGATGAGCTCTGAAGCCTGACTGAAACTCTTCAAACAGATCATTGCTGTGTAAATGCTCACACATTTGATTAGCAACTATTTTCTCAAGAATTTTAGATAAGAATGGAAGATTGGATATAGGTCTGTAATTTTTCAAGTAATCTCAATCAAGCGAAGGTTTCTTAAGTAAAGGTTTAATTACAGCTGACTTAAAAGCCTGTGGTACATATCAATTTACTAAGGAAAGGTTAATCATACCTAAAATGGGGCTGGTAATCAGAGGGAACATTTCCTTAAATAATTTGGTTGGGATTGGGTCTAACATACAAGTTGAAGGTTTAGATGAAGCTAATATTTCTGATAATTCAGGAAGCTCCACAGGTTTAAAACAGTCCAAACACAAATCAGGTTCTGCAGTTATTTCCAATGTTGTCTCACTTGCTGAGGATGAAGTAATCATCTTCGGGAGTATGTCAAAGATTTTATTTTTAATAGAATAAATTTTATTTAAGAAGAATCCCATAAAGTCATGACTGCTAAGAGCTAAGGGAATGGATGGCTCAACAGAGCTATGACTCTGTGTAAGTTTAGCAACTGTACTAAAGAGAAACCTAGGATTATTCTTGTTCTCTTCTATTAATGATGAGAAATAAGCTGTTCTGGCTTGGTGAAGTGTCTTTTTATACAATAGTAGGCTATTTTTCCAGATTAAGTAGGAATCCTCTAGGTGTGTAGAGCGCCATTTTCTCTCCAATTTTCTAACATTGTGCTTTAAAGTATGCAGCTCTGAATTAAACCAAGGATCCTGCCTTCTATGAATGATTACCTTCTTTTTCAACGGGGCTGCATTGTCTAATGCATCACGCAACGATGAAGAAACACTATGAACAAAAGAATCAATTTGTGAAGGGGCAGAAACAGAATTATTGCCCTCCACTGTGCTTTTCAGTGATAATGAGGAAATTAAAAGTGGAACAGATTCTATAAAGGTTGTTACAGCATCGTCTGATAACGATCTATTATGATGAAATTTTCTTTCAGGTGTGGCGTACTCGGTTAAATTAAACTCAAAGGTTATGAAGAAATGGTCAGACACGACAGGGTTATGAGAAAATATTGTTATGTCTTTACACTCAATGCCATATGTCAGCACAAGGTCCAGAGAATGAAGACAAAGGTGGGTAGGTTTGTTAATGTTTTGGGCAAAGCCAATGGAGTCTAAGATAGCATAAAACGCTATATTTAGGCTATCACTTTCAGTGTCAACATGAATGTTAAAATCCCCCACTATAATAACTTTATCTGTATTTAACACCAAATCAGATAAAAGGTCTGAAAACTGATCTAAAAATTGAGAGTAAGGGCCTGGTGGACGGTACAAAACAACAAACAGAAGTGGTTTTAGTGCTTTGCAATTTGGATGAGGAAAACTAAGTATTAAATATTCAAAAGAGTTGTAGCTATTGATTGATCTGGGACTAATCAATAAATCAGACTGAAAGATGGTTGCTACTCCTCGCCCAGTACTTCAAGGAATGTGAAAATTGAAATAATTAGTAGTAGTTGACTCATTTATAGTAACATAATCCACTTGCTGCAGCCAGGTTTCTGTGAGGCAAAATAAATCAATTGCCTCAAATCAGATCACTAACTAGCAATGTCTTTGAAGAGAGACATCTTATGTTCAGTAAGCCACATTTAATTGTTTTATTTTTCTTTTTGGTCTGAGTTGTGTTCATTTTTATGAGATTTTCCTGATTTCCTCCTTTTAGATAATTTTTTTATCTATTCAATTTTGGCCGTGGGCGAGACACTGTCTTAATAGGGTAATGGGTGGGTAGCAGTACAAAAGCTGCAGAGAGGAGTGTGTATTCACACAAGGATAGTCCTTTGGTCCGTTTGTTTGGTCCAGAGCAAAAATGGACGTAATTTTTTTTTTTCAGTGTGGTTTGCTTTCGCATTGTACTTTTTGCAAGTGAACTATTACTTGTAAACAAAGCCACGCAGGTGACGATCATTGCTCCCGTTGGACAGAAATGACAGGGGCGGGACAGAGCACAGACCCGGAAATTTAGGAAGACAACTGTAGATGTGCTTCGTGCAGCAACTCTGTTCTGCCTATTTGTGCCGTTATTACAGCTGCAATATTATTGTGAGAGTCAAGAGCAGCACGTTCAACACAGATTTTGCGAAGTTCTATTTATAATTTTGGAACGGCATTGGAGAATGCATGTGCCATGCCCCACAACATGACAGTAGCGTTGGTAAGCAACATACAGCTTATCAGGTATGATTTCAGTACAATGTACACCTTTGCTACCGGCTACGGTGGCTTGTTGAGTCCCAAGAGACGTACGTTTTCTGTAGTTCGGTAAGCGGACCGAGATCACCTCAAAAAGTGGGTCCCAGTCTGGTTTTTGGTCCGAACCAGGGTTCCGACCAACGGGGGAAACAAACTCTGGTCCGTTTAAAGCAGACCAAAAGTGGCAGGTGTGAATACACGCAAACTACGACCCTGCTTCCTGGTCTGAACCCTGGGTTGTCAGAGTTTTGGAGAACTACTAAATTCGGCCAGATTCTTAGAAAGAAGAGCTGCTCCATCCAAAGTGGGATGGATGCTGTCTCTCCGGATCAGACCAGGTTTTCCCCAAAATGTTCACCAATCATCAATGTAACCCACGTCGTTTTCTGGACACCACGTAGACAGCCAGCGGTTGAATGACTGCATGCGGCTAAACATGTCGTCACTGGTCAGATCAGGGAGGGGACCAGAGAAAATTATGGAGTCCGACATTGTTTTGGCAAACTTACACACCGAAGCAACAATAACTTTGGTGACCTCCGATTGACGTAGCCGGGTGTCATTACCGCCAACGTGAATAACAATCTTACTGTATTTACACTTATCCTTAGCCAGCAGTTTCAGGTAGGATTTGATGTTCTGGCCCCTGGCAGACATTTGACTATGGTCGCTGGTTTCCCCAATGCCACATTTCTGACTATGGAGCTGCCAATTACCAGAGTTGGCTTCTCAGCGGGTGTGTCGCTGAGTGGGGAAAATTTGTTAGAAACGCAGACGGGTTGGTGGTGACCTGTGGGCTGGGATCTAGGACAATGCTTTCTATGTACCATCACCCAGCCGGCCTGAGGCCCCGGCTGCGCGGGCTCTGCTGAAGGACTGCTACGGAGAGCTACCCTCGGTGGCTCCGCGCTGGCTAAGGGGCCTTGGCTATCTGCTGGTTTTTCAACAGCGTGGAGCCGGGCCTCCAATTCCGACACCCTCGCCTCCAAAGCTACAAAAATGCTACATTTATTACATGTACCATTATCACTAAAGGAGGAGTAACTGAACATCTGACACAGAGAGCAGGAGAGAGGAGAAGACTCAGAGAGAAAAACAGCAGAACGGGTAGCCATGGTGGTGTTAAAGCTAACACTAAGCTAGCGACCCCTTACCACTACAAGAAAAACCATGTAAGACACGGAAAGTCCCTAAACATTAAATGCAGCAACAGGAAGTATGTGTTTTAATGTGCTTATGTATTAGAACAAGTGAGAGATATCACAGTACAGAGAAATCAGATTTCTTGAAAATAGTCTCTGGCTGCTGTTTATGCACAGATATAAAGGCACATTTTGTACATTTCCAAAATCCCTCTATTGCATACTTTATTTAATCTGAGTATGCTATTTCTAATAACTGTACAGTGCTTTTTCTTTTGCTGTAAATTTGTCCTTTGCTGTACAGTCTCTTATTTTTATTTTTTGAGTTTTATGTGTTTTCTCTTTGTGTCTATTTGCATGCTTCCTTTACATGTAACTTTGTTGCTGATGCACCTGAATTTTCCCACTGTGGGACAATAAAGGGTTTTTCTATTCTATTCTGTTCTAAATGCTGAACAATGCTGTTCAGAAGCACAAGGTAGCAGTGTTTCCTCTTAGCTGGGTTGACTAAAATAATCTAGAAATCAACATATTTTACAGCAAGATTCTGTTTTAAAACCAACACACATTTATGCCGTCTTATCTATAAATGTGCCCAGCTGATTTCAAGTTAAATTGTAATTTATCACCAGTGTAATATGCTACTTTTAAGTTTGTACTACCTGTTGTTATTGCCAGAATGAATGTTTCTTTTGCAAACTAGTCAAGGAACATATTTTATGTAAATATTTTTAGTCATTCTACATTTCAGTAGTTTTAAGCTCAGTGGCTTTGACACAAAAGTTTTGATTTTGCTTGCTTTAACATCTTCAGTGTTTTGTTGCATGTGGAAAACTGACATTCCTTTAATGTCAGCAGGCAGCAAACTGTAGTCACTCGCTGTGTGCTGTCAGTTCGAGGATACAAAGATCCTTGAGTTGTGTGATGCAGCCTGAGCTGACTTCCAGAGGCAAAACCAGCACGCTTTAGGTCCTGGCAATTTGTGTAATTTTGCATTTAATCATGACACTGAAGCAGAGTAATGAAGTTGCTAGTTAAAATATCACTCTTTTTCTTTGTTTTTTAATTTGCTTATTGCCAATTTTCATAATATATTACAACACACAAGATACATGTAACAAAAATAAAGTACAAATAAAAAAGCACAAGAGATCCATATTCTGAAACAATTGATAACACAAATTCATTATACAACTGTGCTTGTTTAAGTTTAAACAAGTTGTAATGCTGCAGATGTGGATGAACAGTGACAGTCAAGCTGGACATTATTTGCCAAAACAAAAAGCAAAAATATTTCTTGAAATAACCCTGTATATATTCACATATTTATGTTTTGTATTTTATATATTATGCAGTTATATTCAAACATACACATTTTCTAAATGTAAACATTTAAAAAACAATATTTAAGTGTTTCAAAAACGACGAAGTGGAAAACAAGATTTCTCAACAACTAAAAACCTCATAAAGACCATTGTTGAATACTGGTCTTACAAATAATAAGAAAATACCACAGCCACTGTGCGTTCTGTCCTTTTAAATAGTTTTCAGTTTACACTGGATATCACAAATGTACACATCCTTGTTGAAATGTAGGGTCTTATGGGATTCTCACCTTTCTTGCATTGCTCATTAATTCACCTTCACAAAAACCCTTGTTTCATTTGAGGAAGAGTAGAGAACAGGCCACAGCCACCAGCAACTTTTACTGGGGGTTAAAAGAGTGGCAATTATTTTGGTGATGTGCAATGTTGTTTTTGAATCAAACTTGTTTTTTTTTTCACATAAAATGCTCCGTTTATATGTCACATTAATGCAGGAAAAGAACTTAAATGATTACTCTAAATGTCACATAAAAAGGTGCACTGTAACAGGGGTGCACACACTTTTTTAGTTAAGTGTTTGCATGCTGCTGTAAGAAATCAGTACAAGATTAAGCAGAGCTGGTCTGCCCCTTGCCTGGTTTGGCCACAGCTACACTAGCTTCCCATCACACCTCATACGTCCGGTCTTAAATGCCCCTGGGAATGAATGTGTTTGCAGCCTTTTCCATCCAGGCGGTAATGGTGGTCATAAACTTTTCACCCCCATGTGGGATTGAATTCCTTAATGGACTGGGAAATAAAATATGAGTTGAAAGGGGGGGGAAGGCTGTAAACTCATCTGATGCTGTCCTAATAGAGTTACACTTTCTACTGATTCTGTTTATCTTTTTCCATTTTTTCTAAGCAAGTTAAATCAGCTGGACATGACCAATTCTATGAAAAAAGAACTGTTGAATAGTTTCCATTTTCTTGGTGACATCAGAATTAAAGAGGAGTACTAATCCCTTTCCTCTTAATGGACTTGAGATGTTAACTGGCTAATGGTTTGGTAACTCTGACTAAAGTATGAAACAAAACCAACTCAGTAAGCACTTGAACAATAGTGGAAGAATAGTGTCGCTGCGGCACTCAACAGGGCAGTTGTAATGAGTCATGAGGGTTATTATATGCTTGGCTAAATTACTTTGTTTCGTTATCTTACATGCATCTTCATCCTTAGTTGACATGAGTAAAAGATCCAGTTTGTGTTTTCACTAACATTGCTGTGTTCCAGCCTTTACACATGTGTCACATCTATAATTTCAGAAATCTACTTTTCTGTTCTTAGGTCACCTTGCTACTGGAAGCACATGTTACAGGGAGAGATCACAACCTCAGCTCTCACTATGAATCTTTAAACATGCAACCAAAGAAACTGAACTGGGGCAGCAGGAAATGATTTATTTGACCTGAAAAAGCTGCATATATGAACACTGCAAGATTTATAAAGCATGGCAGCTGGACAATTGAATATTACTAAAGTCTTCATAGATCCCCCCAGTGGTATATTTGCTTTCTCTAACTGATCACAGCAGACATTAAAGTAAAAGTATTCACAGCCCGTGTACTTTTTCAAATACTGTCCTATTACAATGACAAAACTGAAAGTACTTTATGGGAATTTTATGTTATAGTCCAGCATAAAACAGTGCATAATTGTGAAGTGACAGGAAAATATTTATCATATTTGTTTGCTAAATGACAATCTAAAAAGTGTTTTGTGCATTTACTCTGATGTCCCGAAAATAAAATCTAAGGCAACCAATAATCTTTAGACATTGCCTAATTAGTGAACAGAGTCCAGGCAGGTCAGGAAAAACGTTGTGGACAATTTTAAAGCAACTTATAAAACAATGTCTCAAGACATTGCCATCCAAGTAAACTGACAGGACAGCATCAATCAGAAAAAAAGCTAAAAGGTCCTTGGCAACTTTAGAGTAGCTGTAGAGCTGTAGAGATACACAGCTCAGGTGGGAAAATACATTAATAGGACAAATATTAGTTATGCACCCTGAATGTGAAATTCATACCTTAAACAAAGTCATAAGAAGTCCCATTTTTTGGTGAGATGAGACAGAAATGTAACATTTTGGCCTACATGCAAAGAGCTATGTGTGGAGGAAGATGCAAATTGAACATCACTTTGAAAACACTATCTTCACTGTGACCACAAAATGATAGCAACATATTGCATATTACTGTTAGAATGGCCTAGTCAAAGTCTAGACCTACATTCATTCAAAAATCTGTGGCAAGACTTAAAAATTGATGTTCACAGATGGTCTCCATCCAATCTTTAGGTCCTTAGATGTGCAAAGCCAAGAGAGACGACCCCCAAAGACTTGGGGCTTTAACTGTAGTAATGTGACAAAATGTAAAATAGTTCCAGGGTTATGAATTGCTTCGTGTGACACTATATTAGATTCTGTTTCATGCCTTCAATTTTAAAAATTGACAGTCAGTGCAAGGGGGCAGTTTTGATTTATTTATGTTAGTACAAAATATTTGTATGTTTTTCTAGTCCCCCCAAAAATTACAAATATGCATTTTCAAATTTTGATAAATCATTTTATTCAGACTATATCAGTATAGCATCAAGATTTATTTTGCCACGATTAAAACAAATGACATCAGTATACAGTATATAATTGCGAAGCTGAACTCCAAATAGTTTCTGCCTAAAATATTTAGCCTCAAATGTATTTGTGAATAGAAAACAACAAGAAACAGCTGTGAGTTGAAAGGACAGGCAGGATAAAAATAAGCAGTTCACTAAGCTTGTGTTATTTGTTTTCTCCTCTGCGTTGCACTGAATCTTTAGTTGTTTCACATGTGAAATCTCACCCTGATATAAAAATAACTGAGAAGCCCACAAACTCCCTGCTGGTAAAATGACATTCTTGTGATTGCCAACATTGCCATTTCCTTTTTATTGCTCTGGGTGTATCTCAGTTAAAGAATATGTGGATGGCAGTAAACCCCCAGCCAGCAGATATTTGTGTTTAAATGGTTAAAGCCACGGCTACAGGAGGAGTCAGGTATTAAGGAGTCAAATCAAGCTGACTGTAGCCATAAACTCAGACATTGGCTGCTGTCTGAAACTGGGAAGTTTAAAGCTTCTTTTTCGGAGCCCAGCTGAAGCAAACTGGTGAAACTGAGGCTGCTGTCTTTCCTTTAACTCAAAGCTTGACGTCACACAATCTCATACAGAGAGAAAATAAAATGAGATTTAATGCTTTACAGTAACAACATCATTTTTCATAACATAGAAACAGGAAGACTGGTGTCATTAGACAAAAAAACTGGACTATTCAATCTTATTACTTTAGATTAAATTACATTACAGTTCAGCAGATCTGCTTTTACAGAATAAATCTGTTTTCTCTCTTATCTGGGAGACAACACAACAGCATCTGGACAGGTTGCAGGAATATTTATTTTTAATAAATGCTGCTAAAATGTTTAATAATAATATTTCATTTTTTGATTCAATAATGATGTTCTTAAAGGCGTCCCCTCAACCTGCTGTCAGTCAAAATATATATCTGTAACTGTTAAACTCTCTTTTTAGAAAGCAAAAGTTATTTGTAGAATAATTTTTTTTCTGAGCAAATTTAAGTAAATAAATTGGTCTGTTTTTAGAAAGTTGTAGAATTTCCCAAAAAATCTGTATTTTATATATGCAGCAACCTATATATGGGAATTGTGAGCAACATTGCATATTAATTAATTGCAAATTTGGGAAATTAGCTGGAAAATTGTAAGCAGATATGGCATTAAGTAATACTGATCCACACATGTTCTTTTAATATAGTTTCCATCTAACACCAACTACATTAAAGGGATACTTTTTAAATGGTTGATCATATTTTATTCATCATTAACTGTGACTTTAAAAGAGTACTTTGTTCATTACAGGGTTGAAGGCAGAATATTTTACTAACACTACATCCTCTGATTTGCATTCTAATTAGGACTTTTAAAACTGCAATCTCCTCAAAACTGTTATTGCCTTTACCGCCTGCAAACTCAACTTGTTCTCTAATTGAAAAATACATTTTGGGAGGCAAACTTCTAATTGTTGTGACAGAGTTTTCCTGTTTTCCTTTCTTAATTCTTTAATACAGTGTTTTTTTTTAACATTCATATCCCTAAACATGTTGATATTTTGTCACTTAAACACAAGCGTATGTCTATTTTTGTGGTATTATGTGTGGTAGACCAACTCAAAGGAGTACATAATTGTAAAATGGAAGGAAAATAAGACATGGTTCTCCAATTTTATTCGATATAAAGATCTAAAAAGTGTGGTGGGCATTTGTGTTTTGCCCGCATAACTGAAAACCTAGAAAATGTATTTCAGTAACTCCATTTACAAAGTGAAACACATTATATAGATTAATTACACACAGACAGATGTTTTCAAGTCTTTTTTTCTAAAATATGTATTTTTTTAATACAGACATTTGAGCTTAATGACAAGTATGTTTTATACCTGCTCAAAGGTTATTTTAAAAGGGTACTTTTAATCTGACAAACGAGCCTCATCAGATCACATATTCCTGTTTAATCAATATGACTGTAGAATCACTTTTTGCTGCACTCACAACTCCAGCTTACTACTACAGGGGTTTTGAGATATGTCTCTACAATCTTTGCATATTTGACAGAATTTCTTTTATATAATTTTTCAAAAGCTCAAGCTCAGTCAGATGGAGAGCATCTGTGAACATCAGTTTTCAAGTTATGTCACAGATTCTCTATTGGATTTTTGCTTAAACTTTGTGTAGGCCATTGTAACAGATGCATATACTATAATCTAAACCACAGGTGTTAAACCCCAGTCCTCGAAGGTCCTTCAACGTTTAGATGTGTCTCTGCTTCAACATACCTGAATCAAATATTTAGTTAATAAGCAGGACTCTGGAGAACTTGCATGCATACTGAAGTGATTTAGTCATTTGAATTAGATGTGTTGGGACAGGGACCCATTTGAAAGTTGCAGGACACTGGCCCTTGAGGACTTGAGTTTGACACCCCTGATCTAAACCCTTCCACTGTAGCTCTGGCAGCATGTTTACAGCCATTGTCCTCTGGGTTTTTTCCAGGATTGCCCTGTATTTTGCTCCATCCAGATTGCTATCAACTCTGACCAGCATCAGAGTTAAAGAAGATTATCCCCATGTCATGATGCTGCCACCATGTTTCACAGTGTGTTCAGAGAGATGTCCAGTGTTAGTTTTTCAGCCCGGTGTTTTGCATATCGGTGAAAAAGTAAAGTTTTTTCTCATCTGACCAGGGGCATATACCACAAAGCAGGTTCAACCAATCCAGACTTTTAAGACTTCTTGCTTAACAAAGCCTGACAATGAAGTTAAAAAAAAGCTGCTTATGAAGTTAATTCAGGGTTAACTTGATACAATAAAAGAGGCAGGAAGAAACTTGGACATAAAAACATGGTGAATGGTGAATTTAACAATATTTCAGCATCACAGCAATATTATTAAAGCATGCGCCTATCTAACATTTTATCATTAAAATGTTATGATCTTTACAATCACCAATACCTGCTGTATCTGACTGTTTTAAATAATCTCACGTAAAGGTCAAAGGTCTGCAAAGATTAAAACCATTCAGTCTGACAGGCAGAGATATAAATGTCTAGGTTAAAACATGCTATGGTCCCAGGTTGCCATATCAGTTCAAGTTCAGATCTCAATGCAGTTCCTCTGTGTGACAGTCCCATCTGGAAATCAGCTGCCTCTTAATAGTCCACTGCAGCTACAACCTCCCCGGCCATCACCTGCAAAACTCAAGCTCAAAAGCTACTAGAAGTCCTGCAGGAGCTCATACCAGACAACTTCCGCTTATCACGGAAATTCTCTGCTCCCTTCTTGGTGCCTTACACCCTCCTCCAAACACTAATCTCCTTACAATTCATCCTGCAAAATTTACACATAAAAGATTTCTTGTTCAGAATTACCCCTCTCCATTCCAGACGCCGCTGAAATCCTGGACCCGAAGTCCTTTTCAGTTGTGTTCATATATTATTATTAGAATCCTTGTAATAAACCTCAATTTTTATCTACTGCGCTCCTTGTATGATTTTGCATGTGGGTGAGGAAATTACAACAAAACATGACAATATAGGACGCTGTGTACTCATATAAATGACAAGATCTTTTGAGAAACATTTAATGAAAGAATACAATTGATATTACTTCATCTCCAAACAGAAACAAACTAGAGAAATCAGATTCAGTTTTAAGGTTTAGGATCAAATTGGTCGACATATCCCTCAAAGATTTCCTGGTGAAGTAAGGTATCTCTCACCGTCTCTTTCATTTTCTCAGAGTACTGATTTCACAGTCTTGATTTCTAATCTAGAAACCTGACTTGTGCTGGTTTTATAATAAAATCCAAAAGAAATATGCTAGTGTTTGTGCTTATAACATAATGAAATATGAAAAAATCTTTTGCAAGGCCTTCTACATCATGTGTGTTTTCATACCAGCTGACATGTACAGTTCTGAATGATTTTTGTATGGCTTTAAATTATGCCGCACTCCCTAAAATTAATTTTTGCCGTTTGCAGCGCTAAAAGGAAGTGCATTGTAGTTAGATGCACAGAATGCAGATCATCAGGAGGCTTGAGCCCAAACTGGTCATCATAATATTTCTATGGAGATAGAAAAAAGTAGGTGGGTAAGTGCTTGTCAGAAAGCATTATACGACACCTTTGACAAACATAATAAACTGTATCCATGGCAACTGCGCTGCTTAAAGACTTCTTACAGATTTCTGTCTAAACTGAAATTCAAATGTACAAAAACATTTTCATCTGAAAACAACTGGGCATATAACACATTACCACAACATACGCATGATTATATACAGTAAACATAACAAATGTTATTGGCTTGACTATAAATGATGCCACAAGGACGGGGAAACAAAGGAAGCTAATTAATTTTCCTTCTGTTACATCCCCTGTGGCAGGCAGGACTACACTGTGCTATTTTTTAGCCTCTGCTGTTCTTGTTGAATGTGAAATGTTGAAATGATTCACATGATTAGGCAATTCAATGATTATGTACAAAAAAGGTAATAATGTCTTCACAGAAATGGTGGCAGTTCTGTTCCTGTAAATCTCACTAATACCTAATAGGCTTTTTACATACAGTAGATGCTCAAGTGTGTGGGGATTGCATAAACACTGAGAATTTTCTACATGAGAAATAGTGGAATGTAGCAGAAAAGGTACATCTTTTTTTTGGTTTTTAAAAATATCCTAGGCTACATTCTAGGAGGCATTATGGGCTCCCCAGAAATGGACACTCTTAGCACTATACAATAGTTTAAAACCAGGACCAATATCTGTATATACTGCAAACAAACAGTCAGTCTTTTGTGTAAGCGTTTTTGGAGGTTTTTCATAGTTTTGAAGTTCTACTGAATTCTGACAATGTTCTGCCTAGGCCTTGTACCAGACTATGACAACACATTGTCCAACATATGCTTTTATAAAATAGGGAGATAATGCACCAGTGAAGCACAAATTAGACCTTGTGGAACCTATTGTCAGCAGATGATAGCATCTGAGAGTCACATCTTTAAAGTTAGGAATCAGTCGACAACGACATTATCTGAGAGATGTATTGTCATTCAATTGATACTTTTCTGTATTGCATGTTTTAAGCTCGTAACTGGAGATCCTTTATCTTTCCCCAAATACTATTTTGTAATTCAAATTGTATTACCTTTGGAATTTGTTAAACAGGTTAAAATGAGAATAAACTACGTCTTTGTTACCAGGTGATGTGAACAAGTAGCCAAACCCAACCTGTGAGTTTAAGTGCCTTTTATGCTTGAATGTTTAATGTCAGAATTAAGTAGTTTAATTAATTTAAAAAAACATTCCTCTGAGAATGGTAAGATATCTAACTGAAAATAAGTGGAGAATGAGCCAAAGTCAGAGGAAACACTTTAAAAGAGAACCATTGCTCATGACCACTTTAAAAGACCCCACAAAATATAGATAATTTAGGTTAAACTCAAGACCTTTGCACAATACTGTAGTGTGTATATGGTTTACAAAGGACTTTCTTAAAATAGTTATGTTAGTCCAGACATCCGTCCTTCACTTCCACGTTCAGAAGACCTGCTTTGAGGTCTATTCCTGGCTGGCCACCTCTACAGGTTGTCCTCAGGTTCTATCTGACCTACTGTTTCTACAGTTTCATGAAAATAGAAAGGAGCTATGCCTTTTTCTAATTTCTTTGATTCAAAAGTCCTATTGACTGTCCATCTATTGTACCTATTGTATTTTTACAGACAAAGTTTTATCCAAATTTGTTTGTCTTTTCCTCTGGTGACAGTCAGTCACCCATGAATCTCCCCAGTGAATTATGTTATCTAGAAACTGAGTGTAGTCCTGTCATATTGTGAAACCTTTCCCGAAAAAAACAGTACAACTTACTTATTGATCCAGCTGTAAAATGTTAACTTCAGCAACTTTAAATTGTGCGTTTTCTTATGTTTGCTTAACAATGGATAATACCTCTTTTCAATCATGGTTTAGAAAATGAATTGAAACTTTCCTGGCCGGATACCAATGTCTGAACAGCATTAGGCAAAAGCAACAACACGTAATTATGGAAGACTCTGTGTTATCTGTATTGAAAAGGCTCTGCTTGCTTTTTGTGCACATTTTGTCCAGGTTGTGACATTTCTTCACTGTTATGCAGCAATAAAAAAATTCCTGCTGTTCAAATGAGCTGTTCCCCTCCCATTATGGTAAATTAGAGAAAACAGCCTAGCCATTCATCTCGGTCCTAAATAGGCTCCAAAACTTTTGTTTTCATCTCATACAGAACATCCATCCATTGTCTGTACCCACTTATTCCTGCACGGTAGTGGGAGGGCTGGTGCCTATCTCTAGTGCTCATTAGACGAGAGGCGTGGACAGGTTGCCAATCACTCCCAGGGCAACACAGAGACACACAGGACAATTAACCATGCACACACATACACACACTTTCATGCCTAAGGGCAATTAAGAGCAATCAATTGACCTAAAAGTTATGTTTTTGGAACGTGGGAGGAAGCCAGGGAACCCGGAGAGAACCCACACAGGCACGAGGAGAGACTACAAACAGGACCCCAGGATTCGAACCCGGGATCATAAAGAACATTTTTCCCAAAACAGTATGAATACATACAGGTTTTTCTTTAGCTCATTATGTGCGTCATTTCTAATGATAGCGAAGCATATCATTTTGTGCAATTTTTTTACACCAGTGTTCCCCTTGTCTTTCCTTCATCTTTGTGATGCGCCTTTATGTTGAGCTGGATGGACTTCTTGGAAGGAGCACTGCATACAGAACCGACTATGCAAGACAACACAATACAAGCTTCCAGTATTTATGTCTAAATATTGAGCTTTTAAGTTTTGTTTAACTTTAAGTGATCAAAAATTTCTGCAAAGTACAAATGGTGCTGTTGCCAATTGTGTAGGCCATTCAGCTCATGCAGAGCGATTTCAGCTGCCTCTCATTCAGATGAACCCCTAGGTTAGGCAGCTAACCCTAAGCTGCCCACCAATCTGCATAATGGTGTATGAATGTGGATCACCACCATGGTTGACAGTGAGAATGAAGAATGTTAGATTTTATTTACTTGTAGTTCTGCTTCCTTTCTAACAACTACTTTTTTCTTGCCATTTTAAAGGTTGATTATTGGAGTGCATGACTAATAGTTGTCCCAACAACAGACTGCCCCCACCCGAACGATAGATCTATGCATCTCCTCCTAGCCTGGCTGGTGAGTTTAGGTGGACAGCCATATCTTGGTTGGTTTGGAGTCATGCCATACTATTTCCAGCTTCAGATGAAGGATTAGACCTTGTTGGTAAAATAAAAAAATAGCTTTAAACCTAAATTTGCCAATGGTTTTAATTATTTTGGACTTAACTTTATCCAAGATAAAAACAGACACTTAGCCAACAAGAGATTATTAATCAAGACAACATAAATAAAATTGTTTTATTTTTATTTTTACTTAAAACGTGTTTTTAAGTTGAAACCTGGTTTTACTCTGGTTACTTTAAAACTTAAGCTATATGTTCCAGATGAGGAACCAGCATTCTTTGCTTTATGCTGTGGAAAAATAATAAATTCTGTTTTATCTTATCTGGTTTCCCTTCTCCCTGAGAAAAAATAAAAACTCTACCCTGGAACAGCAGGGGAATAGTGTGACACCAGTCAGAGGGAATATTTAAAAGCTCTTCTCAGTGACAGCCACATTCCAGGGGGTTTCTAAGCCCCCATGCTGCAGAACGAAGCAGAAACGTGATGGCACTGGTGGTGTCTGTTGGTTTCCCTGTGTATCTGCAATGCGTCTTCATCAGTGGAATACAGTTTGTGCATTCTTCATCTCCCTCCCCTTATCTCAGTCTAATTTTGTCTTGGTTGTATGCAGGAATACAGTGCAGTCTGCGTTGCCAAAATACCCATAACAACTGAGATCTTTCAAAGGTATGAAATGTTCTCTCATTGTCAATTATGCTTATGCTGTGGATTATTGAAAAAACAAAACAACCCTGTCTTTTGTGTGCACAATATAAAATTATTTTCTAACTTAACAATCTGGTAAATGAAGATTTAAAAGTTTTAATGTGGCAGTATTGAGCTCCATGTGGGATTTCGGTGCACAACAAGGAGAAAGGCATGTTCTTCCAGTTCTTCTTCAATAGATGGTAATATTTTGAAGAATTAGGGCAAGTCAGTCAGTTTGAGAAAGTATCTGAATACAAACTAGAGATGGCATTTAAGGAAAAGTTGCTCAAGGAAGTAAAGGAAGCAGGAAGAAAAAGAAACCACCCATTTGCAATGTTAACTAAGATATGTTCTTTATGTTATTTTTACAGTAGAATCAGCTGTAAGCTCATGATATAAGTGACACAAAAGAAAATTTACACAGAACTACAGGGGTTGGACAATGAAATTGAAACACCTGTCATTTTAGTGTGGGAGGTTTCATGGCTAAATTGGACCAGCCTGGTAGCCAGTCTTCATTGATTGCACATTGCACCAGTAAGAGCAGAGTGTGAAGGTTCAATTAGCAGGGTAAGAGCACAGTTTTGCTCAAAATATTGAAATGCACACAACATTATGGGTGACACCAGAGTTCAAAAGAGGACAAATTGTTGGTGCACGTCTTGCTGGCGCATCTGTGACCAAGACAGCAAGTCTTTGTGATGTATCAAGAGCCACGGTATCCAGGTAACGTCAGCATACCACCAAGAAGGACGAATCACATCCAACAGGATTAACTGTGGACGCAAGAGGAAGCTGTCTGAAAGGGATGTTCGGGTGCTAACCCGGATTGTATCCAAAAAACATAAAACCACGGCTGCCCAAATCACAGCAGAATTAAATGTGCACCTCAATCCTCCTGTTTCCACCAGAACTGTGCGTCGGGAGCTCCACAGGGTCAATATACACGACCGGGTTGCTATAGCCAAACCTTTGGTCACTCATGCCAATGCCAAACGTTAGTTTCAATGGTGCAAGGAGCGCAAATCTTGGGCTGTGGACAATGTGAAACATGTATTGTTCTCTGATGAGTCTACCTTTACTGTTTTCCCCACATCCGAGAGAGTTACGGTGTGGAGAAGCCCCAAAGAAGCGTACCACCCAGACTGTTGCATGCCCAGAGTGAAGCATGGGGGTGGATCAGTGATGGTTTGGGCTGCCATATCATGGCATTCCCTTGGCCCAATACTTGTGCTCGATGGGCGCGTCACTTCCAAGGACTACCGAACCATTCTGGAGGACCATGTGCATCCAATGGTTCAAATATTGTATCCTGAAGGCGGTGCCGTGTATCAGGATGACAATGCACCAATACACACAGCAAGACTGGTGAAAGATTGGTTTGATGAACATGAAAGTGAAGTTGAACATCTCCCATGGCTTGCACAGTCACCAGATCTAAATATTATTGAGCCACTTTGGGGTGTTTTGGAGGAGCGAGTCAGGAAACGTTTTCTTCCACCAGTATCACGTAGTGACCTGGCCACTATCCTGCAAGAAGAATGGCTTAAAATCCCTCTGACCACTGTGCAGGACTTGTATAAGTCATTCCCAAGACAAATTGATGCTGTATTGGCTGCAAAAGGAGGCCCTACACCATACTAATAAATTATTGTGGTCTAAAACCAGGTGTTTCAGTTTCATTGTCCAACACCTGTACATAAAGTACAAACACAGCCCAGTCTGTGATTGTACATAGTTTGATTAAAATTATACATACTAGCCACAGCTGTATTTACCTTCAATAACTTTAACTCATGATGCTTTTAACTTTGATTTTAGTTCTTTGTCTCTCTACTGCTTCTTGTGTTTAGTTATAGTTTCACTGTTTCCTGTATTTTCCTTTGTCAATATTTCCTTGTAGTATTTTCTGGCCAATCTCCCTAAGTGTCTCGCTCCACACTCTCCCACACTATCTGAATGACGCCAGCTGTGGACAGCTGAGCAGCCCTCCCAATCCCACTTATATACCTCCTGCCTGCATTCAACACTGTAGAATTATAATAAAGGTATTAATGGAAAATGACATATACATTTCTACTGGAGGATATCACAAATGTATAAAGTTTTATAAATAATTATGAAAACCATATTTCTACAATACCTGGGTCACTGACATCGCAACTGACCGTAAAATTTAACAATAGACAAAAGACAGCAGTAAGCAGCAAGTTTAGGGAAGGCACTGTCATTGTCAACAGATTTGACAACTGAGGTGGATTCTAAAATAAAATTGACTTAGTGTGTAAACTTTTTTTCTCTGAGGAATACACAACTCAAACTAAGACAAACAAACTAAGAATCAGACAGAGTGAAAGTTTGACTTGTAATCAGTTCAACATCACTTGTTTAAGACAGAATGTGACTCAGACGACTCCCACGCTATGATAGATGCTGCCATGTATGTTAAAAATAAAAGAAAAAGCGATGATGCCTATAATTGTCTTTAGAATTTACACTTAAATTGAGCATTTAAGATCCCTGCTTGAAATTTTCTATCTGATTGTTTCTGTGTATGATCTCCAGTCGCAAAGGACATATTCTGCTTGTACCACCTTGGCTGGTTTTCTAATATACTACAACAGCTGCTGTGCATATAGGATGCATGTAGTGTCTAGAAAGATCACAATACATTCCAACACCACGGCTTTACATTTTTATTTCTTACTTTTTCCCTCTGGTGTTTAATAATAGTGAATGTGCTGCAGGAACTGGAAAGATTGGGCTCATTATAACTGTCGGCATTTGTCTTGGCATTAATGATGCTGAAGTTAGCATGTGATTCATTGCTTCAATTTCAGATGCACTTGGAATGTTTTAGTGCTTTTAAAGAATCTGGGTTATATTTGAACAGCTATAGTTTACATTGTAAGACTAAAGAGAATTATAATTGATGAAAGTTGGTTCAGATTCATTAAAGGCAGTAAAAAGGCCTGTAATTCTACAGAAGCTACAAATCACATGCCAGTTGAGGTTTCATTTGGCAGTAGTGCTCCGGGAGGCTGCAGATCTCTACAGGAAATATTGCTGTAAATGTCTGAAGGTGTGAATGACTGGAAAACTGCCTGAGGAGACGAGTCAAGACTTCACTGTAGGTGTTAGAAAGATTAAATAGCTAAGTCCAGTGAATCGTGTGACTTCTACAACCCATTAGTGACCCTAGTGGCCCCATTAGTGTGATAATTTTGACTACAACTCATATACCTGATACCAACTAATGTTCAGAATTGCAGAAGTCTTTTAGATGAGAGGTGAAACTTTGTCAAGAAACAAGAGAAGAAGTTGCCTTCTTTTTAAGCACTTAAAAAGTGTAATTAAATTTGAGATAAAATCTGGCTTGTAAACTGAAAATAGGGAATCATAAAAATAAATATTTTCAATTGGTTTTGGGTCATCAAAGCAGAATTTTACAGTTCATATCATCTCATGTTCAAAGGGAGTTCTTTGGGAGGCCAAAATAATAATCTAACTTTAAACTTTGCAGCTCTTGGTATTTTCATTTTGCTCAATGAGATAAGGAAGAACGGTGGATAAAAAATCCTTTGGCTAAAACCTTTACAGCTCCCTGCACACATGGTCCAAACTACGGATGAATTTTTTTACACGCATAAACATTAATAGTTATGAGAGTGTCCTTAAAAAAGCTTTCTGCTAAATAACAGATGTTTGGAGGCAGTAAAAAAGATCACCAATTTTAAATAAAATCCCAGTCTTTTCTAAAATCCTGGTTTATTGCAAATACGAGTTTAAAAGGAAACTTTGTCTGTTTCTCTGTGATATTAAGAGACAAGATAAATGATCCATGAATCTTATGCTCTAGGATATAACAAAAAAAGATAAAAAGCCTCATTAAAATTAAAGCAGCTGCTGAGAAATCACAGTCAAGCCGAAAATACCTGATGTCACAGCACTTTTGTTCAATAGTCTGCATATAAAAATAAAATTTTTTAAGCCTTGTTAAAATCCGCTGAGCGTGGCTGATTAACAATCCTAAATTAAATAGTCATTCAAATTCAGATCTCGCTGAAGGACAACAAATACAACTCTTCAGCCCTTTGTCGAAAGGGTAGAAAGGAAAGCAGTAAAAGAAATTCTGGTTGAGGCTAATTTGCTGGACAAGAAGAAAACTTAGTAAAGAAGAAAATGTGTTTATACACGTATGTCATAGTCATTTTTGGTAAAACGGAGGATATTTATGAGCTCTAATATTTATTGGTGAGAAGAACAAAATATTTGTTGAAATTGTGTTTTAAAAGCTAATATTAGTAGGTATTTACAAGAACAATGTTGGAACATCAGTGCAGTGGCTAAGAGAGAACTCCGAGCAGGCAATATGCCATGATACAATATAAACAAATCTTTTTAACATTGGAAAAGATCAATCTGTTTCTCAAAGTTAAGTTTTTTAGGCTTTTAAATTATCTTTCCCAAGAATTTCTCTGTTGCAAGTAAACACTATCTATTAATTCATTAGGCCTAAGATGATTTTCCAGGCTTTAAGAAATAGATGTCTTTCCATAGCATGATTGTGCCATCACCAAGCTTCAATAAAATTCAGTTTAATTCAGTTCAGTTTATCTATATAGTACTGACTCACAACAAATTTTGTTTCAAGGCTTTACAAAGCAAATTGTACAGTCAGTTTAGCAGACAGATTCAAATTCAAGCATGTACCTTCCAAAATTGCTTTTAGTTGTAAGCTGTAACTTATAGCCAATGTAATTTTATTATGCCAATTGGTAAAATGTTTTCTATATAGGAAAATCCTGTAGACTGCATTGAGTCACTGACTCCAGCAATCCCTCTCCTGACTGTCAACAGTGGATAATTGACTGCATCAAGTTGTTAACTTTGCAGTAATCCCTAATATTGAGCATGCAGGTAGCAACAGCAGAAAGAAGTGAAGCCATCTTAAGAGGACGAAGCCTCCAGCAGAACCCAACTCAGTGTGAGAGGCCATTTGCCGAAACAAGCTTAAATTGTAAGTTGTTAAAGCAAAAATATTTTTCACAGGTTGCAACAAATACCAAACCAGGCAGACTACGAGGTGTCATATAAAAGCAAGCTGTAGCTGTAATGTTAAAGATGGCACAACAAAACCGGATCTTGTTCACTGAATCACAGGTTCTACATAAATAATTCCTCATCAGATGTCTACTGGCAGACTTAAAGAGCAACCGATGTGGAACTTTGTATTAACAAACAGCAGCAGGTTTCTTTAAGACTTTCACTGAAAAGATCTTGCAAGTCTTCCAATCCATTTGTAAAATAACTTCTCTGTTGTTTTTCCCTACAATTATCTAATTTAATATATTTGTAATGTATTTAGATTTTGGATAGTATATTGTCAATGTAATAACAAAATATATACTGGGGTGAAGCTATAAGTATCCAAATTATTACTTGAGTAAAGAGACAATTTTCTTGCATATTACCAATATGTTTTTAATACTTTTCAATGTATTTGTATGTAATGTATTTCAATGTAATGTATTTTCAATGTGAGATTAAATAATCTTTTTATTGTACAAATTAACTTTGTAAATTAATCTAAAATGTATTTACCAGACATTTTGTGGCTTCAAAATAGCTGCCTTTACGCATACTAAGAAACAAATATACAAAGTATACTGTTTTGTCTGATTGCTACTACTATACTTAACTTTTTCAAAATGTAATATACTGAGATATTTCTTTTCAGAAGAGTTGATAAGCGGTTTAGGAGCAGTTTGGCATTTTATGAGGCATTTTATGACTAATCTAGCTGTATTACTTGTGACCTCACTATTTATGCTCTCCTGAACTGCACGAGTCACGCTGTTAAAACCAGGCTTTCATGAACACAAAAACAACTTGATATGTAAGAAAATTATATCTTCCATACTCATCAGTTAGTTATGGAGTACCACAGGGTTTGGTGCTGGGGCCAATGCTCTTCACAATATATTTGCTTCCACTAAATGTTTTATAAAACATAGGATAGGTTTCCATTAATATGCTGATGATGCTCAGCCATACTTATCCCTACAATCTGACTATAAGATTTAATTGAAAGGAAGTTAGTTGATTTAAATTCAATTTGGCCCAAACTATATTCTGCAAAACTGGATATGAATTCTAAAGTGTCTGTTCTATAAATAAAGGATATATTTATATATACATATCCTTTATATATCCTTTATATATATCCTTATATATATATATATATATATATATATATATACATATACATATATACTGTATATGTGTGTGTGTGTGTGTGTAAGACAAGAATAGCTAGTGTTAGGCTTAAGTTAGAAAAGAAAATTAGAGGATCACTCTTTAATAAAAGTTAGCAGGAAGTAAAACTTTTTAGTGGTGCTAAGAACATCTGCTAATCAGTATAATAAGGGGGTGTGCCATGGAAGTTTAGTTGTGTGAAGTTCTCTGTACATGCTTGGGTATGTTTGTGTATGCCTGAGAGCTGGAGTTCATACTCTGTATCTAGGCCAGCTGGCAGTCTGTAATTAAAGAGCTCATTTAGCAGCAGTGGTTCCTATATCTGCCTTAAAGGTGTCAGTGCTGACAGCCCACCTCTTTATGTGTGATGGACGCTGTAATTACAGCAGACAAGAGAGTGATCTGCCAGAATTAGCTGCAAATTGATTGTGGTTTTTCTCCAATTATGTGACCTTTTTATTAAGACCCACAAAGTTTGGGCAAGATTACCAAACTAGAACCATTTTAAAATACTATTAAACTTTACAAACTCAAATCCAAATGTTTTTCCAGTGAATCTGCAGTTTTCTAATAAATGTCCTTCGCATGCAACTTTAAGATTTTACTGTCATTGTAATTTATGAAGATCAAAGGATGAGGGCTGTTAAATAATATATTGTATCATGTGAAGAAGGATACTATTCCTGACAGATGCAGCTTTTGGGAACCTGCAGGGAGAAAAATAGATTTATTCACAGATTTTGGGAGACAAGAGCTGGAAATGGAATGAGTTGGGAGAACTACACCTCAGCTGCTTTGTGTCTGAAGTCCCTTAGTTCTTCAATAATTCAACTATTTCCTAAATTCTGCACATAAAACTTTTTTCTGCCTACATGGCTAAAATTGGATAATTTCTGCTGAGGGAAAAGGTTTGTCCAAGGAGTGAGTCGATGGAATGCTTTTGTTTCCACGGTTCAGCTAATGGTGACAGACTGTTGCAGCTTGCTCAGTTTCTGGGATGGAAATGTGAGACATATATCAAAACATTTGTAGCTAGTTTGTGGGTTTAGGGATTTGTTATATGCCTGCTTTAGTAAGATGATGAAGAGTTGGTAAGTGTGAAAAGTTATCAATCAAAACCTGAATTATTGTACTTTCTGTCACCACTACTGAATTGTACATCTCTAAAGACCCAAAACAATAAACAAGTGAATGCAGAAAAATGCCTTATAATGTTCAGTACACTACATTTCAGATTTGGAAATTATTAATAAAACATCCCTGAGAAAATGAATGAGATATTTCATAGTTTATCATACTTTCTTGTGATTCATCTACTAAGCGGATTTTTTCTGCATGCTTGCTGCGCTGTCCCTGAGGTTGATTTCCTGGCTTATTGGGCATACCGAGCTGCTCTACTGGAAGCTAATGTGCAGCCTAATCAAAGCAATTGTTTAAAAGGTCATCTAATGAGTAGCAGTGAAGATCATATGTTAGCCTTTATCCCTCTGTGTGGGACCTTGTGGTGAGTATGGACCACCTGCTAGCTGTGGTCAAAACATTAGCTGATGTTAATTACCTCCAGCGACAGCTTTGTTTTACACATTCAGCTGTTAGCCATAAAAACACCTTCCACTTTATTTTATTGATATCAGAGCCAAATATAGAAGCTCTAGCATGAAACAGTAGACAGATTCCTCATGTGTTTGCACTTCTACTGCATGCATTTGATTACTGTCCACACAGTTACTATCCTGACTTCAGATATTCAGCATGCCATGTTGGTTTTTGGAAAAATGGTCAACTGCAAAGCATTTTTCTGATGAGCACCTGGTCTTACAATAAATAACTCATCAGATTTTAAGTATCATGTCCTGGAAATGTAAATATCCTGCCTGAAAAAGCAAGGAATCAAACAAGTGACCCTTGGATAGGTCAGTAACTCTATTTGTCCTCTAATCAATACAATATAATATTTCTAATCCAAATCTAAAAACTGGAGAAAAAGTTAAAAGCACTTGCATTTTAAGCTGCTGGATCATAACCAGGATGTAAGTTGAGCTAAAAATGCATAAAACACGGGTGCAAAAAGGCAAAACAAATAGATTAGACCAATGATTCAATATGATATTTAAGCTCAAACAGGCTGTTCATCAGCTGATCAAAAATACAAGGCCACTTACCCCCTAAAAAACACCTAAACAGATCTAAAAACATCAAACGAAAGGCCTTAGTAGTGAGTAGCCCCACAGTTCCAGTTGGTCACATCAACGGTTTTAAAAAACAAATGTTTTCATCCGATTGTTTGCAGTAGGTTGGTAGGAGCGTTGCTCCATGCGGTTAAGATGGATTCACAAAGGATATCTACCCTCTGCAACTGAGATCTATTTTTGTAAACCTCTCTTGCCAGCCATCCCCAAATGTTTGCATTTTAACCAGAAGAACATACAGGATGAAAGATGAGCATTATCTTTCGTGGATAAAGTCCCTTGTCAGAGAGGTATTGTGAACAGCATTGTCCTGTTGAAAGGCCCTACCATCACCACATAGATGAGGACCCTGTGTTAAGAGGGACACTGACTGCAACATCTTCACATGGTCAGCCATGATTTGACTCCTCTGCACAACCTTAAACTGCATTTCTCCATTGAAGGAAACAGCTCCCAAAGCATGATGAAGCCTCCTCCACTGTGCTGTGCAGAAAACATGTCCAGTAGCATCTCCTAATCATGCCAATAATGTTGAAAGCCATCAGAACCACCAAGATTAAATATTTTTTTCTTGTCAGAGACCAAAACTTACTTCCAACATTTAATGTATCATGTTTAAGGCTTTAGGTTATTTAAACAATTTATAGTCTGAGACAAATAATAATCTTGTTTTGCTTTCTTTATAGCAGCAGTACACTGGTTTTGTAATTAATAGAAATGAAACCAATCAACTTCAGAGGCAGATTTCCTTTCAGCTGAAAAAAGCTGTTTTTTCCTGTGCAAAGTACTTTTGAGTGCCTAAATATCCACCAGTTTATAGTTTATGCAGATCTTCATCTACAAGTTTACCAGGAACTAATACAACCCTCAACCCTCACCTGACAAAACAAAGCCTGTTTGTCAATATAATGATTAAAACTATCAAAAAAGTAGTCCATCATTGAACAGACAAATGAGCTTCCAGTTATAATAAAATGAATAATGAAATGATCATTGGGCTGCATTAGTATGTGCACACAAACTTGGCCAATAAAAATGAGTCAGATTCTAATGTCTCAAATAAAGCACAACTAGATCTGTTTCTTTACAACAGAATAATCATTGTTTTTGAGTAAGGCTTGAAAGTCTACCCAATAGGCATTTAAAATTGTTATTTTTAAATAAAGGAGCTCATGCTTCACATGAAAATAAAAGCAGTTTGTTTTGAAAAAATAAGACTAACTCAGTTATTAACTCAACTTCACATTACATTTCATCAGTATTGCACAGTCTACATTACTGTAATTGTGTCCTATACTGACTCACCAACAATGTTCATGACATTGCAGTTTTTTCAGGATGTTTTTTTGGTTTTTGTTTGACAGTGATTGGTATTTGTGTGAAAGCTGTGTGAAGGAGGCCTGAGGCTTAGATGAGTGGATCAAATCACAAAGCACTGTTTCACTGCTCTTGACTAATTCTACATTTTTCAAACATTTTCTCTAAAATGATATCCAGTAATGAAGGTCCATCAACTCTAAAACAACAACTTACATATTACTGTAAACAATATATATCACACAGTCTTACTCTGTGATGTTTTTGCTTTATTGCCACCATGCAAATGAATAAGTCCATCACCAGCTGTCTCAGTTGTTCTCAGTTGTCTTTGCGCATAACAGTGACCCCAAAAATTGAGTTCATGCTGTTTAAAAGTAGAGACTGGCTCAAATCTGTCCTCCAAGACAGTAATATTACTTTGCATATACATAACATGCAGGAAATGTATGCTATTTTTACTGCATCCGGTAACCCTGACACTAAGATGTATGCTTGCATTCTGATTGACCATTCGCCTTAGATCAGGCTTTGACATTTAGATAACAGTTGAGTGCAAAGGAAATAGAAAACATAGAATCCATCTGTTGCGATAGTTTAATCTTATTAGAAAATCCAGAATTTGCATAAATAATGATAATTATCTTTATTCAAAGTCTTGACTCAGAAATTATTTTCCCATAATTCAGGTACTCTTGCAACTATGAAAACTTTTTAATATTGAGTTTGAGTTATACAAATAACATAACAGCTTTAAGAATATCTGCTTAACTGAAGAACAGAAAGCAAAGACTGCTTTAGGTGTATTTCTCCTTGTATAGATTCTCAAAGAGGAAGACAAGGAAAGAATTATAGCAATAACATGCCCCCCCCACCACCTCCCTCCAGTCAGGCGTTTATTCAAACACAACGTTTTAGCTGCTACTCAGGGCTTGTACTTCGCATAAGGATGCAAAGCAACAGATTTTACAATATTTGGTTTTAGTTTGGAATCATCTTATCAATTTTATATTTATCAGCTTCAAAGGATTTTCTTTAGGACACTTATTAAACCCTGGACTCTCTTGGAAATGTCAATAAAATTCAAATTTTCTCAACTGCCACATTATTGGCACAGATAAGAGAATGAGAGCCGCAATGCCGGCTCTCAGGAATCATTCGAGTCTTCTCACTGCTGATGTTTAAAGGCAGGGGTTTTCAAAATCAACAACCTACACCAAAAATATTACATGTTTATGCCTCTATATATAACTGTCTCTCCTCTCATCCTGACACAAAGATTCCTGTGGATTCCTGTAGATAGCCAAGAGATCAGAAAATGTTGGACCATTAAATGAACACACATTTACCCATGTCAAAAACATAACAACGCTACAGCCAGGACACTTTCATCAAAACATGCAGACATTTGGAAAGTACACACCAGGTCACCGCAGCTCCAGACGTTCAGATGATGCAAATAAGGAAGCAGCATGTAGGAGCTGAAATGATTTTGATGGAAATAAAATCACAAGGGGTGTACTGTGAATGTGCTTAAAAATGTATAAAAACGGTGTGCACAGAATCATTATCCAATATATGACAAAATAACTCTTGGATAAATCATGTGATCCATAAACTGTGACTTTTTGTTGCAACTTTGTGGCATTAGATAAACAGAACGCAATTTACAAAACTCTTAAGGGGGAGACAGATGACATCCAGTTTA
The DNA here is from genome assembly GCF_021462225.1 of Girardinichthys multiradiatus. NCBI lineage: Eukaryota > Metazoa > Chordata > Actinopteri > Cyprinodontiformes > Goodeidae > Girardinichthys > Girardinichthys multiradiatus. The sequence continues at coordinate 43,223,480 of NC_061815.1, read as the reverse complement.
AATAAGAAGCTTCAAAGTTAGCTAATTGTCACCTTATTTACATAAAAGTGTCAGCAAGTATCACCATGTCATCTTTTCACCACCTATTGTTCATTAGCTTGTTTGGTTCAAGAGAAGCACAAAATGTTACCTAAAGTACTTCTGAATGATACATAATTTGCAAAGCAGAATTTTATTAATCTTTTTTTTTATTTTCTGGCACAGAAGTCTAGTTTTAAATGAGCTTGATTTTTATTGTTTTTATATATGTATTGTTAATCAAAAGTGACAGTATAAGTGACTATTATGTGAAAAGAGATTCACAGAAAATATGTAAAAACTATTTTCTGTGAATAGGGGGAATAAATAAAAAAACTTGCAAATTTATTCACACAACTTAAAACTCATTTTCCACCGTAACAGCGACAAAACTAAATGTAATTAATTGAGATTTTAGTTGATAAATCAACACAAAGTAATGCATGATCTGGACTAAAAAAGACAGACTTTATTGATCTCACAATGGGGAAACTAACTTGTTACAGCAGCTCTTAGTAACACACAAGTAGGGTGCAGATAGTTATGAAAAAATGTGCAGTTAAAGAAGAATTAGGTAGATGTGCAAAGAAACAAGCAGTAATCGAATAGAATAAAATAAAATAGTGTATGTACAGTAAAAAGTAATACCCCAAAAATTGGTGCAACCAATAAATCCACCCTAGCCTAGGCCTAAATATAAATAATGATTTTTGGCATGATTTGAAAATTGATGTTCACAGGTGCTCTCTACACTATAACTTACTGACCTTTAGTTCTTTTGAAAAGACCACAATTTAATTATCTTGCTGAGAAAAGTTGTTAGAGACATTCGCCAACAGGGTTGCATCTGTAATTGCAGCAAAAAGAGATTCTCCAATGTAATAAATCAAGGGCCTGAATGCATGCATTTGATACTATATATATCATTTTACTTCCACTTCACAGATATGTATTAATTTGTGTAGGATGGTCCAAAGAAAATCCTAATAAAATATGTATCTACTGGGTCATAATACCTTGCAATGCACTGTAAATGTTTGCTATTGTTTGTATTTTTACAGACTTCAGCTGAAGCATCTTTTGCTCCTTAATTCAATTCATTTGATTCCATGAGAATGAGATAATTTGTTTCAGCTTCAAAACAAGTAACTCAAAGAAACAAGTTGATTTCTTTATTAGTTAAATAACTGTAAAAATAAATGTTTAATTAAAGTGTGCCAGAGATAATTTGCAAAATATCTGTCTATTTAGATTTATCCTGTTTTCTATAAGTGTATATGGAAAACTTTTACAAGGTAGCTCCATGGCCACAGCACCCCAGCAGCCCTTAGTGTCAAATAAACTGTGTTTTTATTGAAGAAAACTGTCTTGCAAGGAAGCCTTTTTTGTCACAAAGCCAAAACAGATTGCAGGCCCCCATGCCTCAGTGGACCCCTCATTTCGACACTGCTGTCAAAAGCAAATAGTGATAGGAGAACCCAGGCTTTTGACAGCTGCTGACAGAGATCAGTGCTCAAGGCTCACATCCAGTTGTGTTTAATTCAAAGACTTTTGTAAGAGCGTTTGCTCAAAGTCTAAGGGCTTTTAAAACTTTATAGTATTCAATTGGGACTATTTCTTTGCCACAGTCTTTGTCTTTTTTGGTGATGTGATGAGAGGCTGTAATTGAAGTGCAGGTACCTTTAAAACCCTTATTGTCAGCATTTTAGCATGACTTTTTAGCCACCTAACTTTGACACAAATGGCCCAGCTGATGAAAGCTGCGGATAGCTGAGAGCACAGAGTTTTTTTTAAAGAAAACTAAAAAGAAATTCTTTTTTGCATATAACTCAGAACCTGAACTGCTGTTCTGTGGTATTTCATTTTCTCACAGAGTCTGACAAAAAACCTGAATTAATTATCATCTCAAGGAAGATATTGACTTCCACTTTTCATTTTTTCTCTCTTCATTATTGATCAGTGTTATTTCATCAGCTGGGAAAGACAGAGAAGGCAGAGGGGATCCTCTTTTAAGTCTAATGTCAGTTAGATGCAATTACATGTCTGTCAAAAACGAAAGACATTAATACGAATAATCTACCATCTTGATCTTTTTTGGGTTCTGCATAGAAATATGTATAAACTTTTTTATATGCTTTTATACATACAGTCATGACGGTTGGTTTAATTAAAGGGCCGTTTTGCTGTTTTTAAATACTTAGATTGTTTAACTTAAACTGGACCCCAGAGCCCCCAACAAGTCAGGCAGGTAATCACCCCCATGGCAGCCAAAACTCAGAAGGACCAAGGTAGGGAGGGCAAATTATCATCCCTCCTGGTGAGATAGCATGCGGGAGGTCAAGACGAAGGGAATCCCACCAGAGCCCAGCATAGTCCCTGTGACCCACAACTGGCCACCTGGCCAGACACATCCCCGGGAGCTATAGGCCAACCGACGGGAGTCCACTACAACAGGACGTCCACCCATACAAACCACACCAAGGGGGGAAGCCCCCACTAGCACCTTTCATGGCGCCACTAGAGATCCCCAGACCCTCCCCACACCTCCAGTCCCACACCTACTCCTCAAGACCCCACTGATGTGTGGTGTTGCATATGTTAGGGAATAGAGGATGGGCGCCTAGGTGCTGGCACGAATCCCTTCTGAGGGTCAGCTCCCCAACTGGCCCCTCTTGTCCTGCCCACACCTAGGTCAGGCCCACCCCTCTAGATTCTCAAAAATGCCAGGGGGGAGTGCCCACAGAGCAGTGACCCCCCCGGTTTGGCACAGTCAGAGAACAGGGACCAGCCTAGTGAAGTGAGGCCTCCATCAGCAGCCCTGGGGGTAAATTTGACTCAAATTTAACTTTCGATAAACATAATCTATTCATCTATGCAGTGACCCTTTTTTAAAATGAGGCATGAAACTTTGCTGTCATTTTTGTACTCTGTACAGAACTTTGGTTAATGTTACAGTTGTTTTTAAATGTGTTATGTACATGAACCTGAACTTGTTCATTATGTTGGGCATGTCTCTTTAACAGATTTGTTAAATTTGTGCAACTACAGATTAGTCATTCAACCATTAGAGCACACATCAGTTATGTAAATGCAAAAATAAACACAAGCTGAAAAAAAATCTGGAAAATAAACCGTCATGAATTTTTAAATCAGGCCCAAATACCAGAAGCTACCCCGTTGACAAGATGCTCCCTCGGATCGGCTGTAGGCTTTGATGAACCACTGAGAGTTGGACACATCACTCTCATCTCTCCGAGAGATCTAATTAAAGCTGAGATGTGCGACCACTTGCTGAGATGAATGACATGTTTCTACTTAAGCCTGAAAGGCAGTTCAATGTTGGAGGTTCCTAGAACTTAAAGAGAAAACACACTCTAAAGGAGGTTTGGTGTCATTTTTACTCTACATGCCATACAATTAGGCTGTGATGATGTGTGTAGAAGAGGGTGACATGACTTGGTGAATACTATACTGTACTGGCTGCAAATAATTCATAATCTTTACCTCAGAGTAGCCATTTCCACAAATGCATCAGGGAATCATTCCCAGCTGACGCACCTTACACTACTGACTTACAGTCATTATATTCAAACAGAGGCACACCGACTCAGCATGGATAGTCCAACCGTGTGTTTTTGCTGTTCTCTCCACCCCAAATAACAATGAGAAATCACAGGCTGTTGAGCCAATAACAAGAATGAGCCATTTGGCGTGCTGTGTCATTCATTTCATGCCATTTGTCATCATTACTAAGGTCTTAATGTAGCACACAATCCCTCAGTCATTATGTGAGTGGGAAAGTGTCTATGAAAGCCATGGAACAACCCAGCATGTTTCAGTTGATAGTGGTGGTTATTTAGGTAATTAGATTTTAATTCTTAGGAGATTGTCACAGGTATTTTAGCCTCAACCTGCTTTCAGAGAGCCTTGGCTCTGAGATGTCTTTGTATGGACAAGGTGGAGGAAAATTTATTTTGAATAGTTATTTAATTATTTGCTGTTGTCCTGTGTATACCTTTACAGCCTTCTTATCTTGTTTTGTGGGTTTGGCTCTTTATTGTACTAAAAGACAATTTATATTTTCACTTCTGTTTTTCCTTCTTTTTTGAGCAATTACTTCACTTGTTGAACCACCAGTGTTCAGGCATAATTTAAAGGATGTATTTTGTCCTAGTTTTGGCCCAGGAAAACAACACATCTTGATAGTAACATTAAAATATCACAATCTCCCTTCTAAATCTGTCAAAGCAAAAGAGTCATTTTAAAAGGGACTTATCATGCTTTTAAATCCTTGCTTTTCACATTTAAATCATTCAGTTGTGGTCTGTATAAAGTAGAACTGCAATGCTTTGATCTGAACTCCTTGTTATTGTAGCTCTACAGGCTCCTCTTTTACCCCTGTTCTGAGGTCCGTCTAAGAGCAACTCATTTTGGTGCCGTCTCTTTAAAGGCTGCTGAGGTGCTTCACACCCTGCCCCCCTACAGGTCAAGGTGCGCTCCACTTTAACCAGTTAGTTTGATAACAATTATCTAGCCAAGAACATGACAAAAATGGGAAAAACAGTGCAAAACGTTATGTAATAATAATATTCCAAACATGCAGTACAGTTATGTCCTCAAGTAGCTAAAAGCAGCACACAGTGCTAACATAAGCAGAAGGGACAATACTATTGCTATCAAATCAATGACCAGGATGTCATATTAACACACAATAAATTAATGTCTAAAATAAAGTTTGTTGTCATTTTAGCATTATTTGTAGCTTACTGCTTTGCTGTATCCGTCGATTCCATAGACAGAAGGAACAAGCCGTTTAATCAGATGAACTCTTTCAGCAAATCCTTCTTGATACTGGTGGAGGTTGCTGAAGGCACTCGTCCTTCAAGTAGGGAAATAAAAATGTCCCCACTGATGTGGGAACATTTCCATGAAAAATAAAATATAACCAGCCACATAGAAGAGGTTCTGATGCAGGGTGTAATGAATTGTGTGGGGGTTAATACACCCAATAACCAAACCGAACTTATCCTCTTAAGGCATACTTGAGCTTGGAGAAAGAAATATATATGCCGGAAACACAAAATTGATCAAATGGAAGTCCATGATCTTATTTAGCTGTTCCGCAGCAAATACTGTGAGGTATCAGTTGGAAAAACCAATTCAGCTTCTGAAACGGAAAATATTTTTAAAGCTGAAACTGAGCTGAGGATTTCACAAAAGAGATGGTTGTTGTACAACCCCAATTCAAATGCAGTTGGGACGTTGTGTAAAGCAGAAATAAAAACTGAATACAATGATTTGGAAATTCTGTTCAACCTATATGCAATTGAATACATTACAAAGACAAGATATTTAATGTTCAAACTGAAAAACTTTATTATTTTTTGCTAGTATTCACTCATTTTGAATTTGATGCTTGCAACATGTTAAAAAAAAGCTGGGATATGGGCATGTTTACCTCTTTGTTACATCACCTGTCCTTTTAACAACACTTAATAAACATTTGCGAACTGAGGACACAAATTATTTAAGCTTTGAAGGTGCAATTCTTTCCCGCTCTTGCTTGATGAACAACTTCAGTTGCTCAACAGTGCGGAGTCCCTGTTGTTGTGTTTTGTACTTCATAATGGACCACACATTTTCAATGGGAGACAGGTCTGGACTGTCCAATCTAGTACCCGCATTCTTTTATTATGAAGCCACGCTGTTGTAACACGTGCAGAATTTGGAACGATATTGTATTCTTGAAATAAGCAGGACATACCTGAAAATGACGTTGCTTGAATAGCGGCATATCTTGCTCCAAAACCTGTATGTGCTTTTTAGCATTACTGAAGCCTTTACAGATGTGCAGGTTACCCATGCCATGGGCACTAAACACACCCCCATACCATCACATATGCTGGCTTTTGAACTTTGCACTGATAACAATCCAGATGGATCTTTGACCTAGAGGACACAATGTCTGTGATTACCAAAAACAATTTGATATGTGGACTCGTCAGACCACAGCCCACTTTTCCAATTTGCGTCAGTCCATCACAGATGAGCTCAGGCCCAGAGAAGCCGGTGTCATTTCTGATGTCTAATTGGTATATGGTTTCGCTTTGCATGATAGAGTTTTAATTTGCACTGTAGATGCTAACTATTGACAGACAATGGTTTTCTGAAGTGTTCCTGAGGCCACGTGGTAATCATTACAGAATCATGTCGGTTTTTAAAGCAGTGCCTCCTGAGGGATTCAGGGTCAAGGGTATTCAATGTTGATTTTTGGCCTTGCCGCATATTGGCATAAGGACTGCAGATAAAGAAATCCCTAAATTCCTTGCAATTGTACATTGAGAGACATTGTTCTTCTGGCTACTACAGAAGTGCTCTTGATGAATCCACACACAGCTCCAAAGGTTGCATTTAACCTGGCTGCTCCATGTCATGAATCTGAAACATCTTATTGCATTTGAATCACCTGTTCCAAACTAAATGGAGGTGAAAATGCCTGACATTTTCTTCCCACTTGACGCCTCGGTAGCTGGCATGTGGTGTTGCAGAGAAATGTCACAGCAAGCGGTGACAGCGTTTGAGCTCTTTGACACGAGATGCAAACCCACACTGCAGCTGTGCGTGGCAGTGTTTTTCATGCTGTCATATGTTGTGACTGTGCAGGGACATGACAGCCTATACATTGGCCCATCTCAATGCACTGGCAATGTATAAGAAAAGGTTGCAGGAAATCACAAAAAAGATTGTTTTTAATGATGTGACATAAATTCTAAACATCAAGAGAGGTGACGTTGTTGTCTTAGTGACACAAAGTCTCTAGCATGGAGCAGATTCAAAATAGCAAAATAAATTTGTTTTTTGTTTAAACCATCCATCGCGTCAGGGAAATAAGACTTATCTGTGACAAATTGTTAGGAATAGTTGGGGTTTAGGTCAACAAAGCCACATAATGTATTTCATAGTATTATGTGGCCTCACAACACCAATAAAACAAATTTTTATTTTATTTGATCTGCACTTTGTTCCCATTACTGTAAGACAAAGACACATTACTTTATCAGTTCAGCCTTTATGCTATTTTATGCTGTTAATATTTTACAACCATGAGTTAGAAGCTAAAAGTTGTTCCAAACACCTAAGCATTTTGACAGAGAAATGTGGCTGTGACAATGTAGTCTCTTTGCCCACATAGGCACCATATACAGTACAGACCAAACGTTTGGACACACCTTCTCATTCAAAGAGTTTTCTTTATTTTCATGACTATGAATAATGTAGCTTCACACTGAAGGCATCAAAACTATAAATTAACACATGTGGAATTATATACTGAACAAAAAAGTGTGAAACAACTGAAAATATGTCTTATATTCTAGGTTCTTCAAAGTAGCCACCTTTTGCTTTGATTACTGCTCCACACACTCTTGGCATTCTGTTGATGAGCTTCAAGAGGTAGTTACCTGAAATGGTTTTCCAACAGTCTTGAAAGAGTTCCCAGAGATGCTTAGCACTTGTTGACCCTTTTGCCTTCACTCTGCGGTCCAGCTCACCCCAAACCATCTCGATTGGATTCAGGTCCGGTGACTGTGGAGGCCGGGTCATCTGGCGCAGCACCCCATCACTCTCCTTCTTGGTCAAATAGCCCTTACACAGCCTGGAGGTGTGTTTGGGGTCATTGTCCTGTTGAAAAATAAATGATGGTCCAACTAAACGCAAACCGGATGGAATAGCATGCCGCTGCAAAATGCTGTGGTAGCCATGCTGGTTCAGTATGCCTTCAATTTTGAATAAATCCCCAACACTGTCACCAGCAGAGCACCCCCACACCATCACACCTCCTCAAATATGCTTCACGGTGGGAACCAGGCATGCAGAGTCCATCCGTTCACCTCTTCTGCGCCGCACAAAGACACGGTGGTTGGAACCAAACCTGGACTCATCAGACCAAAGCAAAGATTTCCACTGGTCTAATGTCCATTCCTTGTGTTTTTTAGCCCAAACAAGTCTCTTCTGCTTGTTGCCTGTCCTCAGCAGTGGTTTCCTAGCAGCTATTTTACCATGAAGGCCTTATTCACGCAGTCTCCTCTTAACAGTTGTTCTAGCGATGTGTCTGCTGCTAGAACTCTGTGTGGCATTGACCTGTTCTCTAATCTGACCTGCTGTTAACCTGCGATTTCTGAGGCTGGTGACTCGGATGAACGCATCGTCCGCAGCAGATGGTCTTGGTCTTCCTTTCCTGGGGCGGTCCTCTGGTGAGCCAGTTTCTTTGTAGCGCTTGATGGTTTTTGAACTGCACTTGGGGACACTTTCAAAGTTTTCCAATTGTTTGGACTGACGGACCTTCGTTTCTTAAAGTAATGATGGCCACTCGTTTTTCTTTACTTAGCTGGTTTTTCCTGCCATAATACAAATTCTAACAGTCTATTCAATAGGACTATCAGCTGTGTACTGTATCCACCTCCTGCACAACACAAATGATGGTCCCAACCCCATTTATAAGGCTTGAAATCCCTCTTATTAAACCTGACAGGTCACACCTGTGAAGTGAAAACCATTTCAGGTGACTGCCTCTTGAAGCTCATCAACAGAATGCCAAGAGTGTGTGGAGCAGTAATCAAATCAAAAGGTGGCTACTTTGAAGAACCTAGAATATAAGACATATTTTCAGTTATTTCACACTTTTTGTTCAGTATATAATTCCACATGTGTTAATTCATAGTTTTGATGCCTTCAGTGTGAAGCTACAATATTCATAGTCATGAAAATAAAGACAACTCTTTGAATGAGAAGGTGTGTCCAAACTTTTGGTCTGTACTGTAAATGTTTTTGATTAGATGCTTACAGGCTCTGCCCTGCCAAGAGAGATGATTTCAGTGTATCAGTGCTAACTCCAGGATACAAAACCAAAAACCAGGTGCTGATTTTAACACATCACCTCTAACCCTACCACCACACTGACAAATAAAGGTTTGTAACAAATGACAGCACATGTATTTGCACCATAGAGATGGTGACATCTGTGTGTTGCTCAGTCCATTGCAGGGCAACAGACATGTCTTTGGACTTTCCATGCAGAAAGGTGGGAGTCAAACCCAGGACCTTTTTGCTGCAGGGCAACGGTGCTACCAACTGCGCCACCGTGCAGCCCACCACACAGATGTCTAACCGTCAATTAAGGAACATGTGTGTCACATTTTTGCTGATTTTTGTTGCAGTAAAAAAAATATTTTTCATTTCCTGATATTAATTAGATTTTATTATGTTCTGTCCGAGCTACTGCACCCTGTTAGCGGTCGGACGCCTCAGAGCTCCTCCGGTACTTGGTCCCCAGAAGCGATCACACACTCTATCTAAAGACTCTTCAATGAATGACTCTCAACCAGTTTCTAACTTTTAGCTCTTTTGATCTAATTTAAGGCAGAGGAATGATTACAGAGATCAGCGCTGAGGCTCCCGTCTCAGACCGTCGCCATTTGTTAGAGCATGACGAAGAGCCTCGATAGACGGTCACATCTAGTTTTTATATCTGGCACTCCAATGCAGTGGATGTGCCCTCCCTCAGTGATTATCAGTAGACTGTGTGTCACCATTGTGGTGTCTATCTGTTAGATTGTGTAGTAGCGGGTGTCCTTACTTAATCTAAGTGTGCTGTGGCTTTCTAATCAAACCAGTTATACCAGCTGCTCCACTATCAAACCCAGTGCCCCAGCCTCAGGTCATTCATGACAAACCTTGGGCCATTGATCCTTGTACTGTGTGTCTATGAGCATTCTTATCCTATTCTAACAAAAGGGAAACATTAGAACTTGTATTTTATATTACTATGGTATAAATGGGAAAAACAGCTATGAGTCATATTAATAAAGGTTATTCCTAACAGTTCTGAAACTTGGAAAGTATAGAACTGACTGGAGATTTGTTTGGATGTTTTTCTCAATAAATAATGTAGTCTAAGCAGGCATAGCCTGTACCTGGATGAATAGAACTGTTAATGTTAATGTTTAGAAATTGTTAAATAAGACACTAGTTATATTTAAAAATAAAACAAATCTTTAAATCACATTTGGAGTTGTTTGATATTTCAAGAACCTAGTTGACCGGCTGTACCTGAATGCAGCATGCGCAGTGCTTGGGAAAATTCCCTCTCATCAACGATTCCTCCAGCGTGCATTTGATATAATGCAAGGAGTGTGGGTTGATTGGATGCTACAGGTAGCCATTTAGACATCAGCTGATTTTTTTCCTGTATCTGTCATGTTTTCATTTGGTTTGACGTTTCAGGTGAGAAATTCCGGTAAGTGCTGAGCTAGCTACATACACCTTATTGCTGATGTAAAACACTTAGATTAAGTTTTGGTTTGGCCCACCTTTTTTTCCTCACCATAGCTGCATGAAAAACCTTCATGTTTCCAAACAGACGAGATTAGGGACAGCTGGGAGTCCTTTGTTTTGTTTTGGCGTAATTGTTTAAAGTTGCACATAGAAAAACTTTTTATCCAATATGAATAAATAACTGAATCTGACAGCACTGTTCAATGGTTAATTATTAACTGGAATACATGTGCCTGACTTGAAATCTATATGATTCGATTGTATTGACTTAGCCCATTTTAATGTTACCCACCTTTCACACAATGCAACAGGAAACAACACTCTCCAATTATTCTTACCTCCGCCTTCCTCCCTCCCTGTTGGATGGAGTAAGGGGGAGTCAGGTTTAGCCTAAACCGGCTCAGTTATGGTTGAGGTGCAAACATACCTTCCATTTCTGCTACCTTTCTCTTTTCCAATGGTTATAATAAGTCTGACAGAGAGATGTACCCCCAATCCTTGTGGTTTTTAGTATAACAATGGCCACCAGTGGGCTCTACATGGACACACTTTATCAGTGTATTATTTTACTTAGTACCCCTACACATAACCCCTACACATAGCCCATTCCAAAATGGCCAAACTCTAACACTCAGTAATTTATTCTAACCTCCCCAACAACCCTATACCATTCCAAACCCTTTGTGAAGTGCCTTGAGACGACATGTATTGTGAATTGGCGCTATATAAATAAAACTGAATTGAATTGAATATACATTCTACATCTGTTCAGGTATAAAACAACACTGCATTAGTTTGCTGTGTTCATTCAGTACACATGTGTACCAAACCGACAGGGCCATACCGAATATTTCTGGTACGAATACGTTTAAGGTTACTGCCACAGGAAGAATGGTTGCCAGTGGTTGACATACTGGAGGCTGAAGTCCCACCTGGTTGCTTTAAATCAGCAGTGTACAGAGGAGTTTTTGGTTGGATAGCAAATGTATTTCTGATACTATGGTCATAAACTAGCACTATTATGGCAAGCTATTTAGGCTATTTGTGTATTTATTCCATATTATTGATATCTCTCATCACTACCTGCCTTTTCATTTGTGGCTTGCAATAAACTCTTTTCAATGCCACAGAATGATTAATAAATACTATTAAAGGGGTTTTTTTCGGCACTAGTGGTCTTTATGTTTTGTAATTTAAAGTAGGCAAACAGGAAATTGGGGGAAGAGAGGGGGGAAGGTTTGACATGCACTTGTATTTAGAGCCCCTTACTGTGATGCTTCTAAATAAAATCCAGTTCAACTAGCTGCCTTCAGAGGTAAATAGTAAGTAGAGTTCACCAGCGTGCCATTTAATTGAGTATTTATAATAAACCTTTCTGTCAAGGCCTTAGAGGATTGATAGAAAACGTTAGTAAACAAACAGCATTGTGAAAACCAAGGAACACAGCAGACAAGTCAGGGCTAAAGTTGTGCAGAAATCTAAAGAGTTAGGTTAAATCAATCAATAAATATCCCAGTCTCTGATCATCTCACAGAGCACTCTTGAATCCATCATCTGACTGGCACAACTGCAAGACAAGGACAAACAAGTCAATCTTGTGTTTTATTATTTATTTGTACCCTGTATCATTTTACTTGACATGATTTTAACAGATGGAAAAATGCCTAATTGTCTCTCTCTGTGTTTTTGTGTTTTACACTAAAAACTCTAATGAAGAAAGGCAGAAATGGAAAGAGAATGGAAATCCATAAAGTCACAGCACAAGCCATCTTCAGTGTCCTGTATTTTGAACCATTGTGACACAGAATAAATCCCAGTTTTCTCAAGTGTCCTTGGGGCCAAATAACTGCAAAGTTGTTCCCTGATCAGGCCTGGAAATTACACACTAATACTAGCTGACTGCCTCTGCAGGTCTTTGATCAAGAGAGATTGGACTGACAACAATGATAATGGGGCCTGTTCCATCTTGCCTGCTCTGCCATTTGTCAATCTGTTTCACCTTGGTATAACTTGGTATAAAGGTTACATATCTATCTGTCTCCATAGAGCTGCTTCTGCACTTTCAGACAACGAACTGAAGTCTTTGTAACGGAGTGAGAGACTTACCATTAAAATTTCCCATAGTGAAAGTGGTTCACTGTAAAAACAATTCTTTTCATTTCTTACTGAATTAGGTCGTATTGAATTTCTTAACTTATTTAGACTTAGTTTTCAAGGCTTGTCACTTATACCCCTTTTCCATGGTCTCTACTTTGGCCAGCTCCGCTCCACTCAGCCCCTTTTGTGACCGTTTCCATTACTGGCTTTTCCGGCCCGGTATTGGCTTTCTTGGTACCATCTCATCAGCAGCACAGACTGCTGTTTACTGATTGGCCATAAGCGTGGTTATATGTCAGCGGCATGAGAAAGTGTTTGCCAAGGTAGCCCAGAGAATGACAACATAGATTTTACCACACATCGCATTGCCGGGAAAAACAAAAAAAAAACTAAACTATTGAGGACCACAATGGCTGCAGCGGATCAAACTGAAACCCGTGGAAATACTTGTACTCAACTTTTCTCATACTTGGTAAGCTCATGCTGAAGAGGCTTACACTGAATGACAGTAAGGGTTAATAGCAGCATAGCGCAAGATGCTGACAGCTGAAGGTGGGGCTTCAAGCCATATCTCCAGCCATCAGCGAGTCAATGAAAACACAACAGCTTTGTGTCGAGTAGAGCATGATCTAGCGGAGTGGAGCACCAGTGGTGCTGAAATTATGACTGGAATAGAGGCATAAATGTAGCAGATCTTACATGTTTAATTACATGATTTTTTATGTTTTACAGGGACACACAACATTGTTTTAAGACAAAGATAAGTACTGGCTTTAGTGTCTCTACTTGAGTGTCGTTTGGATTGTTATTTAGGTCAATGCTTCCTACTATTGCGGTGTTGTATTATACAAGTTAGGTAGTTTGATATAAAGTTCTGCAGTCCGTGTACATTAATTAATACTATTTTCATTCTGTGCAACAATTATGACAAATTATGCTATGAGTAGTCCGTGTTAAATTTATTTTCATTTCTGGGGATAATCTCTTGAGACAAACCCTAAAATATTGGTTTTTTTTTAAGTGAGGTTCTGTGCAAATGCTGTAGGTCTCTTAGCATTTTCATTTTGTAAAAATACAGATGAAATTTTCCAGGACTCAAATGCCAATAGTTAAACTTAACAAAATCCAGATAAAAAAATATTTTTAACGTCTTTAAATAACACCAATGGCAAAAATGCCATAGTGGTTCATGCAAACACTATTGTATGAACTGTTAATCTGTATGAATACAATTATTAAAACTGGACTTCTTTTAAACTGGTAGACATCTCCTTTGGGCTCTTGGCCCAATCCTTGCTGGCCATTAGCTGTAGCCTCTGGGAAAAAAAAAAACTAATGTTTAGCAGTATCCTCCATCCTGTCAAATGTACCTCACGTTTTTGCATTTAACTGTACAAACCTCCCATATTATTTAAGTTACTGCAATGAAACAAGTTTGTGTAATCCTTGGATCATTGAAGAAGAAAGAAAAGCCTGCCCAACCTGCTGCTAAACAGCTCTGAACCACTATAAACGAATAAATCTCCAGTACAGAATTTATCCCGCTGTCAACCAAGTCCACATTGACATAAACATGAGCAAATAATCGGGGACCCAGTGTGATATTTGAGCTAAACATTAACCTGTCATTTGCACTGAAGCAATAATCTCTAATAATACATATAAAAAAGCACTAATGTATTGTGTTGGACATTTGAGACATTATTGGTGTCTACAAATGGTGCACATCTATCCAGGATGCATATAGTAATCCGCGCTCAAACAAAAAAATGAGATCTTGCCACATTAATGAGGTTATTTGGATTCAAGAGCACATGATTTTTCAACAAAATACTTATTTTGGGTCATTACTATATTTTAATTAGGTAATCAGTCCATATAATGTGTTTGCAAAACCTAATTAACTCTTACCAAACCTAATTAAAATGTTTATGTAGAAAATTTTAATTCTAAATATCAAATTAAGAATAATAGAAGGTTTACATAAATAATGAGATATTTTTGGCATTGTTTAAGCTTCTTGGTGCTTTATGTTGAATGTAGCTAGTGCTCTGCAGTAAACACTGCAGAGCACATAAAGTCATAAACACATGACTTTAATACAGCTGCACAAATATTTTTTTGTTTTAAATACTCTGTCATAGTTTTTAGGTTGCTTTTATTTTCATTATTATCAGAAGGAAAATTACAGCACAATAGATGTATCATACATAGAGAGTTTTCATAAATTTATCGGGGCAGAGATGTACATGTGGTCGAATAAGCCTTTTTTTGTTTTATTACAAAAAATGTAATACCCTTTAAATCACTACCTGATTAGTAACGGATTACTCAGCTTGTCTTAAGTATACAAAGTAGACTCTATGTGCAAACATTTTAGTGTAGCTCCAGCAGGAGCACAAACTGAAGATCTGTCTTTCTGTTTAAGTCTTGCGAGTTTAATGTGTTGTACATTAAACTAAGCTGTTAAAGTCGTGAAGGAAACCTCTGTCTCTCCAAGCAACTGTCAAGTTCCTTGCTGTGGGGAGATGACCATATGAAGCAGAAGGAAATTAGGTCTGTTGTCCAAATTTAACTAAGATGTTGATGAATTAAACATGCATTAAACATACACAAAGTTTCCATTTTGTCTACAGAGAGCAGAGTCATTGCTTGAAAAGAAAGTTTTCATGGAGTCCTGCTATTAGACAGGATTTGCCTGTATTTCCAAAATGTTCATAAAACTTGTAAGAAATAATTAGAAATAGAAATGATTGCTTCAATTAGATTCTGTTTGGTACACAAACACAATTCATTGCTATATCTTTCCCTCTTTCATCTTCATGGAAAGATTATATGTCATCTCACTGAGTTTACACTTTTATTCCAGCATTGAAACTTTAACTTTGACGTTTGTTCCCAAGTCACAGCAACGTCTTGTCCAAAAAAAGAAGCCTCAAGTGCCTGAGGCTTTTTGCTTATACTTTTTAAATATATCATGCACACTATATTTTGCACACTGAAGTGAAGAAATACTAATCAATTTCATTGACATATTAGAACACATGGTTAGATAGAGGACACACATATTAACTAGGGCTGTATTCTTAGAGTCAAATGATCCTGTGGTCCTTACAGTTACATTTTCCATCATTAGGATGTTTGTCATGTTAATTTGTAGCAACTTAAAAATATTTATTTGAACCAAAGATTTTTCTTTGTAAAAAATTGTTTAACTCACAGCTGCCGTGTTCAATAGAAAAAGGATTTGGGAGGACAAGGTTAATTTAGTGTGGGTTTTATCTAACTGGCCAAAATTATGTATACAGGGTCAAATCTATACAAATACCCCCAGTGATATTCAGTTAAATGTTTTTTAGCAACTTACCCCTTGAACGCATTCTTTTTGTAGCCATTAATTTGGCTCTGGCATAATTTTGACTGGATATTTAACATTTCTTCTTCACAGAATTGATAGAGATTTTTTTACATGGTCCTAACTTTTGAGCACATTCTACAAATTTTTAATGCTGTTTGGGTCAAAACCTTTCATTTGCCTGCTTTATCCATCTATCTAGTTTATGATTGAAAAACCCATCTTTTGGAAGTTATTCCATCAATAACCACTGTTAGCAAAAAAAAAAAGACCCACAGCATTAAGCTGCCACCACCATGCTTGAAAATTGGTAATGTAATCCTAGGTTTGGAAATCAAACAACTCATTCTTTGCTTCGTCTTACCACAAAACTTTTCTCTGGAAGGCATTTGGTTTGTCCATGTGGGCAGCGACAGAGTTCTTTGAGCTCAAAGGTGTTCATTTTGGAGCAGAGGCTTAGTTTTAGTCACTTCTCTCTCAATTCCTGAGTTGTTCCTGAACATCTTAACAAAATTCTTTACCTTTATGGTTCCTCATGCCTTGGACAAGTGGTAACACATCTGGATAATGTATGAATGTAGACTGACTGGTAAATAGAGAAGTTAACTTTTCAACTCAGCTTGTTCTTCACCACAACAGGCAGCAGCAGGAACCACATTGCTGCAGACAAAGCCCAAATCCTCCAACTTACCATCACTCGTATTGGAGTCATCCATTTTGGTCAGAAAGACCGACTAGGCTGCACAGGTCAACACGAGCAGATCAACAGACATTGTAGCTCTGATGTCACCTGGGATAATAAAACAAGTGGAAAATAAACTTTTGTTGACATTTCCAGCGTGTCTCACGGGATGATGTATCGGAGGCGCATATCGGGAGAGACAAAAACTTTTTTCTTCCACACGGTTATTCCCGGAAGAGCTTGAAAGCTGGAAAACTGTCTAATACAAGAAGGTTAAAAGATTCATAAACCAATGGAAGACCCTGCCGAGACCCGGCGCAGGTGAAAAACCCACAGAGGTTTTATTTCCAAGGAAATTAGTTTTATTCCTTGTTGATTCAGTCGACTAAACGGTTCTTCATATTTTCCCCTCTTGGACGGATGAGAAGTTTACCGTTTTTCTTTTGAGCTGATCACTAACGCGTGATCGACCCCCCTCATTTTTCTTCAGACCTGAAACCATCCTCAACTGCTAGAGAAAAGAAATCACCACCAATGTATTTTTGTTCCTTTTTTTAAATTAAATTGGATAGGTGAATTTAGAAATCTGGGCAGAGTGAGGCATAGCTAAGGTGATTTAGAATCACCAGTAGTTAATCCAAGGAATCAACTTGTTGCATGCAATACTGATTTGAGTGTTTTTGTCATGGTGCGGTTTGTGTGGTGGACCAATAGGCAGACAAGCACGGAGAAAGCAGCGTCAGTGGAAAACTCCTTCTTTAATTTAAAGAGTCGGCTTACTTGCAGGCAAGGCGCAGGGTTACAAGAAATCCCGATCACAAGGAATCTTCAAACAGAACCAAACATAACAGGATCCAAGGCAAGGACTAATTCCAAAGACATCAAAAGAGACATGACACCGCGTGGAACAAAGGACAAAGACGGACTTAAATAGAGACGAAGGTGGACATGAAACAATAGGGCAGGTCATCAGGGAAAACAGACACAGGTGTGAAACAGACGTGCAGCAAGACAGAGGGGCAGGTGAACCAGATAGGGATAAACGAGAACCTGAGGAGCCCGACAAGACAAACAGTAAATAAACCCAAGAGACCAGAACTCAGGAAGATAACAGATCTATGAATATAACTATAACACAGTTAACAGAACAGAACCTAGAACATAAAACACCAGAAACGAGGACTCAAGGATTAACCATACTTAGAACAGAAAAACACCTGACTTAACGTAAACAAATACCAAACCAAAAACACACACTGTGACAGTTTTATGCTGAGCTGTTCTGATTTGCTGTGCAAGTGTGCTGAATCATGCAGCGCAGATGCGATCAGCAAGGTGCATGTTCATGTTTTTGTCCGGCTGATCCCAAATCAACCAGGAGTTAGAAGTTGGACTTTTAAAGTTTTTCAATTCAAAGCAACTGCGTTCTGAGCCTCGTTGCCTTACCACTCTGTTGTCCCAAATTTATTACTGGAGTTTTTCCACTGAGTTCCCGCCTCAGAGTTTTATGACTCTTTGTTCAAGATTCGGGGCAATCAGCTGCTAATGGCTAAGGGCACAGCCCACCGTTTACCAGCTGATCGCCGCAATTGAGACATCAGCACACCAGGAGGGCTTCACTTTCCAAGTTAACCCAAATTGCCCATGTTGTGCATAAAACTGCTGGTTTCATCTTCATAGACACTCAATGCCCATATATTTTCTTTTCTTATTTTTGTTAGGTAGTTATTTTTATCCCCTTTGTGTAGAATAGTGCTTGTTAGTTAGGTGAAGGTTTTTGGACCAGAATAATGGTATATCAGAATTATTTGGCTTCAATAAATCTTCATTTATATAATAAAGAGAAGTGTTTTTCTTTATTTCGTGCAAGAGTGATTTATTTGTCAAAATAAGGTCAAAGTTCCCCCACCTTCGGTGAAGCGGTTGATTAAACAGTGACATGGTTTTTGGTTAATAATTATCAATTATTAATGACAATTTACTATTTGTAATTACACCAGAGGACATCTCTGATTTCGATTCGTAAGTAATGATTTTGGTTAAGAAATTATTTTTCTGAATTATGATTTTTAATTATAATTTATGATAAATATTAATTATTTCATAATCATAATCCTTACACTCTTGAATAAGACACCAAGATACTTAAACTCCTCCTCTTGAAGAGACAGACTCGCACACAAAGGGAGCAGTCCACTTTTTTCGGTGGAGAACCAAAGCTTCAGACTTAGAGGAGCTTATTCTTTTCCCAGACACTTCACACTCTGCTGGGAACCGCACCAGTGCGTGCTTCAACTTGTGGCTTGAAGAATCAACAGAATCAAGTCATCTGTGAAAAGTATCCTCCCCTGAGGCCAATTTGTCATGGGAGACCCTACCAGGAGCTGAAGCGCACAACAACATAGCCCTCAGAATCAAAGGGGTACACAAACCCCTCCACCTTGTTAAGGTGGCGATTTAACGGAGTGCAGCCAAATAGATCTTTTTAATAATGGCATCGAAACTACCACCTGAAGTCATTCATTTTCACTGTCCAGAAGTTAAATGGCTTTCTTCTAGTGAAGTCAAAAAACTCTCCAGAATCTTTAGGACCACTTCTGGCTGAAGGTATGTATATATTTGCGCCTGTATGTGTAACTTTGACTCTGTGTAGATCAGAGAAAATCCATTATAATTTTTTGTAAACTGTACAGTTCTGTGTTCAGCAACGATGCAGAAATAAAGGTGAACTGAATCAAATTCTAACCTCAGTGTTTTTCAACAGCTAAGAGGTATGTATCTCTCTGAACAATGAACATAATTACTCACCTGAATTGACATCCAGTCAAATGTAAACATCACTGTTAGAGAGAAAAATAGACTAAAGCTGCCTGTTACAGTTAAAGATTTCCAAATACCATGGCAGTCTTTAGAAGGAGACATGCGACCATGCACCAGTGGTCGCAATTGCAAGTAATTTAAACATTTTATAATCAAATGTTGACACAGTTTTATCCGATCAGTGTGGTCGGTCTGTCTGTCTGTCTGTCTGTCTGTCTGTCTGTCGCCAGTTGTGATCTTTTTAACACTACATTTAAAGCAAAAACAAAATCCATAAGCCTGAAAACAAAAAAATTAGCACCA
This sequence comes from Girardinichthys multiradiatus, assembly GCF_021462225.1. NCBI lineage: Eukaryota > Metazoa > Chordata > Actinopteri > Cyprinodontiformes > Goodeidae > Girardinichthys > Girardinichthys multiradiatus. The sequence continues at coordinate 43,203,873 of NC_061815.1, read as the reverse complement.
CAGTATTTGTTTTGCCTTGAGGCTAATGTGCTACTCTCACATTCAGCTGTTCTGAATGCCCTATATCTCTGAAAGAGCGTACTAAGGTGGCACCTTTAATTGTTCTGTAGGCATATCAATGCATGAAAGCATGTGTGCAAAAAGGCTGTGAACTCATGACCCATTTCAAAGTACTTTCAGCTCATTTTTCACTGCGAAATTGCACGGTCTTGCCATATGTTCCGTGTTTTAACTTTCCATGAGAACTAAATTCATCAAACTGCAGTAAAAGCCAAGTGAATTTCATAGCATTGCTCTTCACCTTACAACAAGATAAAGTGGCACTTACACAGTGAGCACAATCAGCCTTCTGGCAACCCTTCAGAGAGGAACACACTTATCTGCCATGCTGAGGCATCCACCAGAGGCCAGCTGCATGTGATCACACTATCAGGTAACTGTTCAACAGTTAGATTTTATTGTCATATGACATATGAGGACATGAGACCAGGAGATGCCGAGGTGTTCTGGTGATCCTTGTGGAGAGACTTGCTGTAGTGCGGAAGATGGTGGCTGAGAAAGCATTGGAACATTTTGAAACATGAGCATTTCACTTACAAAGCAATACAAGCAGATTCTCCCATGAAAGCACGTAACCAAACACATAAACATCCCACACACTGAGACAGCAGCCTCTAATGGCTTAATGGATCTTCCAGAACAATGGAAAACAAATCCTGTTAGGAGCGTTTGAAGATGGACTCAGGTTCTTTGAGAAATATTCCCCTGAAAGTGTGGCACAGAAGCCATTTCAAGAATAAACATGAGCAAGAATTGCAGCCTCCACTCAAATTCATCTCAAAGGTGTTCAAGAAGGTTGAGGTCAGGACCACCAGAATTCATTAATTTGGTGCTGGGACCTAATACTTTTGGCAATAAAGCGTATATGTCTTCTTTTGTGAAAAACAGCGTGGAAACAACATGTGTTTATATACTGATTTTGACCATGTTGTTCCCATGCATTTTCACTCAAGAAAAACACCTACAATCTTCCATGATCGTGGATCATTAACAGATTTTAAGTTTATAAAAAAGTTTGTCAAAAAGGTTGTAAAATCATTTAAATTTTGCATTCATTTGTCCTCTGTAACAAATTCAGCAAAGGCAGAAATCTGCATTTCTGAAATACTGTACATTTTAAGTTCATTACAGTTACACTTTTGCATAGAGTTTGGAGTGACATTACATAAGTAATATAGAGTGAAGCCACTGTGAAAGAATTACTGACTGTAGTTTCATGGCTGAAAATCACGTTTATTGTTTCAAGACTTTTTTCCTTTTCTTGCATAAACATACTCTCCCTCAAGCTGTAGACTATGACTGCATTCACCATCAGTGGATGCAATTTACATAAACATCACTGCAGTACAAATGCAGGCAACAATTCGAGGAGACAGAGGTTTCAGCATAGTTAGGTGTCTAGACCCATTGAATGTTTATGTGAACTTTTTAAATATTCCCACATGCACACCAGCCGGCAGGATCCAAGAAATGACTGTTGTCTGTTGTTAAATAGTGCCTTGACCCGCTACTGTGAAGCTATACATAGTCAACACTATAAAAGATAGTTATAGCTAGAACCACTGAGAGTAATAATTTCTACTATAGATCTGTGTGTCTCGTTGCTGTTATGTTATGTTACCACTTTTGAACAATCTTAGTTTATACACTAGTATATACTAGTTTTAATACCTCACTGCTCTCTGAGTCTGTTTTTAAAGCAAAACTTTCCCACTAGAATGAATTGTATTGATTTTACTCCAATAAATACTCAATCCTGCTGAAATGTTTGCAGAAAAGGAAATATTCCTGAGTAAATCTAAAGGAAAAAAATTCTCCAAAGATTGATTTCTATTTCAGCCTCTGAAGTAAGACTAAATTTGACTTTCAAGATTTTCCTTTCAACCCAGGTGTAAAGATGAACACTATCAGCTATTCCATAATTTACCATGAACTAAAGCACAGAGTTCAAAATACTATTGATTTTTGACTGAAGGACTACTTTAAGTCTCATTGACTCTTCGGTTTAAAGTGCGGAGTGAAATGTATGCTTTCAGCATGAGGTGCCTTTCAACAAGATGAATATTAGCAGTGTTTCATTAACTGTAATGGAGCTGAGGTTATGAACTAACAGTGCAGCAAGGACTGATTGCTCTACAGGGCTGCGAGAGGTTTCCTGTTTTGACTTGAACTAATTTTATTTCACTACTGAGGGTGCAGTAATTCATGTACATCCAACCATAACATTCTCAGGACAGGAGATTGATGTGTTTGAGACTAGACTTGCAGGAAAACAGGGTGTAAAGATTTATTGCCTTCCAACAAATAGAAGAGGAGGGAGGGAAGTAATCAAAACAAAATAAGATGACCTTTAATATCATGCTGAATCTGCTCTGAAATTCCCCTGAGTCAATCGTAATGTGTTTGTGTTTTTTTCTGCCCTGGAGCAAAATTGCCGCATACATGGAAACAAGTGTGGTCGTCTATAAAAGAACCAAGATGATCAGATTCTGTCATTTTAAACAAGCTCTGCAAAAACTAAAGGATACAATTTGTCACCTGATGCTGCAGGGTTTATTCACATCCTGTATTATTTAAAAACCTTTCCTTTGAGGCTTGTATATATTTTTTTCCAGTTCAGTTTTCTAATATATAGAAATAACTTGAGGTATAACACAGGCATATCCAAATACTTTAGAAATCTTAATATTAATCACTTTTTTTTAAAGATGAATAGGGAGAATTTCAGATTTGTGGTTTATTTACTACAGTGGAATAAAGGAATGGTCCGACCCAGGGTCTATCCAGGCTCTGGTTCAACTACATAAGGAAACCAATTGTTTTTCCATGTTCATACCTCCTCTTTTCAAGTGCAGACTGTTTGATGTTTTATGATGACCAAAGGCCTATGAACAATGGAGCAAATAAAACAACTGCTCCCTCATTTTTTAACATAAGAAAAAACATTTATTCACTGCTGTCTGACAATTTTTGAAGGCTTCATTAAATCTCACTATATGTTTTTAACTAACAAAGAAGAAATTGGAAATAATTGCTGAATCTTAGTCCCTACCAACCACAGTAAAGTGAGCCGAGTTCTGAGTTGGTTTGCTCCAACTCACCCCATATGTCACAGTTGTAGAAATAAAAGTTGATTTTATCTCAACATGATCTCGTCAGTCAGACAACCATGACGTCAAACAGTATGGACCATGAATTTGAATCAGCTTTCTCAATGTTATAATAGAGCTGCATCTCTTTCTCTCTATAACCCCCATAAAATACAGCAGACAACTGTACTATTCAAGTAGAGCTGCAGACTGTACAGACCTACCAGTCTGCGTCATCGACATGCACACCCATGCAGATGTTATGCAGTCTACATCTGCTGCAATAAGGCACAAAGGCTGGTTTCACAATTTTATGAGTGTTGCTAAAGTCCTCACATGCTTAGATTTTTGTCCTTTTCTTTACACATTGGAATCAAGTGAAGTTGTGCCAGAAACATGGAGATATCTGTGGTTGAATTAACTCTAGTCTTGCTTTTTGTGTGTTAGTCATTTGTGTTGTGGCTAAATGTGCAGGACTAATTTTATTTTGTATTTACCTCACAAATCAAACTCCGATTTGGGATTGATACCCCCACCAAGGTAACTGTGTTTTAGTTGCCTCAAAAAATTGTTTGCTAATTGTTCTGCTAAGGACCAGATTTAACTACTATTGGTCACACAAGGCAATAACAATGTATTTCTCTTCATTTTATGCAAAAAAAAACATAAAACTATAGAAACCTGTTTACAAGTAGATGTTGCACAGTACTATGTGTGGAATGGATTAAAAAATATACAGAAGTGGAAATTAATGTTGTATTCCTAAAATAAAGCCATATTGGATTTTTCAAGTCAGAGTTGGGGAGATTCCTCTGAATTGTCATGTTGGGATTTTGACTTAAGGGACATTTCAGTTGATTTCTCCAATTTGGGATTAGGGAAATCCAACTCCTGAGCACAAATGGAATCATTTTAGCAACCCTATATCTGTACATTGTCTATGGAAGTTAGCAGGCAAGCTGCAGGTTTTTTTTAACAAGGAAAAATAATTCAACATAGCATTATGTAACAATACTTTGATCAAGCTCTCATACACTACTTTCACGGGTTTGCTGACAAGTAGATAACAGGGAGTTAGATGTTAGTGTGAGGTGTATCTAATAAAAGGCAGATTAGGGGAATGGTGGAAAGTAAGATGAAACCTGGATGACAAAGAAAACTCAATGAACATTTACACATAGGGCTACTAGATGGGTACATCCAAACTGTTCCAATTTCCTGAAAATTATGCTTTTCAACAATCGATCAAGACCTAAAATAAAGGCTGTGAGCCTGCAATGGACAAAAGCTGACAGGTGTTAAGATATTCAACCAATGATACTGAAGAGAACTATTTTTAGGATGAATGAAAAAGGTAAAACAAACAGCAGTGAGGATGAACAGCACCAGCATCCCAAGCTCTCTTCTCCAAACTCTCAGCTCTTTAGTGAGGCTGCTATGCCAACTTTCAGCAGATGTTAGTTTTATTAGGATAAACCCTGCTGTTTATTAATTTAACTGTGACCAAGCCTGATCAAATTACAGATAAAAACAAAAATATGATTCATCAGCCTTATCTAAAAAATTTGCCATCATAAATAATTGCTACCTGAGGGAAATAGGCTGACACCAGCCATGGAATGAGATTTCAGTTCAGGAGTAAAAAAGGCCAGACACTTGTAAAAATCTTTAAACATTGAATAATGTAAGAAGAAGGTTTTTCAATATATTTTACTTATGTTATGTCTGGCAAGTGAAATGTAACCTGTGATGTAATGCAGGACTTCTCCATTTTCCAAAATCAGTTTTTTTCTGTGTTGACATACCTTTCCACATCCATGTAGACAGGTTGCTTTGGCCTCAGACATTCACATGCCCATATTTATATTGTTTTCGCTCAGCTGAACAACAGCATTCCCTTCAGAGATATGCAGGTTTCACAACAACCTCTTGGGTGTGATAATATGTTGCTATATACACTGTATCAAAAGAGGAAAAGAAGAAATGAACAAAGAAGAGGAATAAAGGGATTTCTAAAATGAGTGTGTCACATTGTGAAATTGTTCATTTTGTTGCATTTTGTTTGTTTGTTTTATTTGAATTCTGTTAATTTGAGATGTCAGTCTTTCCATTTTAACTTTGCCCTGTTGTTTCCAATGAGGAGGAACACCTAATTACTCCAGAAACCAATGGGGAGCCAGCAGACTAGCAAATGGCACCAGTCATGGCTTGGGAAAGGAGTAAACTAGAGGAAGGGAAAAATGTAACACTCCGCCTCTGAAGTAAGTGCCCAAAGTCTGCCAAACCATTTCTCCCTTGCCAGTCCATGAGTACTGGTCCTCTCCTCATCTTTTTAGGAGATGCCTGCTGAGGGATTAAAGACAGCGAGTAGGTGCTCAAGAAACCTAGAGGTTTCTTCATCTCAATGTTGGCTGCCTGCACTGGAATTTTAACTTGGATTTTAGGCTTTTTGTATGTATTTTACTAGAATAAGTTTCCGAACTTCTTTTTATAAACTGTTTGGGCATTGCATTGCCTTTTTCTGCCTGATTAAGAACATGTGCCCTTGTTTGACATCCGCAGAGGCCCCTAGTGGGCTAATACAGATGAGGAAAATTATGTCACTCAGGCTTTGTGGTCGTGTGGATTCTGTAGTGGACTGGAAAGTATGAATTAGACTTCATGTCAACAAAATACATAATTTAGCCCCGAGGCACTACCTGCACCCAGATAAAACAGCAGATAGAAAAGATATGTGCAAAATCCAAGATTTTAACTAGTGCTTAGTAAAAACTAATAATGAGTGACATCTACAAATGTATTTTTTATTTCAGCTCAGCTTAAAAAGATTGCTACAATATTTCCACAATTATGCAACATAGCTATCTTTAATCAGTTGGAAACCATCCAGACCACGAGAATAAGGTTATTATTCCAGTACAATGTGAAATAAATACACGATTGTATTGGTTTTGATGAACATCAATCATGCATCTCTTCAACCAGTTTGAGTAAAAAGTTTTTTGTGTTGATGTATTTATCTGATGTGTTTCACCAAATTGAGTTAAATGTGTTACTTGCAATAAGCAAGGTTTGACTGTATCTATTTTGGGGCAAGCAATGATGTTCTCCCCACCTCAGATTCCAGTTTGATTCAAACCAACTGATTAGTGAAAGATTAAATAGCAACTAAAATCAACAATGAAAGCCCTTGACAGACTTAGGTAAAATAGATCTCCTGTATGAGGCAGTAAGGTGTTTTATAAACTCCTTTTTAAGGCTTATCTGAGAGAAACTTTTACATCATGCTGTTGACCATACAGATTCAAACAGGGTATTACTCTAGCAAGGTCATAGACCCTATCATTTTAAGACCTGGCAATCACCGGTGTGGATGAGAGTTTGCTTGGACTGTATCTATAACTGTACAAGGCCACTTGGATAGAAAACGTTTTACCAATTAGATTAATATACTGGACTTATTTTATAACTAGGATTGAATTGAAATGTATGTAATTGACTTTGAATCTGTCTGTATGATTGGGTTGAATGGATTAGATATTTTTATTTATAAGGTCCTTGTTCTGAATTGATGCTACATAATTAAACTGTCCCGGTGTGACTGAAAAGGACCCAAGAGCAGAAACTGACTGAGGTGAAAATAGAGTTGCTTAATAATAAAATGATGAAAATTTACATCAAGCAAAACAGGTCGTGGAAAAACAGGCACTGTAGCGGAAGAATCCAGTGAGAACCAGTGAGATTATATACTAAGGGGTGGAATATAATAGATGAACCACAGGAGCTAATCAGAGGAAATTTGAGACAGCTGAGGTTAAATGAAGGCAAGTAAGCTGACAGAGGGAGACTAGTTAACAAAGAGGGAGGTGAACTTAAACACAAAGATAGTTCTAACCAAGGTAAAAGACTAACACTGACCTAAGAGAAAATAAACTACAAAGCACAAAGAACAGAACACAATAATAAACTAAGAAACTAAACAAAAAGCAATGAACTAATATGGCAAGAGCCCATTGGCAAAAGAGCAAAAATAACAACTAAGAAAAGCAAGACCTTGAGAACATAATAAACAAAAAGAAATTATCAAAACACAAATACAAACGAAAACCAAAACCCAAACACCTGAGGATAGTGACATACAGCCAAAGATTTATTTGGAGTGACCAGTAAAAGGTTGTTCTTCAGGTTAAAGTTCACATCAGGGATGTGATTGCTTCCCTACACTATGAAAACTTCTCTTCTTCTGATACATACTTTTCCACCTTTTAAAACCGGTAGGTTTGAGACAGATTCCTAAAATACCATGACAGCATATATGGGTTGTTATTTTTATGCCAACATAAACATACGTGTGTCTTGTCTTATTAGCTATGAAACCACTGATTTTTTCTCTCCACTCTCTGGAGAAACCAGCACTGTCACCCTACTGTATGTAGTGGGATTGCTACATGTTATAGACTTATCAGCTCCCCAGACTTGGGCAGTCAGCGATTCTGGTGCCCAGGAGCTTGTGCAAGAAGGTGTCTGAAGCAGAGGAGGTACTGTCTCAGTGTGGAATGAGTTGATCAAGTCAAACCATAGTTGAACAACAGAAAGTGAGACAGAGACTCTGTTTTACTCGCTGCGAAGGCAACCACACCGTTGAGTGTGAGCTACGAGTGTGGTTATCCTAGCTTCGTTTATTTATACAGTAGAATGAACAGACATATCAGATGGGTGTGTGACATTTACAAATTTCAGTTGGGGAGTGGAAACAGGGACAGTTGGTACTGCCTTTGGTTATTGCAAGACCAGCTGCTCACAGACCAAGATAACAATTGAGTACAGCCAGACACTGGGTCACATTTACATGTGACTGTTAGAATAGGGAAGAAATGCATGTGAGTGATAATTAGTGAACATTAATGTATATACACTCAACCTAACATACTGTCATTCCCCTCAGCTCCTCTCTTCTAAAGGGATTGATTTTCCACTCCCACATCCCATCTGGTCATAGACTATAACCTGCCAGTCCTCCTCAGCCTTCCCCCAGTATGTTATTGCTCTTTGCCTCAATTAACCTCTATATGCCTTTCTTTTAGACCATCAGACCTATAAGGATCTTATTCCTGCTTTTCATCCTGAGCACCTTACAGAAAATAGAAAAACGTTTTACTGCCCTTGAAACTTTTACATGTCCCTAATCACTCCTTAGCTGATCAGTATGTTTCTCTCTTTAATATGTCACCCTTGCTTTCTGTAGAAATTACAGTAAGCTTTCTATGTTGTCTTCTAATGTTAGCTTGCATTATTTGGACCTAAAATTTATTTTAACCAACAACTTGCAGCATGTGTTTAATGCATTTTAAACGGAAGCAACCTTAGCAAAAAGGTTAATGGTTTTAGGTTACTGTGATTTTCCTTCATAGAAAATCACAGTAACTTCACTGATGTAGAACAGAAAGAAAAACATGGTTAATATGGAGTACAGCTGGGGGAATCTATTGAAAAGACAACTATTAATCATATACCTCACAAATCTGGCCATAAAAGCCCTGTTTGCATTTTGCCACAAGCACCCAAATTACACATGTGGGGGACACAGCAAACATGTGGAAGAAGGTGTTCTGATCAGTGGGGACAATAGTGAACATTTTGACCTACATACTGTTTCTATTGGAAAACTGACACAGCACACCACTTTAAATACACCATGTCCACAGGGCAACTTGTTGTTGGTGGTAGTATCATGCTGTGGGGATGCTTTTCTTCTGCAGGGACAGAAAAGAATGTCAGAGGCCACAAATACTTGATACTGTGGCACAGCTTCACCTTCCAGCAGGACTGAGATTTTAAACATACAGCCATAACTTCCATAAATGGGATTAGATCAATGCACGGTCCTCCACCCACACCAGGAGGAGGCCTAGTGGATGGCCCAGGACACGCTGGAGGGACTATATCTCTCGGCTGGCCTGGGAACACCTTGGGCTCTCCCCGGGGGAGCTGGAGGAGGTGACTGGGGAGAGGGATGTCTGGACGTCTCTGCTGAGTCTGCTGCCCCCGCGACCCGGTCCCGGATAAAGCGGAAGTGTCATAATGTTTGTTATAGATCTGACCCACATGCAGAATAAAAGAGGAGAAAAAAAAGAGTATGTTTAAAAGATTTATTTTCACGGGAATAAAATTGGTTAGGGATCCGGGACCGGTAATTCTCCAACTGCAAAAAAGATGAGAAAAGGGTGAGACCAGAGGAAATAAACGGTTTAGTAATCTTGGTTAGACTAGGGCTTCATGGGGAAGGAAGATGAACCGCCAGAGGGATGAGAGATGCGGGGTCGGAGAGCACAACGCAGGGGAAGTTCTGTGAAGGTAGGTCCTTAGGAGCTCTGATCACGGAGAGTGGATTGATGGTGTGGAGCCCATGTTGGAGGTACCTGCGTCAGAGTTTGTTGGAGGGTGGACAGGGTTCACTTATGATTTGATCCAGGTGGTCGAAGAGCCAGGAAGCTGCCAGCTTGAACTTGATCCGGAGGAAATAATTGGAGACTTGAATCCTTATCCAGAAGTCAGGAAACACTCTTTAAGAAGAGTCTGGAGATCAGCTTGAACTCAACCAGGTCTGGAACAATCTGAGGAGGAGGACACACTAAAATTACTCAGCGCACAAGAAGAAACAAGAAAGCAAAATTAGAGCTAGAGTTTGGTGAGAGTCTGTTACCACTGGTGGCTAATGCTCAGGCATCGAAGTGCTGGCAGCTTCCAGTCTAAATACACCTTCAGGTAATCAGTGAAATGCGAAGCACCTGTCCCCTCTGCCTCTTTGAGCTCCAACACCATCTAGTGACCAAGTAGAGTAAATAGCAGGCGACACAAACACACAGTAAACTCACAGAGCCCGACAGGAAGACGACAGGACGAGATCAACGCATATTAATCTGTTAGAACTGCCCAATTAAAGTCCAGACCTAAATCCAACTGAGAATCCATGACAAGACTTAAAAACTAATGCCCATCAAATCTGACTAAGATTGGGCTTGCACGTCGCAAAAAAGAATGGACAAAAATTTCTGTCTGTAGATGTGTAAAGCTGGTAGAGAAATAATCCTAATTAAAGCTGCAAGCAGCATTGAAGGCCCTCGCAGCTCAGCGCAGCTCGGCCTGTGCAGCGACCGCAGGAGCCTGGCATCGCTGCCTACACACCACCGATGAGGCCGCCATTCGATTCCACACGTCGCCACATGGTGGCACTATGAGCAACAAGTTAAATGATCTTCGATCATGCAGAGTTGTAGTCTGGCGAGAAGCATTTAAAATTTGGGGGAAATCAGACCTTCCAGATGGAGTTGCACTCACTTTTTTATTAATGGGCGGGGCTAAAATTATGTCATCAATTGACTATGCCAGCATGTTCAGCAGTGATCCATCATGATGTATACTACAACTGAAGTGGATCCGACAATGTATGAGGGAGAGCACTTGAAATGTCCTATGGGGCGCTGTTGATCCAAATTCCAATGTAATCCAATAGAGCTGTTTGGGGGTTGACAAAGATCAACCATATTCGGTTTGGAGCAAATTGGAGCTTCCTAATGGAAGCCACATTCACTTGTTTTTTAGTGGGCGCGGCTAAAGTTATTTCATCAATTGACTGTGGCAGCATGTTCAGCATTGACCCATGATCATGTACTACATTTCAAGTGGATCCAATGATGTATGAGGGAAATAGAGCAGTTGAAATGTCCTAGGGGGCGCTGTTGATCCAAATTCCAATGTAATCCAATAGAGCTGTTTGGGGACTGACAAAGATCAACCAGATTTATTTTGGAGTGAATCGGACCATGCATGTGTAATTTAGAGCCAAACGTATGGCCGTGGCGTGACATCAGAATTCGCCACGCCACCACAGCCACACCCTCCAGCCAAGCCAGTCAGTACTGAAGACTGTCTTAGACCGTCATGTTATCTGTCATTTGGGACAGTTTCACATTGATTAGGTGAAGGACATCAAAAATTGACTATCTAAAGCAAAAAATGACAATTCCTGTTCCCAGGGGGCGGGGCTTCAGGCCCAGAGGCAGATCAATCTCAGAAGTTTTTATGTCTCTGTGACTTTCCTTGTAGGAGCTATATCAATTTTGTCTTTCATGGTGAGAAGTCATATTTTGAGGCATGGCCATGCCCACACGCTTTCATGTATCAAAAAGTTTTGATAACTTTTGATCCCCAGTGCCTTGAGAGTATACTGAGTGATTTTCAAGTCTGTAAGTCAAAAGCTGTAAGAGGAGTTCGCTCAGATATGCAGGCTACAAACGCCCAAACCGGTGTCAAAATGGCAACTTCAATCCAAAATGGCCGAATTCCTGTGGGCTTTAGAGAAACACTCCATGACACTTTTTTGTAGGTCCTGAGAAGTTACATATGTGTACCAAATTTCACAATCCTCGGTCAAAGCACGACTTGGGGCTGATTTATTTTTATTTTCTAGGGGGCGTTGTGGAGGAATTAGGCCACACCAACCAAATATCTCACCAGATCTCTTTTAGGGACTGGACTAGGATCAATCATCTTAAATTTGGTGCAGATCAGATGATGTATGTTGAAATTAGAGCCAAAAGTATGGCCATAGCTTGAGTTCCAGCTGCGCCTCACCACCACGGCCACACCCTTTTATGAAAAGTCACTGTGCTTCAAAAGAAGTTAGACCCACTAGTTATCAGTCATCTGACACAGTTTGAAGCAGATTGAGTGTAGACAGGTAGATAGCGACCATTCCCAGTAAAAAAAAGTGACTTCTTGTTCTCAGGGGGTGTGGCTTTGATGATGTCCTCACATGACCCAAAGGTCCTCCTTCATGCCAACTTTGGTGTGATTTGGCATTTCTTTGGGAAAGTTATTGCATTTTTCATTTTTGGCGCAAACGCCAAGTTCGTGTCCCGGCCATGCTCCCTAAACATGGCCGAAAACTCACGATTTTGATAACTTTTAATCGCCCATGCCTTAACTGCATATTGACCAAATATGAAGCCGATAGGTCAAAATCCCTAGCAGGAGTTGGTTAAAGTTCAGGGTGAGCAAAAGTGCAAAACGGCCAAAAATTTGCCTTTAATCCAAAATTGCTGACGTCCTGTGCGTTTTAGGGCATACCCGCAAGATACTTTTTTTCTTGCTTGAGGAGCTCTACCAGTGTGCCAAATTTCAGATCTCAATGACTTACGGTTCGGCCTATCTCACGTTTGGGGGCGTGGCTAAGAGATTTGACCACGCCCACTGACGACGACATTAAAGAACAAAAATTTCACGAGGGGGACAATTTTGGGTAAAATCGTGTGCATCTAGGGGCTTGGCAAAGTCCCCAAATTGCCCCACAATGACACAACGGAATAAATAAAGAAAGAAGAAACACTACGATTACAATAGGCCCTTGAAGGCCTTCCTGCTCGGGCCTAAAAAGCAGCAACTGTAATTGCAGTGAAAGATTGTTCCACAAAGTATTGATTCAATGTGTTGAACACATTCACATTTTTTATTTGTGAAAACTTAATATTCCTTTCACTTTACAATTTTGCTCTACTTTTTATTGCATCTCATAAAATACATAGAAATTTGTGGTTTTAACATGAAATATTTTGATAACTTTGAAAATTGCAATTACATTTTTTTATTTTGTTGGACATACAGGGCCTGCTCTCATTAAAAGCCAGAGATTTTCAGGCTTATCTAAGATTGTAAGACCATTGACATCGGTCCTGTCTCTATAGATGACAGCAAACATGTGGCACTGACACAGTTTTTGGTACATTGGTTTTGTAGGATACCATCTCATAATGGAGACTTCTGTGAAACAGAAGTAATTACTAAAGATTTAAATCTCTGAGACTGGAATGTTTCATATACATTTTGTATGTTTGAAAAGATTTCTCTTGCATATTTTCTTCACCATGGATTCCAATATTACATTATTCGATTCTTTCTTCCAGTGAGCCTCCCACAAGTATCTGACCCCCCCTGCTCTTCATGGTGTGTTGTGATGGGGCTGTGCAATATGAAGGTAATCCTTAACAAAACACATGAAAGTTTAACCAAATGTGTTTATTCCTTTCCCTCTGAATGGCTTCTGTTCAAGAGGGACTAAAAGAAGATGTATTTAGCTATTACCTTGTCTGTTTATGCCAATAAGCATGTGATGTGGAATCAATAAGTCCCTAGGACAAGTGTGATGGCTATTCTGTTAAAAGGTCAAGCCAATTTACAAATGAAGCAATAGGAAAAAGGTAAGTGTGAAATCCTTAGAATTTGCATATTTTACGCTGTACAAATTGTTCAACTTACTAAGAAATTTACATATTAATTCATAGTAAATAACCTCTCTTTGTTTTCTGCATTTAGCATAATAACCTCATTTCAACCTGCCAGGTTTGCCTGCTGTGAGCTCTGATGAAATGGATTTCTGAAAACAAACGGACGTAAACTGTGGACCTCTAAAGAATGGCCCTAATCTTTTGTGGTTTTATACTTCACAAGGTTTTTAAATGTATGGGGTATAAGTGTTGAATATGCTTGTCAGCAACAGCCATGTGACTCATTTGGAATAAAACAGCAAGAATGACAACTGCTCCATTTCCATTATTACCAGTGCAATTAATCTATGAAATACTGTAGGTGGACTGGACTGCTGCAGTTCAAAAGTTTGTTTTCCAAATTTAGTGAATGCCTTAAAAAAAATTATTTGAACTTTGTTTTTTCTATACATTTTACATGCATCCTTTGTTGCTGACATTGATAGCATTCTTGAGTGCATCCTTAACACAATTAAAATATGAACCAGTGGAGGAACAAACAGGTATCAGTACTAATAAAATTCTACTCTCTTCAGCGTGTCAACTTTATTACATTGCGTCTTTGAACACACTGGAATTTAGTAAAAGTGCCTAAAAAATCCTATTTGTCTTATTTTAGGAGCACTGTCTGAATTATGCATTGCTCAGAATTAAGTGGCTTAAAATCTGAATAAAATTCCTCTGAAAACAAGTTCTGACCTTATGATTTAAAATGGTTCCAACATTCAAAGAAAAATGTTTTAACACATTCCTGAAAATCTAGATAAATTTAGTTAAAGATTAGTAACAAGATTGTCTGAAAGATTAAGAAGCTCTGGCATTGCTGAAACAAAATATGAAGAAATGAGGAAGGACAAGTTATTAGAACGTTTCCACATTTTGACACTCCCAATCACAACTTTAATATAATTTAGTGGGATTTTATGTGATTGTCAAAGTAGAGCACAATTCTGGAGTGGAAGGAAAAATCACGGTTTTGAATTTGTTTATGAAAATCTGAAAAGTGTGGGATCCACAATCAATACTTTTTGAACCACCTTCAGCTGCAGTTACAGCTTTTGGGGAAACATCGATTCTTTTTTGCAAAATAGCTCAATCTCAGTTAGATTAGATGTTGAGGATTTGTGAACTTCAGCTTTCAGGTATTTCCACAGATTGTTAAGTGGATTTAGGTCTGGACTTTGAGCTTTTCTAACTGATAAATATTATTTTATTGAAACCCTTGTTTGTCATGGCTGGTGTGGTGGAGGACCCCAGAATGCAAACGAGCAGGAAGCATCGTGATGATACATAAAACAAAAGACAGAGTTCAGGCAGGCGACCAGGAGGTCGTCCCGTGCGCGCACAAAGTTTAGGCGGGCGCCAGGACCCGCAACGTAGAGACCTTGGCGGCTGGCAGTGGCGACGTTGACAAAGACAAGGAGACTGGCAGAGACGTAGGAACCTGGGCGGCCGGTGGCGGGGTCATCAACGAAGACCTGGAGCTGGCAGAGATGTAGGAATCTGGGCGGCCGACAGCGGCAACGAAGGCGAAGACATGGAGGCGTGGAGACCTTGGCAGCCAGTGCCTTTGAAGGAGGGAGCAGAGCCGACAGGACCCTCTAAGGCAGGAGCAGAGCCGACAGGACACTCGAAGACCAGGAACGGCAATAGACAGCGGTTTGTCATTGAACCTTTTGTCACTGGGTACAGAGGCCAGGACGAGGACTACTCTCTCCTTGAACCCCTAGAAGGCCTTGTGAACAAGAGGGGTGTTGGGGTCATCCATTTTGTTTTGGGCAGTTCGACATGTGCAGCTCAACAGACATCGCAGCTCTGATGTCACCTGGGATTATAAAACTAAAATAAACTTTTGTTGCCATTTCCAGCGTGTCTCATGGGACGACGCATCGGAGGCGCATATCTGGAGAGAGAAAAGCTGGCAGGCGAACCTTTTTTCTCCCCACGGCCATTCCTGGAAGAGCTTGAAAGCTGGAAATCTGTCTCATACAAGAAGGTCAGAAGATTCATATACCGATCGAAGACCCTGCCGAAGACCCAGTTCTTCATATTTCCCCTCTTGGACAGATGAGAAGTTTACCATTTTTTTTTTTTTTTGAGTGGATCACGGATGCGTGATCCCTCCCTTGTTTTTCTTCAGACCTGACCCATCCTCAACCGCTAGAGAGAAGAAATCAACATCAAAGTAATTTCGTTCTTTTTTTTCTTTATTAAATTGGATAGGTGCATTTAGAGGTCTGGGCAGTTAAGATGATTTGGAATCACCAGTAGTTAATCCAAGGTATCAACTCTTTGCATGCAATACTGATTGAAGTGCTTTATGCTGAGCTGTTTTGATTTACTGTGCAAGCGCTGCTGAATCATGCGTGTTCATGTTTTGTCCGGCTGATCCCAAATCAGCCAGGAATTAGAAGTTGGACTTTTAAAGTTTTCCATTCAAAGCAACTGCGGTCTGGGCCTCGTGGCCTTACCACTCCTTTGTTCCAGTTTTATTACTGGAGTTTTCCACTGAGTTCCCGCCTCAGAGTTTTATGACTCTTTGTTCGAGATTTGGGGCAATCAGCTGCTAGTGGCAAAGGGCACAGCCTAACGTTTACCAGCTGATCGCAGCTATCGAGACATCAGCACACCAGGAGGGCTTCACTTTCCAAGTTAACCCAAATTGCACATTTTGTCCATAAAACTGCTGGTTTGATCTTCATAGACACTCAATGTGCGTATATTTATTATTATTGTTAGGTAGTCATTTTTTTTATTGCCTTTGTGTAGAATAGTGCTCGTTAGTTAGATGAAGGTTTTTGGAACAGAATGGTGGTATATCAGAATTATATGGCTTCAACAAATCTTCACATATATAATTAAGAGAAGTGTTTGTGTTTATTTCATTCAGGAGTGATTTATCTGTCAAAACAAGGTCAAAGTTCTCCCACCTTCGGTGAAGCGGTAGAACAAACAGTGACATTTTGTGGTTTTGGTGAATAATTTATCAATTATTAATGATGAATAACTAATTGTAATTCTTAAGAGCTTTGAGCCCATAATCACAACACCAGAGGACATCTCTGATTTATATTCGTTAAATAATGATTTTTGCTTAAGAAATTATTTTCCTGATTTTTAATTATAATTTTTGATAAATATTAATTAATCAATAATCATAATCCTTACAGTGGTGATTGGGCGTCTTCCATCCTTCCAGAGGCGTCCGGCTGCCCCTCTGAAGTTGGAGCAGTGGCCGGGGCGTCAATGCGACCATCAGCGGAGACTGGAGCTGGAGCTTTGAGCTGACCTCCAGAAGCATGGATGAGTTCAGGAGCAGGAGCTGAGGCGTCACCGAGACCCTCAGTGGCATGAGCAGGAGCTGAGGCGTCGAGAAGACCCTCAATGGCGTGAGCAGGAGCTGAGGCGTTGAGAAGACCCTCAGTGGCGTGAGGAGGAGCTGAGGCATCGAGAAGACATTCAGTGGCGTGAGCAGGAGCTGGGGCGTCGAGTAAAACTGCCTTACTGCTGCCTCATAATTTTCCTCTACCTCTCTTACTTTCTCCATTAACTCAGGAGAAGGATGTAAAAGAACAGTTCTACCAAAACACTTGAGCTTGTGAGAGACATGGACTGGAGGGAGCGGAGACAGCATGGGCGGATCCACAGTGAGCCTGGGAGACCGTGCTGTGGCAGACGGAGGCGTGGGAAACACCGTTACAGCTGCCACAGCAGTGGACATGACAACCTCCTCCTTGACAGTTTGACAGAAAGGAGCCGCCCCACGCCGGCGTTTTCTGCAGTGGAAGGAAGACGTAGGCTTTGATGCCCAATGTTGGGAAGGACTGGAGGAGCGGGATCTTATGGGACCAGTACCCAGACAAGGAATCGCCAACCTGGAACCGTTGTAAGCCGACTGCGGCACAGACAGGTCCGCAGAACAGCACAGCGATTTCCCTGCCTCCTGAAACAGGTAGGTGAACAGGTCCTTGGCGCTTGCCTTTCATTCGTCTGCAAAGTCCGTGTTAAGCGGAAACACTCTGTCATGGCTGGTGTGGCGGAGGACCCCAGAATGCAGACGAGCAGGAAACATCCTAATGTAAAAGAAGATTTAATTAATGAAACTGACTCTAGCAGGTGGTGGCAAACACAGGCATGTGCAGGCAGGAAAGACAGGCTTGGCATGAACAGGTCAGACTTGGCAAAACAGGCTTTAAATAACCAAAGTGATTACAGAGTGAATGTTTGCGCGAGGAGTAAACAGATCGACGGTGTATGTATAAAACGTTGTACAGATGAACCGAGAAGACTGATTACATGATGCAGGTGGACCGAATGAAGCTGATTGCTATGGTTGACAGAGGCAGGGAGAAACAAAATGTAACTGGGCAAAACAGAAATCCAAAGATACAAAACTAATCAGGAAAACATAACATACAGAACATGAACAATACTACAAAACTAAAGCACAGCCTGGAAAACAGAAGCAAGATCCAAAAACATAAACTGGAAATAAGAATGACTAAGTAGAGTTGCAGCAAGAGGGTCTTGAGTTCAAATCACAGCCTGGGGTCTTTCTGTCTGCAGTTTTCATGTTCTCCTTGTCCGTGTGTGGATTGTACAGCTTTATCCCACAGCAAAAAAACAAACTAAACAAAAACATGAGAATTAGTTTTATTGGTCTCTCTAAATTGTTCTTAGGTAAGAGTGTGTGGGTACATGGTTATTTGTCCTTTGTGTTTTCCTATGGATTGATGGATGGATGGATGGATGGATGGATGGATGGATGGATGGACACAATATAAAACATATACACAGAACAGAGCAAACCTTTCAACCTTTGTGATAAAACAAAACAGCTTAATTGGGATTGGTGGCTGTCCTAAAATACACAACCTATCAATATTAAACGTTCATGTTTATCTTATCAATCCCTCAGACACCTTATGAAATACAGAATGTTTTTTGCAAAATTGTCTTTATTTGATGCTTGTAATGTTTAACAATGACACCATCTGACACCAGAACAATTTTCAGTAGGCCTTATTCAATTTAAGTACACAATAATCCAAGTAATTATAATTTTTTTTAGCTGTCCACAGAAAAGAAAACTTTTTCTGAAGATTTCTCTGCATCCCTACTCTACTTCTTTTCAAATACTATTTTTGTTACTTTTTCCCTCTACAATTTAATTTAATATAATTGAACAGCTAAAAACTCAAAAGTAGCATTGGAACCCAAAATGTTAAAAAAAACAAAAACATAAAAGCTTTTTTTATTATTTGCACAAATGCCCTGTATGTTTCTGAAATCCTTGCAGTGGGTAGTTAAATGAGCTGACAAACAAAAGGTCCCAGGTTGTAGACATGAGTCCAGTATCCAGTATCTGCACTCGTGTAAATCTACACGAGTGCAGATACTGGAACAAGCAAACGGTGGAACAAGATAGGCCTGTCAGTTAAAAGAGAAAGCTTAGCCCTCTCAGAACCATCCACTTGTGTCAGCTGCTTTTTCTCTGTAACAACAGAAAATAGATGCTGGAGCTATTCAGCTGAACAGAGGCAGCAGTATTCACTCAGTGAGTGGATTGCTTCTGTTTACATTGTCACTGGTGGAGATATGCCCTGCTGCTGTGTATCTCTCTGATCCAGACTGCGTAGCACTGACATGAATCAGTTCACATGTGAGCTGCCTGGTACATCATCTTACAGCCACAATCCCATTTCAAGGTTCATGTTTTATCACCTTGATGACCTGTAATTTATCTCGCTTCAATGCAAGCTCCTGTGAGATGAAAAAACCTGTTCAGAGTCTTTGTGTGGAGTTTTTTGCCTTCTTTCCACTGAAGAGTTCCTGCAATGCAGTATTGCACCTTTTTTTTGGTTCTGCGTCAGAAGATTTGGATTGTTCTGCCCCAGCCATGGATAAAACAAGGACTCTGAAATGTACACATAGATGCTCGTAGGAAACTCTGCACCTTTAAATACAGCATTACCCTATTCTTTGTCCAATCCAGGAAGGAGGAGTCACAGCTGGAATCGCAGTGATGTCATGCAGTAACTAACAAAAACACCTTCCCAGCTCCGCCTTGTTCTTTGTCCTGCTGCTTAGCAGCTACAGGAGAGGCAGCTCACAAAGCAGAATGTCCAACTTGCTGGCCGGCTGGACTTATTTCTCAAACTGGGATCCAAAGTAACTATGATCTGGTGTTCGAGTACCCGCCGATTGTGGAACATAAGGTTAAGTATGATCTCATGTTCGAGCACCCAGTGATCTTGCGAAATGGGTGATTTACTCAACCTTTGTGAGATTCTGCACAAAAGCAACCTGAGCCAGAGATGTCCCCAAATAAACATAGTCTCTAATCGAACCCATAGGCACGGTTTTCCCCATGGCCTGTCAAAGAATGCATCAGAATCGCAGCTCATTTCCAAATTCCTCAAGATTAAACATGGTTCTTAAACACATATCCACATTGAACTGTCATTTTATTGCATCAATTATATTGGTTCCCTTGTTCCTTTATTGGCACATGATTCATTAGTTTACTTTATTATTTTATATTGCCTGGTAGTTTAGATAGATTGTTCTAGCCTAGTAAAGAATTTCTTAATTGAAATATTTGGAGTTGAGTTGGAGTTGAATTGTTTTGTTAATAAATTCTTATATTTTGGAGAGAAGTTGTTATCACTTCATTCTATGTGTGCAGAGTTTGTTGTTCAGTAATGCCGGTGCTTAAATCACTCTTTCATCGATTGCTCTAATATCAGCCCATATTGGGCTGGTTTTCCCAGGACAATACTTGATGACCAAAATATTAAATAACATAAGCATCCTAATTGCAGAACAGGATAATAAGTGTAGATTTCTTACAGCAGCTAATCTTAAGGTCAGGACTCTGATCCAGATCTGGACTGAAGAGCAAGTCAACCCAGACCTAGTTCACAATCTCAGCAAAGGCACAACTATGTGGACGGGACGTGGGCACTTTCACCCTCGAATTTAATATAATGGTCAAAGCAAAGGACTTTGTTAAAGAAGCAGAAGAAACGCTCTTCCCAAACCCCAAAGAGAGTATGTTATGTGCCAGAATATCAACCAGTCCCATCAAAACAAAGATGAAACAGCTGCGGTTACACTTGTTAGGTTTTGTTAGAGCATAATAACAACAATCTAAAACCCAATCCTGGAGCAGAGAAGTCTATCCAGAAACTTAAAGAACAAAACAGAAACCAAACAGGACAGAAAAGCCTCCCAAACATCATTATTGGTGATCGAGTCAGGTAGTACACAGTCAAGATACTTTTGTAAAACATGAATCTGCATGAAATGCAGTCTAAATATGAAATTTACATCTGCAGAGTTTTTATTTCCCAAAAACGATTGTTTCTTTACCTTGATATAAAACATGCTGCTGTTTTTGTTCCAAAAATGCTTATGCATATCTGAAGTACAGTAAACAAGTAGCAGCTTTACAAAAACTTTGAATTTAATCCCAATTAAACTGGGTTCTTTTGAATTAAACTACCTCATTGGCAAAGTTTTATATTCTTAACTCTTAATTTGAACATTGCTCACAAAATTAGAGTGCTGTTCCTACTTTGTATACTTTGTATATATATATATATATATATATACAGGTCCTTCTCAAAATATTAGCATATTGTGATAAAGTTCATTATTTTCCATAATGTCATGATGAAAATTTAACATTCATATATTTTAGATTCATTGCACACTAACTGAAATATTTCAGGTCTTTTATTGTCTTAATATGGATGATTTTGGCATACAGCTCATGAAAACCCAAAATTCCTATCTCACAAAATTAGCATATCATTAAAAGGGTCTCTAAACGAGCTATGAACCTAATCATCTGAATCAACGAGTTAACTCTAAACACCTGCAAAAAATTCCTGAGGCCTTTAAAACTCCCAGCCTGGTTCATCACTCAAAACCCCAATCATGGGTAAGACTGCCGACCTGACTGCTGTCCAGAAGGCCACTATTGACACCCTCAAGCAAGAGGGTAAGACACAGAAAGAAATTTCTGAACGAATAGGCTGTTCCCAGAGTGCTGTATCAAGGCACCTCAGTGGGAAGTCTGTGGGAAGGAAAAAGTGTGGCAGAAAACGCTGCACAACAAGAAGAGGTGACCGGAGCCTGAGGAAGATTGTGGAGAAGGGCCGATTCCAGACCTTGGGGGACCTGTGGAAGCAGTGGACTGAGTCTGGAGTAGAAACATCCAGAGCCACCGTGCACAGGCATGTGCAGGAAATGGGCTACAGGTGCCGCATTCCCCAGGTCAAGCCACTTTTGAACCAGAAACAGCGGCAGAAGCGCCTGACCTGGGCTACAGAGAAGCAGCACTGGACTGTTGCTCAGTGGTCCAAAGTACTTTTTTCGGATGAAAGCAAATTCTGCATGTCATTCGGAAATCAAGGTGGCAGAGTCTGGAGGAAGACTGGGGAGAAGGAAATGCCAAAATGCCAGAAGTCCAGTGTCAAGTACCCACAGTCAGTGATGGTCTGGGGTGCCGTGTCAGCTGCTGGTGTTGGTCCACTGTGTTTTATCAAGGGCAGGGTCAATGCAGCTAGCTATCAGGAGATTTTGGAGCACTTCATGCTTCCATCTGCTGAAAAGCTTTATGGAGATGAAGATTTCATTTTTCAGCACGACCTGGCACCTGCTCACAGTGCCAAAACCACTGGTAAATGGTTTACTGACCATGGTATCACTGTGCTCAATTGGCCTGCCAATTCTCCTGACCTGAACCCCATAGAGAATCTGTGGGATATTGTGAAGAGAACGTTGAGAGACTCAAGACCCAACACTCTGGATGAGCTAAAGGTCGCTATCGAAGCATCCTGGGCCTCCATAAGACCTCAGCAGTGCCACAGGCTGATTGCCTCCATGCCACGCCGCATTGAAGCAGTCATTTCTGCAAAAGGATTCCCGACCAAGTATTGAGTGCATAACTGTACATGATTATTTGAAGGTTGACGTTTTTTGTATTAAAAACACTTTTCTTTTATTGGTCGGATGAAATATGCTAATTTTGTGAGATAGGAATTTTGGGTTTTCATGAGCTGTATGCCAAAATCATCCGTATTAAGACAATAAAAGACCTGAAATATTTCAGTTAGTGTGCAATGAATCTAAAATATATGAATGTAAAATTTTCATCATGACATTATGGAAAATAATGAACTTTATCACAATATGCTAATATTTTGAGAAGGACCTGTATACACACAGTACAGACCAAAGGTTTGGACACACCTTCTCATTCAAAGAGCTTTCTTTATTTTCTGACTGATTATATACTGAACAAAAAATTGTGAAACAACTGAAAATATGTCTTATATTCTAGGTTCTTCAAAGTAGCCACCTTTTGCTTTGATTAATGCTCCACACACTCTTGGCATTCTGTTGATGAGCTTCAAGAGGTAGTCACTTGAAATGGTTTTCCAACAGTTTTGAAGGAGTTCCCAGAGATGCTTAGCACTTGTTGGCCCTTATGCCTTCACTCTGCGGTCCAGCTCACCCCAAACCATCCCGATTGAGTTCAGGTCCGGTGACTGTGGAGGCCAGGTCATCTGGCGCAGCACCCCATCACTCTTTTTCTTGGTCAAATAGCCCTTACACAGCCTGGAGGTGTGTTTGGGGTCATTATCCTGTTGAAAAATAAATGATGGTCCAACTAAACGCAAACCGGATGGAATAGCATGCCGCTGCAAGATGCTGTGGTAGCCATGCTGGTTCAGTATGCCTTCAATTTTGAATAAATCCCCAACAGTGTCACCAGCAAAGCACCCCCACACCATCACACCTCCTCCTTCATGCTTCACGGTGGGAACCAGGCATGTAGAGTCCATCCGTTGACCTCTTCTGCGCCGCACAAAGACACGTCCTCAGCAGAGGTGACTCTTGGTCTTCCTTTCCTGGAGCGGTCCTCATGTGAGCCAGTTTCTTTGTAGCGCTTGATGGTTTTTGTGAGTGCATTTGGGGACACTTTCAAAGTTTTCCCAATTGTTCGGACTGACTGACCTTCATTTCTTAAAGTAATAATGGCCACTCGTTTTTCTTTACTTAGCTGCTTTTTTCTTGCCATAATACAAATTCTAACAGTCAGTAGGACTATCAGCTGTGTACTGTATCCACCTCCTGAACAACTCAACTGATGGTCCCAACCCCATTTATAAGGGTTGAAATTCCATTTATTAAACCTGATAGGACACACCTGTGAAATGAAAACCATTTCAGGTGACTACCTCTTGAAGCTCATCAACATTATGCCAAGAGTGTGTGGAGCAGTAATCAAAGCAAAAGGTGGCTACTTTGAAGAACCTAGAATATAAGACATATTTTCAGTTGTTTCACATTTTTTGTTCAGTATATAATTCCTCATGTGTTAATTCATAGTTTTGATGCCTTCAGTGTGAAGCTACAATATTCATAGTCATGAAAATAAAGACAACTCTTTGAATGAGAAGGTGTGTCCAAACTTTTGGTCTGTACTGTATATATATAAATATAAATATATCCTCACAATTTCTGTCCCAGAATTTCATTTTGGCTTTCCAGTAGATCGACTGAGAATAATGGATGTCATTATAACAGATGCTTAAACATCCTGTGGGAAAATCGTGATTTACAACTTAGCCCTCCACCAGCTCTATGTTTATAGGTCTACATTTTACCCACACTAACTGCCTGATTGCCTCTACAAACTGCCACTTGTGAATCAAGGGCTGACTGACTGGAGCAAAAATCAGCTATTAACATGTAGCTACAAGAAGCTTCTTAGTAACAAATCAATGGACTCTTGCTCATTGTATTCTCCAGGTACACTCAAGAACAAAGCTCTCAAAAAGACACAAATAAACCCCTAAAAAGCAAGAATACTTTATTATCAGATCTTTTTCATTCAGATTTCAGTGGGTCTCTGCAGGAGCTAGTTTCTGAGCTGATTATAGAATGAGCAGTACTCTAAAATAAATAAACAATTTAACTTGTATGCACTATACGAGTTGACATTACAGAATCATGATAGAAATGGAAATAAATAAAGCATGAGAGTGGGTTTATATGTTTCCCTCTAAGGCCAACCAATCAGTTTTCCAATCTTCAGCATAAGATATGATTACATTGTTTTGCATTTTCCCTCAGCAGCTTGAATGTGGTCTTTTTATCTCTGAGACCTTCTATGTAGCAAAAACTAAAGTGTGGGCTACATCTTTTATTCCTTATTGGGATTTCTGTGAAGTATTTCAATCTGCATAAGGAAAAAAGCATCATGTTTCTTACAAAAAGCCAATAAAAGAAATTCAAACATTAATGAACCACAAAGAAAAATTACAATGAAGTAAACAAATGTTATGGACCACCTCCAGCTTTATTTAACCGAGGAATATTTGTTTCTAACTTTGAAGTTCTTTGGCAAAACAAAATTAAATCCAAGATATTTGAAGCTTTTCCTGTAAGAAAGATTTCTGTGCAAACTGCTTACAGTGAAACACTGTGAAGTCTTCATAATGTTTGCAGCAGTGTTCCTGCAAAGTGCAGATGCACTTTAATTTCATAAAAATCATCTAAAATATATATTCACTGATAAAATAAAACCAAGGAGCAGCAATAATGGAGACAGAACATTGAAAATGTATGATTTATATTATAATTCATGTACTTTAGACATTCAAAAAGGTCAAAAATGTCAACTTTGATTCAAAAAGCAAACTGAAGGCTTTAATCTGTTATATAACATTATGCATGCATAACACATGATTTAAACTATTCTGAATTTCTTTATATTTGACTTCCAATGAACTTGGCCTTCTTTTAAAAATCTAAAAATATCTACATCAGTAGTTCTTTTAATTTCTTTCATTAATCTTTGGTCTGTCCTTGTGTCTGACTATGACAGCATATCGTTGAGGTAATGCTTAAAAATGTAGAAAAAACAGGGAGTTGGAAGGTATTTGAGTCCTTCAGAAGTGGGAACATTTCCCTTTTTTTAATCACCTTATTAATTCTGAAATAATGTTCTCTGTCTGTCAAACAAGAGCTGTGTTTAAATTCTCAGCAAAAATCAAACTTGATCACAGTGAAGGTTGTACCTTGCTAGTGATGCCCTTTGTCATCTGTTATCATTGCAGTTTTGATGGACAGAACTTCAAGATGTAGCCATGGATAGGATCACGCCTGATTTGGTGCCATCAAGCATTGACCTTCAGAAGACACTGGAGTGGTTCACAGAGGTTTTTCAACTGGAGAAAATGAGTGCTGTTCTCTTCATGTCTGAGGGTTCAGTCTCTGCCCCAAATAGATGAGTTCAAATTTCTTGGTGTCTTGTTCTCTAGTGATGGTAGGATGGAGCAAGAGATGGATAGATGGAGTGGGGGCTCATCTGCAGTGAAGTGGGTGCTGATCCAGTTTTCTCAAATTTACCAGTCCATCTACTTTTTAACCCTGATGGTCATGACGTCTGAATCATGACCAAAAGAGCAGGATCCAGATATAAGCGATTGTAATGAGATTCATCTGAGTAGCTAAGAGCAGAGCTGCTGCTTTTCTGCATTAAAAGTTAGTTGGTGTGGTTCAGGGGTCTAAGAATAACTCCTGGAAGGCTCCCTTTGGATGCTTTCTAAGCACATTTCTCTGGAAGGAGACCCTGTGACTCTATAACCCCTTTGAGCTAGGATAAGCCTTGGCAGAAGGATTTCTGGGTTTCTTTAGTGGACATCTTACCTCTTGAGCCTGAACTCAGTTACGTGGAAGACAATGCACATTTAAAAGCAATTTTTGGGAGTTCACGTTGTGGGACGCTCATCTCTTTATATTCTGCTGCACAAAATCTGCAATTTATGATTTTTTTAAAGCAGTCTTGATCAATATTCCTTTTAAAAGATCTGTCAAAGATTTCCATTAAATTTTCATTAAAGGATCAATAGATTTTTTTTTTTACTGTTTTAGTTGGAGTTTTAATAAAATTAAAATTTCACTGTTTCATTATTAAATTTAGATTTTTTCTTGTTGCTTCTAATAGTTAATGAAGGCTCAACTGAAATGACCATACTGATGCAAAGATTGTTCCCTGTTCTGGTTCATTCACATCCAAATCATTCTCCTCCAGCAGCATTTTACGTGTGATCCTCTCTTTATCTGACAAGGTGTTTTAAAAATTAACTGTAAAATGTACGTATCTGTTTTTCTTATTACAATAAATCCTGCTGAAACTCGTCTATAATTTTGAGTGATGTTTCCCGTATGGTTCGATTCCATTTTCTAGTATCTTCCTGTTTTTTGGGTTTTAAATCATTTATTTGTCTTTAAAAAATTGGGGGGGGGGGGGTGTTAATTGGAAAGAAAACCACCAAGAACACGTTTCATGTTTAGCAGTGCTGCCACACGTATGGTTTGTTTATGTCACCTTGATAACGTGGACTATCTGTACATTCCATAAAAACAATTTCTCTCCCCTGCGTTCCGAACAAACTTTAAAACCACATCTAACCCTGTTGATGTATATACCCTCCACTTCCTCTTCAGGCTCATCCATTTCTCCTGCTGCCGGCCCCGCAGCACTGTCATCTATTGATTCATTCATCTATTCATCTCTTAAAGAAGCTGCTGCACTTTGATTTGTTGTTGAGGAAGTTTCAGCTCAACAGTTTAGATCACATATGTATTTATAAACTGTTTGACTCATAAATTCGGCAATCTGGTAAACTGCTTCATTGTGCTTCTTTTGCTATCTAATTATGAAGTAAAGATCTGATTTTATTATAATCAAAACTGGCACCTCACATGAATTTAGAATCATGTTTTGTTTTTCCCACAAAGGAGGAAGCGATTAAATTACAGCCATTTGTTCTACCGTCAGTCTTCCTGTGGGGTGGCAGCTACCTCATTGGCAAGCATTCTCCAAACAGATCATGCTTTGTCATGAGAGAATAGTGCAGAAAATACATTGATGGGTTTTACTCTGCCTTCATGTTAATGTATTCTAAGTCACTGGGGTGTTATGGTAGTGTGCTACTCTTCATCACTCATCCCCTCTTCATCCTCTCTGTTGCTCCTCATTACGTACCAATATATTTCTCGATCTGCAAAGACAAATAAAACCAGCCAAGCTGTGCCGTGTTCTTGTTGCCAGATTCACTTCCATTGTGGATGGGGCTCACAGTAGGATTATGTCATGATTGCCCAAAACACTCAAACCCTGCAGATTGAAGTGGTGCATTATCATAACCTTGAAAGACCTTCACTGGCAGAGAAAAAAAGAGTCAAGAGGGCCTCTGTGTCATAACTGTGCAGACAGCAGCCCCTATTGATCATGCAGAGAAACAAACAACTACATTACAAAAGAAAAAGACAATGGCTACACACTCTAATAACTATATACTATATACAACTATATGTTTACGGAAATTATATTTTATGTTGTCTATTGATAACAGCTGGCTATACAACCCTGTTCATGATTTGATTAAACAAAGTAATTCAGGATTGATTCCAAATGTACTGCTAATTTATTAGTAGCATGTTAAAAGAAGACATGTTAATGTAATTTTAAAAGACACACCCTATTCTTGCTGGTTTTTTAGAAGACAGTCAGGTCACAGGCCAAATGACAGTCTCATTTACAGCGCCCGACACAAATATTAGCACCATGGTGAAAATCCTTAAAACTCTTAGAATACTGTAAATTCTCCTTTTAACTTCACACTGAAAATTTTAGAAAAAATCCAACCTAATTTGAAAATGTGTATTAAGTGGGGACAAATACCCCAAAAAAAGTAATTGGTGTTATGTCTGATTCATTGATTCATTGATTCATTGTATCAATCAATTTTATACATTTTATTTTGTAAGTATGTCTATTGGTTTTCAGCCTTGGCTCCTTTTCTCAGAATTAATGTATGTTTTATGTATCTCCACGGTTAATTGTATGAGAGCGATACATCAATTTTATGAAGAAATGTCAAAGAGGGAAGAATGTGATTTTGCTGACAAGCAATACACATCTCTATATAAAACAGGGATAATAATAATAATTTCTCACCGGTCAGTAAGTCTACCCATCAGAAGTTATTGGGCAGAGCGACCACTGCCACGTTCAATATAATTGGTCTACAGTTGTGTTGCTGTTCATATTAACAAAGGAAATTGTGTATTTGACAAGCTGCAATGACAGTTTATTTCATGGTACATTGCAGCACAGGAACCTTAAATTAATTAAATATTGAAATAATTATACAGCTTTAACACTGAATACCTTTAAAAAATGTAATTATGATTTTCACATATAATTAACCAATTACATAATTATTTTATTCAATTTAGATTTTTCCCATTTCTATCTACCTAATTTTTGAAATATTTAAATACTCATGAACATTTTTATTCATTTAATGCATTGTGCCTATTGTATAAATAACTATATACTTCCTATTTAATTGTTACATGGGGGCTCTTTTGGCACTCAATCGAGGTCAGGTGAAGGTCTCTTAAAAATTATTAATTTTGTTGTCACATAAAAAATTCGACTACGCTTACAGCTTTTATTTTGAAGGACCACTGCTCGATCCATAACTTCCGTGTATCTTCTTCGTGTTTCTCTTGTGCGGTAGGAGTGTGTTGTGACTACTTCTTCGAAATAAATAACCATGTCTATTGAAGTGGAATCTGCTGAGTAAGTAGTCTGCCGGATAATAGTTAACTTCCATGTGTTTTATGAAACTTTGCAGGATAATAAACGTTTGTTAAATTCTAAAATTTAAGCTGAGGCCTCTCTCATCCCATGCTGTTGAACACCGAGCTACGTTAGCAACCACAGCTAACATGCTAACTGTTTTAACCACTGATATCCTCCTCGTTAGCTGGCCAGGGTAGAATGTTTTGTTCATTAAAGTGCAGGAATGGCTTTTAGACTATTAACCCGTTTTACATTTATAGTAATTAACATGCATCCGCAATTTTGCAAAAGGGAATGAAGCTAAAGTTAGCATCAGTTAGCGTTTCGCTCCTTCAACCATAAATTGTCAAACTTGGACAGGTTTGTAGGTTTTACAGACAATGTCAAGCAACGTCTGCTCAGTTTGGCCTAAATATGTAGACATATTGTTCTGTTATATGATGTGCTCTATAATTCCTTAATGTATCTGTTAAATAGAAATATGCACTTATCTGAAAAGAAATGCTCCTTTAAACTTTGGTTAAATAAACATAAATTCATGCTGGAGACGTTTTGAGGAAGGAGATTCGTTAAGGAAGGATTATTACCGGTGTATATCAGTTTAAAATTGCTACAATTAATGTGCTGAGTTCATGAATCAGTTATCACCGGTATAATTTCTTTCTTCCC
Source organism: Girardinichthys multiradiatus (assembly GCF_021462225.1). Classification (NCBI taxonomy): domain Eukaryota; kingdom Metazoa; phylum Chordata; class Actinopteri; order Cyprinodontiformes; family Goodeidae; genus Girardinichthys; species Girardinichthys multiradiatus. The sequence goes on along the minus strand of NC_061815.1, from coordinate 43,174,054 downwards.
AGCGTGGTCCGTCTGATTATGCAGTATTTGAAGGAAAACAATCTGCACCGAACCCTGGCCACGCTGCAGGAGGAGACAACGGTGTCTCTAAATACAGTGGACAGCATAGAGAGCTTTGTGGCAGACATCAACAGTGGCCACTGGGATACCGTCCTGCAAGCCATCCAGTCCCTCAAGCTACCAGATAAGACCTTGATAGATCTTTATGAACAGGTGAATTTTGGATCAGTTAGTTAGTATTATAATGCTCCTCTTCCATTCTACAGCATCTTTCAGAATGTTCAGAGATATATTGTTTTTAATGGTTCTTGCACATTTTAAACCAATTACAGATGTTCTAATGTTTTAGTGCATCATCTTCAAGTCAGAATTTATCTATTATGCTAAATCTATTTTTGAAAAGGACATATTTTAACTGGGATATCCGTGTGCTGACTAGGTTGTCTTGGAGCTTATTGAGCTTAGAGAGCTTGGTGCTGCCCGTTCGCTCCTCAGACAGACCGATCCCATGATCATGTTGAAACAGACGCAGCCAGAGCGATACATCCACCTGGAGAACCTGCTAGCTCGCTCCTACTTTGATCCCAGAGAGGTGAGTTCATAGTACATGTGCATCAGTATGCAGCATGTTTTTTTTATTCCTGCAGTATTGGATTAGTGTCACTAAATACTAGGGAAAGATTTTCTGTTGCTCTATCCAGCAGTTTGTCATGTCTGTCAAGCCACCTGTTTGTCTACCCATCCATCCATCCACCTGTCCATCTAACCGTCGATCCATAGGCATAGCCATCTTTCTGTTCATCCTTCCACACATCTATCTATCCCTCAAAGCTTCGCTTAACCTGCGGCAACGAGGGGAAATGAAATATTCTCCACCTCGAAAGACCTATCCAGTGTCACTCTGCTCACTCTCCATGTTTCAATATGTCAAAATAAGCTAGCTGCCACTTTCCCTCGTCCTCCTGACCATATCCCCTGCTTAACCCCCTCCACTTGGCCGTGCCCCTCAGAGTCTATTGGCACCACCTACTTTGTTGACATCTTTCAAAATTTGTCTGGGACCAGTTTTATTTACACTTTTACCTCTTTGCCCACTGGCTCCATTTAACCCCGCTCTGCTCCACTCCACTCGGCTCGGCTGTGTGAACGTTTTCATTACTGTTTTTTTCCATACCGGTACCTACTTTTTAGGTCCATGCTCCTGAGCAGGTACGGTTGGTCCCCTACTTATTGGTTTGCTCTAATAAATGTTCAGATATTGTCATATTGTAATTAAGCATGTTTGCTCTTAAATAGAAAGAACCCTGTGCCTTCCTAAAATGCGGCTGTGGTATGGAAAATGGTATCAAATGTCGAGGATTTTTATACTTCTATACACAATATCCATATTTTGGTTTTTTTACATTTATATGTACACTTTAGAAATTGGCCACAAATTGACCGAGTAATCCAGACAATAAACTGCTGGAAAGTGATTAATTCTGCAGCATTTACTTTTTTAACTTATTTGGATGGAATTCTGTCCAGGCTTACCCAGATGGCAGCAGTAAAGAGAAGCGACGCGCGGCCATCGCTCAGGCTCTGGCAGGAGAGGTCAGCGTGGTGCCACCCTCCCGTCTCATGGCTCTGCTGGGACAAGTCAGTAACCTTAAAACCTGTCTGAGCCTTGAAAAGCCTGCCACAGATGAGGCTAATATAAACCATTATTTACTCTTACGCTGACATTTCACAACTCTTAATGTCCTTTCTTCAGTCTCTGAAGTGGCAGCAGCATCAAGGTCTCCTGCCGCCTGGTATGACCATTGACTTGTTCAGGGGTAAAGCGGCTGTGAAAGACGTAGAGGAGGAGCGCTTCCCCACTCAGTTGAGCAGGCATATAAAGGTACCCATGCTGTCTAAAATATGACTTGCAGATTGGGTTACAATGGTCCCCTTACTAATCAAAACTGTTCATTCAACTAAGCTGTGGTGTAAGTTGTTTTTTCCCTCTTTGCAGTTTGGACAGAAATCTCATGTGGAATGTTCTAGATTCTCCCCCGATGGTCAGTATCTGGTCACTGGTTCTGTAGATGGTTTCATTGAAGTCTGGAACTTCACCACTGGAAAAATCAGGAAGGTACAAAAATCTTCAGAATTATAATTCGAACAAACAAAATGTATATTTATGCACCTTCTGCAAAAATAATTTTTTGACTTGATTTAATTTGTCTGTTATCCAGGATCTGAAATATCAGGCTCAAGATAACTTCATGATGATGGATGATGCTGTGCTGTGTATGTGCTTCAGTCGAGATACCGAGATGTTAGCAACAGGAGCCCAGGATGGAAAAATCAAGGTCACTCATCATTCCTATGTTGCATTTTGGGGTCATTTCTGTCATTCTGAGTCATCATTAGATGCTTTGCATACTTGTATGTAGGTGTGGAAGATCCAGAGTGGTCAATGTCTGAGAAGATTTGAGCGTGCCCACAGCAAAGGAGTAACCTGTGTGAGTTTCTGTAAAGACACCAGCCAGCTGCTCAGCGCCTCCTTCGACCAGACCATCAGGTAAACTCTCATCTAAGCTAACCTTTCTCTTCACTCCAAACGCTCAAATGGCATTGTAGTCTTTGTTGAACACACACGCTTAACTTTTCTTTGTTTTTGTTTGGCACAAGAATCCATGGACTGAAATCCGGTAAATCGCTAAAGGAGTTCCGCGGCCACGCCTCGTTCGTCAACGAAGCCACATTTACCCCAGATGGCCATCACATCATCAGTGCTTCCTCAGATGGAACAGTTAAAGTGAGATATTAAAAAAAAAATTATTTTAGGTTTCTACAAACTAGGGAAAATTGAAAGATTTAATTTGGTTTTCCTGGTCTGTATATTTATGGACAGAGAAAATATGGGATAGAAAATACAGAAGAAGTTATGGTGGTGGAATTGGACCCACTACTTTGTGATCGTGTGAGCGCTGTTGAAATATAATCCATAAGTCCTTAGTAAACCAAAAAAAAAAAATGGGCTAAAAAGCACTGAGAACTTGAGTCTGAAAAGCATGGCAGGTTTTCTCTTGAACTTAACTGGATCTAACCTGCATCATCCACTCCACCTCCTCCATATTGTCATACTTTTCCTTGTTTTTCTGTTTGTTTGTTGTTGTGTTTTGTTTTTTCTGTTTTTATTTTTAGGTGTGGAACGTGAAGACCACAGAGTGCACCAGCACTTTCAAGCCTCTTGGCGCATCAGCTGGAACAGACATCACAGTCAACAACGTCCTTCTGCTGCCCAAGAACCCAGAACATATTGTAGTGTGTAACCGCTCCAATACAGTGGTCATCATGAACATGCAGGGACAGGTCTGTCAAGAGTTTTAAATATGTAATTATATTTTTAGTTGTGTTTTTACATGTGAGCAGTTTAGCTTATTTGTCTGAAAACAGATCGTGAGGAGCTTCAGCTCCGGTAAGAGGGAAGGCGGTGACTTTGTGTGCTGCTCTCTGTCGCCCCGCGGCGAGTGGATCTACTGCGTAGGTGAAGACTTTGTGCTGTACTGCTTCAGCACCGTCACAGGCAAACTGGAGAGAACGCTGACGGTACGATGCTGCACGCAAACACAGATCAAAGAGTCCAAAAATATCACAACACATCCCCTCCACAGTTTCTGGTGCTACTTCTGTCAGGCAAATATTCAAACAGGTACTGATGGTGAGAGTTTATCCTGCAGGATGCAAACACATACTGATTAATGCTCTAGGTTGAACTATAATTATTCATTTTCTGAATGAATCTTATTGTTCTTTAGTGGTTGCCTAAATGTTTGACTTTTTCCAACTTGTTTTTTAGGTAGTTTTAACAATAGAGTTAAATGTGCGCGGGAACCCTGGTATATTTCTGTTTTTAGGATCTGTGTATATCTAGAACTGCGTTGCACTCATCAGAACACCTTTATGCTTTTTTATGTTCTGTATAGAAGGTGCAGATAGTTTCTGTAGCTTTTTTTTATCAGCTCCGTCAATTCTTGATTTTATCATTTTAGATGAAGCTTTCTTTTGATTCTTCAATTACTGACTGAAAAACCACAGATCTATGGATTCTCAAACACCTTGAAAGGTTTCTTGGATAAATATTAGCCAGGTGATAACCGAACAGGGGATATCAGGACCAGCGTTCACTTCCTCACTCCCCACAGTCATCAGTGAGTCTTGGCTTCCCATCACGTACTCGCTGGTTTACCAATATTTTGTCTTACTACTGCTGATTGATATTGACCAGTGCAGACTGGGAAACACCCTATTAGAGCTGTCATTTTGGAGATCATCTGATCCAGTCACCAAGCCAGTTCTTGTCAAACTGGCTCAAATCTTTATTCCTTCTCATTTATCCTGTTTCACATCATTTTGAGGACAAAATGTTCAGTTTCTGCCTAATATACCCCATTCATTTACAGGTGCCAATGCGAAGAGGTAATTGGTGTTACACTCTTCACCTGTCATAATGTTTTGCCTGTTCAGTATATAACGAAAATGGATAAAATCTTGATGTCTTTTCACATCTTCTATCCATCTTTTAGGGCACTCATCCAAAACCTGACTACTGCTTAAGTGAAATGAAAAATATGTTGGAGCCCTGCTGTGCCTTTTTGCCATATTGAGGTTCTGCTCTAAGGGAAGTGGCTGAAATCTTCTAGTTGTTCTCATCCTGCTGCTGTCTTCTTCAGGTCCACGAGAAGGATGTGATTGGAATTGCCCACCACCCCCACCAGAACCTGATCGCCACCTACAGCGAGGATGGCCTGCTGAAACTCTGGAGACCTTGAACCATCTTTAGGAGAGGGACCTGGACATTCCCAATCTTCCCATTTCGTTTTGTTTTTGTAATTTCTTTGCTCTGGTCAATCCTTCCCAGATTCAAATGGACTTCAAACAGATGTACAAGAGAACCAGCAGTCTTTCACACTCAGAATAATAGAAATGTGGTTAATTAAAAACAGAGTGTACAGTTTTTTAAGTTGTTTTTGTATCATTAAAATTTGGCAGCTTATGTCATTTTATTGTAGTAGTAGTAGTGGGACTTGAGTTCTTTTAGACAAAGACATGTTTTAAAGTTTTTCAGTTGATGTCACATTTAAATAACATCTACCAATATAATATGTATCTGAGTCAAGCAGCGTTTGCTTTAATGAGATGCAGATTATACATTTGTCAGCAAAGGTACCGAGATATTACGGAAACTAGAAATAACACCTTCAGTTGTAGGGAAATGTTCTCCCAAAATCAAACAAAAACTCCTGGTTTTTACATTTTCACTTTCTGTTAAACTAAAAAGATCCCATTGGTCTCTGCCCGAGCTTAAACGGCCTTTACTTTTCTGGATTAACAAGTTGGCTTGTTAGAGAAATGGACTTTAGTCTTGTTTTAAAAATCCCACACTTTTGAAAATATTTTCCAGTAAAAAAAATTGGTCTTTTTATTCTTTATCTTTAAGAAGACTTCTGTCTTCTGTTTTATTGTCCCACGTTTGGTAACAGCTGGACAGGAGCTCCTCACATTAAAATAGGTTTTAATCCCTTAAACTCAAGAGATGATAGTAAGAAGGCTTGCTCAGTGTGGAGAAATGTGAAGGTTTTCATATGTATTTAGGAAATTTCTTCAAAATTTGATGAGATGAGGTCTTAAAAATCTACTGAAACTACAAATGTCACATGTAACATTTTTCTGTCTGTGCCATTAAAACCATCTAAGCTGAACAGTAAAATGTGTGACTGGTGAATAATCAACGCAGAACTGGAAGAGAGGGCTCTAACATTTATTTTGGTCAAGTATTAAATCATTTTTAAAGCTTTGAATGAGCCTGTAAAGCATGTTTAAACTTTCTAAGTCAGGCTTTGCCCCGTGTTTGCCTGGAAAAAAAAGGGACTCCACATTCATGAAGAGGAGGTGGAATTTAAACCCAAAACAAACCGGTCCACTGATTCTTAATGCAGCTGCTGTCCAGAGACCAGTGTCAAGCTTTTCAGCAGAAGCTTCAAAATAAAAGCCTGAGTTTGAGCAAACGCGTTTGTCTTCAAGCTTTTAATGTTTTTAAAAGCCATTTGAACTTTATCTGAACCAAAATTTAAGCACTGTGAGTCATTTTTGGATTTTTACTCTTTTTGAAGAGAAATGGCTTTGGTACGCATAAAACTACACCTTTTATGATTGATAGATGGCTAGTCTGTACCAGGTAAAATAATTAGTGTACTGAGCTTTATTTATTGACTAAACTCAAGTTTTCTCCTAAAAAAATAAAACAATGGAAAGGGTATTTTTATAAGTGTATTAAATTTTAAATTATATATTTTGACATATTTTACAAATTTGGCCACATTGCTTGGATTTCATTTCCTGTGAAAGCAAGTTTATTCCAAATAATATACCTCTCAAGGAGATCTTTTGGTCTGGTATGTAAAAGGAAACCGTTTCTATTGATGGCAGCTTGACAGTCGCAGAGCTCCGGGTCAGGAAGGTTGGATGAGTGTTCAGTGTGTGAGGGGTTTCCACTGGAGAGGCTTACTATGGCAGGATTTCTTCCCATCACTCTGCTGTTATTTTCAGCTTGTGGCTTCTTTGCCCCTGTTTCTAGCCACTTGGCTGGTTTCACATCAACAGTCAAACCTTCTGTGGTCTCAGGTGAAGATCTTACCACAAAGAGATTTTTTTTTGCAAGGATGTCCAATGCCACAGAGGTTCCCACCACAGAATTCACAACCAGTTACAGAAAGTCAACAGCTGAAACCACTACAGAGCGCCTGACTGGGAAGGAAGGTCGGAAACTTGTGAGAAAAGTCCCCGAAATGGAAAAAGAAGAAGAAGGACCTGTGGAATTAGGTGAGATCTAATCAGATGGTTTTATCTGAACAAACTTTTCTTAGTGCATTTGAATCTGTCTTCAAATACAACGTGTGACTGCTACCGACCATGTGTTTATTGTTTCTTTGCAATATATTTGCATTAAATATGCACCTCAACAAAAAGCATTTTTACCACTGTGGTAGTAAATGTTATCGCTCCAAATGTGATGTACATACATGAGAGTAACCAAAATACAAATGTTTTGCATGCTTTTCATCTAAACTGGGAGGCAACACACCTTTACAAACTCAAGAGGTTAAGAGGTTCAGGAAAAAGATCCATTATGAATTCCTTGTTAAATTCTGAGTCACTGATCAGCCTTGATTAGAACTTCAGCCTTATGAAGCTGTCAGTGAAAGAGTATAAAGAGCAGGCCTTTTTGCATTTCTGTTGTCAGTGTTTGAGCGATGGGGGTAGGAGGATTGCCTCTCCACTGTATGCAGTGAGACTTTGCAGCAACATGTTTAATGCTGATGAAACCCAGATGTCTTGGTAATGACTGAGGTCAGTTAAACATGGGGAAAAAACACACATTTTGTACCAGTTGTTTGGAGTCTGAGGTGGCCATGAAAAAAGGCTGATTCTTTTGTCTGGTTTACAATTTCTTTTTCTGATTTGACCAAATATATGGATCATTGTGCTGAAAAGACCCAATGATGCTATCCTAGTATTTCAAAGAGTGTATGATACATTAGACTCCAACAACCTTTACTAGACCTTTGTTACTCCGGATCCATGATGCTGGATCCGGAGTAAAACTTAATAGCGGGCAGCTGCTGTTTTGTACATTAATCAGTTTTTACACAGGACCCACCAGGCATGTTTGTTTTGAAAAAGCACATTGCAGCATTTAAATTTCCTAAAGAAAAACCTAATAACAAGCAATTCAGGTAGTTTAGAGCAAGCAGTTGCATAAAGTACCCCATCAACTCATCAAAATGTATTATAACAGACAATGTAAAAAATTCAGTCAGTCAGTCATTTTCTACCACTTATTCCATAGTGGGTCGCGGGGGAGCTGGTGCTTATCTCCAGCAGTCTATGGGCAGGAGGCAGGGTACACCCTGGACAGGTCGCCAGTCCATCACAGGGCAACACACAAACAACACACTCATTCATACACCTAAGGGCAATTTAGAGTGACCAATTAACCTATGTAAAAAATTAATAGCTTTAAATGAAAACTGTTTAACCTTTGTGTGTTGTTGTTTTTTTAGGGTGTATTGTACAAATCTAATGGGGAAAATTTGCCTGTTTTGCCTTTTTTATAGCAAAAAGGTCCTCAAGGAGCCTTAAGGTAGCAAAGAGGCTTAAAAATGTTCTGAAGAAACCAAAATTCTTTCCCAAGAAGCCAAAGATTACTAAAACACCAAAACCACAAATCAAAAAGGTTGCACGTCACCAGTCAGCTGCCACAGAAACTGCCCCACGTATGTATGTAGAATAGCCCTGAAATATACAGTATGCCAATCAGACATGGACCAAGTTTTGGTGACAAATATGTTTTGCTGCTTTTCTCAAGTGGGCTTTACTTTCATGCTAATTAAGCTTAAGTCATAGATAGTTTTATGTAATAAAAGTTTATAATCACCTGATAATCAAACTGACCTGGACTCAAAGTTATCAACAAACTCACACCAGAAAGCAGCAAATGAGCAACTTGTGAAAGAAAGTGTGAAATGACTCATTTCTTTAAGGGCATATATCATCACTTTCACAACCTTTTATTTTCATCGGTGTTCAAAATTGTCCCTTTGTACCGTTATGTTTTAAGTGAGAAATGTGTAAGAAAGCATGAAAGAAAAAAAGGCAGCTGAGAGCACTGCTGAAAATTGCTAGTGATAATGTCACTTCTTGAACAGCCAGTCATAAAATAATGATCACCCAAGACCAATTTAGTGATAGCAAAACTTTCAGCTTGAATTTGAGTTCATGTTGATTGGGGGAGGAGGACGAGAAAGTCAGGAAGATGTTGTTTGACTGCAAAAGCTAAGAGACCTTACAAACCAGCACCCTATAGAGGGACTGTGGTGAGCCAAGTCTGACTGTAATTCACTACAGAAACAAAGGATTGCTTGTGACGAAAACTGTCATTTAGGAGACAGAAATTCTGGCAACATTCAGATTGATTTGGTAAATTCTGCTCCAGTTCTGACCAGCATTATTAATCTAATACCCATAGGCGTCAGCACTACCATTTTTCCAAATAACTGTGTCACCAGAATACTTTTTATTACAGAGCCACGAAATCCATCTGTGTTTTACTAATGAGGGTTAAAATGCAGTACTGGAATGTAGTTGTAATGACGTTATTCAAAGGACACTGTCACAGCATTAAAACCTGTCAGTTTTGTCTCAGCATATCGTTTGGCTGTAAAGGCTCTCGTCAGAAGGCATCTGAAGTCAAACATTTTGCCCTTAATTTGGCTCAGACACAGCAGAAAATTTCCTGCATTGATGATCTTTGTAGTAAGAGTACTCACCCCATTCTTTATCAGTGTTGTCAATGAGCGACGACACTTCTGTTTGACATATTCCCAAAATTCAAAAAACATTTGCAGTTTTATTTCAATGAACGATTTCTAGACTTTGCTATTAGCTGCTAAGTTCATCCATGTATGGCAGGCATTTCCTGTTTTCTTGGGCATAACTCAAAAGGCTCTTTGTCAGAAAACCACGTTTTCATATTACTTATCTGCTTTGTTAGGTTTCATGGCTCTAAACTATGCTCTAAAATATGATCATATATGCCCTTTACCTAATAATTGTGACTTTAACCCTCACTGCAGGACTGATATGAGACATACTGTATATGGTAACTTGTTAATGTCATTTGTTTGGACTAAACCTGCTGTTTTAAGTTTAAACAGCATTATTCTGGCACTAACAAACCTCAAAGCTGATTCTGAAAGAGGAAAACTTGGCACAAAGTAGATGGATCAGCTGATGTATGCACCTCTCTCTCTTGTGTAAGATCTTTGCTTGTTTATTTCTATTTTTAAAGGGCATCACTTGTTAGATGATGTTTGAGTCGCACATGTTTTTGGTTTCCCCTTTTGTCCAGTTTCCCCAATTTTTTGGGTGTAATCAGCTATTTATGACTCACTTTATTAGTGCAAACCTTAATTACATTATAATATTAGGAAAACTTTTAATTTTGACAATATTTGTGGATAATTGGAAGACGGTCTTATGCACCACCTCAGTGTTTGTGTTAATGCATAAACGAGAAACTTAATGTGAAACTACGCTGAGAGAAAGACAAGAAAAACATCTGTTTAGGAAGTGGAAAATGAATCACGCTATTTATTACCCTATAAAGATGTCAGGAAAAGGGGGGATAACTGGTTTCTTTCTGCTAACTAGTATTCAAAAGCTTGTACTATTAACACAATTTTGCTTATTTATTTTGCTGTATTTCTCAAGTTAATCAGTTAAGTTGTGAACTGCTTCAGTGAAGTAATATTTTTTCTGCCAAGTTTATTTGGCTCAGCTTCAGTGGTTTCAGTAGATATTTGTGGTTTGGCAAAAATCCAGAGGTCAGCAGCACCAAACAGTCATTTTTAGTCACAAGAGGCTGAAGAGATCCCACAGGACTACAGGGCAAAATGGAGACAGGGTTTTAGCAGTCATTTCCACGGTTTCGGCACTTTAGCCTGACACTTTTTAGCAGCTAGGGGACCTCCCTGGCAGGAATAGACCGTGCCAGCTGAGCTGAATTCTGTAGACCATGAAAAGTCTGTCTGAGGTTTCAGTGCAGCAGCAAAAGATGCTGAAAGGCCTAAAAAATGTCACAAGCTCAGTAATTTTTCTACTTTCTCCCTATTTTTTGGGTCAATCTGGAAAGGTGTGTGTGTAAAAATATAGCCTAGCAGATAAGCTGAGCATATAGGAACATATGTTTCCCAAACATTTAATTAACTTTAGATTTTGTGAACACCACAAGATAAATTTGCTTACTTAGTCGTGCCCTATCAAATTTTTATCAGATCAGCTTGTTAAACCCTTTTTTGATAGTCAATAAATACTGCTGGCATAAAATTAGGGCATAGTTCCTGGAAGCTTTGCATCCACCTACTCTCCTACTATTTCTTCTTATGTCTTGGTAAGAAGACACATTTTACATTGAAATGATGCATAAAGATCTGTTGACTGTGTCAGAATGTCCTCCTCTGGGTCTGGAGTCACTGAGGGTGAAAGACACTCAGCTGAGTGCTTCATCCTACAAGCGACGAGGCCTGGGACCTCACCGTGGCCGACTTAACATCCAGGTAAACGTTACATTTGTTCAATCTTCTACCTACAGATTTGACCCTGTTAAAGCTTTAATTGGGGTGCGTTTGTTGCAGTCTGGAATAAAGGATGGGGATATCTATGATGGGGCCTGGTGTGCTCAATACAAAGACAAGAGCCAATGGCTGGAAGTTGATGCCCAAAAGTTGACCCGGTTTATTGGGGTCGTCCTTCAGGGACGCAACTCCATCTGGAGGTCAGTGCGGGTATAAAAAATAAATGAAGAAGATGGAGATCAGGGAGTTTTTACCGGAAAGGCATTTTTTTTTTTTTTTTACTTCTTTTATGGTGTGGGCTCCATTTAATACATTTGAAATACATTAAAGTCTTAAATGTCAAAGCATTTTAATTTTACATATCTCTGTCTTGTTTAATTTTTCTGAAGCCCAGATAACTTCTCGATGGAACCTCCAAATATGAAAATGTTTTTTGTATGTTTTGACTCCTGCTCCTTTGCAAAGTTTCAGTGCGTAACACTTGAATACCTTGGCTTTACGGATTTGTTTTGCTTGCATGCAGTTGGGATATGGTGCATACGTACAAAGTTCAGTTCAGTAACGACACACTGCGCTGGAAGCCTTGCATGAATGGGAGCAAAGAGGCTGTGAGTGAACATCTGATTTATTAAAAGCTCTTCCGTCTTCCACATGCCAACAACACTCAGCCCACCTCCTTCTGCTGCAGATATTTGAAGGAAACCAAGACACAGAAACTCCCGTTCTTGCCCTTTTTGACACTCCCACAGTGGCACGCTACATTCGGATCAACCCGCAGACGTGGTATCAGAATGGGACAGAGGGAGACATCTGCCTCAGGGCTGAGGTGTTGGGATGCACACTACCTGGTACAAGAAAAGAAACAGTGGAAAACATTTTTTTATTTTGAATGAACTCCTTCTGTGTTTGGTTTTCAGTACAGTAGCTTGCAAAAGTATTATTTTGTATTCAAAAGTATTTTGTCACATTAGAGCCTCCGACATATAGAATACTTCAGAGGCACATTGCTGTAAAGTGGGAGGAAAATGATTCATGGGTTTTAAAAAGTTTCGCAAATAAAAATCTGAAAAGCGGGCATCTTTAGCCCATAATTAGAACCACCTTTTCCTGCAATTAAAGCTAAATTGGTGTTTGTCTCAGTCACATAAGATGGAGGCATCTGTTCACATCAATTTTCAATTCTTGCAAAATATTCTTAATTATATTTACATCAAGGCCATTCTAGCTTCATACATAATGAAGTTTGTGGCTATTATTTAACAAAAAGTAAAAAGGTTAAAAAGCACTGTACCTGTCTTCTTTCCCTTTCCACAGATCCTAGTAATGTCTACACATGGCAGACAGAACCAACAGAGTCAAAAGACAAACTGGACTTCAGGCACCACAACTATAAGGAAATGAGGAAGGTAGAAAGAGCACAAAAACGTGTCCAGTAATTATAGATACAGTAAAAACTTTATTCAGTTACCTCCACTCTGCTGCTGGCTGACGTTCCTGCCCGTGCTTTAGTACAATCAGAAAGTTTATGTGAGTTTGGCCAAAAAGAAAATATCACAGGAGTATTTTTTTACTAGTTCAATATCTTGACTTCGCTGGTGTTAACAGACAAAATCTGAAACCAGGAGCAAAACAGATCCACATCTCCTGATTTGTGGCAAAACTCATGCAAACTACACATACCTTTGACATGAGTAACATTGGGTCATTTTAGTCATTTATTTCTTTGTGTGTGGTTTGACAATTTTTTGGGTTTCTGCCAAATAAAAGCAGAAAATTTGCCCAAATCTGTCCTTTGAAACATGAAGTTGCCAGATGTTATGAGGAGGAGTGTGCTGGTGCAAACACTCACCCCATTAGAAAACCTCAATAAGATACATTAAAAATAGAGAACAACAAACAAAGAGGTATAAAAATGATGGCAATCCTAAAGTGACATGTTACATTTAGTTTCTTGAGATGCTGGTTATGTGATTTTTGGAGGGGTGGGCAGGGAGGACACAGAATTTAGTTCAGTGATGAGTAATGGGTAAAAACTATTCCTGAGTATGACAGTGTGTGTCTTTAGAGACTTGTAGGGTCTGCCGGAGGGTAGCAGGGTCAACAAATGGTGAAAAGGATGTGTACGGTCTTTCACAATGTTGCAGGCCCTATTGCGACCTGGTAAATGTGCTCCAGAGGTGGTAGAAGATGTTCTAAGCTGTTTTAACCACCGACTGGAAAGCTGTTCTGTCAGCTGTTGAACAGTTCTTAAACCAGACAGTAATGCAGTATGTTACTACACTTTATACCCCTGCTTGGTAGAAGGACTCCATATAAGGTTAATACAAGGTTTCTGATAAGCATATAACTCCTAAGGCATAAGAGGATTTACTGTGGCTAAGAGACCAAAAGTGCAAATGTAAAAAGTGGATAAAGAAGGATACAACTAATACCTATAACTCAGAAATGCCCAAATGGCATTTTGCTTTCTATCAGTTAAATTTAAAATTATTTTGTTTGTTTTCCAGTTGATGAAGTCTGTGCATGATAAGTGCCCCGACATCACCCGCATCTACAGCATCGGGAAGAGCTACAAGGATCTAAAGCTCTATGTCATGGAGATCTCAGACAATCCTGGAAAACATGAACTTGGTGAGTTTACAGGGAAGAAAGACATGCCCAGTGGGTAAAATAAAAGTTTTTTTCCAAATTTTACTTCAGATTCTCTAAAATCTTGGTCAATCCAGTTTGGCATTTTGTCAGTTAAAGTCAAGTCATTTATATTGCAGAGTTCATCTTCGCAAACGTTAGAGCACACAACTCCTCTCTGATCATCCATCTCTTCATCGTCTATCCCTGTTTCTTTGTGCAGGGTAACAGGGGAGCTGGTGTCTATTGCCAGCGGTCTTTGGGCGAGGGGCGGGGTACACCCTTGACAGGTCACCTGTCCATCACAGTGCAACACTTCCATTGATTTTCAGTCATTTTCAACCCTTTCTATGCCCTAACCCTGACAATAACCCTAAACCTAACCATTACCAGTGCTTACCTAACCCTAACCTTAACCTAAAGTCAATTCACACCTTAGTCCTAAACCTAACCGTTAGCAAAATAGGTCGTGAGGACCAGCAAAATGTCCTCACTTTGGTACAAATGGTCCTCAATTTGATGGTGAAATCGGGAAAATGGTTCTCACTGTGATGCCAAGACAGGAACACACACACACAGACACACACACACACACACACACACACACACACACACACACACACACACACACCTAACAGTCTTTGGACTGTTGGAGGAAATCAGAGTACCTGACTTCTCCACGCATGCGCAGGGAGAATATGCAAACTCCAGAAACTGCAGAAAGACCCCAGGCTGGGATTTGAACCTTCTCGCTGTCCCACTGTGTTGCCTCCTTTCTGATTAGATTAAATGAATCATGGAGAAACATTCACAGAGCACCCTAAAGGGTCTGAAGTGAACCTCTAAATCAACTGCTGCATCTCATCAACAGAAAGTCAAGCACAGTGGTAAACCTAAAGCTGCTCTCACTGGGGTTCCTATGTTTGGTCCAAGATGTACAAATGTTTTCTTTGGCCCATTTAGCTCAGCCCACATAGCAGCAGAGGGGATACATTTTTCCAACAAAACACACGGCAGAGAGGGGATCAGTCGAGTTGAGGGAGGCTGATTAAACACTCAGTCTTTAAATACATACGTTTTGTTTAATTTTTAGATTTTAAAATTTTCAGTGGGACAAGATAGTGAGAAAAACCTGCTACAGAATCTCAGCTTGCTGAAGGTGATCGCAAAATGTATTTCAAATAAAACAGCACACTGTGGTATGTGCAGGCAGTTTGTATTATTTGGAGGTAAATCTGTTTCTTTTACATGCAAGAAACAGACCTTAATAATCTAAGAGAACACATTTCATTTTTATAGAAAATGATTCCTTATTTACTCTGACAAAAAGCTACTTTAGCATTTAAAAAATAATGAGCTTGTTTCAAGTGGTCCCTTCAATCTATTGTTTTGCACCCTGAAATATTTTCTGCTTTGGCTTGAATTCTGCTCCTTGTTCTCAGTTGTGTCAAACTCCTTTCATTTTCAGATGATTGACAGAACAGAGCTCTGTGAGATCTTCAAAGCTTGGTATATTGTTGTATCACCCAACCTTCTTTGCCACGTTATCCCTGACCTGTCTGCTGTGTACATAAAGAACTTAGATGTGGCTTTACTTACAGAAAATTATTTAACAAAAACCTCTTTTTGTAATAATACACCTTGCATATTTACTACATAACTGGACACCTTATAGATAAGCAAAGACTACAATTAGCCAGTAGTGTTAGAGTAGCGATGAAATGATCCCCTGCTCTTTGTTTTAAGGAGGATGTGTGAGGTTTCCTAGATACTTGGCAGTGCGCTGTACGCATGCATGGGAAACCAGTTAAAGGCACACTTATCTGTGCAATACGGCTTTGAAAACCTTAAAAAGGACGTTAACCTTCTAAATTTGAGAAACATAATAAAAAATGTAGCTCTTTAGTCCATTCTTCTGATTTATAAACTGATTTATAAAAATAAAAATCAGCATTCTGCAAAATATCAAAAGCATCATTCTGCATGGCATGTATGTTTTGGCACTCCCTGCAGGAGAACCAGAGTTCCGGTACGTTGCAGGGATGCATGGGAATGAGGTGCTGGGTCGAGAGCTTCTGCTCAACCTGATGCAGTACATGTGCCAAGAGTATAAACGAGGAAACCAGAGGATCGTCCACCTGGTCAAAGAGACTCGCATCCACCTCCTGCCCTCCATGAACCCTGACGGATACGAGATGGCCTCTAAGAAGGTTCCAGAAAATAGCATCTAACATCCTATTCTGAGCTCAAAAAGAGGTTTAAGCGGAACCAAACCATTTTCCTTCATCCACAGGGCTCCGAGTTGGCAGGCTGGGCTCTGGGGCGCTACAGCTACGAAGGCATCGACATGAACCACAACTTTGCTGATCTCAACTCAGTGATGTGGACCGCCATCGAGCTGGAGACAGACCGGTCCAAACTCATCAACCACTACTTCCCCATCCCTGAACAGTACACATCTGAGGAGGCTTTTGTAAGACATACAGATGGCTTGTTTTTTTTTTTTTCAAAATCAGCAGAATTTCATCCAGTTGGTCTAAACAAACTTGCAAAACATTGCACATAAAATTCAACCTTAAGTTAAAGTTAAGATTAAATAGATGAGTTTCCCGATGCTGGTACCAACACACTAGGCCTGGCTTATAAGCATCTTCAGAACTTGATGAGGTGTTGAGATAATGCATTTCTTTAAGTTACCAACACTGATATAAAATCTTAGTTAGGGCTCTAACTAATGATTATATTGCTAATTAATTCATCTGTCAGCAATTGGTTTGATTAATCAATCAATAATCAGATAGCAAAAAGTGCTTGCTAGATTTTTTTACAGAGTCTGAACCAGGAAAAGCTAAAACTATGCCACTTGAGGAGTTCTGGATAGAGGATATTTACAGACAAAGGTTTTTCATCTTAAATGCAAAATGTATATATTTTTTGTACAATTTTGGCCTAATTACTGCTCTGAATGGATTGTTCCTTCAGCAAATGACATTTTAGTGTCTGTATACGCCAGTTAGCGGTTATTCTATTGCTAAATTAGTTGAAGATTATTTAAATAATCAATTAATCCAATCAATTGTTTCAGCCCTAACCTTATTAGATATATTACATTAAGCGATGTAGGCTGCATACCCAGGCTGCAGTACTAGCATGCAGTCGCTGAAAATCTTTCTGACTCAACTTTTCTCTCTTTAATATTAGGTTGCACCTGAGACCCGAGCTGTGATCAGCTGGATGCAGAACATCCCGTTCGTTCTGGGTGCAAACCTCCATGGAGGAGAGCTCGTCATTACCTACCCATATGACATGACCAGGGACTGGGCACCTCGCGAACACACGCCCACCCCTGATGAGGCCTTCTTCCGCTGGCTTGCTGCAGCGTATGCCAGCACCAATCAGGTCACTCTCACGTCTTACAACTAGAATCAACATCTTCAGGCAAGTGTTTGAGCAAGGTTAATGTTTCTGTCATTTGATCTAACCAGGTGATGTCCAACCCAGACCGGAGGCCGTGCCACAACAAGGACTTCCTCAGATACAACAACATCATCAATGGGGCCGACTGGCACAACGTACCTGGAAGTAAGAACCCATGTTTGAGTTTGATTCAAAGATAAAATCCATCGACAGATGGGTAGAGTAGCCAAAAATTGTACTTTAGTTAGAGTAGCAGTACTTTAGTATATTTTTACTCAAGTACAAATAAAAAGAAGTCACCCCAAAAAAATTACTCAAGAGTAAAACAGGAACTTTTTAATCATAACCTCTGATTTAAATCATAAAAATAAAGTTTTTAAAGAATAAAATAAAAAATTTGTAAAAAAAGAATTAACATTATTATAAAACAATGCCCTGTGATGGACTGGTAACCTGTCCGGGATGTACCCTGCCTCTCGCCCAGTGTCCACTGGAGGTAGGCTCCAGTCTGGTGCATTTTTGGTTACATGTTTATTTCTTATTCAGAGAAGTAATTAGAGATGGGCACAGTAGACAGAAGGTGTATTCAGGAAAGAGTAGCTTTACCTCATAATAATATTACTCATGGAGAAATAAAAATACAAAAAATCTTGCAAGAAAACTACTCCTAGAGATGCACTTATTTTGAAAAAGTCACAAAAATTAATGTATCTAGTAACTACAGTTATCCTGCAGGTAAACAAAATAAAAGTCTTGGAGAAAAACTTGGTAACATTCAGCAAAATAAAATCAGCTCCACAACGAAAACTGCAGCTTTTGGTAAAGATCAGGAGAGAATACTAGCAAAGCAGTCAAGATCTCTGGGTCTGACGTATGAAGTAAATTTTTAAGACATGATATTAATAACTGGAAGATTTGGAAAGCCAGAGTTTGGTTGGTAATATCAAAGATTTAACAAAACAGTTGCTGCTTTTACTTAGTTTTATTCTAGTTTTACACCAAAGTCACAGAAGCTTAATTGAAACTTACAATAGAAGATAATTAAACTTTTCTTTTGAAATGTTTTGTAAATGCGTATTTCTATTTCTCAATGTCACTAACTACAGGTAAAGGGTGCATTACTTGTTCTGACACTTTGTGATGATGTTCTGTCAGAGAGAACTGACTGTGCGACCCAAGCTAAAAAACCTTTAGATTAGAAAATAAAACTGCTGAAACATCTTTGTTTGCTCTTTCAGGTATGAATGATTTCAGCTACCTGCACACCAACTGCTTCGAGTTGACCATGGAGCTATCCTGCGATAAGTTTCCTCACGCCAGCGAACTTCCCATCGAGTGGGAGAACAACAGAGAGTCTCTGCTGGTCTACATGGAGCAGGTCAGAAAGGACATATATCACTCATTTTTGGTTATTTTTGTCTTTGCTTTATTTTCTTGTTCATCCTTTCCAGGATATTCCTAAAATACAAACTGTACATTTAACAGGGGAGTTATTACAATGCTACTACAACCATAGCACTGAGTGTCTGGTGGGCTGTTTTGAAACATTAGTGTACGTTTTTATCAATCGTGGTTGAATAACTCGAGAATGGAGCCTAATAAGAGCCATAAAGTTTGCTAATTTCAAACTAATAAAGGAAACGTTTTAAAGAAGATATGATCTAAAACAAACAAAAAAAAAAATGTATTCAAAAAAGAAAAAAAATCTGAAAGTGACATAATAAAGTTGAAATAAAAAAATGAAAAAGTAACATTTAAAATTTTTAAAACTATTAGTAAGAAACTGCACTGATTCAATTCTGAAAACAAATCAAAAGAAATTTAAACACAGTTTTCAAAGGTTAAAATCAGAACTTGACATTAAGTTTTTAAGTTTCAAATGAGCAAATTTCTTACCCTTATTAGACCCGTTCAACGCATTACTGTCATGTCTAACAAATATTTATGGCCGGGCTGCAGCTGTGGTGTGAAGGGGGGGGGGGTCCTACAGTTAAATGTCTCACTACATCCTGTCTAAAACAAACTGTGAATAGAAAGCAGTTAGGTGAAGAAACTTTCCGTGGTCAATAATGTATGTAAGACACTTTTGGTACTGAAATCCTGTTTTTGCTTAGACTAAACTTAAACATTTTAAGAACACATAATGTATGTATCTTCTCCTTCATTATGAATCTGCTGAATAAAACCAGGCCGTACTGATGGAACATAAACTTACTCCACATTTTTATCATCATGATTGATTCTGACTAATCTATACCCAATCAGGTTCTGATTCTGTGTTTACAAAACAAACCCAGAGTAAAAAGTTAGCAAGCAGTTGGATTTGATAGTTTTGGTGTAAACAGGGCATTAATAGCACATGTATCTCTTTTCAAGCTAGACTGAAGGGAGCATGTTCTGTTTTGAATGTGTACCTAAAATGCTCTGACCTGTTAGTTTTCTCCATATCTCAAGTACAGGAAAAAAAAAAAAAAAAAGAGTATAGATTCATATGTTGATTTTACAATTGATTTTACTGTTTAACAGCATGTTGTTTTGGGACTTCAGCCTGCAGAAAACTGTAAATCTCTCATTATGAATGTTCAGGTCCATCGTGGAATTAAGGGTGTGATCCGGGACAAAGACACCAAAGCAGGAATAGCGGACGCCATTATCAAAGTTGAAGACATCGACCATCATATCAGATCAGGTGCAGTTTCATTTTAAATACAGCGCCCCCCAGAGTCAGTACAGTTGGTACCCCTGGTATGCTAGCAGGCCAGCAATAAGGTGTCTCCTCTGACATTTCACAAGGTTGGAGCATAGAGAGAAACATAATCTCTTTAGTTCAGACTCAAGAGTCCTGGGTCTGTACTTATGCTCTCTCTCGTTCAACAAACACCACGGGGTTTTTTTTCCTTTTTGTGTTTTCCTTATTATTTTCAAAGTTGCATTACAATCACTGCACTTGACAAAAAGCAGAGTGGGCATAAATAATAGCCTGTGTTTCACATCCTCCTCAAGTTCAAATATACCAAATTAAGAGTTAATTTATAATAGAGAAAGAACAAGAAACAAAACATTCATGATAGAAATGCCAATCATAAAATAATATATAACATGATACCAAACTTACAATGTCCATCATCCACCTTCATCACATTAATTAAACAGATACAAAGTAATCAGAGACCCCTTGGCTTTTTTTAAAAATAAAAGATACCCTGATATTCAAAGAGCTCATTATGTCATGAAACTCAACAAGGTTCCCAAGGCCTTTGGAGGAGAAACAGGCCCACAGCATTACACATCCTCCACTGTACTGAACAGTCAGCATAAGCTGCTTTTCTGAGCTACAAGCCAACCACAAGCTTGCTGTCAAAAAGCTCAATCTAACCTCGCCTGACCAGAGTACATGACATTTTACAACCACAGTAAAAGTCCACGCATCATTTAGCAAACTACATGTTTATGTTTGACAAAAAAAAAAAATTCCTTCTCTTGTTACTCCTGTAGATCTGGGCAGGTTTAGACAAGCAGACATTTCTGGAGATACAAAGAACAACATCTGCCTTACTTTATTGGCAGATTCAAGAGAAATGGGACCCTGAGTTACATCATATTCATTCCTCAGGGAAACAGGAAGTCATGGATTACTAAATAAATGTTCCCCAACACTCTGGCCAACTTAAAATAGTATAATATAAATTTAAAAAGGCTTCAGCTGCAATTACAGGGACTGTTAGAAGAGAAAAATATGTATTAATGTGGGATTTTTATTTCCTTGCTGAATAAATGTTCTCAAAGGGTGAAATTTTACAACCACAGTAAAATTTTAATTTAAAGCTTTAAAAATATCTTCAGCAGGTGTGCCAAATAAGTGTGGTAATTTTATATAAAGTCTATACAGAAGTGATGAAGATGTAAATAAATATTTCCCTCTTGTAGCAGTGTTTCTTTTAAATCTTTGCCTTTACACGCTGAGCTTTATGTCTGGTCTTCCCTGCTGCAGTGGCTGATGGCGACTACTGGCGCCTGCTGAATCCGGGTGAGTACCACGTGACGGTCAGTGCTGAAGGTTACTTCCCGTCTTCCCGCACGTGCGACGTCATGTACGACCACTTCCCCACAATCTGCGACTTCAACCTCACCAAGATACCCAGACAGAGAGTAAAGGGTATTATGGCGAACAGGGGGAAACTTCCCAAGGACCATCAGCTGAGGCTGCGGCAGCTACGCATGCGGAAACTCCGCATCACCACCAAGGCCGTCAACCGGCGCCGTGCTGCAGCTGCTGCCAAACTAGTGAAACAGGTGTGAGAGCAAAGCAGGGCTTGGTTCAGAGACACCAAAACTCACTGGATTTAGTTTAGTTTTTATTTTTGAAAATGTATTTATCAGGACAGAGCACGTGGGCACTAATGTGTTTTTTTTGTTTTACTCTGCTGTGGAGCAGCACTATATAACTTTAGGAATGGAGATAAATCACTAATATTAGTTTATTTATATATAAAGAAAGGAAATGATTCAGTATCAGAAGGCATTAAATGAATCTTTATTATACAACTGACATTTTACTTTACAATTGAAAAAAAATTAAACAATACTACTTTGTTTTCTGTTTATTTAAGAATAGTGAGCTTCCACTTGACACCGTTTTTCATCTTTGGTGCTGTTGGGATCTCGGGATCTAAAAAAGGAAAAATTACTGATTAGAAAAGCGGTTGGGTTACCTGGTTGGGTTTCATTATCTACTTTGGTCACAAATCATTAAACCACACAATGCTGAAGGTGTCTTCAGGTAAAGAGCTATTTCACTGTTTTTTTAGCATTTGCACAAACTTGCTGGAGTATTCTAGAGTTCTAATATCCTGGATTAAATGCAGACCCTTCAAACCAGTCATAACTTTAATTTTGAAAATTCAAAAGGTAGGAATTTCAATACATGAATATTTTTTGGATCAGGACCAAACCAAAAACAAAGGTCATAATTTAGATAAAAAAACAGTTTAAAAATTGGGTTATTTCTCCAGAAATTCAGATAATTGAATCAGATAGTCTGGAAACTCAAACTTTTTCTACACTCGATTTTCATTGTTTTTGTACTTATTCAAAATTGGAAAATTATTACACCAATTTCCAGACTTTTCCAGACTACATGGGAACCCTGTCCTTAAACACTTATGGAAAAAGATCCAATTAATTAAATCTAATTTTATGCGGGTTTTTTAAAGGCCACATGGGTCAAGAGATGGATATGAAAAATAAAAACACTAATCTAACAACACAAACTGTACTGACCCAGTTGTGATGCTGCAGGTTTCTGCTGTTGCTGCTGCTGGAAAGAAGCCATGATGCTGTTTGCTGTGGAGTTTGGACCAGTTACCTTTAGAGTTAAAAAAGGGCAAAATAAAACAATTAGAAAATATATTCAAACAATTCTTCCTTCTTATTTCTCATTAAGATTGATTATTGTGTACTCTATCGACATCTTTATCTCTCATTCTTCGCAGTTTCAGCTGCTGAAATATTTTTGCTGGGTAATTTACCTTTAACCAAAAATAAGTGCGGAAATTCTAAATACAAAACTAAGTGCATTATTAATAGATTTATTAAATACATAAGATTTAACACAACCAGCTTTTATGTTTTGGGAACAAGTTGTTATATTTGTGAGCATTTGTCAGTCAGTTTTCACCATTTATGCTTTTCAAGTCAATTTTTTTGTGAAACCTTTAATAAATGACGTTTTTGGTGCCTGAAATAAAACTTCAAATATTGAATTAAACTATAGTTTTATTTTACAATCATTCATTTTCAGGCCAATAAAAGGACACAGTATGAACAAAGTGACTTCTAGGTGTTATATTTACCGGAGTGTTGCTGTTCAGCAGGGCTTCAGGCCACACCTCAGGAACAGCTCCCTCCATCGTCTGCAGGGCTTCTTCATAGACCAGCTGCAGCTTCTCGGCCTGCTTGTCAAACTGGAACAGCACCAAGGACTTAAGGAGGCTGTGGATCTCCTCTGTGGAGGGTGGAGGGACATATTTAGATTTATTTTTTACACCGTAAGACCCCGTTTTATGGACCTCCTAACTGCTTTATTTATCACAGCATGTACAATGCAGGCACTTTCTAGAAAGTGCCACATGAGCAGCACCACTGGTTTCTTTATGAGGTTTCTAAACGTTTCAGCAGGTTAAATTTAAGACGGAAAATAAGTGAGGGAACTTATCGACTTACTTATCTATTACCTTACTTAATAACTCAGCCAGTTAAATACAACTTTGTCAACTTAAGTTGTTGTTGTTCACCTCTGGTGTTTGATTTCAGGATTTGACCACCTAAATGACCGACTTAAACGCCTTCATACAGAACAAAGAAAGCATCGTATCACTGACAGCAGGTTTTACCCAACCCAAGGCAAACCATGTTAACTACGCATTTTACTATTATGAAGGGGTAGTTATTGAATGAGTAATACAATTAGTGGAATGAATAAAATGAAACATTTGAAGAAGAACAGAATGTAGAAATTATAACATAACTGAATGTAATTTGAGATCTGGTATGGAAAAGTGACTGTTTAAAACATTTTTTTTAAAGATCTAAAATTTGAAGCCCTCTAAACGATACCTATTACCAGAAACTGCAACAATATTTTCATTGGCTAAATAACATAGAACAATTGAGCATCCTCTGAAATGGTCAATTGTAATAACCCAAACCATTTTTGTTCATGTTAATGTACAGCCATCAAATGTTATAATAATGACAGTGACCCTAAAGCATCATTAATAGAAGCTCGTAAAGACAGAATACCTCTAGCTCAACCTCAAAGAAAGACAAGAAAAAAAAAAAATGATGCACCACTTCTTCTTTTACTCCCGACATTTCCCTTTCAGAGGTTGCTATAGCGAGTCATCTGTCTACGTCTAACGCTATCTTCTGCATCATCTTCTCTCACACAAACTACCTCCATGTCCTCTTTCACTCTATCCATAAATCTCCTCTTTGGTCTTCCTCTAAGCCTCCTGCCTGGCATTTCCAGCCTCAGCATCCTTCTACTGATGTACTCATCATCCCTCCTCTGTAGATGCCCAAACCCTGGTGATGCATCAATCATTCAAAAACAGTCCATTTTCCCCTGATCGGTTCTGATCAGCGGTCCAACCACCAGTGGTTATTGTTCACTGTTTATTAAATGTTTCAAAACTGAAAATTAACACTTTTTTCAGTCTGTAATCAAACAGAAAATCCATTTTGTTTTCAGTTTCAATGAAAATCTGATTGAGACAAATGCTTTGATGCAAAAATTAGGATAATCCTGTAATCTCCTAATTTCCTATCGAAATCAGAACTGTTACCTTTATCAAGGAACCTGGAGCACAGTTTTCCTTTTATGGGGAGGATTTATGACATTTAAATGCAACATTTGTTTCAGTCCTTAGAACGCAAATCCCAATCGGCAGGTCAGACCTTGAAGAAAACTGGAGACCGGTTTTAGCCAGTAAAAGCCTGATCAGGGCACCTGGTTTTTGGATTATTATGGAATAGATTTAAAAACATCTGAACCTAAGCAGGCTACGTTTAAAGCTGGACAATGGGTAAAATAAAGAGTATAATCATTGAGTCCTGTGCTTGTACCTCTCATCTTGTCAACAGTGGAGATGATTTCACTCAGAGCATGCATTAAAGCTCTGTCCTCCATCGGGCTTCCTTCCTTCAGACTCAGCTTCTTTCTCTCTGCTTTCCGGCGGTTCTTTGACGACCTTCTGCAAGAGAAATCCAGACACTGAAACCAAAAGACAGAAAAACATTCCAATATTTGACATTTTTTTAATGTTTGTGTCTCTTACGAGGAGATTCGGGAGTTACTCTGAGAGTACTTAGAAGCGGTCATCACACTGCTAGCCTCTGAGTAAAGCTCAGCATCAGGGCAGTCTGGACCTTCTTCATCTAACAAGGAACAGAAACTCATTTAGAATAGAATATTAAAACACATTTTGATGATATGAAATGTGGAATATATAAAAATCCTCATGGATTTATCAGAATATTTTCTCACCAAGCATATCTAATCTAGCCTTTTCTTTCTGCTCCCGAACCACAGCCAAACGGCTCCTGTGCCGAGTAAATGTTGCAACCTGAGCCTCTAGGAACCCTGTTTGACTGTTCACAGCTGTGGAAAAAAAAAAATGCAACTTTTTCCCAAATTGCATGTCTTTGGACCCCCTTTGCATGTGATCTTTACTTTTAGAAAAACTACAGGAGAGTCACTGTTCTGTCTTTCATCTTACCTTCTAACAGGGCAGGTTTCAGGTTGGTTTCAGTGATATCCTGTCTGTTGTGCATGTAAATCTTGAACAATAAAATAAACAAATTTTAATACCCTACAGCTTAAAAACCTTGAACTTTTTCAATATGACAAAAAAAGGTGAGTTTGTTTACCGACCAGTCTGAGCGCCTCCTCCCAGACTGCACCAGTGATTAGAGCCAAGATGGCTTCCTCACAGTCCTGTTGGAAATAAAAATAGAGGTTTATAATGAGACCCTTAACCAGCAGCTTTAGACAGAGAGGAACATGTTGCTGCGATAGTGATTGCATTTAAACTTTAACCTTTTCAAACTATGACGTTAAATTTCTAAATGCAACAATGTGATACAATAGAAGCCATTTTATTTAGTTATCTTACTTTGGCGTACTGGTCCAAAAGCAGAGCGGCTTCTGAGTATCGCCTCTGCTCAGTCAGCCTCTCTGTGACAGAAGGCAGAGAAAAACTGAATATACAAAGTCATAATTATACCTGGCTGGATATTTGATCTCTCTTATCAGAAATGGTAGAGCTAATAGAAATTGATGGGTTTTCAGGTACTTAAGCAACTTTTAGGCATACTCCATATATTTTTCTATAGGGTTTAGAGTGAAGCCTAATGTTAGCCTGCTTTATTCATTCCAAAACCAGTTTAAATGTCTGGGATCATTGTTTAAGTTTCAACCATCTAGTTTTTAGTTTTAAGAGGAATCTGGAAACAGTCCTTTGTCTTTGCTATTCCACTCACTTTCCAGCGCCACTGTCAGTAAAACAGACCCTCAGCATGATACTCCCACAACCATGTGTTGAGGTAAAATAATGCTGTCACTGATATTCTTGCGGCCTCAACCTCTCCCAGTCAGGATGTCGTGAGAAAGAACAGATGAAGAGCAGGGAATTACATGCTTGACAGCTGGTGCAGTGTTATTAACTTTGATGGCCTCACCCTGTCTCCTACAAACAAATCTTGTCATTGTGGTCAAATGGCTCTATCTTTGTCTCATCTGATCATAAAACTTTTCTCCAGAACGACTGGGCTGGTCAATGTGGGCAAGTTTTGTATTTGAACCAGTGGCTTTTTTCCTGGTCAGCACTCTCTCAGTCCATGTTGATTTTAAATGTGTTTTGCTTTGTACAGTGACACTGGCATTCCCTCATCTTCCAGTTCGTGATATGATTGAACTGGCGGTTCCTAGGTTGTTCCTGATCATTCTAGCCAATTTTCTTTCCACAGAAAGTCACAGTTCAGGTCAGATTGTTGAAACTTGGAGCCAGATCCAAAAACACATTCAAACACACATCAAAACAGATTTTGGAACAGATAAAGCAGACTTGTAGATGATCAAAAACAGGGTCTGTGCCAGGAACCCAGAGCTAATCAACGTATCAAATTGCAATCGTCATCACAATATAAATGACTGTAATGTTGCAATCACAAAGAACTGCATGGATGAAATATTTGGGTGGCCATAATGATTCAGGCACCATGAATCAAAACTCTGCTTACCAATAATAATTACAAAAGTATTGGTTAATCGGAGCTGATATCATCATCCCAATACTCATTATAATTTTGCAATGTTAAGTTTTCCTGATATCATGCAGCAATACAGGAAACCATCTAATTCAAATGAATTATGCCCATTCTGCAGAAGAGCTGTCAAATATAAAGCTAGAATAAGGGTGGCTTGTTGATGACAGCAAACATTTTATAGTTTCTCTGCAATCAAATATACTCATGTGCCAACTTGTGACTCACACTGCATCTGTTTGCTTTTCTGTCGGTCAGTCAGACAAAATGTTGTCATGGTTACCTGCCAAGTCTCTGGCCAGTAGGGCTAACTGGTCCGTTGGTAGCGGTATCTGCTGTGCCACACAGATGGCGTTTCTCCAACTGGAGCAGCTTGTGAAAGCCTGCAGTGCTCTGGCTGGTAGGCCACATCGCCACAGCAACAAGCCGGCCTGCTCGGCCTGTTGCTGCTCCACCAGGTGCTCAGCATACGCAGAGCTTAGATGCTGAAGGCAAAAAGTTAAATCTAGTCATGACTGAATGACTCTCTTAGGATATCTAACATGATGAGTAAAGGGAGGTAGAGAGGGGATTTAATTCATAGAAGCTCAAACCAGAACAGCTCACCTTGTACTGAGGACTATCTGTTGTGTACAACTTCAGAGCTTCACTGAAGAGTTTCTGCTCCTTCACCAGCTGCAAAACTTCAGTGAAATGTTCCTCTCCTGAGCAAAACAAACAGTATACAGGTCACACATAGCTGTAACCTAACCTCCAAACATATTAGGGCACGTTACTGACCAGACTTGCTGAGATGGACCAAGGCCTTCCTGTAGCGTTTCAGGTGTTTGTCGATGGTGTAGCGTTGGTAGTTTGGCTCCAGACTCTTCAGCATGTTCAGGAAAGGAAGGTACTCTTTGGGATCCTGAAAGGATGGAGAAGAAAAGAATATTCTGCATTATTTCAACAGTATTATAAAACTAAAAGTAGGAATATACAAATGTTTTCCAATAACCCTCCCAAAAACCTTATTTATACAGACATCTAAAATGAGGGTGGACTTCTCAGGTCTGTTGAACCAGGTGAACATCTTCTATAACAAGTGGGTACCTTCAGGCCTTAATGGTTTGGTGTCCTGGAACGTTTAGATGTTCTCCTGCTTCAACACACCTGTATGGCTCATTTGAAGACCTGTGCAGAACCTGACTGCAAACAGATGAGGTAGTTCAGCCTCCAAGGACAGATCTGAAAGTTTCAGGACACCGGCCCTCGCGGACTGGAGTTGCCCGCCCCTGAATAAGTATTTAATTTAGATTCTAACACAACAGTTGCAATGAGGTTCTTTCATGATTTAGAATTAAATAAATATATTTTGTTGGTTAATATGTTTATTTTTATTAAACCTAGTAAACTAAATGAAATTATTATGACATTATCTAAAAAAAAACTCTCACAACAGAGCTGATTATCTGAAAAGATTCGAAAGGTCCTTAGTTTCTAAATGAAAGACGGTAAAATATATCAACCATCTTAATTCTAAATAAAGTAATGTGGACATGGATCATCTAACAGCTAAAGTATCAAGGAACTGATGTCTCCTGTGACGTCTCGTACCTTCTGTGATTTTTCAGCCACCATGAGAACAAGGTCGAAGTCGTACGTCCCAAGTGAGTGTTCGTACAGATCGTTGACATTGACGAGGAAGAGGAGGTATTTCAGTGCCTCTTCAGCACTTACAGCTCCTGCAGCTGCAGGAGGGTTTTCTATACGCACACAAAGACATCACTTCATCACATCATTTCATGGTGAAATAACAACATGCATAAATGAAAAACCACCAATGCACATGATGCATCTCCTGCAGATCATCAGTAAGCATGGCTCACCTCGCAGCTCATGCACTTTCTGCAGAGCGACCTCGAGCTCGGGAACAGTCTTCTTCACATAAGCAGTCAGTATGGACAGACAGAACCTTTAAAGGGGAAAAATGTGACCAGGATTCTCCAAAAAGAGAGATAAGACTATACCAATCTCCCTCCTACCAGTAGCATTAACAAATAAACAAAAGGCCAAACATCACTGACTTGTTTCGATTCATTGATTCCATGGCCTTCCGTAAAGCATCACAAACAACATCAACTTTTTTCTGGCCTGAGATGGACGGAGTCTGCGATGGGCCGCCCTCAGGCCGGGGATACATGGTGCAGCTCGTATCCTCCTCTCTGAGCACAAAAGCAGAGCAAAAATCTCTGTTATAATACAGGGTTTTCCCTCAAGTCACAAGCCTCTCTTTTTAAAGCTGACCATGTCTTACTTGAGCTCAGTGAGGAAGAGGTTAATGTGGTTGATGGAGTTGAGTTGTGTGATGAAGGTCTCAATGTTTTCCAGAAAAACCTTAAAGCGAAATAAAAATCATTTGTTGTTAATATTTTTTTTATTTGTCTTCACAGGTTATTACCCCTTAAAAAAAACCTCCAGTAACCTTAACCATCTCTTTTTTTTCTATACATGTTGAGGTTCAGGGTTCTGACACAATTTCCATTTTTTTATATTTTTTTGTATTTATAAACCCCCAAAACACAACTGAACTAAATGAATCAAGAAATTATAATTTAAATACTATTTTTTATTTTTCTCGACCGGAAAAGGGTGGCTTGTCCTCTTCAGGTTGGAGGGGAGTTCCTGCCTCAAGTGGAGGAGTTTAAGTATCCCGGGGTCTTGTTCACGAGTGAGGGAAAAATGGAGCAGGAGATCGACAGACGGATCGGTGCGGCGGCCGCAGTAATGGGGCGCTGTGCCGGTCCGTTGTGAGGAGAGAGCTGAGCCGAAAAGCAAAGCTCTCAATTTACCGGTCGGTCTACGTTCCTACCCTCACCTATGGCCATGAACTTTGGGTCATGACCGAAAGAACGAGGTCCCGGATACAAGCGGCTGAAATTACTCCCTCAGAGATAGGGTGAGGAGCTCGGCCATCCGGGAGGGGCTCGGAGTAGAGAATGGTTTTGCATTCATTTAACAAAGTACATTAACATTTACTTATAATAAAACAAAAGTGGGAATCACATTTGTCTAAATCTACATTCAATAAACTTATTTATATAGCTCTGATTTTGAACAAATGTCTCACGACAATTTACAATACAAATAATAATAATATCAAATATTTATTACAGAAATGTAGTCAATTCAATCCAACCATAGAAATAGATTCAAAATCAATAACATACATTCTAATTCAATCCTAATTATGAATAAATCCATTCAAGTTCAGTTTATTGTTCTAATTAGTAAAAGGTTTTCTATTGAAGGAAATCCAGCGACATCGAGTCACTGCATCTGAAACAGTTGCTCCTAAAGAACGTTTGTCTGTGCAAGACTAACATCTTCCTGGAAATAATGTAGGGAACCAGCGATTCAGAGGATAAAAATGTTTCTAAGCAGGGAACCACTGAATGTTTTCTTTGCTGAAGCTACAAAAACATTAATAACCACTTTAATATATTTCAAAAAACATCTGATTCCTGATGCAATTAATGATTCTCCGCAAAATATGCTTAAGGTTTGTTGAGAGCTGCTACAGACCTTCCTCCTTAAATCCATACATACCTTTGGATTGTGATCATAAATGAGGTTCAGGTTGATCCTTAACTTCCTCATACACTCAAAGGCCTCTCTGAATCTCACGCTGTAACAAAAAAACATGGATTAATAAAACAAATGTGAAAATCCTTTAAACATCTACCTTTGGATCCAGTGGGAATGTGTTTATCAAACATTTGCTTCTTGATCAACTGAGTTTGAAGTAGTTTTGCTAATTTATCAGCATGGAGAACCATTCAAGGGCCGCAGCTAACAGTAATGCAGACTTTAAACGTAACCGTTAAACGTAAAATAATAAATATTTAAAAAATGTAGGTTTATAGTTCAAAAACCAACATGATTGTTGTGACATTTAGAAACTACCGCTGTGTTTCTATCATGTTACCCTGAACCATATCCTTTGAAAATTAATTACCCCGAACCCTCCGTTTCATCTGGATGCGTTTCCACTACTTTGCTGTTTATGTAAATGATGTCCACTGAAAACTCCTCTTCTCCCAACAATAGCAGCAATTCCCTTTTTCAACCCTATTAAAGTAACTTCAAACACCATTCAAAATAGCTTGGTTGGGGGTAGTTTCAAAAGTACAGTGCCTTGCAAAAGTATTTTGGTGGTGGACGCATCATGGTGTGGGGGGATGCCTTTTTTAATATGGGACAGAAAAAATTATCAGAGTTTAGGGAAAGAAGAATCCAAGTAAACACAGGAAATCCTGGAAAAGATCTGAGATCTATGTGGAAGGTTCACCTTCCAGTAGGATGACCCTAAACATACAAGCAAAGCTGCAGTAGAATGGCTTAGATCTAAGTATATTCATGTGTTAGAAAGATCCCATCAAATTCCACAACTAAATCCAAGAGAGAATGTGTGGCAGACTTGATAGCAGTTCAGACACTCTCCATCTAATTTGACAGCTTTACGTGAATAGCAAAGAAGAATTTGCAAATATTTCAGTCTCAAGACGTGCGAACCTTGAAGAGAGATAAAACAAAAGACTTGCAGCTGGAACTGAAGCAAAACCTGATTTTATAAAGACTCAGTGGGGCTGAATACAAATGTGCCCCACATTTCAGATGCCTATGTGTAAAAAAAAGGGATATCTTTGTGTTTTCTTTGTGTTGGTCTCAAAAATAATATTCTCATGAAATACTTTGAACTCTGTGGTTGTAACATGACCAAATCAAATAGTATAAATACATTTGCAAAGCCCTGTACTACCTCCTTATCAGAGCTGTTTTCTGGGATAAATGATGGTCCCAGAAAACTACCCTTGTTCCTGGAAGTGGTTCCTGAAGTGGAAACATCGATAGAAGTTTTGTTACAAAAGAGTTCACTGTTAATCGGTTATGTGATACACAACAAATCACAGTCTAACTGGAATGATATTGAACTCACCTATCTAACCACTTCCTTAACTGAACCAGAACCAGTGCTCTGTGCTGAATGGTCTCCAGATTTCCCCGAGGCATCTGAAAACATAAAAAATGAATCGATGAACCCCACTGAATGTAACATTTTAAAATTAAGAGGTTTTGATTGTACCCCTGTGAGTTGGTTTCACATGAAAACAGTCACAGAAAGGCATATTTGTAGGAAATTTAGTTTTCTCTTTCCATTTAATACCATGAATAAATTTGTGCTCAGCTGACCTGTAGAATCACTCTGGTGTCCTGAGGTACCACAGTGACGATCCTGGATCCTCTCTCCACTCGCCGAAGGGTCTCATCGTTCTGACCTCCATCAGAGGACAAAGCCAACTGCAGACCTGCAGTAAGACATCCCATAAGAAGAAATGTGCACCATATGCAGGATGACAGCTCTTCCTGGTGTCTCACAGCTTTTATTTGTGTCTACCTCACCTTTAAGTGTGAGCGTGCTCAGCTGGAGGCAGCGGCAGGTGTGGGAGTGTGTGGTGATGAGCAGGAAGTCATCGCAAACAGCAAAGGAACTAACATTGGGTGCAAGCTGAGGACAAAGAGTATTTCAAAAATGTTATGCTAATAAAACTATTAGTAACTGAATACTAATAAAACACTTAGACTTTGCACCTCTGTGTCTCCAGCATACAGGTGGGATCTGTCTGTGAGGCCAAGCAGGTATTCCTGCAAACATAAAGGAAAGAACGGAGAAACATTAAGACCAACAATTTTTAGGCTAAAATTCCATACTTTTCTACAATCAAATTTCCCAGTTTTTTGTCCATTTTAAGCCAGGTTTTTAAGTATAAATAAATAACAAATGTTGCTGTGAATTTATGGCAGATGTTCCTAAAGTGGTCAGACTGTAATTGTAGACAGGGAAGAGGATGGATGAATGGGTGGAGGTCATTAGGTCATTCAGCCTGTACCATCTGGGAAGGGGGTACAATCAATGGAAATAAGCCATAGCTGTAATTGCGTGCATTTACATTTGTGTTTTTAAAAATGTTCATTAATGCACGATGTCCCTCCTTAGCAAATAAAATAAATGAAATGGATAAACGGATAGGTGGATGGAACAAACTGTTGACTGATGGATGCATGGATTGATGGACAGATGCAACTTATCTGGAAATGGGATGAGGGGGAGAGGTATCCCAATGCTTGTGGTTTTTAGTATAACAATGACCACCAGTGGGACCCTTTGTGGGGTTCCTTGAGATGACATTGTTGTAAATAAGCGCCGTTTAACTAAATAATCTGAACTGAAACTATCTGTGTAGTTATGCTGCTATAGGCTTAGGCTGCTGGAGGACATAACGACCACTTTCACCCTCTTCGCTACATTCTCACACTACTCTCCAATTTTGCATTATTTGCTGTTATTTCAGCTTTTAACCTTGTTCTCTCTTTTCTCTTCCTAGAAGCTACACCTGGCCTGACTCTGTGTCAGCCTGTGACACCTTTCTAGAGAGGGGCATCGTCCAAGCTTCTGCTGGCAACAACTTAATGCTCACCTTCTACAGATGATCCTCATAGCCCTGTCTTTTAGTGTTTAACCCTTTCTCTCTCCTAGACATGGAAATTGACAGAGCTTTTACTGTGACTAACTCTATGTGCTCTCTTTCAGACTCTAACCTTGAAAACTGGCTTAGAGTTTATCTGTTCTTTCTTTCTAGATGAAATGACTAAAGGAGCTACATCCATTAACATTTACTTTTCCTTCCCATAGAAAGTACTTCTGGATCAGTGCTTCTTTGTTCTTTTTGTGTCTCTGCTCTGTTCTCTCAAACCCCCAGTCGGTCGTGGCAGATGGCCGCTCACACTGAGCCTGGTTCTGCTGGAGGTTTCTTCCTGTTAAAAGGGAGTTTTTCCTCTCCACTGTCGCTACATGCATGCTCAGTATGAGGGATTGCTGCAAAGTCAACGCCAGTGACTGTCCGCTGTCTCTATATGCTCATCCAGGAGGAGTGAATGCTGCAAGTCACTGACTGGATGCAATCTGCTGGGTTTCCTTAGACAGAAAAACTTTTTATCCAATTTGAATAAATAACTAAATCCGACTGCACTGTTCAATAGTTAGGATTAATTGGAATTTATGAACCTGACTTTTGTGAAGTGCCTTGAGACAACATGTGTTGTGAATTGGCGCTATATAAATAAAACTGAATTGAATTGAAAAAAACATCTAAAAATATTTCCCGTTTTGTTTCTCCAATCTTTGAAGACTTTCCAGGTTTCATAAAGAAGCTTCAGTGGTGCCCTAACTGATATGATCAATGATTATGTATAAACAAATACCAAATTAATATTTAACAAGAAAACAACCCTAAAGAAGGCTGTGTAGTGCATGGTGATCTTTCTACCGTTCCACTGATGCAGCAGAGAGCCGTCTGGATGCAGCGAACAGGAAAGTTGACGCTGCAGCCATTGGAGTCATGCCAATCTTCCACTGACAGCTCAGGGCAATCTGCACAAACATGAAACAAAAGACAACATTTTGCAGACAATACATTTAATGTAAAGTTTCAATGCATGTCATAAATATCCACAGTCATGGAGCATGAATGAATGAATGAATGAATAAATAAATAAATAAATAAACAAACTTTAGGACTGTCTGTATCACTTGAATAGGGCTACCAAAACTAGAAGCAGCAGATTATATTTTGTTTCCTCACCCCAGAGGAGCTTCTTTATCTGCCCATCTTCCAGCTGTAGAGCCAGAGTTCCAGTCTGGGAGAGGTGAGCCGTACTGATCACAACACCTTCAACCTCCACCTGAGACCTGAGGAAGAAAAACAGCATGAAAAGAAAAAAGGAAAATCACCAGATCATTATAAATACTTATATAATTCTTATAGCTCTGTAGGAAAGATGGCAGGCAGGAGGATGCGAAGGCTGCAGACCTAACAGCGAGTGTGTCAGCAGCATCCTGAACTGGATGAAGCATCAACAGGGTGGAGGCGTTCGGCAGAATACCCGAAGTTACAGCTAAAAACAGCTCATCCTGCAGCCACAGCAGCTGTCGCAGGGCAAGAGGGTCGTTCTGATGAGATGTCACTCTGCAGGATGTTAAAAAATGTTGAAGTTAAAACAAAGGAGTCAGTGTCTCTTCTCTAAGAAAGAATGAGGCACATACTGAAAGGAGCAGAAATGTGTCAGAACATTCACAAACAACAAGGTTTCTTTAATTACCTGAAGGTTTTCTGGAGGGAAAGAGGATGAGACAGAATTCTGAACCCATCTGCTGTTCTGTCCGAATCTTCTTTTGAAACTGTATACACATAAGATACTGTATAAATAAAAGTCCAGCCAGAAAAAAACAAAAACAAACAATAAATAACTTAAAGTCAGGTACAGAAGCCGACAGAGGCCGCCCTTCTATAAATATATTTTCGGTGTTTTTGTCAAGATAAAGGGAAAATCATCTAATTATCACAAGAAAAGGAAAAAAAAAATCCATATCTTGTCATAACTGCATAATTTTCTCATTTTCATAATTTAAAATCTGTGTCACATTTTCCCATGCTTCATGCTGGCTAATCCTGGATGGCACTTCTGTTGCTACACATGCAGACAGGCTGGGATGGTGCATTTTAATACTGCCCGTAAATTCCGTCTAAATCCGTTACCTTTTCCAAACACTGAGATCTGTCCGTTGGAGGTGAAAACTGCAATCCTATTGGTCCTTGTAGGCTGACAAAGGAAAGTCACCTGGTTGACTGGTGACTTCAACTGTAGCTCGAAAGAACTCATGGGAGGAGGAACCACACACTGCCTGAAGGTTGTCACCAGGACTTTTTCTGACAAAAGTTAAACTAATATTAAACTCATGTTATAAAAACAACAAGATACTGAACAAAATGTTGTCTTCTTCATGTTCACCTCCATCAATCACAGCCACGCTGGCGTCATCAGTCATGTCCAGTCCGGGGCTTCGCTCTGTTGTCCAGCCCCAGTCGTAGGTGATGCTCGTCCAGTTGTGGGTCAGAACATGGAGCCAGAGAGGGCGTTCGGGGTCCCAGCAGAAGGAGACAGGAGCTTTCTGGGGGTCTCTGTCGAAGTCCAGGCTCTGCTTCAAGTACCAGTGGTAGTTTCCCACCGTCCACAGCTGGACTGCAGGAAAAAGAAACGAAGAGTAATATCAGAGATGTTAGAGGGAAAAAAATAAAAATGTGTAAAAGGGGCAATAACCTAGTTGCAGAAGTGTGCACAACCTTAACATAATAATTGATTTGATCTTCATCAGCCTTCTTCTGTCAATAATAATCATTCTAAATAACCTCAAATAAAGCTCTGCTGTCCTTGTGAGTTTCCTCCAGTTGCACCCTTTATTTAAAGTCATAGTTTGCAGTGACATTACAAAGGGTCAAAAGGTTCTTGTTGCAAAGTTATCAGTCAAGGGAAGAATACAAAAATATGAGGTTAAGACAGACACCTGTAAAAGGCAAAAACCTAGAACAGCAGTGACTTTACAAAGAGTTCTGGCTGTGTTCTAAGACGATAAAAGCCTCCTGCGTTCTCTACTCAGGAGTAAGTAGGGTTTCATTTTAGAAACATTTTCTTGCTGGCTGAAATCAATCAAACTCCATCTGTCAACCATTAGCTCTCAAAATCTCTCTCTCAGTATTTCAACAAAAGAATGTGTCCTAATGTATACTTCTTATTAGGTCTGTGTTGTGCTTACTGTAACTCTTGACCGTTCCATCCGGCCCCGCAGTTAAGTCCTCCAACCAAACAGCTAAAACAGTGGAATCGCTGTTCCACAGCAGCTCCTTCACCTAAAGACACACACACACACACACAATAATGATTTAATAATGACGTTGGGTGACAACTAAAATTCTTGTTTATCAAAAGTTATTCATTTACATTATTGGACAAAGATTACTGGAGCTTAAACCTACCTTGACTTGGTCTTTACTGAATGGTAATGTGAAGTCTCCATGCAGCAGTCCATTCTTCTCCATGAACACAACACTGTGTTTGTTGGGATGGCGCTGGGAGCTCGCAATCAGGCTACCTGAAGGTCTGAAACAACACGTGAAGCTTCAAAACAGATTTTAAGTACTGATATTCATGAAAAGCTGATGCTGTTTTTATTTTTATCTATGTTGTTTTTCACACAGACAAAATACACAACCTAAAGTTGTGTACTATAGCCTGACGTTTCCAACATTTAAGGAGATTTTGAAGTAGTTCTCACTTCCAGCAAAGTGCCTGCTCCAGGCCGTTGATAGGCTCACTGGTAGCTTGCAGAACACCCTCTCTGTTCCAGACTCGGACCTTTCTCGCTCCAGTCTGGGGACAGATGGCGCTGACAGCAAATAGCTGACCATCTCCTCGCCACGTGACTCTGGGTTTGCGGTCGTCCCAGGCCACGGCAGGCTGCGAATCCTGTGAGAAAACATTTAAATCAGACCGAAAAAAACTTAATGTATGTTCAGTTAAATCTTGTCTTTGAAGCAAATCCGAAGTCTGATTACATCATCACTGACCTGGATCTTCTTCTGTGCTGCCTGTTTCCCCTCTGAGCCATGAAACTGAGTCTCCTTCTTTCCCCAACCTACCGTGATGAATTTCCCTACAAAACAAAACATTTAGACAAAAACAGTTTTCAATTAGAAATATTCAAAGCAAACAATAGATATACAATTATGAACCATCTCCTAACTCTCTTGTCTGAGAGAAGTTCATCTGAAGCTAGGGTACCTTCACCAAAATCATCCTGGTGGATTCCAACCTCAGTGACTGGCTCAAAATCTTTGGTCATCATGATAATGGTTTCCTGTCCTGTAAACAAAGATAATCATTGATTTAGTCATTTATGGGACTGATAAGTATTTCTGTGGTCTCCATACGTGAGTGAGTGGGTATGGATCTTTTAAACAGTGGTAAAAGGAATGAAGTCTGAAAATACAAAACATTTTCTCATACATTTCTGTACTGACCAGTTGTAAGGATGACAAGCTCTTCATCAGGACTCCAGCTCATAGATGTAAGACCGCTGCCCACACTGCCGACACACTCCAACTGTGGAACATATAGCTTTTTAATCTGCATTCTCTTCAACACAATTTAGCAGTGGGCTGAAAAACATGGACACCCCAACAGTTCTTCACCCACCTGACTGGTGTTGAGGTTGAAGAGAACAACATCACCGGCTGCTGTGGCCAAACATGCAGACTGAAGCTCAGCTAGGTCCTGCAGTCCCACCACCACCCCGCTGCCGTCCTCTGGGAGGTAACCGTCTGCTGTTAACGAGGCTTCACTGACAACCTAAAGAAAAAAACAAGGAAAACATAACAGTCGGATCAAAGAAACCCTGCCATCTTAAAATATACAGAAATGAGAAGTACTGCACCTCGCCAGATTGTGTGTTGTACTCTATTACTGAAAACTGAGAGGCGATGAGCAGTGAGCCGGTGTCGGACCTCACAGAGAAACACTGCGGGGAGCCAGGACCCTGCAGCTCTGAGTTCCGTAGGCTCTTCAGTAGCTTCAGATTCCTCATTTTACCTCAAGGAATCGTGAAGGCCAAAGACAACCTGAAACAACGAGACAAACCTACTTTTATCTCATCACATCAATCCTGCAACAAACCACAGTGAATAATACAATTCTGGTGAATCTATTTTATTGTATTACTTAATAATGTTGTATTGCTTTATAATGTTGTCTGCTGCACAAGAGATAAATGAACAATATTTTAATAGCAAAGTTCTTCTTCATTTGCTTGCTACAAGAACCTGCAAACATTTTGTCAGAACTGCAGCAGACAGGAAGAAAGGTATCTGGAAAACTCCTTATAACCGTTTATAACAATTACAATTGTCTGTCATTAGGTTTTATCTTTGAAAATAAAAAGATCTGAAATACCTCCATCAATTTAATTACAGCATAGAAAAGAAAACCTGCAATGGGTCCTTTGCTTGTATCAAAGTTCTTTGTGTTTTTGTAAGACCCTAGTATTTTCAGACGATCTTACAATGTGCAGCTAAGGAGTCACTTCAGCCTAAATAAATCCCTCAAAATCTCTACAATTCTGAAGGAAGGGCATGGACAGAAAGCAAAGGTTGGTGCCAAGTGATTTATTATTATTTTATTATTATTATCCCACCTCTGTAAAAGTAAAGCTGAAAACTACCTAGAATCCTGTGTGGTGCCGACAGTGGAAGAATGCTCATACAGTCCATATTTGGGGTTACTTTACATACAATTGAGTGGGCTTGAGTCGTAACGTAGCTGCAAGATCAGAACATTCCCCGGAACCGAGCTCCACTGAGAACCTTTGGTCAGTTCTCAAAAAGCAGGTGGAGAAACAGAACCCAACAAACTGATCAACTTCAAGCACTAATGAGAAAAGAATAGGTACCCATCAGTCAGAATATGGACTAGAAGTTGATATCCAGCTTTACAGTGTGAGTTCCTTGAGACGACATTGTTGTAAATAAGCACCGTTTAACTAAATAATCTGAACTGAAACTATCTGTGTAGTTAGGCTGCTATAGGCTTAGGCTGCTGGAGGACATAATGATCACTTTCACCCTCTTCGCTACATTCTCACACTACTCTCCAATTTTGTATTATTTGCTGTTATTTCAGTTTTTAACTTTGTTCTCTCTTTTCTCTTCCTAGAAGCTACACCTGGCCTCACTCTGTGTCTACCTGTGACACCTTTCTGGAGAGGGGAATCGTTCGAGCTTCTGCTGGCAACAACTTAATGCTCACCCTCTACCGATGATCCACATAGCCCTGTCTTTTAGTGATTAACCCTTTCTCTCTCCTAGACATGGAAATAGACTGAGCTTTTACTGTAATTAATTATATGTGCTCTCTTTCAGACTCTAACCTTGAAAACTGGCTCAGAGTTTATCTGTTCTTTCTTTCTAGGTGAAACGACTAAAGGAGTCCACTAACATCCACTAACATTTACTTTTCCTTCCTATAGAAAGTACTCCTGGATCAGTGCTTCTGTGTTCTTTGTGTGTCTTTGCTCTGTTCTCTCAAACCCCCAGTCGGTCGTGGCAGATGGCCGCTCACACTGAGCCTGGTTCTGCTGGAGGTTTCTTCCTGTTAAAAGGGAGTTTTTCCTCTCCACTGTCGCTACATGCTCAGTATGAGGGATTGCTGCAAAGTCACTGACTGGATGCAATCTGCTGGGTTTCCTTAGATAGAAAAACGTTCAAATCAATTGTTAGGATTAATTGGAATGTATGAACCTGACTGTTGTGAAGTGCCTTGAGACGAATTGGCGCTACATAAATAAAACTGAATTGAATTATATGTAACAACACTAATGAGTAAAATCAGTAAACGTTGAATATTTGCATACGTATGATGATCTTTTTGACGAACGTCACTAAAAGCAGTAGTTTTTTTTTTTTTTTTTTTTAACAACTCGCTCACTTTACCAGCTTAACGCTCAACAGTTTCTATTGAACACTTCCCTCAGCTATGAAAACGGGTTTCTAATTTGTCACTGATAATGAAAGAAATCAAATCAATCGATCACAAACTGAAGTGGCATTATTATAGACAACAAACAACTCGAATTATTGACCGCATGCTCTTTCTGTCCGAACATGGAACTTGGGGTGTTTGCTTGAGAATTGGGTACATAATTTTCACTTCAACAAAAAATAACAGCTTTAACACATTAGAAAACATCAGGAAAAATGTAAATCTCACCGTAAAGATGTAACTTCAATAAAATCTCTTTCCCCGATTATCCAGCATCAACACCACAACAACATACATGTGATTTTGTCCAACTCTTCCCCTTTCACCTCTGACTCATTCCGATGACGCTGCAGTGTTGTCGCCCCCTAACGACTTGGGGTAACACTACACTACCGAGAGGAGCCGAGTTTTCCTTGTATGAGAAGAAAAACATATTCCGTTTTTCAAATGAATATACTCTCCTTACTAAAGTAGCCTACTAGTTTTGATTTAGCATAACTCAAGATACTCCTCAGCTATGGTACAGAAATATGAGAACCACAATTTTGACAGCCTCAAATTACCAATTATAAAATCATCTGAAATGCATCCTAGCACAAGTTCTTAGACATTCTAATTTGATTTATTTTTAATATGGGTCTCTGTATGTTGACTGTGGGTTTTATTCGAAAGCAAGTTTAGATTTTGAATTCATAAAAAAAAAAGATAAAGAGTTCAGAAGACATGATGACACAGGATGATTAAATTAACAGACTTGCAGAAAACACTGTTTAATTGCAGCAAAACATTTTTTTTTCTTTGCTGAACTGTCTGTTTTCAGTACAAAGCTGTGTGTTTGATCTACTGAATCAAGTCTTATTTTATATTAACAACTGTCTTATTGAAAAACAAATTGCACACCTTTGAAAGAAATATATATTTTTAACTGAATGACAAAAGCATAAAGTGAACAGTAAAGAGTAGGAATTCCGTTTCTAAATACAGGGACTTTTTATATGATTAATTATTTGAAATGTGAGTTGTGCCTTTTAGTTCTTTTTTGCCAGCAGTAGTTGTAACCTTGGAACTCCTCCATGGATGCTAGTTTGTCCAGTCTCTTTCTAATTGTTGAATCACAAACTCTGAGCTTAACTGGGACAAGGTAGATCTGTAGTGCTTTAGATGTGTTTACAAATCGGTAAAAACGAATCATTTATTTTAGGTTGTTTTAAAATAAATCATTAAGTTCCTCGAAAATGTCTCTAAATTGAAGCACATATCATTTTAAAGCACACAATTGCCCATCTGTAGAAGCGCCTTATTCTGAAAAGACACAAAGGATTTGAAGGGTTGAAAATGCTTTTATTTTGTTAGAAAAACAGGAAGTAGCGTCAGCTCGCTCACTTTGTGTTTTGACAAGGAGTCTGTGACAACAGGTGGAAGGTAGTGAGCTTCAGACATCTGAGCTGGAGTAAATACGCGATGACAGGAGGATAACAACATGGTAAAACTCTTTTATCATATTTCTGTTTATTTTTAGCTTGAATTTATTTGTAGACGAGGCGGCAGACAGACCGCAGCGTCCCTCAACCGTCACCGAATCGAAGCTTTTATTGCGCTTCGGAGGCAGCGTTCTGGTTATTCTGGGGATTTTTAAAAAGTCGGTGTTTCATGGAAGTAATGTCAGTTTCACTGAAGGAAAACTTTAACATGTTACGATACTTACTGGTTTCTATTTGCGTCTTTTTCTCACATAAAATTAATTGGAAATCCTATCGAACGCTTGGTGTCTAACAGCGAACTGTGTGAAAGCAATATAACCATAAAAACAAAGCAACTAAAAGGTGGTTAGACGAAATTTACCAGGTTGTGTCTTTTTGCTAACATGTACAGTCTAATTAAATAAACATGTAAATGGATCAGTGTATACTTTGGCTTATTAACAAAATATGTTATCTTGTAGGGTTCTTGTTGGTCTTCTACTATTGTCTCCTTTATGTCTATTTATCTGAAAAATTTGATGGGTATTGTTTCTTGTTTTTCTGAAGTGCTGGTTGCTCAGGTTAGAGACAGACATTAGATCTGTTTTGCCTTTCTGAATCTGTAGTTTCTCTTCTCCAGTCTCTCAAATGCTAAAGTTCATCCTTGTTGCTTATATTGTTCCTGGTTCTCAGGGCCAGACAGAAATGACACAAAAAGAAATATGGTATCGGAAGCTTATTACACTGATTTGTATGTGTGTGTTAGTATAGTGAGTGCCATCATTGTGGATTCTGTTGCCTACTAAACCCTAAATGTTGGCTGTGGGACATATACAGTGCTTTGCGAAAGTATTCACTAATCCTTTCCACATTTTGTTATTCGTTTGGATTTTATGTCATTAATCAGCTGGAAGAAGTACACAGTTGTAAAGTGAAAGGAAATGATGCGTTTCAGCATGTGGCATGCATTTGTATTCATCCCCCTTTATTTATCCAGTTCAACCAGCTGCCTTGAGAAGTCACCTCTGGTGCTGTAAAAGTAATGCTGTGAACACACCATCCCCATGGTTGAACATGGTGGTGGCGGCGTCATGCTGAAGAGATTTAGGAGGCCGCAATAGACTTCAGACTGTGGTGGAAGTTCACCTTCTATGAGGCCAGTGATGCTAAACAGCCAGAGGTACAATAGGATGATTTACATCAAAGCATCTTCATGCGTTAGATTGGGTCACTCAACGTCGAGGCCTAAATCCAAATGAGAAACTGTGGCGAGAATTGGCAATTTGTTGATCACAGATCATCAATCATCCCATCTGACTGAGTGCTGGATATTCTGTAAAGTGGAATGGGAAAATATTTTTCTTCTGCTGTGCAAAGCTGGTAGAGACATACTCAAAAAGACTTGCAGCTGTAATAACAGTGAATGGTGGTTCTGCAATATATTGTCTCAATGCAAGTACAAGCCACACTTTTCAAGGTTTTATTTATTAAAATATTTCATTAATGATTTGTCCTTTTGTTTCCACTTTACAATTATGCCCTACCTAATGTTGTTCTATGACATAAAATCTAAATGAAATGCACTGAGGCCTATAGCTTTTACTTGACAAATATAAAAAAATCAAGGGACATAATTCATTTTGCAAGGCACTGCAGTCTCACATTGAGTTGGAACATATCTCACGCTGTTTCTTAGACAAGAACGTTCTTTGAACTTATGTGTTGCCTGCTGTCATTATCTAGAAGCACTAAGAAAGAAGCAACCCACGTTCAACACAGCCAGTGCAAACAGTTTCTTTCTGTGTCACAACAAAGCATTCTTCACCTTGTGGGCGATTACTTGAACATTAAAGGACCTTTGTGTGGTTTGAAAAGAAAGTTTCCAAACTCACGTAGCTGACTATGAAACCAGTTCTTACAATTTAAACAAACCTAAGACAATGGAGGTAAGACCCAAAGTTTTACAGTGAATGTTTCAAGAAAAAAGAAATTCTCTAGGTAATTGATTCTTCAGGAATCAATTTTTATAACGTAACTGGCTTCATCTTCTACTCTGTATCGTAGGATATGGCTGATAAGTAGCACACGGAAATGCAGATGTTTGCAGGATTTCCTTTGGACTTCTGGCTAATATTTCTCACCAAATCAGTTTAGTTTATATTTATACATATATATATATATATAAAAAAAAAAATTAGTTGGTTCTACGTCATATTTTGCCAATGCTATAAAGAGCCTTTGTAGAAGGTCCAAAGAGCCATTTGCAGCTCCAGAGACGCAGGTAGCAGACCCCTGACCTAGGATGAATTCTTCATTAGCATTCTGCAAATTTAATGAATTAAATCTGCCTGTTAGGAATAACCTTGCTTTCTATTACTTATAGACCATATGTGACCTTCTTTCGGGGCTGTTTGGTCACTCCAACCACTGAGCGGGTTAAGGACGGGAGCCATCAGCGCTGATCTCTGTAACCATTCCTCTGCCTTATTTAGAATAAAAGTGTTGAGAGTATAAAACAGCTTGAGAGTCATTCCTTTTAAGAGAAAGTGATTGTAAGCAGAGGTGACGCTTCTGGAGAAAAGGATTCGGGGGAGCTCCGAGGCGTCTGTCCGCCAACAGGGTGCGGTAGCTCGGACATGCCC
Source organism: Girardinichthys multiradiatus (assembly GCF_021462225.1). NCBI lineage: Eukaryota > Metazoa > Chordata > Actinopteri > Cyprinodontiformes > Goodeidae > Girardinichthys > Girardinichthys multiradiatus. The sequence goes on along the minus strand of NC_061815.1, from coordinate 43,129,453 downwards.
CTAGTTGATATTGTGGACACGTGGGGTTACTTGTGGTGTTGATAGTAACACTGAATGAGGCAGTTGGGTTTCCTTTTCATCTGGAATAGAAAGTTACTTTTTTGATTTACTAAACTGAAGCTCATGAACAACTTTAAAGGGGAAACATCTGTCACATTTGCAATAAGGAAATGGAGAGGGATCTTCTTGGGGAATTACTTTAATTTCTAGAAATAAACGGATCATATCTGGGAATAGCTCAGGAACACATGTTTGCTCTTGGCCACCTTGGACTCCAAATATTTCCATCTTTACCAGGTTCGTTGTTCTAAATGTGCAAGAAGTCATTCGCATATTCCCTTCTTTTTTGAAACTGTCAGTATTTGAAATGTCTTATTGTTCTGTAAAAGATAATCTCCAACCATTCTTTTTACATCATGTCATTCTTCCTTTCCTATCTGGGGAGCTCATTGCAGAAGCTTCCCTGCACCTCCTTTGTTGCAATTAATACAGTTAAAACCTACCTCCAGCCAGCTGCCCAGCATAAAATATTGCATCAAATTGTTTACACTTTTTTTTTTTTTAAACATCATCGCAACCGTGTGAAAACGGTGATCCGAGTCATGCAGCATCGTGTTATCTATCTGTTTAAGAGTTTTGCTCGGTGCAGCTCATATTACAATTTAAGGAAGAAAGCTGAACAGCAAATTGTGCCACAAAATCCCCACAACTACAGAAGAACTGAAGGGTGTAAATGCAGCTGCTGAAGACAGTTATAAGAATAAATTCTGCGTGATACGATTAAAACCTTTGCTGCTGATGACTCCAGTTATTAAGACACTCGTCCGTGGGGTAAAGGAAGTTTTGAAATGATTATCTCCTCATTGCCAGTAAGGCTGCTGCAGCACACCTGTCAAAAGTTTGACAGGAACAATGTTTAAGCTGACTAACCAAAGAAGATGCAACTATTACTGCAATTATTTTTAGCCGAGTCTTCCTAATGTGAGTTCAGCAAGCTGAGCAAGTTCAGCTGGAGAAAACCATATGTCATCCAGGATCTTCAAAAATGGAAAATTTCTTTAACAGTAATAATCTGAGCAAGTCTATGATCTTGTTTTTTCAGCTCTCATTTTTCGATGGTAGCCACTACCTCGCATGTGCAAATAATTTATCTGGTGATAAAAGGTGAACGTGATAAAATATAACACTTTATCACTATAATACATAGGAATAAATAAAATTCTTTCAATGTCGTGTCATATTTAGGTGTCACTCCACCCTGCCATGTTTTCTTCATCGCTTATTTGTGATCCACATCCACTAAATCTCGATGACAGCTTGTTGCTCACCTCTGACACAGAATGATTACAGACGCCTTATTGGTCACATCTAACCTCGTTTGTAATTACTGTAAATACCTTCCCACTTCAGTCATGCTATTAGTCACTTCTTGTGTTTGAGGTATGGCAAAACCAGTATACCTAATGTACCATATTTAGTTTGCATTTAGTGAACCTGTTGTAAAAATAGTGATTTGGACATGGATTCAGTTTTCTAAAGCACAACAAAAAGCATTTCTTTTTCATGGAAGAGCACAGTTTCGAGGATGTTTGGTCTCTATGAAGTCTAGGATGAAGGTTTTCTTGTTTTCAAACCACTGTTTTGCTTGGCCTACGCCTTGGTTTACTTTCAGATGAGCAGGAACCACGTGGTTAGAGGATACGGTCTTGCAGCATTCCTCCCAGACATGCCGATCGGTCCTGCCTTTCCTCATTCCTCATTCCTTACCCATTCAGTCTGAATCCAGTGACTGCCCCACTTATGTCTGGCTTTGCTCAAGTTGCTACCACATTCCGAAAAATTTCTCAAACCTCAGCAAAACATGGAATCACCGCCTTTGTGTTTGCTTTATGATTGTTTTTTTTAAACATCACAGTGAAATTTTGAAGGTTATTTAAGACGGGACTAGAAAAGTAATACAATTATTTCATGAGACTAAAGAAATAAAGCAAAATCTGAACATGTGACTTTACAGGCAATAGGTTAAGGTGACATGTTGTGTAATATTTTTTATTTTTTTTACAGTGGTATATGATTTTAGCTATCATTAAAGGGGTCGTAATGAACTTGAACCCTTGTAAGCATTTAAATATACAATCGCCTGAGAACTACCTTGTTTTCTGCCTATATTACTAAGAGCAGTTAACCTCATCAAAAACCATAATGGTTAATGTCTGCTGCTGGGTTTCTGACTTGCTCCCGGAACATGGTTAAACTGGATGTGACATAATTTCAAATTCCAACTTTAGAGATAGAGTTCGCAGATTGTACCTTTTGAAATATTTAAGTTACACCAAAGTGTCCATCAGTGTTTGTCTCTGCACTCCTACTTACAGTTATGGGATATATCACCTGTTAGGGCTGCTGATGTGTGGAAAAAATAAATCATCAATACTAATCATGTGCATGGAAACACAATGTGTTTATTGTGCATATTGAACAAAAGAAGGGCAGACCTGCAGAATTTAATGTGGCAAAACAAATAATAGGCTTTATTTGTCTCTTATATTAGTTTTGTGATTATTTGGAGCCAAAATCAAAATTGAAATGAATCTTGAATAATTGCACAGCTATAACACCTCCTTCCAGGGAATACATCCTCGTAAATTTGTCATCCTGAAGAGACCATTAAAGACACTGCTATAATCCACTAAAACTGCCAAGAAGGATAATATAAGCCCTCTAAACAGAGGATGTCCATGAACATCTTTCAATGGCTAAATCAGCTCAGCCAGTCTTTGCCTTTGGACTTTTGTAACCCACAGGTTCTGTCCAAATTTAGCCTAAGTAAAGATGTTGAGAGTCAAGCTTGGTTATCCCTTTCAACCAACTTTAGCAACTTTTCAACCACGTTAGGACACTGGTGTCTTTATTTGAACTTATTTTTACCTTTGACCCTTTTTCTAGTTTTTGTTTTGTGGCTCTTGTGGCCTTTACTTTTGTTATGTTTCCAAAGTAGACAGACAGGAAGTGGGTGAAAGTGTGTTTTTTTATTTCATCATATTTTCAAATTAGAAAGTTCCAGTTGAACTTTTCTCTGTTGTACATATTTGAAACATTTACATGTGACATGCAAAACCAATACTATGCAATACAGTGACTTGTATTGCAATCATCGTCTCGTACGACTTCGATCATTTTGTATTTTATTTTTTAACAAATCTCACACCAAACATTTTAACATGTGAAAAATGTATTAATAGCTGTTATCAGATGGAACTGTGGGGAATAACTGAATCTTAAATATATAATAATTATTAAATTATGTGTTAGCCTCTACCCAGAGATAAACAGGCGTAGGCTGTAAGGTTGTGTATTTCCTGTTTTCCATGGAGGAAAATATATCTTATAGCCAATGTTTGGAATATGTGAAAATACTGAAATTCTAATTTTGTTTGGAAATTATGCATAAAAAGGTTATGCAGTTGTCAAGTTTAAAAAATAGCTGCAAGATTTCACAGTGGCTGAAAAACTGTTGAAAAAAGATTTTTTCTACCATTTCCACAACCACTCAGATTTTTCTTTTAAATGTTACATCCAAGACTGTGATCCTGAAGAAATGTGCAACAGTGGCATTTTTCATTTTCATTCTTTTGTGGTGTCCTCTAAATTGTGAAAACACAGTTACTTTAATTGTTCTTCAAATTTTTATAAATTGGACATAAAACTAAATCTTAAATCCTTTATTTTTACTGACAGAAAATTAGGAGTGACTGTAAATCTTCTTTTGTTTCAATCCACCAGAAAATCCAAACAATCCATTTGCAATCGGAGGAGGATGGGATGTCCCACCATGCTTTTGTTTCCTGTGAGAAGAAAACTTCAATCACTTCAGTGCTCTGTCTTTATTGGCCCCTTTTAGTGTCCCATAAAGCTTTTCAAAGTGTCGTCTGATTGGTCCTTCAGACTCCTGTGAGGACTAATCTGCCAATCATTGTCACCCCCTGTGAGTGCAACTTCCTCCTCTGAACAGTTGCTGCAGTCAGTCGGCAAGGAGTGTGTGTTTGAGTGTTTATGTACCCATCCCACCCCTCTTTCCACTCCCATCCCCCTCTCCTTGCACACTGAGTTTTCCCCCTAACTCACACCCTCTCATGAAAACACACTCCTGCCACATGAGGCTCAGCAGCAGCCTGCTGTGTGTGAGTCACTGCAGAAAGTTACATTGGTGTGTTTGTGTTTTGCATGCAGCAGCGTCTCTCTGCAGCACATTCTGCAGGTCAGCATTCTCAGAAGAACACGAGAAAGAGGAGAGTTCGGTTCACCGCAGCTGAATCAGGATTTGGTTGAAGGTAATGGCAGCCTCCTCACCTCTAAATGTTTGTAATGATCACTGTTACACACTATGCTATCGTCAGGAGGATGGTGATGACTTCTCGTGTTTGGTGGCAGCTTTTAAACTGTGGATGTTTTGCCTTTAAGATCTCAGAGATTGGACACATTTGCCTTTTTGTAATTTTTTCCCTATTGTTTCATTGTTGTGAGCTTTATTTCAAACTTTCTTGAAATATTTAGTTTCTGCTACATAAATACTCGACATTTAAATAAAATTCATATTCTTAAAGTTTTTTATAAATACCGTTTCCATTCTAAAATGTTTTATTGTAGACCTAAAAAAGTAGTTCTTTAATTAAACAGATCCTTTGTTTATTGCTCTGCTACATTACAAACCAGGCAGTGCTGCCTTCACTTTTCAATTTTTACATCTGTGGCTTAACTGAAATTATGAAACAAATCTGCAAAGCTTGTGACTTAACTGAATCTAAAAAATGTTCACTACCTAATAAAATTGTTCAGATCATTAAATGCATTTATGATCAAATCAATTTCAAATATCAGTCACTAAAATCTTAAAACGCGTCGAAGTTTTTAGGTGATGTGGGAAAACATACAATTTGTATGTTTCTGTTTGAATCATCCATATGCTTCATAATAACAAGTGTGAACAGTTTAAAAAACCTGATTTGCATGTTCCTTTCAGACTAGGACTTTTGCACCATAATTGCACTTTGCAAGATGCAGAAGCAAAATAGCGACCTAGAAGTTGGTGATCTTCAGGATGTCTTTTTCTGCTTTTATAGCATAAACTGTTAAATAGGAAGTAAAAGTTGCTTAAAAATGTGTTTCTATGAGAAGATCAGCCTTGTTACAAAAACCCTTTTGTTATAGAGTATTTGTCTTATTTTACATAGTTTTAACTATGTTTTTAGTAGAATTAGATACAGTAACTGCATGTTTTAATTACATTTGTATTTGGGAACAAACTTGATTTTGTGACGGTATCAGTTAAAATATATACATTCTCAGTGAAGTAATGGCAGAACTTCATTTTCAGTTTAGGTAGTTCAAGAGAACAAAGCTTGAATTAATTAGTATATACAATGGTATTTCTTTGTAAAATATGTTCCTATATATCTAAAAAATGCATCTCCAAGGTAATGTGGTGTTAGCCAGTGACTTTGAACATTTAACAAATCTTGAGCTTGGCCTCAGATGTTAAATATTTTAATGAGCTGCTTCTGTCTCAGATATGATAATTTAATCACAAAGACTGAATTTTCTGTTGTGTTTTACCCTGAAAAGCACAGATAATCCAGCTGAACCACATAATAGCTATACTGTAATGGTGGTGGCAGCATTTATCACCATCTAAGCAGCTCGTCAGCCTCCTGGTGGCACAACAAGTGGTGCTTAAGCTCAGGGTATCCATGACAATACCTCCCCACTGTCTGCATGTTTGTGGGAAGTAACCAGTAAACAATGACCTCTTATATGCTCCCATCTGCTGTTTTTATTAAGTTAGAAATGTCTGTTACAAATGAATTATACATATAAGCTGTGATGGTGTTACAAATACATTAAATGATTGTTACATTCACACAAATGTTGGTATGCTGTAAGGTCTTCATACTACAGAAATTCTTCTAAAATATCTTTGTCCTCTTAAAAAGCATTAAACCTCATGTAGGGGAAGTAGTAGCTACATAATGGAAAGTGTATTTACAATGACAGAATAAATAGCTTTCTTAGTGAAAGGTTCAGTAGATGTAAAACAGATGTTGTGAAACCAAACACCTCAACAGTCCAGCTGGTTTCCCCATCTCTAAATGTCTTATCGGTGTTTCAAAATTTCTTGTCTCCAAAAATAATGAAGACCATGTATACAGCTGTTTCATATTTTGTTTTAAATATAAAGCTTTTGATATGGGCTGTTGAGACAACACAGCTGTGAAAACACAGAAGAAATGCTGACAGAGAATGTGAGCCCAGTGTTTGCCTCACATGCTATATTTTCATCTTATCATTTCCTGAGAAATAGTCATCTGTACTTTTAGGGAGTTAGGATTGACATTCAAAGTTGCAAAAAAATTACTGTATGTTAAAGAAGGAGAAAAGACAATGTAAAGTCTTTATTTAGGACTTCTTTTCTAACAGCAAACGGCCTGGGGTCTCTGACGGCGCAGTGGGGGGCCCAGTAGGGGGCTGCCCCCCCTGGTGGGGTGATTTTTGTGTGGGTGCTCGGGCCACGTCCCTGACTGTTGGGCCTGTGTCTGGTGACCTATGACTCCTAGAGGGGTGTTGGGCTAGTTGAGGGTTGCGGGGGCTGCGCTAGGCTCTGTTTGGCATCCCTCCCTTTAGATCTCTGGGTGACTTACTTACCTAGATAATGATATTAAAGTTGCACCCTTGTTCTTCAGTTTTAATTTGAACATATGAACTTACCAGTAAAAATTGTGACACCTTATACAACAATAAAGTTTCTATTAGGTGGATCGGAACAACATATAATTAATGTTTTTACTTGACAGTGATTTCCATCATGGAGGGGCCCAGTAGACTACCCCCACCCCCCTTCAAACTCCACAAATCAGCTTCATCTCCTCTTCGCTATTCAGGAGCAATAAGGAAGGTTGCCAAGAAAAATCAAGTTAGGGATAATCTCCTGGAAGGTGGAAATAAAGAGGAGGACAATCAAGTTGAAGAGGAGAACCTCCACACCGAGGAGGAGACGGCAGAGGATTCTGTGTTTATGAAACCACCAACTGATTCCTTGGACGTCACAGATACAGGTGCTCATCGGATAAGTTTGAGACTTCCCTCACAGGACAGTTTCTCAGAGGATAGCTTGGTATCAGAGGAGAGCCTGGCAGAGGAAGCCAAAAAGAAGAACGAAGAGGAGGAAGCAGCGGCGAAGGAGAGACAAGCTCAGAGACAGATGATGGCTATAGATGAGCTTGTCCAGTCAGAGAAGAGTTACCTCAGAATGCTGCAGATTTGCACTGTAAATATCAGGAACAACCTGCTGAACCTCCAGGTAAGCATAAATTGCAGGTTGTAATGAACATTGTGCTTTTTGTAAAGTATACTGCTAAAGATACTCAATAACACTCTGGGAAGTACAGGTTATTCAGATTCGGGACTGTTAAACCCAAAATCCATTTTGAGCATTTTTTTTTTTTTCTTAAAGGTTATATGGAAATCTGAACATTTTAAATGTTGTTAGGTGCAAACATTTCATTGGAGTCATGTTAATTATAAAGCGCACAAAATAATCGCAAATAAAATTACAGCCGACCATTCACACATTTGAGCAGTTTGCAGTTGGGACGTCAAGAGGCACCAACAAGTGCTTTAGCTACAGTACTTTAAAACTTTTATATCGTAAGATGTTGCTAAAAGACAGAAAGGTTTTGTTACAGTTGTCTTTCAAGTTTCTTTCTTGTTACGGCAAGTGTTTTCTCTGCTTTTAGTTAATTGCAGACTATATGAAAAAACAATGAGGCTTGCATTTTAAATATGTGTTTGAAAAAAAAAAAGAACTTATAGGTCTCATTAAAATCTGCCACTAACATCTGTTCTGGGGGATCCAATCACACTTAGAGCGGATCCAAGACAGATTAAGGCCACCTTCGGAGGTGATTGCAACCCTTCCTGGGACACATTGAAGGACCACCCATTGACCTAATATTTTGTCCCATATTCCATCTCTTGAGTTTATCAAACCTTCTGCTGTAAATAACTCTACTAAAGTGAACTATGGTAATAATATGAGCTACATTTATTAGGGGTTTAATCAAGCATTACTAGACACCCTTACTCATGCTTACATAGGGTTGATTGACTAACAGCCCACATTGTGATAATGATGTTTTTTGTTTTTTTTATGTAGCTCAAGTAACTCAGTTCTTATCAAATTTTAATGCCAGATGTAAACAGTCACACTTAAAGCAGTCCCATAACTTAAGCTGGAATACATGTTGATGCAACCTCTACCTCCACCTTGGGGTAAGCAGGCAGCCAAATGTTTTTTACCAGGTGGAAAAAAAACAAGATGTTGATTTAGCAAAGCAGATTTGTCTGAGCTATTTAAAATTGGGTGCTGTTACTACTAGTTGAACACATGAAATCCATCTCTCATCCCTTGTGGTAATCTTCAACATTCCCCGCTATCCAATGATTTCAACTCGTCTTTTTCTGATTTTTTTTATCCTGGCCTTGGAATTATAGATCTGAATATTTACTTACTTCACAAGAAATTGAAAAACGTTGTTTTTGTGTAGAGACCATCAAACCAAAGTGGACTGGTTTTCAAATTGATTAGGTTTTTAAGTAGATTCACATCATTAGAAATGTCATGTTCTGATTATTTATGACAGACTGTTTATTACTACTTTGTGTAACCTCTTGATCACCCCTTCACCCATTATTTTTTATTACTTTATTTTATCAGCGAATGGCCTCCACACACCTGAAATGTTTGACTTTCTTTCAACAGTGGAGCTGTCCCTCAATTTGCTGTGTCTGAGTACTAAGGATCCACATTTATCGAACTTGGTGGGAAATAACTTGATTTTAAAATGAGCAAATTTGAGGAAAAAAAAAACAAAGGTTCTCAGGTAAATCCTGGTTTATTAGATTTTAGCAGTTATAATGACCTTTTAAATCACTGGATCCTGAAGTCACTCTACAGAATCCCGAATTACTTCTGCAGCTTCATAATGACTTGCCATTTTCAGCTTTTCTTTACCGTTTATGTATTGCTTATTACAGCAAAATAATAATTTATTGTTCCGGTGGTAATAAAACGTAATGATATTAGGCTTTCATATTCTGGTGGTTGAGCCTAAAATGAAGTAAAGAGAAATGGGGAAAAACAGAATGAACAGAAAATGAAAAGACCTTGCAGTGCTTGTTAAGGAAAGACAGAAAAACCTTTTATCCAATTTGAATAAAAAGCTAACTCCGACTGCACTGTTCAATTGTTAGGATTAATTGGAATGTATGAACCTGACTGTTGTGAAGTGCCTTGAGACAACATGTGTTGTGAATTGGCGCTATATAAATAAAACTGAATTGAATTGAATTGAATGAAATTATCTGGTGAATTCATTACTGGTAATGATGATTATTGGTAATGATGGTAACAGAATTTGTGAGAAAGGCATTAGGATGAAGGATGGAGAGGGACAGAGCAGAGGCAGTAGAGAGAAAGCGAGCTGGAAGGAGAAAACTGAGAACAGCCACATAAATACTGGCATTGTATGACAGATAAGTCTCCTGATTGTTTTCTCTAGAAATGCGCACGTTGATCTGTTTACCACCAGTGATTGGGCCCACTCTACTCTCATTTAAATAAAATGGACAGCAACAGCAAGCAAGAAGAAAAATCCCAGACATTATACATTGTGAGACACGTTTTTTGGGATCTCTATAAAGATGTGTTTTTGTTAAATGATGTGTCCTTCTGTTTGCTATATTTACCATATTGTAGGTCTCAGCCAAATACAGAAAAGATTACACGTTTTCATTGTTCTCAAATGACCTCAATGACTATGGTGAAAGTCATCATGCAGTCAGTGGAAAATCTGCTTAACATCATGATAACCAGGTTTAGACTGTGCAATAATAATATCTGAACAAGTACAATGAAGCATGAATGTTGTTTTTCTATGTTTGTCTTGTTCATCTCGATAACCGCTTGACGAGAAAGTAGACAAACTAGTCTTCCACCACAGCTGAAGTGAAACCTGGAACTAGAACTGCACAATCCAAAAACAAATACCCGTGTTACCTCCATCTGTTCCAGACTTGTTCAGATTTTATTAGAAAAGTACCAGTTCAAATACTTTTGACAGACCACAGAAAAGCAAAGCGATTTTTAGTTTTGATTAATGTTGTCAAATAAAAATCTGAAAAGGTGTCATGCATTTGATCAGACCTATTTCCTCTGATGTCCCCTAAATAAAAGTAAAGTAATTAGTAATTAACCAACCAATAAACAACTCTATAGAGTTATTGTTTCTGTTATATAACTTCAGTATAAATACAACTGTCTTGTTTGGATTGTTAGAGAACATTACTGAAAAAAACAGCATCATGTAGACCAAGGAACACCGCAGGCAGATAGAAAAAAGTTTAAAGCTTGATTAGGTTACAAAACAATATCCCAATATTTGCACATCTCATGGAGCACTGTTCAATCCACCCTCTGAAAATAGAAAGAGTTTGGCACAACTGCAATCCGACAAAGACATGGCCATTCCAATAAACTGTCAGGTTGGGCAACGAGAGCATTAATCAGAGTAGCATCGGAAAAAGCTTCCATAAGAAGTCCCTTGTTGAAACAAAGCCTGTTTGCAGTTTGCCACAAGCCATGTATGGGACACTGCAAAGACGTGGAAGGAGGTGATCCAGTCCCATGAGACCAAAATTAAACTTGTTAATCAACATCTTAAATGTTATGTGTGTTGTAAAAATAACAATGCACATCAGCCTTGTATATGTTTCATCCGCACAGTGAAACATGTCATTGAGGATTCATTTCTTCAGCAGGGACAAGGAACCTGATCCCGAGCTGATGCGAAGATTGGGGCTGTGACATACAAGGCTATTACATTTTGACTTTGAAATAAATCTCAGCAGCAGAACATCCGCTCTGAGCGTTATCTTATTTGTAAAGTTTTGTTGTGAAGAAAGTAGGGATCCCCAGAGCACTATTACATCTGCAGCCAATAAAATGACACCATTCAAAATCAGTCTATGTTTTTTCAAGTACAGGTCCTTCTCAAAATATTAGCATATTGTGATAAAGTTAATTATTTTCCATAATGTAATGATGAAAATGTAACATTCATATATTTTAGATTCATTGCACTCTAACTGAAATATTTCAGGTCTTTTATTGTCTTAATACGGATGATTTTGGCATACAGCTCATGGAAACCCAAAATTCCTATCTCACAAAATTAGCATATTTCATCCGACCAATAAAAGAAAAGTGTTTTTAATACAAAAAACGTCAACCTTCAAATAATCATGTACAGTTATGCACTCAATACTTGGTCGGGAATCCTTTGGCAGAAATGACTGCTTCAATGCGGCGTGGCATGGAGGCTATCAGCCTGTGGCACTGCTGAGGTCTTATAGAGGCCCAGGATGCTTCGATAGCGGCCTTTAGCTCATCCAGAGTGTTGGGTCTTGAGTCTCTCAACGTTCTCTTCACAATATCCCACAGATTCTCTATGGGGTTCAGGTCAGGAGAGTTGGCAGGCCAATTGAGCACAGTGATACCATGGTCAGTAAACCATTTACCAGTGGTTTTGGCACTGTGAGCAGGTGCCAGGTCGTGCTGAAAAATGAAATCTTCATCTCCATAAAGCTTTTCAGCAGATGGAAGCATGAAGTGCTCCAAAATCTCCTGATAGCTAGCTGCATTGACCCTGCCCTTGATAAAACACAGTGGACCAACACCAGCAGCTGACACGGCACCCCAGACCATCACTGACTGTGGGTACTTGACACTGGACTTCTGGCATTTTGGCATTTCCTTCTCCCCAGTCTTCCTCCAGACTCTGGCATCTTGATTTCCGAATGACATGCAGAATTTGCTTTCATCCGAAAAAAGTACTTTGGACCACTGAGCAACAGTCCAGTGCTGCTTCTCTGTAGCCCAGGTCAGGCGCTTCTGCCGCTGTTTCTGGTTCAAAAGTAGCTTGACCTGGGGAATGCGGCACCTGTAGCCCATTTCCTGCACACGCCTGTGCACGATGGCTCTGGATGTTTCTACTCCAGACTCAGTCCACTGCTTCCACAGGTCCCCCAAGATCTGGAATCAGCCCTTCTCCACAATCTTCCTCAGGGTCCGGTCACCTCTTCTCGTTGTGCAGCGTTTTCTGCCACACTTTTTCCTTCCCACTGACTTCCCACTGAGGTGCCTTGATACAGCACTCTGGGAACAGCCTATTCGTTCAGATATTTCTTTCTGTGTCTTACCCTCTTGCTTGAGGGTGTCAATAGTGGCCTTCTGGACAGCAGTCAGGTCGGCAGTCTTACCCATGATTGGGGTTTTGAGTGATGAACCAGTCTGGGAGTTTTAAAGGCCTCAGGAATCTTTTGCAGGTGTTTAGAGTTAACTTGTTGATTCAGATGATTAGGTTCATAGCTCGTTTAGAGACCCTTTTAATGATATGCTAATTTTGTGAGATAGGAATTTTGGGTTTTCATGAGCTGTATGCCAAAATCATCCGTATTAAGACAATAAAAGACCTGAAATATTTCAGTTAGTGTGCAATGAATCTAAAATATATGAATGTTAAATTTTCATCATGACATTGTGGAAAATAATGAACTTTATCACAATATGCTAATATTTTGAGAAGGACCTGTATTCTAACAAAAATCCCAATTTACATTTGATTTTCAACCATATCTCAATTTATCTTCATAACTGTACAAAAGATATTAAAGTGTCATATCTAGTATGTACAAAAATGCAGTTAGGGAATAATAATTAATGACTATTTATTTTACATTAAATTAATACTTCTGACATCATTGAGTGTCAATATTCAAGGAGGCATGTATTTGTTTTTTAGGTAAACCATGTCTCTGGTTAATTTTGAAAGCTTTCACTAAGTTGGCTGAGGGATTTTTTATTTTCAGTATAGGTTGTAATATGGATGAAGTGCATTTCTAAGCTTCTTAATGTTTCAGTGAGGGCCATTGGAGCCATAACCCAAATGAGTTGTCCAAAGTCAAAGGGCACTCACTAGCTGCATTTCCATTGACCATCAAATTGTAATTAGGAAAAACAATTTGGAAAAAACTCTTTTCGCTAAAAGGTTTTTGAGAAGGACCTGTATATTGCTATGTAAAGGTAAGTATCACCAGGTTTTTAAAGATGTGCAGAGGAGAGGTGCAGGATACAAACTGGGTCCATGCAACAAAGAGGAATATTTGTGGCTTTAATATTTTAGTACTTTTAACCTTAGAGATGTATGTGCATCTGTATTTTACATTTCGGGAGCATAGAGAAGTTAATAAGCATGTATGCGTTTTTTAATTGTTTTCATTTCATATGCACCAAAGCCTCCTCCACCCGACTTGGACAGTATGTTCCTCTACATAGAGGAGGTGATGGACGTGTCAAGCCGCCTCCTCAGCTTGTTGGACCAGAAGCAGCTCATGCCTGACAACCCAGACTTTCTAGAAAACCTCTGTAAGTCATCCAAGCCTTTATTATTGACTAATCTGTTCACATTACAGTGAGACTGTTCTTAATTGTTATGATTTTTTCATTTCTAGATCAACTGTGTTAGTGCTACTTGTTTACTGGAGACAAATCTTTATACATGATTGTTGCTTGATGTGTGGTTTTTGGGTTAATGGGAAAGTATTAGAGTAAGCACCTTCACTGTCAGTGAGAATATAGTCCCCCAAGATTTACTGTGTCATCTCAGCTGCTACTGAATTAGTTTGTAAAATCCTCTTTTGCACCACTTAGAGATCTTCTCCTATACCGTTTTACAAGATCAGAGCATACAGAAGGTTGCTAGTAGAGAGCTGTAAATAACATCCTCTCATGAGATGTCTTTTTTCTGTACCAGTTCTTCTTATACATGTTAAAAACGTTGTTTACAGATTATATGACCTCATCCTTCAGCTTTGTCTTTGTCCTTATTGTGATTCTTGTATGTTAAGTAGTAACATACATACGCACCTTTTTTTTCTTGGCAGGTGTTTCATTCCTCGGCCTCTCCTCAGACATTGAAGCAGCATACAAAGAATACCTGTGGAACTACAACCATATCTCGTTAGTGGAGAACAGCTACAAACAGAAGGAGGCACTTTGGAATGACATTATTCAAATCATAAAGTCATCAGCGTGAGTTTCAGATATTTTAGTTGGCATGTAATAGTGTTTGTTTGCTTTATTATTGTGTCAAAGGTTAGATAATCTTTCTTTTTTTCCTCCCCAGCCCTGAAGTCAATGCCACCTCTCTAAGTTTCTTCTTGGTGATGCCTGTGCAGCGGATTGCCCGGTATCCTCTCCTCCTGCAGACCATCCAGAAGCACACTGACCCCTCTCACCCAGCGTACGCCCTCCTGGAGCAGGCTGCTCACACCTCCGTCGCCTTAAACTGTCGTATCAACGAGTATAAACGCTTCCGAGAAGTCGGTAAGACAGTTACGGCCTGGATTGTCAAAATAAAGACATACAGAGTATTTCAAAATTATTCATAGCCCTTGAAATTTTCTAATTTTGTCCCTTTACACCCACAAACTTCAGAGTATTTGAAAGGACCTTAATGTGATAGACCAACACAAAGTAGCAAACAATTGATATATTTTAACTTATTCTTCTCTGCCAGATAGCTCAGGTCCAGTGAGATTAGATAAAGATATATGTGAACAGCAATTTTTCATTCTTGCTACATTCTAAATTGGATTTAGGTCTGGACTTTGACTGAGCCATTGTAACAGATGAATATGGTTTAATTTATATCAGCGATCTTCAGCGTCAGTCCTAGCTGATGTAATGCTTTTTTTTAGATGCTTCCCTTTTTCTTAACACCTGATTCAAATGACTGTCATTAGTAGCTCTTTGGAGAACCTGTTGAAATGCTTAGAAGGTAACTCAGCTAGTTTGCTGGAGAAAGGACATATCTAAAACCTGTTAGACACTGGCCCTTAAGGACTGGTGTTGGACGCCTCTGATCTAATCCTTTCATGTTGTTCTGGTTGTACCTCTGGCTCAGTTCTTTGTGGCTATGTTAGTTTTTTGCCATATAGTGTTTTGCATGTAGGTTAAAAAGTTCAGTTTTGCTCTCATCTCATCTGATCAGAGCACCTTCTTGCACATGTCTACTGTGTCCCCTACATGGCTTATGGGAATTTTCATGGCTTTCTTCTTGTCACTCTTCAATAAAAGCCAGATTTGACTGGTCTGCGCTATTCCTTGATCTTTATGATGCTGTTTCCGGTCATTAATGTTACAATTCTGAAGCCTTCACAGAAAAGCCTTTTTATACAGAGATCAAATCGAACACAGGTGGATTCTGTTAGTTGACTTCTGATGACAATTGAATGCACTAGATTTTATTTAATGGTATCTGAGTAAAAGAGGCTGAATACAAATGCTCCCTTCATAATAATGTACTATTTCGTGTTTTCTATCACATAAAATCCCAATAAAATACATTGATATTTGTATTTGTTACATGACAAAATGCAAAGACATTCAAGAGGTATGGATACTTTTGTGATGTACTGTAAACTGGAGAAAAAAGTAGAATGAATAATTAGTCTAGTTTCGTTTGAAACGTTTAGGAAAGATGCAGTGATAATAAAAGATGAAGTTCACTTTAGTCTAGGACTGAGACCTTGTTTCTAATATTTTGTAGCTGATAAATACAAGAAGACGGAAAACCTGACCATCATTGACAAGATCAACCGGCTTAACACACACAGCATTGCAAAGAAGACTGCAAGGTTCAGTCAGCACATTAAACATGAAACTGGAATGGCACCAAAGGTAGGAACCGACCAACATCAATTACAGTCCCACATTAGGTACTAGAGAGAGGAGCTAAACTCACAAGGATGAATGAAGCAACCCAAGAGAGGGATATTTCCAGAGCAAATGGCCTCTAAGCAGTAAAATACCTCTATCTGTACACACCTTATCTGTAGCTGCACCTCAGTAGTTAATGATCCACAGGAAAAAGATAATAACTGAACTGTTGTTGAACCAACTTAACCCGGGTTGACTGTTTACTAGTTTATACCTTTTCATCTTATTTACATTTAGTAAGTAAACCTTATTTACAGTGCCTTGCGAAAGTATTCAGCCCCCTTGAACCTTTCAACCTTTTGCCACATTTCAGGTTTCAAACATAAAGATATAAAATTCAATTTTTTTGTGAAGAATCAACAACATGTGGGACACAATCGTGAAGTGGAATGAAATTTATTGGATGTGTCAAACATTTTTAACAAATAAAAAACTGAAAAGTGGGGCGTGCAATATTATTCAGCCCCTTTACTTTCAGTGCAGCAAACTCATTCCAGAAGTTCAGTGAGGATCTCTGAATGATCCAATGTTATCCCAAATGACTGATGATGATAAATAGAATCCACCTGTGTGTAATCAAGTCTCCGTATAAATGCACCTGCTCTGTGATAGTCTCAGGGTTCTGTTCAAAGTGCAGAGAGCATCATGAAGACCAAGGAACACACCAGGCAGGTCCGAGATACTGTTGTGGAGAAGTTTAAAGCCCGATTTGGATACAAAAAAATTTCCCAAGCTTTAAACATCCCAAGGAGCACTGTGCAAGCAATCATATTGAAATGGAAGGAGTATCAGACCACTGCAAATCTACCAAGTCAAAGTCCAGACCTGAATCCAATTGAGAATCTGTGGAAAGAGCTGAAGACTGCTGTTCACGAACGCTCTCCATCCAACCTCACTGAGCTCCAGCTGTTTTGTAAGGAAGAATGGGCAAGAATTTCAGTCTCTCGATGTTCAAAACTGATAGAGACAAACCCCAAGCGACTTGCAGCTGTAATTGCAGCAAAGGGTGGTGCTACAAAGTATTAACGCAAGGGGGCCAAATAATATTGCACGCTCCACTTTTCAGTTTTTTATTTGTTAAAAAAGTTTGACACATCCAATAAATTTCATTCCACTTCACGATTGTGTCCCACTTGTTGTTGATTCTTCACATTAGAATTTTATATCTTTATGTTTGAAGCTTGAAATGTGGCAAGAAGTTGACAAGTTCAAGGGGCCCGAGTACTTTCACAAGGCACTGTATATAACACATATCACAGGTCAGAAACCACAAAGTGCTTTACAATACAAACAGAGATAACAACACAGAAGATTAAACATAAAAATAATCTAAAACAGCATTATATTAACATCATACACCCTAAAACTAGTTAAAAACCAGTCTAAGTGAACTGGGTTTACACCTGTGAGGGGTTGTCACAGAGCCACTGTTGGATACTACTAAAACAGTTTATCAAGGAAGACAACTTTGAATATTCACTCAGCTTCAAGGAACAGCAGAGCTGAATATCATCATATATTTCTCATTTAGCTCACTAATTTACATCTGAGTTGACTTTTAGGGATGTAACTGCAGTATATTAAAAATCAATCAAGGAAGATCGGCTTCGTAATGTTTTGCAGAGCAACCTTAAAGGGAAAGGAAAGGCCAGTTGATGTTTCCACGACCAAGGTATTTGTGGAGACATTAGTTATCACATACACCCTGTAGTTGGAAATATATGTTGGGAGATATATTTACAAAGCAGAGTTACAAAACTACTCCTGGCTAGCATGCTTATGTGGAAACTAAAGTCTTAATGATTGATTTTAAGTTTTGTAACATTCAATCTTGTCATATATCTATAACTAAAAGATCTAATGACTATTGATTATTAGTCACAAACCTGAAGCCAGTGCACACTGGAAGCAATACTAGACAACCCATTTAAATAGTTAATTAGCTGTAAGTATGGCTTGAATGTGTGATATTTATCTCTGCATGATCAAAAAATCATGTCTACACATAGAAGACGAGGAACTTCATGGAATGAGAGATCTTATGCAAAGAATAAAAACAGGCTTTGCGTATGGTCATAAGCAAAGAAAAAGCTTATAGTCTGTTTCCAACCGTGCTGTTGTTATAATGAATGAATAGTACATATGTTGGTCAGGTATATGTACGCATCCAAACTAATTTATACATTGATGTAATTAAAAGGCTTCCCGTTAATATAAACGTTAATTAATTGATCCCTGGATGTTGCTTTTATGGCAATGTGGGTAAATGGCTCCAGTTACATCAGAGTAAGATGCCACAGACGTTATTGGCCTTCCAGCTCCATCTGCAAAGCCAGCGTTGCTATAGGAACCACCGTATGATCAGCAGCTGTATGGGAACAGGCAGTGCACAGCCCCTCCCTGTGTCACTCTACAAGCCTGTCCACAGCTCAGGACACGGGTCCAACAGGATTGTCCTTGAAAACCTAAAGCAGCTGATGAGCTCTCTTCACACTGCAACATTATGCATGCGTTGTTGTGTGAAAAGGCGACGTCAGTTTCCTTTATTTTCTCTTTCACTTTGCACTGTCAAAATGAGGTGAGATCCTTCCATGTATCCATGCAGAAATTAATTAAACCCTCATAATTAGATCAATGACATATACAGCAGTAAATGTTGAGTCTGGGGGGCCCATTTGGTGTATGTTTTAATTCTTCTTTCTTTTGCAGAAGTGTATCACTATGATTGAGTTTAACAACAATCACATATGATGAAATGAGAGCCTAATCTTTATTGTATCAAATAAATAATGATCATATTACATGGATAAGATGTCATGAAACAGTAAAATGAGTATATCTTCGCACTCTGGAACCGAGAACTGAAGAGGCCTGTATTTAGTCACACATTAACTGTGACTGTCTTATTTTTTCAGAAGTAGAAAACTACAAGTATAATCAAAGAAAAATGTATGATGATTTTCTATTTTTCTACAATTATTAAATGTAATGAAGAGGGGTAATGTTAATCAATTGTGATGTATGAATAAAAATAAGGTGATGCTTTTTTTTTAGCTGTAACTGGTGTGAGAGCAAGAAGCAGAGAAATACTGTGTTAGAAAGCTTGAGGCTGAGCAGATAAGGAGGGCACCATGGCCTGGGAGCCAGAGGCGGCAGAGTCATAACAGTAGGACAGGAGGGGCAGAGGAGAGCCAGCTTCACAGGAACTGGGCATGGATGGAAGGTCAACGAGCAAGCTCAAGTCATAACAAGCATGGGAGCAAGAAACGAGAAGCCAGGTGCACGCTGTTTTTCGTCAGTCTGAAGTTCGAACAACAGGCAAAAGTCATGGCACCAGGACGGGAGCGGGAGTCGTGAAGGCCGAAAAACAGATGGAAGTCATAACACAGGGATCCAGCTACGGGCTGTTTACGACTCTGTCTACGGAGGCTGGGAGACAGCACCAAAAAGTAACGATGACCGCATAACTCAATGATGGGAAAGCTTGCCTAGCAACAGGGGATGAGCAGTGAGGCTATCTGCAATATAAAAACTGTGCCAAAAAAAAAAAAAACGGGGTTGTTTCCTCGCAGAAGACCAGCGAACAAGATCGGACGGAGAAAGAAGCTACAGATGAATTGAAAGACCGGAGACGCAGTGCCGCTGACAAATTCTGCATTATAGAGAGGATCAACCCGTGTGCCCTGAGAAGAGCTGCAACTCAAAATTGAGAATCTGAATTTCATCTGTTGCATTGTTACCAAGACAACTGAAGTGAACTTGGTCAGTGAACAACTGATTGCTCTACGTTTCAGGCTACTGGAAGTCCTGAACCAACCTCAATTACACCTCAATGGTTTGCTTCAACTATTCAGCCTCTGGAAGCTACCAACTTTTGAAACATATGCCAACAAAGTTTCTGTTTTTTGAATTTTTAAATAAAAAAATCTTTTTCTTTTTTCAACTTGACCATTGAAATCCTGAGCATCAGCGCCTGTCCACTTGTCCTTATTTTGGGGTTTTTCGTTAGTCGTAAAAAGTCTTGTTGCCTGGTTCCAAATGATTTTAGGAGGTTTTTATAGGTTGCCTTAAGCCAAACTTGTTAAAACAATGCCCTTGGGACTTGTACCGAGCCTCTAAAATCAACCTAACCCATATACCAATTGCAAGTTGTAAAATTTCCCGTCACCAGCTTAAACAGATTTTCCAGTAAACCTGCTTAGTAAGACCTTTCAGGTTTAGGGAAGTCCAGACCCGTTGGATGGAGAGCTGGATTGAGCAATCCCCTTAGAAATAGGGAAGTAGGAGGGAGGGGTTAGGTCATTGGACAACGAAAACACATTAATTAATATCCATGCAGATTTTTGTTTGTAAACACTGTTTGTAAATGAAGTCCTAGATTATTTTTATCAAGTGCTGGTACATAAAAATCTGAAATGGAATGAGGGTGTCCTTTTTGTTGCCAATTACAGTATTACTGTGCACATTTTAGTGTTTTTCTTCTTGTGCATTATGTTCTAGCTGGTGGATGAAGAATTTGATGCCCTTGAAGGTTTCTTTAACATTCTGGAATACGGGATCCTGGTGCTTCTGGAGAATGTGGAAACGTATCTGCTCCACCTGCAGGTATTTTTATAATAAAAAACAAATAAACTGTAATTACGTTTCAGCTCTAACCTCATGTTCTTCATAAGAAAAAAAGGTAATTATCATAATGAGAGACATTGAGTCATAAAGCTTCACATATTAGTCACACCTTTTGCCTTTCTTACAGTGGATCCTGGGCATAATAAACATGCTATTATCTGTCTGGTATGTTGTTTGCCCTTGACCAAATCTAGCTGCCAGATAGAAACTGAATGTAGAACATGTGTTTCTTTGTTTACAGTCACACTCCAGGGTCATCAGATTCCAAACACATAATCTACTTATCTTCTTGCAGACTGCTTCATCTCATTTCTGACTCGCCATTTGAGACATACTTGTTTGAAAACTCCTCACAGGTTGCTTTACATTTGAAAAATGTTCTTTCTTTATAACTACACGTAACGTCTGATTTTTTCCACCGCTTCAATTTCTCAAATGTGATAAATAGAAAAGATCTTTATAGACCTGTTGCTGATCAAGGAAATACTGTGGTTCCGTGGTGACAGAGTGCCACATATTCATTTCTGCAGCTCAAACTGGGCCGGCTGATTCACATACAGGAACTTTCCAGTCCAGTAGTGGTGGCTGGAGAAGTTGGATATAAATGAACATTTCTTTGCTGCTGTTTGAGTCACACTGAGTAATCCCAGGAACTCATTTGAGGTCGAACATGAGACCCTGTGTTTTCAAGTCTAAAATCATTCTCAAAGTAGTTTCTTTCCTAATCTTTTCCTACCTCTTTTTAGCCTTTCTTGTATAACATCTTCTCAATGCTTTAGCTATTCATTTAGAGTCTCTGTCATTATCTGTTGCCTGTATTTTACCACAAATATTATTTAAAGACTAATTCATTATTACTTTCAAAGTCTTTCTTCTCTCTTCCCTCAAACAGACCCCTTACTGTATGTTGGTTCAGCAACTAAACAAACATAATTGAATAAACCAGGAATCTTTTTAAACATCTAAAACAACCAATTTAATGCTTACTTGTTGGTCTACAGAGGTTCTTGGAATGTAAGACAGAGGAGTTTGACTTTGACATGGATGGTGAAAAGACCCCTATTTGCTACAAGGAGATCAATACTGCACTCAGACAGTGGATCCTTCCAATGTTTGTAAGTCAAATCTGTTACGGTTTCAAGTAAACTAGCTGAAAACTAAGAGAAATCAAATCCTAAAATATAAAAAATTCTAAATTAAATAAAGTGAATTATACTGCATAAACAATCCATTCTAAAAGTTGTAATTATTTGATACTTTAAAAAAGAGGTTTTCTAATGTTTGCCATCAACTTATACTCCTGCCAATCTGTCTTCCAGGATAAAAGGATGAAGGCTCTAATTTACAAGCCTCTCTGTGAACTCCGTGACCTCCTGGTGGGCCCAAAGAACCTGATAAAAAAGAGACTCCACAAACTGCTCGACTATGAAGTGATAGAAGGCAAATCCAAACTGAGTTATGAGGAACAGGCTGTGGCCAATGCTTACAAGTAATGACCGACAAATAAAATAGAGTTAATGTTCCAGCTCTTAGCTGCAAATACTATAATGTTTTGCAGCTAAAGTAAATTCAGATTTGGCTAAATTGTAAATGATGACAAAAAGACAGAACCAATCAAGCTTAGAGTAAAAGTCACATTTTCTTACAGAAATATGGCATTCAGAAGCCTTGTTGCTATACAGTTCCTTCTCAAAATATTAGCATATTGTGATAAAGTTCATTATTTTCCATAATGTAATGATGAAAATTTAACATTCATATATTTTAGATTCATTGCACACTAACTGAAATATTTCAGGTCTTTTATTGTCTTAATACGGATGATTGTGGCATACAGCTCATGAAAACACAAAATTCCTATCTCACAAAATTAGCATATTTCATCCGACCAATAAAAGAAAAGTGTTTTTAATACAAAAAACGTCAACCTTCAAATAATCATGTACAGTTATGCACTCAATACCTGGTCGGGAATCCTTTTGCAGAAATGACTGCTTCAATGCGGCGTGGCATGGAGGCAATCAGCCTGTGGCACTGCTGAGGTCTTATGGAGGCCCAGGATGCTTCGATAGCGGCCTTTAGCTCATCCAGAGTGTTGGGTCTTGAGTCTCTCAACGTTCTCTTCACAATATCCCACAGATTCTCTATGGGGTTCAGGTCAGGAGAGTTGGCAGGCCAATTGAGCACAGTGATACCATGGTCAGTAAACCATTTACCAGTGGTTTTGGCACTGTGAGCAGGTGCCAGGTCGTGCTGAAAAATGAAATCTTCATCTCCATAAAGCTTTTCAGCAGATGGAAGCATGAAGTGCTCCAAAATCTCCTGATAGCTAGCTGCATTGACCCTGCCCTTGATAAAACACAGTGGACCAACACCAGCAGCTGACACAGCACCCCAGACCATCACTGACTGTGGGTACTTGACACTGGACTTCTGGCATTTTGGCATTTCCTTCTCCCCAGTCTTCCTCCAGACTCTGGCACCTTGATTTCCGAATGACATGCAGAATTTGCTTTCATCTGAAAAAAGTACTTTGGACCACTGAGCAACAGTCCAGTGCTGCTTCTCTGTAGCCCAGGTCAGGCGCTTCTGCCGCAGTTTCTGGTTCAAAAGTGGCTTGACCTGGGGAATGCGGCACCTGTAGCCCATTTCCTGCACACGCCTGTGCACGGTGGCTCTGGATGTTTCTACTCCAGACTCAGTCCACTGCTTCTGCAGGTCCCCCAAGGTCTGGAATCGGCCCTTCTCCACAATCTTCCTCAGGGTCCGGTCACCTCTTCTCATTGTGCAGCGTTTTCTGCCACACTTTTTCCTTCCCACAGACTTCCCACTGAGGGGCCTTGATACAGCACTCTGGGAACAGCCTATTCGTTCAGAAATTTCTTTCTGTGTCTTACCCTCTTGCTTGAGGGTGTCAATAGTGGCCTTCTGGACAGCAGTCAGGTCGGCAGTCTTACCCATGATTGGGGTTTTGAGTGATGAACCAGGCTGGGAGTTTTAAAGGCCTCAGGAATCTTTTAAGACAATAAAAGACCTGAAATATTTCAGTTAGTGTGCAATGAATCTAAAATATATAAATGTTAAATTTTCATCATGACATTATGGAAAATAATGAACTTTATCACAATATGCTAATATTTTGAGAAGGACTTGTATTGTGGGAAGAAACTATACAGATATTGGATTCAGTCTAAAACATATGTATTGTTGGAATTTACAACATCAAATTTTCCCCTTTTCTCAGTTTTGCTAAGCACTTAGGGTTGACACACAGCTGAACCAGATATTTACATAAATGACAGAGAAACTTTATTGTCACTCAATTTATTGTCTGATTCAATCAGACTACACCTCTGCTGTTTGAGGTCAGCTAGGATCACCAAAATTATGTCTGTTTGCTAAATGCCAGAATACCGATCAAGACCATTTTTACTTGCATTTCGTTACTGTTTGGTAGGATTGTCTTTTAAAATATGACTTTCCAATGAAGTTCATTGTGTCTGTATACAATATAGTCTTTAGGTTCTTTTGTTATTAGACACAACTTTTTTTGTCTCTTACATGTTTCGTCAGAGACTTCCGTCTTCATCAGAGGTTCACTAGATGGTAAGTGATGTGTCAAAATAAGCTGTTATTCCCTGAGCCGTGTCAGTCTGTCAATGTAATGAAACCATCTAGTGACACCTCTGATGAAGACGGAGGTCTCAGTCGAAACATGTTATATTTGTCCTCAAAGAAAAAAAAAAAAAGTGTCTAATAACGAAAGAACCGAAAGACTAGATGTGACTTTTGGGTATCCTCCCTCAAGCTTCTCTCAAGAATTTGCTGGATTTTCCCTCCTCCCTTTCAGGACAATTAACACTTTGCTCCTCAATGAGCTTCCTCGCTTCAATGGCTTAGCTCTGCAGATGATCTGGAGTATGCTTGGGACGTTCAGCTGCTTGCATAGAGACCTTGCTGCAGACATGGAGCAGCTGTTTCAAAGCTTTGCACAGCAGGTACAAGCTTCCACTGTAAAAGCTAACACTGTTAATTAAACAAATATTTGATACTATGTGTAACTCTTTTCAACAATGATCTGTTCTCCATCTGTTTCCATGCAGCTCCCTCACAGCACTTGCCACCCTAAGGAGTTCCTGGAGTGGGTGGAGAATGCAGTGCTTGAAGGAGTGAGGAAGTTGGAGATTTTATGCCAAAGTGTGGAGGAAACCCTTAATGCTCCAGTTGTCCAGGTTGAGTTGGATTCATGTGTTTTACTCAACGACTTTCTCAGTTGTTGGCAAAGAGCATTAGATTTTTTTGGTGACTATTAGCATATTCAGGCTAATACTGCTTGGAAACATAACAGCTTCTCCAAAACAGCTGAAACATAAAATGTGGTCAGAACACTACATCCACTCCTCATGGGTATGAATGGCACATTTATTTTTTGGAGGTTATGGGAAGTATTTTAACTTGACATGGTCAAGGTCTACGAACCTCTGGTTAGTGATCAAGATTGCCTACAGAGGAAAGTTTCTAATCTCACTATAAGAGCACACATAGCTTTGACCAATACTCGGAACAATGGGAAAGTCTAAGAAACTTGGTCAAGATCTAAGAAGGTGGATTGTAGATTTGCTCATGTTGGTAAAATCTTTTAGCGCCTATTCTCTAAAATTGCAGGTTTCAAGATAATCAGTTCATAAAGTAAGCAAATCTCCCTCTTCAAATGAAAAAACACTGGTTAGGGTGATCAGGAACAAGCCAGTAACTAAACATAGTGGCAGCAGCCTCATTATAATGGGCTGTATCACTGCCAGAGTAAAGGTGCATGGTAGAACGTAGATGGACTGAAAATGAAGAACTTCTTCCAAATTTGATAATTCAGTGGCTAGATGGGCTAAACCAAGGGACTCGGTTAGATTGAGCAGGGAATGCTGAAAGATTTTACACCTTGATTTGGTTTGACACACATTTCCATTTTACAACGCTGAGCAGAACCTGGAGAGACGGTCATGCAGTTTCAGCAGCTGCTGATTGCGGGCACTATCATATAAAGCTGACCAATATGAGCAGCAAGCAAATTGGGCAAATTGTTTTAACATTTAAAAACAGATCTTTCTTTAATTAGTATTTGTAAGAATTTAAGTTCATCAACAAATGTATTTCTAGACGGGAATGAGTTTTTTTTTTAAATATGTGCAAATGCAAATCAAGGGAGAATTATGTGTAAAATAGCTGACATGTGCATTGTGGATATCAAGAATGTGATTCTGGATCTCTGAAATGTTGATTTTTACTTGGGAAAATTGCTTAATGGATATTTGGTTTATGGATTCTACCTGATTATTAAATGTTAAAACAACTTCATTAGCTAGTCTGTGAGCAATCAGCCTTTCCCCCTGTACCTGGAACAAATAAAGCAGTACAGAAAGAAAGGTAGAAAGTACGATATGCTACTATGATTACATAGCCACCAAGATTTCCAGGTCATATACTAGTCTGTAAACCAAGTATGATACCACACCTTCTCTGTGGGTCACTGGTTGGTCCATTTACTTACACACTAAAAGCAAACTGCACCAATGGTTCTGATCCAAGTGAACCGAGACTCAAAGACCAGAATTCGCTTATTTGGTCTGCAGCAAAGTTCAGATGAGATTTAAATCCTAAGCAAAACCGACTATCTGATGACAGACTGTGGTCCACTTGAAGTGGACTAAATAGCTCTAGTGTTCATGTGCATCATACATGTGCATCATACATGTGCATCATACATGTGCATCATACATAAGGAAATGTATCCAAATCCAAGTTGTTATAAATATGTGGGTCTGTTTGTATAATAATGAGTTGATTAGAGAAATTCTTCAATTCAAAATGTGCAGCCATTTTTTGTTTTAGATAACTGCTCTTACATAATCATTCCAAGCTGCAAAGCTTGATTTGAAAAAAAAAAAAAAAACAAATCTTTAAAATCTCAAAATGAATGACATCCATGCCTTTGATGAGTGTATGTAAACTTCTGAACACAACTGTACAGATATTTCGTTTTGCTACCAAGCTGGCATCAGTCATGCCCTTTATACTGGAACATCTATTTGTGAACTGAAGTAAAGGAGTAGCAGCTGCAGCCATCACTTCAGATTATTTTTATCTGGCACCAAAAGAAGCTCGAAGCTTCAAAGCACAACTCTCTTGTACTGTATGTGATAATTACCGTACACACTTTCCTTAAAGTAAGCAGCCAAAAAAATCAACCTTTATTTAGTCACAACTTCCTGCTCTACTATTCTTTCATCATACTCATTTAAACTTGTCAAACAAGTTACATATAAATACCTTCTTAGAGTGGAATGTACGCTCACGTGATGTTTTGTTTGGAGCTTAAGGAAATATACTTTGAAAAAAAAATATTTGCGCTTGCTGTCAAACACGTTTTGCCTAAAGAATTTGTCAAGTCATAGAGCATTCGGAACATTAATATCTGTAACGTTAGGTCATTCATGTGAAAATATGACTCATCGATGTGGATGAAAACAGTCTCTACGTGCTCCTTGTTGTCCTGCAGCTTTATCAATGACATCTAGCCTTTCATTTGCTCACAGATAGTTTTACAGATGGATCTGTTGTCAGTACTGCTAAAAAAACACATGTATTAGGAACTAATATATTTAAATATTTGAAACTGCCTGAAACATAGGTATATGTTGGTTCACTCACTTCATTTCTAATTTATATTTTGCTTCATTTTTTTATTAATTCTTGTCTGTGTGTGTTTTTGTCTTTCTTTCAGCCTGTGAGCCCGTCCTTTCAGCGCCGTCTGAAGCACCTAACAGATAAGCACGGCTCCGGTAAGATCTTCCAGGTGACAAACACTGTGGTGGGCACCCGGGACTTTGACCTGAACCTGACTAAAGGGGAGTTGGTGGCCATCATCAGCGAGACCGACACCCGCGGAGACAAACGGAGATGGCTAGTTGATGCCGGAGGTTAGAACAGTTTTTCCATTAAAAAACTCCTTCACCAGCTTATCTGTTCTGCACAGAGACAGAAAAAATGTTATTTTGTTCATGGTTTTGCTTACTTGTGTATTTGAGATTGAAGTTAACCTAACCTTAGTTGTCCAGAGCTTTTAAACTGGACTGACTGACTTGAAGTAGTAGTTTCTGCTCTTGCAGCATTTCTCTAAGGTACCATGCTGCTGCCATCTACTGGTTAACTTCACTAATTACACAATTGCTTTGCTTTTTTCCATGAAGCACTACTTTACATATCCAAATTACTATGTGAAAATCCATGTTTTCAATTAAGAGCCTTGGCTTAAAACTGATTTGGCCTGTAAAAATGTTTTTTTTATTATCTTATGAGTAGCAATTAAAAGACTACATTGGTTGAATTTTCTAAGAAATCTAAGGCTTCAGCAGAAGACATAGATAAGGTCAAATGTGAGCAGCTTTTGGGTAATTTGAGAATGGCAGACTTTCTGATAGTGGATAAAAATCGACATTTTTAAATGCGTTATTAAGGTAATAAATAAGTTAACGATCGAAATGCAGAATATTTATTTTCAAGCAATTATGTCTGAGACCATAATAAAAGTAAAGCAAATGTTTTTCCATATAACAGATTGTATAAATTACAACACTTGAAAGAAACACTGAATTTAATATTTTGTTGTCTAGATGGGGCTCTTTAGTGTCAACCTGTGTGTTTTCAGGAAAAAAAGGTTATGTTCCATCCTCAAAGCTCATTCGCTATCACCAAGCAACGGAGGACCCGCCTCCCTCACCATTCCTTCCTGTGCCGGGAAACATGACGGGATTCAGGAGACACTCCTGCATCCCGGACCCAAACGTCCTCCATGTCACAAGTCAGCCTTTATTCCAGGTAATTGCTAACTTCCCTTTTTTTTTTTTTTTACTACTGATTCCACAATAACCTCAGTTGTTTATTATTATTTTAAAAGGCATATTTCAGGATTTTTACAAATGTTACTTTCAGGTGTGCATCTGAAGTTAAGAAAATGCAAAAGAATTAAAAGGCTTGTTAATTTTCCAAAGATCCTCACAGATCTTCTGCTTTCATCTTGTGACAACTCTGCAATGGAAGCATCAGTCTTTCATAAGATTGACTGTGCGCTCTGTTAGTTATGAATCCTTCTTAAAGGGGATTATTTTAAGTATATTTTGTGAATATCATTAGTATTTACGTTTCCCGAGAGGGGGCTGCTAAGTTTGAGTTGATCAGTCATGTTATGTCAGTTATGTGTAGAGAGGGCTGTGTTTCTGAATGCATGTGTGTTATTAATGGAAGCATCCATAATTAGCGGTTTAACCTTGTAAGTCGATTGCCAGTAAATTTATGCGACGCAGACCTGCAGGCGTTGATAAAGCTCCTCTCTCGTCATGTGTGCATGTTGTCTGATTGATTTATATTCTAGACCACGCAAGTGTGAAAAATGGAGTGTCAGGATACTAGATTTAGGATGGTTTATGGGAGTGTGTACATGAGCATTTCAGGTTAGTATGTGTTTTTGTGGATGCAGGGTGTTGTGCAGGTGTGACTAAGATATGTCATGGTGGTAAAAATGAGTAATTGCTCCAGTGACTTATGCTGGGGTTTTTCCTTCCTGTGCTCCTGCATCCTCTATAAGCCAGAGTCTGTTTATAACCCATAACCATCACACCTCTGCCCTGACTATCCAACATACATCAAGACACTGTTTTCTCGTCCCAAACCTTAGGGATTCAAACAGCATTGGGACATTATGGCACATGGAAACTGAGGCAAAAGGCTGTTTCTAAAAGACGAGGTGTTCACTGAGCTTCATCTGGTAGAGAAGTGAGAGACATTTTATTACCTGGCTGTCAATGGACAGTGTATATATTGATCTAAAACATGCAGTTCTAATATGTTTTTACTGTTAAAAGCATACGTTTGTTTATGTTGAAGTCAGGTTGTGAGGAAATCCAATAAGCATTCTGTATTTTACTTGCAATAAATGGCAATATGAGGAATCTTTATTTTGAGAATATGGGAGAAATTCCTGTGAAAGAGTCAGGATAACAGCAACTCAAAGCCGGGTCCATTCAAAATGTACTTTTCCTGGACAAAAATGACAAACTTTGAATACCATCAGTTTAATTTAAGGCAATATTGATGGTTTTTACTCTTCAAAACTATCCTGAAACTGATCTGACCCCCTCTGGTTGATATGCCTCTCTGTCAAGTCTTCTTCCTCTCAAAAATCTGGAGTCAAACACACATTTTCTACTTGAGATATGCCCCGTTGCCCTCAGTTTGCTAATCACTCATTTTCATTGTCTGGTAGTTGTTCTTGCAGGTTAGAGCTGGGGAACTACAAGCAAGAACTGACTGGTTTTAGGGTACTGTAACCCTTTACTGAGTTTATTCACAGTTGAAGCAAAACCAAAATCTTGTGTTTTTCCTCCATGCTGAATTCAGTAGATTGTTCATTTAAGTACGGCACAAACAATAGATAGAAACCTAAACATAATTCCCATTGAGCTCACATTTCTGTATTTGTAATATTTTTTATTTATTTAATTTTTAAAAAAATTTCCGGGCTGCACGGAGGCGCAGTGGGTAGTACTGTTGCCTTGCAGCAAGAAGGTCCTGGGTTTGATTCCCAGCCGGGGGTCTTTCTGCATGGAGTTGCATGTTTTCCCCGTGCATACGTGGGTTCTCACCGGGTACTCCAGCTTCCTCCCACAGTCCAAAGACATGCCTGTTAGGTTAATTGGTCTCTCTAAATTGCCCTTAGGTGTATGAATGTGTGCGTGGTTGTTTGTGTGTTGCCCTGCGATGGACTGGCGACCTGTCCAGGTTTACCCCACCTCTCACCCAAAGACTGCTGGAGATAGGCACCAGCTCCCCTGCGACCCACTATGGAATAAGCGGTAGAAAATGACTGACTAATATTTTTTTTTTTACGTCTGATGTAATTTTCTAAACTTCTAAGAAATTAAATGTTGTGCTTAATTACCTTTTAAGCGTAAAATCAGTGTAGTTAACAGGAACTAAGGCTTGAAAACCTCAGTGTGTGTGTAATTATCTATGTAATATTATATATAATATATAATCTATATAATGTGTTTCACTTAGTGAATCGAGTTACTGAATTAAATTGACTTTTTCTTAATATTCTACTTTATTCAGATGCACTTGTAATGGATTGAAGAGCCTTATGAAAAACTTGCATAGACCAAATGATCTAATATTGTGTTTAAAAAACCTTCTCAGGAATGAAAAGGTTTGTTTTTGAAAAACAAAAAGACGTTGAAAAACGTCTTATATTCAGTAAACCTCCTTCTAATGAGCTGTTGGCTTGAATTACACAATTTTAACCATTTTTTGAAGAGATTAAGGCACAAGAAGCAAAATCGGTTATTAGACGCGAGGGCAGCCCTGCAGGGTAATGTCATGCATGATTCATAATTAATAACTTTATTTCGTTTAATAGTCTGTTTAATTTTGTTGTGCTTTTCATCTGAGAGTATAATAAGTGTTTTCAGTGCTATCTAATGTCATAACATTAGAGCATTATTCGGTCAGAAAGAGCTAATGAAGTATTAGGTTATTGTTCATATATTTTTCCAGATATGTGGAAAATCTTCATTTGATCACAGTCTTAGTAGATTTCACTCAAATCTAAAACTTTAAACTGTTTATGTGATGCTTTAATGTTACTGACATGCACTGGCAATTCTTTATTTCTAGTATTCTAGAGTTGGAGGAAATCATGTTAATGCATAATTTGCAGATGGTGACATCTTTACCACTTATATTTCAAAGTCCTTAATATTTTTTGTTTTAATATTATTAAAACGTTTCTAACATTTAGTCTGTCACCTTTAAAGCCAAATGTTTGAATCTCTGGAAGCAGTAGATGGAGGTATTTGAAAACTTCCAGATTTAATGCAACAAAAGTGAAGCACAATGCCTCCATTTTATTCATTGTTTAAGCCTTTTTTTTATGTATCTGTGAAACCTGTGAAAATTTGCATCGGTTGTGTATTTAGACTACGTCAAGCCAATTTCAATCTGCCTTACATATTTTTTTGTTTTTTTCTTTTTCGTCATCCTTAAATGTTTTACATTCACTAATACTATTTAGGGAAAACTGCTATCTAAACCACGTGGCCCTATGGGTAAAATAATTGCCTCCACACCTTGTTGAATCATGAATATGACTAACCTTTTTTATGGCTCGATTCCACAAACCAGTCAAGTCAATCAATTAATCAAGTAATTCAATTCAGTTTTCAATTCAGTTTATTTATATAGCGCCAATTCACAACACATGTTGTCTCAAGGCACTTCACAACAGTCAGGTTCATACATTCCAATTAACCCTAATCATTGAACAGTGCAGTCAGATTCAGTTATTTATTCAAAATTGATAAAAAGTATTTTTATCTGAGGAAACCCAGCAGATTGCATCCAGTCAGTGACTTGCAGCATTCACTCCTCCTGGATGAGCATGTAGAGACAGTGGACAGTCACTGGTGTTGACTTTGCAGCAATCCCTCATACTGAGCATGCATGTAGCGACAGTGGAGAGGAAAAACTCCCTTTTAACAGGAAGAAACATCCAGCAGAACCAGGCCCAGTGTGAGCGGCCATCTGCCACGACCGACTGGGGGATTGAGTCGGTTTGACTTGGGATTTGACTGGGGGTTAATCACTTAAATAGGACCTGTCTTGCAAATTGATGTAGGCTAAAAGATCTCAAAAAGCAACACATCATCTGATTAAAGTTAAGAACACGTCACGTTCAACTCATGTTGTTTGATCTGATAAAAAAATCTGGCCCGAAAATAAGGACAGTAAGACCACAACCTGACGATCTTTTAAACATACATTAACAATATAATTTTCAAACATGGTGGTGGCCACAAGTTACAGATCTATTACCAAATCTTCACTTCCTCACAGCAATGATTTATTATTGACCTTATTAGTTTCTTTCAGAAATCTTAGAAACTGTTGCATTACATCCCAGATGAATCAAAAGCAGCAACGTGTTTGGCGTTTCTAATCATTTGTTCCCCCTTCAGTGCTGTCACCATCATGTTCTAAGTTCACACGTTAGCTTAGCTATAATCTTCTTTACTTTATTCTCTTCTACCGAAATTCAACTGCAGAAAAAAATGTTATCTCTTCAGCATGAATGTCCTCTCAGCCTACAGACATGGTACCTTTACTTTTTTCTCCTGCCTTTCGCTGCCTGGCAAAATTCTAATTAAATGCTAATTGGTGTGGACTGCCAGGGCAGAACTGATGTTGTAGCCGAGAGGTGAGCTGCAGGGAAGGGTTTGTTAATGACATCGTGCAGCCACCTAAACTCTGCTATTAGTGCTGGTGGGGCGCTCTGTCATACCAACACGAGGCTCATTAGGAAGCCTTCAGTCTGTGTATATGTGAGTTTCAGGTGATGAGCTGGGATTTGTCAAGACATAACTAGTGGGCTTAACCTTTTCAGAGAATATCACAATGCCAAATTGTAGAAAGTGTGCGGTTTTTCTCCTGCTTACTTTTTTGTCTCAGCTGCATGAAAAGATTGGTCTTAAATAGATTTGTAGAGAGCTGTTTAATACAAACTGTGCAAAGAAATGTATAGAAAAGCTGGTAACAGAACAGCTGTGGGAGTATAACGTTACTTCTTCACAATGGTAAAGTTTTATGTATCAGAACGAATATAAAAGTCACCCAGTTTTCACCATTTCTTTATTTAACACGAGTTTATGCTGATGACAAAGACAGTTAGAGATTCTCAGTTTAACATGGTTTTATCAGTACCAAAAAACTGTATTTGTACAAATACTAATTCTTAAAAATTATTTCAACTTTTATATGGACTTATCACAGCATACTTTGTCTACATACAACTTTTCCAGTTGGCCTCTTTTTGACTTCATTAAAATGTTTACAGGTGTAATAATGCAGGAAACATTGCTCCACAGTTTGAAAAATTACAAATCTCAGTCACATTCAAAGCAATCCTTCACACTTATTGGTTCCCCTTCTAAAGATCTGTAAAAAGTAATTTAAGCATCACAGAATATCCACAGTTCTTAACAGTGAATTTGAGGTGCTTTATCACATTAACATCCTTTTGTTTCATGCCAGATCAACTGGAGAGTATGTTGCCAATACGTTCAGTCTCAGTTTTATTTCAACAACAGTTGCAATAAAAGGCTCACTAGCATTTACTGTAGCAAACCCCACCTGTTTTCATTTGTGACGATAGGACAGAGAAGGCTTTTCCTTTAGCATAACCTCCGGTTTGCATCGAGATCGTTTTAAATGGTAGTTATGGAGACTTGGTGACGTGCACTCTTTGTTGCTGTTTTCAGCAACAGTGAGTTTTGAAAGTTTTGTTGTATTTTTACCATATTACCCTTTGTCTCATTGTGTCCAGTTGCAAAATGAACTAGGGCCCTCAATAATTTCTTGTAAAACCTTTAATTATTGATCTGACTATCAGTATTGACCAGTAGCAATTTTCTTGTTGCCAATTCCTGACTTATCAACAATAGCACTCACACACCTTTCTTTTCAAGCTATGTTTTCTAGTCTTTACTAATTTGAAGAGTGACTAAGATAAATAAGAATCTGTTACACGACATACAGCGCCTTGCGAAAGTACTCGGCCCCCTTGAACTTTTCAACCTCTTGCCACATTTCAGGCTTCAAACATAAAGATATAAAATTCAATTTTTTTGTGAAGAATCAACAATAAGTGGAACACAATCGTGAAGTGGAATGAAATTTATTGGATGTGTCAAACGTTTTTAACAAATACAAAACTGAAAAGTGGGGCGTGCAATATTATTCAGCCCCTTTACTTTCAGTGCAGCAAACTCACTCCAGAAGTTCAATGAGGATCTCTGAATGATCCAATGTTGTCACAAATGACTGATGATGATAAATAGAATCCACCTGTGTGTAATCAAGTCTCCGTATAAATGCACCTGCTCTGTGATAGTCTCAGGGTTCTGTTCAAAGCGCAGAGAGCATCATGAAGACCAAGGAACACACCAGGCAGGTCCGAGATACTGTTGTGGAGAAGTTTAAAGCCGGATTTGGATACAAAAAGATTTCCCAAGTTTTAAACATCCCAAGGAGCACTGTGCAAGCAATCATATTGAAATGAAAGGAGTATCAGACCACTGCAAATCTACCAAGACCCGGTCGTCCCTCTAAACTTTCATCTCGAACAAGGAGAAGACTGATCAGAGATGCAGCCAAGAGGCCCATGATCACTCTGGATGAACTGCAGAGATCTACAGCTGAGGTGGGAGAGTCTGTCCATAGGACAACAATCAGTCGTACACTGCACAAATCTGGCCTTTATGGAAGAGTGGCAAGAAGAAAGCCATTTCTCAAAGATATCCATAAAAAGTCTCGTTTAAAGTTTGCCACAAGCCACCTGGGAGACACACCAAACATGTGGAAGAAGGTGCTCTGGTCAGATGAAACCAAAATCCAACTGTTTGGCCACAATGCAAAACGATATGTTTGGTGTAAAAGCAACACAGCTCATCACCCTGAACACATCATCCCCACTGTCAAACATGGTGGTAGCAGCATCATGGTTTGGGCCTGCTTTTTGTCAGCAGGGACAGGGAAGATGGTCAAAATTGATGGGAAGATGGATGGGGCCAAATACAGGACCATTCTGGAAGAAAACCTGTTGGAGTCTGCAAGAGACCTGAGACTGGGACGGAGATTTATCTTCCAACAAGACAATGATCCAAAACATGAAGCCAAATCTACAATAGAATGGTTCACAAATAAATGTATCCAGGTGTTGGAATGGCCAAGTCAAAGTCCAGACCTGAATCCAATCAAGAATCTGTGGAAAGAGCTGAAGACTGCTGTTCACGAACACTCTCCATCCAACCTCACTGAGCTCGAGCTGTTTTGCAAGGAAGAATGGGCAAGAATTTCAGTCTCTCGATGTGCAAAACTGATAGAGACAAACCCCAAGTGACTTGCAGCTGTAATTGCAGCAAAGGGTGGCGCTACAAAGTATTAACGCAAGGGGGCCGAATAATATTGCACGCCCCACTTTTCATCCAATAAATTTCATTCTACTTCACGATTGTGTCCCACTTGTTGTTGATTCTTCACATTAGAATTTTATATCTTTATGTTTAAAGCCTGAAATGTGGCAAGAAGTTGACCAGTTCAAGGGGGCCGAGTACTTTCGCAAGGCACTATTTATACCCCAGGAAATTCACTGATTTCTAAACAAAAGTTTCTAAACACTAAATAATTTTAAAAGTCAGGCATAAATAAAAAAACGCTTCTGTAACATTTTGTCTAATGAGTGTTTAGGGCCATCAAATGAAAGTATAATTTAATATTTATTTTTTTAGTTGTAAATTTTGCTACTGCATTTTACAGATTTTTACTTGGTGTGCCAATAATTATTCAGGCCACTGTAACAGCAAGAACTTAATAATAATGGACTTCAAATCACACGTGTCCAAAGACAATTGAGAGACAGAAGAGTAATCACTGGAGGCCTTTATGTAAGATTAGCAAGAGTCTACCAAAGGAGGCTCATTCAAGAAATATTTGTACATTTTGTTATTCAGGTTTTTTTATGTGAGAAACAGTTTAAACTTTCTTTGGACAAAAGACCATTGTTAAAGTAAATTTTGTGTGTCACAGTATTCATGTCATATTGAACCTTTTCCAGTCCAGTCTTGGGAAACACGGACATGTGGTGGGTTTTAAATTAGACTTTTTTTTGTTTTTTTGTCTTTAAGGTTTGCGCAGCCTACGACTTCACAGCGAGAGGAAACCATGAAGTTACTGTCCGTGCTGGTGAGTCTGTCCGGATCCTGGAGCCCCACGACAAACGAGGGAACCCCGAGTGGAGCCTGGTGGAGGCCCGAGGTCAGAGAGGCTATGTGCCCTCCAATTATCTCATTAGGATGCCCGTGGTCACAGGGACACTGGCCCCTCCATTCCACTAGGAAGAGAGTAGAAAAGTACCTTGTTATAAGCGTACTACAGTATTTTGTTTTGAGTCTGCAGCTGCTTCTAAAAAATCTTTTTAAGCATATGTTTTGTGTCAAAAGGGATTTTAAACTACATGCAAGAAAATAAATGAACTAGTTTAAATGTAAGGCCACCCAAGTTTAAAATCATATGTATTTTCAGTTTTTATCTAGTTAACTGGATACATAGAGACATGTACAAGATAACTTCAATTTGGTGTGAAAACATGTTTTTTTTTCTTTTTTAATGGCAATATATAGAAGTCCTGCAGACTGTTGAACCTGCAGTAGATGTTTACTGCATAAATATGTATTGCAACTTAAACTGTCTGATTTGTATAGATTGTTTCTTATGTACCTGTTTTAAAATGTGTCAAATATTTTCTTCTTCTTTTTTTTTTTTGAGGAATTGCCTTCTCACTAAAACTTATAGACCGTTGCTAAACATCAGACTCCGACTTTTGAAAGTGAAAATACTAGAAAGGTCCAGGCATAAGTAGCCAGAATGTGTGCAATAGAAAACATTGATCCAGTGCCTCTTTTCTCATGATGCTTCAATGTGGATCTTTTTGTTTGACCATTTATGAGTTTTTAAGATATGATACTGGATTAAGATGAAGGAAGCTGCAGTTTCTCTAATGCTGACTGGTTTCTCATGTGTTGCTCATGGGTAACAAGGAAGGGTAGTCTGTGAATGTAGCATGAAGGACAATCTAAAAGTTGCACTGGCAAACTCTTGTGGTTTTTATTAGTGCCAGAGGATAGTTTGGATGGCCCATCTGATCTGAAGAAAAAAAAAAAGAAATATTGGGTCTAACCTTGACTCATTTTCCATGAGCCTCAGTGGGAAAGAAGGGCAAAGAAAATGAAAAGTATAGACAGCATGTTCTCATTAGAGGCTTTCTGTGTCAGTGGGGGAACTACAACAGTGAGACACAGAGAGCAAACAGTGCTTGTGTGCGTCCTGTCTCATTTGAAACTGTGCTGAAAGGTGATTGTGTGTGAGAGTCTCCTCCTCCTCACCTGGAAGCAGGCATTGTATCAAGACTGGCAGGTTCACAACGTTCTCATCATCCCAGACTTCGTAATGGGATGTAAATGCAAAATATCTCAGGCTGAGTTGAGGGGAGACAGAGAAAGGTGCAGCTAAAAATGAGAATAGGGAAAAAGATTCTGGGGAAACGTTTTACTAGGCGATTTGTTACCATTGTTTTAATCCCCTCAGCCCCCGTCACAGCAAAGAAAGCCATTCCTTGGCCAGGTTTTACTTAACAAGGTTTCTATAATGAATATAAAGTACTCCAGACAAGACAGAGGTGACCTACTTCTGTGTTCAAGCACACCTGATAATGGTTGTTACCATGGATACAGTTTAGTTTGTGTTTTTTCTACTTGTCTTGTGTGAAAATTGTGTGAAAATGTTGAGACATTGCATGACTAAGTCATATTTAGTATGTCAAGATTTGATACCAAATATGATTTATTTCCTGCCGGTTCTTGCAATTCTTGCTCAAAATGAAATCTTTTAAAAAACAAAAATAATCAATCTAAAAATAAGATTTTACAACAATTTTCACCTTTTTGTTTTCTATAGAAATAATAGAAACAATACATAGATATATTCCAGTAGTGATATTTTTTTTTTTTTTATAATTCACTGCTGATTTTTGCTTATATGCGTTATACAAAATTGAGAAATATTCAGGCTTGAGGAGTTTACCACCATGTATAATAACAATGCAGAGTTAATCTTTTAAAATGAAACAATTTCTTTATTTTAGATATACTTTTGCACAGACTCTCAGCACCCAACAATCTAATCAGACTATTCGCTCCTTAAATTTTCTGATGAGTTGCATTTACTGCTGTGGATGTGGAGCAGAGGGAGCTTCAGTGGATCTAAGTCCAAGTTGCTCAGCTGGATCTCTTCTCTCTCAGTGAGTTTGAATGTCAGATTGGAGCAGAGCAGCAGGAGGCACAGGAAAGGGATACTGCAGTGATACTTACAAAATGCCTCTGTAGCAAATGTTCCAAAGGTTAGTAAGAACATGGACATCCCTTGACCCTAAAAGACATTAATTGCTTTTAACTCTTCAAAGGCCATTATAAGAGGAAGGGTGAACATTTAGAAAATGGGTTGTAACTGTATAAATCTGCTTAAATCATGCAGATGACAAATAAGCAATTTTAAACCTTTGATTTAGATAATTTTTTGTCATGTTTAGTGTTAAATCTAAGAATTATTACTTACTGAAGACACCTGGAGCCACTTGCCAAAAACTGGAATAGATCTTACCAGTTTTTCAGGACATTTATGGATTTTTGCCATGAAACATCTGTTGTTTTTCAATACACCCACCACTAGAGGGAGGTGTGACTTACACTGCTTGTGTCATATCTTTGATGTACACTGTGTAGTATGGGTTTGTTTGCTAACATCATTACCTTTTGTCAGTATTTATCCTGACATGACCTGAGTGCACAACTGGAGTAGATTTAGTAATTTTTGTTAATACCATTAATGTTTTATTTAACTGGATGTAAAATAAATATGTTGTTGATGATGCTTTCTAATTCATATTGCAGCTCTGTTTGTAATTTATTATAATGTAGTTCTGTTAAGCCTTGTTGTGATTTTAACTTATTGGATGCTGCAGGACTGCTCTTCCTGAGATGAAGTATGAAGCCCTTGGAAGTGCTGCCAGAGTTATGATGTTGAGCTCATTTACTCACACATGTATTTACACAGCAGATGGGAGTCTCTGCAGTGCAACAGCACTGTGTCAGGGCAGCTGTAATCTGGTTGTGAGGCTTCAATAAAATGGTGCTGAAACTTGTTATGTGTGCTTGCATCATTTCACTTAAGTGTGAAATAAAAAAATATTAAACAGGCAATACAAACACAAACCAGAATTAAGAAACACCGGGTTTGTTTTTGTGGTGTTTTGGGTTACATGGTAATCTCTCTCTCCACATATTTCTGAGGCACCACATGACAGACACCAAATCCCGCAGCCTTTGTCATATTATTTTCCGTCTCTGTCGGAAACCAGCCATGGCAGTTTGTTACAGACTGGAAATGTTTGCAGAGTAAACACAGCTCATCACACGTTCATATGCCTGCAGGGTGAGGAGGTCAGTTGCCCTCACTAGTAAGATTGTTTGCTCAGCAGCTGTCTCTACATTTTCTGCGCTTTATTGAAAAGTTTTTGGTGTGCTTGTATTATTGTCTTCCTGTTTTATTGGATATGTCTGCATCCAGTAAGCTCTCCAAGATTGATCAAGAAGTCCAACAGTGCAGTCAGTTTGCTTTCCTTCTTATTTCTCAGCACATTTATCCATCCATCCATCAATCCATCCATATTCCTCTCTTGCCTTCTTCAGGTGTTTCTGGATAATCCCCGAGGAGTTTCCAGGCCACAATACGTGTCAAGTCAAATTTATTCATGTAGCAACAGCTGAACAAGGTGCTTAAACGTTAAAAGACAATGAAATAGCATCACATACACATCATGAACAATATTTAGTCAGATTTCAACAGCCATTAAAAACAGTTTTTTATGTTTAGGTTAAATTTTAGAAGTGTTTAATGTTAAGGGGAGTTATTTCTCAGTCTAGGAGCAGCTACCCCTTCAATATGGTGTAATCTCAATCTGGATACAACAGGGAGCATTTGTTCAGCAGATTTTACTGACTAAAGAGGAGCGTGCAGAATTAAAAGATCTCTGAAGTAGTGAGGTGATTGTCCAATCAAATAATTGAAAACAATAAGATCTAAAAAGCAGAAACAGCCTGCGTGAAGAAGCCAGTGTGGGATTAATGTGGCATTGGTTGTATCAATGTGTTCGATACTAATTTATATACAAATTTGTATTGAACACATCATTTTCAATACATTGTTCTCAGTACAGATGCTGATTCTAGATTGAAGATGTATTCTGTCTGGAGAAACTAGTCATATGCATTGCTCAGGTGTGATTTGTAATCATTTTTCCACATAAACTATGTACAAATATTAAATGTGTTTTTTCTATGCACTCTGATTTTTAGCTCTTTACATAGATTTTCAATTGGATACAATTCCGAAGTTTGAGTTGACCATTATAGCAGTTTTACTTTTTTTGTCTAAAATCAATTACAAGTTTTTGTTGTGTGTTTGGGACTATAGTCTTGGTTGGAAATCCGCACTAGTTTCATCTTTAGATCCTCACAAAGACTGTCCTGGTAGATTTCTTCATTCATCCTTCCTTTAGCTATATTAAGTCCCGCTGGCAAACTTAACTTTTGGCTTGGTATTTTTGGGGTGATGTGCAGAACCATTCTTCCCTAATGACATCCATGAATTCAGCTTAGGCCTCATCTTAAAAGACTATGTTCTCCTAGTATTTCACTAGCTTTTCTGAATCTTCTGCAGCAAAGGATAAACAAGCTTCAGCATGGTTTTTCTTCTGTGGTGGAGTCTTGCACAGTGAGTGTACATAAAGGCCATTGTGGTTAAGTGCATTGCTTTCTGAAGTTCTCTGTAGCTACGTTTCTATTACAAATGTACCCAAAACTTTGTCAATATTCTGCTAGTGTCGAAAAAACACAATTTTACAATTGCGGTGTTTCCATTAAATAAGAAATGCAATTAAAATCACACATGCAAATAAGTTTGTTCACACGATAACATCATCCTCCCACTTCTTCCTGTCATCTTCTTCATCTTTTTCGGCAGTTGTAGCATCCAGTTATTGATCACATGATTCGTGTGATGAGCAAAAAAGTGTTTCCATTACAATTTTGCGAAAAACACCAGTTTCTATAGGGCCAAAAAAACACATCATCCAAGCGCAAAAACCTTTTAGTGAAAAACTAGAGTTTTTTCCAAATTGTTTTTCCTAATTACAATTTGATGGTCAATGGAAATGCAGCTAGTGAGTGCCATTTGACTTTGGACAACTCATTTGGGTTATGGCTCCAATGGCCCTCACTGAAACATTAAGAAGCTTAGAAATGCACTTCATCCATATTACAACCTATACTGAAAATAAAAAAAAATCCCTCAGCCAACTTAGTGAAAGCTTTCAAAATTAGCCAGAGACATGGTTTAACTAAAAAACAAATACATGCCTCCTTGAATATTGACACTCAATGATGTCAGAAGTATTAATTTAATGTAAAATAAATAGTCATTAATTATTATTCCCTAACTGCATTTTTTTACATACTAGATATGACACTTTAATATCTTTTGTACAGTTATGAAGATAAATTGAGATATGGTTGAAAATCAAATGTAAATTGGGATTTTTGTTAGAATACAGGTCCTTCTCAAAATATTAGCATATTGTGATAAAGTTCATTATTTTCCATAATGTAATGATGAAAATTTAATATTCATATATTTTAGATTCATTGCACACTAACTGAAATATTTCAGGTCTTTTATTGTCTTAATACGGATGATTGTGGCATACAGCTCATGAAAACCCAAAATTCCTATCTCACAAAATTAGCATATTTCATCCGACCAATAAAAGAAAAGTGTTTTTAATACAAAAAACGTCAACCTTCAAATAATCATGTACAGTTATGCACTCAATACTTGGTCGGGAATCCTTTGGCAGAAATTACTGCTTCAATGCGGCGTGGCATGGAGGCAATCAGCCTGTGGCACTGCTGAGGTCTTATGGAGGCCCAGGATGCTTCGATAGCGGCCTTTAGCTCATCCAGAGTGTTGGGTCTTGAGTCTCTCAACGTTCTCTTCACAATATCCCACAGATTCTCTATGGGGTTCAGGTCAGGAGAGTTGCCAGGCCAATTGAGCACAGTGATACCATGGTCAGTAAACCATTTACCAGTGGTTTTGGCACTGTGAGCAGGTGCCAGGTCGTGCTGAAAAATGAAATCTTCATCTCCATAAAGCTTTTCAGCAGATGGAAGCATGAAGTGCTCCAAAATCTCCTGATAGCTAGCTGCATTGACCCTGCCCTTGATAAAACACAGTGGACCAACACCAGCAGCTGACACGGCACCCCAGACCATCAC
The DNA here is from genome assembly GCF_021462225.1 of Girardinichthys multiradiatus. Taxonomy (NCBI): domain Eukaryota; kingdom Metazoa; phylum Chordata; class Actinopteri; order Cyprinodontiformes; family Goodeidae; genus Girardinichthys; species Girardinichthys multiradiatus. Next base: position 43,086,883 of record NC_061815.1, on the reverse strand, counting down.
TGACTGTGGGTACTTGACACTGGACTTCTGGCATTTTGGCATTTCCTTCTCCCCAGTCTTCCTCCAGACCCTGCCACCTTGATTTCCGAATGACATGCAGAATTTGCTTTCATCCGAAAAAAGTACTTTGGACCACTGAGCAACAGTCCAGTGCTGCTTCTCTATAGCCCAGGTCAGGCGCTTCTGCCGCTGTTTCTGGTTCAAAAGTGGCTTGACCTGGGGAATGCGGCACCTGTAGCCCATTTCCTGCACACGCCTGTGCACGATGGCTCTGGATGTTTCTACTCCAGACTCAGTCCACTGCTTCCGCAGGTCCCTCAAGGTCTGGAATCGGCCCTTCTCCACAATCTTCCTCAGGGTCCGGTCACCTCTTCTCGTTGTGCAGCGTTTTCTGCCACACTTTTTCCTTCCCACAGACTTCCCACTGAGGTGCCTTGATACGGGCACTCTGGGAACAGCCTATTCGTTCAGAAATGTCTTTCTGTGTCTTACCCTCTTGCTTGAGGGTGTCAATAGTGGCCTTCTGGACAGCAGTCAGGTCGGCAGTCTTACCCATGATTGGGGTTTTGAGTGATGAACCAGGCTGGGAGTTTTAAAGGCCTCAGGAATCTTTTGCAGGTGTTTAGAGTTAACTCGTTGATTCAGATGATTAGGTTCACAGCTCGTTTAGAGACCCTTTTAATGATATGCTAATTTTGTGAGATACAAATTTTGGGTTTTCATGAGCTGTATGCCAAAATCATCTGTATTAAGACAATAAAAGACCTGAAATATTTCAGTTAGTGTGCAATGAATCTAAAATATATGAATGCTAAATTTTCATCATGACATTATGAAAAATAATGAACTTTATCACAATATGGTAATATTTTGAGAAGGACCTGTATGTCCACAGATGTACACGGGTTAGATAATGAAACTGAAACACCTGGTTTTAGACCAAAATAATTTATTAGTATGATGTAGGGCCTCCTTTTGCGGCCAATACAGCGTCAATTTGTCTTGGGAATGACATATACAAGTCCTGCACAGTGGTCAGAGGGATTTTAAGCCATTCTTCTTGCAGGATAGTGGCCAGGTCACTACGTGATACTGGTGGAGGAAAACGTTTCCTGACTCGCTTCTCCAAAACACCCCAAAGTGGCTCAATAATATTTAGATCTGGTGACTGTGCAGGCCATGGGAGATGTTCAACTTCACTTTCATGTTCATCAAACCAATCTTTCACCAGTCTTGCTGTGTGTATTGGTGCATTGTCATCCTGATACACGGCACCGCCTTCAGGATACAATATTTGAACCATTGGATGCACATGGTCCTCAAGAATGGTTCGGTAGTCCTTGGCAGTGACGCGTCCATCTAGCACAAGTATTGGGCCAAGGGAATGCCATGATATGGCAGCCCAAGCCATCACTGATCCACCCCCATGCTTCACTCTGGGCATGCAACAGTCTGGGTGCTTCTTTGGGGCTTCTCCACATCGTAACTCTCCTGGATGTGGGGAAAACAGTAAAGGTGGACTCATCAGAGAACAATACATGTTTCGCATTATCCACAGCCCAAGATTGCACCATTGAAACCGACGTTTGGCATTGGCATGAGTGACCAAAGGTTTGGCTATAGCAGCCCGGCCATGTATATTGACCCTGTGGAGCTCCCGACGGACAGTTCTGGTGGAAACAGGGGAGTTGAGGTTCACATTTAATTCTGCCGTGATTTGGGCAGCCGTGGTTTTATGTTTTTTGGATACAATCCGGGTTAGCACCCGAACATCCCTTTCAGACAGCTTCCTCTTGCATCCACAGTTAATCCTGTTGGATGTGGTTCGTCCTTCTTGGTGGTATGCTGACATTACCCTGGATACCGTGGCTCTTGATACATCACAAAGACTTGCTGTCTTGGTCACAGATGTGCCAGCAAGACGTGCACCAACAATTTGTCCTCTTTTGAACTCTGGTATGTCACCCATAATGTTGTGTGCATTTCAATATTTTGAGCAAGACTATGCTCTTACCCTGCTAATTGAACCTTCACACTCTGCTCTTACTGGTGCAATGTGCAATCAATGAAGACTGGCTACCAGGCTGGTCCAATTTAGCCATGAAACCTCTCACACTAAAATGATAGGTGTTTCAATTTCATTGTCCAACCCCTGTATTTGCCTTGCTACCACCAACTATCGATTGGTGATGATTACATGAGTTTGCTTTTACACCAACTATGCCAGTTTGAATTTGAGTTGAGAAGCAAAATATGACTTAGAACATATTGGACTTTAGACGTCTCTTGTTAGTATACAACAAGGCTGCTTTGTAGCTAAAATATTAACTTACAGTCATATTCATAAATAAGAATATGCGTTCCAATAAGGCTCGTTTGACAGATAAAAAGTACCTTTAGAAAAAAACAACTTTTAAGCAGGTATTAAAGATTTCTCTTTAAGCCCACATTTCTGTATTGAAAATGTTTTTTTATTTGTCTGATCTAATATTTTAATCTTTAATGTTGTGTTTTTACTTGCATTAAGGAGAGAATTCTAATAATTAATGGAAGTAAAAGCATGGAAAGATCAGTCTATGTGTAATTAATCTATAATGATGTGTTTCACTTTGTAAGTTGAGATACTGAAATAAATGAACTTTTTAATGATATTCCTATTTATCAAACAACTTCAAGTAGCTTGCTTGAGAGTCCTCCCTCCAAAGAAGCATGTTGCAATGATCCAATCCAGGTCAACACTTAAACCTCATAAATGCTTCTGTGGAACCTTAAGAGAGGGCTGCATGGGTGCGCAGGAGTTTTCATGTTCTCCCTGTGCATGCGTGGGTTCTTTGTGGGTACTCTGGCTTCCTCCCACAGTCTAAAAACATGAATGTTAGGTTAATTGTCTCTCTCAATCGCCCTTGCCCTTAGGTGTGAATGGGTGTGTGCATGGTTGTTTTTGCTGTGTGTCTGTGTTGCCCTGCGATAGGCTGTCGATCTGTCCTGGGTGTACTCGACTTCCCACCCTTAGACCGCTGGAGCTCCCCTGCGACCCTGTAAGGAAGAAGTGGGCATAGGAAATGGATGGATGGAATCTTAAGAAAGCTGCACAAAAACAAATTTGACTTTCAATTCCCTGACACGATACACTGGACCAAAATTCCTTATAACCTGATAAAAGATTGTTTATTTGTTAAATTTTGCACTAGTGTACGTTGACTGACAGGAAATGGAGAAAAAAGAGGGGAAAACATGCAGCAAAGCTCAACTTGCCGGGACTTGAACCGTGACGGCTGCGTCGAGGACAGCAGCCCCCGTACCCCTGCACCACCGCCACACCCCTGGTGAAAGGTTAAGTCATTTAGAAGATGATTACGGTAGGTTAGTGGTGTTTATCCTTGTGGTGTGCTGGGGACTTGTCCAGAGTGTACACCCCTTCACACCTAGCACAAACTGGTATCAACAATGGATGGATGGATGGATATTGCCATTCAACATTGTTTTAAAGGCTAATTGATTATTTGTTTGTTTGTGGAGTTTCAACCCTTTCTAATTTTGCTATTTTTTACCCACAGAAAAACACATGCTACAAAGGAGCTACAGCTATAGTATGGTGTATTTGGACTGTTTTGTCTGTAAGGCCAGAGCTTCCATTGGAATCTAGACAGACAAATGTGTGTACCAACCACCTCCACTGAGAGCATTACCAGGCTTCAGTGGGCACTCGAGTGTGAACTGGAGAGCTGGTTCTGTCCCTTTTAAGGGCCCACTTAGAGAACAAGAGCTCCCTCTCTTTCTGTATGGATGCTGCTTGCACTAGCGTTTTGTAATGCCTCCTGCATGCATTGATATTTTATAGCTCTGTATTTACATTTTTGAATGGCTAACCTTCATATTTTATTTGTTGGCATCCATGCTAAACATACTGCATGTGTTAATGTGCAACAAGGCATAGAACACAGTGTGAAGATGTGTGTTATGCCCATTAATGCTTACATCAGCAGCCATTTGATGCAAGCAAGCCAGCCCCCTTTCTCCCCAGGCACCTGATAGCCTTTAAATGACTGCATGTATGAGTGTATTAATGAATTAGTCCTGGGTCTAGAAAGTGTGCCTTCCAGTGTGTGTGGGAGGATGCACATCCTGTTGTGTGCTTGTTTGTGCATGAGGCTGAACCTCAACAGCTCAGCAGAGAACAGATCCATGACTATAAATATCCTGTCCTCCAGCTGAGGCAGGGCTAATAATAGATCCACAGCTCACAAAGGCACCTAGAGGACAACAGCAGAACTGCAGCAAAGCCTGCTATTTTTGATGTGAGACATTTGGTAGCTGGATTTATTATAGTGCAAGAAATTGAATGTTTAGTATATAATTTTGTAGATTCATTATTCTTTTTGTTTTAAAGGGATGCAACAAAGAGAAACAAAGCAAGAACTATTGTCCTGGTTAGAAGATGAAGCACAGTCATCAAGGCCATGAATTCCAGAATAGTAATTCTGAGTTTGTCTGGATTCTGTATATACACCATTCAACATTGATGGTTTTAAATAACATGAATTAGGTTTACAAATTTATGGTGAATATTCTTAATCCACACATGCTTAAAATTATACATATAGGTTCAAATATTTCATTTGGGTAATACACCTGAATGAAGTAGCAGAGAAATCACACTTTTTGTGGTTAACCGTAAGCTTTTTCTATAATTTAGATTGGATATTTGACCACTCTTTGGAGAGCTAAATTTTAAGAGGTTGGGTTACTGGCACAGATCTTACATACACTTTGAATAGAGCTAAGGTTGAACCATACCAGAAGCTAATGTTAGCCTGATTTTTGTTTTCCACATCCTTTTACCCTCAGATAAAAGGAAATTGGTCAGAATACTCAAGATCAACCCAGGAACTACCAAAGCCCAACCCTGTTATAAACCGGAGGTTGCTGAAACACCAGTGTTGTGGTACAGAGTGAAACCTGATTAACAATAATACAAACTCAGTGGGTGTGGAGCAAAAAAAAAAAAAAGCCCATGTTCCATAATCATCTGTTTTAGGCTGGACTGACATTTGCAGCTGTCTTCATGGACAAGCCTTTGGAGGACTCAAGGTGAAGTTTTAAGACCCAAAAACATTCTACCAACTACCAACTGGCAAGGTGGTGGTGGCATTATGCTAAGGGTTTCACTGCCAATGATACTGATGCACTGCAAAGTGGATGGAATAATAAAGGAAGACTACCTCCAAATTATTTACCTTCACCTCAAATCAATAGATAGAGGGTAAAAACATAAACAAAGTTGGGTGTTCTTAAAGGACAGTGATACCAAACACCCATTGAAACTGATTTTGGATAATGGATCTTCGACGTATAAAACAGGTTAAAATTTGGTAAAGGAGTTACTAAAGGCACAACCTAAACTCTAATAAAAAAATGTGTACGAACTTTACAGTATATGCTTAAACATTGGGTCTGTGCCAGGAAAACACCCGCCTTAAATAAAATCTACCATTTCTGATTAGAAGAGTTGTCACGTGTGTTCGACCAGAATTACACCAGGAGTCTGTTCATGGCTTCAAAACGTGTAGCTTCATTGCAGCCTCCTAAGAGACATTTAACAAAATATTAATAGAGGTTTATATTTGAGCCAGTATGTGTAATTATGACTTCATGTAGATAAGAGAACATCCACAACAGATTCTAATTTTTACAGCCAATTCTTCTTTTAAACAATGACTGAAGTACCATGTTGTATCATCAGTCCACACCAAAAAAATAACTGTTCATCTAAACTTCTGAGCAGAAATTCTTTCACAGGAGCCCCTGGTGGAAAGGGGCTGATATTTATCAAAACTGATGTATGAAAATGTTCCTCACTTCCTACAATTGCCAAATTGTACTAAATCAAATGTATTGGTTCTTCAGTTAGTCGGTCTATATCCTTGATTACATATCAAACAGAACTTTATAATTAAACAATGTTTTAACAAAAGTTATTTTAGGCCATTAAACTACTAGGAAAACTAAAACAAACACACAAATTCCCACTTATCTTGTAAATTTCTTAGGAAAGTTTAATACAATGAAAATGTCGAGACATTTTAAATAACCCCCACCTATCAAAATGTTATTAAAATTATTTAAATTTATTTCAGTAACTAAATTTGCACACGGAAACACGTAAAAAAAATAATTACACACAGTTTTCAAGCCTTTATTTGTGTTAATTATGATTCCTGCTGACAGCCAATGAAAACACAATATCTGAGATTAGAATGTTACATCAGACCAATAAAAAAACAGAAATACACATCTGTGGGTTTGATAAAAAAGTTTTTTTTTTATTATCTGCTTAAAGGTTGTTTTATTTTGGTACTTTTAATCTGACAAATGAGCCTCATTTATTGAATATTACTGTAGTTTGCTTCTCAGAACCTCTGTAGTGCACAAAGCATCTGCATTGAGTTTATTTTGTTGCTCAGTGGTAGTCACTGACACATTCTCATGAGGTCAGTAGTTTGAATCTTCACTATATTTCTTTAAAGTATAAATTTTCTCCAACTTCTTTCAAAAATTCAGATGCAACGATCCAAAAAAGAAACAAACACAAGCTCACTCCTAGGATTTTATTGTTAAAGCTCAAAGCTTTCTGAAAGTGTTTGTGGTCATCACTGTTGCTTATTGTCTTTTTCTGTAATGATACTAAGCTCCTTTAATTAAAGTCATGAAAAATCAGCTTGTGGAACTGATATCTAAAGTAAGGATGGAACTTTCTTTATGCCTGTTTGCAGAATGCACCTTCTTGAGATTTCACTTTTTGTTCTCATGTAGCTTCTTCCTCTTTTTGGCTCTGTATGATGTCTGTACAGCAGCCTCACAAATGAATTTCCATTTCAAAATGTGTGCTTGGCAGATCAGAGGACACTTGTTTCATAATAAAACAGTTGCTATCATGATAAAAAAAAAAATATAACCATCAGTAAATGATAGTCTACTCACGCTCATATTAAACTGATTCACAATACACCACATACACACACTCCCCAAACATTACTGCCTGCATGATGATGTGGTGTAGGTCATATTCAGACAGTAGACCCTCATGTTCTCACACATATCAGGTGCCATTAGATCTGAAGTCTCCCGATGGCTAAGGGATACATTCTCCCTAACTCAAATAAGCATCTGCACAAATTTATGTATACACGTTCTCCCTTTCATCTACAAATATATGCACTTATCAGCTTACAGCCTGAACTGTCATTCTTCATTAGGTGCCTCGTTGCGTCTTCAGAAAGGAAACACAGCTGAGTGAAAATATGACAGAATCTAAATGGTACTATATCTGTGATATTTAATATGAGACATCAAAATATTGCTTAAAAAAGTGACAGATAGTAATAATGTTGTTACCCAAGTATGATTTTAAAATATAAACCAAAATACTGTCTTAAAATGAACAAGAACAAAATTCATTTAAAGAAGAAATAGTCACACAGATGTGTCAGCTGTTTACATTGTAAAGGGTTGCTTGCATAATGCAGCAAGCAGTATTTGCAGTTTTGCTATCCTGGCACTTTGAACGTTTTGTTTATTGTGGCAAACAAAATGTATTAAAACTACACTAGAGCATATTAATGTTCATAAATTGAACAGTCTCGAAGCTTATCAGAAAGTACTAAAAGATTTCTGTATACTTGTTTCAGAATTTGTTTAATTGCAACATGAAACTTTATACTTGTAGTGAAATATTATGGCAGGGCTGTATGAACGTTCACATTTTTTTAAGCCAGTTTAAACTAATCAACTTTAAACTCACAGTTTTACGCACATAATTTGGATTGACAAATAACTGTCTGGAGTCAGAGGGAAAGTTTGGAAGACTTCACGAGAGGGATGCCAACAGAGGAAGGCTTGGGGTTGGGGTGCCAGAAAACCCTATAGTCTTATAATATGACAGCACAGGGAGTGGCTAGTTGGGTCAGAACCAGCTTGGGCTTTTTGCTTCAGGTTCCATCAGGTCTCTCTGCCTTGTCTCTCTTGGTCAGAAAGCATTGTCATCTGTGGTTTACGCAGTTGCCGTCTGCCTAGAAAGCTTACTCTGAGGCTGGAGGGCTGTTGGATGTTTGGCTATTCAATTTATTCAAATTTAAAACCAAGAAACTCAAAAAACGTCTCCCTTAAACAAGGGGATCAAACCTGTTTGCTGACTTGATTAGGAACAGCTTTTTGTTTCTGTGGGTAGCTGGTTAGTCAGTCATTTCTTGACAAAACTTTATTTGCCTTTTCAAATGGAGAGAATTCATGAGGCATCAGATAAGAATATCATAATCTGGAACAGTGTTTTTCTAATTGGAGGTCTGAAAACTGCACTGAGATATTCTTAACAGAGGATGAGGTTGGATTGCGCTGACGGTTTTGCCCTTAGCAGACAAAACATAATTAACTTGTATTCACATGCATTTAGATGATACAAAAATGTTTAAAACATTTCATCATGAAATCTTGGATACTTTCAATAGCACAGTCTGTGGAAATTTTATTCAATCCAGTGTAACCTGCAGACATTTCAACAGTTGCATTTAGAATAGTAAAGTGTTTTCATCTGAGCCTGAATAAGTATGTTAAAGGTCAATTTTTGTGTGTTTCTTAGCGCTACACATTTTAAACAAAATGGAAAAATATGACAACAGATGGTAACCACTTAAATTAATTACTGCATATTATTAAAACAATGTCTGCTCTTTACTGAGCTGAAATTAAAATAAGCCTTTTCATAAAACTTGTTGCAGGTGGCTACATTGACTTTAGACCTGATAAAGCACAGTGGATGGCATCTCTCCCCAAATTATTACTGACTGTGGAAACTTTTCTCAGGACTGCAATGTACTTGGATTCTGTGCCTCTCCTCTGTGTAATAAATCTACTAAATAGTTAAACTTTTGGATTTGATACACCGAAACTAATTAACCTGAATTTGATGACATGTAGCTTTTAAGCCAAATTTTGAACTTGTAATTGATTTTGAGAAATTACAATATTGAAACAAGCCCGGAATTGGAGGCCGGCATTAAAGGCACCTATATGAAAACAGGACACCAGCTAAAGCTACGTGACACAAGATAAATGTTTTAAATAATCATTATGATCCTCAAACTTTTTTCCCTGATCTCCTATTTTCTGCTTAAGTACAAAAGACAAGACATGTTTCAAATTCAACTTTACAAAAGGTAAATCTTACTATACCCTTGCTTCAGCAAAGCAGGTAAAAAAGAGGAAGTTTAACAATAAAAGGAAGACATGAACAACTACATTTAAAGTAGAGAGAAAAATGTATATTAACTGTAGAAATAGACAATGGTGTGAGAAAGTGTTGAAAGAGATGTGTCAGATGAGATCACAAGATGAATAGCAAAAGAAGGAGATGAGAATAAAAGACAGAAGATCACAGAGGAGAAAGAAAAGGTCACATGTGCCATTCAACCCATAACATTGTGGTCAGTGTGAAAATTTGTGTTGATGGATTGCTGAAAACAAAGTAAAGAAGAAGAGACAACAAGAATAAGAAGAAAAGAACAGAGTGGCAAGTAATGTTTTCATGGGCAGTTATTTAGGAGACACAGTGTGCTGGGGCTTTAGGGTTTTAATGAAAATGGGATTCCTTTAGATGCTGGCATGGACTTATATTTGTCTTCTAGCCAGTCACAGGCAAAATGATGTGTTTAAGCAGTTAGTTGCAGGTAAACTAGTTTCTATTTTTCTTGACAATTGCTGAGAAGAGAAAACATCCAAATGTTTTCACCCTACAAATCCAAGCTCCTAATACCCATCCATCTACCCATCCATCCATTTTCTATACCCGCTTCTTCCGTAGAAGGTCACGGGGGAGCTGGTGCCTATCTCCAGTAGTCTACGGGTGAAAGGCAGGGTATACCCCGAACAGGTCACCAGTCCATCACAGGCCAACACAGAGACACATAGGACAAACAACCATGCGCACAACCATTCACAATTAAGGGGAATTGAGAGAGACAATTTAACAGTTCTGTTTTTGGACTGTGGGAGGTAGCTGGAGTACACGGAGAGAACCCACGTATGCACAGGAAGAACATGCAACCTCCACGCAGAAAGACCCCCGGCCAGGAGTCGAACAGAGGACCTTGCTGCAAGGTAACGGTGCTATCAACTGCGCCACCGTGCAGTCCAATAATAATTTCTCAATGTTATTTCTAGTTTGTTAGTCTCAGTTTTTTTCATAAATCTAAATAGTATTATCTAATTTAGCCCTAAATGTACACCTTCCATAATGCCTTTTAAATGTGGGCGAAGTGCATCATCGCACAGAGATGGTATTTGATCGGCAGTGCAGTTTGAGAAATAAATCTCCCTGTTGGAGGGTTTTGTGAATTGAGCAGATGCACACACTGGTTTGAGTGACTTTTATGGCTTCAAAATCTTTATTGAATCTCCCTGTAAGTATTCTACATGTCTAACACTACATACCAAGAATCATGACCATCCACTGTCTCTCATCATTTCTCTAAGTAACTTCACAACCAGCTGCTGAATCCTCCAGCCATCAATCCAAGCAGCTGATCAATGAGAAAATGCCCAAACATCTGACAGAGAGCCCTGAGCTTCCAGTCATGTACTTACCAAGCTATCTAGCAAATCTGTTTGCCACCAACCTTTCAACAAGAAAATTGGCTGGTAAGCACCTCATCAAATTGCACTTCCAGTTATTAAAGAAAGGAAGGGGAGATATGAGCTAAGAGTGAAATTTAACATTAAACAATCAAGAATAAATACTACATAGGCAATTGTTTCTCTGTTGCTGGGGTTAAGCTGTGGAATAGCTTCCCAGAAAGTAGGACTGAAGGCTATAAACTGATTTGGATATTTGAAATTTGATGGCAACTTTCATAAGGTCTATATATTAATTTTTTATTGATCTTTTTTCTTTCTTTTCTTTTGTTTTCGTTTAGTATCTGCTACACTGAAACCAGAAAGAGTGTTAATGATTGATCAGAAACGAAGAATTGAAGGGTAGGCACTTACAAGCTGTAGCTTCAGCCTACACCTTTTCAATCAATGGAACATTTATTAATTAAATTTAAACATAATGAATGTACTTCAGAGATTGTTGGATTGTTGATTGATGTATGACTATAATATTATGTGCTCAAGATTGAATAAAGCACTACTATTATTAACTGCTTAGTCAGCAGGAAGGATTTATTGGAACTATCAACTCAAAGCAGTACAATCAGTTACTAAGATACCATAAAGCTAATAATTAGTTGGACACATCATTAACCTGTCAAAGGTGTAAGGGTAAGAAGTGTCAGCATTTAAACAGGCAAATTCCAGCATTTATGTTATCGGCCCATGATTTGTTATGGCGAGAATATGCGAATTGCAGTTTTCAACTCGTGCCACATATTCTCAACTGGATTTAGGTTTGGACCTTTGCGGTAATATGGCAAGCCTTGAATATGCTTTTATCTGGATTATTTGTTTTTCTCTCTGGTTGTATGTTTAGGGTCATTGTCCCACTGGAAGGTGAACCTCTGCACCAGTCTCAAGTCCAATGAACAGGTTTATCTTTCCCTCCAGAAATAAAAATGCACAGCCTGATGTTTCAACCACTATGTTTCACAGTGGAAATTATGTTTTCAGGGTAATGTGCAGTATTATTTTTCAAACACTTTTAAGGCTTTGCATGTTGGCCAAACTATTTCATTTTGGCATCCTCTAACCAGAGTACTGTCATCTACATATTTGCTTTGTGCCCTTCAGGACCTTTGGCAAACTGCAAACAAGACTTGTTGTACCTTTCTTTCAACAAGGCTAGATTTGTGGAGTGCAAGACTAATAACTGTCCTTTCTGCAGCGACCCCAGACTGCCCATAAACCCTCTTGGCTGCTTCTTTATCCCTGACCTGTTTGGTTTGTTCCACCAGTGTTCTATTACAAACCTCTGCGAGGTTCACACAACAGCTCTGTTTAAAAAATGAAATGAAATTACACACAAATTAAATTGAACTTTTTAGTAATTAAACTAAACTCTTTACTGTAGGCCTTTGATTGGACTAGATTTTAAATAGAGTTGTTACAGTTGAAGAGGCTAAAAACAAAATAATGGCACAATGTACAGAATTTTATTTGTGAAACTTTAAAAAAAACATATATGACTTTATTTCCATTTCATGACAAAATGTGAAAAAGTTCAAAGTATCTTAATAATTTTGGTGCCATGGCTAGATAACATGAAAATAAGCCTTAACTGCAGACCACTGCTAACATCTCATTAACAAACCCATTTACCAGGAAAGCAACCACAAATATGTAGTAATTAGCCAGTTTACTGTAAACACAAATAGCTGCCATCCCTAAAGGAACAAGACAGAGAGGCTGCTAAAAACAGCCAACTGTCAACAGAATCAGTGAGTCGTTCACATAAGGGCCCTACCATCCTGTGAGCTGTACTTTCCTGTCCAAACTTGAAAAAAAAAAATGTTTAAGACTGAATTGCATATGGACTTTTTAAGAGAAAAACTATCTAAATAACACAGTTGAGACATTGAGAATGAAAAGTTTACAAAAACAAATAACATTAACAGGGGATGCAACCCGTTGACTTCTGCTGGTACAATACAAGTAAATGTAGGGAGGAAGGAACCAAAGTGCTGGAACAACAGGCACAACAACTGCATTCATATCATGTTTTGAATCCCTGTACTGCTGTTCATGGCTCCTTCCTTATTGTATGGTTTATCGGGGCTGTTTTTCCAGATTGGTCACAAAAAACCCTGATTGTTCTCATGAGGTTTCGACGAGGTTTTGTTAGAACATGTTTCTTTCGTTACTAAATGAGGAAATACTTTTACGATTGTGTTTATTGGGTGGATCACCAATGGCATAAGCGAGTTGCATTTCCTTCCCTCCTCACCATCCATTGTTAGGCTGCCCTACAACTGGACATACAATAAGTGCTAACAGCTCAGGATTCCTTTTCTCTGTTTAAATTTTATCTTTGCTACAGATTTCAAGCAGAAAAAAAAGCCATAGAGATGTGAGGCTTAAATGGACAAACATGTGACAGAACATGTAACAATATTAATTAATAGAAAGAAGCAAGTCAGGAGAAGCTGCTTTACAGCCTAGTAGAAGGATATTTCTATGCAGCAGAAAGAGCAACTGCTCCTATCAATAAAATCTTCCTAATTTCATCATGTTTTAAGCGGAATTAAAACAGATCTATTTCAGACTGTTGAGCAATATATTGGGCACTGTTTCAAACTGTTTCCGACTACCCATTTAAGCTAACCTCATTTATAGACTGTAGAATTAAAATAGTGACCTTATAAATTTAACATAAAAGCTTTTTCTTGTGTCTGGCTTTTGATGATGGAAACCCACACTATTTATTTACACAGAGAGTAAAATGGTTGACCAGTATCTTTTGCAAAAATGCTGGGCCTTCAGGTTTTTCATATACTTTCTTACTGCTTTATTTAGTTTTTGAATTGGTCGTTTTTATTTGTTTTGTTTTGGTCAGATGGGGTTGTGGAATGTACTTATGAGTAGTCAGTATCTTACCTGCAGTAGAAAGCAGGGATCTCACTGTAGGAAATCACAGATAAAATAATTTGCTGTAGAAGGCAACATGGACAACTGAAGTAAGTTTATCCTTTCTCCTAAACTCTTGCTCAAAAATTTGCAGGAGAGTCAATCACTAAAAAATAAATAATAAAAAAAAAAACGTGTCAACAAAAAATATATCTGAACTTAAATGTCTTGTGTACAATTCTTATACTCAAGGCATGTTCTATGGCATCTTCACTGTATCCTGTGCAGCAAAGTACTAAAATTAAGCAAGACCATGTGTATATTACATATAAATTGTTAAAAAACATGACAATTTTACAGAAACATTAGGGAAAGGAATGGGTTAAAGTTTTAAACAGTTGCCTTGCTGCGAGAGGGTCCTGGGTTTGTTTCATATATTAAGAGAGTCACAGAGCAACTTGTGGCTCTGGATCTGGAGGTTGCAGACCCCTGATCTAGCAGAAGAAAACTGTGATCGTATACGGCTATAGCTAACACTGCAACACCTTAACTTTTATTTCATTGTTAAACGGAAACTATTAGGGTAAAAAAGTTCAATTGGTCCAAGCGACCAGTCAGTTACAGCTTCTGTGCTAGTGAGGAAGCATCATAAGAAACTGATTTAGTATTATGTCTTCAGTACAGGGGCAATAACAGGGGCCAATTGGTCCCTGTCTAGAACCGCCCATGCTGTTAGGTTAATGGGTCTCTCTAAATTGTCCTTAGGTGTGAATGGGTGTGTGCATGGTTGTTTGCCCTGTGTATTTCTTTATTGCCCTGCAACGGACTGGCAACCTGTCGAGGGTGTACTCTTGCCTCTTGCCCGTAGACCGCTGGAGATAGGCACCAGCTCCCCCGTGAGCCTGTACGAAAAAAGCTGGTAGATAATGGATATCCTATATCTATACCAGCTATCTATATTGCTAAAATAGGATAGATGGGACAACATATGGGTGGATGATGCAACACCTCTATGTACACCTTTTGAATAACAATGATCAGAAAAAGCACACCTGAAGGGACAATTCATTTTTAGAAATTCAGATATTTATCAGGTAGACAAAGAGAGAGGAAACTGTCTGTAAATAGTCTGTAAATAGAGTGATTTTCCATCCTTTATTTACTTTTCCCATACCAAGAAAACACTTGAATCAAATTCCAGACTTTTTTAGACTTTTCTGGACTGTGGAAGAGCTCTGAAGTACATCCAGAAGGTTGTTGGTTTGAATATCTCTTTGGCTGTAACAATATAGATTACAATAACAAAGCTGCAATTTTAAATGTAGTAAACATTCATAATTTAGTTGGCTGAATCAAATTAAGTTTAAAAATGTGCTGGTAAAACAGTTTAAAGTGTGCTGTATTGTTTCTTTTGGTCCTGTTTTTCTATTTGCATGTAAAACGCCTCACAGACAATAATACATTGGTGAGACAAATACCTATCCATGGGCTTTAAGGCATTTTGGAACATGAACAAACAGAAACACGAGTACTCTGCGAAAGTCAGGCAAAAAGAATTTAACTTCCTGGATATGTGAAAGCACACATATGCTGTTTAGTCACTGTTTATACTCTGTTATAATAAGGCTTATATGTCAACACTGATCCGGACTTGTTCTTCATCAACAAACATCTAAACATGTTGACAGTGTAAGCAGCCAACATAATGGATTTCTGCCTAAACCTAAACAGTGCAGAGCATGATAGGGGAAACGGTGATCTAATCAGAGTCCATGGGAAGCAGCACAGCAAAACTGACTCAACCATTTATTTCTGAGACACCTGAACCCATTCAAAACAAATACATGTCACACAATGTGGTTTGCTAACATCAGGTGTTTTAATTGAGAAAATGAGTTGACTTAAGCAGTCAGATCTTATGTCCTCACAGCAGAAATCCTTCACGGCAAAATGGCACAGTTGTTATCTTCTACTTGGCCATGCTCTTCAGAGAAACAGATTTTTTTTAACACTGAGTCAAATGTGTGTCAACCTCAGCCCTCCAACATAAAATCCACAACACTCCTTACCCATGTAGCCTGTTTTCCAGTTGTATCGACTTTGAGTCTGTTAATGTTGGGATCGGCAAAACCAGTAACAAAGCCCCTGGAGACTTGCCAGGCTTTGCTTTTTGAGCTACCAAAATGTCCTAAAAATGTAAATGCTGAACCTCAATGTGAAAGGTGAGTTTGGTTTTGAAACCACAGAATGTTCATGCGAAAAAGGGGTGATTTAGACACAAGTGTGTCTTAAAACATTTCTTTCTGACCTTCTGCAGAAAATTATTTGAGCCAGAGAGTTCCCAGAAGAGACTCTGTCTCTAATCTAATGTCGATCGAAGTGTCCTTCTTCCTCCCTGCCGAAGTGGAGAATCGCAGTGTCGCATGTCTTCCTATGTGCCAGTCCGGCCAGTGGGAGATACCCACATAGCTACTACTGAGAGTAGCCGCCAAGTTGTTTACTGTCCACAACGCAGCCTGAGCTCCTGCTTCAGAATGGTCCACGAAGGAGGTGGTGTTTGGGCAGAGAACATTCGTTTAGGACTACACAACCTAAATATTGTGTTAATTACAGGCTATCTGCTCAGTTAATGTAGACAGGCCTCTAAGCTTTGAGGCAAGTTATTTGTTCTGTGTTGTGTTTTAAAGTTATGACAAACATTATTTAATAGGTGGTTTTAAATACATATTTACCATAACGCGCCATCAGCACTCATATTCATTTAAATCTTTGTATTAATGGTATTTCAAGAACATGTGAACTAAAAAGGGTTGTTAAATAAACTACTTTCCTTTGTTAACCAAAATGGTGGCACCAGTTAACTCACATATTTACAAACGACTGGTCGCCATCTCATGAGAGTCAATAAAGGTTTCTATCCGCTACTATCCCATGTGTTGGCTATTTTAAATGTGACCAAATGCTGCATTATGGAATCTAAGAAATTATAATGATTATTACATAACTGTTTCCCTCAGTTTTGTGTTTTATATCAAGAAGGAAACATGTTTTGTGTAGGCAATAAGTCAGGCAATTAATGTAATGACTTTACGTACATGGAATCCGAGAAGTTATATCTCTTAATGGAACTGATTTTTGTACCATTGCACAAGATATAGAATAGCTCTTAAGGGGCTTTTAGCTTTGATAGAAATATTTTTATGTGGCCCAAGTGTTTAACGCAATAAAAAGTTTTGTGTTTGTAGATTTTGACTGAAAAGAGGCAAAGGCTTTTAAAAAGGTAATAAAGTCAACCTAATTGTTCTAATGTGATAACAAATTATAACTGTAGAAACAACAGTTAGGAGATATACTAAAATATCTCAGTTCCAGTGCATTCAGATTTACTTATAATATACTGCTCAAAAAAATAAAGGGAACACTCAAATAACACATCCTAGATCTGAATGAATGAAATATTCTCATTGAATACTTTGTTCTGTACAAAGTTGAATGTGCTGACAACAAAATCACACAATAATTATCAATGGAAACAGAGTGAGCTGTCCTAACACATCTGAGACCCGTCTGTCCTTCGGTGGGTTTTTAATGACTTGGAGCAACTCCTAAATCCTGTGAATCCTGGCTTCACATTGCTCAATGCCATACTCATTGAGACCTTTACGCTTCTCTGGGGACAACAGAATCAATGACCCAATCACCTCTTGTGCCTGCATTCCTATGGGGTCCTCCACCATACACACATCTCCAGCTGCAGTCTGGGATGTTCCCTCCATCTTTGGCCCAAAATGCACAATGCAAACACACAAAACTGTTTATCTATGAACCACCACTAAAGAAATTAGCAGCAATGCAACCGACTGAGCTGTTCAGTGACCAATGGTTACTAAAGTAATGAATAGCACACAAACAGGCTAAGCTGTTCAGTGAGTCAGTGATAGCTAAAATTAATTAGCCGCACACGAACAGGCTAAGCTGTTCGGTGATTAAATGATAGCTAAATTAATTAGCCTCACACGAACAGGCTAAGCTGTTCAGTGATTAAAGGATTGCTAAAATTAATTAGCCGCACACAAACAGGCTAAGCTGTTCAGTGATTAAAGGATTGCTAAAATTAATTAGCAGCATACAACAGGCTAAAGTGTTCAGCTAGCTGTCTGATTCATACATGTATCTTCCAGGTGTATGGGTTTGCTTAACATGGGCACACAGGTTTGACCGTTCAAACTGTGGCTTACCCAAGTCTATGCTTTAATGGGAGTAATCAAGCAAACACCCAAAAAGGGGAAGAGAGAGGAAGAGAAAAATTTCAAAATAACACAAAACCAAATTCAAAATAAAATTTTAAAAATGGGAAAACGAAACTAAAACATTCAATGCTATTCTTAGCTTCAAATAAATGTTAGTGTTCTCTAATATGAATCACCTACCTTCTTGTTAGACAACTAAGTTAGTTTTATGAGTCAGATCAAAACATGCTTCACACAATAAAACCCAGCAAAAATGCTTAAATTGTATCCAAAAGTGGTAATGAATAATCTGTAACTTCAACTTTCAACTTTAAGTTATGCCCTTTTGATCATAGGTGATGGAATTATCTGCCTGTGTTAATGAATTGAGTGATTAAAAAAAAAATATCAAAGTAGGAAATGCAATTCTCACTAGTGACCACCAGATGGTAATGAGTGCAGGTCTACGGTTTGGGAAATCCAGCTGCAACTGCAATTTTATTAAATGGCCACCAGATGTAGGTGTTGTTCTCTACCTGACTGGGAGAATGTTGGTCACAACTGTAATTACGCCCAGCAGACACTGGGGCAGGTCTGCTGCTTATCGTCGCTGATTTTCTGCAGCTGATCCAGCAGGCTGACCGCTTCGAAATTAACTTTACATTTTCCACAAGTTAAACCAACTTTCCCCTTGCACCCACAACAAACACCTCTGAAAGATTCTTTTATCCTCTGCAGTAGAACTGAGCACAACCTAGTCAAATTATCCCCTAATTCACAAACGTTCTGTGCGAAACTCAAAAATCTCACAATAAAACGTCTAGTTAACGGAGATCACAATTGTTTATTCTGTGCAACAGTGATTTGATGTCTGTCTTTTTAAGGCCCACCCAGGGACACCATATGTTGGGAGTTATGATTATTGATTGATTAATCTTGATCAGTAATTATAATTAAAAATCATAATTTGACAAAATCAATTTCTTAACCAAAATCCTCATTTATGAATCGAGACCAGAGATGTTTCTGGTGTTGTAATTGTGGCTCAACGCCTTTGACAATTACAACCGTTAAATACTCCGCAATAATTAATAACTATTACCGGAGATGTCACTGTTTAATTGACCGTTTCTGCCGAAATGTGTGGAACTTTTAACCTTATCTTGACTGACGAATCACTTTTGCTCAAAATAAACACAAAACGCCTTCTGTTACAATCTATGTGAATATTTATTAAATCACAGCCAGATACTATCCGTTCTTCCGAATTAATAATCTTCACCTACTCAACATGCAAAGTTCTACATAAAAGGGGTTAAATATCTAACTAAGCAAAAATAAAGCAAACAACAGTGGTTGTGTATTGAATCAACCAGCAGTTATGGCAAAAAAATGAGAATATGAAAAAGGGGTGTGGTGGTGAGTGGAGAGTGGGGGGCGCAGCTCCAACTGTAACTCAGTTATTCTGACTCATAAAACCTCCCCCAACCCCTGAGCAGACAAAGAGTTATAAAACTTTTGGCGTCAAGCTAGCAAGCAGTGAGGTTGAAGACAAAGAAAAATGGGGAATTTCACCATGAGGTTATTTTAACAGTCCAGTCTCACAGCGCACCTCTCAGATGTTCAATACCCCACAAAACACGCACAGAGCTGGGAGCGCAGCTGCTTCCAGGCATCAACACAGCACATCAAAATTTCAATAACAAAGTTACATGCACATATCATTCAGAACACATTAGATTTTATCTAGCGAATGTCATCGCACTAAAACCTCTTACCCTGCCCAGGCTTTCTAAGAAAGAAATAAAATAAAGGATGGGTTTTACTTGTTGTTGGCTTCCTTCTGAGCGGGGTCAGGGGGAAGGGGTGAAGGAGTTCAGGGAAAGCGGCCTTCTCATTCCGGAAACCTCAGTTAGGAATTGTTCGTTGTTCAACGAGAGAGAATAAATGAAATCCGCAAAGGACTCTTCTGCAGAAGTGATGCGCTTCAGTTGCTGCTCAATCGGATTCAAGTCTGGGGAACAGGCGGGCCAGTCCATAGCTTCAATGTCTTCATCTTGCAGGAACTGCTGTCACACTCCAGCCACATGAGGTCTAGCATTGTCCTGCATTAAGAGGAACCCAGGGCCAACCGCACCAGCATATGGTCTCACAAGGCATCTGAGGATCTCATCTTGGTATCTAATGGCAGTCATGCTACCTCTGGCGGCCCTCCAAAGAAATGCCACCCACACCATTATTGACCCACTGCCTAACCGGTCATGCTGAAGGATGTTGCAGGCAGCAGATTGCTCTCCACGGTGTCTCCGGACTCTGTCACGTCTGTCACATGTGCTCAGTGTGAACCTGCTTTCATCTATGAAGAGCACAGGGCGCCAATGGCGAATTGGCCAATCCTGGTGTTCTCTGGCAAATGCCAAGTGTCCTGCACGGTGTTGGGCTGTGAGCACAACCCCCATTTGTGGGGGGTTGTGGCCCCCTGTTATGCGGGCAGTTGTGGCCCCTGTTATTGCCCCCCATTGTGTAGCGCCTCCAGGCTCTGGACACTACGCTGACAGACACAGCAAACCTTCTTGCCACAGCTCGCATTGATGTGCCATCCTGGATGAGCTGCACTACCTGAGCCACTTGTGTGGGTACCATGAGTGTGAAAGCACCACCAACATTCTAAATGACCAAAACATCAACCAGAAAGCATAGGTACTGAGAAGTGGTCTGTGGTCCCCACGTGCAGAACCACTCCTTTATTGAGTGTGTCTTGCTAATCGCCAAAGATTAACCCCCTGTTGTCTATTCCATTTGTACAACAGCATGTGAAATTGATTGTCATTCAGTGTTGCTTCCTAAGTGGACAGTTTGATTTCACAGAAGTTTGATTTACTTGGAGTTATATTGTGTTGTTTAAGTGTTCCCTTTGTTTTTTTGAGCATTGTAGAATAGAAGAATATAATGTTATTTAATCAAGGAGTCATGTGTGTGGCTTTGTGTTCCAAGAGATATGTGTGTTCTTTAAAAACAACATAGCAGAAATATTTTACACTCCTCTCCTGTCTTTTCTGGTAGAAACAGTCAAGACAAACATTTTCTTGCTTGGTAGGTCATTCGCACAGGCATGCAAAGCTGCAGTGTCCTCCATCTATTCTTTTTTCATGTAGACATGAGTGAGTGTGCATGCTTGGCATTGAGAAAGGCTGATGAGCTTGTTCAGGGCTACACCAACCTTGAGAGTTTAAGAAAAAGCAACTCTTTTTCAAATTTCTTTTAAGGAGCATGTGTTTTTAGGTTGTCTTTTATATTTGTTTTGCTCAGCTGTCACCATTCTGGGGTTGTGTATAGTTGTGTATTTCTGTCCTCAGCAGATTGACACTTGCTACTGAATGGTGTACTTACTGTCACTCAAAAATGTAAGAAACTGAAATTGTGTTTTAAGTTCCAATCTCCTGACATGGACTTCTTATATGCACTTTGTGATAGGTCGTTACAATTGCCACATCTGTACTCACCTGTCCCTGCAAAGAATGCCTCACCCACAGAAATAAAATTAAATCAGAAAAATGTATCTGTATTTAGAAAAAATCTTCCAGAATTACCACCTTGCTAATGAGACCACAGATGCCCGAGGTTTGAGAAACATCAAAAAGCTGGTCAATTATCACATAAATCTGTATCATGGCTCGACTGATTAATAAAATAGTGAATCAAAGTTGTGAAACAGATGTGAGCAACCAGGAAACACTGTATTTATCGTGAAACTGATCCCAGCACAGGCTGCATGGCGGTGTAGCTGGGAGTTAAAGTGATACAACACCTGCCTAAACAAAGTCCTTCACAGTTTGGTACCAGATACCACAGCAGAATTTCAGAGGTCTATGGGAGTCTATGTGGGGAGCCATCTTAATATATGATGATTGGATATGACATTATGATTGGGGCGTTGGTGGCGACTGTGGTAGGGGTTGGTCCTGTAACCGGCGGGTTGCCGATTCAAACCCGCGTCTCCAGGGTTCTCACTTCTGTCAGTTTGCCCCAGGGCAGCTGTGGCTACAATGTATGTACCCTACCACTGTCAGTGTGTGAATGTGTGTATGAATGGGTGGATGACTGATTGTAGATCTGATTGTAGATCATTGTAGATTGTAAATCATTTTTAGTCAATGACTTCATTACTGACCACAATTTTGATGTTATGTTTTTAACAGAAACATGGTTACATGAATTTAATGAAGCTCCCATTCTGATAGAGGCGACGCCTCCGAACTACAATTTTCTTTGTGAGAGCAGACAGCAAAGAAAAGGTGGAGGGGTGGCCACTTTGTTTAAAGATTTATTAGAGTGTAAAAAAGTATTTCTGGGCAAATTTGACTCGTTTGAATATTTGGCTCTCCAGGTAAAGAGCCCTGTCCGAACCATGTTCTTGAATATTTACAGGCCTCCTAAGTCCAAAACAAACTTTATCAGTGATTTTAATGAACTTTTATCTGTGATATGTGTTGATTATGACTGTTTAATTATTGTGGGAGACTTCAACATTCACATGGACAATCCTGAAGACAGAAGTGCAATAGATCTATGTGACACAGAAATGTTGGTTTGACTCAACATGTTAAACAGCAAACGCACAAACAGGGACATATTTTGGACTTGATCATCACTAAGGGTCTAAACATTTCCAAGGTGTCTGTAACTGATGTTGCTCTATCTGACCACTTTCTGTTATTTTTGAAAGCATCATCTGCAATGACTCAGTTTGCCAAAGAGACATGATAAGAAAACGCATCTTTAAGGACAGTGCTGCTGAAACCTTTAACCAGATTTACTCTTCTACCTCCACTTTGCCCTGTAACACTGTAGATGAGCTGGTAGATAACTTTCATTCTAAAATCTCGGACATCATTGATTCAATTGCTCCAATTAAAGTGAAAGTCGTTTCTGGGAAGAAAATGTCTCCTTGGAGAAGTGCTCCACCAGTCAGAAGTGAAAAAAAGGAGTGTCGAAAAGCTGAACGCAGGTGGAGAAAGACTGGACTCCAGGTTCACTATATTATCTATAAAGAGAGACTATACAGATATCACCTACAACTGAAAAATGCAAGGGAATCTTTCTTTTCTGAGATCATCAGCAAAAACATTAACAATGCTCGTGCATCATTTGCCGGGGTCGACAGGTTAACAAACCCTCCTGTAACTGTAGCATCTGAACTCCAGTCTACCAGGGCCTGCAATGAATTTGCTAAATTCTTTACTGAAAAAACCCAAAAGATCAGAGGGGCAGTCAGCGCATCCACATCAATTCCAGTACCAATGTTGTCTCCAACTAGAACTGATTTTGACAAAATTTCCCAATTTCACCAAATAAACTACAAAATCTTAGAAGAAATTGTACAGCAACTAAGCTCTTCTTCCTGCTGTCTCGATCTTTTACCCACAGCTTTCCTTAAGAAAGCTTTGCCTGTAATAACATCTGATTTAACACAAATAATAAACACGCCCCTTTTGTCAGGTGTTTTCCCCCAGGCCCTAAAAACAACAATTATCAAACCTCTATTGAAAAAGAGCAACTTGGACAAGCTGCTAGTACTGAACTACAGGCCTATATCAAACCTCCCCTTCATCAGTAAGATTATTGAAAAAGCTGTGTTTCAACAATTAAACAACTTCCTAACAACGACCAACCGCTTCGATGTCTTCCAGTCAGGCTTCCGTGCTCACCACAGTACAGAGACTGCTCTTGTCTGTTCAGTGACATCCGTATAAATGCAGACTGTGGAAGAACCACAGTGCTGGTATTATTGGACCTTAGTGCAGCATTCGACACTGTTGATCACTCCATTTTATTAGAGCTCCTGGAACACTGGGTCGGCCTTTCTGGTACAGCACTCAACTGGTTTAAATCCTACTTGAAGGACAAGGACTTTTTTGTGTCAGTAGGTAACTTTACATCAGAGAGCACAAAAATCACATGTGGCGTTCCCCAAGGGTCCATCTTAGGGCCCCTCCTATTCAATATCTACATGCTCCCCCTAACTCAGATTTTAATAAACAACAATGTAAGTTATCATAACTATGCAGATGACACACAGCTATACGTTACGATGTCACCAGGTGACCATGAACCCATTCAAACACTGGGTAAATGCTTAGAAGAAATCAATGCTTGGATGTGCCAAACTTTTCTTCAGCTGAATCAAAATAAAACTGAAGTAATAATTTTTGGACCAAAGGAAGAGCGTTTAAAAGTTAGCACACAGCTTCAGTTAATACAGCTAGAAACCACCAGTCAGGCTCGAAACCTGGGTGTAGTGATGGTCTCAGACCTGAACCTTCAGAGGCACATAAAGGTAGTAACTAGGTCGGCCTTCTATCACCTAAAGAACATCTCCAGGATTAAAGGACTAATGTCTCAGCAGGACCTTGAAAAACTAATTAATGCGTTCATCTTTAGTAGAATTGATTACTGCAACTGTGTCTTCACAGGCCTGCCTAAAAAGTCGATCAGACAGCTGCAGTTGATCCAGAACGCTGCTGCCCGCGTCCTCACTAGAACTAAGAAAGTGGAGCACATCACCCCAGTTCTAAAGTCCCTACACTGGCTCCCTGTAGCTCAGAGAATAGAGTTTAAAATACTTCTGTTAGTCTATAAATCACTGAATGGCTTAGCACCAAAATACATTACAGACTTGTTGTCAGTGTATCAACCACCCAGACCTCTCAGGTCATCTCGCTCAAATCTACTCTGCATACCCAAAACCAGTACCAAATATGGAGAAGCAGCTTTTAGTTCTTATGCTCCACTAATCTGGAATAAACTCCCAGAAAACCGTAAAAGCGCCGAAACCCTAAGTTGCTTTAAATCAAGATAAAAAACTTATTTGTTTAGAGTGGCCTTTGACTGTGCCATCTAAACATTATTAGTTACGTTTTCAGTCCAATTTTCCTTTCATTTTCTTGTCCATCATTCTGTTCTCTATATTTTATTTTATTTTATTTTACTTTTTTAAATTACCTCTGTTGTTTGATTTTATCATTTGACTTGTTTTTCTGTGTCTGTATCTGTGTTTATTTGCTTTGTGATTGTATTGTAGTTGTATGTACAGCGCTTTGAGTGTCTCGTTGCTGAAAAGCGCTATATAAATAAACTTACCTTACCTTACCTTACCTTACCTAGTGTAAAGCACTTTGGGGTCCTCAGACTTGATAAAGCGCTATTCAAATGCAAGCCATTTACCACTTAAATGAATGCATTGCCAAGTGTTGTAATGTTTAAAGGTTGTTTTAACCTTTACATGAGATTCAAGAAAATATGCTTCTATGTGTCTTAATGTGTTTGTGTGTTCTTTTTCAAAGTATCTCTTACATGTGTGGACAACTCATTAACGTGTTATACCAAAGTCAATACTCTGCAAACGGAGCACATGTTTTCATGTGTCAACAAGTGTTTGCTGCTCCTCATGAAAGATAACAAACTTACACGTAAGGGTCTGCCTGGAAAGCTGCTGACAGCTGAGGATGTGCTCTGTTTGAGGAGAAGATGGTTTAAAGTTCAGGCAAGTTCAGATCCTTATTTGTGTGGCATATTATAGTAAAACCAGAAAACCAACAGAAGCAGATTTTACTATGTGATAAATTTCTTGATGTTGGTAAAAGGCTGTTAAAGACAAAATAGGCATGCTCCCTTTTCAAAAACAAACAAGAGAACATTCTTTTATTTTACTGAAATGCTTAATTGTTCCAAACATTTAAGGTACCAAGATACCTACATATGCAACATGTCAGAGACAGAACTGGAAAGGACAAAACAAACTTTAAAATTTTATTCTTCAGTAATTTTGTTTATAACCATGCTTTTGAGACACCATCTAACTTCCTTAATGTAGACTTTATTCAGGGTTCAATTGCAGCTAGAGTTAGATTAAAATATATAGATTACCAAGGGTTGGGGTTCTGTCTTTGCCTCAAGTGAACAAATTTAAGTATGTTGGAGTCTTCTTCACAATTGGATGGAATGGGAAATGAACAGATGGACTGGGGTTTTGTCTGCAGCAATGCAGGGGCTGCTCCAGTTCGCTGTGGTGAAGCAAAGTTTTCAATGTAGTGGTGTGTCTATTTTACAACCTTCACCTATGGTCATAACATATGGATCATAAAAGAATGAGATCTCAGATACGAAAATGAGCTTCCTCAGTAGAGTGGCTGGCCTTAGAGATAGGATGAGGATCCAGGGGGAGTTCGAAGTAGAGTTGCTGCTTTTCTACATCGAAATAAGTCAAACGAGGTGGTAAGGGCATCTGTTTAGGATGCCCCCTGGGCGCCTCCCATTGGAGGTTCTCTGGGCACGTCCCAGTATCAGGAGACCCCAGAAAAAACCCAGAACTCACTGGAGGGTCTAGAGTTCCCGCTGGCCACGGAACACCTTGGGATCCCAAAGAGTAAGCTGGAGGGTGTCGCCAGGAAGACAATGGATGGATGAGGCAATTGAGGCTTTGAGCCACAGTTGCCTCATCCATATAATACTACTCCTAGGAAGAGTAGTCAACTTGCAATCTGAAAGTTGTGGGTTCGACTCCAGCTTCCTCCTGCCAACTGTCGATGTGCCCCTGGGCAATGCACTTAACCTCATGCTGCCTACTGATCTGTGTATTGGTGCATGAATGTGTTCGCGTTTGTGAGTGCGATAGGGTGAATGTGGCTCTAATGTAAAGCGCTTTGAGTGGTCGGTATGACTGGAAAGGTGCTACATAAGGTTCAGTCCATTTACCATTTACAAAATTTGGTTAAAAATGATTTAAACTTAAAACTTTAATGAAGCAAACATATACAGGGGTTGGACAGTGAAACTGAAACACCTGGTTTTAGACCACAATAATTTAGTGTGAATTTGTCTTGGGAATGACATATACAAGTCATGCACAGTGGTCAGAGGGATTTTAAGCCATTCTTCTTGCAGGATAGAGGCCAGGTCACTGTGTGATACTGGTGGAGGAAAACGTTTCCTGACTCACTCCTCCAAAACACCCCAAAGTGGCTCAATAATATTTAGATCTGGTGACTGTGCAGGCCATGGGAGATGTTCAACTTCACTTTCATGTTCATCAAACCAATCTTTCACCAGTCTTGCTGTGTGTATTGGTGCATTGTCATCCTGCTACATGGCACCGCCTTCAGGATACAATATTTGAACCATTGGATGCAC
Organism: Girardinichthys multiradiatus; assembly: GCF_021462225.1. Lineage (NCBI taxonomy): Eukaryota > Metazoa > Chordata > Actinopteri > Cyprinodontiformes > Goodeidae > Girardinichthys > Girardinichthys multiradiatus. The sequence goes on along the minus strand of NC_061815.1, from coordinate 43,059,911 downwards.
ATGGTCCTCAAGAATGGTTCGGTAGTCCTTGGCAGTGACGCGTCCATCTAGCACAAGTATTGGGCCAAGGGAATGCCATGATATGGCAGCCCAAACCATCACTGATCCACCCCCATGCTTCACTCTGGGCATGCAACAGTCTGGGTGGTACGCTTCTTTGGGGCTTCTCCACACCGTAACTCTCCCGGATGTGGGGAAAACAGTAAAGGTGGACTCATCAGAGAACAATACATGTTTCACATTGTCCACAGCCCAAGATTTGCGCTCCTTGTACCATTGAAACCGACATTTGGCATTGGCATGAGTGATCAAAGGTTTGGCTATAGCAGCCCGGCCGTGTATATTGACCCTGTGGAGCTCCCGACGGACAGTTCTGGTGGAAACAGGACAGTTGAGGTGCACATTTAATTCTGCCGTGATTTGGGCAGCCGTAGTTTTATGTTTTTTGGATACAATCCGGGTTAGCACCCGAACATCCCTTTTAGATGTCCTGTTGGATGTGGTTCGTCCTTCTTGGTGGTATGCTGACATTACCTAGGATACCGTGGCTCTTGATACATCACAAAGACTTGCTGTCTTGGTCACAGATGCACCAGCAAGACGTGCACCAACAATTTGTCCTCTTTTGAACTCTGGTATGTCACCCATAATGTTGTGTGCATTTCAATATTTTGAGCAAAACTGTGCTCTTACCCTGCTAATTGAACCTTCACATTCTGCTCTTACTGGTGCAATGTGCAATCAATGAAGACTGGCAACCAGGCTGGTCCAATTTAGCCATGAAACCTCCCACACTAAAATGACAGGTGTTTCAGTTTCATTGTCCAACCCCTGTAGATGAGTGTTGTAACTGCTAAACGTTTCACAGGTAAGGAAGGAGATTATAAAGATTACAAAGAAAGTAAAAATGAGCAAATTGTGCTATTCATTTTAGTACAGAAGGCCAAAAATGCCTTGACCAATAAAAATAATTGCTCCGTTAATTTTAATTCATCAATATTCTAGATAAATAGCTTTATGGAGTGCAGTCTTCCTTAACCGCTGCTAACAAGAAGTTATTTTAATCCTACAGTGCTCATATTTAGCATTAAAAATCCAGAGATTTAAACATTCTATTTAAATGTGGAAATGCTGTGCATGCTGCCCTATTTTCCAGTAAATCAATGCAGGAAATTTAACTTTAGGGCTTTCTAGCTCAACTGTAGTGATCATTTTGGATAAATATGCATCTATTTACCAATGGAAACAAGCTGTTTTTACATTGTGCCAGTCTGCTTTGTACATGTTTGTTTTGACATGTATGCATCTCTTTAAAATGTTTACAGTAGTTATATTAATTCCTGCACTTTATTGCACATTTAAAGCTCACTGTACTGGGATATGTCTTTATCTATGTTTTATGTCATAAATGCACCATCCCCTACCTGCATGATACATATGGATTTTCACTGATATTGTGTGAAATTGTTCTTTTTGCAGCAACACTGCAAATAATTTTATATTAATGCTTTGATACCCAGCGATCCATTGGTATATTTTCTCAGTTATGCCAAATATATGTTATGAAGCATAAGATTTCATATTAAATAGATTTTGTCTTATGAAAATAGATTCTGTCAGTAATAATTATGCTGGCCTTGGCCTGTGTTCGCTGCCGCTCTTACTTTCTTTATTAATCCCTTTTCTGTGGTCAGTAAAAAGTCATGTAAACATTTTTAAAACAGCCTATGGGGTGCAGAAGAAGGTGCCTTGCCCTTGCTCTGACTAAGACACGGAAATAAAATAAAAGAAAGAATAAAAAAGTGTGAAAGCTAGTGTCTTGTTGTATAACTTGTTGACAATAAAACTGTAGGGTTGATGATGGGTGACACATTTGGGGTCAAAGGTGGCAGTGAGTGACAGCCTGGGCCCAGCGTCTGGGCAGCCTACGGTCTGACAGCCGTAACAGACAGGCAGGACTGGTGGGCTCAGGGCAGATAAAAGACTGACAAACTGGGAAACAGTGGTCTGTGGTATAGGCCTGCTCTGCCAGTGTGATTATGACACATATAGCTTGGAGAAGGTCCTTGTGAATAAACCACACCCTATTTACCCATTAAAAATATAAATTTGTAACAGTAATGAAGAAAGAAACAGCCTTAATCACATTAAAGTAATTACTGATCAGTGTTCAGGGTCAGCATAAAGATAAAAAAGCACAGATAGAGAATGAACAATTAACCAAATATTCATATTTCTGAACCATGGTAGAAAATCGACAGCTCCTGAACACCGATGCATCAGTGTCAAACACCAGAACACCATGAAGTCCAGATCTAAGATAGGTAAGGTGGAATATGTTTTTTACATGCACAGCATCCACTTAAGCCATAACTAGAGCAAAAAGCTCATGATATATGGTGCCAATAACAATGCTAAAGGTGGATCTTAAAAACGGACAAAAAGTGGGCTGTAAATATTACAGCATAATTTAATCATCCTCCATTGGTACATACAGAGAGCAGACATTGCAGCACTATAAACTGCTTCAAACCCGCATAGATTGCATTCATTTTGCTAGTATATACAATTGCAATACACTAAGAATGTATAGCCACATAGGAATAGATATAGACACATAGGAAGTCTGAACTAAGCCCTTCCTTACTTCATGCAATAATTAAAGAGATAACATGAATTGGTAAGTCTTCATCAAAAGAGTCCCATTTGAATGTGTATAAGATGTTTTTCCAGAAGATAACCTATCTACCCTATGTTTTAATGATGTGGGAATAAATACTGCTGTGGACTATCACTGAAGCAGCACCAATATAGAGAAAGTGAGATGAGAGTCACAAGGGTGAGTAGCCCGAAGCCAGGAGCAATGAGTCAAGATGATTATTAAACTAATATTTTGTGACAGCCATTTTTCTGGCAAAAAGAGACAGCAATATCTATGCAATGCCTTCAAATAGTAAAAAACACTTTCTATGATTTGTTTCATGACACGAAAATTTGCTGCGTCAATGATGAGGACAAAAATTGCACAGACTCACTTAAATTGGTGAGGAAGAATTCTAATAAACTAACTAAAGAGTACAACAATTCAGCATCTGATTGAATCAAAATTTATTTAGCAGCTGGGAACAAAGTATACAGAATACATGATACAGAAAATGATTAGATTGTGAAAAATCAGCTGGGTCAACATTCTCATGTTAGAATTAGGGACATGAAGTTATGTACACTGCTCAATAAAAATAAAGGGAACACTCAAATAACACATTCTAGATCTGAATGAATTAAATATTCTCATTGAATACTTTGTTCTGTACAAAGTTGAATGTGCTGACAACAAAATCACACAAAAATCATCAATGAAAATCAAATTTATTAACCAATGGAGGCCTGGATTTGGAGTCATACACAAAATTAAAGTGGAAAAACACACTACAGGCTGATCCAACTTTGATGTAATGTCCTTAAAACAAGTCAAAATGAGGCTCAGTATTGTGTGTGGCCTCCACGTGCCTGTATGACCTCCTACAATGCCTGGGCATGCTCCTGATGAGACGGTGGATGGTCTCCTGAGGGATCTCCTCCCCGACCTGGACTAAACCATCCGCCAACTCCTGGACAGTCTGTGGTGCAACGTGACGTTGGTGGATGGAGCGAGACATGATGTCCCAGATGTGCTCAATCGGATTCAGGTCTGGGGAACGGGCGGGCCAGTTCATAGCTTCAATGTCTTCATCTTGCAGGAACTGCTGACACACTCCAGCTACATGAGGTCTAGCATTGTCCTGCATTAGGAGGAACCCAGGGCCAACCGCACCAGCATATGGTCTCACAAGGGGTCTGAGGATCTCATCTTGATACCTCATGGCAGTCAGGCTACCGCTGGCGAGCAAATGGAGTGCCGTGCAGCCCTCCAAAGAAATGCCACCCCACACCATTACTGACCCACTGCCAAACCTGTCATGCTGAAGGATGTTGCAGGCAGCAGATCGCTCTCCACGGTGTCTCCAGACTCTGTCACGTCTGTCACATGTGCTCAGTGTGAACCTGCTTTTATCTGTGAAGACCACAGGGCGCCAGTGGCGAATTTGCCAATCCTGGTGTTCTCTGGCAAATGCCAAGCATCCTGCACGGTGTTGGGCTGTGAGCACAACCCCCATTTGGGGACGTCGGGCCCTCATTCCATCCTCATGGAGTCGGTTTCTAACCGTTTGTGCAGACACATGCACATTGCACACTGGTCTGTCTCCTGGTAGCGCCTCCAGGCTCTGGACACTACGCTGACAGACACAGCAAACCTTCTTGCCGCAGAGCTGCACTACCTGAGCCACTTGTGTGGGTTCTAGAGTCCGTCTCATGCTACCACGAGTGTGAAAGCACTGCCAACATTCAAAAGTGACCAAAACATCAGCCAGAAAGCATAGGTACTGAGAAGTGGTCTGAGGTCCCCACCTGCAGAACCACTCCTTTATTGAGTGTGTCTTGCTAATCGCCAAAGATTTCCCCTTGTTGTCTATTCCAATTGCACAACAGGATGTGAAATTGGTTATCAATCAGTGTTGCTTCCTAAGTGGACAGTTTGATTTCACAGAAGTTTGATTTACTTGGAGTAATATTGTGTTGTTTAAGTGTTCCGTTTATTGTTTTGAGCAGTGTATTTTAAATGAGAGCATTACCTTTTTTTAACCCGATCATTTAGCTTTTTTCCACAGTCTAAACAAATAGTAACTGAATCCAAAAAAGAAACAAATGAACAAATGAAAAATATGTGAATATTACAGACACCATGTCCTTAAAACATGGAACAGTGGTAAACCTTCCAAAGAGTGGCTGTTCTACCAAGAACACAGTGACAACTAATCCAGGAGGTCAAAGAAGTACCTCATACCTCACTTTTCTCAGTTAAGGTCACTGTTCATGATTCAACAATTAAAAAGAGGCTGGGCAAACATGACATCATTGGGAGAGGTCAAAACCATTGCTAACCAAAAGGACACAAAAGGCAAATTTACAAAAACATCCTAATGATCCCCAAAACCTTTGGAAAAATATCTGTTGACATATGAGATAAAATTGTAACTTTTTGTAAGGTGGGCTTCTAGTTACACCTGACCTATCCCAGCATTTCAGAAAAAAACAAAACAAACAAAAAACATCATATTGAGTGTCAAAAATGACAGTAAATTTTGGTCTCTAGTTGAAGATCCTGAAGAAGGTCTTGCCATTGGTCTATGACTTTAAGCTTATGCAAACACGGTTGTGGGTTGTGTAGTAAGACAGTGATTTGAAGCACACTAGAAGACAGGAATGTTATCGGGCCCAGTTAAATTGTTTTTTAATCTGTTCAAGACGTGTGATCAGTCTTCGTCCAAAAATGGAAGATTTTGTACATAGCTGATACATCCTTCTACATCCTTTGTACAATTGTGGTTGCACTCCCAATTTTCTTAGATTCTTTCAGCAATATGATTATGTTTTTAGGTATGTCTGATAGATTTTTGTACTTGCAAATGATTGCAACTGTCAATCTCTGTTTTTGGTTATCTGTTTAAATTAAAGTATGTACAGGAATATAAGTATAATATAATAAGTATGGTCATGTGGGAGATTCAAAACCATGGAAACAGTTTTCAGATAATATTTGTTTTCTTAGCGGTACAATTTCGCATAACTTGTGATATTAATGGTGGTTGTAGTAAATGCAAACAAAGGAGATAGTTTGTCAGTCAGTTAATCTGCAGCTGTCGGATGATGAACTTTCTGACCTTTATAGCTGGATAAGGACACTGTAATCCCCACCCACACACACACGCACACACACACGCACCCATATTTATGAATAAATCTCTTTTTGGACAAACCTGAATGACTTTTTACTCTAACCCACACAGCTAAATACATCGTTCCAAAATCTAAGGCAAAATCTGAACACCCTGTTTATGAAAGCTAAATAACTTCTTTGAAGCTTGTCAAAAAAAAAGAAACTGACAAGTAAGGATAAATGTCCTGTCTCTCCCTCTTATTCACATTTTTTCCTGGACCTCACAATTGTAGATATCCAAATACACATTTTCCTGCACATGCACAGAGTAGCAATGCATCACTTCATAAATTAGTGCTGGTATGATAGTGAAACAATCACAAACAGAGGAGGAACATTTGGAGTAAACTGAAATTTACTATGAAATATTTGTGGATAAAAGTGAAACGTGTAAGGAATGTTAACCTGAATGCTGTTATGTTTATGTATCAAAAATTCCTATCGGTGTCATGAAATAAAATTGATAGGTTTCGATTCAAAAATCAAGCTAAGGGTAAATTCATCCTCAGCAGTGCAATGGTTTTTGCAGAAGCAGTAATTTGGGTTTCTTTCCAACTTTGGAGGAGAGAAAAAGATTTCTGAAAAGGATCCATCAGTTTCTAACCAGAATCGGCACAATCCTAGAACAGGATAAGAAAACAACTTTGGCTTCGGATTGGGGATCTGTCAGCTCTCTGCATTCTCGCTTTCTGGGCTGGAGGGTTTATCAGCCTTGGATCCAGCAGCCGTTTTGAAAGGATTTTCTTTAGTATTTTTTGCGGTTAGTTTTTGTGGTTTGTTTCCTTAGTTTTTTTTTCATGTGTTTTTGGTTCATTTCTTTACTATAAATGTTCTTGCTAATAAGAATTATTTTACGTACTTTTTTTTAAAGTTTGTTTTTGACAGATGTGTATGATTGATTTAATAATAAACCAGTAATCTGTCTCTCTCCAACTTGCTGCTGACCTCTGTGACAGCTCCCCTGTTCGCCCTTTGCTGTGGTGTCTCTCGCCCATCCTGCTGCTGATATGCTTACTGCAGCACTCTGCTTCCTCAAAGGCAAACCATTAACAGCAACACTACTGAATGACACTGTGGTGTCCTGATAATCATGCTACATCTTGTTAAACTCTCAACAAATACACACCCAGAGAGAAAGAAAGGAACAGCTTTGTTAAAAGATTAAATGGTTTAAGATAAGGAGATCCAATTGACCTGAGTCCTTTTTAAGAAAGGATCAAAGTCACGCAGAAGGGGCTAAAAAAGATTCTGTTTTTTGCATGGTTGTGCCAAATAATCTTTTTTTGTCCTTCACTTATCTGATTTATTATTTGTAAGTGCTTCCTGAAACATTTTAAAGCCTACATACAGACAGACATTTGCATACACTCATCATTTGCATGATTCTTCAAGGTTCTTTTTCCAGGGTGGATCATAGAACATCCACTTGTGAAAAAAAAAAAGAAAAAAAGAATTTGATCCAGAAAGTTTAATTTATAGAGGGCTTTGTATTATTAAAAGGATACATATATTCAGGTTCTTATTACTCTCATACCCCTATGTAAAATCCAGTCCAACAAATTGCCTTCAGAAGTCCCCTTAAGACTCCACATGTATTTAGATTCATCTCAGGATAAATCCAACTGGGCTGGGAAGACCTCAAATGTTGTTAGAGAACATAGTGAACATACAGCACCATGAAGACCAAGGAATACAGCAAACAGGTCACAGTTAAAGTTAGAAGAATGTTAAAGCAGGTTTAAATTTTTAAAAGCAATATTTTCAACTTTGAACACATTGCAGATTTATTTAATCCAACATCTACTTGGAAAGTATATGACAGAACTTGCAAACCTACCGAGATGTGGCTGTTCACCTTAGCTGACATTTTTACAGAATAATCACTAATATGGTGTTGTTAGCAAAGAGCTGAGACTGGGCTGGAAGTTACATTATAGCTAGACCACAACACTGAAAAAGACAATCAGAGCCTCAATGTAATAGTTTAGATCAAAGCACCTTTGTGGGTTAGAAGGACAAAGTCCAGACTTAAATCCAATTGGGAATCTGGAATTGGGCTGGCAGAGACACACCCCAGCTTTGCACCGACATGATATTTCAGACAGGATCTATGAAGGAAGAAACCTCTATCAGAACCAGGAAGAATACTAGATGGACTAAGTTAATGGTAGTCAACATGCTAATATTAGTAATTTAGCTAATATTAGCAAGTTTATTTTAGCTAGTATTTATGCTGCTCTTAGTGTACTAAATAAACTTTTAGCTGACCTTTGTACTCCATATTTTATTTTCTGCAGCTGACAAGTTTGCTTTTCCTTTTAAGAAATTTCTAATACTTCTTCAGATGTCAGTTTTGCTGAAATACAATTGCAGATTCCATCTAAGATGTTATATATGTCACTCATTTTTCTTCAGTTTGAAATCATTCTGCTATTGTTACCTTCATCATTTTCTGCATCTTCAAAGCATTTAACTGTTGTCCACCATTTTCACGTTCAGCTTACTTCTCACATTTTATTGTGTTCTTCAGCTAATTGTTGCTAATTGTTGTTAAATTTTTGTAAAATTCTTTTCCAGTTTCTTGAGAATCTTCTGCTGCTTTCATTCATTATATCAGCACTCTAACGGCTGTTTTGCAGGAACATCAGATTTCTAGTTTGTAATAAGCTTTTCCTTTGTGGTTTAGCCTTAATATTAGTTACATGTCTATCCTCTCAAATTCTTCAAATACAAGCTAAAGCTTTGATTTCTGTGTTTCATTTAGATGAGGGGTAGCTAATACCACGTTTCCACCACTGGATCAGATTCACGTATGTGTTTATCATGTGTGATGGTCCAGTGGCTACTAGCAGAGTTATTGATGTTCGTGACCTTGAGGCCCTAAAATAACAGCATCTACTCAATAATAGATTGCACTGCTCCTATGCGGGAAAACTGAGACCGAGTGCCCAAGTTAGTCTACGTCTGTATGAGCAAGTGAGAGGGGTGAAAAATGACATATATATGCTATGTTATAAACACTTTTGTGGACGAGAATTTCTCTGAGTCTATATGTTTATCTGAGAGCATCTGCAGCATGAAAGAGGAGATACAGAGGGAATTCACCATTACTAAAAACATGTTTTTCTCTCCACAAGGTGTGGGAAACAACTGAGGAGACACAGGAGAGAATGGCTTTGTCAAGACATGTCTAAAGAGAAAGATACAAAAAAGTCATCATGACAAAATGAAACAAAAAGAGCAGTCATCATAAGCAGAAAAAAGGGGATACATATTGAAAAGGATGGAGCTCTGATCAAAAGTATGAAATCTTATTTAGACCGTTTGTGTTTGGGTGTCAATCAGTTATTTAATAGTATTTAATGTTGTAAGAAATAATATCTGTAAAGTTGTGTGGTTATTGAGGACCCAAGCGCAGCCATTTGCCAATGGCAGACACATGAGATGTTTTAATAATTAAAAAGAGAAGGCTTGTAGATAAGGCAGGAGGAATAAAGAACACGGGACCAGCGTGGGATGAGTCGGGTCTACATGTGACATAAACAGACTGCTGTTCACTGATTTGCCATGGGACAAGGAGAAATGACAAGGTATTCGCTGAGGTAGTGCAGAGAAAAGTTAATAAAAGTCAAGAGCTAGTACAATAATATTAAGGACCACAATGGCTGGAACGAGTCAAATCGAAATATAATTTTACTGTTTACAAGTCCTAAACAATTTCGTAAAGCTGAAAGAAAAGAAAAAAAGGCAAATCAGCTTTCTGAATTATATGCAGGAAGGTTGCGTTACATGTAATAACATCCTGAATCAGCTGATCACACATAAAACCAGCTGTTCAGATGCACAAACATTCCCCCAAATCACACAAAACAATACCACCATGAAACAACGTGTTTGGTTCGGAAATTTATTGACAGTCCCCCTCACATCGAACAGTTATTGCCTTATTTTAGAAGTTCTGGCTGGGTTATGTTCCAGATAATTATCCCAGTTAATCATTTTATACAAACAAATATAAGACATATATAAAACATTCTTGCATGTAGAATAATACAAACATTTGTATTTCATTTATTTATGTTTTTATTTTGAATGTACAGTACAGACCAAAAGTTTGGACACACCTTCTCATTCAAAGAGTTTTCTTTATTTTCATGACTATGAATATTGTAGCTTCACACTGAAGGCATCAAAACTATGAATTAACACATGTGGAATTATATGCTGAACAAAAAAGTGTGAAACAATATGTTTCACACAATATGAAACAATATGAAACTACATGTCTTATATTCTAGGTTCTTCAAAGTAGCCACCTTTTGCTTTGATTACTGCTCCGCACACTCTTGGCATTCTGTTGATGAGCTTCAAGAGGTAGTCACCTGAAATCAGAATCAGAATCAGAATCAGCTTTATTGCCAAGTTCGTACATACAAACAAGGAATTTGACTCCGGTACACTTTGCTCTTTTGTTTTGTTTTTGCATTACAGAATATACATATTTACAATGTACAATATACACATATATAATAAAAAGGTGCATTTGCAACATCTGTATGCTGTTGTTTTGTACTCTATTGAATGTTCAATAGAGAAACAACCTGGGGGAAGAAACTGTCTCTGTGGCGGCTGGTTTTAGTGAACAGTGCTCTGTAGCGGCGGCCTGAAGGTAAAACTCTGAACAGTTTATGTGCAGGGTGTGTGGGGTCTGCAGAGATTTTAGCAGCTCTTTTCCTGACCTTAGACCTGTATAAGTCCTGGATGGAGGGAAGGTCAGCCCTGATTATTCTCTCTGCAGTCCTGATTATTCGTTGCAGTCTGGACCTGTCCTGTTTTGTGGATGAGCCAAACCACACTGAGATGGATGAAGACAGGACAGATTGAATGATGGCAGTGTAGAAGATGACCAGCAGCTCCTGTGGAAGGTTGAACGTCTTGAGTTGCCTGAGGAAGTACAGTCTCTGCTGGGCCTTCTTTCGAACAGTGTCTATGTGTGAAGACCATCTCAGGTCCTCAGAGATGGTGGTTCCTAAGAACCTGAAGTGGTCCAAGGCCGATACAGTGTTGTGGAGGATGGTGAGGGGGGTGTATGGGGCTGGTGTTCTCCGAAGGTCCACCACCATTTCCACAGTCTTGAGTGGGTTCAGTTCAAGGTAGTTCTGACTGCACCAGTGTACCAGCCGATCCACCTGCTGTCTGTATGCAGACTCATCACCGTCCTGGATCAGTCCAATGACAGTGGTGTCATCTGCAAACTTAAGGAGTTTCACGGACGAGTCCGATGAGGTGCAGTCATTTGTGTACAGGGAGAAGAGTAGTGGGGATAGAACACACCCCTGGGGGGCACCAGTACTTATTGATCTGGTCTCACCTGCTGCTGTCGGTCCATCAGGAAGCTGTTGATCCACTGACAGGTGGAGGCTCGGACGTTGAGCTGGGTGAGCTTCTGGTGGTGGATGTCTTGTATGATGTTGCTGAAGGCCGAGCTGAAGTCTACAAACAGGATCCTGGCGTACGTCCCTGGATGGTTGAGGTGTTGCAGGATGAAGTGTAGACCTAAGTTAACAGCATCATCTGCCGACCTGTTTGCTCGGTAAGCAAATTGCAGGGGGTCCAGCAGGGGGCCTGTGATGTCTTTCAGGTGCTTCAGCACCAGCCGCTCAAAGGATTTCATGACCACAGACGTCAGGGCTACAGGCCTGTAGTCATTTAATCCTAGGATGGTGGGTTTTTTAGGAACCGGGATGATGGTGGATCATTTGAGGCAGGAGGGGACCTCACATTTCTCCAGTGATTTGTTGAAGATCTTTGTGAAGATTGGAGCGAGTTGATTTGCACAGGCTTTCAGGCATGACGGGGAGACGTTATCAGGTCCTCCAGCTTTCTTTGCTTTCATGCACTGAAAGAGCCTGTTTACATCTTCCTCGGAGATCTTTAGTGCAGGCAGAGGATCTGAAGGTAGGAGGTTGGTTGTTTTACGGGTCAAATTTGTTCCTGAATGGGATGTGGAGGGGATCATTTGAGGTGTGAATGGCTTCTTGTCATGTCTGCAGTAGAAGCCATTCAGACGGTTGGCCAGGAGATGACTCTGTTCAGGAAGAGTGGGGGGGCTCCTATAGGCAGTCAGGTTTCTCAGACTGGTCCATACAGCTGAAGTGTCACCAGTAGAAAGGCTGTTCTTAAGCTTCTCACTGTAGCTTCTCTTGGCTGCTTTGATCTCCTTTGTTAGTTTGTTCCTGGCCTGCTTGTACCGCGCCCGATCTCCACTGCTGTGAGCTTCTTCCTTTTCCCTGCGCAGATTCCTGAGGTGTGGAGTAAACCATGGCTTATTGTTCCCAAAGGTGCAGAAGGTCTTGGTCTGCACACACATGTCCTCACAGAAACTGATGTATGATGTCACCACATCAGTTAGTTGGTTTAAGTCAGTGGCTGAAGTTTCAAAAACAGTCCAGTCTGTGCATTCAAAGCAGGCCTGTAGCATCTGCTTTGATTCCTCAGTCCATTTCTTAACAGTGTTAACCTTGGGTTTGGAAGCTCTTAGTCTCTGTCTGTAGGTTGGGATGAGGTGGTAAACTCACAGGTGTGCCCTGTCAGGTTTAATAAGTGGGATTTCAAGCCTTATAAATTCGGTTGGGACCATCAGTTGTGTTGTGCAGGAGGTGGATACAGTACACAGCTGATAGTCCTACTGAATAGACTGTTAGAATTTGTATTATGGCAAGAAAAAAGCAGCTAAGTAAATAAAAACGAGTGGACATCATTACTTTAAGAAATGAAGGTCAGTCAGTCCGAACAATTGGGAAAACTTTGAAAGTGTTCCCAAATGCACTCACAAAAACCATCAAGCGCTACAAAGAAACTGGCTCACATGAGGACCACCCCAAGAAAGGAAGACCAAAAGTCACTTCTGCTGCGGACGATAAGTTCATCCGAATCACTAGCCTCAGAAATTGCAGGTTAACAGCAGCTCAGATTAGAGAACAGGTCAATGCCACACAGAGTTCTAGCAGCAGACACATCTCTAGAACAACTGTTAAGAGAAGACTGTGTGAATCAGGCCTTCATGGTAAAATAGCTGCTAGGAAACCACTGCTGAGGACAGGCAACAAGCAGAAGAGACTTGTTTGGGCTAAAGAACACAAGGAATGGACATTAGACCAGTGGAAATCTGTGGTTTGGTCTGATGAGTCCAAGTTTGAGATCTTTGGTTCCAACCACCGTGTCTTTGTGCGGCGCAGAAGAGGTGAACAGATGGACTCTACATGCCTGGTTCCCACTGTGAAGCATGGAGGAGGAGGTGTGATGGTGTGGGGGTGCTTTGCTGGTGACACTGTTGGGGATTTATTCAAAATTGAAGACATACTGAACCAGCATGGCTACCACAGCATCTTGCAGCGGCATGCTATTCCATCCGGTTTGCGTTTAGTTTGACCATCATTTATTTTTCAACAGGATAATGACCCCAAACACACCTCCAGGCTGTGTAAGGGCTATTTGACCAAGAAGGAGAGTGATGGGGTGCTGCGCCAGATGACCTGGCCTCCACAGTCACCGGACCTGAACCCAATCGAGATGGTTTGGGGTGAGCTGGACCGCAGAGTGAAGGCAAAAGGGCCAACAAATGCTAAGCATCTCTGGGAACTCCTTCAAGACTGTTGGAAAACCATTTCAGGTGACTACCTCTTGAAGCTCACCAACAGAATGCCAAGAGTGTGCGGAGCATTAATCCAAGCAAAAGGTGGCTACATTGAAGAACCTAGAATATAAGACATATTTTCAGTTATTTCACACTTTTTTGTTCAGTATATAATTCCACATGTGTTAATTCATAGTTTTGATGCCTTCAGTGTGAAGCTACAATATTCATAGTCATGAAAATAAAGAAAACTCTTTGAATGAGAAGGTGTTTCCAAACTTTTGGTCTGTACTGTATTTATTTTTCATTTCCTTTTGCTGCCTCTAACATATTTTCATTCAGGATTGTCCCTAAAGAGGTTCCCTGTACCTACTGAGGAAAAACATAGACATCATGATGCTGCCACTATAATACACTGTTGGTGATGGTGTATTCAGGGTCTTGCAAGTAGGCCAAAAAGGTTACTCTGATCTGACCTGTGCACCCTCTTCCTTAAGAATGCTGTCTTCCTTACATGGCTTGTGGCAATTGGGACTATCAATAGCTTTTTGTCAACAACAGCTTTCTTCTTACTCTTCCATAAAGGCCATATTTAATTAATACAAAATTAATAGCTGACCTCCGAACAGGTTCTCCCATCTAAGCAGTGGATTTCTGCAGCTCCTCCACAGTTACCATGTGCCTTATGGGGGCTTTTTAATTTAAGCTCTCCTTGCCATGGGCAGCCATGTCTTTTCCAGATTGCAACTGTAACATACTCTATTTTTGGATGATGGCCTGAATATGTTCAATGCTCACAGTCTTGGATTTATACATTTGTTTCACTAAACTTGCTTTAATCTTCTCAAAACTTCATCCCTGACCAGTCATGTGTTCCTTGGTCTTTATGATGCTGTTTGTGTGGTAATGCTAGTGAACAAACATCTGAAATCTTCACATAACACCTTTGCATATACTGAAATTAAATTTCTCACAGGTCCACTGTATTTGCTGATTATTGGTAATGTATCCTGTTTGTTTTATGTCAAGTTTAAAGAGGGTCCATATTTTGACAAGGCACTGTAGATAAACAGAGTAGTGAGGCACTTTGTGCATTGGTTGTGGCTGTCTTTTAGATATATCTCTGAGGAACCACTTTATTGCAGTCACATCAAGCTGGGAGGACACCCTGGGGCACCCTACTGGAAAAATTATATCTTCAGCTGCCAAGGGAGTGCCAGATAGGGCATCTATTTTTTATTTTTTATGCCCCTACACATGGTCAGGGGTGTGTGAAAGTCACCACAGTTGTTTGTAATTTGCATGTAGTCATGCAACACATAGCATAATTTGGGGTTATTTAACCTAACAACATCCTTATCTTTTTTACCCTTATTTTTGTAGACATGTTAGTTGAAAAATAGAATGGCACCTTTCAGGGGAAAACAATCAAATTTCTTGCCTATGTCGTTATTTGTAAATGTCAGGATGAATTAAAGGTTGAGGGAGGGAAAAGAGAAAAAGCAGGTAATGTAGAGTTGAGTTGATAAAAAAGGGATGCTGTGTATGTGGTCACAATTTACCAAGAAATTCATAATATGAGTCATGCAGTACCCATCTGTGAACAAACTAGAACACTCTGGAAGACAACCTAGGACAGCTGTAAAAAGCAACATCCCAACAGCTGGTAAAATCTCAAGAGTGATTTAAGAATAAAATATTTAGTCAGATAAAATTAATTTCTCAAAAATATAACTATTTTCACACACAAATTAAGGAAGACATTTAAGTAAAAACAGTGACGCAAATCTTGAACAAGTGTCAGTTAAAAACATATTAAATCTTGTTCTTCAAATTCTCCAAATACCATACAGCAACAGTTTTATTGCGACACGGTAGTTGTCTCTATCTGCAGTTATGATTTTGACGAGTTCTCAGCAAAACCAAAATGTTTTATAAATTGCTGCCAAGCAGACAGGCTCTCTATTTATATTTTAAAGTGATCTTGAACAACAGTTCTTCAGATTAGAATACTCTTTAAACTTCTTGGGGCAGATTTTCCACTTAAAGTGCATGTTTCATTATATTTCCCCCATGGTATCCACTGCGATATCTGTTCCAAAAAAATATGTCTGCAGTGTTTGTCTATTTATTGAAATAAACTAAATAAACAGTAAAAAGTCAAGTAAAAATCTGTACATTTTTATTTGAACGAGTGAATAATAGCTTCATCTGTCATGATCCGCACCTGTTTGTGTTTTTGTTCATTTCACCCACCTGCCGTCTATGTTCTTCATTTCACCTCAGTTTTGTTTTCTGTCCCTTTGTTGTTGGGTCGTCTGGTGTAGTCCCTTTTGTCATCACTGTTGTTACTGTCTCCATGTTTCCTGTGTTTCTTTCATGTCCTGTAAGTTCATTATCCTTTTATTAAAATATTTCCATCCACCATGCATGCCCTGTTGCTGCTTTGGTCCTTCACCGCAAACCATCACATCAACAGGTTGCAATATGTCATTTTCAAATGCAAAAGTATAATAATGGAAACCTTTAAAAGAGTGTTTCCTCTCTGAATTTTGCATGGAGGCAAACTTGTACCATTGTTGTTATCCCATAGACATGAATTTCTCAGAGATCTATTTATCAGAATTTTGTGTTAATCTTTACAATTTAATGGAGATAATTTTTAAATAAATGCAAGCCAGACAAACACATATAAATTAACATTGCATTGCACTTTGGCTGCCATATTTGCTTATCATTTTATAAAGCCTTCCACTATTTATAAAATGAACCCAGGTTCATTCTATATCCCTTTAAATATAAAAATAAGAATCAGATCCAAGATGGCGCCGGTGATGGCAGCCTCAGAGCTTTGGTCTCGTTTTCTGCACACAAACTGTTTAGACTTTTACCTTCAGGTCGGCGGTACAGAGCGCTGACTGCTAAAACCAGGCGCCACAGTGACAGTTTCTTCCCCCAGGCTGTTTCTCTGAAGAACACTTGACAGTCAAAGTTTCAGAACAACACCATGAAAACTTGGACTGATTTCACATTATATTCTATTGTAAAATCAGTTGTGTATATATGTACATTTAAAAAGATATTTTCTATTTCCATTATTATATATATCTTAAAAAAAATTTAAATTCGGATTCGGATTCGGATAAGAGGGTAAAAATCACACTTTCTGTAATCTATGCCCTTATCCTCATCTTGATTCTCATTCTCAAGGTTTTCCTGTCAAGAATTCTTGCAGCTCATCTTCACAACTACTTAAATCCAATATGTTAAACTCGAAGTGTGCTTTCTACCCTGTAGACTGTAACAGTAGACTCCAGCCTATAGAATATAGCACCGACTTTACAGCAAACAGCATCAAACTGTAAAGATTAAAACATAATTATGATGATTTGTGTGCCTGCAAACACTATATATACCTCAGCACACAGCATGAAAATTTCATGCTGCCATGGTTACGCCTGAACAGTTCACTTTTGCCTCAAGGCAGCATGCAATTTTTCAAAAATGGTAAGTTGCTGTCTCAGGGAAACAGTTAAACTTTTTGAAGTTTTCCTTATTTAATTAGCAAAGACATGCATTAAAATGGGTGTGTCCAACTCCAGTCCTCAAGATCCACTGTCCTTCATCATGTGTCCGAACATAAGTGATTGAAATGGCTAAATTATTTCCTCAGCATGTCAGCAGCTAATGAAACATTCATTTGATTCAGGTTTGTTGCAGGACACTGGCGGGTAGGGGTAGAGTTATTTCCCCTTCCCCCACCAACTTCCACATACAAGTAAGGTTTACTCACCTTTCAGATCTATCTATCTATCTATCTATCTATCTATCTATCTATCTATCTATCTATCTATCTATCTATCTATCTATCTATCTATCTATCTATCTATCTATCTATCTATCTATCTATCTATCTATCTATCTATCTATCTATCTATCTATCTATCTATCTATCTATCTATCTATCTATCTATCTATCTATCTATCTATCTATCTATCTATCTATCTATCTATCTATCTATCTATCTATCTATCTATCTATCTATCTATCTATCTATCTATCTATCTATCTATCTATCTATCTATCTATCTATCTATCTATCTATCTATCTATCTATCTATCTATCTATCTATCTATCTATCTATCTATCTATCTATCTATCTATCTATCTATCTATCTATCTATCTATCTATCTATCTATCTATCTATCTATCTATCTAAGCCAGAGGCATCCAACTGGTCAGCTAACTTTAGTGTCAACAGGCATGTCTGGTGTGGGTACCATACCAAGAGTGTGGTAAAATACCAAGAGTTGCACGTTTTTCCAATCAAGTCAGTTTTACAAGAAGGTAATGGTGATTGCTAGTTAAGAAGACAAATGGCTGGAGGGCAGGCTGGTTAACAGAGTAAAAAACTCCCTGTTTTCTTTTTCCGTTGGCATCTTTGTAGATTTTACAGTTTAGTTTCTGTACAAATATACCTAACATGTTTTCACATAAAATTACATAAGATACAGGCTGAAGCTGGAATTGGACATTAATGTCAGTGCAATCCACCCCATTTGGATTCAAAGACTACCTAAAAAGGAGTATGGTACAGGTTTCACAACCACAATCCTGGGGTAAACATTAAAACCATCTATAGACATACATGATTGCAGTCAGTCATGTTTTTACTAGCCTTAAAAGCAGAAAAATGTAAATGCTCTGGAAAGGGTAGTGCTATACACATAATTCAGGACATTATTCTGTTGTGCACACAATGCAAGTATCTCCCCTTTCAAAACGTGCTCCTCCAGGAGGTGTAAATGCTATGGGAAGAAACTTGTGCCATCAGAAACTAAATTTGAATTTCTCAGACTGAATCTGTATTTGTTTAATTTGAAATTAAATGCATTGATTTGAAACTGAATTTAATGGTTTGAAACTGAATTTATTGGTTTGAAACTGAATTTATTGGTTTGAAACTGAATTAATTTGCTCTGAAAATGTATTTCGTTGTTTTGAAAATTCAGTTTGCCTACTTTCACTTTCAGTTCTAAAATTCAATTTCAGTTCTTACATTCAATTTCAGTTATAAAATTAAGTTTTTTGTGTCACACATCCGGGTCCTTGAAGATAGCCTCAGATTAATCAAACACAGATTCATGGATTTACGTTTCACATCAGGTTAAACTTCCTTTATGGCATTTTGAGCTGGAGCAGTGCAGCATACATGAGCTTAGCAGATGTCCATCACCAAGTCAAATGAGTATCTATAAGAAGTCATGTAAACAAATGATGGTCCAACATTGACACTTATGCTACCTGTAGCTATTAGCTAAACATGCCAGATCAGCATGGTGCGGCCGGTGTTATATCGGTCTGCGTTTCCCTGCCTTTACCTCAGCGTAATTTATGTTGCCTAGCAACAGTGATAGCGTTGCAAACCTGTTGTGAGGATGTCAAGGAAGTGGAGCAGTGAGGCTGTGGAGAATCTCCAGGCGTGTTTAGGCTGTACAGACTGGGATGTGTTCAGGACTACTACCAACAGTCTGGACGAGTACACAGAGGCTGTGACTTCCTACATCAGCTTCTGTGAGGACAGCTGTGTACCATCATGCACCAGGGTGAGTTACAACAACGACAAACCCTGGTTCACAGCCAAACTCAGAAGGTTAAGACTGGATAAGGAAGAGGCCTTCAGGAGTGGGGACAAAGACATATACAGAGAGGCGAAGTACAAGTTTGGCAAGGCAGTGAAAGAGGCCAAATGACTGTACTCTGAGAAGCTCCAAAACCAGTTCTCAGCCAACGACTCTGCGTCTGTCTGGAAAGGGCTCAGGCAGATCACCAACGACAAGCCGAAAGCCCCCCACTCCATCAACGACCGACGCCTCGCCAACGACCTGAACAAGTTCTACTGCCGCTTTGAAAGACAAAGGGACAGTCCTGCAACCATCCCTCACGACACCCCCCAACAGCTGCAGCCACAACCCACCACCCTCACCTCCCCAACCTCAAGAGGGGCCTTGGCACCTCCAACCCCCACCCTGAAGTTCCCCCCCACCAGCCCCCTACCCACGCCGAGGACGGCTCTTTCCATCCAGGAGAGGGACGTAAACAAACTCTTCAGGAGACAGAACCCCCGAAAAGCTGCTGGACCGGATTCTGTCTCGCCAGCCAGCCTGAAGCACTGCGCTGATCAGCTGTCTCCAGTCTTCATAGGCATTTTTAACACCTCACTGGAGACATGTCATGTGCCAGCCTGCTTCAAGTCCCCCACCATCGTCCCTGTTCCCGAGAAGCCAAGGACCACAGGGCTTAATGACTTCAGACCCGTCGCCCTGACCTCTGTGGTGATGAAGTCCTTTGAGCGCGTTGTGCTCTCACACCTAAAAGCCATCACCGACCCCCTCCTGGACCCCCTGCAGTTTGCCTACAGAGCCAACAGGTCTGTAGATGATGCAGTCAACTTAGCCCTTCACTTCATCCTCCGGCACCTGGACTCCACAGGAACCTACGCCAGGATCCTGTTTGTGGATTTCAGTTCTGCCTTCAACACCATCGTCCCAGCTCTACTCCAGGAGAAGCTCTCCCAACTGAGTGTGCCCGACTCCACCTGTAGGTGGATCACTGACTTCCTGTCTGACAGGAAGCAGCGCGTGAGGCTGGGGAAGCACATCTCTGACTCCCTGACCATCAGCACCGGTTCCCCCCAAGGCTGTGTTCTCTCTCCTCTGTTCTTCTCCCTGTACACCAACAACTGCACCTCCAGTCACCAGTCTGTCAAGCTTCTGAAGTTTGCGGATGACACCACCCTGATCGGACTCATCTCTGATGGTGACGAGTCTGCGTACAGATGGGAGGTGGACCATCTGTTGGACTGGTGCAGCCAGAACAACCTTGAGCTCAACACTCTAAAGACAGTGGAGATGGTTGTGGACTTCAGGCAGAACCCAGCACCACCTGCCCCCATCACCCTCTGTGACTCCACAATTGACACTGTGGAATCTTTCCGCTTCCTGGGAACCATCATCTCCCAGGATCTCAAGTGGGAGCCAAACATCAGCTCCCTCATCAAGAAAGCCCGGCAGAGGATGTTCTTCCTGCGGCAGCTGAAGAAATTCAACCTGCCAAAGACTATGATGGTGCACTTCTACACAGCCATCATTGAGTCCATCCTCAGCTCCTCCATCACCATCTGGTACGCCGCTGCTACAGCCAAGGATAAGGGCAGGTTGCAGCGTTTCATTTGGTGTGCTGAGAAGGTGATTGGCTGCAGTCTACTGTCGCTCCAGGAACTGTACACCTCCAGGACCCTGAAGCGGGCAGGGAAGATTCTGGCTGATCCCTCCCACCCGGTCACAGACTCTTTGAGACTCTCCCCTCTGGCAGGAGGCTGTGGTCCATCCGGACCAAAACCTCACACCACAAGAACAGTTTTTTCCCATCTGCCACCAGCCTGGTTAACAAAGCCCGGAAACCACCTTGACACTCTCCCTTTCCCCCACACCCCCCCTTTTTTGCTGACAGGACACCTGTAACCTGCAACTCTATGCATTACATTAACGCTCAGCTTGGACTCCTGCTTTACCTGCACTGCCAGAATTGCACAATGATCACCTGCACTGTTGTACTGCTCTCGAATCTTATACTGCTCTACATTTATTAGCACTCACTTAAAACTGTGCACATAAATTTATATTATATTGTAGATATGTTTATACTGTTTAATTTGTATTGTATTGCACCGACTACGCCAAAACAAATTCCTTGTATGTCCAAAAACGTACTTGGCAATAAAGCTTTTCTGATTCTGATTCTGATTCTGATTAAGCTGTGCAGCCGAACAAATGGAGCCCTAATGGTTTATTTTCTTGTTTTATAATCTTGTTCATTATTCAGCCATTTAAATTGTTAAAGTTTTGTGTTCATAGATAAAAAAATATGTAAAAGTCTATTTGTAAATCTATTTGTAAAAATTTTACAATTTAAACACTAACATATTAACTTTAGGAACAACGTTTAAATCAGTTTATTTGTAGAGCATAAAAATAAAAGAACCAAACATCGACATTAGATATCATCTGACTGAATTATATCTGTGTTTAACTTCCATCCATTGGGGAAAACCAAGAAGGAGCTTGAAAACAACGTGCCCGGGAGTCAGTTGTTCTCTCGGGGTTCATCGCACCTTAACCCCATGGTCAGCTGTGCGCTGGTGAGGCGAGCCGGCTGTGAGCCCGGTGTCAGGGCAGCAGAAGCGGACGTCTCCGAACACGTCGGAGCACGTGTGGAATTAAGTGAAATCTTGATAAACCGGTTTACACAGCTACATTCTAGTCTAAAAACAAGTTCATTTTGTTTCACAGAAAGTGCAATATATCCAACTTTATTCACAGCTTTTCCCTCTCCTCCAGGCTTTGCTAATTCCGTTAGCACAATGTACTTTGACCCGCAATGAATCATAGGATAGGGTGGCCCACGAAGGATACACCGGACCCATCCTTCATATCTGGGGAAAAGAAGGACGCATTTGTCGGCCCTATTTGGAGGAGCCTGCGAAGTTGTAGACTTCATTACCTCACAATGACGTAATCAGCTAACAAATGCGTCCTTCAAAAAAATGCAGCCCCTCAATTTGGACACAGCAATAGTGAATGACAACCGTGAATCGGTGAATCTGTGTTTAATTAATCTGTGGCTTCAAGGACCCGGATGTGTGACACAAAAAACTGAATTTTAGAACTGAAAGTAAAAGTTGTGAAACTGAATTTTCAGTTCGACAAAATACATTTTCAGAGCAAATGAATTTAGTTTCAAAACATTAAATTCAGTTTCAATTAAGTGAAATTCATTTTTCAAACCAATGCATTTAATTTCAAATTACACAAATACAGATTCAGTCTGAGAAATTCAAATTCAGTTTTTGATGGCACAAATTTCTTCCCATAAAATGCTGCAAGTCAATGCAAAACAGTTTCTTAAGACAGAAAAGTGGTTTTTTTTACCAATTTTAATAATAAACAGAATTTTTGTTTTTTTTACAGCATCGTTTGATAACTAGAATCAAACTGGAATTGACTTGGAATCTGTCTGGATGATTGGATTTCATTAACTTTTTTTGTAAAGTGGCTTGAAACTATATTTGTTGTAATTTGGTGTTAAATAAATAAACTGAATTTAATTGAATTATGTTCTTTAACTCAGTTGTAAACCTAGGTGAATTGAGATTAAAACATTGGTGAAAGGGATGCTGAAAGTATGGGAAAAATTAATTATATGCCATGCCCTGACATCTTTTTTACTGTACAGAATAAAATCATCACATACAGTATGTCAAACAAATACAGGTCCTTCTCAAAATATTAGCATATTGTGATAAAGTTCATTATTTTCCATAATGTAATGATGAAAATTTAACATTCATATATTTTAGATTCATTGCACACTAACTGAAATATTTCAGGTCTTTTATTGTCTTAATACGGATGATTTTGGCATACAGCTCATGAAAACCCAAAATTCCTATCTCACAAAATTAGCATATCATTAAAAGGGTCTCTAAACGAGCTATGAACCTAATCATCTGAATCAACGAGTTAACTCTAAACACCTGCAAAAGATTCCTGAGGTCTTTAAAACTCCCAGCCTAGTTCATCACTCAAAACCCCAATCATGGGTAAGACTGCCGACCTGACTGCTGTCCAGAAGGCCACTATTGACACCCTCAAGCAAGAGGGTAAGACACAGAAAGAAATTTCTGAACGAATAGGCTGTTCCCAGAGTGCTGTATCAAGGCACCTCAGTGGGAAGTCTGTGGGAAGGAAAAAGTGTGGCAGAAAACGCTGCACAACGAGAAGAGGTGACCGGACCCTGAGGAAGATTGTGGAGAAGGGCCAATTCCAGACCTTGGGGGACCTGCGGAAGCAGTGGACTGAGTCTGGAGTAGAAACATCCAGAGCCACCGTGCACAGGCGTGTGCAGGAAATGGGCTACAGGTGCCGCATTCCCCAGTCCCCAGACCTGGGCTACAGAGAAGCAGCACTGGACTGTTGCTCAGTGGTCCAAAGTACTTTTTTCGGATGAAAGCAAATTCTGCATGTCATTCAGAAATCAAGGTGCCAGAGTCTGGAGGAAGACTGGGGAGAAGGAAATGCCAAAATGCCAGAAGTCCAGTGTCAAGTACCCACAGTCAGTAATGGTGTGCCGTGTCAGCTGCTGGTGTTGGTCCACTGTGTTTTATCAAGGGCAGGGTCAATGCAGCTAGCTATCAGGAGATTTTGGAGCACTTCATGCTTCCAGCTGCTGAAAAGCTTTATGGAGATGAAGATTTCATTTTTCAGCATGACCTGGTACCAGCTCACAGTGCCAAAACCACTGGTAAATGGTTTACTGACCATGGTATCACTGTGCTCAATTGGCCTGCCAACTCTCCTGACCTGAACCCCATAGAGAATCTGTGGGATATTGTGAAGAGAACGTTGAGAGACTCAAGACCCAACACTCTGGATGAGCTAAAGGCCGCTATCGAAGCATCCTGGGCCTCCATAAGACCTCAGCAGTGCCACAGGCTGATTGCCTCCATGCCACGCCGCATTGAAGCAGTCATTTCTGCAAAAGGATTCCCGACCAAGTATTGAGTGCATAACTGTGCATGATTATTTGAAGGTTGACGTTTTTTGTATTAAAAACACTTTTCTTTTATTGGTCGGATGAAATATGCTAATTTTGTGAGATAGGAATTTTGGGTTTTCATGAGCTGTATGCCAAAATCATCCGTATTAAGACAATAAAAGACCTGAAATATTTCAGTTAGTGTGCAATGAATCTAAAATATATGAATGTTAAATTTTCATCATTACATTATAGAAAATAATGAACTTTATCACAATATGCTAATTTGTTTAGAAGGACCTGTATATAAATAAATAAATAAATAAAGAACGGGAGAAAAGTGAGCCAGTAAATACAATCAATACAAGCCAAGAAAACATGTAGGCGTTCAGACAACAATCTTACAGACAGAACAGGGCCAGTATCTTCATTTATTACTATTACAAAGTAAATTGATTCCTGAATTCAGCTAAGAAAATTTTTCTGCTTGCATTGTAAGTAGTTCCAGTAAAACCCAATGAATTGAAGACAGTATGATCAGCTAGATGAAATTAAGGCAAAATTGTCATCCGTAAAGATAGTCAACTACAGTAAAATAAAAGAAAAAGATTTGACTCCTGAAAGTATTTAGGCTCATGAGTTTGACTTTTAACAAGGCTCTCTCCAATCAGAGGTCAACCAAAATATTTTACCAAGCTATCAAATGATACTATTTTGTTTTTCTCACTGTCTGACATTTTTCTATATTAGGTCAGTTGGAACTGTTATGAATGCTAAGCACCAGATTGAAAAGCAAAATTAATTTTATTTTCTTCAAAGTCAGAGGTTTTCATACATTTTCTTAGTGTTTGGCAACATTGCTTTTTAGTGGTGTGACTTGAGTTAGACATTTTGGCCACCCTTCAATAATCTTGTAGTTTGCTGAAATTTTGTCCATTCCCTCTTGAAGCAAAACATGATGCTGCCACCCGTATACTCCATAGCTAGGAAGGTGTTCTCAGACTTGCAGGCTTCCTTCTTTTTCTTCAAAATGTAACTGGTCATTATGGCCAAACACTTTTTCTTTTTTATTTTGCATTTTGAAGTATAGCTTCTTGCTTTTTTTAATAGACGTTTGAGCTTATATGGATATATGCCTCTCACTTTTTGATGATGTTATGCAAAGTAGCAGTGTGTTTGAGGTGCTGCCTTAATATACATTAACAGGTGTGCCTCCATTTACTGAATTGTTTTGAATTAATCAGAACCCTACAAACCCTAGAAAGTTTAAAGGCATATTAATCTTGGCTTGTTATTCTGGCATTAGCAAATATAAATAATTTTGGTAATCCAAACAGACCTAAAATAGGAAACGTTTAGTGTGGTTTATTGCCAGACAGTGTTTCAGGTTTCATCCATTAATACAAACTAGCTCAGAGTCCCAATCAATGCTTTTTTTAAATAACCGATAATGTAGCGTAACACTCTCATTACTCATTACCTGTTGTGCCCTTACAGTTTATGATTTTATGTGAGCTGTACCTAATATAACGGCTGCCATACAACTTTATGATGGAATGTACCAACTAGTGTTGCTATGATGTCTGCAGTTTGGGAATATTTTCAAACTGAAAATGAAAGTAGTTCAGTCAGCATTTGCAAAGAGTTTACCAAGCAAACTCTGAACATGAGTAAGGTGAAATTCAGCTCTTTACAGAAAACAGAAAAGATTCCAAGCAACAGGTATAATGCAAAAAGGATTATAAAATATATGACTGATTTTATTCCTCTAGATGAAAAAACAATCGCTGTGTTAGAGAAATACAGTTTTTGGTGTCTCTTGCACCTGCTGAAGCCACAGTGTGTCTGTCTCCAAAGTACATAGCTGACGCAGTGCTTCGGCAGCTGGACAAAAAAGGTCACCGTCACTTACTGTATGAACGTCTGTTAATGCAAACATCAGTAGCTGCCAGTGGCCTTCACCATCATATTTGGAGACACACACTCTCTGCTTCATGTTGTTGCTGAAAGGGTGAAATGTCCATTGACATCTCTGGCTCCAGATGCTGTTGGCGGTCTTCTTCTGTTTGGCAGTTAATATAGGTGATAATTGATTCAGGGAGCAAATCTATTCTTGTCTTCCACCTCCTCTTGGTCAGAATAATCCAAAGTCTTCACTTTCAGCATCCTTACCTTTTTTAATCTCAAGGTCTTATTCATTCTTTTGTGTCTTTTTTGTTACTCTTTTTTTCTTAAAAATTCTTTCAACACAATCTTGCATTTTTTCTTCTTCTTTCCTCTGTTTGTTTCATTATTACTCTAGGTGATTGGTTGCATGTGTTGTATTACTATCATACCACAGGGAACATCCGCAGTGTCCGCTCCTTTTGAGGCCCATTGCTATTTACAGAGTGTATCACATGAGCACAATGACAAACACACACACACACAGACACAATGACCTTCACACACATGTGCATACACACAATTCCCAATTTGAACACACACATGCTGACACTGAAATTTGCAGACACTTATGCAGTCAAACACAAGCTACATGCTCCAGTTACAAACACAGGTATTCAAAGCACATCCACATTGGTCCATGCATAACTTGTTTGAACCATACACAAATGCCACCAGCATATATAACACCCTCTTGTCTTGTGGGACTCACCACTCCCACACTAGTCTACTCTGCTTCTCTTTTTTCCATTTCTTTCATTCCTCTTTTTCTGTTTCTTTCATTCCTCCCTCATGAAGAGGTTGATCCAAATTTACTTGAATTTACTCAGATCAATTTGAGACCTGATGCAGTTATAAAGTGATAACTCAATTCTATGTGTAAAGATATGTCATGGCATATGCTGGGTGGTCGTTGTTAAGAAGTAGCACATTCTCTGTAGTTTCACATTAAAACAAAGCTGATGGAAAACTAGGAAGTAAATCTCTCCGCCCATCTGTTCTCCCAACCTCCTCTGCAATAATTCAATTTCAAACTGCTTCCTGTTCTTACTATATCCATTCCTTTCATTATGATAACAGTCGCACATTTTGCCGTGCTATAATCACAGACTCTAGTGTAATATATTGGTATTTTATGTGATAGGTTTGTTGAACCAGAGAACCATAACATGTAGGGCACAGACTCTTTAGGTCTGGTTTTGGCCACCTCTGACCTTAACTGACAGTTTAGGTAAGATGATGAATAATCAGAGAAGCAATCAAGAGGCCCATGCTATAACTGGATGAGCTGCAGAGATCCATAGCTCAGGTGGAAGAATCCGTTGACATGAGAACTATTAGTTTTGCAATCCACAAGTCTAGCTTTTATGGAGGAACAGAAAGAAGAAAGCCATTTTGAAAGAAAGCCAGAAGATGCCCTGCTTGCAATTTGACACAGGCATTCACATTACACATGTAGAGGACAACATGGAATGAGTTTGTCTGGTCTGATAGGGTTAAGGGCAGGGTTAGGGTTAACTTTACCTCCTTGGAACTCTGCACCTCACCTTGAGCTCATCATGCCCATGATGAAACATTGTGGAGGCAGGATGATGGTGTGTGAAGGTTTCTCCTTCACACACCAACAGGGAATGGTGTGACAGGGAATCTGGTGAAAGTTGATGTGAAAATTCATGGAACTAAATAGGAGAAATCCTGGAAGCAAACATATTAAAAGAGACTGAGGCAAAGGTTTACCTTCCAGAAGGACATCAACCATAAACATACAGCCAAATCTACAATTTGCTTTAGATTTAAGCATATTTATTGATTAGAATGGTCGAGTCAAAGAATCCGATTGAAATTCTGTTGCAAGACCTGAAAACTGATGCGCAAAGAGGCTCTCCATCTAATCGTACTTGACTGGCGCTATTTTGCAAAAAAGAATGGTCAAAGATGTAATCTGTAGATGTCCAAATATGATAGACATATACCTGAATTATTGGTCTATCACATAAAATCCAATAATGTATATTGACATTTGTGTTTGAATTGCAACAAAATGTGTAAATGGTAAGTGATTTAAATACTTTTGCAAACCCTATATTCTGTATGTCTGAGTAATTTCTGAAGCTTTTAGTGAATAGTAAGACGTAAAACCGAGTTATACTATTGTGAGTTTATTTGCTTAAACAGTCGTATCTTTCTCCATGCTGCATGTGGCGTGTGTATGTATTGTTTAGTGTTGTACTGCCTGCTAGCTAGCTTCAGGCTGAATCAGATCTGGCTGGCCTCACCTCATGCTGTGAGAGACAGCAATGGAGACAAGGCACAAGGGACTTAGGAAAATGTCACATTTATTAAGAGGAATGCAATATAAATAGAAAAACACATCACGATGAAAGCACAAAAAAGAGGGATATCCAATTAAAAAAAAGATTTTAGGAACAATCAAGAATGTTATTCTTTTTAATTGTATTGCTGTAAATTTCCTAACTTTGAACATGGAATGACATCAAAACTCTAGGTTTGTTTTCTTTCTTTTTGAGTAATATGATCCTTTTGACCTTCATCCTGGTGATGTCTGGCCCTTGCCTGGGGGTTTCTACCACGTGTGAAGCCTATCAGCCCCTGGATCCAAGCATCCACCCACAGCCCCTCCTCTTACACCTGCCAGGAGCAAAGGTAAGTATTTGGCCTTTTTTGTTTTTCTCCACTTCGGCCGCAGTGTCCATTAGTGTGTGTTCACGTTAAACAAGCAGAATCAGACTTAGCCTTTACACCCTGTTATGAAAACATAAGGGGTGGGGGCTGAGCTGTGCTTGTGTCTGTTATTTTGCACGTCTATGTGACGATAACATGTCTCAGTGTGTGTGTGTATCTGTATAGAAAAGGGCTTATGCAGGCACAAATTCGAGTGTGTGTTAAGAAGGTTGGCTGTCCATGGGGCTCGTGTTTTGAATTCCTTCAAGCCAACTGTCATAATAGAGTTGTAAAAAAAAATAGCTGAGTTTGAGAAGTGAGGGGAGAAAAGCTATTACACCATTATAGCAATTTTTCTTTGTCAATGAATTAAGAGATTTTTACCGCACAAATTTGAAACAAAACACACATGCACACACTAAACACTTAAATGCATTTTGAAGAAAATTTATATTTTTTACATTTCTGCCCCTCACAAGCTAACCCCTACCATTTTGACAGGAAAGACACTCCAAAAATGTGTCATTTTGTTTGTAGCCAATCTGACCCACATGCAGAAAACACTCAGAGAGATTATGAAGTTTAAAGTATTTATTTTATCACAGGTCCGATGAAGGCGGGATCTAGGACAGGAACCTCTCGCCTACATGGAAGGGTAACAGGTACGTAGAGGATGGGGACAATTAGGATTTGCAGTGTTTGGTATCTTACAGTTTGTAGGTGAAGCTGGTTCGCCGGATGAATGTGATTCCGGGTCTGGTAAGCTTGGTTGGCCTGGTTACTTTGATCAACTGATCCTTCCCACGGATCGGAACTTTGATTCGGTGTTTCCTTACAGACGAGGTCCAGAGGTGCCGCTCACAGGAGGGTGGACAGGTTTCTCTTGGGGAAGCTGGGAGTATGGAGTCCAATGGCTGCCAGCAAAGCCAAACTGGAAATCTTGGCAAAGAAGGCGAAGTCGGGTAGGTACTTTCAAAAGAGCTTGAACTGGGTCCAAAGCTGAACCTGGAAATAAGCAAGGACAAGACTGATAAGTCGAAGCTTAGCAAAACATGAATGTCTTAAACTTGGCCGGTTGAATGTTACCACAGAGGCAAAACACTCAGGTGTCGAAGTGCTGGCAGCATGCTCTTTTTAAACCTCCCAGCTTGATCACGGAGATGAAAAACACCTGTCCTAACCCAACAGAGCACAAGCGACACGTAGGGGCGAAGCGTAGTTAATAGCAGGCACAAAAATACAAGCAGCAACTCCCAGGACCTGACAAAATCTGCTGGTGGACACTGGTTTGAGCTGGGATACGTGAAAGGTGGGGTGGATCCGGAACAGCGGTAGGGCTAATAACAGATATTATCTCATAAGGACTAATGAATCTAGGAGAAAGTTTCCTGGAGAGAGACTTAAGTGGGATGTAATGGGAGGATAGCCAGACCTTTTGACCAGTTTGATACAGAGGCGCTGGCAGGCGCCGTCTATCAGCAAACTGTTTGTTTTAGAGTGCAGTACTTTGAAGTGCCTGAACAGTGGAATCCCACACCTGCTTACAGCGGCAAATGTGATGTTTTACAGAAGGGTAGCTATTTCTTTCTAGTCAGTGGGGAACAATGGTGGTTGATAGCCCAACGAGACCTCAAACGGAGAACAACCAGTAGCAGATAAGATGTGGGCATTATGGGAATATTCCACCCAAGGTAAATAATTACTCCAATCTATGGGGTTAGTGGAGGTCAAACATCTGAGGATGCTTTCATGCTCCTGATTCAAATGCTCGGTTTAACCGTTGGACTGAGGGTGGTACCCTGAAGTCAGGGAAACCTTGGCTTCTAAAGCTGAACAAAACTGTCTCCACAGTTGGGAGGTAAATTGGGGACCACGGTCAGAGAGAATTTCAAGTGGTATCCCATGAAGCCGAAAAACATGTTTCACCAGTAAATTGGCTGTTTGGAAAGCGGAAGGCAGTTTCTTAGGGGCTTGTGTAACAATGGCCACCAGAATCTCCTGGAGATTAAACCCCCCGTCCAACTGGCACCTGGGTGAGCAGAGAACTTGGTCGAATTAAACCAGTGGATGAGTCATGCCCTGAAAGAGGTAGGAACATAAGTACGGTTAGGGGACCCAGTAGGATTAGGTTCATGGAGTAAAGTTTATTGAACTAAATTTTCAATTTCCCAGGTTAGGGGGAAAGATGGGAGCTGGTTTCTTCTCAGAGTCGTCGGAAGAAAACTGACGGGAAAGGGCATCTGGTTTTTGATTCTTAGAGCCTGGTCTGTAAGAGATGCAGAGGTTAAACTGGGAAAAGAAAAGGGACCAACGGGATTGGCAATAATTTAGCTGTTTAGCTGATTGCAGGTAAGACACATTTTTGTGATCAGTCCATACCAAAATGGGATGATCAGCACCCTCCAGCCAATGTCGCCACTCCTCCAGCGCTAGCTTGATGGCTAGCAGTTCTCTGTCCCCCACATCACATTTTTGTTCCGCGTTAGTTAATCTGTGGGAAAAAAAAGCACAAGGATGAAGCAGGTCATCAAGGTCAGAGTTTTGTGAGAGTACAGCCCCAACTGCCATGTCTGAGGTATCAACCTCCAACGTGAATTGTTTAGCTGGGTTAGGATGGACCAAGATGGGTGCTTGAGAGAACATTCGTTTTAACAGGTGAAAAGCGCAATCTGCTTCTGGATTCCACTTAAACTGCATCTTAGAAGAAGTTAGTGCAGTTAGGGGAGCAGCAGTTTGGCTGTAGTTGCGGATAAACCTCCGATAGAAATTTGCAAATCCAATGAATCTCTGGAGCTGTTTGTGTGAATCAGGAAGTGGCCAGTCCAAGACGGCTTTGATCTTGTCCGGGTTGGAGCGAACCTGTCCACCCTCTAGAATAAATCCCAGGAATGTGACGGAATCTTTATGGAACTCGCACTTCTCTGCTTTAATGAAAAGTCGGTTCTTCAGAAGACGTTGTAGAACTTGACGGACATGGTGGCGATGTTCGGTGATGTCCTTAGAATAAATGAGAATGTCATCTAAATACACAAACACAAAAATTTTCAAACAATCTCTCAAAAAACGTAATTTACTAGTGCCGGAAACATTGCTGGCGCATTGCTGAGTCCAAAAGGCATAACTAGATACTCAAAGTGCCCTAAAGGCGTCTTAAATGCAGTCTTCCACTCGTCACCCATGCGAATTTGGACGAGGTGGTAAGCATTGCATAAGTCCAATTTGGTGAACACAGTGGAACCATGTACCAGTTCAAAAGCAGAAGAGAGTAATGGTAATGGATATTTATTTTTAACAGTGATTTGATGAAGTCCATGGTAGTCAATACAAGGACGTAATGATCCATCCTTCTTCCCGACGAAGAAAAAACCAGCACCAAGAGGGGAGAATAATGGACGGATGATACCAGCTGCCAGGGACTCAGAAATATATTTTTCCATTGTGGCTCGTTCAGGATTAGAAATATTGTACAGGTGACTTGAAGGTAAAGGTGCTCCAGGGAGAAGATCAATTGCGCAGTCATAGGGCCGGTGAGGAGGCAGAGATAGGGCCTTTGATTTGCTGAACACCATTTTAAGATCACGATATTCGGTGGGGACTTGAGTGAGATCAGAAGGTTCCTCCTCCTTATGGTCCACAACTGGGATGTTTGGTGAAACAGCCGACTGTAAACAAAAAGATAAGCATTTAGAAGACCAGGATTCAACACGGACTTCAGTCCAATTAAGATGCGGGTTATGAATCTGCAGCCATGGAAGGCCTAGAACCACAGAACTTTGTGAAATGGGAAAAACAAGGAGCGTGATGAATTATCTGTGATTACCTGATAACACCAATTCGAGCGGATTGGTCTGATGAGTAATGGAATGGAGGGAACTACCATCCAGAGCCTGGACTTGGCGTGACACAGGGAGAAGTTCAGTCTCAATCTGGTATTTGCTGACCAGAGCCTGATCAATTCAATTCTGATCGCTACCAGAATCAATCAAGGCCGAAAAGCTGATAAGTTCACTATTATACAACAAAGTGGAAGGCAAGGGGAATCTAGGGGTCTTGGAGCTACAATGTTGGTTCGGCAGCTCCCCCTTTACAGTTGACGAACCCCCCCTTTTGGCCGAAGTGGGAATGAGCAGACAAAATGATCAGGTGAACCACAAAAAAAGCATTGATTTGCTTCCCTTTGATGCTGTCGCTCATCTGGAGTAAGCCTGGTCCTACCTAATTGCATGGGTTCGGATTCTGATGGACTGAACGGCTAAGGACGCTGCGGAAGTGGATATAGATCTAGAGAGTAATTGTGACTTATTCATTAATCACCCAGAGCAGATTCTTCTCCTTTCTCTCATACGTGAATTGATTCGTATTGCTAAGGCAATAAAGTCATTTAATTCTTTAGGTTCGTCTATCAGGGCTCACTCATCTTTTACAGCCTCATCCAGTGATTGGAAAAATGCAGCTTTAAGTGCCTGCTGGTTCCAGCCTGAAGCTGCTGCCAATGTATAGAAAACTCAGTTCGAAGTTTGTCTTGTTGTAGCATCCACAAGCAGTGTGCGATATGTGTCTGATCAGTCTCCTGAGTGAATGTTTGTTTGAATTCCTTAATAAATTCATCATAGGTGCAACCAAACTGATTACAGTCCGTGAACCTGGATTCAGCCCATCGAAGAGCCTTTCCTGTTAATAATCCTAATACATAAGAAATCTTGACATCGTCATGAGGGAATGATTGAGGTGACCGGTTGAACACCAGCTTACACTACAGCAGAAATCCTCCACAGTCTCTGATCTCCCCAGAAAATTTCTCCGGGTTAGGGAAAGTTACGTGATGTCCGGAAGGTAGCTGTTGAGACAGCGGGGGTTCAGTAGCGCCACCAGCTGAAGGGGAGTCCTTGGTACTGAGAACATGCTGTAAGAGAGAGGAAATCTGTTCAAACTGTTGGTTAGTTTGTCTTTGTTGTTCATGGAGAGAGCAGAGAGATGAACCTTGAACCTGAATTTGGTGACTATGTTCAGATAGAGTTCCTTTTAGTGTTTCTGCTGGGTCGGCTTGGCCTGAGGGTTCTGTCATTTTGTTTGTAGCCAATCTGACCCACATGCAGAAAGCACTAAGAGAGATTATGAAGTGTAAAGTGTTTATTTTATCACAGGTCCAATGAAGGCGGGATCTGGGACTGGAACCTCTCGGCTGCATGGAAGGGTAACAGGTAAGTAGAGGATGGGGACAAACATTGTTTGGTATCTTACAGTTTGTAGGTGAAACTGGTTCACCAGAGGAATTAGGGACCCTTACCGGGTCTGGTAAGCTTGGTTGGCCTGGTTACTTTGATTAACTGATCACGGATCAGAACTTTGATTCGGTGTTTCTTTACAGATGGAGTCCAGAGGTGCCGCTCGCTGGAGGGTGGACAGGTTTCTCTCGGGGAAGCTGAGAGTATGGAGTCCAATGGCTGCCAGCAAATCCTGACTGGAAATCTTGGCAAAGAAGATGAAGTCGGGTAGGTACTTTCAAAGGAGCTGGAACCTGGTCCAAAGCTGAACCTGGAAATAAGCAAGGACTAGACTGATAAGTCGAAGCTTAGCAAAACATGAATGTCTTAAACTTGGCCGGTTGAATGTTACCACATAGGCAAAACACTCAGGCGTCGAAGTGCTGGCAGCATGCTCCTTTTAAACCTTACAACTTGATCACGGAGATGGAAAACACCTGTCCTAACCCAACAGAGTTAGGGGCGAAGCGTAGTTAATAGCAGGCACAAAAATACAAGCAGCAACTCCCAGGATCCGAGAAAATGTTAAGATATTGAATCAGCACTTTGTAATGTTCTTGTGATTTGTTTTATTTATTTATTTTTATTTATTTGTTTTAATGTGTGTTTTTCACCGTTTTCTATTATAATAAAGAGACATACCTGAAACTGAGTTTGGCTGCAGAGATGAGCCCCTCCTCAGGCTGCTTTCGGCTGTTCATAAATCATCAGTTGAAATGGCCATGTCCTTTAATGATGTGAGCTCTCATAAAAAAAGCTCATTGCCAAATCAAAGCAGGCATTGAGTGCTGTGGAACTTGAGTAGTTATGCTCCACTATGTATAAAATGTGTGTCTCATTTTAAATCTCTTGACCGATTAGTTGCATGGATACTCTTTCATCACCGCATCATACTATCAAGTAGCAAAAATAGATTACCCTTACAAATAAGCAGCCTTTGCTTCTCTAAAATCAAATTGAGATTTCTGCAACTTTTATGATATAGATTGCTCATGGGTAAAGTCTGCTGAAGAACACTTTAGTCCTCCATGATCATCTTTTTATTCTTGAAGGGAATGCTCATCTGTTTTTATTGGCTAGTGAATGGAGCTAGGACAGACCATTATGAAGGTACTTTTTAAAGCTCCAGGACGTCAAAGACCAACTTGCTTGTTCAAAATCAGCATTGAGAAAAGATTTTATGC
The DNA here is from genome assembly GCF_021462225.1 of Girardinichthys multiradiatus. Classification (NCBI taxonomy): domain Eukaryota; kingdom Metazoa; phylum Chordata; class Actinopteri; order Cyprinodontiformes; family Goodeidae; genus Girardinichthys; species Girardinichthys multiradiatus. Next base: position 43,024,784 of record NC_061815.1, on the reverse strand, counting down.
TTCAGTGAGTGTGTCAATAAAACAAAGCAGTTAAATACCACATCAGAGATTTATTAATCCCACAAAATAAGCATCAGCAGCTGGCAATTTCTATACCTGTTAGTGTCCTGCCAGATGAGTGATAGGGTTCAACATTTTCATTAGTTTGTTTTTCACTAATTTTGAGAGCATTATAATATTGTTTAAAATAAAAAAAAAGAAACCAAGTATTTTGCAACAGTAACTTCAAACCGGCAAGTGTAACTTTGCAGCTCAAGTAGACTTGGTTAAACTACCACTAGCCCAGGGAACTCTGACACAACTCCAAAACCTTCATGGAGCCTGGCTTTAGACTCATTGATGAGACTAATTAGGTCGTCCTTTTTCTCTTTAGTCAAAAAAGACAATCCCCTTTTACACAACCTCTTCAAACAAAGCCTAAGATGACTCTTTCCAGGATTTGCATTATGTGTTGAATGTTTGCCTGCAGAATGGAACGTTGACAATAAATTCACCGTTGTTGGGTCTCTGAGCAATCAATGAAACCAGAATATGTTCAGAATATAGTTGTGTCCATGCTAGACATGCATCATGGTGGGACTTGACTCACTAAACTCTAAACAATTGTGTGAATGACCAGAGGTCTTAACATGACCCTGTTGGTGCTGCCAGGCACCCGAATCACCGAGTAAACAGGGCTCAAGTTTCCACTTTGTGATGTTCTTCCCCAAATGCCTCAAACCCAGAGAAGCTGACCACAGCTTTGGTTAAGGTTAACATTAATATACAGCAACAATAAATTAAGTAAATAACAACTGTGATAATATCTTCAACTGTAACATGGATATTCTTGATGTAGTGCCATTCTAGGCTCTCACTCATATCTGTCAGATTATTATTTAAGATTCCTTTAATAGTTTTATAATGCTATGTGCTGAAGATGAAAAATATAATTGACAGAACATACCGACTATGTCGAAATCAAGGTAATAACATATTTTCATCTTCTACATCTCCCACATAGATAATTAAATGAACTAAATAAAACAGTCCTCTTCTCTGATGTCATCTCTGCGGGGAGAATAACGTTTTAGTGTTTTATCTGCTTTCCAAAACTTCATTCACATTTTATCCTGCTCAATGCTATTACTTATTGAATATCCTTACCAATATATTCCCTATCATTAAATTCCCTCCTGGTTGTGGGCATTCATACTGACTCATAATTTAAAGCCTCTGAGGGGAGTGTTGGCCTCCTAGTGACCCTTGTTATGCATGATAGAATAAAAACCAAAACCCCCATATCAACTCAATTACATGTGATGCACCTCTGCAAGCAAAAGGTCAAAGGGAAGTCAGAATGTGAATCAACAGTTTGTGGGGAATCCATTTTGATCTAAGATGCAAAAAATAAAAGCTGTACCAACAAATTTGTCTTGCTTGGTAATAATGATAATAATGACCTCTCATTTTAATTTCAAAACCATCACCTAGCTAAAATAGGCTTGCTTCTCTTGTGTTACTCTATGAAAAGCGGAGCAACAAAAATTTATAATATTTTGTGTAATAAGTTCTTATATATTACTGCTAAATTTAGTGGCTGTTTCTTGTATATTTTTGTCAAAATCAACACACCAAAATCAAGATGAATAAACGTTTTCAATATGTAAACATTCAGTATGTAGTTAATATGTTACATTATTTAGCAGCAGTTGTAAGAACTGCTGCTTTTCTTTATAAAATAAAACACAATATAAACTAATTGCTCTACACATATTTGATTAGCATTTGTTTAGAAACATTGTGAAATTGTGATATTTTTATTAGACTTAATTGCGCCATAATAATCTTAGATGTGACCATGTGTTTATGAGCAAAGAAGCTACTTGTAGCCATTTTTACCTTTTCCAGCCATTTCGGTTTCAGCAGTGCGGGATCATGTCTGAATATTCTCAGAAAAAAATTCTGGTAAAATACGTACTTTTGATTCATGTTAATTTGCAATAGTTCTAACAAAATCAAATGTTCAATTTCATTGAAACTACTTAATTCACCCTATGCAAATTATAACTATTTTATTAGGTTAGTTACACTAAATGTTTTCTGATTTTTCACAGACATGCACAAAAATAACCTGTTTTACACAAGAAGAAAATTGCTTTTGCTACAAAAATCTGAGGAATGCCTGCTCATTACAAGAGATTTTGTGAAGAATTTGTAAAATTGAAGAATGTGAGAAAACAATTTTCCGAACACTTCATTACCACAAATATCGCCAGACTGCAGTAGACCCAGCTAAAATAATTTGTGCTGTCGGTGTCTGTGACCACAGTTTTCTGTAAGAGCATTGATCTACCAGGAAACACTCCAGAGGAAACTGATGTGCCTTTGAGATGGCCTTGGTAGAGGCAGAATTAGATGGAGGCTTATTATCTTAACCCTGTCATCCACACACACACACACACACACACACACACACACACACACACACACACACACACACTATATGTTCAGCATGCATACAAATGTTAAAATGTTGGCAGGCTCAGAATCAGCTACACCTACCGAAGTGTACATCTGTAATAACACAACATTGATCAAAATCTGAGCTAATGGGAACTCATGACCAGCTATGGGATCAAAGTGGACACAAATGAGCATATGCTTTTTCATATGGACATACACACACACATACACACACACACACACACACACACACACACCTATACACACTTTCTGAGAAAAAGGACCTTCAAAGTCAGCCATGCTCATGCTGTGGTAAAATGCAAATGTAGCCTGGAGGTCAACTGGTCCAGACTCGGGCACACACATACACACGGCTGAGTGCAGGGCTCCAGTGGAAAGCCGGTCACTTGTGTGGAACCAGTTGACCTTTGACTGTTGATACTTGTCCTTGAGTCCCACGAGAAGGATTGGAAAGAAGTTAAAAATTACTTTACATGTAGATGTGAAAGCAAACCTGCTGAGCATTACATAACTGTTCAGACAATGACTGCATAACAAGTTTTTACTGATACAACCTGTATTTAGCCTGTATTGGTCATGTGTTAGCTTGTGTTACTGTAACAGTATTTTTAGACTATTTGTCTGAAAGGACAGCAACAACTGAAAAATAAAATTTTCAAATTACAAATATAATTATTTTTTATCACTCTAACTGTTGTCAAAAGCTGATTTCTAAACCATCATCTTTTCCAAACTTTATGAAACTGAGAGAACCGAACTGAACAACAAAGATAAATTATGTTCAGACACTTCAACTTCAGATTCCAATAAATCAAAAACAACTTTATACATTAAGGGCTTGAGCCATGTCTCCTTTTACTTCCCGTTTTTTGACCTGATAATTAGGCCTCTGCTGATAAAGTGTTGAGTAATGCATGATTTTCTGTCTTTGTCAAATCCTTTTGCATTCATAACTCCACATTCAGTAAATGAAATGCTGTAGGAATAGTTCAGATTTCAATTACATCTACAGTGCTCATCATACGATTGCATACATTCATCACTGGTATGTGTGTCTTTCTAAAACATCTTGAAATTATGGAATTTCACATTAATTTCAATGATGCTGAAAAATTCAAGGACTATAAATAAACAAAACAAATACATTTCTGGTAAGGAATATCTTAAGACACCTCCACATTTATTTAAACATATAATGGCTAAAATCACACACAGGCATGTGTCTTAAGGTGCACATGATTAGAACTTAATTACTTAGCATTTTGTAGAAAGGTGTATCCTGTTTAAAGTGTGGAGTTTAAGGTCGGTATGCTCCTGACTGTTTAAGTGAGAGTCAACATCATAGTAAGATTAAAAGAGCTGTCTGAGGACTTCGAATAGCCAAAAACCTTACACTGTGATCAAGGGACTTCAGGAGACCTTTGCAACTGTTGATATGAAATTAAATGCCTTTACAATAAGAAAGAGATTGTACAAGTTTCAATTTCAGGGGTTGTGTTCAAGGAGGAAACCCACTCTAAGAAAAACATGAAGATCAGACTGAACTTTGACAGAGAGAATGTAGACAAAGAACATATATGGCATAAACCAAAAACAGAATTCCAGGATTATAACCTCATACCAACTATGAAGCATGGAGTCGAAAGTGTCATGGTTTGATGATACTTTGCTGCTGCAGGACCTGAGGCAGAAATGGACCCTGCAACGCAACAGTGACCAAAAAATTTTAGTGAATCCACAAAGGACTGATTGAGATTTAAAAATGGAAAGTTCCAAGCTTAGACATCGGCCAGTTCTTGGTCTCATTGAGATGTAACGAGGTGACTTTAATAGGGCTGTAAATGCAAGAAACCCCTCAAACATCTCACAGCTGTCAGTAAGGAGTGGGGCGAACTTTCATCAGACCAATGTCCGAAGGTAGATGTCCGAAGGTAGATGATTACAAGAAGGTTCTCACTGAAGGTTTTCAACAAAGGAGTTAGGACTATATATCAGGGGGTGAAGTGCTCTTACTTTTCCTGAGTTCGAATACAACCAGTTGTTTACACCTTTTGTTTAATGTGTAAAATTATAATATTTCTTTTTGGTGTTTAATTAAATGTAATAACAATAAACTGTAATTAAATTATTTTCTTTTCCTGGGATAAAAAAGGATTAGACACTGATATGTAAATATTTCTTAATAAATGCAGCATCCAAATTTGTTTAGATAACTGTATGTGTGGCTCTGCTATGAGATCTTTTCCATACTGTTCACTAAAAGCCCTGGTCTCTGATTGTCTGAACTTAGATTAATTGAGGCCTGATCAAGCAATTCAGGATAGACGTAAATAATAAAATGGCTCTTCTCATCCACTTTCTTGTTCTTTCTCATTTCATCTTATTTTACAAAATTTTACCTCTTTTTCCCTGAGCATCTCGACATTTTTGCACATCTTCAAATTCTGCTCTCCTCATTTTCCACCTAACCGATTTTATATTTGTTTCCCCCTTTTTACACAATTTCATGCTGGTGATTCAACATCAGGACCCAGCTTTCTACCTTCAGCACATTTTAACTGATCTCTTTCCTTTTGTTTATTCTGGTTTGTAGACACAATGCTGCTGCATAAGTTTCTCGTCATTTCCTTCATTGCTCATGAGATCAATCAAATAAAACATTTTGTACAAGATAAAAAAAAACAGATGAAGATAAAATTGCTGATCCAAAATAATAATGTAATCAGCCATTGACAGTTGAACAGATAATATCTGAATAAATCATGGCATTAAGTGTGCTTGAGATATATTTTTGAATTTGTTGGTTTTTGCAGATTTTAAATGCCTAAGTCTTATGTGCTTTGGGTTTTTGTTACCATCACAGTGGTTTTATATCACTTTAATAGCTTGTTATAAAGGTGCAGAAAGATAGAAAATCAATTCAGCTTTCTCGGTTGTTGCCTCTCCCTCCTTTAGTACCCAAACACACCAGCATTACTTGGCTCTGTGTTTTTGCTCTTAGAAAGTCCAGACAGTCAGATTCAGGTCATTTCTGTTATGTTATATTGCACCAGTTCATGGCAGAGCTTTTTCTCTGGCAACATTCAGAGAAAGTACATAAAGAAGCTTACCTGAAACCAAAGAAAATGCTACTATGGAGATTCTGCAAATGGTTGATACAATGCCTAGCAAATGTATTCATACACCTAAATACTTTGTACATTTTGTCACATTAAAACTATTGCATTTTATTTTGGTTTTATGCGTTAGATGAACACGGTGTGACATATAATTGTGATTTGAAAGCAATAGGATACATGGCTTTCAAAGCTGCTATGCTTTTGTAATCAGACCCACATGGTTTACTTTGTAGAACCAGTTCTGCTTCAATTACAGCTTCAGTGTTTTGGAGTGTGTTTATATGTACTTGGCACATCCAGAGACTGAATTATTTGCTCATTTTTCTTTTGCAAAGTAATTCTGTTAGGTATTAATTAGTCAACTCAGAGGAAAGAAGTATGACACAGGGTCTCTGTTCTTCTTGCGTAAGAGGCAGCTCACACTCTTCAGTGCAAATCTACAAAGTGTTGGCACCCCTCTCTCTTTATTTATACATGCTGGTTCACACACATTCAGGGTGTGTGTGTGTGTGTGTGTGTGGGGTCAGAAAGGTTAGGGTTCATGTGTCTTGATTTTAAACAGAGAGGGAGTGAGGACTTGGTACGAGCAGCCCCTAGATGTTGCTGATAGTAGCATAACTCACTCCTGTCCCCCATCTCCCTTTCTATAGCATGTGGGAGGGAAAAGCACTTTGTCCAGACATGAGTGATAAACAATACAAAAGTTTTCAAACCCTAACAAATTCAAACACACTCAGATTGGATGGAGATAATCTGTGAGCATCAACAATCAAGACTTGCAACAACTTGTGCGACTTCAGTCCTCAAGGATTGGTGTCTTGTAGTTTTAGATACATCATTGCTCCAACATCATTGATTTAAATGGCTGAATTAGCTCGTCAACATGTCTTCGTGTTCCCCAAAAGACTGGTAATAAAGAAACCACTGGATTCAGGTGTTTTAAGCCATGACAACGTCTTAAAAATGAATGCAGATCCTCAGTCCTCAAGGATTGAGTTTGGTCACAACTGATTTAAACATTTCCATTGCTCAGGTTGTTTGTTTAGTGTGGTTGTCCTGCTGGAATGTAAGCCTTTGCCCCTTGAGTCTATTGCAGGTTGTCTTCCTGTATTGCCATGTTTTTAGCTCCATACAACTTCCCATCAACCATGACATCTTCATTGTCCCTGCTAATGGAAAGCATCCTGACTACACAATGCTGCCACCACAAAGTTTAACTCTGGGGATGGTTTCCTTGGTGAAGCACAATGTTAGTTTTCTTTCACACATATTGCTACTGTTTTTTCTTAAGGTCTTGCTATCTTATGTTAATTCCCCTATACTTATTATTGTTTTGTGTTTTCCTTAATTGTTCATTCTTTTGCTGCTTTATTGTAGCGTTCTTTTTACATCTAGAGTTTTAACTGTTTTCGTTAGATACTACCCTGATATTCTTTATGTTTTTGTTAAGTTCTGCTCTAGTTACTTAGTTTCCCTCCTTCAGCTTCTCTGCCTTCACTCTGCCTCAGCTGCTCCTCATTTACTTTGATTAGCTCTTCTGGTTCATTGGCCATCTTCCACCCCTACCTCAGTATATTAGTTCACTGGTCTTCATTGTTCTCTGCTGGATTCTCCTGTTTGCCTGCAAAAAATTCCAATGAAATACAATAAACATTGTATTAGTAATGCAGCAAAATGTGGAAAAGTGGGTCTGAATAGTTTTGCAAGGTGCAGAATCTCCATCCTTAAAGTGTGCTTTTAAAGGAATAAAAAATAAATAAAGGAAACTCCATCCATCATCCATACCTGCTTGTCCTTGCGAGAGGCCCATGAGACACCCTGGACAGTTTGCCAGTCCATCACAGGGCAACACAGAGACAAACAAGCATGGACACACACACTCACAGTCATGTTTTGGACTGTAGGAGGACAATGGAGTACCCAAGGAAATGCAAACAGCATGCAAAAAGACCCCAGGTAGGGATAGAATCCAGGACCTTCTTGCTTAACGTCCAATCAAATGAATTGAGGATGCTCATTTTAGCCGTTTGTACTGTGGCATCTGCACCGATCCCTCTGTCGATCTCTCACTCCATTCTCCCCTCACTCATGAACAAGACCCCGAGATACTTAAAATCCTGCACTTGATGCAGGATCTCCCTTCCAACCTTTTCCCTTTTCCAATCGACAACCATGGACTCTGGACTTGGAGAATCTGATCCTCAGCCCCACCACTTCACACTCGGCTGAGCACCAACCTAATGTACAACCTCTGTATGTCTTGGCTGGAGGGATCAAGCAGAACCGCAAAAAGTAGAGACAAAATCAGCCGGTCCCCAAACCAGACCGCTCCAGCCTTTGGCTGTGCCTTAGAATCCTGTCCATGAAAGTTATGAATAGGACTGGTGACAAAGGGCAGCCCTGCCGGAGTCCAACATGCACTGGAAACAGGTCCGACTTAACAGCGGTGATGACAACTAGACTACTGCTCCGCTTGTACAGAGACCGAGGGCTTCATACTCCTGGAGCAAACCCCACAGGACATCACGAGGGACACAGTCAAATGCCTTCTCCAACTCCGCAAAGCCCATGTGGACCGGTTGGGCAAACTCCCATGAACCCTTGAGCACCATGCAAAGTGTGTAGAGCTGGTCAGGTGTTCCATGGCCAGGAGGAAAACCATACTGCTCCTCTTGAAGCCGAGGTTTGACTGTTGGGCAGACTGTCCTCTCCAACACCCTGACATAGGCCTTCCCAGGGAGGCTGAAGCATGTGATGCCCCCATAATTGGAACACACCCTCCGGTCACCTTTTTTTTGTTGTTGTTTTTAACATGACCTGTCCGGCAGAGTAGCACTCAGAATTGTTGTCTGAGTGCCAAGAAGAAGACCAACCGATTTTCTTTAACAAGTGGAGCATTACAGCTTTCGCTAAAATGCTCTGGTTAATATTTATAAAAAACTTTATTAGAAATTGCTTTGGGATTATATCAAATGCAAGGGACACAGAAATGAAAATGAATGGGAAAAAAGAAGAAAGACAGTTAAAAGGGAGAGGATATAAGAATAGAGGAAAAAAAGAATTATAAAGACAGTACAAGATAACACCCTAGAAGTATGCTTCAGTAGAGAGTACATCTGTATAACTGTGTATCTGTAAACCCCTGAATCCAAACACCTGTGGGTGTATATGTGAGCCTTCCTGTGTATATAAGGTTTCTCCATGAGAATATTTAATAGCTGGCGTTAATAGCCACAGACTTGCCAACCAGGACCCAAGGCAGACACAGATGAGATCAGAGCCAAGGACATCCAAAGGTTCCCCAGAGACCCTGGAGGACCCCCCACCCATCACCCACAGTGCTGAAGTCCCCGGGAGCTGCGGTGATGAGCCCACAGGCCCCACTGGCAGCCAGCTATGCCAGAGCAGATCCTCCCGTGGACCCAGAGACCCAAGGGCACACCACCACCCAGCAGAGGACCGAGAGAGCTAGGGGGCCCAGGCCCCACCAAACTGCCACCAGGAGTGAGGCCGATACACACCTGAGCACCCAACCCTGGACACCGAGAACCACCAGCACACCGGTGGGCAGAGACACCAGCCACCGGGAGTGTGGCAGTGGGGAAATAAGCTCCACATTTGATTGTGGGCCTAAGATCATCTAGGAGCGGGGCAGCCCAAGACCCAACCAGACAGAAAAACGCACACACAGTCACAATCACACATTCTAACCCTCATGCATGCATACATACATATATGTGTATGTGTATGCATGAGGGTGGTGGTCCCCTTCATAAGAAGGCGAACCACAACTTCGGTTTGCCAGTCTAGGAGCATTTACCTTGACCACTACGTGACATCGAAGAGGTGCATCAGCCACAACAGCCCCACAACATCCAGAGACCTAAAGTACTCCAGAATAAAACCAAATAATTGGTTGGGTCACCTTTGGCATGTTTAGGTTTACAGCATCTCAATTGGATTAAACTGCAAGTTTAGAGTGAATTTGGTAGGCCTGACACTCCTGGGAAGGTTCGCCATTGTTCAATGTCTTACTTTCGATTGTGATAGATGTCAGTGAGTTTGTTTTCAATGTGTCTTTAATTTCATTAGATCGGGGAAATTGTGATTTTTTTTGTTTTAATTTAGCCTCCATCATGTTGAGAGATAGGTTCAAATTCAGCTATTTAATTTCACAGGCCTGACGGTAATCAGGCAAAATCATAATTTGGAAACTGCATTTTGTATTTACTCAGGTTATCTTGGATATAAAAATATATTCTGAAAATAAATGTTACAAAAATGAAAAACAGAAGAGTAAGGGCAAATAGTTTTTCACATCAATGCACATTTTTAAACTTTAAAGAAGATATCTTGGTGTGTTTTTTCTTCTTATCTATCTGCTTATCATAAATACACTTTCTCTTTTGTACTCAGGTTGTACTCAGTGACTCTTGCTGTGTAAGTCTGAGGGACAAAGGGACACAGCAGCTGATAAATAGATCATGAGAGGAATAACTGGAGCTGAATGTGTAAAACAGCAGCCAACTTACATTCAAAACACATAGCATTTTACCTTTACAGTCACTTCCTAATTATCTTCAGACTGCTGTGTAAAGAGCTTCTGCTTCCACACATAACCTTCTCCAAAAATAGTTAAAAGTCAAAGGTTAGGGCCAATGCAGGCTACACATTCTCCCTAAATGTCAGTGTCATGGTATTGTCAGGGTGTTGTTGCTCTATAGTGTAACATTCTTGTGCTTCTCTGTTTGTAAAGGATGTTTTTTTTCATTTAATAACACCCACATATTCTCTAATCAACTGGTTTGCAGGCATTTCAGTGAAAACCGCAGGCTAAAAACTGAACTGAAACTGAGCCCCAGCCAAGTCTATATGAAGCATGACTCATAACAGTAGCTTCATTTATGGTTTGATTTATTCATTTTTGTGTAGTTAGTGTCATGCATGTCATAAAAGGAAGATAACCTGATGACTGAGTGAGAGAAAAATATAAAACAAAACTGGAATGTTATTTTATCTAACCATGGTATGATGTAAAGATATGATTTGAGTTTATCTAAATAAAATCAGTATGACATTTGTTTAGGGTAATACATTTTACCAGTAAAATACTATGAAATCTGAAGAAATGTGGTGAAAATGATCTACTTGTTCTTTAGATCTAAATGCAGTTATATAATGAAAGTGTCATGATCCTGAATTGGTTGGGTTTTGATTTTCTTTTGTTTATGTATTTCAATCATTTATTTGCTGTTTACTATGTTCTTTAGGTCTTGCTTTCTAAAGCTCTTTTCCCTATGCTTGTTTTTGTTTGGTATTTTTCTTTTAGTTTATTATTTTGTGTTTTATTTTAGTCTTCTTTAGACATCTATTGTTTTTTCCTCTTAGATTGCTGTTAGATTCTTCCCTAGGTTTCTTTGTACATATATTTCTGTTCAGCTCCTTCCTGGTTAATTAGTCTCCCTCTTTCAGCTGACCTGCCTTTCTCTGCCTCAGCTACAACTTATTTCCTTTGATTAACTAAATCAAGTCTGCTTGTCATTTCTCCACCCTGTCACAGTATATAGGATCACTGCTTCTGATTGTTCTATGCTGGATTCTTGTGCTTCACTGCCTTTCCACTTCCGGTCCACTTTCTGAGCCTCATGTCTGTTCTCCATATGCAAGACCACTCTTGTAATTTCTCTTCATTTTTGTTATTAAAGCATTCTGCTTTAACTGAGTTCTACTTGAGTCTTTCATAAAACTAAAACATGCCAGAAAAGGCCTTTATTTCTGCTCCCAGTTTTTGCTGTTGAGGTAGACAAATGGTCTACCTTTTAAGAATAGGCTTAACATTTTCCTTTTTTATTAATCCTGTAAGTGTGGCAAAAGGCAATCCTAAGCTATCGTACTGCTATAGGCTTAGGCTGTTGGTGGATATATTGGCAACTTTCCAGCACTCTGCTATTTTCTCCTACTACTCTCCATTTATGCATTATCTGCAATTATAGTTCTCTCTCTCTCTCTCTCTCTTTCTCTCTCTCTCTCTCTCTCTCTCTCTCTCTCTCTCTCAGAGAATATCAGTTTGTTTGTATTTCCTGAACAAATGCATGCGGTCTAAATTCTAAGGGTCAGTCATATCATAAACACATAACCTAGATGATTAATACTAAACCTATTATTCAATTCAGTTTAATTCAATTCAGTTTTATTTATATAGTGCCAATTCACAACACATGTTGTCTCAAGGCACTTCACAACAGTCAATGAGAGTACTTTTGAACACAGACTTGAAATGAAAAGGAACCCCCGGGGGTCCCCTCATTTGAGAACTTTGGAATCAGGAACGTGAGATGGAGGTAACATGGGTGTTGTACAAATACACACCATACTCAGATTTTGATTTGTTAAAAAGCTTGAAAACCATGTATCATTTTCTTTCCACTTGATAATTATGTTTATGTTGTGTTAGTCTGTCACATAAAATCTCAATAAAATACAATGATGTTTTTCCCACTCCTCCAGCAAACAAGCACCAACACGTAAACACTTTTTGCATGTGCACTTTTTTCACGGGACGCCATTTGTGATGACAGAAGCAGTAGGTATAAAACATGTGATGAGGTCCACTCAATTTTGAAGCCTGTATAATGTAAATTTCGTCACTTGGGTCTGCTAGAAGTCTCTACAGATGTCCATATGCAGTCCCAACAAGCAAATTTGCACACTAAAAAGTACAATAAATCTACCATTGAAAGGGCTTTGCCAAACATCCAGTAGATAAAGAAAACAACGGGTGAGATCATAGGCAGAAGAAGAGAAACAATAATGACCCTTATTGTAAGAGATACAGTGTAAGGAGACTTGCTGTTAATATTTTGCAATTATTACCAACTGTGAATTTATTAGTTGAAAAGCATTTTTGCACATTATCTTAAGGCACTTTGTTGGTTTGGTTTAATTCAATTCAGTTTATTTATATAGCTCCAATTCACAACAATTCACAACCAATATTGTATTAAGGTACCTTACAAAGTATCACGCTAAACCCTGTAATGTGTTGTAAAAGTGTCCAGCATGTTGCATGTGTGATAAACATGTAGAAGAGGAATAACATGAAATTTTATGGTGCAAAATTGATTTTTTTATGCAAAGAAGAGCTAAAGTCAAACACACACATTAACAACATGTGCAAAAAACAAACATGCAAAACAGTCTGTCATTTTCTACTGCTTCTTCCATAGTGGGTGCCAGGGAAGCTGGTGCCTATCTCCAGTCTATGGGCAGGAGGTGGGGTACACCCTGGACATGTTGCCAGTCCATCGCAGGGCAACACAGATACACACAGGACAAACAACAATGCACACAACCATTCAAGGTGTGATTTAGAGTGATCAGTTTACCTAAGAGTCATGTTTTTGGACTGTGGGAGGAAGCTGGAGTACCCAGAGAGAACAAACACATGCATGGGGAGAACATGCAAACTCCATGCAGAAAGACCCCCATCTGGGAGTCAAACTGAGACCCTTCTTGCTGCAAGGCAACAGTGCTACCAACTGTGCCACCATGCAGCCCACATGCAAAACAACACATGAAAAATATAGAAGAATGTAATGCTGTTATGTATATCAGATTTATTTAATCTTATTTAAACTATTCTTTGTCTTTTTCCACTCTCTACTTATTCTGTTTTCCCATGACTTGTTCTTTTCTTTTTATGTCCTTATCCCTTCAAAGATGACTCATCCCTATCTCTGTTTGCCACCCCCTACTCTTTCTGTTTTCATCTTCGCTCTCATCCTTTAACTCCCCTCATATACCTTCCTCGTTTTTGCTCTCTGCTCTTCCGTCCACATCTTTACCTCTTTCTCCCCCTCTCTTTCCAATCTTTCTTTCCTCCCCCTCAGCCAGATTAAGTAGATATTTTGGTGACAGACCAACAACAGCTGTTTATATTGGTCGGAAAAGGTTTGGGATGTGAGTGTATGTGTGTGTCTCTGTGTTCATTGACTCTACAAATCAGTTTCTCATTTGTTCACCCACTTGCACATCCTCTCAGCTCAAATCAGACAGGCTTCAGTTACATGATTTCTTTGTAACCACCGTAGAATTTATGCACATTCTGCCTCTTACTGAGACTAAGACATGTGTGTGTGTGTGTGGACCTCATGAATCCAGTGATATATTTCAGAAATGCTCTCCCTTAGCCACACGTGACTCAGGGATTATATCTCTCCTCTAGAATAAAGCTGAGAGAGACAGAAAAGCTAAAAGAGAAGAGGCAGAGAGCGAGTAAAGCAAAAATACAGTAAAATAAAAAAGAACACCAAAGAGCTGCAGTATTAGTCAGAGAGTGAACCTTGAATAAAAAAAGCAAAAGCAACATATGATATTGCAGGATAGAGAGTAAAACAGAAATTAGGATAAAAATAAATAAAAAGAATTGGAAAGATTCAAATTCATCAGACAAGATGTTTCTTGTGCCAGTGCTTGACCCAAACTTGTAATGATCTCATGGACTTGAGTTTGATTCTGAGTTCTGTGTCTGTTCTGTGTGAAAAACTATTTTCAGTTGTGAAAACCTGAAAACCTAAGTGTTTTTGTATTGGGTCAATATCTTAAGTCAGTTCAGTAAACCAAGGTAGTTGTAAATTGTAGGTCATTACAATAGGTGAAAGTTCTGCTAACTTTCATACTTAAAATGTTAAATTTTGACAATAAAAATACTGCGAAAGAAATGCCGCCAAACAAAATTCTGTGGTACTTTCTGTACAATGACAATACAACTTCTTATTTATTCAAGTTACTACGATTTATAGTTAAGTTACTAATAATCAGGTTTCATAAGTTAGATGTTGCCCTACTGGTTAAAGAGCAGGGTATTCACATTCTGGAGACTGCAATGGTCACTGGTTCAAAACCCAGACCATCACTACAGATTGTTGTCCAAGTCCCTGAAAGCAGAATGCTTCCCAGGTGCCACTAGTGTATGCAGCCCACTCTCCTTGAGGAAAAACAAGGATTGGTTAGAATGCTGAAGACAAATTTTAAGTGAGAAATTTGAGATTTAAATTGTCCAACATAAAATTTTAAGTCACTACTACATTTAAATGAACTTGAACTGGAAAAAATCAGCATTCAAAGTTCTTACAGCCTAAACTTTTAAGTGTCTACAACTTTTGGTTGAGTTACAAAAACGAATAATTGAAAGTAGGGCAAACTCAAAAGCAAAACTTAAGTAGTTAAGTTGAAGTCCTAAACTTAAAAATGTCCTGAAGTTTGTTGCCTTAGAATTTTGATTTCTGCCAAATTTTGTTTTTTTTAAGTGTTGTGGTTCAGTAAATTCTGTAGTTAGTTCTTCTTTTATTGGTGTTTATTAGTGTTTGGTTGTAGTTCTAGTTATTTCATCTTTAGTGGTTATCCCTCTGTGCCTGCTGGAATTGTCTTTATTGCTCTGTCATTTGCCAGTTTCCCCCAGCCTCTCAGTCCAGCTCTCCGCACAGCTGACATGCATTTCAGTAATTATCTCGCCTGTGAAGAATTCCAGTAATCACTCCTCAGTATTTTACCATTTAGTTTTCTGTCATTCCTCGCTGGATTCTCTGATGTTCATCCATTATTCCTGATGATTCAACACTAGTGAGACTACCTAAATTTTGGGCTTTTCACCACCAACACATTTAACCCTTTGTTTGCCTTTGTGCACAAAATGTCCGCATGTAAGACATTTAGTGCTCTTAAGTTCTCTACGCAGCTCTAAATACTGTCAATCTCGCAACTCTACATTCCTTTTCTATTAGTCCTAAAATAAGAACGTGTTATATATAAACAACCATCAGTGGCAGTTTTCAAAATGGTCGTATGAGCAATTGCCCAGTGTAACATTAGAGAAATACAGACAAGCAGCAGATTAATGAATTCCAATTTACCTTACAGTTGCATCTTGAACAACTCAATGCTTTTATGCCTGTGCAGCCAATGCCACCTCCTTGATGCTAAGAAAAGGAAGACTCCCCCCCCCCCCCCCCCCCCCTTTAAGTACAAGATGCCTAAATTCAAAAGCTGCAGGATATGACAGTGAGGTGAAGGTTTTGAGCTTTTGCAAGCAGGAGAATGTGTGAAATCTTTTTGATGCAGCAATAGCATCACAGCGTGTAACATCATGGTGCACAGCAAGCTCCCTGCAGTCACTCTGTATTCCATGACTCACACCAAAACTGCTAAATAAAGCACAAGGAATTGCACGGCAACACAAAGACATACAATACTAAAGACCATCACACACACACACATAAACACACACACACACACACACACACACACACACACTCCAGTTTAGGGATACTACTGGCTTCCAGTATTCATGTTTCTGGACAGTCAGAGTTCCTGGAGAAAACCCACACATGCATGGAGAGACCATAGAAGCTGCATGCAAAAAGACCCATGGCCAGGACTTGAGGCCTATGACCTTCTTGCTGTAAGGTAACGGTGCTAAAAAAACTCTACCGCCATACAATCCATGGACAGGAATGCAAGGTAAAAATTAAGAAAAAAAAAAAAAAGAATCCAAGAATCTTAACCAACTAACCACAAACCAGCCCCAAAACCCACACATTATGACTGCTAACCTTTCTTTTGGTTTATATCACATATTTGGCAAGCTGGTAATTTACTTATCCTAGGTTACTCCTTTTATTATATGATTTAATGTTATG
Organism: Girardinichthys multiradiatus; assembly: GCF_021462225.1. Taxonomy (NCBI): domain Eukaryota; kingdom Metazoa; phylum Chordata; class Actinopteri; order Cyprinodontiformes; family Goodeidae; genus Girardinichthys; species Girardinichthys multiradiatus. Next base: position 43,008,502 of record NC_061815.1, on the reverse strand, counting down.
AGACACTTTACAAATAAGACAAGTTATATATAAATTCATGATATTTCCCTCAGATAATGGACTTGTGTCTGTACTTATTCCGTTAGATCTCAGTGCTGCATTTGATACAGTCGATCACAATGTTCTCTTGAAAAAGCTTGAAGATGACATAGGGATCAAGGGATTAGAACCTGGTTTACTTTATTTTTTCTGCTTTTAAATTTAGACAAGACAGACATTGTCATCTTTGAACCAGAGTCTTTAAAACAGAAACTGCTTAGTCAATCAACTAATCTGGATGGCATTAAATTGGTCTCCGGCAATGAAGTAAAAAACCTTGGTGTTATTTTTGACCAGGAGATGCCATTTAAATCCCATAATAAACAAGTTTCTAGAATTTCCTTTGTTCACTTCCGGAACATTGCCAAAATTAGAAATATCCTATCCAGGAGTGACGCTGAAAAACTAGTCCATGCATTTTTTACTTCATGGCTGGACTATTGTAATTCGTTACTATCAGGATGTCCACAAAATGCAGTTAAAAGCCTTCAGCTGATTCAAAATGCTGCAGCAAGAGTTCTGATGAAAATTAAAAAGAGAGATCATATTTCTCCTACTTTAGCTTCCCTTCATTGGCTCCCTGTTAAATCCAGAATAGAATTTAAAATTCTCTTCCTCACATATAAAGTCCTTAATGATCTAGCTCCATCATATGTCAGAGATCTTATTGGTCCAAATATTCCTAACAGAGCACATTGTTCTCAGACTGCAGATTTACTGATGGTTCCTAGAGTCTCTAGAAGTAGAATGGGAGGCAGATCCTCTTCTCCAGGGGAACCAGATCCCAGTTTTAGTCTGTGAGGCAGACACCCTGTCTACTTTTAAAGCTAGGCTTAAAACTTTCCTTTTTAATATTTGCTATCTTTCATCCTCTAGACTTGAAAACTGGCTCAGAGCTAACCTGCTTAGTTGTGTTTCTCTGCTAGATGAAGCCACTAAATGAGTGACTACTGCCTTTAACTTTTTACCTTTCTTTAACATATAAAGTACTCCTGCATTAGTGCTTCTGTGTTTTGTTGCGTGTATGCTCTCAAACCCCAAATCAGTTGTGGCAGATGGTGCCTCACGCTGTGCAAGGTTCTGCTGGAGGTTTCCTTCCAATAAAGGGTAGTTTTTCTTTCCACTGTCAATGCATGCATGCTTAGTATTCGGGATTGCTGAAAAGTCAACAATACAATGCAAGCGACCATCATTTCATGCTCATCCATGCTAAGTGAATGCTGCAAGGTACTGACTCAATGCAGTCTACTGGGTTTCCATAGATAGAAAATGTTTTAACCAATTTTAATACTAAACTGAAACTCTTACCCATAGCTCTTCCAAAACAGCACAACAAGAGACACGTGCGTAAGCAACTAAATGCCCCAATCTCACTGGCTGAGTAAAGGACAACTTATAGGATCCAAAAGCTAAGTACAGTCCGATGACTGTAAAGTGGCAGAAATTGAGACTAGCTGTCTGAAAAAGTTCTATCTGAGAAAAATAATCTAAAGCAGAGATTCCCCAAGAAAACACTATGTCTCTAATCATGCTGCCAGCACTCATACGTAGATTACTATTTGTATTAATGGTTTTTAAAAGTACATGTGGAACTTAAAGGGTTGCTACATAAATATTTCCTTTGTGTTAGCTGAACTGCTAACTCTGGATGTGACATCATCAACTATGTCCATTCATTCACCTATATCCACCTAAAGCTGCAATTTTAGTAGTCCATAACTCCCTGTGAAGGCTTTTAGCCAAATAATTCTAAAAATATTATTTTATTAAAATTATTTTATCTTCTTATTTGCATTGTGAATTGCTTGTTGAACACATACAAATTGTTTCAATTAGTTTTAAAGCTAATTTAACCTCTCTCCAAACTCCTCAAACTCCTGTGATATCCTTGCATCATTTTATGTGTTTATTATTTTGTTCCCTTTTTTATGGTTTATTAGTTTTCTTCATTCCTTTCATTTTCCCTTAGTGGTCTAGTTGAAAATAATTAGCCTAGTTAAAGAGCTTGTTGATAAAAGTATTTTAAATTGAAATTAAATTATTTGGTTAATAAATTCTTATTTTGGAAAGTCATTGTTTGTGTTCATTCTATATGTGTGTGCAGGGCTTGCTGTTTGAGAAAACCAGTGCTCAAATTTAATTTGTCATTTATCGTTCAATAATAGCACCACATTGGGCAGGTATTTACAGGACAATCCCTAGCAGATTGAGAGTTGTTTGGTTAAAATTAAATATTACACTTTGGTAATGATTTTGTTAATAATTATTAATTACAAATATTAATAGTTGCTAAAAGCCATACCAACCTATTGTTTCTCAACAGTGGTAGACATGTAGACTAATAGAGGTAATAGGTTCATATAATTTTCATGTCTCGTTCAAGCTTGTCTAGATGGCAAAACATTCGACATGGTTCCCAACATTAGTCAATGGTCCTGGGATAGAAGTAAATTTCATTATTTAAATCCTGTAAACCTATAAAGCCTGAAAGAAATCCTAGCAACCTACAAAAGAATATTCAGACAACAGACATTCAAAACTGGACAGAAATCATGTTTCTTGATATTTTTACATACCTCATTGTTTGCTCCACAAATTCACAGAACAACAACTGATAACTGAATGCCTACATTGTAGGTTGAACTTGAAAACAGATCAGATTTTAGATAAAAGGACGTTATGTTGGAAATTTTGTATTGTGTTCTGGTGAAGGATTTTGGAAAAAAGAATTTACTTAAACATTCATTTCTGATTCTGGATTCTATCGTCTTTAGAGGCTGCACACATTTTTTGGGTCTTTAAATTTTTTCCTTACAGTCTTCCTTTTGTTCAATCTGTTTTTAGCCTATTGCACTGTAGCTCTACTCCAATCTTAGTCCTTTAGTTCTTTTTTTCTATGCTTTTAAGCAGCACAGTCTCTGGTGGAATGTCATGTTGAGGAGTAATTAATGACACATCATGCATGACCTCTTTAAGTTTTGAAGTGTTTCAGAGCCTGATATAGACAGATATAGACACGGGAAGACTACCCTGAATGTGTTTGACCTATCAAATAGAACAGAAACAAGCAGGCCTGAGGTTTTGCAGGCGTTCAAACACCCTATCCCTGATCTAAACTGGCAGTGAATCTTACCTCCATGTTAAAAAGTGAGAGTAAGCTAGCCCCAACTTGTTGAAATCTAATGCGGAAAGACTGAATCTTATTTTGCGACACTTAATTCACAAAGATGCTGCATTTTTAGGGAGCTAAATTTTGACTGAGTTGATCTGAAGATGATTGGGCTTGATAACTAGCTGACCTTTCCGCCCCATCCTGTTTTCTGCCAGGCTTGTTGGGCAAGTTTCCAGCCTTGGCAAGCTAATGTCCAACTGGGGCATTAGCTGATGCTGTAGGTTACACAGAATATGAATTGTTATGTATGTCAAATGGATACTGATCTCCACTCAGTGGCCTAATAATTTCCTTCACTGCCTTAGGTTGGTTAAATCAGCCAGTAATTGACCTCCACAGGCTTCTCAGTAGTCTCAGCTTCCCTGTGCCATAATCTCCGTAAAGGGATGGAACCTACTGTTGATAGGATAGCAGTATATTACTTTAACTCTCATTGAATTTACAAATCAATACCTCTGTCACAATCATATATTATTAAATAAAGATAGAAAACCTGCACACACATGATTGTAGGAGGCTTCCATGTTTCTCTGTGGGTATGTACACATTATTTTTATAACCATGTTCATTTGTCTGGGTCCTGCTCTCTCTCTCTCCCATGAGTCATGTTCTATTTCTGTGTTTCATGGCAGTAAACCTCATGTAAAAAATATACAGGTGTCCTCACATAACCAGCTGCTTCAGAGGGTCAGTCTGATAGCACAAGAGCATCAACCAGGCAAAGGCAACTAATTATTTTTAAAAATACCCATTGCCTACATATGTATTACGCCGAGGAGATCTAGAGCATAATCTTTAGTTACACAGAAATTAGTAGTCCTTACCTACTACCTTTAATAAAACACCTAATTGAATCTATTTTTACCAAGCAACATCAGTCTGCATACTGAGTGTTTAGAGAATTTATCATATTTTTAATAAGTTTTCTGCTTTCATTTCTTTGAAGAGCACATACTCCAGCGCCATAGGTGATTAGTGTGGTATAAATCTTGTTTTTTCACTTTCTGTAAGTTGTTAAATGTCTTTCTTTCATTGTAACTTTTTCCCTTCCTCAGTTACTCCAGTGATTCATCTGTTTCTTATTGAGCTTAAATGTTAATGATTTCCCTTTTTATCTGACCTCTCTCATTCCTGCAACTTGATTCTCTGAATTGTCCCACTTTAACATTTAGCTGTGTCTTTATGTTTTTACACAGCATTTTTCCCAAGCCTTGTATCTCTTGACATTGCCAGTTTTTGTGCATGGATACACATAACTATTGCATGTACAACATGCAACTACTCTTATGATAACCCCTCAGGAAGATGTAAAAAAGGCTTTGAAATTAATCTTTTATTGCAATAGCATAAGCAAGCATGAAACATTTCAGAACAATATATTTATTATAAATACATTTATTCAGTAGGTAAAATCCTACATTTCTGCTGTTAATACTTCCTTTCGCTCATAGGACTGCCCTTACTCTTTAACATTTCACAAATTTGCGGAAGGAGCATTTTGACCATCTTTCTTTGCACAATCCCTCTCTCTGGAGTCATGGGTTCTTTCTTATGTTTTCTTTTCTTCAGCTTACCTCAAAGGTTTTCTAAAAGATTTGGGTCTGTAGAAAACCTCCTAGACACAGTTTGATTTTTGTCTTGGCAAACTGCGTGTTGATGTGGCCACAACAAAACGGCCCAGTAGCAAACAATTTTTCAGTTTTCTCTCAGAGGCCAGAGATGCGCTCAGAGATTTATATCTGAAATACTTTGAGTTCATAATGTCATTTGCTCTCACAAGGTTCCAAGTGGGTTTGTAAGAAAAATGGGCCCCTCAGGATCACAGGTCTTCCGCCATATTTGGTACTCACTCCAAACCCCACTGGAGTGTTTGTTGCTGAAAAGATGATTTGACCAAAGCACTCGGTTCCAGCTTAAGTCCTGGTAGAGTTTAGCAAATTACACACTTGTGTAATTTGTGACAATAACAGACTAACAGACTTCCCAAACATATTATGTAGAAGATTACCAGTTGTTGCTAGTGATCCCATGATGTAACTTATTGCTGCCATTGTCTATCAATGATATTTGGACATTTTTACCTTCACTACCACTGTGCAAGGTGCACAATAAAACTTAATCCAGGCCCAACCCTGTTTATAACTGTTTCAGTTGTTCAAACTTTAAACCTTGAATCATTGCTCTGACTGGAGAGATAGGCAAGTTTAAAAAATGGCTTTTTCTTGTAGTTTTTTCCTGAACTCTGACAATCAACACACATCTGTTTTCTTATCTTTGTCATTTTGATGAGAAAAGGGCTGTAAGTGATGAGCTATTTATCCCCCAGGGAGATTTACTCATTAAAGGTTCACAAACACTAATAAACTTAAAAAGAAAACAGAGAAGTCCTGGCTAAGCTCTCGTACAGTGCGAGGCAGATGCCACGTAAGGCATCAGAAAGACCTGCGCACAGAGTCGCTCTGACCACCAAAACACAAAAAACATCTAGGCCAATGGTCGGACATGTGATGCGGAGGGCTGTCCGCCGCCCAGCATGTGAGAAAACCAAAGAGACAGGGGAAAACTGGGTGCACCCCGGGGGCCATGCGACCCCTCCGGGACTGCGGGAGGGATTCTTTAGCTATGTTTACTTTATAGGATTTTTTAGAATTGCATAGAAGTGTGATACTACTCACACTAGGAAAAACATTTTTTAAATTGATCTCTTCATTCAATGTGCTTAAATTAATTGAGTGATTTTTCCGAAATTTTAAGTGAGATTATGCTACTACAATGAAAGATTGTTGTTTATTTTAAGGTTATTTGAACATTTTTACCAGTAGGTCCAACTTGCGTGGAGGGCACTGTGTAGCAAAGTGCATCTAACATCTGTCAGTGTGCCGAGTTCAACACAGTTGACTTGGATGCTCTCCAAGGAAATTTCAAGGAAGTACAATGAAACATTTAAGATGGCGTTGTGTAATGATCTACATGGATTCAGATTGCAGGTTCCTCCTCATGAAGAGGAATGTGAGCTTATCTGTAAAAATACAGAGTGCATGATAACGTACAGTTCTGATATGATAACAGATTACTGTGGACTCACACTGACTTGCATCAGAAAAAGCAGGTTGACAGTGAAATTCTTTCACAACTAAAAACTAACACTATTATTCTTGTCAGAATATCTGTAAATATGATATATCACTACTCTACAATATTTAACATTCAAACTCATTCTTAATAAATGCTTATTCTGGAGTGTTGGTGATTTTGCAGTTCAAAATGAAATTGGACAACTAATTTTACTTTCAGTTTTAAAATCCTAAGCAAAAACAATCATATCAAGATCTACAAGATTATACTCAGATGCAAAGTTGGGCTAGGCTGCTTTTAAGGAAAATTTGTAAGCTTGATATTCGTGGTAAGACATTAATGTCATACCTTTTGCAAAGATAATTATTATTAACAATCAAGTTTAAAGCAGATGGACCACAGCCGTCTGCAAAACACACTGAAGAAAACTTTCCAGATTTTCTAGAGCTGGACTTCAGTATTAATGCAACATTTTCTTATCGTGTTTGCTGTTTGTTTTTGTTCTCTTCTAACTGCAGACCTACGAGAATGTTGATATTAAGTGCTATGTATTGTATTACTTTCAGTGACCAGTCTGACACTGACAGACAATGTGTCATTCCTATCCTTTGAGTTCCTGTTCGGGAAAGAGAAATAAGAAGTTTTGAAATTCAAGAATTTCAGAAACATTGTTTTAGTAGTTTGTCATCTGAAATCTTTTGTAACCTCATTATTTGTCTTCCAATATTCTTATAGTGACGAAAATTAAGAAATCAAAAGTCCCCAATTTCTCCCATGTTGTTTAGCAGCACATAACTCCTATAGGTCTTCCATTTTTATGAGATTATTTTGCAGCGAAAAATTAACAATTCCCCTGACTGAGTACTTCTGCTGCGAGATTTTCCTGAGGAAACACGTAATGATTGAATGAGGCAGATGGTGGCTTACCAAGTACATACGATTTAAACAACAGTCCAGATTGCATGCTGTGGGGCGGAACTATGGACCAACAGCTGCATGCTCTTAAAAGTATTCAACATATTTGTGGAAGGAATTTCAGATGCTCGGACAAAGTGAGTTTAGCTCCTCAAGTTTTTTGAGAACATGTGCTTCTTGGCTGCTGCTGCTAAGCACACCGCTAGAGTTCAGTCATATTTTCTGAAGATGTTTGACACTACAAAGATGAACTTATAAGTGTTTTATAATTCATCTACCTATAAGGCTTATGAATATAGGAACGCTTTAAAAGGTTATTTTTATAGTATTGTAAAGCCAGAATAACCCCTAAAGGCATGAAACATATATAAATCATGATTGGCCTTTCGATGTTTCCAAAACAGCTAAGCAATTAACCCGCCAGCGGGTTGAGGTGTGTGTGGCGTGTTTAATTGCTTTTTGTTTGATCACACATAGATCAGACATAGTGACAATTGCAATAAGATCATTTGGAGCCATGCCTTTCTAAAACAGAATCACCATTACCATAAATGTATCATGACATCATCTATGCAACAACTGAGCATTCAACCACTTGTTTAAACACAATAAATATTTTTCAAGTGGGAATATTTTCAATGAATGTGTAGCTGCTTACTGATAACACTGCAAAGGACAGGACAGCATTCTTATTTTGTCCAAAATTCTTGATGCGCTTTATCAAATAAATTATTAGGTGCTTTTTGCAAGCCTTCCTCCTGCATCTTTACAAAAGATAATAAGCTTTATCAGCTGTTGTGTAATTCTGGTGATCTAAAATAAACATTATGAGAGCTGCATTACTGTCGTGCAGCTAAATACTCACCAGAAAACATCGATTGTGCATTGAAAATTGAGACTTTCAAATGCTTCCATTCACTACTGCTATCACTGGACAGTTGAATTGTGAATGCTTGCGTCCCTGTGGATCTATATGAAAGAGAGAATAATCAGGGCTGACCTTCCCTCCATCCAGGACTTATACAGGTCTAGGGTCAGGAAAAGAGCTGCTAAAATCTCTGCAGACCCCACACACCCTGCACATAAACTGTTCAGAGTTTTACCTTCAGGCCGCCGCTACAGAGCACTGTTCACTAAAACCAGCCGCCACAGAGACAGTTTCTTCCCCCAGGTTGTTTCTCTATTGAACATTCAATAGAGTACAGAACAACAGCATACAGATGTTGCAAATGCACCTTTTTATTATATATGTGTATATTGTACATTGTAAATATGTATATTATGTAATCCAAAAACAAAACCAAAGAGCAAAGTGTACCAGAGTCAAATTCCTTGTTTGTATGTACGAACTTGGCAAGAAAGCTGATTCTGATTCTGATTCTGAAACAATGCTTATCTGAACCACACTAGTCATTGACTAAATATGCGCTACAACGCGCTCAACCTTTGTTCAGAATCAGCTTCTTATCACTGCTAACGACACAGTTTTCCTTTCACTCATTCCCGCAGCTTCACAGTGCTTTATACAGTGAGTTCAATAGCAAAGCAAAATGAAATGAGCGAATCAGCGATCTTGAAATTGAGCTTCCCCTCCTTGAAAGACCAGCATCCGCCACTGGGACTAAGGTATGAATTGAATTTAGTTAGGTCTAGGGTATGGTATATACTGGCAAGGTTTAGATTTAGGGTAATAGTTAGGATTAGGCTATAGCACTGAATGGAAGCCAATACAAGATCCCTGTAAGGATAGCAAGAGACTACGTGTGTGTGTGTGTGTGTGTGTGTGTGTGTGTGTGTGCTGTTTGAGTGCTGAAAAGCAGAAATTGCCCTGAACAGATACCAGAAGATTGAAACATCATTGACAAGAATGCAACACATCCAACACAGAGTACACACTCGTTGCTCACACTGTCACACAGGTTGGACCCCTACACATTAAAATGCACACACATCTAAATACAATGTGCTTAAATCCTCACAGAGTGTGGATGAATCAGTGTTTTCACATGATTTCCCGGAAAGACTATGGTATACCATTGTGTTCTGTCATGCGTAAACCACAAACTGGACTTTTGATCTGAACACAGAAATTCCTTAGTTGAACTCAGACACACTCTTAGCCAATACAGTAACACCCTGGTCAAATTCACACACTCCCACAAACACCCTCTGACATCAGAGGTCAGTAAAACGATCAAAATGCTTCTGATAAAAATGTTTGTTAATAATCTCAATTTGCGTCATATTTTACCTGGTGTTTGGCTGAAGTATTAATGCCCCTTTATAACCTCAACTTTATGTGATACACCAACACAAAGTGCTGGATAATTGTGAAGTGGACTATAAATGATAGATGATTTTTACATTCCAATATTTCACATATTCTTTCTTTGCCATATGGTTCAAGCTTCTTCAGATTGAATGGATAGTGTCTGTGCACAGCTGTTATCTACAGAGTCTTAATTTGATTTAAATTGGACTTTGGCTTGGCTGTTCTAGTACACAGATATGCTCTGATCTAAACTATTCCATTGGATGACTGGACAGGTGAACCTCTGTCCCAGTTTCAGTTTTTTTCCAGACTCTAGCAAGTTTTCTTCCAGGAGTATCCAATATTTAGCTCCTTCTATCTTACCATCAACTTTGACTGGCTTCCCTGACTCAGTTTAAGAAAAGGATCCCCAGCATTATGCTGCTACTAGCATGCTTAACTGTGGGGATGGTAGGTTTAAGATGATTTGCTGTGTTGGTGTTTCACCAACAACAGCAGATTGTATGTAGATTTTTGCATGTAGTCCAAAAGGTTTTCTTTTAGTTTTATATAACCTGAAAATATAACTTGGCTTGGTTGTGGCAACAACCTATAGTTGTCCTGTCAACAGATTTTCTTACCTAACTGTGAATCTGCAGCTCCTCTAGAGGTGCCATGGGCCTCTTGGCGGCTTCTCTGATTAATGGTCTCTTTGCAGGTCTGTCAGTGGACAACCATGTTTTGCAATTGTGCCATATTCTCTTTATTTTCTTTTGATGGGTGGAACAGTTCTGTGTAAGATGCATAATATATTGTTCTGAAACCTAACTAGGCTTTAAACATCTTAATTAAACTTTATTATCTAACCTTTCTGCTGTGTTCCTTGGTCCTCGTTATGCTGTTTGTTTACTGATGGACAGCCAATGGTATGAAGATCAAGGGACATTGGTTCCAGGTCTTAGCTAATAAACCTCTTAGGCTTTTACAGAACAGCTGTAAAAAGTAATAAAACAACTAGTTTCTCTTTGCAGGCTTTAATAATGAATAAAAGGCAGCAGAGAGTTAGCCTTTCACACCAGAAACCAACTTTGTGAAACAAATGAATATGCTGCACTGCAAGAACTGGAAGTCAGAAAAGGCAGCGTTTTTTAAGTCCATGCAAGGACTACAGCTTCTGCTGCTTCTGTGCTTATAACTTGATAATGAGGATTTGTTTGATTGCTTTTTGACATCAGCACTGCAGAGCTGCTCACATCAAATGTCTGCAAAATGACAGGAATACGGAAAAGAAGATGTTTTAAAAGGAAGGTTTAATGAGTATAGCTCAGGCTGAAATGTTCTTGGCACTATTACATTTACTAACAGATGACTCGGTTATGATCCTTAGATGTTTCAGCTTTGAGTTTCGTTCATATCTCTGTTTCATTCACTTCCTTGTTTTTCATATTATCTAATTATTGCTATTTTTAATTCCCTTATATAAGAATTCATTAGTTCCTTCTTGTGTTCTCTGTACATTCAGATTTTCTCTGTTAGACTTTCCTAGGGGTTTATTCATCTCTTTTCTGCTCCTCTGTGTCAATCATTCTCCCTCTCTCCTCAGCTCCCTGCTTCACTCTCCGCTGTTTCACATATTCTCTGATTGCTCACACCTGCATTCCATGCCTTCTCTCCACACTTCCCTCAGCATATAAGCTCTGTGTTTGATGATTACATACAGGTGAAAGAGACAACTTTAAGGAAGACCGATCTAATTTTCTGTATGTAAAATTAGATAGGAGGAAAACAACACTATTTACTTGAGTTTAAAATGTTGTTTAGTAAAAGTCATCTCTTGAAGTGATATGCTGGTCAATAAGAATAATACACAATGTCAAAGACAGAAATCCAACTTGGGAAGTTAGACGTCACTCTTCAGCCCCCAGTTTGAAGTCAATATGGCTACCACACATATTTTAAGTCTTGAATCAGTTACACACATGCTTTACAATATTTATTTTTGAATTTTGCCTTTGCCGTTTGACAACAATTTCTGTCAAGCTTTGCCCAGAACTAAAGTTTTAACATTTACTAAATCTTTAAGTTTCAAGTGTCTTAATAGGCAGACTGTTGTCTTTTTCATCTATATTATGTACAATTTTTATTGTGCTTTTTATACAACATGCAGATGTTTGGTGGTGGTCACTTAATGTCGCTCAGACGTCTATACAATACGAAATATATAAGATAATTTAACAGTAACACATTTTAAGTGGACAGCACGGTGGTGCAGTTGATAGCACTGTTGTCTTGCATCAAGGAGGTCCAGGGTTCAACTCCTGGCTGGGGGTCTTTCTGCATGGAGTTTGCATGTTCTCCACATGCATGTCTTGGTTCTCTCTGGGTACTTCGGCTTCTTCCCACAGTCCAAAGACGTTCCTGTTAGGTTAATTTGTCTCTCTAAATTGCCCTTAGGAGTGTGTGCATGGTTGTTTGTGTGTTGCCCTGCAATGGACTGGCGACCTGTCCAGGGTGTACCCTGCCTGCTGTGCATAGACTGCTGGAGATAGGCATCAGCTTCCCCATGGTATAGAAAATGACTGACTGAAATGACATTTTAAGTGGAAGACTATTTTACATTCGTTCGAAACTGCAATGCTTTCACACATTTTTCATTTTATGTACTCTGTATGAATGCCAATGATTTGTTCTTGTGGCCATTTTAAAAAGAGCTCTATAAGTTTCTTTTTTTAACTTTTGCCTTTTTACACATTTTCATTCGGTACCTGTACCTCACCATAGCAGCATATTCTATAGCATGTCCCTACTAAAATGAGAAATGAGCTGGATGATAGACAAGGTTAAGGCTTAAAACTGCAGAGTTGAGCAGGATTTGAAAGTTGTGTCTTTTTAGAAATAAAAGATGATACTATAGATGAGCACGGGGACGAAGTATTGCAAGATCCTTAATTGCTCTACTGTATGGCAAATTTTAGGTTAACAGTTCGTTAAAGACTCATATTAATATAGATAACATTTTTATTTGGTTTGTGTCAGACTATGTTATTTTTGGTATTTGGAAGAATTTCTACAACTGATTATAGTTCTGTGACCGTTTTCTTGTAATAAATTGCCTTAAAATGAATTTGTCTCTTGTCTGTGTTCACTTGTTTATTTGTTGCAGTTGGAATGCTGCCGATCTTATATATTAAGTTGGTAACATGCAAGGTACATTTTTAGCATGTCACCAGTCTATCACCAGGCCCACAAATATTACAAACAACCTAATCAGACTAAAGCCCCAGACATCAACACCTGCCACTAGACTAAACCCCCCAGGCTTCACAAAAGCCACTAGGCCCAGTATCAGATAAATGAAAATCATATTAGAGGTATTTGGAATACATTAAATAGTATCATTAAACCTAACAGAAGGTGATTAAATTGCCCACATTATTTACTAATCAATAATCAAAACAACCTGTACATAACATGGCTGAGGTGTTTTTGTTTTCTTGTTTTTTTACAATATTGGACCAGATCTGGCAAACAAAATCTCAAACAAAGGGTTGCCAGCAGAAAAGGTAGATGAACTAGTTAAAATAAATCCTAATTTCACAGTACAGAAGAAGGAAATTATAGACATGGTAAGAAAGTGTAAAAGCCCAACCCCCACTGATTGGAATGAAATTGACTTGGTCATTATCACAAAGGTTACTGATGGGATTTCCAAGCTGCTTACATACATCTGCAACCTGTCATTTCAGTCTGGTACATTTCCAAATGAAATGAAAATAGCTAAAATCATACCATTATACAAATGTGGAGATAAGATACAGGCAAGTTTCTCTTCTTTCTCAGTTTCTCAGGAATAATAGAAAACCGTTCACTGCCAGAATAGATACATTTATTAACAAACACGACATATTAGCAGAAAGCCAGTATAGTTCTAGAGCAAACACATCAACAACTATGGCATTGACCGATTTGATTGAGGAAATAACAAATTATATTTGTCAGGATCTGGGTTTGTGTTTTTGTGCTGCCAGCACTTCATTGCGAGAGTGTTTTGCCAGAGTGGTATAAACTCTTTCCACACTCTAAGTTATGCTTCGTACTTCGACCTCGTTTAACTTTGTTTTTTGCTCCTCTGCAGATTTTGAAAGCCTAAGCTTTGGATCTATGTCACTGAGTTTTCTGGACTACGTTTCTAAAAGTTACTCTGGATGATCAAACCTGTCTTTGTTCTGAGGATTCCTATCCTGTGATCTACCTTCGTTTGGATTTGCATCAAGCTAGCTGCTTCCTGTCCTCTTCGTCTCCTGAGCCAAGCCACAAGCGTACCCTGTCCACCCTCCAACGTAAGCCACCACACATCAAACTTGTTTACTGTAACCTGAGCTCCACAGAACAGCACCAAGTGAACTTTCTACAGATTAATCTGCTTAAGACCTGGATCCTGAATCTCAATCCCCCTGGCGACCTGACCATCATAGCTCAGTAAGCCGATCTCAGTATCAAGATAACTATTTGCTCTTAGTTTCGTTTTTCCCTCTGTACCCGTACTCATCCATTCTCTTCACTTCTCTCCTTACAGTGAGATATTTCGTCCGTTCCACTCTTGACTATATCTTCAATAAACAATCTTTATTTTACTTCCTCCTCCTGAGTGTTCTGTGTATGTGGGTCCGAGCTATTTCGAACACAATGTCAGAACACTCTCGCCAACAAGACCCAGCAGAAGCACTCAGGAGGACTCTCTCTGAACAGGCTAACCAGATCCAGTTTCATGATTCCTCTCTTCGTTCCCTTACAGAACAGCAACGCCAAACCAACCAACAGATAGAACAGATCGCCACCATGTTACAGCAAACGCTAGGTACTTTATCCACCACTCCAGATGGTGCTTCTGCGTTTCCAGAATCCTTTCAGTCACCCCATTTTCGTGACGTCACATCCCCTAGTCTGGAGAAATTCTCTGGTGAGGTGGGAAATTGTGGGGGTTTTTTGCTTCAATGTTCTTTGGTGTTTAACCGGTCCACCCACTCTTTTCCTCATGATAATGTAAAGATATCATATATAATTGGATTACTGACCGGCAAAGCTTTGCAGTGGGCTGAAGCCCATTTCCCTGATTGCAGGGAGTTTGGTTGTACTTTTGATGACTTTGTTAAAGAATTTAGAAAAACGTTTTCACCTGTATTAGACAAATCCAGTGCTGGCTGACATTTAAGGGCCTTCAAACAACATCACAGACCCATTACTGAGTTTTTTTATTGAATTCCGTACATTGGCAGCTACATCTGGCTGGAATAATAAGGCTCTAAAAACTACCTTTTTGCACACCTTAGACGATCCTCTAAAGGATGAATTAACCATGGTAGAGGAGCCTCCTACTTTAGATGAGGTTATTTCATAAGCAACCAGGATAGACAGCAGAATAAGAGAAAGAAGAAGAGCCTGAGCAGAAAGGTCATATTTTCACCCCCAGTTAAGGAGTAATTCTCCATCCGTTGTCAAGGCCTCATCACAACAATCAGCTACCGAGCCCATGCTGTTAGGAGGAACCCGCTTATCTTTTGAAGAAAGAATTTCTAGGCAGTGTTTTTACTGTGGTTCCGCAGATCATTTCATAGCAACCTGTCCTGCCTGCCCTGGACCGTTAAAAGACAGGGTCAACCGGGGGGGTTGGTTGACCAAGCTCAGAATAGTAAAGCCCACAGATTCAGCTTACCTGTGACTCTTTTAGTGGGTCAGCGTACATTGACTGTATCTGCACTTATAGACTCCGGCTGCGAACAGAATCTCATAGATCTGGATTTGGTATACCAGGCAGGAATACAAATGAAGTCCCTTGAATCACCACGTTCAGTTTTAGCTTTAGATAGGAAGAGACTACAACAGATAACACAATGAACCAAGCCAGTGGAACTGTTATCTGGCAATCATAGGGGAAAAAAAACATCTTTTTTTTTATTTCCAGTATCTCAAGGTTCTCTGGTTTTAGGATTCCCCTGGTTACAACAACATAATCCACATCTAGACTGGTCAAGGTGTCATATAGAGTACTGGTCTGCTAACTGCCATTCATCTTGTCTAAGATCAGCGTTCACACCCAATCTACCCCCACAGGCTAGCAGTGAGGATGAAGGAATCGATTTGACTCATGTACCTCAAGAATACCATGACCTGAAGGGAAGGTTTAGCAAGAATAAGGCTCTATCATTACCTCATCACACACCCTATGATTGTGCAATTAACCTTCTCCTTGGCGCACCTTTGCCCTCTAGCAGACTCTACAACATTTCACGTCTTGAGCAGAAATCAATGGAAGACTATATCAATGATTCTTTATCAGCAGGAATTATTCGTCCTTCCTCATCACCACTAATGGCGGGTTTCTTTTTTGTAGGGAAGAAGGATGGTTCATTGCGTCCCTGTATAGACTATAGGGGTTTAAATCGGATCACCATTAAGAATAAGTACCCACTTCCCCTCATCACTTCTGCTTTTGATCCCGTTTATGGTGCCACGGTTTTTTCGAAATTAGATCTTCGTAACGCTTACCACTTGGTCAGGATCCGCCAGGGGGATGAGTGGAAGACGGCGTTGGGTCATTTCGAGTATTTGGTCATGCCTTTTGGGCTGTGTAATGCTCCTGCAGTTTTTCAAGCTTTGGTCAACGACATTCTCAGGGATGTTTTTTGAACATTTTCGTCTTCGTATATTTAGATGATATTCTGATTTACTCTAAGAATATGCAGGAGCATCGCAAACACGTTCGCCAAGTTCTTCAACATCTCCTGGAGAACCGCCTGTTTGTAAAAGCCGAACAGGCTTTTACGAACAGGTGGTTCGTAAAAGGTTACACCTCAAGGATGTAACCTTCCTGGGGTACATCCTTGAGGGTGGACAGGTACGTTTTGATCCAGAGAAAATAAGAGCTGTACTAGAATGGCCGGTGCCGGACTCACGTAAATCTTTGCAGCGTTTTTGGGATTCGCCAATTTTTATAGACGTTTCATCAAGGACTATAGTCTCATTGCTGCACCTCCAACAGCTCTAACTTCTTCTAAGATCTCCTTTTACTGGTTATCCGAAGCCAAAGCCAAAGTTCTCTCGCGCCACCATCTTGGTACATCTGGATTCTGCAAGACAATTCATCCTGGAAGTTGACGCATCGGACATCGGGGTCGGAGCAGTGCTGTCGCAAAACTCTGAAGATGGAAGACTTCATCCTGTGCTTTCTTTTATCGCAGGTTCATCAATACAGAGAGGAACTACGACGTGGGTGACAGAACTCCTGGGGATAAAGTTGGCCCTTGAGGAGTGGCAGCACTGGCTTGAGGGGGCCAAACATCCCATCCAAGTCTGGACTGATCACAAGAATTTGGCCTACCTACAGTCAGCCCAAAGGCTAAACCCACGTCAGTCTCGATGGTCCTTATTTTTCTCTTGTTTCGACTTATGTATTTCTTTAAGGCCCGGACCTAAGAATACTAAGCCTGATGCCCTCTCCAGACAATTCGCCACAGACGATTCGGTGAGGGAACCTGCACCCATCATACCGCCCAGTTGGACAGTCGGGGCACTTAGATGGGAGATTGAGGACACAGTGTTAAAAGCTCAACAACAGGAGCCTGATCCTGGCAATGGGCCACCTAACCGTATCTACGTCCCATCTACAGTACAAGCTCGATTAATTAACTGGCTGCACACAGCAAGGTTTTCGGCTCATCCAGGTGTTAGTAGAACTATCGCATTGGTTCAAAGGAGGTTTTGGTGGCCAACATTACATAAAGATGTGAAGGAATTTGTTCAGTCTTGTGCTACTTGTGATAGGAATAAGTCTTGTAACCAGTTCTGGTTACACAAAGTTCTGGTCAGGCTTTAAACCGATGACTTTCTTAGAGCAGGAACATAGCACAAACATCTGCAATACCTCCTTGCATAAAGCCTGCTTAAAGACCCAATGTCAGATTGGCTTTTTGTGATGACTCAACAGACATTTATCCTTTGAATTTTGGCATAGTTTTATATCTGTGAATGATATCTGTGAATGATTAATAGGTCACACTTAGGTTGCTTGAAATCAAAAGAGAAATATGAATTTCTCTGCAAATGGTAAGGTTATGGACTGAAAAATAGCAGCTAATGACCAAAGGAAGGGAAACAGAAAATTTTAATATCTGGAATGACTCAGGAGATTTTCTGTATATTTTCTGAGTATTTCATTGTGTGTAGGTTTTAGTGTTGAATGAACTAGAAAATGTTGTATAAATATTAAGTTTTTTCCACATGGGACTGCAGCTTCTCTGACTACCTTTTACACACATATCCTTTCACTCTGTCATGCTTGTCTACCTTGTGTGGGAGACCCTGCCTTTATATGGGCTGTTGACATGTGTGTGCATGCATGTGCATGAGTTTGCAGGAATGCAAGTGTGAATATTCCTTTTAATATTCTTTCTGTGGCCCAAACAAGCAGTACAATTTTCCTCACGTTCCTCCCCTTTGACAGCCGTGAAATGAAAACAAGAGAATATGGATCAGCACAGCTGCTGTTTACCTGCAGGATGTGTTGTGATGACCGAAAAGCCTATATGTGAGAAACTGTTCTTTATGCTTGTTTTGTCCTGTACACACCACAACAGGGGTCACGGATTGATTTTTAGTAAACGTGCTGCCATCTTAGGTTCTCCTCATGCATAAACCAAAAGGAACCATGAGACTCGAACGATTAATTAGCATAGCAAAAAGTTTCATCTGACAAGAAGCCGCTTCGTCTGTTTGTGCAAATGTGAAGGAAAAGAAAAATTATTTTGGAATACCCATTGCTAATAAGTTTCCCCATCCTGAACATGAAGTAGAATTTGTCTTCCTGACATGTTTTTCTAGGTCATGAAATGTTGTGAACCCTTTTAAATGATTGCACTAACCTAAAGGATGGGTAGACTGAGTCTCAGATATGACATCAAACTAAAAAAAAAAAAAAAACCATAAGCAAGGCATGCTGTTCATTTTTTAGATTGGATTGTAAGAGTAGGGTCCATTGTGGTACTCCTGTGCTGCCGACCACCTGGACAGACAAATGACCCTTCAGTTTCACGAATTATGATCTGTTTGTCAGATAGTCATTGGTCTAGGAGATTGTGGAGACATCCACCTGTGTATTATATAGTTTTCTGATTTACTTTGTAAGAAACTCCAAAACACAAAGGTGGATGCTACCACAACTACTTACATCTATCTTTTTTTTAGGGTCTGACTTTTTTCTTGGTCTCTGACAGCTACATATATAACTTCCTTTGTCTGATATATCCACTACTCCTCCTCTGCACATGCCCAAACTCAGCCTTGCTTCTAACCCTTTGCCTCCAAACTGATGTACCTATGATATACTTTTAACCTTATTTCTGATCTGGGGTCATTCTCCAAACTCTTGGGTTGCATAGAAAGACAGGCTACAAATTTACTTCTTACTAATTTTCCAATCATTATTTTAATTCTGAACAGACATAAATAACAAGCAGCACATAGCACTCACCAGAGCTGACACACTCTCACTAGCTAGAAAAAGGGTCAGGTAGGAAGCAAAATCCTCAGCTGCTTCAACTAAAAATTGAGCATCATTCAAAATTTAATGAATGATGCTTAATTTGTGCTACCAGCAGCCCGGTGGCGCAGTTGGTAGCACTGTTGCCTTGCAGCAAGAAGGTCCTCAGTTCTTCTCCTGGCTAGTGGTCTTTCTGCATGGAGTTTGCATGTTCTCCCGTGCATGTGTGGGTTGTCTCTGGGTACTCCAGCTTCCTCCCAAAGTCCAAAGACATGAGTGTTAGGTTAACTGGTCTCTATACATTACCCTCGGGTGTGAAGGAGTGTGTGCATAGTTGTTTGTCCAATGTGCTGCCCTGCGATGGACTGGCGACCCATGCTGCCCGTAGACTGCTGGTTGCTCCCCCACAACCCTGTTAGGGAGAAGTGGGTATAAAAAATGGATGGGTTTAATTGAAGTCCCAAAAATGTTGTTTATCAAAATACTTGCTGCAAAAATTAAAAACCAAGCAAAATATCAGTTGTATAAATTACCTGAGATAGGATACTAATTTATTTTCCTTTGTATTTTGGTCGTGCCCAGTTTCAAAAGCTCTTTTTGTTAAAGCCTCTGTCTCCAAACCATACATCACAGGAGGTCACACTAACATCCTGTTAACCTGTTTGTCTATAAGAAATTACCTCTGATGCTTGTCTCAGCTTGAGACAAGCAGACAAGTTGCTAGAAAATACCAGCAGGATGAATGTAATAGCTGGGGTCAAACCTTCTGGTATTTTTAGGATTTGTGCACACTGCCTAGGAAAACTGTAGGCTAGCAAAAAAGTAAGTTTATCTTACAGTATGATGATAGCACATAGGTATAATTGATGCATATTTATTTTTTGCACAAGTGGTCTGATGCATTGGCCATTTAGTTTGTCTAAACAAACTAACTAAACCTCAACAATCTCCTGGATCAAAGACTACCTGACAAACAGACCACAGTTTGTGAGACTGAAGGGTTATGAGTCTAACCAGTCAGCAGCACAGGAGCACCACAGGGGACTGTACTCTCACCATTCCTTTTCACTCTGTACACCTCAGACTTCCAGTACAAGACAGACTCCTGCAGAAATACTCAGATGATTCTGCAGTCGTGGGGTGGATCAGAGATGGACAAGAAGCTGAGTACAGGAAGGTAGTGGACCGCTTTGTGGCATGGTGGGGAAACAATCATCTCAATTTGAATGTGACTAAAACAAAGGAGATGATCGTAGTTTTTAATAGAAACAGGAATAAGTCAAAAACTATTTCCATCATGGGAGAAGAAGTGGAGGTGGTGGAGGAGTATAAATACCTCGGTGTTCACCTGGACAACAGACTAGAGTGGAGATGCAACTGTGAAGCCATCTACAAGAAGGGACAGAGCAGACTGTACTTCTTGGGGAAGCTTAGGTCCTTTGGTGTTTGCAGCAAGATGCTGCATATCTTCTATAAGTCTGTTGCGGAAAGTGTAATCTCTTCTGCCATCATCTGCTGGGGAAGCAGCATCAGAGCCAGGAACTTAAAAAAGCTCAACAAGCTGATAAAGGCTGGCTCTGTTCTGGGGACTCCTCTGGAACCTCTGAAGATCATTGTGGAAAGAAGGATTTTTTATAAAATGAAGAACATTATGGAGAACCCTGAGCATCCTCTTCGTGAGACTGTCCTACAACAACAGTGTCTTCAGTCAGAGGCTTCTTCAGATCTGCTGTAAGACGGAGCGCTACAGGAGATCCTTCCTGCCCACAGCCATCAGCATCTACAACGGCTCTTTGATGAAACCTTCATAATGAGTTACAACAACATTTAATTTCCCTTTGGGATTAATAAAGTATTTTTGAATTGAATTGAATTGAATTAAAGGGTCAGAGCGGAAAACCCCGGCAAACTTAACTGCCAGGCGGATTTAGCAGGTGACTGACTGAGTGATTGCATCACGGAGAAATATGGAAGGAGAACCTGAGAGGATAAAAAAAGAAAGGTGGGGGTGGGACAAAACTGATTATTGGAGACAACTGTGAAAAACACCAAGCTTTGTCATTGGCATGTCACCCAAACAGATAATAATTACAAGTTTTCTGAAGCACAGAGAACAAACATTAAGCATATGAGGATGTAAGGCATTGCCTCTAGGTTCATCATTCTGTTTCTGTAGCTTTCATTTGTTGGTTTCTGCTTTGCTTCATGGAGGGAGGATAAAGAGGTTGAGAGGATAAGAAAGTATGAAGGGAGATGGACAGAAAGAAAGTGGGATATATAATGCAGGAAGAGTGAGGAATGTGGACAGATGAGAGAAAATGGAGCACAGCAGAGAGGAGAGCGTGGAAAAAGCCCAAGCGAGGGAAAAAGTTCAGCACTGAGAGTCATGTGACACAGCAGCACGTGTCGGCCGGTAGTGTCAGCTCACCCTCCTCTTCCTCACTTTCCTTCTTTCACTCAGATACAAGAGGTTATCCCCAGCCAATCAGGACACAGCAATTCTGTTTTGCTCAGTTTATGTGTCTCTGGGTCTCTGTGTGATTCTGTCGTACTTTTTGTGCGAGAATATTTGATGAAGGCTCATTTGAGATTTTAATGTTCAGAGTCATGAATTCATGGAAACATCAAAGGCAACACAACCTAAACTCAGAACATGACCAGAGTGCACACAAATATGAACAAAATTAAGAGTCTGAAAAACACTTACATAAAGGAGAGCTTTATAACAAAGAGTGTTGTCAGAGACGAGAAAAACTAACTTAAACGTTACTCCAGCTGTAACATGCAGGCTTTTTTCTTCTTCTAAACCAAATAATTATGGAACTCAACATACAAAAGTGCCTATTCCTATATAGCAGATAAACTTCAAGCGCATTTGAAATTCTCCCATTCAATAATTTTCTTGCTTCTATATTATAGGTTTCTTACTTTTTTTCTTGAAAAGCTACTTTTATTTAAGACTTTACAACTTAGCAGCAGTTAAAGCAATACAATTGTTCTGTCAACTTTACTGTCCAGTGTGTCAGTCTCACTTCCATGAAATCTGCAGCTTTTTATAGTTGAATGCATTGTTGTTAATTTAGCTGAAAAAACAAGATTTTCCAGTGCTTAATAAAACAAAGGAGAGGAGTGTCCGTCTATTTCCTGCTAAAAGGTTAAGTTGCAATCAGGCTCCTGGCTTTGATCAGAGACGCAAACATTTACATAAATCTGGTATAAACAGTCTGAAGTCATGCAAAGAAAATTCATATATAAATTTTTTATCTTATTTTTATCTCTGGAAAACAAAGTTATTTGGCTACCATTAAACAATAATTCACCCGTTAAACATAATATACCAACAAAATGCATTTTCTGACTGAGGGAAAGTTAGAACTCCCTCCCCATAACAGAAAGTTTTATCCCCTTTGGCTGAAATAACTTCAGTTAGCTTCTTCTTGTAGCCAACCAGTGTCTGACATCGGTCTGAGGAAGGTTTCCCCCAATCCTCCCCTCTAGTTGTGAGATCTTTCAGGGATTTCTTGCATGTACAGCCTGTTATAAGTCGGCCCACATGATCTCAACAACCCACGTTTCATTTCACAGTCATTCCTTGGTTGGATTTTCTGGAATGTTTTTGGTCACTGCAATGTTGCAGGGTCTGGTTCTGCTTAAGGTTTAATTTTTATAATCTCACACAAGGTCTCACGTTTTCCTCTGATACACAGTAGAATTCATGGTGGATTCTGTAATGGTGAGCCGCTACTGCTGCAGCGAAGGAGCTTTCCTAGGGGTCACAACCTACTCACACTGAAATTTATGCCATAGAGTGCCAAATGGAACAAAAATCAAATGTTTACCAAAGTTTATTCTTATAAGCCATGAAATAAAATTGAAAAAGATACTTTATTGCCTTATCATTATGTTTGTTTCACCACTGCTTAGCCAAATGTGAAGGATGAATTTTGGCTAGAGATGTGGCAGCTCCCAGCTTGCCCTTCTTTTATTAGTATTTATTGTTGGCTGTTTTTAACCTAGAAATAGAAACAATCACCTATATTCCCTCATTAATATTAATGTTTTACCACATTGTATCTTATGAATTGGAAAGAAACTGGTGATATCACAGTATTATTTCAATTAAAAGCCATTGTGCCTCCAAAGTAAATGCTGGTGTGTGCTCCAAACATGCAAATTGACAAAACCCCTGATTTTATAGAGGTTGAAACCTACTGATGATCATCATCAAATTACATAATATTACCACAATGGTACCAAATAAATTCACCTACAAGAGGAAATCACATAGTCTAGTGCACACAAACACCTCAGATTTGACCTTTCACCCTTTTAACTGCTTTTCTCCAAGAAACTTTGAAACGTCTTTGCCAAACTTTCAGATTTTGTGAAAGTACTTTCCAATTCCTGCTTTTCTCAAAAATAAAAGAAGATATAAAAACAACCTGGCTTATTGTTAGTGTACTTTTTTATTTTTATGAAAACTGCCCACAGAAAAGTGAATAATGACTTTTATTCAAAAGAATTGTTACATTTATACAACATTAAATCCAAAAACAGTCCCAGACCCATTTTTCTTTTTATCAATCTAGAGAAAATGGTTTAGAAAAGACAATAAGTTTTATTTTCAATTTTCTCTCCAATGTGACATAATGCTAATGTTACCCTAAGTCCACCTCTGATTAGTTGATCAGCCCCTTGTGAGGCCACTTGACCTGGAAGAGGACACAGCAGAGGAGCTGAGTTGAGTCTGAGATTTAAGAAAGACTGAATATTCAAAAGTACCAGGAAGGTTATGCCCTATCAAGTCAGAGGAAGCTCTTAACCTGTCTGATTCAGATGCATCAAATGTTTTTGTTTGGATCATACTTGTTTTATTTTTGGTTTGCAAGGTTTGTTTTTTTGTTGTTGTGTAAGATCACAGTTTTTCTCTCTTAATACTTTGGATCTGACGTAACTTCCTTTTAAGAGCATCTCCCATTATATCCAACCTGGTTCAGAATCCAAAGTAAAAAAAAACCCAGACACACCTGTACCCCAACTGACCACCTGCCAATCTCTGAGTGACCTCTATGCTATCAGAATCAACTGTTTTTCACGTGACCCTTCAAGCCAGGAGATGGCGAAACCCCACATTAAGAGATCCATGCAGGGTCCATGAGAGAGGTAGTAGAGCATCCCATAACTGACCAAAAGAAAATATTATTTTCAGTTCTTTGGTGACAGTTTTGGTATTGAAAGCTGAAAGGTTCAGGTAGCTCAGAGATTTTAAATTCTAACCATCCATCCATTTTCCAGACCCATTAAATCCTTGCGGGGCTGGTTCTCATTGTCATTTGTTAATAAGTGAAAGGTATGGTACAGCCTGTGTAGGTCACCATTCCATCACAGGACTACGAATTCATTTCCCTTTCCCCATTAGAGCTCAGAATCAGGCCATAGAAATTATTTTAGGCTACAAAAAACCCACTAAACTCAAAAAGATGTCTGATTTTTAATAATCATTTAAAATAATTTAAATTTTTTTATTCCCTTATCACAAAACTTCTCTGTCAATAGTAGAATTAGTGAATTTTTTGTTTAGTCTTAATAAGGTAATTTTGCTTACATAAATCACTAGTAAGTATACGAATAAATACAATTCTTGATTTCATTTCATCAATCTAATTGATTCTTCTTGTAATAGTTCTTCTGTTGAGTCATGGGGCATGAAGAAATGAGAGCTGTTTTGTGTATGGACCCTCAGTTATATTAAAGTTTGTGTGTACATTGCTGTTTATCTCAGATGATAGTGTAAAATGAGCACATAGCTGTTTGGGTGTATTTTAAGTTCCTGTTCATTTAATCAGATTGCTGATGTGCAAAAGCTTTATATGAGGTAAACATTTCTCTTGGACATTTTTTTCTTCTGTTCATTCTCTCTATCCTCAGCATTACTCGCTGTTTAAATCTGCATAGATATTTCCATCTGTCTTTCTGTCTGCTGTTGAGATTTGTGCAGCCTGCTCAGTCGTGGATAAACAGCTGACGCACACTCGAACACACTGGGATGACTTGGTTGAATGTGGTGTGCCCTAAGCCTCCATGTCACTATGTGGCAGATGGAAGAAGAGACTGAGCGTGAGTGAGAGAGATAGTTGAACAAACCAAGGTATTTGCCTCATAAGACCATGTACAACTGATCTGCTTGTTTACAGTTAATTGTTTCTGTCCATAAGTGTGCATGTTTGTAGTTGAATGGCCATTACCATGCAAGCAGATCAACACACGAGTTTGATTTATTGAGTTAACATTATGTAACATACTGAGAGAAGCTCATGCCTGGTGATGGTGTGTGTGTGTGTGTGTGTTCCTGTCTTGGCATCAGAGTGAGAACCATTTTCCCGATTTCACCATCAAATTGAGGACCATTTGTACCAAAGTGAGGACATTTTGCTGGTCCTCACGACCTATTTTGCTAACGGTTAGGTTTAGGACTAAGATGTGAATTAAGTTTAGGTTAAGGTTAGGGTTAGGCATGCACTGGTAATGGTTAGGTTTAGGGTTATTGTCAGGGTTAGGGCATAGAAAGGGTTGAAAATGACTGATAATCAATGGAAGTCAATGGGAGTCAACACATGGTCCTCACTACATATAGCAAAACAAGAGTGTGTGTGTGTGTGTGTGTGTGTGTGTGGCAGATGTGCAATGGGATCATTATATTGAATGTAAATACCACATGCCCCTACAGAGATTATAAATCACGGAGAGTTAAATCATTTCAATCAGCTTTTCTTTTTAAAAATAATATTTTTGTGTTTGAGCAGCAAATAAATGTTTAAGTTGAATTAGCGGTGTCTTTGTTAGTACTTGGTATGTTTATAAAAACACTTTGAAAAAGCTCTGCTAAGAACAGTTCAGACATTCTTTCAGAGATGTTCAAAATCAGGTGTGAGGAAGGTACGTTTTAGCCTTCAAATTGTACATTTTTGCACATTTATTCTATCATAAAGTAAAGTGAAGTGAATCGTAAAGTGAATAAATGTTTATATAAAAGGCAATTAAACAGCCGTCTTTTATTCCTATTTCACTGGGTTACTTCTTTAACTTAAATATGGCGCTTTAAAACCTGGGGTAAACAACAGTTCCCTACTTGAAGTTAAATAAATAAAGAATTGATCAGTTTATGAACATTAAAGTAACATAGCGTCATCACACCACACGTCACACATCAATTCTGATGCTAAGAAGATGACTTACATGTCCGCCCATGTTTATCTAACATACTATATTTATGCATAAAAGGGTAATCCAAGATCTAAAACGTTAAATAAACTTTATTGATCTACCAAACTGTTTAATATAATAATTTTTGATAACTGACATTGTAGTTTGCACATCTGTAATTTATGCATCATTTGCTGCTCATCCTCCTAGACGCACCTTGCACATCTGTGACTTTGCTGTCAGCTGCTAAGTCTCTTGATGCCATGCAGGAAGAATTTGTTTTGTCTCTGAGGATAAAACTTGTGACTTCCACATATGGAACCTTACGGATGTTTTTCTGTTTTCCTTGAAACAAAATAGGACATTGTTTCAAAGTCTGTTGTCACTCTGGTTAAAAAGATTGTAACATCACATTTAGCCTAAAATCTCTTCTGGTCCGTTAAGATGCAAAGCAAAAGTTAAGAATCAGTTTGTGTTTTAGAGAAGGCCTAAAGTTAGTGCACAGTTTATTTTTTCATCAGATTACATGTGAACTAAACAAAGACAATAGGTTACTGGAACAGATGAGACATCCCATGTGATTTAGGGACACCATAGGATCCTTTGGGATTCACCAGAAAGACCTTGTGTTGGAGGGAATTAAACATCACTTCTACCTATCCTGTAATCTAACCATAACTTCACCTTTTTAAATGGAAAAAACAGGATTGATGCACGTTGGCAGGCTGTACTGGAAGATGAATTGACATGTATGCACACTGTTATTGGCTCAGCTGCTGCTTAATGAAACTAAAGATTAGTTCACCTCTTAGAAAGACACAGATTTGAGCCTCTGATTTTAAATACGTATATTTAAAACTTGGTATAAAGTAGATAACAATCCATCTCATCTTCTAGGATTAAGATATGAGATTTGGTGCTGCTATACAAGATGATGAAGAAAAAAACCTCCGGAAAATAAAAAATTGTGTGTACTTAAACCCAGAGTTAGGGTCAGAAATACCTTTTTATTTAACCAGGAAGTTGGTTTCTGATTGAAACATCTTCAAAAAATATAATAAAACATTTAACAAAGGGTATACATAAAAAGAATAAAAATAAAATCCTGTTTTTATATAAATAAAAAATTGCAAGTTAAAAATTGCATTCGAATTGGGACTCTGGGTGGGCAACACCAAATGTTGATATTAATTTCAGTCAGAAGAAACATGTTGGTTACATTAAAAGAATACCTTAAATCTGTGAGTGAAAATAATAATTTTGATCCTAACTGATGATGCACAGCCTCAGTCCAAACAATGTTTACTATGAGTATTGAAATAATATTTTGTTGTCACACACAAAGTCAGTTTTAAGTTATGTACATTGACAAGAAAAAGAAATTACACCCTCTTCATCAAAACATAATGAAAGTGATCTCAACCAGATTTGCTACACCTAACCACAAGTGTCAAAAACCTTGCTGAGTGAAAACATCTTTACTCTGGCCTCATCTCTTCAAAGGATGTTTTTACTTAAAAAAAAAAAAAAAAAAAAAAAAAAAGCGGTTCACTCAGATGCCATTTTGCAAACTAAAGTCATTCTACCATATTCCTTTTAGAGAGGACAGAAATTCTTCTTTACAATATCCCTTGGAGGTAATTTGCTTGGACATCTGCTCCTGGGAAGACTGGTGACTGCCTCTGTGGTTTTCCATGTGTGAATAATCTTTCGGACTGTAGATTGTTAGGAAATGTCCTCACAACCCTTTCCAGTTTGATGGACAGCCTAACTCCCTCCTAAATCAAATGTAAGCAGCAAGGGTTTATTTGTATTTGTTGGTTCTATTTTGTGTTCTTGTATATTTGAACTTAGTTTTTCTCATCCAGATATTTTGCTTTTTTAATGAAAGGAGTGTGCATTTTTGGTGGTCCATGTTGTGGTCACCATAAAAGCACTATGAAGGTTGGTGTTCCTCTTTATTAAAATCCTGATCAATGACCAGTTGTGAAATACTTTACTCAAATAATTTAAAGATATATGTGGATATATGTGCTGCTATTTTGGTTATATTTACCTTTAGCCCCAACCTGTGCTAAGCTAAGAAGAGCAAATAAGTTATAGTATACATTGTGTAATTCCTGTGCATATCTCCACTGTTCCTATAGCCTACAGCTGGTTTTACTCCTTGGCTAGAGACCCCAAATCACCACACAATAACAGACATAACTTTACATTATCTAAAAGTTTAGATGGTTAGAGTTTGAGCATATGGAGTTGAAATGAAAATTCAGAATGAAAGACTCACCTTCACCGCCTCCACCTTCCAATGACTCTTCTGTGCGTCTCCCGGCCTTCCAATCAGCATCCTGTCCGTCTGATTCTCCATCCAATCACCTTCCGATGCCTTGTTTTTAAAAGACCTTCAGCTGTGTTCCTCCTCGCTTGTCAGCTGAGCTCATCCCTCCTCCACCCCACCTCCACCATCTTCCTTCACATCTACTCCTGGCTTCCTCGCTCCCTGGCGCCAATCCACCACCAGTGTCGGATCAGGGGGAAGACATCTCTAAATCTAAGCCTTACAAATGTTCATCTTAGCTAATGTCATTCTCAGCATTCATGTCTTCCTCCCAGGTCCGAGCACCAAAGAAATAACCATGTCATTTCTCATCATTAAAACTTTTCTAATTGCCATCCCTTTCTTTGTGAGTCTTTTCAGATTGAATTAGTTTATGTCAAATTTAAAAGGGAGTAGAGAACTACTAGTAAGAGGTTTCTATAATCAATATGAACAGGTATAATTAAATTATTTTTTTTTAAAGTTAAAAGTTGGCACTCATGACTTGTTGTCTTTGAACATTGTCATGCACAACACTTCCCCTAATAAACAAAAACTAAAGGCTCATACCTTGATCATCAAAAAACTTGGAGGACTGGATTATGCTGACATGTTGTTTCATGCCCGATGACTAGATTAACAACGTTCAAGGTAACAAATCCACAGTTAATCCATTTTGAGTAATTGGACATGTGGTTTCCAAATGGGGGCAAGGTTCAGATCCCCCTGTTCTGTTCATTTGTATCACTCTCAGCAGGGGTTATTGTTTCAAAGACCATTAAATTGGAGCTGCCTTTCATGGCCAATGGCTGAGCTAGTAAAGGCACCTCACCTTAATTAAACATCAGAAGAGTCACATCTGTGCTGTTTTTTGTCAGCAATGGCAAACTAAAGCATGAGGTTATTCAAGTGCCTTTATACAGGCAAAGAAAAAATGAAACGGAATAAAAACTGAAAGAAAAACTGAAGACACAAACACATTGCAAAATGTTTCAAAAAGGCACTTTCATATGGTTCCTTCTGTTGATGCATATTCTGAAAGAAATCCAACAACTCCCAATTTCCATCTGAAACAAGGAACACACCTCATCTCAAAGAAATGAGGTAGCACAAGAAATGTGTCCTGTCCGTTTGTATAATGACTTTTACTGAAAGGGTGAACTCTTTTATTTCTATATTAAGATGATTGTCAAAAGAAGTTTGTCTTGTGATCCAACAGTTGCTTTCCTGCTCATGCAAGATTGGAAAATTTTGGCCTAAAGGAGGAAACAATGTCACAATAAGCAGATACAGTTGGATGTTTCACCGGCTGCAGTGAGTGATATCCTAACCCACAGTAACTGTTACATTTTACCAAATAGATGGCGACATGAATAAAGATCATTACACTGAAATATTAAAAAGCATGGGTGCCAATAGTTGTTCAAAATATACAGTGGCCATAAGCATGCCTCCAAATTAGTTACTAAGTGGCTTAAGGACAACAAAGTCAAAGATCTTTGGTTTTGTCAGGAGAAATGACCCAAAATTCAGTAAACGTTGTGGAAAGCTTTTGAAAGGATATCCAAAATGTTTGACCCAACTCATCCATTTTAAAAGGCAAAATACAAATGAAATTTATGTGCACTTATGAATTTAAAGAGAGTTTAAAAAATATCCCTTAAATGCTCTCGCTCATTATTCTTACATTTAGCAGATACAAATTACTTTGGTAATCCTAAGTGACATAAAGCAGTTAAGTTTATTCTGATTTAATGTCAGACAGTGGGGTAAAAGGTTATGTGCC
Organism: Girardinichthys multiradiatus; assembly: GCF_021462225.1. Classification (NCBI taxonomy): domain Eukaryota; kingdom Metazoa; phylum Chordata; class Actinopteri; order Cyprinodontiformes; family Goodeidae; genus Girardinichthys; species Girardinichthys multiradiatus. The sequence continues at coordinate 42,978,209 of NC_061815.1, read as the reverse complement.
TTTTTATACCGTGTATGTCAATATCTTGTGTCAACTGTAGTTGTAGGTCGAATAAATGAATAGATAAAATGTGTAAAATTATAGCCAGTAAACAAAAAAAGAGAAGCCAAGAAGCCTAATAAGTTAGGGAAAAACAAGCGAGTGAGCAAACCGAAGTGGAACGTAGAAATAACGGGAAGATGATACTTATAAGAAGAAAAAGACAAAACGAGCTTTGGGGAATAGAGGGAAAAAGATGAATGATGGTTGTTGGACAGGCGATAAAAAGGAACAAGAGATAAGAGAAGAGGAGGTATGGGAATATATATACAATGCAAAGAAGTGGAAGTAAATGTTCATGTGAAATGATTTTACTAGATTCAAAACATGAGCCAGAAGGCCAAAAGTGAATGATCTATTATGACACATGGGAGTTGAACACGGATTCCTAAAGTTACTGATATTTGTAAAGATCAACTTTTGATTGTTATTTAAACAGTTCTAAACTAATTTTAATGTTGGTGCATAGTGTGGTCTTCTGCTGCTGTGGTCCAGCTGCTTCACAGTTGGGCTTGTTGCGCATTCAGAGATGGTATTTTGCGTAACTTGGTTGTAACGAGTTGCTTTTTTTATTTTATTGAACCAATGTGTCCCTTCTCTTCAGACATCTGACATTAACAAGGCCTTTACAGCAAATCAGCTGCTGCTCACTGGAAATGTTCTCTTTCTTTGGGCCATTCTCTGTTAACCTGAGGGATGGATGTGGATGAAACATTCCAACAGATCAGCAGTTTTTGAAATACTCCAACCAGCCTATATGATTCCAACAACCATAACACTTCCAAAGTCGCTTAAATCCTCTTTCCTGCCCATTCTGGTACTCATTTTGAACTTCAAGTCGTCTTCACCAGGTCTAGATGCGTAAATACACTGAGTTGCTGCCATGTGATTGGCTGATGCACTTTGGTATTTGGGTGTATCTACTGAAGTGAGTGTACATTTCAGATAGAAATCTCTCACTGAAGCTAGTTCATACATTTCATAAATAGGCTGTTTCCAAAACTTGTAAAAAGGTATTTTCCAGTGTCAAAACTTTATCAAGGGCACACATGAAACTTTGTCAATAAGTCAGCCAATCAATTTGCAATGCTTTTAAACAAGACACCTACATTCAAGCCCTCATACCCTGAACAGATTAGTATGTAAAAGTACACCAACATCCAGTGTTTTTGTTCATTTGTGTAGATTAATCATTGGTTGAGAAGTCCTTCTAAACTTAGAAAATAATTTGACTAACAGAAAAAGACAAACGTTATGACACAAAAGAGTTTTGATTAAACCTTTCTTGACTTAAAAATGTCAAATCTGTATGTGAGTTTTATTGATTTTCTGCTTTTAAACACAGGCTAACTTTGTCCCTTCTCCCTGCTGATTAGTTAATCTTCCGTAAAACCCATTCTTTGCACTGAACCAACCAATATATAGATAATGATTCCTGGTTATTACTGTGATGTTCTGTATTAAGTTTGACTGAAATTGTATTTGATCAACATACATTTTATACACACGTTTAAAATGTAGCATGTAACACACAGGCTTCATATATGTCGCAGGATTTGATCTTTCACGGAATGTGTTTCATTTCATATTTAGAACAATATAAAAATGTTTCTTATCTTCCCAAATATGTTGGCTTATATATAAACAGTGCCACACCAGTCTAACCCCATAGATATAAGCTCATTCACCTTAATTGGAGGAGTTGTAGGAGATAACACTATCTAAGAAAAAGGTTGTTCGTACTAAAACTAAAGACATGCCAAGGCACAATGTCAGGGACAAATGAAATCAAAAATATAATCACTGTAAGGATATCAATAAAACGGACTACTTTACCACTAGGACAATGACCTTAGAATATGGCACACCACTCCCTTTACTCACTGAAGTGGCATGATACCATATTAAGTTCTTTGGCACAGATGCACATAGGCCACTTGTTCTCTGGTTATTAAAGGTGACCTATCAACATTGTGAAAATGTGCAATTTAAAGCTTTTCCAGAGCTGAAGGATATCCATACATGTAGCCATGTAAACACAGAGAGATACATATTTAGTATAAATGTATTCTATTGTTGTAGAATTGTGCAAAAAATATTTAACATGTGGTGAATTCATGTAAAAATATCTGCTTGAATTTAAAATGAGTCTTTACTGTGGATTAAAGGCCAAGCCCAAAAGCTAAACAAAAACTTTAAATGTCTTAATCTTACAAATTCACATTAGTTTGATTAAAACCCTTTCCTTACATTGTAGTACAACATAGAGCTCCATGTTGTGTTGTAAAACCCTTCATGTGATATGCTTCTTAAAGCTGTTTAAGCATTGTGTGCAAAACATTTACTTTGTCAAGTCAGCACATTTGCTATCCCATTCTAGGGCTTCCTCTGTGTGTCGGCGTATTTATGCTTCATTTCACTACAAAAGTTTTGAAATTATTCACGTGAGTTCCTTCTTGACCTGGCCTGTGTATTTTACTAACCAATCAGATGACAGAAAACATATTGAATCAGTATTCTTTATTTGGTTTTATAAAACAACAACTACAAGTTACACTGTTGCTTTACTGATGTAGCTGGGAAAATAGATTTTTTAAGGGAAACCGCGTGTGTGAATAGCTCAGGGCAGTCTGCAGCTGACGTGAATTATGTACAACTGGGAAATAAACAATGACAGAGGAGTGGCCAGAGAGAATGGGATTGAAGGTCAGACTATTGTTGTTTTTATACCACCCTCAGGTGCTATGAAGAAAACTCTTACTGGCTTCTGTTCTTTAAAATATTACTGGCAGTTTATTATGCAAGCGTTCTTAATAGCTGGTTTGGCAATATGTAATTTTAAAAAAAACTTGTTTTGCTCCCCCTGACTTTTTGTCATTTCATTGTTTTTCATGTAAACTACTATTAAATTATATAGGCTAGACAACACTAGACATCCGTTTGGACAGCTGGAATTGATTTATTCAATTTAAAAAAAGCAGGAATCAAAAGCAAGATTACTATTGAATGTCCATCCATTCATCCAGTCTATACCCCCTAATTCTTGGAGGGGGGCAGGAGACCTGGTGTATTTCTCCAGAAATCATTAAGCAAATAATGGGATACACTCTGGACATTTCGCTGGGCTACTATAGGATAATACAGAGACAAACAAAACAAACAATCATGCATGCCCACACATCCTTAGTGCACATGTGTATTAATGTCAATTGATTATTTGTTTGGAGTATTAACAGAGAGATTAGCAAACTTGTTGATAACATAAATGATGTATCTGCTGAGATAACCTTTTATTAATGGTAGAAAACCTTTACAAATTGTTATTTTACATCCACTAATTGCAAAATAATCACAACTCAGGCTGTGAAAATTATGCTGGACATTTATAGTAATAATAACCGAAAATATGTTGAAGCGCTATAGAGGAGTAACAAGAAGATTGAGCAGCAACAAGATCAGATAAAATATTATTTTAATAAAATAATGTTTTAAATAATGATCTGCTGAATAAAACCAACCTTCTGGATGACCATTTCTCAACGGTGTCTCATTAGCTGCCTTTATTAAAATAATATTTGAAGAAACATTAAGGGAATATTTTGGAATGAGCCAAATCTTTCTGGAGAAATGGGGCTTAAGGTAAGGTAAGTTTATTTATATAGCGCTTTTCAGCAATGAGACACTCAAAGCGCTGTACAAACTATTAAAATACAATCACAAAGAAAATAAACACAGATACAGACACAGAAAAACAAATCAAATGATAAAATCAAACAACAGAGGTAATTTAAAAAAGTAAAATAAAATAAGGAGAATAGAATGATGGACAAGAAAATGAAAGGAAAATTGGACTGAAAACGCAACTAATCATGCCTAGATGGCACAGTCAAAGGCCACTCTAAACAAATACGTTTTTAATCTTGATTTTAAAGCAACTTAGGGTTTCTACGCTTTTACAGTTTTCTGGCAGTTTATTCCAGATTAGTGGAGCATAAGAACTAAAAGCTGCTTCTCCATGTTTGGTTCTGGTTTTGGGTACGCAGAGTAGATTTGAGCGAGATGACCTGAGAGGTCTGGATGGTTGATACACTGACAACAAGTCTGTAATGTATTTTGGTGCTGAGCCATTCAGTGATTTATAGACTAACAGAAGTATTTTAAACTCTATTCTCTGAGCTACAGGGAGCCAGTGTAGGGACTTTAGAACTGGGGTGATGTGCTCCACTTTCTTAGTTCTAGTGAACTAAGGCTTAATGGTGTTTACTTAGTTATCAAATTTAGTAAAATGATGTTAGGGACATATTATGTACTGGATTGAAAACTAAACCTTTCTGGGTAAATATTATTTAGCAGCAAGCACGTGTCCTTAGCTGTTAGCAGTTAAGCTAACAAAGAAGCTGCTAGCTTAGCACCAGATTCAAACACACACCTTTAAAAATACCATTAATAAAAGGGTTAAAATGCATAAGCTCAGACGGCGCGTTATGATCAATCTTCTGTTTAATATCACCCTTTAATAAAGTTTGTCTTAACTTTAAAAATACACAAAGAACTCAACCTGAGCATGTGTGCTGCAGATAGTCTGCTACCACCAAGATAGCTGAGTTCAACACAAACAAAACTTCATAAAATGAAAAACATTTAGATCATTTCAATCTAAATCACTTCTATATTATTCTGCTCTGCCCAAACCTAACCTCTGACCATGCTGAGGAAAAGCTCTCCGGGCGACGATGATGTTTGAAGCTCTGTGAACAGAGGGTTAGCTTCCAGCTAACCTCCGTAGCTCTGGCTGGAAGACGGCTCATTCTGTCTGCTGACCACACTGCACATTGACTGCCGTAATGCGGCTACTTGTTTGTCCTCCTCTCAGGCAAGGAAAACCGCTTCACTCAGCTTGAAGAGACAGTGTCTCTGCAGGGACTTCTCTGGGGCACCGTTTACTTCTGCAGGCCTCAGAGAGAAAGTCAAGCCAGGCGTGTACCTTAATTCCCGTTTTTATGAATGAATACTGGGTACACAAACAGTTATTCACTCATACTTAACTTGTGTATATGATCAATGATCGTATGACATCCTTGGATCCAGTTGAAGAGTTTATGGCTGTTTGCCAGCAAAGAAACATCAGCACGCTTGTCTCCCCTATCCGGTCCCTTTCGAAGGCTGTGTGGAAGAGGGTGGATGTAGCAACAGCTGTGCTTTTATTTGGGCAGTGGCGTCACAGGAAGTTCGCAGTTATCCCGTTTCCTGGCTGTGCCAGAAGAAGGTTAATGCACTTTATTTTGAAAAGTTCCAGAAGAGTTCATACCGGAGTTTTAATGTTGAAATCCATGGCTGGGTCCCAACACCAACATTCATGATCACATCACAGGAAATGCCATGGACTGGCCTGATTTACCCATACAACACAAACATCCCACAATGCTGGGTCACCAGTAATGCACAGGTATTTTTTCTTATGCTGAACAGTTACTATGACCTTGATACATCTGTGGAATTTCCCCGTAAGTGAGAGGTGTCTGAATCTCCAACATAAGTTACAACCTGGCTGTTGATGAGGGGATATCAAGAGAGTTTCAAAGAGCTTGTCACCAACATGGGAGTTAAAGTGTTCATGTGCATGCTGCACCCAAGTTAATTGTTAAAACAATTTTAAACTGGGCACAGCACTCTGTACACATTCCTTGGTGGGTGCGGTCAGAAGGAATCATGCACATAGAATCTAAAATATTTCTGTTTGTGCACCAATCACTGTGATTCAACCATGAAGAGTCTTAGAAGATGAAAATGTTTTTTTTTTCTCGGTCATGCTTCAGCTTTTGTAAACTTGTGTGACAAACCCAGTTAGCTACTGCTGATGCTTTTTCCTCATTATTGTCATTGGTCAGTAAACCTTATGCTATGGCTTTTTGACAACTAGAAAGCTATGTACTGCATTCTAACTGCAGCCTGAAAAACTCACAACTTCGTTTGGTCTCCCAGCAACTAGCACCACCAAGTCTATAAACAGCTTGGAGGCGTGTGCTCCACTGTCCATTTGGGAGCCCTACAAAAGTAATCTAAAGTCGGTGCATACTGATTTTTATGTGAAGGAGGTCTAAGGATTCCATGGTGTCTATTAGTCTGGAGACTGGGGGTTGTTTATTGCAGCTGTTTGTTAAAATCCTTTTGGTTAAAACAAGAACATTGGTCGTTATCAACACAAATTGCAGTTGTGCCACCTACAACATTGCAACAACATAGAGTCCTACAAGATTCCAGAATGGTGTGGGTATGATGAGGCTGTTGCCAGCTTTAAATTCTCTATGACCAGGCCACTGTGGTGTTTGTGGGTCCCACATAATTGATACAATGCCACTACTGCTAACACACTCCCAAAGCTCTCTGGTGCTCTGTCCAGGACCCGATATGCTGCCAACACAAAACTCAATCAAAATAATATCACCATGGGTGTTCTGTGCATGCTCAACACAGTCAGGGGAAATGTAATATCTTTAATGTTCATTAGAGAGCTAACTTTGTATACCATTTGTCCAGATGAATAAAATTAAAAGTCATTCCAGTTAACCCACTCTTTTTCTCAGGGTCACATTTACTGTTATCTCAGTCACAACTTACTTGCCTGCTGCATTCTTTAACAAAACGACCCCAGTCAGGTTTGAACCCAGGACCTTTTTGGCACCCGGAAATACTGTAAATGAATAAAAAAAATACATCAATCCATGCTTAAGCAGGGTTATTCACAGTTCAGATCTCCAACAAAGATTTAAATGTTGTCACTGCTCGGGCAAATTTGATTTAGGGGTTAATCCAGTCCAAGGCGTAGGTGCAACAATTAAATTGTGTGATCCCTTGGATTTAAAATCAGTTCTAAAAGAAAGATGTATGCCCTAAAGAACAGGCTGTAACTAGAGAGATTATTTACTTGTACAGTTTACACTGGTCTCAAACACCAGTTCCCAGGTGTCATCCTTCCGAAATATGTTATTGAAATAAGAGATGTACCTTCTCAGCAGGTGTGCAGAAAGCAGGAAAACATCTAAAACTATTATAGCTTTAAGTTTAAGTTATAGCTTTTATATATTCCACTTTAACAGCAGCCTAACTGAGTAGCTGCTGGTCTAAAATAGTAAGCTGGAAAACAGAGAAGAAATAAATACTACAGAAATTGTCAAAGTTTTTCTTTTTTTTTTAAATAAAAAATGCTTTGGACGTCATGTAGGGAAAAAAGCTGTTACATGCTCAGGAATTTTAGCCAAGCCAAAGCAATTTGTTTGGGTGTGTTTTTGCAACACCTGGCTACAAGACACTCCTTAAGTAACCCACTTTGACATTAAATAGTGTCAACAAACACACACACACAGGGAGTAGGTTATGGGGTGTTGGGGTGCACACACAGTAATATAAGTGGCAAACATTGCATGAAGAGTCATTAATATAGCCACAGCCTGGTATAGGTCACCGTGAGGACAGTCGTAAAGGAAATCTATTTACAGCATGTCTACACATGAACGCAGGCTCTTGTGTAAAGGGTAATCATGGTGGTATAATAATTCCACCTCAGAAAAAGAACAATTCAAATGAATTATTAAAAATCCCCAAACAAGATACGATTCATAAATGTATTCAGTTGTAGAAGAAAATAGCTTCTAGTCATCAATGGGTTCGCGTCATTTCACTCCCTTCAAAATTTGTACCCTTGGAGATTTGGCAATTTTACTCTCCAGTTCTCACAAGTACGAAATGGACCATGTGCCATGGGATATTTCATATCAACCACTGTCATAGTAAAAGCCAAAGGAATGGTTCCAGAGTAGCCATCGATTGGCTCGTGTGGAGCGAATTTGGTGGTTTTCGCCACCTGCTTTTTTCCATGTATTTAACACCATGTTTTTTGCATTGCTCTTGAAAGGCAGGTTGTAAAATCTGAATGCTGTTCTCGCTGTTCTCCTGTCGAAATGGCCCTAACCAGGCATTTGACACCCAGTGAGATGTTGGTTTTATGTCATTTTTATATTAGTTGTTTTTAGTTGACCTTTAGGCTGTTTTTCTGTTGTTATGTGTTTTGTTTTTTGTTTTGTGTTTTAGATTATTTAATTGTACAGTACTTTGGCCCTGTGGTGGTTGTTAAAAGTGCTTTACATACAAAGTTGGACTGGATTGGATTGGAAATTGTGAACCTGCCACTGTGGTCAGTGGGTTGATCAAATATACCCACTACTTTACACATTTACCCAGATTTGGCCAGTGGCTGCTGCTAGTTTCCTACCTTGCAGAACTATATGTCGAAGGGATGTGATGGATGTGATGCAGAGAATATGTGACAATCAGAAATGGGGGCTAGGTGTGTGAGGAGAGCAGAAACCAAGACCAATAACAAGGAACCAAACAAAAAAAATAGAGGCACATATAGATAAAGAACGTAGCTACAACTAAACCAAAAGACAAGGTCCACCTCTGAACATAAAACCGACGGACTCTGGCAGACTATTGCAACTCAGTTGGTTGTTTACCTGTTTATTTGTAGGACTACCGCAAAAAACTAATTGGAGTAAAAAGAATGAGAAGTAAACAAAAGAAAATATTTCATTGTATTCCTTAATTTTGGGGATTTTTTCTTCACAGTTACAAAATGTAGTGGTGACAGTGGTCCTGGATGCATTGTTTCTATATTTCTGCTAATTAGTACCTTTTAAAAAGTAAGTTAAGCAGTAGTCACTTATGTTAAATAAAAAGTGTCTTATAATTCAAAAAAGGGCAGCTGCATTTTTATTTTTCTTGGAGATTAAAATATTACCATGACATTATACACGCTTTGATTTTTGGATTTATTTTTAGTAAATCTTTAAAGGTCAAAACACTACTAAGCATGCATTTAAAAAAAACCTGATAAGGGATTTTGTTGCAGTAATTGCAAAGTAAAAAATCATTAGTAAGAGCATCTAACTTTTTCAGTTTTAAACAGGAAAACCACATTCTTTGGCGATATTTAAAGCATACTGCATGTTGAGAGGGATGTAAGAAAAGCAAGGCTTTGCTGTGGTCAACAGCTGTAGTGTAACTATTTGGATGCAATGGCATTTAGCTGGACATACATATGATCTGTCAGCCGCGCTATGATAACTAGTGCAAAAGTCAAGGTCAGCCTGGTAGAGAAAGAGAGAGACTGATGAGGAGCATAAGAGGAGCATAAGTGAGTGAGTAAAAGTGTGGACAAGCATGTGCACTGAAGAATAACGCACAGCACAAGATAAATTAAAACCTATGTCACTCAGATTCATAACACACACCAATTTTCTAGCAGCTCTTCACCAGATTGGCCAAGCAAGTAATGAGATTCCCTGGTTAGATGTGAATGATGCAGGCTGCCTTAAATTACATACACCTATAAATCAGGATGCTCTTCATTCAGATATGTACTTTTAGGATGAAGAAAGGAAATGGATTTATGCTGAAAATACATCCAGTGATGTATAAGGGAATAGAACTGCAAAACAATCAGCGCTTAGGAAAAAAGCAGAGGCTGACCTGTTCCCGATGTTCATCTTCATCAAGCGGTTGTCATCCTGTAGTACTGATGTCCTAGAGAGCAGTGATGTTCTTGCTGTGCGGCTTACCCACCTGCAGGGTCTCACTACACTAAGCCACAGTGTAGAAGGACCAGTAGGATTCCCATCTAGGGTCAGATTGTCCATGTTGGATGTAGCACTCTAATCCTTCTTCTCAATGTGGTGAGATTGAAAATCTTACTTACTTCTTGTTTCCTTGAATCCTAGACTCACCCAACTGGACCTAACCTGGTGCCTCCTAGATAGCATCAACTTAATCCTCTGGTTACTTTCTGGTTGAATGTAGTACCCCCCTAAAATACTTGGTAACCTCCATGAGAACTGGCTACTGGTCCTACAATACAGATAAGACTCACATGCTTATTCTCCCTCTTCAACAACGCCAACTGGAGATCAGTCAGTATAGTTGGAGAAACAACTACCAGTCACCCTCTATCAGGTACCTGTCCTTCATCTAGTTCAGGCATCCATGGATCAATGGTACGTCCCCAATGTCACTAATCACTTGACAAGTTAAATGCTTTAATCAAATTTAGTCAGTCATTGTTTCTCCAGAGCTGCACTTAATCTTGCACTCCTCTTGTTCAGATCATTTGCCAGGCTGCTGGTTGAACGCTGTCATTCACCCACTTTTAAAGAAACCCAAGCTTGACCCTTCTATTTTCAACAGTTATAGACCAATTTCAAAATTACCCTTTTTATCTAAGATTCTGGAAAAGATTGTATCTATGCAGCTGATAGCCTTCATGGACAAACACAATATCCTTGACAAATATCAGTCTGGTTTTTGTAAGTTTCATTCCACAGAAACAGCTCTTGTTAGAGTTTCTAGCAATATCTTGTTGCGTAGTGATGCAGGAGAGTGTTCTGCTGTGCTGATGTTGGACCTTACTTCTGCCTTCGATACTGTTGACCATCATATCTTGCTCGATAGGCTGAGACATTGGGTGGGTGTATCTGGTTCTGCTTTAGAGTGGTTCACTTCATATCTATCTGAACGATGCTTCTGTGTGGCTGCCTCTAGGTACAGGTCCTCTCCGGCCTCCCTTTCTTGTGGTGTCCCCCAAGGTTCTGTCCTAGGGCCCTTGTTATTTTTATTGTATTTGCTTCCTTTACAGCATATCCTGAGCACTTTTGAGGGCATTTCTTATCACTGTTATGCTGACAATATTCAGTTGTATATTTCCTTTAAGCCTGAACATGTTTTTAAGTTACAGTTGCTGATTGTATGTTTTGAATCTATCAAAAGTTGGATGGCTGATAACTTTCTCCAACTTAATGATGAAAAAACTGAAGTCCTTGTTTGTGCCCCTGATAGATTTATACCCAGGATAATGGAAGCTCTTGGTCCTCTTGGCAAATTTGCTAAATCTTCCATCAGGAACCTTGGTGTAACCTTTGACTCTGCTTTCTCCTTAGATACCCACATCAAATCTCTGGTTCACTCTTGTTTTTATCATTTACGTAACCTTGCTAAGTTAAGTCCCATTGTGTCATGTTCTGAACTTGAGATTACTATCCATGCATTCATTTCCTCACGTTTGGATTACTGTAATGCTTTATTTACCTGTCTTAGCAAAAACTCCCTGGAACGTCTTCAGGTTGTTCAGAATGCTGCTGCTAGACTTCTGACAAAATCTTCTAAGTATTCCCACTCCACACCGTTACTCATCCAGCTGCACTGGCTCCCCATTAAATTCAGAGCTCAGTTTAAGATTCTGGTCCTGACTTATAGAGGTCTTCATGGTCAAGCCCCAACTTATATCAGTGAACTCTTATATCCGTACAATCCCCCCAGGTCTCTGAGGTCATGCGATAAAGTCCTACTGGCTGTACATCACACAAGGCTGAAAACTAAGGGTGATAGAGCTTTTGCAACAGTAGCTCCCCGACTCTGGAACTCTATCCCCTTGTGTATAAGGACTGCGGATTCGGTGGTGTCTTTTAAAAAACAGCTAAAAACTCATTTTTTTAGGCTTGCGTTTGGTTAGTTTATTTTTGATTTTATCTTATCTTCTATTTTACATTTATAAATATATTATTCCAATTGTACTTTGTATTAGTGTTGTGAAGCACTTTGTGATCTGTGTCTTGAGAGGTGCTATATAAATAAAATTTTACTTACTTACTTACTTACTTGAGACCACAGGTGTCTTTGGAGAAACATGTGTAGCTCTTACTTTATGTACAGTCAAAAACTGTACAGTATGTCCTTTAAGCATGGCTGGCCCAAGGTTGTATGCAACCCTACACAGAATTTTAGCTGAGGCCCCTCTACTGGGGAGTGGTAGTTAGAGCAGCACATTCTGCTCTAAGGAGGCTGCAAGTATCTGGTTTGAATCCCAGTTTGAACCGGGTACTTGCAACTCTTGATCTATGGGTGCTATGGGATTGGTTAAATGCAGAGGACACATTTCATTGGAGTGTACAATTGCAATAACAAATAAAAATAAAGGTTATTCCAGCTCAGGTCTGATTCAAACTCTGCAACCTGAGAAAGACATCTGTCATAAGGTTATTCACCGTATGTACAGCGAAGCTCTGACTGATCAGTAATGACCCCAAAAATGGTTTAAGTAATTTATAGCTATTATTCACATTGTTATAGCCCATTCTGTAGATGTCTGCAGTCAATGTTTCTGTGACCTACAACTAGCTCAGTGGATGCAAACCTAAAGGTTGATCTGGACGGCTGCTTTTTGATGTGAAGTGTACTAGAGCTTGAATTCTTTATTTGCTGCAAGCTGCAATTACAGGGCAGCAATGGAACAAGGCAACACACTGTGCCTGTTTTAGATTTGTCTGATGTCAGATTGAGGGGTTTAAAGAATTCAGCTTTGTGAGTTTGGATGTTCACTCTAACCTTTACAATCCACATAATCGTGATAATGGAATAAGATTATCAGCATCCTTGGTTCTTAATTTTGTGAACAGTGTTTCACCTCATTCCTGCGGAAACTAAATCTGTGTTGCCGAGGTGGGAATGCAGTGTAAGAGAGTGTGACATTCTGGCTATTGGCTGCCTCATGGACTGCAGGCAGTCTGTTTAGAATGAGCCAATTAATTCATATATCTTGGATGGTTATATTTGGAACATCCTTCTTACATGACGGGATTCTTTACAGCTCCTCACTGACTGTATTTGATCTCAAAGTCATAAAACAGTCAACGCAAACAGTTGGGCTTCTTTTTTCTGTTGTGGGTGTTTTTTTGGTTGTGGGCTCTTGTACTTCCCGAAAAGACCATAATGACTTGTTTTCTGCATGTGCAACAGATTTGAGGGCTGGCAGAACCATTGTTATTGTAAAACGGAATCACGGCTCATACTGACAAGGGATACTGCGCATGTAGAGTTATGTAGGGTTCCAATGCAGTACTCTACTCTTTGGACTGCTTTGAATCATTCACTTTAAAAAAGACTTGCAGTCATTGGCCACTTCTGCTTTAACCTCCACTTGTTACTGCAGATACCTACATGTGGATAAAAAAGAGAAAATCTTAGAATGACCTTTTTGATTCTGTCAAGATGTAATTTACATTTCCCCGTTCTACCTAACTAAATAAATCTCTACAAATTATCCATTATGTCATTTTGCTCACACAATATTCTATTTTTGAACCTTTAATAAAGCTCAGATGACACAGCTGTAGATTTGTCTGTAAAGAAATCCAAACATATCAGAATTATTTGGGTGATTTAGGTTGACAGTTCCTCATTTACTTTTATCCATCAAGTCAGGGGTGCATGCTGAAATTACATGTCCCCAGGACACAATGTGACTATTGATCATTGTGCCATGAAATTTAGACATAACACTAATGCTTGTCAGAACTCTTTGTAGACTCATCGAGTTTTATTCAAAATATATAATTTTAAAATCTGTAATACAATATTAATAGACTAAAATCTCATGCTTGCATTCCCACCTTTTCCATCCTTAGCTCTTTTCCAGTAATGATCAGAAGAGCTATTTCTAATAATAAATTAACATCACCAATGGGAAGTTTAATAGATAATTTTCCATTTTTCATACATTTTCTAATAATTCCAATAGTTCCAAAAATCCTGGGTTCTCAAGCAGTTTTTGATTTAATTTTAGTGCATTTTGGGCTCACACATGCGAAAAGCTGTAAGTTATTTCTGTGTTAAATTGAAAATAATTGATGAATGAGATCATAAGAAAGTTTTACAAAGTTGCATTTTTGACATGACAACCTTTTTTTTTTACTGCAACAATGTTTTCTTATTCCTCAGTTTTATCAAATTGTCTATATTATAAGTAGCTTTAATGTAATGTAAATGTTCAATTACACCATAAAATACTTTCAGAGTAAGAATAACTCAAACAACTTGCTTTTCTTTTTCTTTAAAAGCTCTTGGGTTCAAGCACATGAAATACCCTGAATGTCATGACATGGTGATGGAGGAACCTAATGCAAGCAGGAAGTAGGCAGAATCAGAATCAATGGATGGATGGATGGATGGACGGACGGACAAATGAAAAGAGTGTACAGGCATACACAATTTCGTGAGTTCAAAAATGGGGAAACACATCAAATTGTGTTTGCATGCATTATTTAATAGAAATAAAAAAATCATTATAATAAGATCCCTTTTGAGCTTTTGTTCCTTCTTAGTAGGAAAGTGTAGCTCCTGGAATGTCCTTTTAAACCTGAAGCTATCTGAGGTCAGCCTGAACCATTGCAGTAACATTAGAGAGTTCAGGAGTTTACATTTTTTTTCTAATTTGCACATTAAGGTACAGAAGCAGCTAACAACATTAGCTTGAGTGCAGCTAAAAAGTCTACTTAAAGGAAATACAGCAGTTATGTTGAGGACCACGTCACACAAACCAGTCTGGCTCAATGATAGCCTGACCTGAGATCATGAGCTTAGACTGGGAATGCATGACCTGAGGATAAAAATCTGTGAAATGTCTATTTAAATAGTCTGGATATGAGTGAGACACACACAGCGTTTATATTTCAGTGGTATTGATTGTTTTTGGTGTTTGCTGTGCTGGGTCACAGCTTAGTGTAAAATAGGAAGGCAATAATGTTGTCCTGGTTACTGTAGCTTATTGCCTGTTTGTCATCGTGAGCAGAGATTTTTTTTGGCTACAAGATACTTTTGTAAAGATCCTCTAGGTTTCATGTTCTCACAACATATTTTATTTCCCTTCTTTGCTGTTTAGCTCATATGTTTTGTACACAGAAAACTTTTAAAAACAAAGAAATAGTCCACAGTTATTTTTGGAACATTTTATGAAAGTAAGTACAAGAGATCTTTCTGCGCTGTTTAGTTCCTCTGTCTTCTTCTCCATCTTTATAGATTCCCCAATTAAATTGTGCTGCTGTAATTCCTTCTTGTGTTATAGATGTTTTGAAGTTGAAGGTTATGAGGTCTGTGGTTGACCTCACTGACTGTGTTTTAGGTTCAGGGAGTTAACAGGGGGCCTGCTCTTTAAAGACACTTAAATGCAGTATTATTAGATCAGGACATCACCAGAAAGTGACTGGGAGGACTTTGATGGCATTTCAGCTATGCTGGCTTCTTCTTCTAAACACTACTGACAAAACACCGTGAAGAAGAAATTCTTCAGTTGTTTTTCACTTGTTCTGACTTATATCATTAGTTTAGTGCTCCTGAAGCATACCTAAAACATTAGGTCCAACATGACCTCATCACAGTTTGTATTTTCATATTTACATTGTTGTTGTTGTCATTACCATCATTATTTCCTAAAGCCTTTTCATGCCCACAAGAAACGTAATAATATGTTGTGTAATGTGTCAGCCAGTGGGTGGTGAAATCCGCATGAGGAATGAATAATGTTGTACATCAAGATAAAATTGCCATTGAGTCTTTTAGTTATACAACAACATAAAGATTAGAATATGTAACTCACAAAATGTCCCCCTGCTCTCACAGTCGATCTGTCATACCTTCACTTTGTTACACCTCCAGGTGTTAAGACTGCCCAAGACCTAACGGGATAACAGTGGCACATTTAGACCCATGTTTCTTTAAAGGCATATATATCATCACCTTTAGTAATAGTACATACATGAACCACGCAATCCCCTCCGACCCAAAAACCCCATGGGACTCACATGTTGACAAAGCTTAACAGACCAGTACTGTGAAAAGAATTCTCTATCTTAAGTTTCTATTTCCATATGGATCAAAGATTAATGCAGTGAAATTTATTTTTGTTTATGGAGCCCAAATTCACAACAAACACATTTTTGAGACATTTTAAGGAAAAAATAGGTCCAGCCTATTTCCAAATACAGTAAAGCATTTGCCCCTTACAGATTTTTTATGTTATACCTTTCTTGTCACACTTAAATGTTTTGGATTATCAAATGAGTTAAACATAGAAGACAAATACAAAGTAAATTAAAGTAATAATTCATAATATATATATTTTTATTTACTATATCACTGTGTAAAACTATATTATATTTTTAACTACTAAAATAAATAAATGTGCATGAGTTTCTCATTCATGATGAGGACATTAATGAGGCAGCAGTTTCTTTCAGCAACACAGCTAAGACCCTTGCTTGTATATCAGATACACTGTGCGGGGAAAAAATGGCAATTGTGATTCCCTGTGCACGAGGAGAAGGTACTATTTCCTGCTCCCATGGTTGTAAAACATGATCCCAGTGCCCGCTCTCATGGTGGTTGATAAGTCCTTAGTCATTCACTGTCTTCACCAAGTGATTTAATGACCTAAAAACATGCAAAACTGAACTAGCTATTAAAAAATTTCATTTGGTTCCACATTTCTGCTCAGGATAAAACTAAAATAGCTAAGCATCAAAGTAAAAGACAAAGAATGTTATTTTTACAACTGTGTTGATGTAACAGGAAGTTAAGAGGTTTTGCTGTGTGCCACTTGACTCAACTTGTAAAGTCTTGGCCAGTTATTTAACTGATGTTGTAATACAGTTAAATAATGTGGCAAGTGGAGACAAATCCTATTTGTTTAAGTCTGTTTCCTTTGTTTTTATAAGCTGCGTTTTAAAAACTACCACCATTAGTAGATATGTTGTTTCTGCAATAAGTTGAGAGGAGTTGTTCTAATATATACTGTGTGTATGAAACCCATCAGCCTCTTGTTAATGGCATTTTCTTGAAACAAAATGCACACAGGTTGAAACTGTTTATTTGGTTAATTAACAATTCAACCTGTGAAGACTCACAATAAGACATAAGATGGCGATTAGAGAAGTTTATTGTTAAAAGTTAATATCTTTGGCGCTCTGACCCCGGAGGAAGACATGCATGCTGAGAATGACATGAGCTTGAATTAACATCTTAGGCTTAGAATTAGATGAGTCTTCCCCACTTGGGATCCAAGACTGGAGGCCTAAGAAGGTAAGGGAGCCGGGAGGAGTATGGAAGGGAGATGGTGGAGGTGGGGCGGAGGAGGGTCGAAGCTCAGCTGAAGAGCGGGGAATCCATGACTGGAGATCCTTAAAAGCGAAGCCTCGGAGGATGATTGATTGAAGACACATGTGGATCTGACGCTTATTGGATGGAGGAGAGACGCACGGTGGAGTCATAGAACGGCCGGGGGGTGGACGTGAGCCTTTCTATGTAATCTGTGCTGATCATCAATTCACAAAATAATAGACTGCATAGGATGGAAACAGTAGACAGAGTATTTATTAAGATACTATCCAGTTGTGTATTTGTTTGTTTCACTAACAAATGTGCAGACAAAAAAAGCAGAGCTGGATAATGAAATGTGTTTATCCACAGCAGGATTTCACTAGAAAACAAAAGTGCTCATTTTGCTTTGTGTATGTTTGGGCCAATGACATCACAGGAGGCACAAAAACACCTGATCAGCTTGCATTAATAAACACTATGGCAAATGAGATATATGGGAGATTTCAATGCAGAGTCTGAGGTATTTAAGATGTATTTGAGTTGTTTAAAACTTACTTGTCTGAACCAGAGTCAGTGTGACTGCTCTATGTGTATACTTGTAAAATAAGTACTTGTTGTATTGTGCTTCTATTTCCTTAAATAGTCATGTGATCTACCAGTGACTGTGGTTTTAACTGAACTGAAAGTGATGGTACAGGTTTTACTGCAAATACATGGTGGGGTTACGTGATGGGACTCATAAGGACTCATAGGTCTGTCTGCCAGGTGATCGTTTCGTCAGACGTAGTGGTTGATTCAATTCAATTCAATTCAGTTTTATTTATATAGCGCCAATTCACAACACATGTTGTCTCAAGGCACTTCACAACAGTCAGGTACATACATTCCAATTAATCCTAACCATTGAACAGTGCAGTCAAAGTTAGTTATTTATTCAAAGATGCAGCAGCTACTTTTAACTGAGCTGCTCCCCATTATTCTTCAGGGTCAAATTTGTTGACAACCTTTTTCTTTATAAAAATTGGATTCTGCAAAACACCTTTTTTATAAAGGAATTACTGTCCAATGTGACTATTTTACCTGGAACATTTTAAGGAAAACTACTTTGTGTTGTTAGTTTTTTTCCCTGACTAATAACAAAACACAAACTTGCCTTTAAAGAAAACTACTTACTGCTGCACAGCAATAACATACGGTTAGTGGTGCCAGCAAGCGAATGCTGAGGTATATTTTCCACTCTGCTCTGCATCTGGATCTGACACAATTCCAGAAACTCATAGTAAAAATATCCCACTAAAGAGCGTGTAGTGGGAGTGTACAATTGTGGATTGTTGACTGTATCGAAGGAGCTGGCCTAGTTTAGGTAATTGCTTTTACTGGTTCTAATAAGGCAACACGTGTTTTTTTTCTAGTTTCTTCATCTTAATGCAGATAACTTTGTGTTTTTTGTGGTATAATCAACATATTTGCGTCAGCTCTGGTAATAAATTGCCATTACAGATACTGATGTAAAATACAAGGCTGTTATGTGTTCAGGGACATCGGAAAAACAACAAGCAGAGCATAACCTGGATGTTACCATTATTAAGTAAAGAGAAACAGCTCTGGATCAATTTAAGGCATGTGCTGCAATGAACTCATCCACTGATTATATAACTATAAAGGATTAAGATGTAGGCTTGCCTCTGATCACAAAGGATAGAATCTGTTTTCAACCCATATTTCTTTGTGTGTGCAGACGCTTGTCAACAAACTGCCAGATGAAACTGCAAAGAATTAAGTCATCAATTTCAACCAACTGTTTGTATTCAAGGTGCGATTTACTCGAACATGCTGTTTTGCTTCAGGCTAGGTGTCAGGTTGAAAGCTAAGTTGGTTAATTCAGGCCAAAAACATTGCTTTCATTATCAAATCATAAACAATTACATGAAAACAAAAGGCAATGACAAAACTAAAATTACTGTGACATTGCATTTAAAAAATTGTATTTTAGTTTCTTGCTAACTTTCTCACCTTTAATTACGTTACAACCCCATCTACAATGTACAATGTATTTCATCTGGATTTTAAATGATAGAGCGACACAAATCAGCACATAATTGTGAAGTAGAAAGATAGTTAAATGGTTTTCCAAATCTTTTTACAAATATAAATTGGAAATGTGTGACATGAATTTATATTCAGCTGCTATTGCTTTTACTTTGATAGCCCTGAATAAAATCCAGTGCAACCAACTGCTTTCAGAGATCATCTAATTATTGAATAGAGTCCACCTGAGTGTAATTTAATCTTAGCATAAATACAGGTGTTCTGTGAAGGCCATAAAGGTTTGTTAGAAGAGTGATGAGAAGAAAGCTATTGTTAAAAGTAAATTATGAAACAATGTAGCCATATGGGGCACAACAAACTCTCCTCTCCTCAGATAAAGACAAAATGACATATTTTGGCTTACATACGAAATGGAAGAAAACGAACACTACATGCTTAGAACAGTTTCACAGAACGTCAGCTGTGCTGGAATAAATGACTGACAGGCGTCGATGTTGCTGTTTCCCAGCAACAGAAAGAGGATTTTGTCACTTAAAGCTGTGGATCGGAGACAAAAGCAGACTGTTTGAAGAGTTTTCAACTGTACAATCCATGTCTTTACTGATCAGCTCCTCGTTTTTCTGTGTGAGAACAAGACAATGCCCTTAATAAAAGCACCTTATTGCTTCGGTTGCACATTATAGTTTGGTGTTAATTTGCTGTTTTTTTAGTTTCAATGGTAAGACTACAAATCAAATTCATGTTTCAAGTAATTTATTAACTAATTAGGCATAGAATTCTGAATACTGACAGTTAAAGTAAGCTGATTATCTTTTCATTATGGTACTGGTTAGTGGGTATAGTATTTTGGAAGCAAGGGGAGGTTACGTCCTATAAGTTAATGTTTTACTTGCAGTAAAAATTGGAGAGCCTAAGGATTTGAATGATTTTGACAAGGAAACACATCACTCCTGTTTTAGCATCACTACAATGGCTTCCATTGTGTTTCTGGATTGATTTTAAAGTTCATTTATTTGTTTTGAAATGTTTACATGGTCTGTCTGACCAGATCCAGCTCTATGCTCCCTCACGCTCACTGAGCTCGCCAGATCGGTCACTGTTGGTCATCCAACAGTGTCAAAAGTCAAAGTCAAAGAGGAGATGCAGAGGTGACCGCGTATACGTAGCTGTCCCCAAACTGTGGAAGGAGCTGCTGTTGCATGTCAGACAGGCCAACTCACTTCCTGTTTTTAAATCTAACACATTTTTTCTCTTTTGCTTTTAACTCAGTTTGAGATGTTGGCTGTTATTGTTTTATTAACTGTTATTGTTTTTTTAACTGGTCAATATTGTTACTGTTTTAATGATTTTAATATTTTTATGCTTGTTAGAACATTTAAGTCTTTGTATTTTTGTGCTTTATTTTATGCTTTTACAAGAATTGGTACAGGAAATTGGTCATCAATGTTATTTTTAAAGTCCTTTATAAATTAAGTTGTATTTTAGTGTTTGTATTGCATTGTATTGTATTGTATAAGTGTGAGGGGTCAAAGTTACAACAAAAAATAACTCGAAATGAGCTGATAATGTGAAATACTGAACATGGTAAAACTGAGTGCTGTAAAAAACAAACGTGATTATTTTCCGCCTCTGTGAAAAGTAGAATCCGTGAATTTGGAGGTCATTAAAATGATAACATGGTAAATATAAATGTTATAAATATTAAGGTTATCAAATTTAACATTGCCTGTTTTCATTCACTGCCTTGATTTTAGCGCCTCCATTTTTACCACTTCAGTTTTATCATTCATCGCGTTCAGAGTGTAATTTCTGTTACTTCCGGTAGATCATAATATGCCAGCTGTTAAAGAGAGACTGAGGTGGAGTGTCTGGAGACTCAACCTGGCGCTCTTCGCTTGTGAGTCCCCCCTGTGACCAATGATATCGCTGCCGTACTATTGAAAATGCTTGAGAATGGCTATGGACTACAAGTACTGCGCTGCCGTGTCATACTTGTATATCAGATACACTGTGTGGGGAAAAAAATTGTGATGGCTAAATTATCAGAGTATCTCCACAACTACAGCCCTTGTAGGGTGTTCCTGGACTGCAGTGAACAAGATCTATCATATGTGGTCCAAGGAAGGAATCGTGGCGGATAGGTGACAGTCATAATGCATGTGGGGAGCAAAGGCTGGCTTGTGTGGTGCAGTCCAACAGACTTGCTAAAGAAGGTAATGCTGGTTCTGATAGGAAGTGGTCAGAATACACAGTTGCTTAAACGTTTGTTGCATATGGGGTAGCACAGTTGCGGACCAGTTAAGGTGCCTATTCAGAGCTGTGTCCATTGCCGAAAATACCCACAATGGTCATGTTGGCATCAGAACTAGACCATGAAGCAAAGGAAAAAAGTGACCAGCTTTAATGAATCATGCCTGATGTGTGTGTGTGTGTGTGTTGCTTACCACAATGCAAAATGAGATGGAGACAAGCCAGTGGAGGTGGTCTGAGCCTTTGGGGAATGCACTGCTGCAATACCTTCTGTCCTGCAATCAGTGTAGAGGTTACTTTGACACGGTGCCACCTAACTAAGCATTGTTGCAGACTATCCTGGAAACAGTATTCCCCAACGGCCTTGCAGCAGGATAAGACTCAGTGCCACAAAGAAAGAAAATGGTTCAGGAATGGTTTGATGAGCACTAGAATGATTTGAGGTGTTGGGCATCTCTCAGATGTACTGACCAACAGACTTGATCCTTTCAGGCCCCACATCAGAACCTACACAATTTAAAGGGTCTGCCGCAGGGTAGCGCAGGGTTGCTCAACTCCAGTCCTCGAGAACTACTATCCGGCAACTTTTAGATGCAACCATGCTCCAACACACCTGCATTAAATTGTTGAATTGTGTAATCAGCATGTCCTTCAGCTCTGCAGAGGCCTGGTTATGAGCCATTTGTTTGATTCAGGTATGTGGAGAAAGGATGCATCACAAATTTGCAGGACAGTAGCTCTCTGAATCTGGAATTGGGCACCCCTGGTCAAGCGGATTCCGTGCCTGGGCTGTTTTTGCAGCAAAAGATGGACACACCCACTATTAGGCAGGGCTGTCATAATGTTAGGCCTGATTGGTGTGTAGCTGTTTTATCTAATTCAACTACATCAGTTTTATATTAGTACATTTAACTGCTGTAAACTGTTGGATATGTTGCAGAAAGCATTTTCTTCATATTGACCAGGTTTAATACCATAAATAAGGTTCAGAAAATGTGTACCTATACAAAAAAAAAACAACAATAAATTTTAAACAGTTTCCGTTTTGAGGACTTTGTGTTTAAAATTTATTATGATTATAGCAGAATCACCTATTAATATTATATTGTTTTTCTTGTATATTGATAGAGTTTCAACAACACCCAGCATTGCATTTGTATAAACACATCTTTATTATACTTGGGACAGTGACATCGCAGTGAAGCACTCCTCATTTAACTGCGGGAATCCATACATTGACCCCTGGCCCTTCGCGGAGACCGCTTTTGAAGAGCCGCATGTCTTTTAATGTGTGTTTGTCTTGATGTGTAAATAGATGCGCCCTCTACAGTCGGCCCTCTCTCACTCCTCCTCCTCCTATACTCCGCTCTCTGACTCCGTAGCTCCTCATTCACTAGAAGATGGCGGACTGCGCTCCACTATTAGATGAGGAACTCTCGTCCTTTGTCTTCAGTTACCTGACAGAAAACTCCGGCAGCCAGGTAAGATCCCGGCCTTGCAGGTTACACGGGACGTCAAGCTTTGCAGAGCGGGGCGCGTCAGTGCACCTCGCCGGCCATAGTGCACGCTGTGCCCGGCTGATGGGAGCCGCTCTCTGGGCTGCTCAGCAGCATCTCCCCGGCACAGTGCAAGCCGGCTTCTCACTCTACATGCGTGTGTGACCGCGTGTGTGTGTCTGTGTGGATATCTACAGTGACTTAACGTCTGGCTTTCACGTGTCTTGGAGAAAATGTCATCATCCATCGACAATAAGGGAATTTTATGGATGAAAACGGATAAGTGTTTTGGTGTTAGTGCTGAAAGTGGAAAGCAGCCGGTGTGCTGCTGCTCGGATTATTTGGTATGCAGAGGGGCGCTTTGGAAACTTTAGACGTATTCTTGAGGGAAGTTTTAATTTCAGTGCTGGTGACGAACACGTGGTGCGCTTCTTCACGCGTGGACAAAGCCGGAAGATTATTATGATATGTAGACGTAATAATTGGCTTCTCGAGTGTTGTTTTTTTAAATGTGTGAAATTTTTTTAATTCATGTGTTGCAACCCTTGTTTCCCTTTTAATACTAATCAAATTTATTTAGAGGTCGCCTGCGGCACTGCAACACATTAGTTCTGTGTAATGTTATTCATCCACTTTATTATTAAGCTGATTGCCACGGCATGATGGGTTTAGAGCGCTGGGAGATCTTTGCATCTCCAGCTTCGGATCTCTGCTGGCTGATCGGGGCGCTCCAAAGTTGAGCTACACCGTTCCCACGATGCCTGTACGGCCAGCTCATTATTATTAGACTTTGTACCCCAAACCCTGCAGGGAGAAAAGCAGCCAGGGTTCTGGGTCAGATGAGAAAGTTTTTTTTTTTTTTTTTTTTTTTTCATTTTGTAATGGTTTGCGTAATCGCTTGGGAACGGTTACAAAACGCGTCTGGGTGAAACCCTGACTGAGATCTACTCGATTCTTGGATTGTTTGTCTGAAAGGGTGATGATTATGACAGCCTGTTAACTGATTGTGTTTCTGGTTAAGGGGGGTCCGTAAGGGGGTGGAGGGTGGATGGTCTGCGCTTTAAAGGGGGCTCCAATTGTCAAGTTATCTGAGAAAATTTGCAGATTCGACTCTAATTTAAAGATGCAACACCCGAAGATTGATCACCCCTCCAGGTTGTCTGCAAGAAAAGCCCCCCTCATGTGTCTGACACCGTCAATCCAGGATCCGCATCAGCGTGACATAATTGCATTGCGGCGATTGTTTTTGCTCTGGATGATGCATCGCGGGATATGATGCTCCGTGCGTGTGGGTGGGAGATGTCGGTGTTGCTCTTGGTGGTGGTGGTGGTCGGGGGCTTGTCACAGCTGATTGGCAGCCCGAGCAGGTTGAAAACAGTGCGTGGAGGGATGTAAGGAGACTGTGGGCTATTTATAAGTTGCAGCAGTGACATTTGCCTCCACATAATATATACGGTAGCTGTGAGCCTTCTTAATGTGGTGCATATTAAGGGGAAATAAGAGAATGCAAAAAAAATGCCTCTGTTATATTGCGGAATATAATGTTACACATAACCCAGCTACAAAATCCATGTATTCTCACAGGAATTGATCACCTATTTAGCTTTTAAAATGGGTCTGCAGCACAGCTGCACAATATATTGAATCACTTTCATCATGCAGTGTCAATGTATGCAATATCTCAATTTCCAAGCACTGTAATATTTGGTAGGTATCATATTTCATGTGCCACACATTCAAACTGCCTGCCAATAATCCTTATATGAGGTAGAACACCGACTGGCGTTGTGAATTACTATGATTATCTTTTCATCATGATGCCCATAAGTGGGTGGGATATATTAGGAGACATTTCTCCTCAAAGTTGGAAAAATGGATGTAAGGATTTGAGTAATTTTCACAAGGTTGAGATTGTGACAGCTGGATGGCTGTCAAATCCAAAACTGCAGCTCCTTTTGGGATGTTCCTGGTCTGCACAGATTAGTATCTATAAGACGTGGTCCAAGGACTGACTAGTACTGAACTTTGAAACACGGTGGAGTCAGCATGATGCTTTTGCATTTTGCATAGTAGGGACAGAAAAGCTTTACAGAGTTGGTGGGAGGATGGAAGTAGTTGAATACAGTGCTAGATACAGCGGTAAGGTTCACCTTCCAGTTGAGCAACAACCCCAGACATATAAACAGAGGTACAATATTCATGTACTAGAATGGCCCAGATAGAAACGAGACCTAAATCCAAATGAAAAAAAGTCTGCAAAGACTTGAAAACTGATGTTCACAGATGCTCTTTATCAAATCTGACTGAATTTGAGATATTTTACAAAGAAAAGCCAGAAACAGTCTCTAGATGTGCAAATTTGGTAGAGATTTTAATAAGAGGGGCACTGTCTGATTATAATGATATAGACTGATTTGACTTTACTGTCCTTTATACCTGATCTAGATCTGAGTGACTGAAATGCTAAAGCTCAGGAAGCATGGTGGGAAATATCATGGTCATGAAAAAGGCAGACAGTAGGGAAATACATCTGTAATATGCAACCAGTATTATTAACACTGTATTAAACAATAATATTGTAATATAATGCTTCATAGCATCAGATGTCAAAAGAGCTGATCACAAAAAAAAAAAAACTTCCCATTTTAAAATAATCCAGTTAAGATTTACCTCAAACAAGTAAAAACAGATGATTCCTTTTTTAGTTCCAAATCAGAAACCTTTAATTAGATAATACGTTCTGTGTAATTACCCATCAGCAATGTACAGCCATGCTATCCTACACTACTTACAATATACACAATACAGGGGGCACCCCTCCTCACTGACCAGTTATGTAAAATTGGGATAGAAGACCTATTCAGGTTGTAAATGATGGAGTTTTGTTTTAATTTTCCTTGTGCCTCCCCAAATGAAGTGGTGCTGTGGGTGGTGAGCCTTATCAATCAAATTGAACAACGCCATTGTGTATCAGGTTACTGCTGCTTTGAATAAGACTCGGTGTACTCCCTAAAAAAGTCCAAATTGGTGGACTGAATCATTTCTGTGTAAAAACATCACCTCTCCTTGGCAAACTAACACAACCAAACATTAGTCAACCAGCAGAAGGGATTTGAGAATGCATACCTTACTGAGTGAAAGGGGGCTAAATAATGACAAAGACACCTAATACACACTTCGATTCAGAAAGATGTGACTATAAAACAACAGCATAATCATGCTGTGCAGATCCAATAAAGAGGTGGATGTGGAATGTAAATGGGACAACTGCGAGGGAGAGAAGTACTCAGATGGAAATAGACATGCTGTTAAGTCTATGCAGCCCTTTACTCTGAGGCCTTTAATGCTGGATTGCTGCTAAGTCCTCAACTGGCACAGAAGAGGGAAGACAAACTTAAGTCAGAAACAGAATAAAGCTATGCATCGTATCACAGTGTGAAGTCCGTAGTTTATGTGTAGTCTTATAAGGTTATTTATACTGCAAGCGGCACACTAATATGTTAATATTTACTCCTGGTTATTAAGGCGGACTTATGGCTTTCTTTTACTCCACGTCACTCACTGTGTGTGTGTTTGGTTTGTGCGTGTGAAAGACACACTTGCCCCTGCCGGCTGGTTATTGTAGTACTCTATCCTCGTGACTGGTGTTACAGAACTGCTCTGCTGCAGTCATGTAAGCTGTAGTGGAGGGAGGGGCGGAGGGAGGCGTCACCATGACGTAGAGGAGGGACGGGCTGTCTCGCCTCCTTCTTCCTGCTCTTCCTCCTCCTAACATGTGACTGCTTCCTCCTCTGGCTGTCTCTTCAGTTCCCTCACACACATGCACACAGTATACAAGCACGCCACAGTTTTGCCTCCTTTTTTCCTTCTTATCTGTTTCCCACATACACCTCCATGCATATTAAAATAAATGATGTTTGTTTGGGCTTATCTTTCATTTCTACTAACCAAGGCAGGATTTGTCTTTCCAACATACTTAGCTTGTTACTTTTTTAAGACTTTTTCTGGTAATATTTGCAGAATTCACACCCTCTAGAGTAATATCTCATGATTTATCTGCCAAATGACACAAACTACTTTCTAAATTTGTTGTAATATGTCATTGTCATCGTTTCTTCAGGTTTTGAGAATTGGCTCAGTTCTTTGTCAATCAAAACATAAGTTTGATAATTGCAGGTTAGTCTCACATAATCTGCTGTTGCTTCGGGTGGTTTCCTGAAGTTGCTGCAACTTTAGTATTTGAAAAATGTTGCTTACAAAATCACAAAGTCTTTGACAACATGTTCCTGCAGATGCTGCTGTTGACGTCATTTGTGTTTTGGTTTTTAATGGACAGAGAACATAAAGATCCTTAGCAATGCAGCGCATGTTAAAGTTAGTCATCAAAGAGGCTAATTTCAGTGATGTCTTGGAGCATATTAAGATTTATTAAGTTCATTTTGAAATCTTTTTGTGCACCAACTGTTCCTCTGCTTTTATTGATGAGTAAGTCCATGTCAAATGTAGGTCAACATAAAAAGGTTGAGTCAGGCCTGTAAATCATAACTGAAAGAGAAATATTTGGTTCAAACCTTTTAAGTTGGTCTTCTTACAATGGAAACTTTATTGCTTTGGTCTCTGGTGGAGTAATAAGTAGTTGGTAGGAAAGACACTTAAGATTTGCATTGAAGCATGTCATAGAAGGTTCATTAAATGATTACCTGCAAACTAACACCACATTTTCTAAGCAAAATGAAAACATTTTAGAAACATTTATGAATAGATCTTAAAATTTCATCGACAAGACTAATAATATGATGCTGTGTTTCCAAGAGAATATAAACATGGTCAAAATTAGGTGGCAAAATGTTTTGAAGTACTGAAAATATTTCACTGTTCCTCTTGGTTTGAATGCATTCTGTCATTTTGGTCTATGCCTTGTTTAATTTTTTTTTAGTGTCACCAATTTGCTGATTGCAACCTGTATCCTGACAACTGCACAGGCAGAAACAGACATGAATCAAAGTTCTTTAGGATGTGTTTTAGTACGCCTGTCTTACGTCCCCACCCCATCTTGGATGGAAAACAACTTAGTGAATTACTGTCACCTTGTGATTGTGACATTAATAGTGTGTTATAACCAGTTTACTACACATCCTTTCATCAAATCTTACCCCTATTTCTTACTTTTGTTATGCATTTTCATCCCAAAAAACATCTGTTTTTTTCTCTCAAACTAAACATTTCAAACCAATGTCCTTAAGTATAGTTAATTTCCCATGT
This sequence comes from Girardinichthys multiradiatus, assembly GCF_021462225.1. Lineage (NCBI taxonomy): Eukaryota > Metazoa > Chordata > Actinopteri > Cyprinodontiformes > Goodeidae > Girardinichthys > Girardinichthys multiradiatus. The sequence continues at coordinate 42,950,136 of NC_061815.1, read as the reverse complement.
AGTTGTTTTGATGAAATGTGGAGGTAAACAATATAAATAAATAGTATACAACATAAAAGTAAGATATATTAAATTTGTTTTATTTTCTGAAGACTGAAACACACTTTTTGGATTGATTGTGGTTCTGATCCCTATTTAAAACACTTGACTTTTGTGAAACATGATTATTATGACCAATATACATGTTTTTTATTGGAGTCATCTAAAAAAATTCTTTACAGTATACCATAAATTAATTGCAGAAAATTTATATAAATCATTGTTTAAACAATTTGCAGAAGAGTCCTTTTTGCTTTAAAAAAAAACTACTAAAACACCAAAATTGCAAAAGTATACATACGGAAGGTCAAATTATTGGACCCCCCAAGTGTGGTTACAAAAAACAACAGTTGCCTGCAAGCATGGTCCAGTGTGAAATTGTAAGAATATCACAGTATTGCAGCATTTCTAAACAAATTTAGCAACATTTCATAAAAATTCGCAACATGGTTTGATTCATTTAATTTTAACAGAAACAACAGTTATTCCACCTGCTTCTAAAATAAGCTAACAGATCATTTTTTACAGTTATAACAATGTTATCTTAGGCAAATATATACACACTAAATTTCATTCTAGTTTTCAAATGGGTTTTGCACAGTTTGTCCATTCAACGAGCGAACGTTAGCTGGGTCGTTAAACAGACCATTTGCTTGATATTAACACACGCCACTGCTTAACAGACATGCCATTCCTAATTTGACAACTGTAGTTGGTAGTTCTAGCGCACTAAATGATCATTTTGCTCATGCTCATGTTAACTTGACAATAGCAAAACATGACCATTATTATCCCATGAGTTTGTTAGAATAACATCTAGTCAAGCCATCAAATTTTAAATGTGTTATCATTTTAAAGAGTGACAAGTTTTGGAGTTACAAACCTGCTCCTTCACTGGAGGTCTAATGCTAAGCTAACATGGAGCATTTAAAACTTTTCTGTTTCTGTTGACCTGACTGGACCCATGGAAAAGCTGCTTCAGATCACAGAAGGCTTCTCAGACTTCTCTCAGGGGTAATCATTGACCGGGTGTCGAGGGTCACTCTCAGCCCGCTCAGGGGGGTGACCTCAGGGGAGACCAGTCCAGCTTAACATCAGCAACACATCCTGCTTTGACAAGACACAACCAGCTACGGAAAACGTGCTGGTAAAATATTAGTCGTGGCACATCTAGTTCACTGGGCAGTTCAAAGCGCTGGTTGGGCAACCTTGCTTCATTACTGAGAAAATCACACGCATGTTATTTTCCAGTAAAAAAACCCAAAAAACTTAAAAGCATTTTTTGCCTCTGTGAGCACTATACAATAGGACAAGTATCATTCATTAAGAAATACTCTAAAATTGTAAGAAGCATTGTTTGTCAAGTTATTTTGAAAATGACAGTTGCGCTTAGACCATTAAAATTTACAGGACAGGTTATTCTGCACTACGGTTTAAAGGAAAATGTAAGTCACATTTGTATCCATAGATACTGTGAATTTTTAAAAGGCTTTCCTGCGTACTTAGGAAACTTGATTTTAATAATGCTTTGTGTACGTTTAAAGCACTTTGATTGCCCTTTCTATAAATGGTGTCATACACCATTGCCTTAAAACTGCTTTAGTTTAAACATGCAATGCAAAAAACAAACTTCAGATCTTGATTAAGCATAGATCAGTTGGCCTACATTGGTGCTTTGTGGCTTTTAATAAGCCATAGGGTTGTTATGCAGTCTTAAAAAGTCTGGAAAACAGTGGTACTTTATTAATCATTTTCCAAGTCTGGATAAGTATGGAAAAAAACCCTGAGTATAGAAATTTTTTTTGAGTGTCTAGAATTTTTTTATTAAGAAAGAAAAAATCAGAATCAAGTTATCCTAACCTGTTTCAGATAAGTGACACAGTCTCCTACTGAATGCATTCAGGCAGATAGCTTAACTTAGCATGATAATATCATTTTGCAGGGATGGACAGTTGTATTGACCTATGTTTATAGAGTAGAGTTAAAATTGCATCGTCATTTCGACTAAATTGAGAAGATTTTATTTCTAATTCAAGCCACTTAAAAATGACCTTTCTTCTAATGTGGGCTAGCATTATTTTTCTTTGCTTTTGTTTGCTGCAAGATTATTCTAATACACAAAACTTCTAGGTGGGAATTAAAATAAGCTTTATATAAGATTTGTGTGTTTTAAGTTAAATCTAAAATTCCGTATGATTTGTTGCTGTCAGTCACCTGGGGCTAAAAGCCAGTTGGCACATCACCTCCCTTGTGTAGGCTGATAAATACGTCTTAAACTAGTTGGTGACTGAGGAGTGAACGCTCCACACAGACAGCAGACAAATGAATATACATATCAAGGCTTTAAGGACCCTCTGAGGTATGATGGATGTGTTGGATACAGATGCTACTGACTGTGTTCCCTATATATTCTGTCCTGAGTTTTCTAATTTTCAATGATTTTGACTTTTAACTGCGTCTCCCTTTTTCTCTTTGGGTGCGTTGGTGTCCATGATCCAGTGTTTTATTCCCAATTTCATGCCATTAGCTCTCTTGCTGTTCCTCTCCTGTGTGTGCAAGTCGTGATGTGCAGTGCTGCAGTGCAATGTGTTCAGCCTGCAGCCCCACGGTGACTCACCTGTCCCTTCTGTCACTATGTGCTGCAAACAATCAGGAGGAGCACTTGGATTAATCACACTATTGTGTGGAAACAGTCTCCAAAATGGCATGCACTGACTAGTTTTTTCTTTTTAATATTTAATGTAGCTGGGGATGGTACAGTTGAGACTGCAGTTGGTGCAGGGTATATTGTGTTGGAGACAGAACAATGTGTCTGCATGACATAAAGTACTAAAGTAAAGTGGGAAAGTTTAGGTGCATTGTTGTCAGATTTACAGCTTATGGGCTGTGGCATCCTATTTTTGCTCAAAATAGTCACTGGCTCTGGTAAAGCACACCATCATAGTGCTTTAGAAATCCGATTGTATGATAAAGGGTACACCTGATAAAAATCACTCAGTTTTTGTCAACAATGTAAGTTAGTTGATATTTGGCTAATTCCCTTTGGGTCCATATTAGTCTGTGATGGTGTTGGGAATATGCTTGCTTCCTCTGAAATCCCTCTGTGGTTCATCAGGCATCCTGCTCAGACACAAGAGGCCCATGTTTGCTCCTGTTAACCATGCTCCTAAACTCTGTGTGTGTTGTAGGGATCTTTCAGCCCATCACGTGTTTGACTGTTGCTAGCTACCATGATAGCAGAGGCAGGTTAGGTGTGTGTGTGGGGGGGGTGTTCAATAATTAATTAGGTGGTGATTCATCAGCTGCTCACTCTGACTTTCTGGCATCACAGCAAAAATTCATGTTGGCATACTCTCATTTAGATCATGCAAACCTTGAATTAAATCTGGATTTTGTAAATTCTTAACTTAGAACGTTAAAGATCATAGATTCTTTGCCTTGCCTTATTAGGAATAGCAGTTGGCTCATAATTTATGAACTTTTCAGCGACGCATTAACCAAGCTGTTTTGTAACTTGGCAAGTACACACATCTTGACTTTGCACTACTGTCTGCTCAGTTTCTTGTACATGTGTGACAAAAACCACTTAGTGATTTCTCATAACTGTGGTCAAAGCCAGGCATAAGAAATTTACATGATATTGATTTCTCTTGCATTATGTACATAATGCAAGAAAGTAAGTACATTTTTTCTCAGCAAACATCAGTAGATGTGCAAAGATCCAGTACACCTTTGCTACATCCAAGGGGTTTATTTAGGGTATAAAGCAACTAGATGCTGCTAATCACATGCAGTTGAATAACTGACCATCAGTAAGTCTGTCTACCACTATAAAAGCATCAGATTTGGCACTATGCTGCTATGGAGAGAAGTCAACAAAAACGTTTGAGAGGTATCTGTTGCTGATAATCAGTCTGGAAAAGGTTATAAGGCCTTTTCCAAGTCCATCTTTTAGCAGAGAGAAAGACATGGTCAGCAATTATAACAGTTGACAAACTTTGCAGATTCAACTTACAATCAGGACAGGAAAATTATCTGGAACACAGCAGCAAATCTGCATCAGAATAGTTGATAAGAATACAGTTGGCTCAGTCAAAGTCCAGAATCCTTACAGAGTGATAAGGCTATACAGAAAATTACTACTTAAAGTTACTGGCTGTACAGCCACCTGTAGCAGGTGTGATGTAGTTGTGTATGTTTGTAAATGTTGTCCTCTCCCCATTTTTTTATTTTAAGTGTTTTAGTGCTTAAAATAAAATAACATTGTAATTAAGAAATTGCAATCAGTAATCAGAAGGCACAGGTTAGATGTAACAAATCACCCGTGGTAATTAAAACATAGGCCAACATCAACACTGTTGATTTCATTTAGCCTAGAAGGGCACTGTTTTAATGTGCAGAAGTAGTACAATTATTGCTAAAGAGTCAGACTCATTAAGTCTTTGCTGGTAGTCCTGGATGACTGATGTGGTCTATCTATCTGTCCAGATCAGATGCAGTTTCTTCTTTTAATCGTGTGGCTTTGTCTTTGGTATTCTGTAGCAGAACATGGTAAGGCTCTTGGGCAGTGTTAACCTTTAGCCCAGTTTTGAAACGGGGATAACGGTGCTAGCAAAGGCTTACAGTCCTGCATGGTTTAAGCCAAAGCACAGCAGAACATTATTTCTTCAGTTTTAATCAAACCCACATAAGTTTTGTTCCTGCCTCCCTTGAATTGATGTAAAACTCCTCTGCTACATTCCCCCTACCCCACAACAAGCTTTAGTTTCATTGGAAGGTCCTTGGCTTGTGATTCACTTATTTGAATTGAGAGTTTGATTTTGATTACTAATCTTTCCACAGTAACTCATGGTCCAATAAATACCGTTTGTAAAAGAGATCAGGGAGTGTTACAGGTTGCATTGTTAGAGAAAGAAACCTAGTTACTGTTAACACAACAGCAATCCATTGAAAACGCGTTGTTTTTTTTTGTCAGTTTCTGTTAACACATCTACATTAATTACAATCTCTGTTCACGCGACAACAATAAAGACATGAAAATGCTGTAAGTCCCCCACTACGCCACTAGTAGGTGGTATGTTCTTTAAAATTCAACAACATGCACAAATGGGGAAGTAAATGAGCACTTTGTTAGAGAACGGTCGTTAGAGTCAAAAGAGTCAGCAAGATAAGTTTGATATCTCGTGATATCGGAGACTGGGACGTTTTCAAGCTATTACACTCTGGAACCTGTTCACAAATTGTGCCATTTTTAGAGAAAATGTGTGCCGTTATCGTGTAGACCAACAGTAGAAACGCAACTCAACTTTTCCATTTTCATCAGAAAACGTTACCATGTAAACAGGGCCTTAGATCTTTGGATGAATCTGTGAAATCCATTTTACATCGTCTTTTGCTTGCATGCACCAGGATTTCATACAGTAGTCAGGTATTGCGGTGAAAGGCAGCACGAAAGATCTTGGAGAAATCAGGCAAACAGGAAAAAATCCAACATGAGTTATACTCAAGGGCTATTCCTATACTATTAGGAATTCCTTATTGCATTTTTCCACCTTAATTTATATGAAAATCTATTCAGACTGTTGCCATGTTGCAGGATTTTGCTGCTGTGACCGGAGTCAGATGTGAAGGTGTACATTTCTCCTCCGTCTCATGTTTTGCACTCAGTCCAAGCCTTTTAGTTAGTGTTGTGATTCACTGGTATCACCTCTTTCCGTTTCCTCTATGTGCTCATTATTCTTCGAAATTTATCTTTATGGCACATTGAAATCCACCTCAGAGGGTTTAAACATTTTTAGTCCTTTATTGTTAAATTATCTCTTACGCACCGTTTAACACAGAGGAGCTGGTTAAGGCTCTCGGAGAGATCTGTTAGAGCAATTCATCTGCAAAGAGCCGATTCATCACTGAGTCAAATTACAATAATTTGAGTAATTTATCAGTCACTAAAGTCATTGGGAAACTTCTTCGAATAAATCTTTTTGCTGCTTTTCCCTGCGACTGTAGGCTCCAGGCAGTCAGATATTTTGTACTAGTATTTGATGCTGAATAGACTCATAAACTGCTAATTAGATAGAAAAGTGATACTCTGAAGTCCTGACTAAAGCTCTACATAGTACCCCTCAGCATCTTGCATTGTAATGCATTTATAACACTTCTCAATCTCAAGCAAAGCTAAAAATGAACAAAAAAATACACATTGATAGGCATTTATTGCTTCACATATCTTAATGAAATAATTATTCTCCTTAAGCATGGTTTGGAGGCATAGGAGGAATCTAAAAGAAAATATTTGCTCTCTGACCCATGGCATATTAACTTCTCCACCTTTGGAGAATGTTTAGCAATGAATAGGATATTTTTGATGAATAAAAGTTTTGATGAATTTATATATTTTTTATGCAGAAGTGGTATGTTTAGACCTAGACAATCATCGAAAAGATTGCTTACTTGACAGTTGTCCAAGACAGTCACTGACTCCCTCACAAGGAGGGTTAGCCGCAAAGGGGCATTGCTAAAGATGCTGGCTGTTCAGTGTGTTGTGTCCAAGCATATGTGGAAATTTGAATGGAAGGAAAAACTGGTAGAAAAAGTTGCACATCTTGAAAAGATTGTGACACTCCTTTCAAATGACTTTGTAGATATCTACCAGGAAATTGCAGAGGACACATTTGATTTGCTGACAAGCTTTAAGGAGATGCTGATTTCACATTCCAGCAGGACTTGACTCCTGCCCACAAAAACAAACATACTGATACCTGCTTTAATGACCACGGTATCACTATAGGTAACTGATCAGCAAACTTTCCTGACCTATAAAGAATCTGTGGATTGCTGTCATGACCTTTAAGGTATTCAGAGAAGGTCATAACTGGTCCCAGAAACAAAAATAACAATGAATAAAATAATCTAAATTATCATTTTAATCATAACTTTTAAAAAATAAATTAAAATGATCTGAGAAAAAAAAGTCTGTGTAATAAAATGATTGCGAGCTTTCTGTCCAGTACTGCCCAAACTTTTCAGCCTCCTGATTTTCACTGTAATTATTTTTGTAATTATTCTGATGTAATATTGAATTTTTTTACACATCTGAATTTGGATTTTCATTAACTTTAAGTCACAACCATCAAAATATCCTGGGAATAAACATTTCAAATATATAATTCTGTGTTCGATGAAAGAAATACATTTTTCAGTGATATTCACTACGTGTCCTTAGCTAACCTTTATTTGTAATTTGTATTCATCACAACTGCCATGGTGGCTATATTGATAGTGTTAACATGAAAGTGCAGCTGTCATCCCTTGCACACTCAGACACACAGTGTAGTTGTGCACACCACCTGAGGGAGGTAAGGAAGGGTTGAAGGAGAGGGAATTCAGTCTCACCCTGCTGCTCTGGGCTTTGTTGTGAGGCAAGAGCTCGCTGGCTGCCCTACTTCTTTAAAGCTCTCCTCCTCTGCTGCCTGATTTATCATGGGGGCAGCCATTTGGGAAATGCCTTATTTTAAGGCGGAAAGACCCATACCCGGGATTATGTCTCTATCCAAAATCAGAGCTGAGTGAAAGATGAAAGAGATGCTGTAATCTGCCAACTCTCCAAGACTCTACAGCTTGCTGAGTAGAAAACGGGAGAAGCAAATAGCGGAAGATACTTGTAGACAAAACTGATAAACCGCTGTGTCTCTTCCCTCCCAATAATCCACTCGTCCTGCTGGACTAATGTGAAAGATTATGACCCATGCTACACAACTTCAGGGATTACAAGGTGCTTCCTGGGGTAATGCCACCCTGAGCTGAATAGGCAGTGATGCAAGAGCAATGCATATATTTTACTCCCTGTAGTATTTACCTTTACTCTGCTTGTGGAGCATCAACCTGTAGATTTGCACATAGAAATAGTTTGAAAATGTAGACATGTTTGAGGCATGCCACAGTTAAAGCTGTAAAAGTGAGAAATAACTTCAACATGATTGTACTGGCTACTCAGGAATTTGCAATCAGCTGTGATTACAAGATAATTTGGTCATATTTGCAGAGAGTAAATAAGTCTTTGTTGCAAAGGGTGTTTTAAGATTAATGAAACTATTTTTTCTTTCTCGCAGAAACCCAAAAGGGACAGTAATTTATTTATTTTTTTGGCTTTAGGGCCAATTTAGAATTAGACAACCATAAATACTTAAATATATGCACTAGTCAAAGATGGACTCAATTATTATACATGATGCTTTAAAGCACATTTTTTCATTTGTAAAACCTTTACTCCCCTTACTCCACATCCCAAAGGTGCTCTGTTGGATTGAGATTTGGTGACAGTCGAGGACAGTCGAGGAAATGAGTTTGATATGATTTGAGGTTTGTGACGTGGTGGATTATCATGCAGGAAGTAGTCATCTGAAGATGAATACAATGTGGTCATAAGGGTGTAGGCATAGTCAACAACAATTTTCAGGTTGGCTATGTGATTTAAACAATGTTCACTTGGTACTAAGGCACCCAGAGTATACCAAGAAAATGCTTCTCACACCATTACCCCACCACCACCAGACTGAACCTAGATCCATGTTTTCATGTTGTTTATGTACATTTTTCTCTCTACTCTTCCTCCTGAAATAAAACTTTTCGGCCAGGCAACATTTTTCACTCATTCTCCACAGTCCAATTTTGGCAAGCACTTTACAATTAGAATTCCCAGATTGATAACGTGTGTATCTGCACTAATTCAGCCTTGCCTTCTCTTTCTGTAAAATCACTGTATATATACATATTTACAAAATACAAAGACAAAATACATATTTCTTTTCGGTTTTTAAATAGCTGTATGAAAAATGTCTTCATTGACAAAGTGGAACTAAAGTCATTCTTTGTGTGCACAAACGTGGTGAACGAAAGGGATTTTGATTTACCACGTCAAACCTAAATGCATTCAGCAACTGCTTTGTGATGGGCTGATCTGGAGTTTGTATTAAAAGTGTAAAAAAGTGTACGTTAATAAAGTGCCTGGTGTTTGATGGGCAGAAACAGAATAATCTGACTTTTATAAGGTTGAAGCCTAAGGATTTTATTGTTTTTGCCTTGAATTTGGCAATGTAAAAGTGAAACTAACTGGAGTTTTAAGCCTGGTGCTAACAACATTTTGATTTGTTGATTGTTGGTCTCCATTAACACGTTAGGCTCCTATTTAAAGTACTCCTTTCCTATGGCTTAGCAAATTATTGGTGTTGAGGTAGCAGCAATTTTTCTGTTTTTCAAGCGAAACAGTAAGAACTGGGTTTAAGAAAACACTGGCCCCACTTGGAACCAGTTTGGTATCTTTTATTCACCATCGCCCCTCTATTGTTGTAGAAAACAATAATCCCAATTAATTCTTTGTGCCTAATTATAGAAAATATTATTCTGTGTAAGCTGTAATATAATTAAAACCAGATTTGCAATTTTGCAATATTTGTGTTTTTTAATGCAACAGTGATGAGACAAGTAGTGTTTTCACAAGAGAGAGTTTTAGAAGTAGTCTTGGCAGGACTAATATGGTAATATTAAAAGCAGCAATATTACTCATCATGTGACTTTTAGGAGTTTGTACACCTAAACGGTATCCATGGCAGTTGGTTTTATCTTGGCTGAACTGTTTACTGCCCTGACAGGGTAGTTTATGTTACATCGAGAGATCTCTCAAGGGCAATGGTTTAAATGAGGGAAAAGGTTAAAGGAAATTTCCATGGAATGGTGAAACAGTGCACAGAGACAAAAGGACACCAGTCACATGTACACTTGCCAGCATGGCATATATCTGTGGCAACTGTGTGCCAGGGGAAGGCAAGCACAGGCTGGTATTATAATGCACCTCTGCACACCTCCACACATATAGCAACGAGTTGCTTTAAATGCACAAAGAGTACAACATTATTGGATAAGGTTCTGTGCAGTATCGCACACACATCCCTGCACTTACAGTTCAGCATTCTCCTCGTGCTTTACTCCACTTTAAAAGCTGTTGTATTTTTAGATTTAACTTTGTTGCTTCCTCAGATAAAAGGCACATTATTGTCTCTCTTTACCTCAGCTTGTGTGCTCCACCAAGGAGTGACTGTTAAAAATAGATCTGTTGGCTTCGGAGTGCACCTCTTTCTGTCACATCACACACACTTAGACTTGTGGACAATCTCAGGCTTAATCACAATTACTAAAAGAGCTCCATGTGGGCTTGTGAAATAAATACCGCAGAAAAACTGTCGACTAATGTTATAGCTCACCAGAATGTGTTAAATTACCACTCTGTGGGAATCCAAAATCGAATTACTCTGATTTTGTGATTCTGATGATAATCTCATGTAATATCACTGATAATTCCTAATGATGAACACATTTGAGTGGAGTTTCAGTAATAGGCTCAGGAGTCTCTGTGGAGCTTAGTGATGGAAAGTTTGGAGGTGTGTGTGTGTGAATGTAATGTAAGCAAGCAGGCTTCTACTGATAGAGTTGGGTGAGGCTGTTAATGTTAATTTACGTGGCTTATGCATCTATGTACATGTCAGCATTCATGCCAAGTCTAACATGTGAGAATATGTTCCCAGTAAAAACATTCTGTTTCTGGTTTTCAGCTGAAAATTTCCATCTTCTTCCTGCCTCTTTGTGCAATCGTACTCCTTTATTATGTTTTATATTTGTCTTGTATTTGAGCTCATGATTTATTTTCACCTCCCTCCATTCATCAGCCTAGTGCTCATTGACCTACATCCCGAAGGCCGCTTAGGTTTGCGTGAGCACAGCTCACTACCATGGTGATATGGCATTACACACATACATGCATCCAGTACTTCTTGCACATTCAAATTTGCTGCTCGGAAGTACAGATCTGCTTCTGGATGCTGTGAAATTAAAGCCAAATCAGAGCTTGCAGTTATAGTTTGGACTGAACATTGTAACTAAGATCAATAAAAACATTTTTGTTATATTGTTTTTTACAAAATATAATTTTTAAATACATTGGAATGAGCCCAGTGTAGAATTGTTCTCAGAAACAAATTACAATCAGAGAGCTGCATTATACCTTTATTCCAAGTCAATACACATGGAGCAGTAAACTACTGAAAGTAATTTTCTGTGTTATTACATTTTATTGCCTTTATCTGTTACAACAGACAATAAAATGTTAAACACATACTGAACTAGTGTGACATTGCTTGAACGCTACATGGTGCGGGTTAGGAACAATGATGGCTTGTGCTGTTTTGTTTTTACTAAACTTTGTCAGACTTCACTGCAAACAACTTGGTGAATTGATTGGTGAACATGAATGATTTAGAATAAATGTGCAAATGGATTGCCATAAAAGGGCTCAAATATGATTATAAGGTTTGCGATATGCCACTGGTCCCAGTCCACTAGTGGTGTATAACAGGAAACCCAAAACCATCCTGTGCACTGCTAAATAAAACCAAGTGGTGGATATTAAACCTCCTGCATCTCATTGTTACCAGCCATTCTTGCATTGCTTTGGTGTGAAGTGCTTTAGATAGCAGCCTAATCTGACATCTACTTTGCTACTTATGCCAGTCCTGTTCTGGGTGATCCCTGCTGTTGTTTGTTGGGCTTCATCTCTATAACGCCTGAGTGCATGTACTGTTAATGCCCTACTACAGAGTATACGTATGTGTAACCTATATAGCTTAAAAATAAGGTAGCTTTATATTTCCATGTAAATTAGTTTCAGACTTTGTAGTTGACAGTATTTACTGTCATTCTTTGTCATCTCCACATAAAAGCAATATTGCAACAAAAGCTGGCAAACACTTTCACCATTTTACAATGCACAAATTATTGGGTTGGTTGGGCTTTCTTAAACCAGAGAATAAAAATGTCTTGTTTTGTAATTGACCTTTTCTATAAACCTTCATTTTTTGGCATTGGTGCATCCAACATGAGAAAGTAAAAGGAATTACAACTAAAGTTTGAAAATCTACCATTGCTCTGTTGATGCAGTATGGATTGATTCAGGAACGTTTCTCCTAACCTTTGCATTAATCGCTTTTATCAGAAAACTGAGATGAGCCCTTGGGGAGCCTCAGGTTTGAGTTAATGAGGAAATTATTTCTAATCAACTCAGACTTGTTATTAATGTGCCCAGTCCTCCTCTCTCACCTCTTCAGTCTGTCAGTAGTCGGAAAGTATCTGATCTCAATCAACAAATTAGAAAATGAGAAGCATCTTGTTGATTGCTTTCAGAAAATATGGGCACCCCCCGCCTAGGAGTGCAGCACCTTTGTCGCCTTCACGCTCTCTATTATTGGTTACCACTTTTGCTGCAATGTGGGGGCGCTGTTGACATAAGGAACATTTCTATTGTAATGTAATGGTGTTTGGGTAATGGGTCACATGCTTTGTTATAAGTGTGTCCTTGTACCTAGGCGGGAATGTTTTGGTGCATTTATCCTTCATGCTGCTCAGTTAAAATTTATCTTAAAAAGTTCAGCAGTTATGAAAAGCTACACACAGGACCAGGTTGTGTAGAAACCCTTGTTTATTTCCTCTTTAAATGTTGGGTGGTGGTTCTTCATAGTTCTTTTTGGTGTAAACACTATGTGTTTATTCACTACTACTCAGTGTTATGGCTAAATAAACATCATAATTGTCTACATTCAGCAGTCTAAAACCAGCTAGCTTTACCTCACAAAATGGACATAATGCCACAGTTTTCAGCATGTCTCATGTTTCATGTCTTTTTGTTAATGGTTTCTGCCTCCTTGTTTTCTTCCTATGACATATTTGACTTGTTCAGTCATTCTCAGTATGAGGGATTGCAAGCCACTGCCACTACATGCTCATCCAGAAGGAGTGAATGCTGCAAGTCACTGACTCGATGCAATCTCTCAAGTTTCCTTAGGTAGGATTTTTTTTATCAATTTGAATAATAAACTGAATCTGACTGCACTGTTTGATAGTGATAATTAATTGAAATGTATGTACCTGATTTGAAATCTGTATGATTCGATTGAATTGACTTTGTAAAGTGCCTTGAGGTGACATGTGTTGTGAATTGGTGCTATATAAATAAGACTGAATTGAATGATGTCTAAAGGGAAGCATTTTGAAGATCAGTCCTGTGAATTGTGCTTCCAAGTACAGAGTAGAAGTGATCCTTGTGATTTGCTTGCCAGGTGCTTGGTAAGGTTATACAAATTTATTTACACCTCATGTAAGTTGTGCTATTGGCAAACATGCTTGTATTTCCTGTCACTGCACACCTATCACACTATTTTTTGCCCACCTCTCTTGTCTTTTCTATCTCTCTCTGCTTTGTGACTTTCCAGCATCTTCAATCCCTTCTGAGCTTCTTGCTGGAGTCTGTGACCTTTTTACAACTGCCTTCCTCCTCCTCCTTCCAGTTTTACTCTTTTCAATGCTTTTCTTTATTTCTGTTGGCTTTGATGTCGGTGCAGCCTGTTCTATCTTTTACTGTCGCTCAGCTTGAATATTGCTCCGTGAACATCTTCTGGCTTCTGATAGTAGGGCAACACAAACACACACATACAGACTCACTGTGGCGAGTACTACCAGTCATTAGTGAGTCATGGCGATTTTGTCAACCAAATTCGTATTTGAATTGACACACACACACACACACACACACACAGCCACTTTACACAGCGTGAAATGCAGGCTGAAAAGAGGAGAGTGAGTCTGCGAGTCGTCGTGGTCTGATAGCTTATTGATTCCTCTGCAGGTGATTTTAGGAAGAAGCCAATCAGGGGATGGCGGGGGAGAAAGGAAGTAGACAAAGAGTCAGGGCAGGTGAGAAAAATAGTGAACCAGAGACAGACTCATATTATTTTAGTTGAGAGAAACAATCATTTTGAGAAAGGAAACCCCCACACACCTTTAGTCTCACTTGAAGGAGTGTGTTTTTCTGGAATTACCTTTCTAGGAAGTGTAGCTTGCTCAGTGTGTGCACTCACCTATTCAACCTTGAACTCCTAAAAACATTTATTGGTGGGGCAGGTCATAGACTAGCACATTTGCTACTGTCTCCTTCTATGTAAAAGATGGCTGAAGTCAGTATCCTGTGTTAATATGATATTAATAGGAAAGGGTAGCATAACATTTAGTTCTCACCAGGAAAAAAAGTTAATCTGCAATCAGCCTAAGAAATGTCACATTTTAGCCTCTGTGGTGGATTTTTAGGCTCAGAGGTAGCCATTATGGCTGTAAATTCTGCTGCAGTGTTAACTAGGTTAATTAGTAAAGCCCCCAAAAGCCCTTTGTGGCTATTTACGAGTGAAGCAGTCTGATGAGGAACTCTCCGAAGCCCAGTTGTTTCTTGCATGGCTAGTTAATATCTATGCTATGAAGTAGGTGTGCTTTACCTGTTCATGGAAAATGGACTTGAAGGGCTCGTGAACAACGCTTGACTGAGTTCTATATCCTTGCCACTCTGTTTGCCTTAAATTTATTCTATTTACCAATGAGCTCGTTTTGGCTCCCTCAGCACAACTCAGACCAGTTAGGAAGCCTTGTTGCTCCTAGTCTGACTGTGTTTCAGAGCACTGAGCAGCACTGTTTAATGTACAGGCCTTTTGTCTTCCCTCTGGGCCTTCTGTATGTGTATGGGTAGTAGTATTGCCACACTGTTTGATAAGACTGAAAGATCACCCGTTATATACAAGTGTGTTCTGGTCCCATCGACATGACAGCCTTGGTTTAGTTCATCAGAGTTATTGCCAGCAGCTGAATGAGTATCCGAACACCTTGGAAATCAACAGCAAAAAGCTTGGGCACACCTTCTCACTCAATGGGTTGTCTTTATTAGTATTCCAACTTCTGGGAAAACCTTCAAGACTGTTGGAAAACCATTCCAGGTAACTACCTCATAAAGCTCATCCAGCACACAGTACACTACACTTTTGGCTGGGGGCGGAGCTTCAAGCCATAACTCAAGCTGTCAGTATGTCAATAGAAACACAACAGGTTCTGTACCGAGTAGAGAGGGTCTGAAAGGAGTGGAGCCACAACCCCTAAAAAGAGCTAGTGGAAAAGGGGCATATGTGTATAAATGTCTGTGTAGGTTATGTTTGTATGCGTTATGAATAGATGGATGAGTGTTACTGTCACCTGATGAAGCCATTTTTAAAATATGTACACCAGCAAAGCAGAAAGAAACCAAGTCATGGAAAGTCTCCAACAGGAAGCCGTGTTGGAGGTTTTCATGTCCTAAAAAGTGGTAGTGAAGTGCTGATTGTGCATCTTAATTTGAGCGGCTCAGCTGAAGTGAAGAATTGTGCTGTTTACTAAAGGGTAATGAACTCCTGGAGGACATAACCTGAATAAAACAACAGGTTTGCAGGGGAGAGATCAACTTTATGGTTGGTGTGGTTTTCCCATTCATTATATTGCCTAATTAATAATCTGAGAGGTCTTAAATTGCTTCATGTCTTCCAGCCTGATGTAGGTTATTAAAACCACTGCATGGGAAAAGTGAAGGGAGACAAATGAAACGATTAACACGATACGGAATGAAATATTTCTGCACTTTAACGAATGCTTTCTGCAAACTTTGTCTGAGTTAAATGAAACAAATCAACTAGGGACCTGTTGCAGGGCAGATTTCAAGCTGTCATAGCTTAATTTTAAGGTGTCAAAACCCTTTAAAGTGTGAGATGTTAAATGCTCTGGCAGTGGTCTGGCAGTATCTATAAACAGTCATTCCCATCTGGATCTGATGATGGTGTCTGACATGGCTGTCAAGAGAGTAGCGAAACAAACTTGCACAGCTCCTTTTGAAGGCAAATGTACAGTGATTGATAGTCACAAGAAGAGATACGTTTTCCCAAACAAGTCAAATCCAAAGTGCTTAAAGCTTAAAATGTTGTATGTCAGTCCAAATTTGGCAGCTCATATACAAACTAATAGGCATCCTCCTGAGATGTCATAATTTGATGTTAAGTAGTCCCTTTATTAACACCAGGAACAGTCTAGCAGTGCTCGGTACTAAAGTACTATACTAGTCCTGAATGTGGATCTATAAGTATACTTCATGATTGACTGGAAGCAAACCTGCCGCAATTGTTTCTTGCATGGACAGAAATGCTGGAGATTTCGGTCATGACTAATACTTGCATAAGAGCTTCTTACACATACTTTAGCTCACACAGACACACAACACATACTCACACACTTTATGAGTCATCAAGCACTCAGCTTTTAAAAAGTTGCGGAGTGACAGAATCTATGTTCATATTTTGTACCATTTGTGCTTTATGTGTGCAGGAAACACTTGGTGTCAATCTGATATGAAATGCACTGTTTACAAAACTGATAATATGTGTTACAATACAAAATTTCAGATGGATTTAAAGCAGTAACTTTTTCTTTTTATTGCCATCTGTGATTCTCTTGCTGTTAAAGTTTTTCTTACCAATTTTGGACTCAACAATACCACATGTTGTTGCACATGTAATTAAACATTTGTTTAGTCCAACAATTTTTGTTTTTTCCATAGGTGATCCTAACATTTTGAATCTAAACGGCTTCTGTGGCATATATGTTCAGAGGGATGCTGGCTAATATGCTCCTTCGCCACAAAAATAAGACATTTTCATTTGATCTTTGTGTAAAATAGTTAGGTTGAAATGATGAAAGCGGAAAATTTAACTTTGAGCTATTTCTGAAAAACTGTTGTGTGTTTTCCAATCTCCCAAAATTAAAATGCCACAATATTTCCTCTCGAAGCAAAGTCTGTCTCCCAAAGGACTATCATTTTGCTATCAGTGTGACTTTGTCTTATGAAGTTAAATCTTCAGATATAATAATTATGAGTCCTGGATATGAGTGTCAGTGTTTAAAGTTTGACAGCATGTTGTATCTCTGTTTGAGACTCTGATTTTATAATAAGAAAGGAAGCTAACCATAAGCTACCAACAGTTAGCCACTAACGATGCTCCAGTTGGCATCAACTTCAGAGCTTCCAATCAGCACTAAAGACAATTTTTACAGTTTTAATTAGTGTGATCATCTGTGGTTCCAAATCTGAAATAATCTCACCAATCAGCTTTGAACAGAGATTATTAAAAACACAGTTTGAGATTTATGAAACCTTTATTTTATGTTGAGTGCTTTTTTTTTTGTCATATAACAGCTGGGCTAAAATATTATGCACTGATACAAATTGTTCAAAAGACAGTTTGTGATATGCAAAACTTAGTACACGCACAGACTATACACACACACACACAGACCTTTGTGTCCATGGGTGTATATTAAAGACAGCGGAATGACGGTAGCATAGTAATAGAATGAGGTGGTGTGAAGGTCGTTCTGCCACCATAAACATGATGTGATACACACACACATGTGTGCTGACATACACACAGCCTCTCATCAGCCGTCTGTCCCACTCTGCCTGCCTGTTATTTACTGCCACATTTTCAGAACTAACCCACAGCCCAAGCTCTGTCCAAGTGTGTGGTGGTGTGTGTGAATGCCAGTTCCAGTCTGCAAGGTGAAAGATTTGCTGCAGACATGTAGACACAGGTGGACATTCACCAAAGCAACAGCTCTAGGAGATGAAAGAAAAGAGCTATTTTTTCTTTAAATATTATTGAGTAGCTTATCTCTACCACTAATTGGCAAAATGGGGCTATTCTGCTTCCATCTTCTGACACTTAAACATTTGCATTTTCACCTTTTATGTAGTTTTATGCATTTTTACCTTCTATGTAAAAGTGTTTTGACACACGGTGAGAGCTGCTTTTCTGTTGCCTGTTAAAGCACGGCTTTAGTCTTCTCTGGTCACTAATCATGTGCATAAACTTTTAATGTGTTGCATCAGCATTTACAATAAAAAGTATCGATCACTTGTTGAAAGCAACACTTTCATATCGATAGTAATCAAAACTCTTGCAGATGGAAGATTTAAAGGCTTCTTTAGACACATGGTGGACACCTTTACATATTTGCATTGGGACACATATTGGTTTCTTATACAAGATTCCTATAAATATTAATGTCACAATGTCACATTTTTTAAATTTCCAAAGTTTTTACTCATTTTTTGGCCAAGCCTAAATACAAAACTTCTCATTGAGTTTATAGCAGTTTATAGCAGATAGTGGTCAGAATGACTGATGGATGAATGGTGCAAAAACACATGGAGAATGCAAAAATGTTTGCATGGATAGATGGATGAATGGATGGAAGGATGTATTTATTGAAATACATGGATGTATGTATGTGAATATTTATTAGGTTTATCTATATATAAGGCAGCAATGCATTGATAGGCACATATCTGCAGTACTATACGATTATTGACATTGGGGATCATGTATAGTGCTATCAATCTCTGCGTCATACAAATTTAATTTCAAGCTTTAAATTTAGACAAAAAACTCAGGAGTTATTCTAAAGAAACCAAAAAACTGACATGAAGAGTACAGCAGCATTTTTGTGCTGCCAAACAGTCTTAATGGAAAAATTTAAAGAGAACGCCACCCAACATTTGTGCGTTCATGTGATTTTGTAGATGCAGCGTGTATCTGTTACACTGCGGACCAGGCCGGACATAATGGCCTAAATAAAAAAGGATGTTGTGTGTGTGTGTGTGTGTGTGTGTGTGTGTGTGTGTGTGTTCTTATGTGTGAGAAAGATCTTAAGAGGAAGCAGATCTTTTGATGGGACAGCTGGGAAGTTCAAAGCCCACAAGGCTTCGCATTAGATGATGAACACACACGCTCCTATATAAACACACGCACACACAAATATACGTATTCTGGTGTACAGATCACAGCTGCAGCAATACACCCAGCCCCCCCCTCCCCACACACACACATGCACTTGCACTTGTTTCGTCAGGCTCTCTGAAGCAGGTTCACTTTCCACTGAACTGTATTTAGAGATAAACCAGGAGGTCAGAGGCTGCCGTACAAAGTCCATGTCTTTGTTTCCCTCCTTGTCTTCCATGCCTAATATGGATCTGCTGCCGCATGAGTCTTGCAGTCACGTGTGTCATCCAGCTGCAAGACCACACACACATAGAGAAACGAAAACGCACGCATAGAAATACAGTTCAAAACTATTTCACACGTGCTTTGGTTCTTATTACAGTGCTTTGTTTTAAGCAAGCATGATCGTGTTGTTCATCTGAATCATTCATGTCGCTCTGTTTAGGCCTCCTATATAATATTAGTCTCTTTCTTTTTCTGCTTATCCCGAACTCTCATCTTTTTGATTGATTTTAATCCTCTGCCTCTGTAGCCTAATTTTAAGGTTTGTTTTAGACATTCTACCATACTTTGAGGTTATTTACACTGGTCTTTCTCAAGCAAATAATTGCTTATCCTTAAAATTTCTTGGAAACATTTAAGATGATCAGTAAATCTGTCTTGATGACGTTTTGTGGAAAGTAATTTTGTTCTCTGCTCTTTTAAGGCAAAAACAAAAGAAATCATATGCTCACAGAACACCACCTCAGAATTTTTATTGCCTGACTTTCCTGAGCATTTGATAATTAATAAGCTCTGCAGCTTTTTTTAAAACACAACAAATTAAATAGATATTTGTCATCATCCATCTGTTTGGACCATTGACAAGCTGGTCCGAAACTCAAAAATCCATGAATTTTCCCATAATTGAGTGCACCATTCTAAGTGGTTACACTGACAAGACTGTGCAATGCAAACGCTGATCCAAATAAAGAAGATTCAAAGTTATTTGCAGAGATTAAATTACTTTTGAAAAGTAATAGCATATTCTAATATGTGAAGACATCTCTGTGGTTCAGTCGGGCTGTGAGTGCAAGCGAAAGCAGGACTTTTAGCAGATAATAGGAAGAAGTACAGAGTACCAATAAGTTGTAGTTTGCTATGGAAAACAGTAAAGCCTTGATTTAGAGAGACAGCTCTCTCATACAGTGTAGTTACCTCACTGCTCCTAAAACTAAATAATTTATTGGCCACTTACAACAGGAAGAATAGAAAAAATATTTTCTGTGCTATTATTATAAACATATTTTTGAAGATTTGTTTGTGGCACAAGTGGCCTTTTTCATTGTTGTTATTTGAAATTAGGCAGATAGGAAGTAGAGGTGAAGACATGCTGCACAGGTCGCCGGGGTCGGGACCTGAACCATGGACAGCTGCGTCGAATATTGAAGCCTCCGTATCTGGGTCACGTGCTCTACCGCTACACCACGCGCCGCACCCCGATTCTTATGTCATTTTATGCTATAGTTCTTTAAAATAAAATCTAATTTGGCTAAAATCTGCATGGGCAGGCCAAAGCTTTACAAAAACTTGAGACTTGAAAAAATTAATAATTTAAGTGTTAAATGGCTTAAAGTCAACGTTACAATGCTCTCAGAATACTTGAAATGTTCAGTGACTTTTCTAAATCTACATAAAGCTTATATGTGTACTTGACTGGAGTTTGCAGGGCATTGCAACTGGTTGTGCTGGACTAATTCTGTATGTGTTAAGCCACTAAGCCGCGGTTATCTGCTCACATTTGATTAAGCAGCCTAGCTGACCAACGTCTGGACTGAATGTAGATGCACCCGCCATCACTGGTCGTTATGTTAGAGAAGGCAGGAGCTTGTACCTGCAGGGGGTAATACTTCTTATGCTAATGCTCTGCTCAAACCTCCTTTTAAACTCTTTCCGCTCATTTCCTTCCTTTTCAGACTGAAACTGGAGTCTAATAATGCCAATAAATTGGAGGAAAATGACAAAGAAATGAAAATTGCCTGCCTGTCAGATTGAAAGGCGTGCATTAATTTTCAAACCAGAAATGTTACTTTAAAGACTTTTGAATGTGAAGCTAAAAGCAGCTTCTGAAAGGCATAAGATTGTCCCCCACAAATCTTTAAAAGCTGCTAAAAGCAACAGCACAAAAGAATGTGAGACAAGGAGTAAAGGAGAGAACATAAAAAAGTAAGTAAAAGATTATGGATGGGAGGATGATGAAGTATGTCTTGAGTTCAATTGAAAACTGAGAAGGTGCAAAGAAGATATCAGGAGGAAAATGGCAAAAAGGAGAGGGATGATTCTGTAAGATTCCTCCCCTCTGTGATGAAACTAGAGGAAATGTCAGAGGATTAGAGGTACACTGAATAAATTTGTTCATTAATCAGGTTAGAACTCGTAAGACTTTCTAACTTCTCGCAATGGTTGGTGTTTGTGTAAAATGCATGAACAGTTGAACCATGTATGTAATGTGTGTGTGTGTGTGTGTGTGTGTGTGTGTGTGTGTGTGTGTGTGTGTGTGTGTGTATGTTTGTGTCATGTCTGCAAGATGATTTGTCACATTTGGCATTTCTCACTGAGCTCAAGGATGGAGTCGCTTATTGCACCGGTCATCCTCTGCTGCCCACTCATTGTGCTCATGCGTGGGAAATTGTGTGTATGTATGTAAATATGACTGGGTGCCTGCTGGTCATGTTCTCTGTTTTCATTGATTTATTGGGGTAAAAGCATTCGTTTTTGATGTATTTATGCAACTGGTTTTAAGTGTGTGCAGCAGCAACATGTTGCAGGTGGAGACAGTTGGGATAACTTTTATTGCAGACATGTGTGTGTTTGTGTGTGTGAGCATGCGTGTGTACGCTACAAAACATTTTGATCAGACTTTTAGTGATCCATAGGCAGAGCCAATACATTCGTTCAGCTCTACTTAGTAATCCTGATCACTATCAAATACTGTTGCCTTGATCTAGCACCAGAATTTAATTCCTGAGGCTCAGCCAACCGATACCTTTGCATGCTGAACTATATATAAACTGTAAACACAGTTCAGTCTAACATTAGCCATACCTAGTATGGATGCTGCAAAGGTGTGATATCCAGAAACACATCCAGGGTTCTTGACATCATTACCCACCATATTGGAGGACCTGCGATAGGCCTGAGAACAACGGGTTGTAGTTATTAGGAGATAGAACTTGTCAGATGTTAGTATTTTGTGGTCTGGTTTTTCATTTTTACTGGTCTTTGGACCTCTGTTTTCAAGTATGACCATTTGTTGTGATGTATTCTTAGTTGTGCTATACCAAAGATGTGCATCTAACACACATTTTGACAACGTTTGCAGCTGTTATGAAAAATATAGTTTTTAAATTAAGAACATTACTTGAAAGCAGTTGTAAATAGCTTTCTCTTTTATGTTTCTTCTTAAATGAAGTTTGAGGCAATAAGTCTAAGTTTATTATAAAAGGACTAAGCAGTACATTAGTCATATGAATAGAAATGCTCAAAAGAATTTGGATGGTGACTGAAAATGTACAACTTTCAGCTTGATCAGCCATAAAGGCATGGAGTGATCTTTTTCTGATCAGTGAATGCACCATACATTGGCGCTATCCATGTTGACATCAACACTCATGAGTGGACACTGTTACTGATTGGTGGAGACTCAAGCTGATCAATCATTATTCAGTATCAGAGCTTTGTTTAAAATGAAGTCGGAGGAGACACAGATATGTAATAAGCTATTGAAATTGTTGCTAGGACAGTAGCGACAAGTCTGCACTTTATTTAGGCCACAAGGAAGAGGAAGACTTAAAGCAGATATAGTTAAAGAGTACAGTAACATTACTCTACTTTAACCTTTTGAGCTTTCAACTTTCAACTGTTGGCTATGGAACATGCTGGATTTGGAAATGTTTTCAGCAGCTTGTACATTTTAGAAAAGAAGGATCGACGTTTTCTGGGAAATACACATGGAGACTGCTGTTAAAGTATTGCTAGGCATCTGTTATTTGCTAATATAAAATGTTAATGACAAATTGAACTATATAAACTAGCTTCTTGTCTTTGTTCTGAAATAATAGGTACTGGTTTCTCGCACACATGGAGTGATGTTGCCTCTGTTACTAATATAAATAATAAATGAGTGTTTACTGCAAGAAGGCTAAAAACATTGTATTTTATGGTGTGCTTATGTACTATATGATAGTTGTATAGTTATATTATAGTTCCTAAATAAAAATCTAAATAGGCTAAAATTGGGATCGGCACATCAAAACAAACTGGTGATCGGAAATCCGTCACAATATTCTGGCAGATGCATCTCTGCACACATTACATCCTGATGGATGTTTTTTTTCTTCTTTTCTGACACTCTCAGAGCATAGGTAAAGGAGGAAAAAACATTTGTTTTGTCTTTTTTAATTGTATAGATTCCACTACATTACGTGATGGAGTCTGTTGTGGTCTTAAGAAAGACAACCTTTTTGAACACATTACCTCTGCCCTGACAAAAATCTTTAGCTGGTGGTACTGGTGTTCTCCCAAAATAGCCAGTGGAACGATCCCAGTCATCCTTGCCATGTACAAGTGAGTGGAGGAAGTGCTTTATAAGTCATCGACCTTATGTTTCTGAGTCTGACTGACGTGCCCTTTAGTGGCGTGCTCTCATACCAACTGCCTCATACCTGCAACAGCAAAAGATGGCCTTGTGTGTCCTTGCACTGCTTTTACTGTGGATATTTGAGTCCTGTGGACCTACATATATATTCATGGAAAAGCATTTCTTGTTGCCTTGGCTGCATCTGAGAAGGGCTAAAGAGGTCAGTAGTCAAGGCCCTGAATGTTTCTTGTGTTGTGTTAATGCAAGCCCGCTTTCCACTTAACTTTGTATCATGTGCATCTGCGTCAGCAGTTTAAGCCACACTGTAAGTGTCATTGTTTTAGGAACCGACTTGAGCCACATGCAGAAACACTCAGGATAATCTGAATAATTTAACAGGTTATTTTGAGAAAAGATGTTGTCCGGTCTGTACTGGTCGGGAAAACTCGCCAATAGGTCTTGGATTGAGAACCGCCAGGAGGAGAGTAATGTGGGGAACTGGAAGCAGCCTAAGACAGCAGAGGCAGGTACAAAGGTTGCCTTAGTTTCTTGATCTAGGAGGACGAGGTTTTGGTTCCGCGGCATCTGTGTCTGATGTAGGACGTGGAGTGTGGTGGAGGGTGGACAGGGTTTGCTGGAGGGGTTTGTAGTGGAAGAAGCTTGGTAGCGGCCAACTGGTGAATGAATCCGGTTGATTCACGGCTTGGTTGCGGCTTGTAGTCCTTCAGGTATCACCTGTAGTCCGAGAAACGAGGTAACTCTTGGAATAGTCAGCCGGAGGCAAGTCTGGGTAAGGGCCAGGTCGTCTCCGGCATAGTACTGTTGAAGAAGACAAAAACAGGTTGGACGAGGTCGAAACGAGTACTTAGGTTTTCTATAAGGATACTTGGCTTGAGCTTGTACCACGGTTGGCTGACACTCGCACAATGACATGCTGGCCGGTTCCTGCTTAAATACTCCAGGAATAATCATCGAGAATGGTGTACACCTGTCTCCTCACACACCACAGTCACCCGCGCCTTCTAGGGGCTAAACACAGACAGAAACAGGCAGAACAGAAACACTCATACCCAAAACTCCGACAGTAAGTAAATGTGTTATGCAGAGAGAGGCTTTTATTTTCTGTCCATGTGTTTCCATCCACCTGGTTGTCCTGACAGTGATGGATAGATCGGGCTTCAGAGCGAGAGGCTCATGTGCCGACATCCTTTTGCACATGCGCTCACACACATAACCTATTTATAGCTGTATGAGTGCATGTGTGTAAGGAGGAATATTATATCAGCCCTCTGTTTTGGCATGAGATGGGTTCTTGGCATACCTCAAAGATGTGCCTCAAAAGCTTCTGTTTGCATGCTCATGAGGTCCTATTCTGACCAGCGTTGTGTGTGTGTCGCCAGGGGACTCAGATCATGTGATGAAACTTGATCAAAGGTGGAAGGTGGAAAGTGAAAGCATAACGATTACTTTCTGCTTGTGTTTTGATCAACATCAACCGGATTTCTGCACATTATCCACCATCCCTAGACCTAAATCCAAAATTGAGTAACTTGGTGGTGTGTGTTGCATGAGTGGAAGCCACTATCTCTGAAATGCTAGTGTGTGTGGTGAATCCAGGCTGCCCAAAGGCCGCCCCACGAGCCTCTCTTGGTTTTTTCATCATGAACTTTCCACAAGCTGTTTTTAGGTTGAGAGGCAAATGCATTTGAAGCTGCCAGGACGTTTAACGCTCTGCACATCTTAATGTTGTTGATTTCTCCGCCGAGCCTTGTGTTGCTGCTGTGTCGTGGATAATAGCGGCAGCCAGATGATTAGAATTGGTTCGGCTTAAATTGGCTCTTAAATGAGAAAACTGTCATCATTTAGAGTTACAGCCCATTTCATTCTCTCAACATCTAGTTAGCATTTTGTTTGGTCATTATAGTGTGCGGGCACTATGTAATTGGATCTATTTGATTTTAACTTTAGCTGATGATAACATGTGACAGCTGCCATTGCTCACTTTCCTGACAAGTTTGTGCTTCTGAAGAGTTTTAGTGGCAATCTGATAAAGTCTATCGCAGAATTCTACTTACCACTAACTAGTTTATATACAGTGGCTTGCAAAAAAGTTTTATTACTCTTTGAATTTTGCTGTGCTACAACCACAAACCTTAATTTATTTTATTGGGAATTTGTGTGATAGATTAACACAAAGTGTGAACATGATTTGAGTCTTTTTCATTTTGTGGGAGTACTTAAGTTGTGTGTTTTTCGTTCCAGAATCTCTTTCTACATGCAAGGTTTATTATCTTCATTTGGACCCTCCAAGCGCACCTTCCTCTGCCCCTGAGCTATCCACAGCTTTAACACTGGCACCTGCCATTAAACCATTCCATTGTTGCTCTGGCTGTATGTCATTGTCCTGTTGTAAGGTGAACTTACATCACAGGGTTTTTTTCTAGTTTTGTCCCAAATTAACCTTGACCAGCTTCCACGTTGCTGCTAAAAAAAAAAGCATCCCCACAGTATGATTCTGCCACTAGTAAGTTTTCTTAGTGGAGTTGGTACATTGAGATGGATGTGCAGCATCAGCCTTTTGCACGTTGACCAAAGTTAAAGCTTGTGTTGTCTATGACATTTGTAGTTGTAACAACATGCTGTACAGGACTTCATGCTTAGTTTTCATGCTGTCATTAATATACATTATCAATTTTTTACATTATCAATGCTATAAAAAGCAAACTTTGAATATTTAAGTTATATTCACCATGTACTGCTTTTGCTAGTTTGTATTACCAGACTACATTACTGGTTTCATATTGCACCACACTGGGCTGTTACTGTTGGTTAGCCTTGTGTCTATCTGGGCCAAGCTCAGTGCTGTGAGCCCTGGGGAAGAGAAACAGTTTCTTATCCATCAGACCTTGGCAAAAAATAGAGCTTCAGGAAAATGGTTTAGATAAAGGTTGTACAGCACTTAATACACACTTGGCCTCATCAGTCTAAAAGTATTGTCTTCAATGCTTTTGCGAAATGCTGAGCTGCATAAACCATCTATCTTCGAACAGAGTTTTTCGACTTTTGTGCTTTCAGCAGCCCAGACATGATGAAATGCATCAAACCTAAGTCAATCAGACATTTCCCAATGAGGCCAATGACTGCAAAAAATGTTCATGTAACCTCAGATCTCTCCTGACCAGATTTCCAGGAATAGCTCTGTTGAAGTGAGGAAACATTGACAATAGAAATAACTCTGTGGGGTGATGTTTTATGCAAGGAGATATGATCTGGTGCTTGAGTTTTTCAGACAGAATGGTGAAAGTAATTTCATTCAACCAATTTTGAAAAATATGAGCAACTGTCAATTTATTAAAATCTAACAGGTAGGAACAAATAAATGTAATTACTTGACATATTCAGGTAAATAGAACATGACAGTCTCAGTTACCTATCAGCAGATTCATATTTAACCTAAACGTTATTGCATTTACACCTATACCAGCTGAATGAAGTTTGAAATATTTAAGTTTATCTATCTTAAGCTACAAGAAGCTAGAGTAGAATGAGACTGCAGTTTGTGCTTAATGTTCAGTATATACGTATCTGTTGACAAATGAATGGTTAAACTAGATACTAAAAGTTAAATATATTTGAATAATCTACTTGTGAATAAAGATGAGGTTTTACATTCTTCATTGCATTGTGCAGTCTAATGTTATAGGAAAAAGGCCACCTTTTGCAGCCTGACACATTTAATATTTTGAAAGTAATCTTTCAAGGCTGACCTTCAGAACCTATATAGGTGTGAAACTGGTGTAGAATACTGACTGTGTTTCATGTCTATAAATAAACAGACACAGAACAGATTACATAACTTGAAGATGAATTCAATATACCTTACTGTATTCCTGTTTCTTTAGTCTGTTACACTTGCAGGTAGAGCGAGCAGCTCTTCAGAGAGAAGAGGCAGGTTGCACTGCTATATTTATAGCTGCTCTGTTTCCATGCTAAGCTCTCACATGTTCTGCTGCATAGCGGCATATGCTGCATTCACCGCCACCATGTGTCCTTCAGACAAGGAGCTTTGTGCCCTTCATGACTGCTGCATATCAGCAGATATGGACAACCGGGGAGAGAGGAGTGGCAAAATGAAAGGATATGATGGGGTGACAAGGCAATAGCAAAGTGGAGAGGGGTGATGGGAGGGAGACAGAAAAGTGGAGCAAAGTTGAATAGGACAAAGTCAAGAAGAAGAAGAAAAGTCTGATAGAATATGACGATCAGGCATGGGCCAGTATGATATCTTAATGGTTTGATAAAATTAGATTAACAAAAACAAGGTTTCTGAGGATTTA
This sequence comes from Girardinichthys multiradiatus, assembly GCF_021462225.1. Lineage (NCBI taxonomy): Eukaryota > Metazoa > Chordata > Actinopteri > Cyprinodontiformes > Goodeidae > Girardinichthys > Girardinichthys multiradiatus. The sequence goes on along the minus strand of NC_061815.1, from coordinate 42,922,423 downwards.
CTTAAACTTTAAAACAAAATCTATATAATCTGATATCTTAAATTCAAAATACAATTATTTTCACTACTGCTAAAAAATATACAGAATATTACTGTTATTTATACTATACATTTGTTGTTTTACAATGGGCTTTAGCAAAACCTTTAAGTATTTTCGCTAACTTCAGTAAACATTCTTCTTGCACCTAATATACCATTGCTCTTTACTGGCATTGGCTGGTTGACTAATCTGCTCAGCTTCCCAGCCTGTAGTCATCTGTTTAGCAAACATTCTGCTGATATTTTGCCAACTGTTGTATGCTGGAGGCTTGAAACTGATGGCTTTCCCTACTTTCTGAGTAATTCAGCTAATTTTCTCCTGACCACTTGGGGGAACTCATATAGCATTCAATTGCATTCCCAGATGGCCAGTTGAACCTTAGAATTCTAATTCTACACCCTTAATCCCAATACCTCTTTACTATTTAGAATGGCATTTGTGGTTTTGAAAACAATAACTTTTTAAACATTGGTGTACCTTAATTACGGTAACCAACCCAGGTGTTTTAAACTTATTTCATGACTGCCTTCGAAGATTTGACTGCAAAGAATTCATATGCCGACAAAATAGCAGGTTACAGGTTGTAACTGCTTCTCACAAGATGGCACCAAAGACACCAGACTAGAAGATCACTTCAGGTCTGACAACAAGGCTAAAAAAACAAGCACACTTGTTTTGAGGAGGAGCATTGTGTATAGTGCTTTTAGCTAATTTTATTTAAAGGAATACTCAGGGAGAAATCATCTAAACTCTTTACCTTTTCAAAGGCAGTTGAAAACCAGCTTAATATCGACACCTTTTGGACTGTCTTCATTTGATAAGTGACATGGTTTGCCATAGCTACACACATTAACCTAAGGTCTTTACAGGGAGTTTTAGGTAAGAACATGGGTGTGACCTAGAGTCGCATTCTATAAGGTCAAGGAAGATAAATAAAGATGGGATGAAGTAGAAATCAGGGAGTAGTTAACAAAAGCGAAGAGCAAGAAAAGGGAAAGAATAGAGTGGATTAGAGGAAATGAAGACTGCAGCGGAGGCGAGAAGGAACACAGATGGTTAACTGAGATGCAATAGATGAAAAAGGGAATGAGAAGGGCATTGAAATGAGAGGAAGAGCATTAGGTAAGAAAGAAGAGCTGAGAGAAAGATAGAGGGAAGTGGACTCCATTCATCACTTAATGCGTTTTCTCCTTTTTCTTTAGAGTGCAGTGGCTGGAAGGCCTGCCTCGGTGCATTGGAATGCAGAGCCAGCTCCCCTTTTGTCAAGCAGTTGGCCTCCCCTCTCTAACACTTTCTGTTTCCTTTACACACAGCAGTCTCCATGGGTGCGCCCACATGGGGACGCTATTACGCGAGTATGTATCCCCGCATGTGTTTGTCTTGCCGTGGGTCACTTGAGGACGGTGCTTGCAGGCTGTGTCTTCTTCTTCGCCATGTTGACTGAGACGATTCACAGCTTTAAATGCGAGCTAACGGGTATTTGGTGGTGTTTATGCATATGCGTGTTCTGCACATGCAGTACCACTGTGCTCATCATCTCCAAGGAGATGCAGGAGGTGAGAGAAGAAGCCAACAAGTAGTAGTAACCCAAAACATGTCCCTCTCTTCAAGTCCGAGTTTAATGTTTGGAGGAATGTGGCTGAATCGACCCTTTACCGGCTTGCTGCAAAGTAACTGTATATCCACAACTAATAAAAGCTGTGGACATCTTTAATCACAATGGCACCCCATGTGTTTTGAACCTGTGCTTCTGGGTAGAGTATCTGAGACAGCGTTAACAGTGTTAAATTGCCATGTTTACTCTTGATTTTTGCTTCATTTGCTCAAATTGGTCCAGTCTTCTCCTCATGTCAAATAGTTTGTCCTTTCTGCCTCTGTTCTTTCTCTTCCTCTTTCATCTAGAATGTTTTCTGTCATCACCTACAATCAGTCTCCTGCTTCCCTTCCACCACTGTGGTATGTAGAAATGTTTGAATAAAGAGGGGCAGATTGAAGGTTAATGTTGGTTACTTAACGTATACCGTGTAAACTAAATAATGTCTTTCATACAGATCAACAGCGATGCCTTGATTTATGTTTTTTTATCAAAACTGTTGATCAGTTAGTTGTTACCTCATGTTTTTTACCTAGAAGCACCTTTTAAATCTCAGTCATTGGTGTCAGAAGCCATTTGTGGGCTGGCTCGGGTTAGATTCAACCTTCCAGTTTTAAGGAAGGATACTCTGATGCTAGGACCAATCTGTTGGGTGTCACTCTGTATTTAGTCCAACGTGACCTCACAGGTACACACTGAGTGGTCAGGTGAACTGAGCTAATGTCATAGTAGTCTCAAAAAGCTTCCTGTGTATGTGGTGAAGTTGCTACGGTTATGCTTGTCCTGCAGAGGTCAATTATAAGTTTTTTTTTCGTTTTTTTTGCAGCACTAGTGGCCTTCATTTTTCCCAGAGCATTTGACAGCAGATAGAAAGGAAATGATAGAGGGGAAGACATGCGGTAAATGTCCCCAGGGCCAGGACCCAAACCCGAGACCGCCACGTCAAGGACCAAAGCCTCTTGTGTATGGGTCGCATGCTTAAACCCCTAAAACACCAGCGCTGCACCAGGTCAAAGAAAAGTTGATGACGATCTAAACTCTGAAGTTTTTTTTTTTTTTGCAGAGGTGTTTTTTTATCATTGACCAGGGGACTACATTGTGAAAGGAATGTTTAAAAAAAAACAACGTACAGTACAACCACATGCTGGACAAACCTTTACTTTGAAGCAAATATAGTGTTAAAAACATATTTGGAGGATTTCCATTGAGCTTGAAGGTTCAGTGGGAGAATTTTTTTCGCCCTTGGATTTTTGTTTGTAGTTATTTTAACAAAAGGATAAAAAGTGATATAAGGGAACAGTGCATATTTTCTTTGCTTGCTTTCTGCCTTGAAGGCTGTTTATCATCCTAATGACTGAGACAAATTAGTAATCAAATTGGTGTTTCTGCTGTAGCTGTCTGGAGAGCTATAATTAACAGTGTGTAAAGACTGAGTGTTTGTGTGTGGATGAAGACAGTTAAAGGTTTGTATTGGCAAGCAGCCCGTGATGGGAATTATAGTTCACCACAATAATTCCTATTTGTAGACCCAATAAGTGTGTGAATCTGCAGAGTTGGGTAGTAGTTTTTGGAGTTTTATTAATTATATGTTGGTGTCTGTTTACAAAACACTACCTGAAAAAAATAATGTTGTGGATCTGACAGTTTCGGAGTGTAGAAAGTTCAAATAGATCTCCTAAAAGGTCATTTAATTGCATTTTTCATGAAAATACACATCTAGTCATGAGTAGACATAGAGCCGGCCCAATGCATAAGCAAACTAAGGTGCCACCCAGGGTCCACAGGCCAGCAGTGGCAGCCAGGAGAGCTTGACTCTAGATCTCAAATAGTAAAAGTTTGTCAGGTTGTCAAGAATAAGCCTAACTTTAAATTTGGTCCTTTGATTTCCAAACATTTTATTTGATTTTAATTTTTTATTGTAAAATTTTCTGAATTAGTTAATATTTAAAAAAGCTGAAAATGCACTGGATTTATCATGCAAAGGAAAACCCTCCATAATTAAATGCCAAGAAAATTTAATTTAGGGTCTCATAAAATCTTGGACAGCAAAGAATTAATTTTGTACATTAAAAAAGACTTTTTATACAACAACATTTGCATAATTGTCCTAAAGAGCTTAGTTCATTAGTTCGAGGGGATCTTCAGTTTGGCTGTATGAGAGGCATATTGCCCACCTTTAGTGTGTAAAGCCAGATTTAAGACTGAACCATAAAGCTCTATTTAACCCTACTGTTTTACCCTCTGCTTTACCTCCAACGGTAGATCATTTAAACACTGCAACCATAATCACAAGGATAAAAGAACGCCTTAACAACATCCCTGCCGAGCTGAATCTATCCTGAGTAACATGACGCAAATTTGACCCATTTGGAAAAGAAGCTCATGATCTCAGCACTAAGCTGAATTCCTGTACTTAGGGAGAAATTGTTTGTTACTTGCGCCTTAAAATACATTTTTTCCGTTGGTTTACTGCTTCCTTTTATAGCTGTAAATCTCCCGTATCACCCAAAAAATGTTTCATTTTAATCTCTTCTCAACGACAGGAGGTTGTGTTCTCAGAAATTCAGCGTCCTGCAGGTGACTTTCTGTAGCATTAGATATGAACTGCATATTAGCATTCTGTTGTCTTGATCTGTATTTATAATTCAAACTCAGAAAATTTCTAAAGAAGAATAATTTTTAGTTGAAGCATTGAACTTCCTGATACCTGACCCCTTTACTCTTATGTAATATGAATCACATGTCTCAGTGAAGCATGTAGCTCTGAATGTAGCTTCAGCTGATCTGTCTGACCTCATTGGAGGTAAAGCCCTTGGAAACTATGGTCCCCAAATAAGGTTAAAGATTAGCAGTATCCAGGTTGTGTTCTCTCTAACTAAAACCAAACTAGTTGATAAGCCTGATTTAGACTTGAATGTCACACCTGAATGGTGCCAATATGACAAAAATGCAGGTTAGCATAAAACTTGGGTCTGGTAGTTGGAGCTCCAGTAAACCAATCACTGTGCACTATGTTGCTGACGAGCATTGATGTAAGAAGTTACTGCTGTGCAATTGGCTTGACAACAGATGGCCCTGCTGTCTGTCTCCACATTAATAAGATACTGATGAGATGAGTCAGTTAGCACACACACTTTCCCTGCTGTGTCTGTGCCTGTATTTTACCATGTGTACGTAGAAGCTGCATATTGGTTCGACGTCTCTTCTTTTGTTTAAAAACATACACCGGCAGTATCTCACAAAAGTGGGCACTCCCTCACATTTTTGTAAATGTTTCATTATATTTTTTGATGGGACAACACTGAAGATATGACTCTTTGATACAATATAATGTAGTCACTGTACAGCTTGTATAACACTGTAAATTTGCTGTCCCCTCAAAATAAATCAACACACAGTGATTATTGTCTAAACCATTGTCAACAAAAGTGAGGACAGCCCGAAATCAAAATGTCCAAATTGCACCCATAGTGTCAATGTTTTGTGTGGCCGCCATTATTTTCCAGCACCTCCTTAACTCTCATGATCATGGGCCCTGTCCCAATACCCACAATACACCCTACGCCCCTCTGTGAAGTGTTTACTTTGTACAAGTGCATGTAGGGGTTGAAGTGCGCAGGTTACTAGCTTGCAAAATTGGAGAATTGGGACAGTAGGGGTTACGTCATCGACTTGCACCTCTGCACCGTAACTGCAACATCAGGGTGGGAACCAGCGCTGTTTTCACAGTCTTGCTGCTAAAACAACTATTTAAAACTGCAACAAGCAATTGTTTTGAGGAGAAGAAAGTGCAGGAAGCGAAGGAGGCTTATACACCAGACTCTCGCCACGCCAGTGTTTGTTTGAAAGGTAACTTCAGTGTTATGGCCTACTGACTGCCCAGACTCACTTTGAACCCAGTGGTATCTTACAATGTTGAGCCTGGAAAACCAGTAAAAAAAAATATATTTGTCGGCTTGCTGTCTAAAGTTTACGTAGTTCTTATTCTGATTTGATGGCTGGTTACGTTGACGGTTGTGATTGGTTTTTGCTCAGAACGTCATCTGCAGCAGTGAATTGTGGGTAATAATTTAATTTAAGCGGCGAAGTCTGCTTAAATGCGGGCTTTGCCAAAGGGCGAATGTGGGGCACAAAGGGGGCGGGGCTAAGGACGACTCTGGAGAATTGGGACACACTACACAATCGAACCCATCAACGGGAACATGCAATTCAGGGACACAAGGGTGGAATTGCGAGTATTGGGACAGGGCCATGGAGTTCACTAGAGCTTTACAGGTTGCCACTGGAATCTTCTTCCTCTTTTCCATGACAATATCACAGAGCTGGTGGATGTTAGAGACCTTGCGCTCCTCCAACTTCCATTTCAGGATGCCATACAGATACCTAGTAGGATTTAGGTCTGGAGACATGCTTGGCCAGTCCAGGGCCTTTGCCTTCAGTTTCTTTAGCAAGACAGTGGTGGTCTTGGAGGTGTGTTTGGGGTCATTATCATATCGGAACACTGTCCATAAGTACTGTTTCAGAAGGGAGGTTATAATGCTCTGCTTTAGTATGTCACAGTATATTTTGGCATTCATAGCTCCCTCAATGAACTGTAGCTACAAAATACGTTTTAAAGGCACATTACATTTTAATAAACGTGGATGAGCCTGTTAATTAAATTTATATCACTTTGATTGGGAGTACTTTCACTCAAACTAACCCTCAGTCTGATGGTAAAGAAAGTCTCTCTGCTCAGCTGGTTTTCCATAGAACTATATCTGAAAAATGGAAATGTAGAAATATCAGAGGTTAGATGTGAGGTAGCTGGTGACTGCCTTTAATGTTTTATGGTGTCGCTCTGTCCCTGTAAAATACTGTTGCTGTTTCTTCTGTTGCTGTGTTTTAATGCAGAAATGCTTACACAGCTCCGCGGTGCATTTGGAAGTTTAGAAGCTGTGCTAGCGTGCATGTGTGGAGAACAGGAACTGCCAACCCTGTCAACAAGAAGACTTCTTACCAACTGCCTAACACACATAGTTAACTTAGTGCAGAGGGAATTTATGATGTGTGTTGAGCTTTTGAGCATTGCATTGTCTATTTATTAAATTGTCTGCCTGAGAGATATCTGGATTGAGAGGAAATAGGGAATTTTATGGATGCTGCTAAGCAAAGGCAACTCAAATAGAAACAGTTTATGAAGAACTCCTGTTTTTTGCTGCAGTAATACATTCTGATTAATGTTTTTTCTGCATATTTTAGGGTCCCCTTTTAGGATATTTAGAGGGTTGGGGGATGAGGGGTTGGCTGAATATCCTGGATGGATGGATGGATGGATGGATGGATGGATGGATGGATGGATGGATGGGGGATCATCGTGATGTTGATGTAGATGTTTGATCCCGCTTTAGTTAGCTTCTTAGTAGATATACACAGCCAGAGGCCAGCTCAGATCACACTGTTTTTTCAAGTTGGGTGGTGTTTGCAGGAAGGTGGGGGGCAAGTTGTTGGTTTTGCTGTTCAACATAAGGACATGGCAAGCTCGGATAAGGTTCAGAGCAAGCCATCAGACACCTTATTCTTTTCAGCAAGGTAGAGTTTCTTTGTTTTAGTCACAAAAGGTTCTTTGTTCAGAGCGAGAAAAAATTATTTCCTTAAAGAAAAACATAATTTCTTTCTGTTCAGTGATCTTGTTTTCCTTGAAAAAAACACATCCTGAATTTCAGCTTTTGTGCTTTGTTTATTGTGCATTGTTACTAATGTGCATCAGAGAGCATTTGCACTCATCAAGAAGGTGCTACATTATCATAGCATTATAAAAAAGCAGAATGAAGCTGCATAAATTCTCTAAATATGCAGAATCAGCCAGTCATTACCTGTAACTACTGCTCGTGTGCCTCCTTTTGCAAACATCACTGAATGTGTGGCCTAAGGTGCTGTGATAACATATTTTCCTCTCATGCATTTATTTTGTTTTTGCTTTAATGTCACACTAAATGTTTTAGATCATCAAACAAGTTTTAATGTCAGACATAGATAATGTGAGTAGATACAAAAAGCTGTTTTAGTGATAATTCAAATTCTAAAAGGAAAAAAAAAAAATGGTAGTGGTATTGTGATAGTCTGGGGTTGCTTTGCTGGTTCATTACATGGTTGATTGCTATACCTGAAGGGACCACCAGATAATGAGCTTTCGTTTAAGCACTTTTGAGTTATGCAGTAACACGATCCGCAGCATACATCCAAGCAAACCTCTGAGTTGCAAGAAACAAATTTAAGGTTTTAGAGAGGCTTAGTCAAAGTCTGGAACTTCAACCTGATTGAGTCCTGTGGGATGACCTTAAACAAGTGTTCATGCTCGAATGCATTATTATGTTGTTCAATTCCAGCTGTCAAAAACGCTTGATAGCAGTTGTTGCCGCCAAGGGTGCCTCAGCATAGTTATTAGGTTTAAAGGACAAATATAATATTACATAGGCCCATGTTTATGTGGATAGTTGTTGCCCCTTACTAAATGGATTATTTATCTGAAAACTGCATTTTGTATTTACTCAAGTTATCTTTCTGTGCGGAAACATTTAAGCCAGAAAAACAAAAATATTAAAACAAAAGAAATATGTAAAGGGGGAAATACATTTTTATAGCATTAAATGTGTTAGTTTTCACTGAAACACTAGCTTTCCTCTCCAGACTGAATGGTTTGGATCTCATGGGAGCATGCATGTATGCACAAGTATTGGAACAACAGCATTTGTGCAACTTATATTTCTGCAAAATAACAGTTTTGTTTGTTAGTAGGGAGTTTGTGCAATGCACAGAAAAACTTGCGAGTGTGTTTCTGTTATGCGATCAACTGGAAGAGAGTTTTAAATTTGCTCCACAATGTGTCGGCTGTTAGAGATCGAACGGGTGACCTTTCTGATATTAAACAGGCCGGCTGTTACATGAAAACAAAGAGGAGTCAATGGGAGACAAGCATTGCAGCCCTGAGGCCTAGTTTTTAATGCGTGAGTGAGTGTGAGAGAGTCCACAGCCACCTCTTTGGTATGCAGGCCTGTGTTTGTGAGCCCAAAATATTTTGTTCCCTGGAAAAGTGAGAGAACGCTGCTTTGGATGACTGTTTGTCACCTGAACACAGTCTCACATGGGTAGAGAGACCCCTGACAGCCCTATGTAAAGGTCAGAGCGCCACCTCTCTCTGCCAAAACCACCCCCTTATTAGAGATTGAAGTAAGGAGACAAGTTGTGCACAGTGACACTTATCAACACTACACACACACACATAAAATCACAGACACAGGCACACACAGCCTGGCTGGTTGTTTTGGAGACAAGATGGAATGATGCCTATATAAACAAGTGATGACCTGTTTGCCACAAACTGTGATCAAGTAATTATCCAGTATCAAAGCAGCTCATAGCCATCTCCTACCTTTTTACCCCTGTGTGACTGCCATGAAAAAGCAGCAATGATTCGAGCAGGGAAGTGTTTGTCAAAGGGATTTTTTAGAAGTCTGTCTGTGACTCTCACTCTCCCCGAGGAGAAGAGACGGGAAGAAAGAAAGATGGATGATGACTATGACAGCAAAACAACTTCCTTATTTAGACGAAGAGGAAGAGAGGCTCAAAGAGGGGAGATCCTTTGAGAGACAGATTAAGAAAGGAGCAGCACTGATTGTTAGGCTTTTCTGCAGTGCGCTTTAGGGACGATTGTGAGCTAAATTGTTGGTCCTAAATTACCCTGTAAGGTCTGTCCATCAGCTGCTGAAATGGAGCACTGGAGGCTAAAAACAGCCAACAGTGAAACAGTGAAAGTGTGATGTTCGTTGAGGTGTTGTATTTTAAAGTGCACACAAATTAATTAAAATGAGCTATAATTGAAAGGAGAATAAATTATCTTTTTTCTCCCTTTGTCTCACTGCTGCTCTGCTGGTTATTGATGTTTGATAATGAATACTTCTCAGACTCTCTCTGTTTCTCTTCTGAATTTATTTTTTTCATTAGCTGCAAACATTTGAATTTGTAGCCTAAATATTCCACAACATAACCACAGTAAACTTTCACCTTTATCCTGTTTGGCCTTTTACATTGTATGTATACACACACATTGTCTGATGGCTCCATTATATACATCCTGAATGCAATATAGGCCAATATGAGATTCTCACAGTATGATAATATCCAGTTCAAGCAAGAATGCATGACAAAATTTTGAAATAACATACATAAAACAAGGTTTTAGGAATATTTTGGGGTAAACTAAAATGCCCCGTTTTTTGATTTCACAGATAAAGATTTAACAAAGCACAAATTGTTTTAAAGTGTTTGTAATATGCCTAGAATAGCTACCTCAGCCCAGATTTGACTGTCACATATATTTTTGTAATCAGTTGCTTCCCAGACTCAATTAGAATTTGTTAAAAAGCCCCTTACCTTGGCGCCAATAGAAAGTTCCACCTTTAGCATCTTTAGCAGCTAACAGTTAGCCAGTCGCAGAATCCTCACAGAGTTTACAAATCATTTATGTCTTGTCTGTGACATTTATGTGCATGTGGAACAATCATTAGTTGGTGTTATGGTCTAATTTTACTGCGGCGTGACTCGTGGTGATACCAAATTGTGGCGTCAATACTGCTTGCAGTTCTACTTATGAACTGCAGGCTCCACTGCACGGATAATTCAACACTTGCTCAAAAGGTGCTAACAGAAGAAGAGTCACACAGGAAGTACATTTTTAATATACAAACCTAACTGCACAGATTCAATTTGTCAGCTTTACTTTGGAGCAGTTTTTGAAGTAATGTAGCATTAACAATAAATTGACCTTCTGACCAGACTTGGCAAAAGAAGATGATAGAGAGAGTCTTGCATACCTACAGTGGTGTTTTGTCAATCTTGCCTCATCCATTTCAGTTATCCACTGTCAGTTACCTTCAATAGTTATAATGTAAGAGGGGCTTACAAAATGGCTTGCATATCAATGTTCAATTTAGTCTTTAAGCGCACTTATTTAAAGTGAAGCTTTGTTTTCTCTTATTTTAAACGCATAAATCAATGTTGGATCACTTTCACTATGTATGGAGCCTCACAGGTTCTCTCCCAGACATTCAAATCTGAATAACCACAATAATCAGCAGACCAAAGTGTTTTTCACACAGTTCTTAAGTGCACTGGGAGCTAAACAGTTAAACAGCTCCGTCCAGGAGCTTTTTTAGAATAATATTATAGATATTTCTTCAGCCTTTCAAATATTTTCTTTGCATATAGCCTTATTTTTCAGCATTGAACAACCTACTACTAATTTTACAGTAGCTTTGTCTCAAAATTGTTACTAGAGCAGTGAAGTAACTTTAAATGAGCAGTCAAAAATTAAAAATCAGTTAGACTTGTTTTGGCAATTTTTCTTTTTACATTAAAGCCTGTTGGAAACTTGTTTGAATCTTTCACAGTTCATACTTCCAGTTTTTAGAAAAAAGTTTAGAATTTTTGAGATTTTCTTGTTTTTTCATTTTGTGTAAATTGCTTCGTACTGCGTAAACTACAAACCAGTTTGTTAGGACTGAAGAAAAGGTAATCCATCACATATGCCAACATGCGTGTTATTCAAAGTCATTATTGTGCAGCAGCACAGTGTAAAGCCAAGCTGGAAAAATTTCTCCTGGTTGCATTCATCAGCTTTCACAAAAAACATAAAGAACATTTCAACAGTTTAGATTTGCTAACACTGCCATCTTTGTTTTTTACTTTAATTATTTGTACCTCTGTGACTGTTTCTCTTCTCTGTCAGTTGATGTCTTTGGATGATTATGGAGTTGTGACTGAATGGGTGCAGGAGGGATGGAGGGAAGATGAGGGAATGGTTGAAGAGAGAAAAACGGGTGTGCCGTGATGTTCTGTTTCACCCCTGCGTTCTGGAGCGATGGAGAGGGTAAATTAAAAGCAGGGAATGGAAAAAAAAAACAGAAAGAGGTTGCATTTGCAGGGGTAAAGAGCACAGAAATTACGCAATGCTTTTAAGAGGTGATGAAAAACAGGGCAGATTCCTTAAATATGTAATAAAGGGATGGAGAAGAGGAAGGAGGGGATGAAGAAATAAAGAGTGACAGGGAGAGGTTGGGATAGGAGGGTAGGTTTGTAGACATACCGAGCACTGAATGAGAATGAGACAAAACGGAGCACACACACAAACACGCAGAGTCGTGATGCATCTGCTAGATGAGCCATACGATCAGGTGACCCAGGTCTGGTCCATTACCTTTTACCTGCCTCTCCTCTTCCCTTCTACTCCGTGTCCTTTAATTTTATCACCTCATTCTCCCCCTTTTCTTGTAACATGATCTCATTCATTTCTTATTTCTTTCAGCTTAGCTTCCTTCCTTCATTGGGGTCTTCACTAATGAAACTCGCTACTGTTCTCGCTGATAGAGCCACTGCAATACAGTAAGATCATAAATCAGTCTGTGTGTGTCCAGCCATTTGGTTTCATTGGTTAATCTGCCCAGATACAGTACCTCAACCAGACACACACACACACACACACACACACACGAAGGCCCAAGCATAGACAGCAGCCCAAAGACAGGAACCGAATAAAACCCTGAATTTGCCTCGACCTCACAACGATGCGGAACCCCCTACCGAGAAGTATCTGTGTGTGTCGAAACAGGTGTATCATTATCCAGCCTGCTGCAATGCTAGACACCTGCTGTCGCTGTCTTTGTGTAAAGGACACCAGGAGATAGATTGGGTATCCCCTGTAGAGTGCCATACATGTGAGGGGATATTTTCAACGTGCTTGTTTGTGGATGTCCGGCACCTTCCTGCAGGGTTAACTAACTGCCATGAATAAGATAGGAGGGTGTTTCACAACTGTAGGGAACTATGAGTAAAAGACATGAAGCGAAGGATAAATTTCACAAGGCTTCAGCCAGTATGAGATTCTCACTGTAATTCAATTCAATTCAGTTTATTTATATAGCGCCAATTCACAACACGTCGTCTCAAGGCACTTCACCAAAGTCAGGTACATACATTCCAATTAATCCTAATGATGACTGTTAAATAAAAATATTGTTTCCAAGGCATTAAAATATAAACCATGATATCATCACTAATTTGAATGCAAAAACAATTATTACTACTGCTTCTATAAATATATAACTTAATTAGTTATAATACCTTCTGTGATTTTACACTTAAGAAAAAACATTTAGACACCTGCAAACATGAGACACATTCAGTCGTATTTTCTAGTAGCATTCCTTCAGAAAGCGCATAGCAACAGGTGGGGGCGGGGTACAGCTTCATTTGGCTTCATACAGTTTTGTCTAGCCTCTTACTAAAATGATTTTAAACCGTGGGATTAGAACAACAGAACATTTTCGTAACAGGAACTTTTTAAAACTATGAATAACCAGTCCATACCTATCCATTGCTGGATTTCTTCTCTATCTGCAGAGACTGCACAGATACAGCAGAGAATTTTGCTTGTTCATCATCAGCTACTTTATTATTTTGTTATCTACCACCTTTCTTTTCTGACATTTTCCTCTTCAAACTTTCTGACCCCACAGTTCACATGTGAACTTGTGACTAGCTGTATATTTCCCAGCTATCTCAGCCATGAGAAACCACCGATGTTTTTTGGTTTGTGTTGCCAAGCTGGGATAAGCTTTTTTGCCTCTGATAGGGACACCCAGGCTGGTGTAGGAGGGACACATACCAGTCAAGCTGAAAGGAAAAGGTGTTGAATTTGCTCACAGATAATTTAATTTCTTATTATGTGTTTGCCTGGATTTATCATCTTCTCACATTTGGAATCTATGACAGAGACACAAAATGCACCAATCCATGGAGCAGAGTTTGAAATGGGCCAGTTTTGCCCTAATCGGCTTTTGTTTATTAGATGTTCCTTACAAACTGAGAACTCTCACTATTTTCTTGTCTGCAAACTCATCAACAAAAGGTTTAGGAAAATACGCGTTGTGGCATCAAGTGGTATAATCCCTTTATTTTGTTGGGTTTAAAATCGCTACCTCTATCAAGAAAATGGCATGATATTTTTTATTTTATGTTTGATGTTGGTTGCATTTAGTTGCTAAATTAAAATAATGCTTGAACTGATAAGTATATGTACTTGAAATAGAAAATGATATGTGCCATTACAGTGCTTTAACTGAACCAATGAACCAAAAATAGAAATGATAACAGTTTGTTCTATTTAACATGATTAGGTAAAATTCACTCTTTTTGATGTGTGTGTCTGTTAATCATCAGGCATCACCTTACCATGTGGAGTCAGTCTGGCCTGTTCGTTACTCTTCACAGTGCAGCAATGCACTGATAATCAACGGGCTGCAGCCAGCAGAGAAAACACAATCAGCTGCTATTTGTCTTTCAGTCTCATGCACACGCTTTCGCGCACAAATCCACAAGTTTGTTTATGTTTTTGTGGCGTAGCAAATAGGATGTGATTGGCTGTGTAATTAGCTGCGTGCGTTCAGGTTTTCGTCAGGTTTATGCTTCTGTTCAGGCTGCAGGAATTAAATGCTCTCACACAGACAGACAGAGCTGCTTGGTAGAGATTGCTAGAGGTTTACTTGTTTGTTTATGGAGTTGGGTGTCATTTGTAGAATTGTATGTAAATCCAGCTTTCCAGAATTTAAAGAATTTAAATGTTACACACTTTTATAAACAATAATATTACAGTGTTTAGTACTTAACTGTTATTGCTGCAGAGGGATTCATCTCAGTTTAGTCTTTTGGTGATGTTACCACACTATGCCTCATCAACTTTACAGTATTCTTCCTTGCTCTGTGGAAACCCCACCTCTACGTGTCTGATTCTGACATTAAAGAGCTGATGTTATGCTTTCCCACTGTTTTCAGAATTGGAGTTTGCAACAAAAAGTTCCCCAAAAGGCTGAGAGTGTTCAGGTCATTTTGCACACAATGGCATTATCTAATTGGACTCTTGATAATTGATGAAGCTCCATCGCCACTCAGTGATATCATGTTACAGGCCGCAGGGTCGCATTTCCCCTCGGTGTCCTTGCTCTGTTCTGGCCACCCCCTCCTCTTTCTCTTCCTTACACCCTGCCCCCCTCTCTGCAGCTCTGTTCGTCTGACGTTACACACCGTCTTAGCTGCCCTTCGGTCAGAATAAGCAGAAAGCATATGCAGCAACTTTCTTTGTCAGCAGACTAGACTTGTCTCTAGTCTAGAGTCAGGAGATGCGGGAAGATAATCATAAACAGACTGCATAAGGACAAAGGATGCCTTGAATTTTCTTAGAAACCATTGAGATTTAATTTACATAGTTTAAATGGATTTTAATAGATTTCCAGGCATACTATAAATACCTAAATTTAATTTGGCTCTTAATTTTTGCTGATGAAATTACGGATTAATTAACAAAAACTTGCACCCCACTGGTAGGTTTGAGCAAACAGTTGACCCTACCTAATATAAGGTCAACTCAGAGTCCAAGTTTAATCCTCCAAAAAGCTTTAAAAACACTTCCTGATTCCCAGCCAAAGGACGAGTTGATAGGATGGACAACAGAAATGATGGAAGCAGATATCTATCATTGAATATGGGTTGATTACAGATCTCAGTCACACTTAGCCAGCCTTTTGTGATACTGATGGGAATTCGATTTCTTTCTTAATTAGTTTTTTTTTAACTTTTGTTTTTTACATTTTTATTGTTGTATAATTTTTTTCTTCTTAATTTGTTTTATCTTCTTTTAATTTTCTTTTGTTTTTATTTATATATTTTTTGGTTTTCAGAAATTATACACGTCCATGCCAAACGCTATAGACAATCCAGAATCTGTGAAATGAGTAACTTAAAATCCTATGTACAGATTGACAGGAGCATGAAAGTGAGTGACAATATATGCATTACTGCCAATATGAGTTTAGATCAAAGTGCCTTTACAAGAGGAATGGAGCATGAAAGTCAATTTCAAGATGGCGCCGCAGATGGTCGCCTCAGCGTGTTTGTGCGCATTGTTTTGTTTTGTTTTTTGCTTTAAAACGGTCTTCTGTGATGGTACCCGGAGCTCTCTCACTAGAGAAGAACTCATGAACATCAGGGCTACTACACCAGAGGAGTTATTTCCCACTTTTCTGCCCACTGCTCTGGAATTTTTGGACATTCTGGTCAAAGGTGCGCTCACCTTTGTTCACGCGGTGAAACGCTGGAAGAGAGGGAAACGGGCTGGGGTGCTGGTACGTCTTCGCCAGCGTGGACTACGGACTCCGTTACCTGGAATATTTCTCTCTAACGTGCGCTCACTTCCCAACAAAATTGAGGAACTACAACTGCTGTTAGGGAAAAACAGGGACTTTTATTCATCGGCAGTTTTGTGCTTCACGGAGACGTGGCTGTGTGGATTAATACCGGACTCTGCGCTGCAGCTGGCAGGATTCCAGCTCTACAGAGCGGACAGAGACACGGAACTCTCCGGCAAAGCGAAAGGTGGAGGAATCTGTTTTTACCTCAACAGTGGTTGGTGTAACGACGTGACAGTGATTCAGCAGCACTGTTCTCCAGACCTAGAATCCTTCATCATAAACTGTAAGCCTTTCTATTCCCCCCGTGAGTTCGCTTTGTTCATCCTGGTCGGTGTTTACATCCCGCCGCAAGCTAACATGCAGGTCGCACAGCGCATGCTCGCCGACCAGATACTGAGTGTGGAGCGGACCAACCCGGACTCCTTAGTAATCGTCGTTGACGACTTTAACAAAGGTAATCTCACCCACAAACTCCCCAAATATAGACAGTTTATAAAATGTCCGACCAGAGAGGACAACATTCTGGATCACTGTTACACCACCATCAGAGACGCTTATCACGCCGTCCCACGTGCTGCACTGGGCCAATCCGACCACATCATGGTCCACCTGATTCCTGCATACAGGCAGAAACTAAAGCTCTGCAAACCTGTTGTGAGGACGACAAGGAAGTGGAGCATTGAGGCTGTGGAGAATCTCCAGGCGTGTTTAGGCTGTACAGACTGGGATGTGTTCAGGACTACTACCAACAGTCTGGACACAGAGGCTGTGACTTCCTACATCAGCTTCTGTGAGGACAGCTGTGTACCATCATGCACCAGGATGAGTTACAACAACGACAAACCCTGGTTCACAGCTAAACTCAGAAGGTTAAGACTGGATAAGGAAGAGGCCTTCAGGAGTGGGGACAAAGACATATACAGAGAGGCGAAGTAGAAGTTTGGCAAGGCAGTGAAAGAGGCCAAACGACTGTACTCTGAGAAGCTCCAAAACCAGTTCTCAGCCAACGACTCTGCGTCTGTCTGGAAAGGGCTCAAGCAAATCACCAACTACAAGCTGAAAGCCCCCCACTCCATCAACGACCGACGCCTCGCCAACGACCTGAACGAGTTCTACTGCCGCTTTGAAAGACAAAGGGACAGTCCTGCAACCATCCCCCACGACGCCCCCCAACAGCTGCAGCCACAATCCACCACCCCCACCTCCCCAACCTCAAGAGGGGCCTTGGCACCTCCAACCCCCACCCTGAAGTTCCCACCCACCAGCCCCCTACCCACGCCGAGGACGGCTCTTTCTATCCAGGAGAGGGATGTCAACAAACTCTTCAGGAGACAGAACCCCCGGAAAGCTGCTGGTCCGGATTCTGTCTCACCAGCCAGCCTGAAGCACTGCGCTGATCAGCTGTCTCCAGTCTTCACAGACATTTTTAACCCCTCACTGGAGACATGTCATGTGCCAGCCTGCTTCAAGTCCTCCACCATCGTCCCTGTTCCCAAGACGCCAAGGACCAAAGGCTTAATGACTTCAGACCCGTCGCCCTGACCTCTGTGGTGATGAAGTCCTTTGAGCTCTCACACCTAAAAGACATCACCGACCCCCTCCTGGACCCCCTGCAGTTTGTCTACAGAGCCAACAGGTCTGTAGATGATGCAGTCAACCTAGCCCTTCACTTCATCCTCCGGCACCTGGACTCCACAGGAACCTATGCCAGGATCCTGTTTGTGGATTTCAGCTCTGCCTTCAACACCATCGTCCCAGTTCTGCTACAGGAGAAGCTCTCCTAGCTGAGTGTGCCCGACTCCACCTGCAGGTGGATCACTGATTTCCTGTCTGACAGGAAGCAGCGCGTGAGGCTGGGGAAGCACGTCTCTGACACCCTGACCATCAGCACCGGTTCCCCCCAAGGCTGTGTTCTCTCTCCTCTGTTCTTCTCCCTGTACACCAACAGCTGCACCTCCAGTCACCAGTCTGTCAAGCTTCTGAAGTTTGCGGACGACACCACCCTGATCGGACTCATCTCTGATGGTGACGAGTCTGCGTACAGATGGGAGGTGGACCATCTGTTGGACTGGTGCAGCCAGAATAACCTTGAGCTCAACGCTCTAAAGACAGTAGAGATGGTTGTGGAATTCAGGCAGAACCCAGCCCCACCTGCCCCCATCACCCTCTGTGACTCCACAATTGACACTGTGGAATCTTTCCGCTTCCTGGGAACCATCATCTCCCAGGATCTCAAGTGGGAGCCAAACATCAGCTCCCTCATCAAGAAAGCCCGGCAAAGGATGTTCTTCCTGCGGCAGCTGAAGAAATTCAACCTGCCAAAGACTATGATGGTGCACTTCTACACAGCCATCATTGAGTCCATCCTCACCTCCTCCATCACCATCTGGTACGCCGCTGCTACAGCCAAGGATAAGGGCAGGCCGCAGCATGTCATTCGGTCTGCTGAGAAGGTGATTGGCTGCAGTCTACTGTCGCTCCAGGAACTGTACACCTCCAGGACCCTGAAGCGGGCAGGGAAGATTCTGGCTGATCCCTCCCACCCCGGTCACAGACTCTTTGAGACTCTCCCCTCTGGCAGGAGGCTGTGGTCCATCCAGACCAAAACCTCACGCCACAAGAACAGTTTTTTCCCATCTGCCACCAGCCTGGTTAACAAAGCCTGGAAACCACCCTGACACTCTCCCTTTCCCCCACACCCCCCCTTTTTTGCTGACAGGACACCTATAACCTGTAACTCTATGCGTTACATTAACGCTCAGCATAGACTCCTGCTTTATTTGCACTGCCATACTTGCACAATGATCACCTGCACTGTTGTATTGCTCTTGCATCTTATACTGCTCTATATTTACTCTCACTCACTTAAAACTGTGCACATATATTTATATTATATTGTAGATATGTTTATACTGTTTAATTTGTACTGTATTGCACCGACTACGCCAAAACAAATTCCTTGTATGTCCAAAAACATACTTGGCAATAAAGCTTTTCTGATTCTGATTCTGATTCTGAAGTGATGCTCTGTTAGATTTTGTAGTCCCAGAACCTGCTGCCAGTTAGATCCAGGTATTATTCCACATCAAATCCAACACTGTTTGCCTTTGGAGTGATTTAGGATGCCATCAGTCTCACAGTGATGGATTCAGTCCGTTTTAAGGCTCTGCATTCCTAAAACAACAATCGCGTATTTCAGGTTTATTGGCTCCCAATTTGATTTGTCAACAACGATAAAAGCAAGTGGCTTTCAGGAACAGGACAGGCAGTTAGGGCCGTTTTTTGTAGTTAACTAACCACATGTTTTGGAGGGTCAGATGATTACTCTGCAGCAGTTGTTACTGGCCTGCGGGTCCAGATAAATCTAGGTGTTAAAGTTTAGTATCCATAAAATAGTGTGTAAAGTGATAATTTAGATTATTATTTCTAGAGACTCAGAACAAATGTCTCTTTTTCCATTTAAATCACAGCTTCACTCGAATGCTGCATCAGTTTTTAAGATTAAAGGGATCCGTTCAAGGTTCAAGGTTCAGTTGTGATGACACAGTGTGAGGTGGGGGGGCAGGATAAAGGCTGAGGCTGAGAATGCATTAGTTAGAAAATGAAATGAAGATGTCCTCAAAATAAACTGTATTATAATAAAATAATGAGTTCCGAGGTTCTGGTGTGGCTGAAGGCTGGTTCTGAGAGCTCTGCATATCTAGATACTGGGATGGCAGGACATCTGAGATTGGGACATCTAAGACGCTAAGGGGTTAAAACCTGTTCAGTGGCAAATTCATCAAGTCTCAGAGTAACGGGTCAGCAGCTGAACATGCTGGAGAAGTAATCAGGAGTCAAACTGCTTGTTTGTGTCAGAAGGCACTGATACAACAGTGTAAAAAATAAAATGCATAGTGAATTGATGTTATCACAAAACCATTGACCTTCATCTGCAATCTGTCATTCACATCTGGATCATTTCCAAGTAAAATTAAAACTGCCAAAGTAACTCCATTGTATCATTACTCTGCCATTTCTCAAGATGCTAGAGTGGCTGTTCATTCAAATATTAGACCGATTCATAAAAAAGCACAACTTACCATCAAACAGCCAGCATGGTTGCAGACAAAACAGATCTACATCAATTGCATTAATTGAACTTACAGAAGAGATCATAAATCGCAATGACAACAAACAGTTTTCAGTTGGAGTGTTTGTTGATTTTAAAAGAGCTTTTATCACCTTTGATCATCATATATATCCCTTAACAAATGGACAAGAGTATGTACAAATACGAAACTATAAATCCACATTGTTAGATGTAACCTGTGGAGTTCCACAGGGATCAGTGCTGTGCCCTAAACTATTAATATTGTACATGAATAACATTTGTAAAGTTTTACACAAGTTAGAATGTGTTGTATTTGAAGATGACGCCATTTTTTCTGTAAAGGGGAAAATCTTGTCACAACAGAAATAAATAAATGAAAACAATGGTTTGACTTAATTATAAATAAATAAATAACCATTGAACTTAAACAAAATATAAATATATGATTTTTTGAAACCGTAAACTACCGGTTGAATTACAAAATCATGTTGAGATAGAGCTTATGAAATAAAAATTATGGGTGCACTACAAAATCTGCTGCAACCCCAAATCCAGTCATTAAGAACCAAACTGGCACAAAGCATAACAGTTATGGGAAAGACTCGATACACACTGGATTATAAATCATCGTTGATGCTGTATACATCATTGGTTTTACCATATCTGAATTATCGTGTAGAGGTATGGGGGAACACATACAAAATCAACATACAACCATTATACAGACTACAAAAACAGCCAGAATAGTTCATAATGGAGGTACAATTCACTTTCATTCAAAGAATGTTTTCTGACAGAGATGGGAGTTACAATCTGAGAGGAGAGCTAAACGTTTAAAAACATAGTGTTCTTACCACTATAATGAGCATGTGTGTATTTGTGTGTGGGGTGGATCTATGGAATTGGCTGAATGATGAATGGAAACAAAGCACAAACATAATTCAATTTAAAAAAACGATATGAAACACATTCTTGGGGAGTATATGGTGTAAAACAATTCATCAGGGATATTGTTTTTGTGCAAATTAGGTGGGTTGTGAATAAATAGCGGCAATATTTATGGACTTGTAATGAAAATGTATAAGACCTAAAAAGTTGATCATTTTAATTGAATGTTTTTAATGTAATGAATTTAGAAGGGGGTAGGCTGCACGGTGGCACAGTTGGTAGCACTGTTGCCTTGCAGCAAGAAGGCCCTGGGTTCAATTCCCGACCGGGGGTCTTTCTGCATGGAGTTTGCATGTTGCCCCGTGCATGCGTGGGTTTTCACCGGGTACTCCGGCTTCCTCCCACAATCCAAAGACATGCCTGTTAGGTTAATTGGTCTCTCTAAATTTCCCTTAGGTGTATGAAGGAGTTTGTGCATGGTTGTTTGTGTGTTGCCCTGCGATGGACTGGCGACCTGTCCAGGGTGTACCTCGCCTCTCGCCCATAGGCTGCTGGAGATAGGCACCAGCTCCCCTGTGACCCACTATGGAATAAGTGGTAGAAAATGACTGATTGACTAATGAATTTAGAAGGGAGTACAAACTTATATAGGTTTTACTTCTATCTACTACTTTTTTGGCTCCTTATTTTGTATGTTTGTGGATAGGTTTCTTTCTTTTAATAGTATTTTCCTCAGAAATAAATTAAAATAAATGAATACATTGTTTTAATGTGATCCAAACTGTCCATGCTAGTCTTTGCTATTTCATTTTTTTTAAAATCCATTTTTAATCAACATCTTCTGTCTTTTTCTGAGGATCAGCCACTCCACATCAATCCTCTTGAACCCCCAAGCTTGTGTTCTCAGCCATTTGTTTTCTTATTTCCTTCCAACACCACAACAATTGGTTTTCTTCTTGTACCATTCTCCTTTCACACTGAAGCTTTTCCCCTGCATGAACTTGGCTGGCAGGGCCACCATGTCGACTTAGCTGCTACCAACGCTCTTATGTCTGAGCCTTGAATCGGCTTTTCCTTCTCCGATCCCATTACTGGGCTGGCCCTCAACCTGCAGAGTCGAAACGGTAGCTCTCCCCCTTCTTTCTGTCCTTTATTCATCCCTTTGTCATGTTTTTCTCCAAACGGTTCTTTGAGACCTTGTGTGGATTTTTACAGTTTAGACTTCTAGAGAGGTTTCAATATGAAGCCGGCATCTTTGAAAGCTTTTTGAATAAATAACTTCAGTCTCGTCTACTGAAAGTTTAGAAGGTTTATGAATCATAATTAGAGATGCACCAATTAGAACTTACTGGCCAATTTCCAATCTATATTTTTTGTAAAACTTTGATCTGCCAGTACTAATTTCTCTTTAGAAAACATATAAGATAAAAAGTACCACATTAAATATATTCATGCTAGGCTTGATGCTGTGAGCGTTTATTAATTATTTATATTAGGAACAGAGGGCACCTCATGCCACATGTGGGAGATACCAGCCACTGAAAAACAGATTTCTGCTATTATTTGAAATACAAATTGAGTTAAAGATGACATTATTAGTACTGGCTTTAGCATCTTATTTAAGCGATTAGCTAGCTTAGCATTACAGAAACTCTAGTCTCCATGTGAAAATCCTATGAACTTTAGATCTTCACTTTAACTTGCCAATAAACTGAAAAGATCTCCAGATCCAGCATTACAGAAGGTAAAAGCTCAAATAGATGAAACAGAGCAACTTTACTTGATTTGGCCTTCCTGTTATCCGCTGAAATCCTTGCTCTCTCTCAAATACTGAATTACCTACAGACATTTATATACAGGACATAGAAAATACAGCTTTCTGTTAAATAACTTCTTAATAGAATTAATAATTTTGAATTTTGTTTACTCACAAATAATGCCTACAATGAAGAGTGTTATTAACAGCATGGTTAAAATGTGCTTAATGTGGTGGTTTGACAGACTGGAACAAAACCTTTATCACTGGTCAGGGTCAATCCAGCTGAAGAATTCCTTAATCTGTTAACCAGCTGCTTTGCTTTTCATGTTTCATTTCTTTAGACCTAAAACTCACTGAAGACACACTGATTTTGACATACACCAATCTTATAATTTAGTTAAAGGTCTTTTTGTTAAAACTTTTTACAGCATTTTTATTATCATGAAAGTTAATTTATTAATATCATATTTTGCTCATCATTCTATTTTACTTTATTTTTCTCTTTAATTTTTGTACTCAGCTCCATATGTTCTCTTTCCATCCAATCAGAACTACTGTCTTCCACTTCCCTTACTTGTGGTTGGCTGTAGGTTTATTATCAACCAGTGTGTCAGACTGATTTAGCTGTCAATGCTAATCTGACAACAAGCAAGTTCTTAGTGTAGTCATAAAGTGATGCTGGTGTGGATGTTACTCTATCAACTGGCTACTCTTAATGGAAAAAATCTGAAAAAACAGCAGTTGCTAGACAGAGGAAATATTTTTAACAGATTAAGCAGGCAGCAGGGATAAATACACCACAATCACCTACGTTTTAATCAGCCTTTTAATCTGAATAAAGACTGTTTGTTGCTGTGAGTATATTTCAAACTTAGCATCATTAGCCTCTTACACTATATTCAGTGTCCAGGGTAGGGTTCACCTGCACTGCTCCAGATCTTGCCATAAGTCTGTCACCCTTTAGGGGAGTGGGAGATGGTAAAAAAAAAAAAGCGGGGGGATAAAGCCAGATTAGGTTGCAGAGTGGCAGAGGTTGGCTGGAGGTGAGATCAGTGTAACGGATCTGCCAGCAGGAAGAAAGGCAAGCAGACTGCCTGGATTCCTTGTCGTCAGTAACCTTAGACACGCAGAGTTAAGAAGCAACTGTGTGGAGAGTATTTACTTTCCTTTTTTCCAATTTTAGAGCACCACAATGAATAATTAATTATATATGTGAATGTAATTTGATTATTATGATGACATTTTAGCAAGGCTCTTTTCCTTTCTAAGAAACTTCCTGCTTGAGCACAGACAGGACAAAAAGATAGGATTTTCACAAATTTCTTCAGCAAAAATCTCTCAATGGATTGATCAAAGGATGCCTGCTCTGTGTATTCCAACTTACTTCCCTGGCTCCAAAGGGTTTTATCTCACTTCCCCTTTTTAGTACATCCCCTTAACGGTTTTATCCTTTAAGGGCAGAGATAGATTGACCAACGTATTCAGGAGTGAGAAAATGAGCATTTGATTGAACTCTTTGAGATTTGTTTTCAGGTAAGACTGGAAGTGGCATCAGCAGCACTCAATATCATTTGTGATATTGACTCATTGAGTTCAGAAACTCAGTGTGTGCATGCATGTGTGTGTGTGTGTGTGTGTGTGTGTGTGTGAGTGTGTCTATGTCTGTGTGTAAGAGAGAAATAGCTACACCAAGAAAGTGAAAGAAAATGTGTTCCTGAGATGAAGGATGACAGGGGAAGGGAGCATTTGATCATGTGCATTTTTGTGAAACAGAGATGAAAGTAAATCCGCATGGAGAAATTTGGGTTTTTGACATTGAGTCAAAATGCAAGTGACTGAGATTGAGTACTTCCCTACATCTTAACCCTCATCATCTGTTAGTGACTTTTTATCAATCTAGCTCTCCCGCTGGCTTGTTGCCATTTTTTAAATTATCTCTAAGCAATAAGAAAGGTAAAAGGTCTACAGTTATAGGGTCATTAGCTCCAGAGAGCAAATAAAATACAATTTAATATTAACAGAACCACAGATTTTATTTTATTAGGTGTAATTAATCAGAACTGTATGTATTAAATCCCTTGGAGTTTCAGCTTGAATAGCTATGGTTTGAAAATGATGAAAAAACATAAAACACTTTCCAAAGTATTTTAGGAATAGCTGAACTAAACTGTAACACTTTAAAATCACACCATGATCTTGGCAGAAAAGCCATATACAGTTAATAGACATTTTGACCAGGATTATCATCCTACACGTGATTAACATCAAACCATCTGGACACAACTGAGTAAATACTCATTGATGATCTGAAACATTAATTTACATTAATGAGCAAGAGGGTTTCAATTGCAGTTGGATGCTTTTTTTGTGTTTATGAATGGCTATTAATTATTTGTCTGTTTTGGTTTGTCTCTAACAATTTTGTTATGTTTTGCTTTTATTTTTTGTGTGTATTTTGATTATTTCCTTGTTATGTTCTTGAGGCTTTGCTGTTTTCAGTGCATTTCTGAGTCCACCTAGGTGTTGTCATGCTTTTGTGTTTAGTTTCTTTATTTTTGTGCCCTGTCCTTTTGTGCTGTTGGATCTTTGTTACTTCCATTTAGTTATGTTTCTTTGTTGCTCTGTTACTCTCCTCTGTTTCCATGTCTGTTTTTGCCACATTTGTTCACATTTGATTGCCTTAGGTTTGGTTAACTTATTTATGGTGCTTATGTGCAACTCTTGGTTTACTATAAAGTGCATTACATTAACACAGGTTGACTATTTGTAACCCTTTACCAAAATAAGCAAACAACCTTGTATCACTGAAAGATTAAACCCATTTCACAAAAACTTTTCTTTTCTGCAGTAATGTTACAGTAATAATGTTTAGGAAACATAACATTGAGTTTTGGAGAACAAACCTCATTAAGTGCATGCTGCAAGAACCTGATTGTGCAGTGCAAGTGAAGCATTCTGATCATGGCATGGGTAGTATGGACTGGTCATCCCTTGAAGTGATTGCACATAGATATATGCACAAATGCATCAAACCATACGACAATATCACACAAATGCACAGCCAACACAGCCAAGGGGAACAGCCAACAGTTAGAACAGTTTTCAAAAGCATCGTGCTTACATTTCATTTGCACTCATCAGAGCTCCAACATACAAAAACAAATCCTGATCGTGTGACTCAAGAGCTGGTCACCTCCAGGTTGCATGCTAAATACATGGAAATGAACTTAAAAAGAAATTAGCATTCTACTATCTTCAAAACTTGTAACGTAGATGTGATGTAGCTGCTTCCTCAAGCTGTATCTCATTGAAGTACATGCTACACCCAGTGCTCAGACATGTAATGAGAAACATTATATGCCAATTTAGCCTTTCATCCATTCATTATAGCTGCCTTATGTGCACATGTGACAGAGAGAGGGTCTCATTCAAGTAAATCACTTCATGTGTCATGTGGTTGCAGCATTTGTGCAATGTCAAGGCCCCGCACACACTCACACATGCAGCCGCGTAGGCGGTTGCCACCATAGCTTGTCCGATTAGACTTTATTGGTTCCACAGTAATCCCTGTTCACTAGCATCATCAACCCTTAAGGTGTGTGAGGGTCATTGGCGTCTGGCACAGCTCCTCAGGTCACTGGCAGCCAGTGGAAGAACTGGTCATGAGACCAGGATAACAGCTAAATATAGAGACACACACTGTAGATGCGACCTGTTTGTTAGTGCGGTGTCTGCGTCAAGCCAGAGCTTATCAAAGACAGATTAGAATTCTTGTCAGTGTTTCCCTTCTTTTCATTTAAATATCCAGCCTTGTACGTCTTTTATTCCAAATGGAAAAGTAGTTCTTGAAGGAAAAGAGTGACTGACTTTTTTCTGCAAGTGTTACAGGATCAGACAGACTCCGTCTTTTGTCTGAAACACATGGTAATTAACATTTTGAAACTTTGTTTTCTGCTGTTGCCATTCTATTAACATGAATGGTTTATTTGCTTACAGGATCTTGACAATATTTTGTTCTACAAGAAGAGACCAATCAAACTTTTAATGGTTGATATCAATTTCCAGTTTTAATTGTGAGCAGCAAAGGCAAAGCCCTTGAAAGAGCCATTATTGAACACGTGTTTATTGCTGCAATATTTACATACACACAACTAAGGACACACAACTAACATGGAAGCTCTTGAATAGCAACAATTGGCTGTTCTTTCTGGCTTTATCATGTTCAACAGGTGATAATGATGGTAAATGTTGCAATTACAATATGACTTGCAATAAATAAACTAATCAGTGAACTGTCTTTATTTTTTTCTGCTTTGGCTTTAGACCCTAGTTAGTGAGTAGTTTATTCTGCAACTAAAGACGTCATTATTTCCATCTCAACAACAAGGTTTTATTGAAAAAGTGGCTTCTGGTAAATGCCTGTTGTTTTGTCAATTAAGCACTATAGTATTTTTTAATGACTTTACCACCATATCACCTCTTAATGCAGCTTTTAATGCTGCATTAAAAAAAAACTACAAAAACATTACAGGCATAGAGAGCCTTCATGGTTTCTAAATAATGAGCTAACATTTATTACAGTCCAAGCAGTTTCTCTCAATATGAATATTATCTACTGATATTACTATAAAAATAATTTTCTGATATTACTGTCCAGCCCCGGTATAATTGTGCATTTGTGAAAACTGACGATAAGACAGTTATTTCAATATAAACATAAACTCAATATAACAAAGATATTTTTTACAATTACATTTGTCACCCTAGGAGCAACCATCTCCTTCAACAGGCTGGGGGTTGAAAGGACAGATAAAACACGGAATCACTGGGCAATGATTACTTTCTATAGGAATAAGAGAACACAAAGATACCATAAATTACCATTGCTTTTCAGTACAAGTATTAGATCAGTAATACATAAATTGATGGAAATTGCGAATGAGTATTGAAGCAGCCATTTAAACATTCCCTGTGTATCTGTACATGGCATCAATTCATGTTAAACCTGTAAATGTAATGGTTTCTGCTGCTAATGAAGCATTCAAATTCTCAGTCAAGCTTTTCGAGATAAAAAAGACTAAAAGCCATGAGGTAATGATGTGCATTGATCTGTATTCTGATTCAGCTTTTTTCTGTATCCCTGGTGAGTTTTTGTTGTCAGACGTTGTACCTAAGTAATCAAACAGTACATAATTGGCTTTTTGTGGCCCTTATTAAACAGCAAGGTGGGGGTTGATGAATGGATTGGGACATCCTTTTTGTTCACTTTAATTAAGTACATCTCCTCCATATTGGCTGCAAAAAGGAAAATTGAGTTTTGAAGTATAAATTGTGTAGCTTTCCCTTCTCATTAGCTGTTAACAACTTATTCACAATACCAAACTCCCCCTGGTGACACTTAAGCTTTATTTGTTGAAGAATAAGGCCCTGCAGAAGGTCACACTAGAAATTTCATAGGGTGAGAACTTGATATGTTACGATTGTGTTAAAAACGCCAGGATTAAAAGTGAACATCCTTGGAATATGGCTTTGAAACACTGCAGAAATTACTGATAGAGCTGCTCCAAACATTCCAGATTTAATGAAATGAAAGGACTTTGTGTTGCTCAGAACCCTCAATCTTTGACCGTAACTTTCTGAATTGTTATTTATTAACCACTATCTGTCAAAGTGACCTACAAGAAAGTGTGACTTAAAAGAGTGAGATGCTTAACGGAGTCCTCGGCTTGGCACTTTGCCTTATATTTTCCATGTCCCTTCAATGTTTGAGGCTTGAAGGTGATTACGATTCTCCCTCCGGCTCCCCTCATAACCATCTTTCAGCTATATGGTCTGTGCTCTTGTCACTTAACCTTCACATGTTCCTTCCCCTCTCCATTTCCTGTATTATGGCATCTCTGTAAGACAGTGTGGCGGCTGTTTGGATTATTTGAAATTCCAAAATAAATGTAAATTTACAAAGTAGGACTAATTCAGGCAACCCTTCCTTGCTTAGTCTTTATTCTTTGACTACCCAAATCTGTTCTTGCATATAAGGGTGACTGGAGATTGGTCTATCCTTATTGAGCAGAGACAGGCCTCACTAGAACCGCGCTGTCCTGATGTTTTAAATGTCTTCAAGCCGGTATGTTGGCTAATGGAGACTCAGGTGTAGATGTAGTGTGAGGTTTGATGACAGTGGGGCTTTAAAGACAATTATAGGTGCACAACTCAGCCGTATTTCCACATTTGGATAGAAAACTACCTGAGTTTTGCCTCTTGGATATTCCACATATCTATGTGAAATCTAAACTTCCAGACCATGAAACAGACACATCTTCCAACGCAGCTAGTTATTAGGTGTTGAGTCAGATGATGGCAACCACTTCTACACTTAAGCAAACAGCAATGAGAAAGCACTCAGACTGGAGCTTGCTTACAAGTCCAGTCCAACTTTCCATTTTTTGCAGATTTACATTTTTTCCTGCAATTTTGGCTTAATTCTTTAAAATTTGTTATTCAGATGTTAAGATCCTCTCTAAAAAGTCCTTTTGGATAGCAAACCTACCAACTAAGCATCCCGACTTAAATATACTTTTTACAGTGTTTTTGTCTTCACAAAAACACTCATCTTTAATTATTTTTTGGTAACCATAACCCTTCTGGTTTATAAGGTTTTTCCAAGATGGTAGCATTAAACCCCAACTGGGAAATATTTCATGTTACAGACATACTAACCTAAGATACAGATTTGCACGTCTTACTACGACTTAAACATACTCCTTCTTACTTCTACCATCCTGAAAGCTGCACCACAGAGTTGAGGAAGCGTGTCCTTGTATAGTGTTGCTTCTGATCAGGTTTGCTTGTGCCTCAGTGTATTCTTAAAGGGAAGTTTGGACTGTCCAGACCAATGTCACATGACTGGGCTTGTGACTGACCTTACGTAACGTTACAAAAGTCCCCACTGTCAAGCTGCCAGGAAAGCAGCAGCCAGGGCTTTGATTTCTTTTTGTGGATCAATAAAGTGTCACATCATTATTACAGCTCTGGTGTAGCTCAATTGTTTTTTTCCAACAGTCCAACACCTGCATACATCACTGTGGCTGTCCTAAGTTATGACAAAACAGTAAGGTGTCCTTACCCAGATAGACCCAGCCTGTGTATCGGGTTCTACCACTTTCCAACTAAGTAAATTTAATTGTAATTTACCTCTTATCCTTTTTTAAAAAATTGAGAATCAAAGGTTACGTTAACAAAATTATTTTTTGTTTTCCATGATGACTGAGAAAAAGCTGGTTAGAAGCTGGTTTCTCCCCTAATGAGGTGATTTGAGCTTGTGTAACTGCACTTACAATTCATTGTTCACTCAAACATGGACATATCTACTACTTTATGTCAGTACTATGCTCAGAACTCATTGAATAGGTTGCAATTTCAAGTATGCCCCTTACATGCACGTGTGTGTTTATAGAAATCTGTGTGCATTTTTGTGCATTCACATGCAAGAGCATCAGCACAGTCTTGCTGGCTTTCCCACATCCATTTCATTTTTTTCCATATAGCTTTCCCACGTGCAAGCGTTCGTTTACGAGGATAGGTCTAATGTGGGATCATCCCGGCAGGCTTTTTATGACTGAATGGGCCAGTAGGTTTTTAGTGTTGTTACTAAGGCAGAGATTAACCACAAGAGGAAGTCACTGCGCTTGATTGTTTTCCCTTTAAACTCAGTTCTGCCAATGTAGCTATTAGGCTTTATTGTCATTTTTAAAGCAGATATTACTATAGGTCCAACTGGTGGAAAAGGGGTAAAAGATCTAAAACAGAGATTTTATATCTAGGTTTGTTGTGTTTTAGAAATGCCTGTGTGTTTAATTGGGATCAAAACAGTCATTGATTGTGTTCACCTAGTTTATTTTTCTGCCACTGGCAATATTGAGCTATCAAACTGATGCACAAATGCTGAATTCAATTGGTTTTTCATGTGCCATGTTGACAATTTGGTCTTCAAGCTGTTGCTTCGGAACATGTACTCAAGGGCCAATTTATGAGGTAGCGCTTGCTGTTACAGGGTTGGATCCCCTTTTTCCTTTCCTAACTGTCTAAATTCTTCAAGGCATAGATTTAATAAGTTGTTGAAAATATTCCTCAGAGATTTTAATGCACCTGGACATTATAGAATCACTATTGCTGTGAATTTTCCTGCAGTACATCTATGATCTGCTTCTCCTGTTCCACCATATGACTATAGTGCTCTGTTTAATAGTCGTTTTATTCAGTAAAAAGCGATTGATACTTATTTTTCACCCTACCGCCAACTTGATAGTTTTCTAGAGTTGCTTCCTTGTTGAACATATTTTTGCATGGGCAAACTAAAGCCATGTTGGTGTTTTTTAAAATCCTAATAAATAAAACTATGTTATTACACATTTTACAGTTGGTGATACATTCCACACATTCAAACACAAATAGCGTTTGTGCTTTGTGCACAACAATTTTTGTTGTACATTTTTAAAACTGAAATATGTCACTGCAGTTAGCAAATGACGAACTAACCACCAGCCACAGCTTTTGGGCCTTTAAATTAATAAATGCATTTCACTTTAAGATTTTAGAGGCCATCAGTGGCAATTCTGATCATACGTTTTCTAATAATATAAAGAGTCTTGCAATTATATATCCCAAAAATTCAATTAAAAATATAGTTTTACAATGATCTCTCAACTCTAAGTTAAATTGTAAAATAATCCAGGATTAAACATCCAGTTTTTTTTTGTTTGTTTTAAGTCAAAACAGTCAGCTTAGATAGATATGGTTTTTTTTTGTTTTTTTTTTCAGAGATGTTTAATTGAGATGAAATATAAATAGATCTCTCCCTAACTTGCTGAACAAGTTTTATTGACAGCATATAATCTTTCCAGTGAACGTATATTCCTTGGCATAACATTAAAATTAGGTAAGATAAGTGTTTAAAAATAAACTATAGGAGGTTGTTCCTCCTTAAGGGCCTTTGCTCTCAATCATGGTTCTTTTGATGTAAAAATTAAACAAGAACTACAGAGAAATGGAACTGCTCAGTCTCCTGATTCTTCCTCCTGGTGCCTGTGGGTCATTTTGTGAAGATGTCAGCAGCTTCATCAGAACTCTGTAGCACACAGCATGGTAAACATCCTGCAGCCAAAACGTTTGGCCACATTTAGACATACAGGGGTTGGACAATGAAACTGAAACACCTGGTTTTAGACCACAATAATTTATTAGTATGGTGTAGGGCCTCCTTTTGCGGCCAATACAGCGTCAATTCGTCTTGGGAATGACATATACAAGTCCTGCACAGTGGTCAGAGGGATTTTAAGCCATTCTTCTTGCAGGATAGTGGCCAGGTCATTACGTGATACTGGTGGAGGAAAACGTTTCCTGACTCGCTCCTCCAAAACACCCCAAAGTGGCTCAATAATATTTAGATCTGGTGACTGTGCAGGCCATGGGAGATGTTCATCTTCACTTTTATGTTCATCAAACCAATCTTTCAACAGTCTTGCTGTGTGTATTGGTGCATTGTCATCCTGATACACAGCACCACCTTCAGGATACGATGTTTGAACCATTGGATGCACATGGTCCTCAAGAATGGTTCGGTAGTCCTTGGCAGTGACGCGCCCATCTAGCACAAGTATTGGGCCAAGGGAATGCCATGATATGGCAGCCAAAACCATCACTGATCCACCACCATGCTTCACTCTGGGCATGCAACAGTCTGGGTGGTATGCTTCTTTGGGGCTTCTCCACACCGTAACTCTCCCGGATGTGGGGAAAACAGTAAAGGTGGACTCATCAGAGAACAATACATGTTTCACATTGTCCACATCTCATTCACATCACAAAGGACTGTTCGAAGTGCAGTAATTGTATGTTAATATATTCCAAGTCTTTTAAACTTGCATTTCAATTACTATTGTAATGTTTAGCCATTTAGACAGAGGCTGGGTCCAAATTCAGGTGCTGCATGCTTCGAAGGACTGGTCTACGTGGGCTGGGTCCTCCGATGGCCGTGAAAACCGCAAAGGCCCGAACTGATCGTCTGTGAATTTGGACGGTTTAGCCGTGTTCCCGGCCTTACCTCAGTGTAACTTCTGTCGAAGTTAATCTCCACTGAAAAGAACTGCACATGGTTTTTATTTACCCCTTTATACATTCCTGGTGCTTTATAAATTTGTTTTCTTCAAAATCTACTTGTTTTACAGTCTTTTCATTCTATTCTCATTCTTAATCAGCCATTTAAAATATTCAAAATACCTTTTATGTTAAAAAAAATAGAACACAACAAATGCCATTTAACATGGAAACATGGAATGGTTTAGATCAACGTATATTTAAATCAATGAAAGTTAAACTGAAGTCATAGATTTTTGGATGCACAGTTGAAACCCTCCCTGTAGATATGGGATCCTTGCCCACCTACACTAAGACACTATCACTAGCCAACCATCACTAATCTTGGAGTTAAAGTGTACAAGGAGCTTAACTTTGATTAAAAGATCAGGGCAGTCATCAGATTGTGCTTTGATCATGCTAGGCAGTTGGCTGAAATAAAACCATTTTTATCTCAAAAGCACTTTGAGATTGTAATTCATGCCTTCGTCAACATCTGCCTTGATTAATGCATTGCATTTTATGTAAGGGTTCTATTGTCCACCTCCAGAGTCTTTTAACTTACTCAAGTAAATATGAGCAAATTTTAGCTGCTCTCGAATGGCTTCTGAACATCTGAATGGTGTTTAAAACACCATTCAGATGTTTTATAAATAAAATTAGATTGGATTGGATTGAATTGGAGTGAAGTGGAGCAAATTGGTGTGTTAGAAAGGCCCAGCTTTATGTCCAAATCTAAATCTAATGAAAATTGATGATCACTGATACTCTCTTTTCAATCTGACTGTGCTTGAGATATTTAGCAAAGAATGAGCAACATTTTCAGTCTGCCAAGCTGGTAGAGACATACCCCAACATAATTGTAGTCGCAATTGTAGTGGAGGATGGTTCTACAAAGTTTTGACCCAGGGGGATAGAAATGCATTAGACAACTTCCAGATTTTTTTTGTGAAACACTTTCTTAATTATTCAAAGTTAGGCACTACTCTGAGTTTATCAACATAAAATCCCTTTATTGAATTTATTTCTGTAACATGGCTGGCAAAATGTGAAAAGGTTCACTTTGCTACACACTATATACTGTATACCTGTTAACCTATCACAGTGAGATTACAGTAATCATGCCTTTGAGTGTATGTGACAGTGAACAGGACACAGGACAGCAGACCATTAGCTGTATAGGACAGAGGAA
Organism: Girardinichthys multiradiatus; assembly: GCF_021462225.1. NCBI lineage: Eukaryota > Metazoa > Chordata > Actinopteri > Cyprinodontiformes > Goodeidae > Girardinichthys > Girardinichthys multiradiatus. The sequence goes on along the minus strand of NC_061815.1, from coordinate 42,888,448 downwards.
TTTTGCGTTGGTATGTGAATGGGCCTCCTATAACTAAACATGACATTTATTCCTGTTTTCAGGTTAAAAATTCACTCTATGCATCAGTGTGCTAGTGGATGTGTGTGCCATGCCCAAGGATGTTTTTATTGATTGACTAGTTGTAATGGACAGAGGAGGGGAACAAAAAAGGGATGATGAAAGAGGTCCAGCAGCTGAGTGAAAACAAAGGAATCAATCAGCTGGTCCTTTGAGTTTATAAGGAGAAAAGACTGAGATGGAGGGATGTTGGAAAAATGGAGAACACAGAGGAAGGTCATGGGAGAAAGCTGGACAGTTGTATAAATATGGAAGAAAGTTGAACATGGTGGGGGATTGATGAGTACAGAGTCACAAGGAAGAAAGGAGGAAGAAAAAAACACACTGAAGGGCAGATAATGGAAATAAGATGGAAGATACGCAGAGGAAAGTAAAAGAACAAACGAGAGAGAAGATAACACAGAAACATGCTGAGCAGCCAACAAGTGGTCGTATGGGTGAGTTCAAAACCACCTGACATTTGTGTGAGCTGCCTGCTAACTAGCATACAAATACAGCAAGGTGAAGACACACCTGCATCGGCAACTGGAAGGAGAGGAAGCTGCAGGAGGGTCTTATAGAGGACATCCTTTCCTCCTACGTCTCCCTCTTTTACCTACCTTATCCCCAGCGAAATCTTTTTTCTCCTCTGACCTAACTGTTTCTTTTTCTCTATCCCTCTTTGTCTTCATTCCGGCACCCAGATTCCTTTTGTATTACCTTTCAAGCGTCCAGTATAATTTTTTCCTAGCTTTAATATATCTGTTTCTTGCATCTTTCTCCCTCTCCATCCATCTTTTTATCCACTCCACTCTTTGATCAAGTCCTCTGTGGTCCACTGTGCGACTCTACTCCCTCTGATTTATAAAACCAAAAATGATATCAGCTTGCGTTATCCGTTCCTTGACCTAAATAAACATAACACACTCATGCACACTGCAAGGCGGCATGTTAAGTAATATGAAGGCATATAGTAAAGCACTGTGAGCAGCAAATATTTTACAGCGTGATAATTAAGATAGAAAGAGAAAAGAGAAACTGGTCGATTGTGGTTTTCTTGTTCATGGGAATTGGGAAATCTTTTTTTGTCTACACGTCCATTTTACTGTGTAACTTGAAATTGTGAAATATATTAGGGAGAAAATAAGTTATTAGGGACTAACATGAGTTACGTTAATTAAAAACAGCAAGGGTATTTAAAGTGCTCCTCAAATTGGTTTGTGAAAGAAAACATCAACCCATTAAAACTCAACCAGGACTAGGAGTCACTTTATACATTCCATTCCAGCTTAGAATGCAAGTGTGTGTTTCCATTTTATTTTATAATATATAAAATTACAGGTTATGTAAAAAACAAATAGCTGGTTCTACTCCAAATGCCAAGAAAGGCAACCTTGAAGTTGAAACTGGAATTCCATCAGGAAGAAAAATGCCTGTGTTAAAGAAATTTGTTGTTTTGTATGAGTGGCTGTTTAACTCGTTAGTCCTGTCTGCTCACCACAGAACAGACAATAAACGTGTTTTTTGTGTGGCTGTTTTAAAGCCTGTAACGCATACTTCCCCATCAAACTTACAAAAGCACATTGAGCTCTAGTTGCTCTCAGATGTGCAGTTACATGTTCAGGATGTAAACAAACTTTGCTGCGTCATTCTGATAATGAAAAACTGGTTGGTCGTCAGTGTTCCCACCTCTAATGTTCCCTCCTCTCTTCAGTTCTTTACTCAAAATCTCTTGCTACATCCTCCTACCCTAGGAGGCTGCATTTGGTTTCCCTTGCAGCAAGTCACGTACACCCACTTCCTGTTTGTCTTTACAAGGCTGTTCTCACAGTGACGTGGTAAAAGGTTTCTGTCTGAGACCACGTGTTGCAAAGCATGTGGCTGCTTTATCTGCCTTTAACATAGCTTTATAAATTATGTAGAGTGGTTTGGGTTTAGGCACGTGTTTGCATATGTTCTTAGGAGAATCTCACTCAAATTTTTAACCAAATTCTAATTTGGAAATTTATGTAAAACAAACGTCCAAAACCTGGGAAATTTCTGGAAAGCTAAAAACTTTACTATCACCACTGTCATTTACACATTTATTGCGTAATAATGGCTCTAAGGGAGCTACTGATGCCATGAGGGGAGGTTTTTTAGGTGAGACTTGATGATTCTTTTTAAGTAGCATAAGGATCTTTAGGGTCTAACTTGGTTTCCTTCAGGAGATGTGTGGATGCTATGGGATTCCTCAGTGCATCCAATAGTGTTTGAAGTCATGCTTCACTTGCATCATTGGGTTAAAAGGGTTTTCAGGAAACAATTTTGTGCAGATTCTTTTATTGGCCAAATGTAGGAGTTTTAGTTATTCTTCAGTACCGATAATGGTCTATTGGTTTATGTGACCAAAGAGAGCTTCCAGGATCATTGGCCCTTTCATGGATAATAAAGGAGGTGTCAAAGGAGTTCTTGAACTTCTAAAGCCTTAGTTTGGTAGGACAACCTGCAGAGATTCTAAGGAGATCTACAAAATCTCATTTGTTATCAAGTCCTTAACTTTGATAACAAATGTAGGATCTTAAGGCCTCGTAAAGGATGAAGAGCGTTGTTTGTGATTTGAGGAAAATTCACTTTTTAAGATTTTCTTTTCGATGTACGCGTTTAATAGTTCTTAAGGAGTTCTGGATCTCCTTGATGAGGTTCTAGAGCCTAATGATGGGACTTGTAAGGTCATTGTAACCTTCAGGCATTCTAGGACGATCCAGAATTTTTTGAACTGACCAGACTCTTGAGGTTTGTGTGCATATTTTGGAGGTCATTGTTTCAAGAAATCTTAAGAGGACCCAAAAGCTTGTGACAGTCCAGTGGTTTTGATTTCATTGCATACTGACTTGGAGTACATGAGCATCCACTTGTATTGGAACAAAAACAAAAAACAATGTGGAACTGTCACAGATTTAAAATCTTTCCATTTTGAACCAAGACCTTGCTGCGTTCATATTCTTTTGGCATTATCTCTAATAGCAACTGTTCATGTTCAACTGTTTCTGCTTGATAATGTCTTAAAAACATAAAGCAAATCCCTGTACAAAGTTCACTTGGGCAGCTTTTACAGAATAAATTGAACACAGAAACAAGAGGAAGATCAACAATCTGTGTCCACAACTGAAGAACAAACACAGAAAACATTGCAGCCTACTTCGCAGATAAACATCCCCCTCAGCCAGCAAAAGAAAACTAATCACCTGAAGACCTCTTGGGTAACTTTGCTCTGAGCCACAGGCAGATGTTGCAGAATAAATACATAATGTAACCTCCGCAGTAAATGTCGGTGTATGTGGCGTGTTTTCTGGCTGTCTCTGTTGGTTTCAGTTTTGAACCTCTAAACGTGGACGTCTCATTATATCTAATAAGTGGCTGTTGAGTGATGAAAAGCTGTTGGTGAGAGCTCCTTCTGACTCAGACAGTGAGCAGTGTAATAATATACAGTATTGGCCACATGATGGAGGCTTGTAACCAAAGTGCCTCACAGTGCTTCGCCTGCATGTATATTTTAGAAAGTATAGCCCAAGGAGAACTAGCTAAACCTGTAGTTCTAACAATGTGACAGCTTCACAAAGAAAAGCAACTGCAGCAGTATCAAAGGTGGGGCAGGATTACCTCACGTTTGGTAACATGTTTCAAAACGTTACAGGGGAGATATAATTTTCTTTGTTATGACATTAAACTGTAGATGATCATACTTGTTCAGATCTTACAGGAGATCTATCTAGCTGTGATCAGCAGCTCCAGTTTTATTATAGGTTCATGTTTAGAGTGAATGGCTTTTTAGTGTTTGTGTGTGTTTGAGTGTGTGACTCTGATGTGTCTCAGAAGACCCAAATGCCTGGGAATTTTGTGTAAATTTCAGTACTTAAGCAACGCAAACTTTCCCTCTTTGTTTCCATTTTCAGTATGGGGAGGAGGAGGTGTGTTCGGACCGCTTGGACACAGACTTCCCTGACATCGACCTCTCCCAGCTGGACACCAGCGACTTCGACAGTGTCAACTGCCTCAGTGAGCTGCAGTGGTGCACCGATCATCCAGTGGATGTGTCACCAGCCTCCATTCGCTACAGTACGGCAGATGAGCTCTTCGAGGTGAGCTTTGACCAGCAAAGAAAATTTCATGTAATCTGTAGTTGACTAATGGGCTTTAGTGTAACCCGACATTATTATAGTATGCTTTCATTTAATGTTTTAGGGATTAAGTTGTAGTGCTTTGCTTTGAGGTTCAGCATGCTGCTGATGGAATCTACTCCAGATTGCAGTCTATAAAGGAGAGACCTACAGCAGAACTGACCTTTTGTTTGTTTTTATCCCCGTTTAGGTTTTTTTTGTGTGTGTGGATATTCGCAAAGAGTCAAATTTGCCATTATGACTGTTTACTAGATGATCTGCCACCCAAAGGCTGGCTGAACTGTCAATTTCTCCATTTAATTTCACTTAGCTAAATGAGGGCATTTTGAAAGGCACAGCAACAATCCTGCAATAGTATTCTCCCACCCACCATCCTTAACTTCTCAGGCATGTTCAGGTTAAACACTTACATTATGCATGTCCAAACTACTAATAGATACATTTATAAAGTCTTATTTCTAAAATATACAACAGGCAAAATGATTGTAGAACACATCATTGTTTCTCAGTAAATATATTTTTAATGGCTGTATTGACATAAAATTCATAACAGATGTGGTTACCAAAAAAAAACTATTTAGTCCAAAAGGTTAGGTCTAATAAAGTTAATGGCACAAGGAATAAATATTAAAAACAGTTACTAAAGATATTAAAACTTAATACAAAAGCCCACTTAAAGACATCTTGTTAGGACTTGAGCAACGGAGGAACCCAGAATGCAGACTAGCAGGCAGCATGATGGTAAGTGAAGAAATGATTTAATTAACAAAAAACTCACTCAAAAGAGGAGGCAGTAACAAAACAATAAACGGGCAGGCAAGACAGGCTTGTCATGATACAAAAAACAAGACATGAGCAAGATCTGAAATCTTTCCGCGATGTGTAACTGAACAGGTGTGTATTTATGGAGCGTGAACCAGGTGGAGCAAGGAGACATATTAGCTTGGAGCAGGTGAACCGAATAAAGTTAATTGAAAGACAGAACAAAACGTGGCTGGAGAAAAACAGACTCTTGAATACAAACAAACAGAAACTAGAACAACATGAAACTAAAGCATGACCAAATCTAAAAACCAAACTTGACAAAACATGAACAAGACTAAAACATGACCAGAAAAATAAACAGAAACATGATTCAAAACTTCAACTGTGAAATAACATGTAAAGAAAAAAACCGAAACCCAAAACCAAACAACCCCAAATCATAACACATCTACTGTATGGACAAACTAGATCCATCCATTGCTCAGGTTTTCACATTCTCCACACAAACTGTCCTTGGATATAAAAGGTTCTGGTAACCTATTATATAGACTGATCTTCAATGCTTTGCATAGATATTCAGAGTCTACCAGGACCAAATGCTGAAAGATGGCCACAAACCATGTTGCTCACACCTCCAAACTTCACTGTTGAATATTGTACATTGAATATAGCCTGTTCAGACAACTTCCTTCCAGAATTTCGTTGGCTTCAATGTGCTTTTTCAACAGAAGTGAGTGTGCATAGAGGCCATTGTGGTTGAGGACAGAAAACTCTGCTAGTTTTATGTCCCTTGGAAACTTTCTGTGAGTCCTTGGCTCATAGACAACTCTTATGAATATTCTTTTGACTTCTTTGTCAGAAATCTTGTCAGGATTACCTGGTCCTGACTGCTTTATGGTGCAATGATGTTTTTAATCATGATCCAAAAGGTACTCTCAGGAACATTCAGAAGTTTAGAAACCTATATGTTTTACAACAATAAGATTTAGAGAGCCCTTTCTTTCCTTTTACCCATTATGAGATGGTTCTTATGAAATGTCATGGTAATAAGAAAGCTTTTTTATGGGCCACAATGTTAGTACCAAATCAGTTATTAATTTACATTGAAAGGGTTGGGATTTCTTTCTAAATACTGAGAGTTTTCAGTGGTTCTCTTGGCTTTCTCTACCTTTGTGCAGCTTATTTTCTTCATGTGTTCGATGCCTATTACCTGATTTATTCCATCCATCTCGTGTGAATTTTAGGTTAATATTTTTATAAGAAATATAATTACTAAGAAAATTGACATGGTTTATTCTTATATTCTCTGCTGCAGCTGTTATTTAATGAACTCAAATACTTTATTTCACAGTGCATACTGTATGTTGTTGACCTCAGAGACACCTTGTGCAGCAGCCAGAGCCTTTCTGTTTGTTGACTCGTGCAGGACCTCAACCTCTAAACTGATCCTCATTCTGAAATTCAGACATGCAGCAGGCCTCAGAGGGCACTGCCAAGAAACCGTCTCCCATTTACACTGTGTGTAACAGTAATGGAGGTAGGCCATCCGTTTGCACTGACCCAGAGTTTCTGCAAGGGGTCAGCCACAGCTTTCAGGCTTCAGTTTCTGGTACCCTCTACTGCGGGAATTCGGAGAATACCCATCTTGATTTTTCTGGATTTGAAAGTCAATACTTCATTATTGACCCAACAAGGTGTTGTGTTCCTATTACAAAGGATAAATTGAGTGCACTTTGCGAATAAATAGAACAACTAAGAGATAATATAGCATTTGGGTACAGATGTGGACCAGTTCTGCTTGGTGCAAATTGCTCTGATCCTGTGATTTAACACATTGTTGCTTAAATGAAACAGGCGAGGCATTATGGGAATGGAGATGACATAAACAGTTATTGTGTCTGTCTTTGCTGCACCCTAGGAGTCCCCTCAGTTTTTATCACCACTTTGATCCGTATTAGCTGACGCAGACCGAGTGCCTGTTCAGTGCTGACATAACAGAGTTTAATGACACAGTTTGGCCTTTTTTAATAACAGACTCACAAGTCAACATTATGCTTTATAATTTTATTTTCCTCTTCTCATATTCTTTGTTGCATCCTCTTTTGTTAAAAAATGGTCATTTGACGACCTTCCATTTCACCTTCTGGATGTTTTTAAGTTTCATTATTAGCTTCCAGGTTTTAGTCTATTTTATTATTCTGAGACTCTCTTTATATGTGCATTTCTATGAATTTATTCCTCCATAATTGTTTTCCTTTTATATGATGGTTATATTTTGTTTCTACATTTTATGTCGTTTTTCTCATTCAGTGGTTTTTGTTGTTTTTGCTCTTTACATTTTTACTGTTCTACCCCCAGTTTTCTGTACCTCTATACTTAATCCCCTTTCCTCCTCAGCAACATCACATTTTGGCAATATAGTACTATTGATCAGACTAATATAGCAGTGCCAACAGTCAGGCATCATATAATTATCTCCACTGAATACAGTGATAAGGACACAAATGAAGCTTCTGTCATTATCTTTTATAGCTCTACTTCCTGTCAATAGGAACTTTTTTTATTCCAGCATATTGGAATTTATTCCCATGTTGGAAGTTATTGATCGCATTTCTGTGATTGAACTCAATCTAACCTTGGCAACTAAAACAAAAGGATGGTCTTTAAAGGTTAGGCCAATTATAACTTTTTATTTCCTTTCTTATTGTAGTAAAATAGATGCATGCATATACTTCTTAATTATAGGAGACATAAATAGGATGTTTTCTGGATTGTTCTTTGTACAAACCTACAATTTTTGGAGATGTGAAAAGCCTTTAAATAAATTAAGCTTTAATGGAGAAACATAATCTCTCACAACAAAAATGGAAATGATAGGAAAGTAAACTCACCAGTGCAACATATATTGCTGTTAATACATCATGCCAACATGACAGTACCTTATCCTCAACTAGAATATTTCACAAGGTAAGAGCAGACAGAGAGAGGTTGATCTTGTGTCTGGTGAACCATTTCTGTAAACCAAAAGCAGGGCATTTTCAGTTCTCTGTTAGTCCACCAGATTTTTGTTTCTTGACGCCAAGGTTCCCAGGGCTATTTGAAGAAAAACAGGCCCACAACATCACACATGCTGGATTTGACTTAATATTCGGTATGAGATGCTTTTCTATACATTTCATCCTCATCTGAACACAGTGCAAAGTCCCATTAACTGTGAGCAAAAATCCACGTATTTATGTTTGTGATGGTAGGACAGGCTTTTTTTCTGGTAGGCATACCAAATGACTAATTGTCATTTAGATAGCATCTAATGTTTAATATGGAGACTTGGTTACCCAAAGCTTAGACTCTGCTGATGTTCTCTAAAGTTTTCTTTGAAGATTTATTTTACCTTCCTAACCATTCTTCTGTGTGTGTGGTGGAAACTTAAACTTGTGTTCTCGTCCAGTCTTGTTTGTCACAGTTCCTGTTGTTTTTAACGTCTTAATTGTTGCTCTGACTGTAGAAAAGAGTACGTTCAAGCAAATAACTATTTTCTGGTCATTTCATGAATTATGGAGATCCTCAAATGTCTGCCTTACTTGGATACCATGTTCTCTTGTCTTTCTGATTTTGAAGAGTTGGCCAATAGTCACAACATATTTATACCGCAGGGCATAGATGAATATTTAGATGTTTGTTGACATCTAATCAACTTTAGGTAAAGTATAAATTGCAAACAGTCTTCAGTTAAACTGCAGTGAAAGATTAATTTATAATGTTTTTTGCACATCTCTAAAAATAAATACATGTGTCATTGCTTATATGAATAAACTAAGCAACAAGACAACAAAACAACATAATTGTAATCATGTATATTAGTTTCCACAACTATTGTTGTCTGATTCCTGGATTTGTTACTATATTTTAAAGTCTATTATCCTATTCTAAATACTAAAAATCGGCTTCCAGCACAGTGGAAGTAGCAGCCAGCCTGCGACAGTGAATAACTTTTAAGATAAATACTATGGCATCGAGGGGCAGATGAAACGGGTTGGTAAAAGAGAGACAGATGAATGAAAGTTAGTGGCTTCCTGTAGGCCATCCTTGCTATCAACTCTCCCCCAGACACAGCTCTCAGCAAGGTGGCAGCTCCTCGATGGTAAACAACCCCTTGGTGGAGAGAACAGGAGGAATTACTGGGATTTTAAAAGCAAAGAAAGATTTCAGACATAAAATATTTTCTGCAAATTCCACTATTTTTTCAGGTGTTGTCATACTTTTAATAAAAATCCTGTTTTAGCAGGACTGTGTCTTTCTAAAGATGAAATCAGAGGTCAGGCTGATGTTATCCTGGACCAATATCAGAAATAAGAAAAAGCTGTGAACCCAAGCTGAATAGAGTGAGTGAAGAAGGCTGATTGTTGAGGCTGAAATTTAGTCAACAGTTTAACAGTTTACTTCTGATCTGATCTAAAGCACTTTCCGGCAAAAATATTTTGTGATATTAAAACAGTATTTTATTTTAAATATAAAAGCTAAAAGGTGTATTATGCATTAGAATGACGTTTTTGTTGAGCTCAAATGAAACCTAATTTATCCACTGGCTGTTGGAGGCCTAATACATATATATGTCTTTTGTTTCTAATGAGATCTTATCTTTTGTGGTAGATTAAAGATCACAGGTAAACAAAAAATGATTCACTTGATGATTGCCTGGCTTAAAGAATCTGGTGGTAAAGGACTTTCCTTTACCACTTGGAAAAATTGTCCAACTTGGCAAGAAATCTCTGATAAAAAGTGCTAACATTGTCTTTTATTAGTCTTAGTGTTATATAACTGTCATTGGAAGTGACTCTACAAAGCCAGAGGAGATGTAGGCTAAACAGCTTAGTCAGGGTGACTCCACAGAGTGATTCTGTAAGAAAACAAGACACTACATGCCTCTTTTTCCAAGCAGAAAAGCAAATTGCTCAATTGAGATTCAGATCTGGTTCGTCATCTAAACCTAATTACTTCCAAGTTGGCCCATGATGTTCTACAGTGACAACCTAATGCAAATTTTTCCATTATATGTTTTGCAATCATGTTCTCAAACAACCACATAATCAACAGCTACCTACATTGTTTCACAAAAGCTGTTATGGTCTTATAAAATATAAAAGTGATGTGCTTATAAATATATAAACATACATTTGGAGGGGACTATGTGCTCAGTGTTCCTTGTAAATGGTGATAATGCCCCTTTTTAATCCTCTAAGTCTAACAAATACATTTTAAAGTAATAGTCTTTGTTTTATGTACATAAGCGTTCATTTTAATGATATATGTCTCTCACCAAGACTTTCTGCTGAATTTAGACCAAACAGTGTGCAACATGAGACACTGTTTATGCATCACCGTCATTTTCTTAGAGATCTGATTGGTTCAGAGACAGTGCTTTCATGTTCCTGAACTTTAATCTGGAAAAGTAACCTGCTCCAAAGCAGCATCAACCAAAAGTGCATGATGTTGGTTGATACTTTCAAGAAAGTGAGAATATTCACTTTTAAATATTAATAAAAAAATTTAAAACATTATCTCACTGGTCAGGGCTAAACAAGGGATATTTGCCAATGTCTGTCATTGACTGATTGTGGCATCTTCCCAAATATCCAAGGAATATTTCCAAAAATTCATTCCTCTCTTTTTCTATTGCTTTGTTATATTTTCTTTTCTCACCTTTTTTTCTCTGTGTTCAACTCCCTGCAGATAGAAGAGGAGAATGCGGCTCTGCTGGCCGCTCTGACAGACAGTTTGGATGGCATGGTGGATGCCGAGGTGGGCGGGCTTTCTGTTTTTCCCACTCTGGAGGAGGAGCCCAGTCAAGAGGAGGAGGACGAGCACAGTCTTCCTCTGAGCACCGAGGACTTCAGTCAGCCCCTGGGGGCCGAGACAGAGGACCTATCTCTTGTAAGAACATCCATCAACCTACAGTCATTTTATTTGCTGTTAGATACATTTTGGGATGATATTATGAACAAGAACATCAGATATGAGCATGCACTTTCATCTTACTTGCCAGTCCTGTAACCTCCTGTTTGAGAAGATTAACACTAGCCTCCTGGTTGTGTTTATAAAGGTCTAAAAAATTATAAATCCCTTGCAGCTCAAAAAGCGACATCTGTCAACGTGGGTCCTTTAATTCAGGCTTCAAACGGCATTCATCCCCTTCTCACCCATGCTACAAAGTGCCTCTCCTTTCCCATGCTCTCCCACCTTCTTTCTCACCCACATTCTAATCTTCATCGCGTGTCTTAGCTTGATGTTCCCCTCAAGTTGGCCTGCAATGTTCAAAGTCTGCCTTTAACCTCAGAAAAACAGAGCAGCGCAGAGGCACAAAGTAGCCTTTCATGGGGTCCTGTTTGGTGAGTGTGGGTTGCTGTAGTTCCAAGGCCCACGTGCCTTTTCAAGGAGTTATTTTAAATGTGTCCAGTTGCATCTCATTAAATAACAATATTATTCACTTATTTAGCTATTTCAGTTCAAAATTATATTATATTGCTTAATTACACAAAAAGTGGTATATTTCAATAATTTATTATTGTTACTTTTTTTGATTATGGCTTAGAGAGATATCAGAGACAACAATAATTATGAGATAAAGGCTGCTATTAAAGCAATCTGGACTTCTTTAATTCATGCTAAAGGAGCCCATATGGGGTAAGAACGCTGTCAAAAACAATGTGTATGTAAAGACGGAAATGTGTGCATATTAGTCAATAGTTGTGCATAAGTAAAATCCAAAAGAGGTATTGTATATTTTCTCTATAAGAATACAAAATAAAATGTTACAACTTCAAGAAATTACAAACACAAAGTTCAAGTTTGCAGTTGTGGTTTATTCTTTATGAATACAATATGCTATAACAGTTTGTGAATACGATTTATTTTCTATGAGAATACGAATTTACATCAGCGACTTGGTGTCACGTGATCTCAGGCTGGTTAGTGGAGCACAGAGTTAGTCGATTCACGTTGCGCATGCGCTGTCACACTCCTCATCGCCAGTAAACGTAGTGCCGGGATTGAATGACGGAAAAAGGTAATGGGAGATAATTCAGTCTGAAAGGAATATTAGGAACAGAGGGGAGATGGGGGGGAAATCAAGATTGTTATAAATAAAGCATTGTTCTTATTTTATGCGCCTCTGAATTTGTTGCAAACCGCCAGCAGAAGAAGAGATGAAGAAGCAGCAGCACTAGCGCCAGGATGACGGACCAAGAGCATATATTAACGACATTAAGACATATATAAACTTTTAAACATTACCTGGCTTTGTACCGTAGTTTCTTGGTCCGTCATCTTGGCGTTAGTGCTGCTGCTTCTTCATCTCTTCTTCTGCTGGCGGTTTGCAACAAATTCAGAGGCGCATAAAATAAGAACAATGCTTTATTTATAACAATCTTGATCTCCATGTACTTTACAATGCATGGACATACTTTTCATAAGGTTGACATTTCTGTTTCAATTGTTTTTTTTGTATCCTTATAACACTCAAAGTTATAAGAACCATGATTTGGGGTTTTCATTAGCTGTAAGTTTTAATCATCAAAACTAACAGTAAAGACAACTTGTCGAAGCATAAGAAGGGGTAGGGGAAGATAGAGTGTGATTCATTTCAGAATATTAATTTCAAGACTTCTTTCATTTTTAATCATCTTTGACTTTTATTGTTAATATTTGCAAGAACATTAATAGAAATGTTCACATGGAATAATTAGGAATTGCCCTGGACAATTAGAACATTTCTGGATCAGGGAATAAATATACCCCCTAGTAAGCACACTAATATAAATACTTGTGATCGTGCTGCACATCTGATTGCTTGTTTTCAAGTCACTCTTTTCCCACTGCGTTGGTGCTTGCTTCCCTGCATCATTCCTTGAACCACATTTTCAGGAACAAGCCTTGTTTTCCTCTACGCGCTCTGTCTCCTCTCTATTATCAGCCTCTGTCTGCACCTGAGAACGCCCACCCCACCCCCTGTGCCTAACACCCTACTTCTATCATACAGGAACAACAAATTGTTGTATCCAGTTACGGGGAATATTGTGGCCTATTTCCTTTTGTGTTGGCTCAGCTGTCAGAAGAATGAAGCCCTGTACCCTGTTCTGAAGCCTAACTGAAGCAGTAAGCTATTTCACTGCCACAAACGACTTATGATTAGCGTTGTAATATGGCCTTATTGCACTTGTCGAGTTGAATCCACTCTGCTTCCTTAATTTGACTTAAATTTCACAGCATAAGGGTCCGCTTCCAGGGCTCTCTGATTAAGTGCCAGCCAACAAAGATGCCATTGTTTGGCGGTCACGAGTTAAGTTGGATGGCTGAATACCTGCAGCGTAAATATTCACCAAGCTGCTCCGCCATCCCATACTTAATTAAACTCTGAGCTGAGCCATAAAACAAGTCTTTCAATAGAGATTTGCAAAGCTTTAAATGAAATGTTGGATACTTTTCAACATTTGGTGGAGCAACAGGAAAGAATACCTATCCTCTTTAGATTAAATGGGTTCATTTAGACCAGGATAATTAAATCCAACTGAAGCAAAACTGAACTGGCTGTTGGATGTATGTCAGTTTGGGCTTTACATTTTTTTCCTTTTCTAAACACTTTAAGCCACAATGTTTTGTTACAGAAAAAATTACTTTGAAGCACAAGTAGGACAATTTGTATAGCTAAATGTTTTTACTAATTAGCCTCCATCCATCTTAAAGCACGCTTAAAGGATGGTGGACCAATAATTACTAATAATCCCTAGCCCCATGGGGAACATCAGGTGAAAGTTCAACAGGGCCATAGCAGATAATATATAAACAAAATTATTCTTGGCAGCAGCATTGTTGGAAAATCTGACAGAAGACAGAAAAAGAAACATGAGCATCTCATTAACCACCAAGGCTGCAGCCTGCCATGAACTGGAAACTGTTTTAACACAATCGTTACTGTCCACAATGAACCCAGTTTCATGCCTTTGTGGACGTTAAGGGTTCCAACCAAGAAAGCGTCTTCTGCTCCAAAACTAAAATGATCAAGCTCAACTAAACTCTGTAGTTGTCCAAATCACCAAGCAGAATGCCTCCTGGAGAAAAGTGTTATGGTCAGACCAAACGAAGATTTGTTTGGCCAGAGTGACAAGTTTATTTAAAAAAAAAAAACAGTGTGCCAACTATAAAGCATGCTAGTGGTGTTATTATGCTGTGGCACTGGTTTTCTGCCTGTACAAATGATGCATTTTACAGTGCCAGGAAGAACAGTGAAATATAAATCACAAATATTGAAATAGGTAGAATGATGTAATTATATTGTCTTTCTTTCAAAAGACTCCACCCTCTTACAAACAATATGAGCTCTCCTGTCCTAATAGTTAATGATCTATCACAACCGAAAGGCTCCTTAAGGCTCCTGTATAGTTGCAGGAATGACGGAATGAATGATTTCCTTTTTCCTCTTGGACACAGCAGTTTTTAGTTTAAATTGACTAGGCAGAAAAAAAGATATGTTGATATGGCGCACATCTACATTGTGAGGTGTGGAAAACACTTAGTGAGCGATATATAATCAGTTTCCTAATAGAGCCTTGGTATAGCTCTTTGTAGTTTGGTTTTATTTGTATAGAGGTATATGTCACATACCCTGGAGGAGATTACTGTGTACATTTCCTGTGATGCAAAGACAGCTCTGTATCTTTTGTTATCAGTGGTTTTTAAAGTCAAATTATAATCAACTAAGAGCTTTACAAAAGCAGTGATTGGTATCTGATTGGTTCGTCTATTTTAAAAGTCAAAACCTAATATAACATTCATGGCTGTTATAAATGTATGTAAACTTCTGAGTGTCAGTTGAAGATATCTCCAAAAGGTCCAGCCTAGCAGCAATAGCAATTGCTGTATAGGCTTTCTACGCTGGCAAAGTAATGGCATCCAGGACACATCATGACACAGAAGTGATTGTGCTTCAACAGTCTATTAAATGCCATGAAGGTATTATTTTTGTCTTAATAAAATGTCAGCAGTACTGAGAGGTCACCCTTCCAGATAGGATTTTCTTTGCAGTTCTGTTGCAACATACAGGTTCCCTTGTTTATCCTTGAAATCCCTGAGTTATCAGTGGATGTGTGTCCAAACAAGCATACTAGCAGGGAGGTTACTGAGTTAGCCATGTCTTTGTTTCCAGACTTATGGAGCAGCAAAAAGACAACAAGGGTCAAACAAGACACTTTGGGTCATTTTGCAGGTTTTCTCCCTTTTTAGCTGAAATGTTGATGTAAACACTATGATCGCACTTTCTGCACAACCTCGTCTTTGAAAGGCCTTTTACCAAAACTTATCCTGGACCAAACCCTCAACATTGACCTCCTTA
Organism: Girardinichthys multiradiatus; assembly: GCF_021462225.1. Classification (NCBI taxonomy): domain Eukaryota; kingdom Metazoa; phylum Chordata; class Actinopteri; order Cyprinodontiformes; family Goodeidae; genus Girardinichthys; species Girardinichthys multiradiatus. Next base: position 42,873,082 of record NC_061815.1, on the reverse strand, counting down.
TGCATTCAAAATACAGATTGGAAAAAATATTTTCTGACTCTATGGATTAAACTTTTTATCAGCTTGGTTTTGCTTCTTATTTCTGCCGACAGCAAGCTCAGTTTCCTTTCCCAAACGTTTTCCAGAGCTGCTTCAACTGATTCTGAATCTGTTTCCCACAGGCGTATTTTTGGTTGTACCTGCAGGCAGGAAGTTTGTGACGAGCCGGTTAAGGGTTATTGCTTCTTGGAATTTTATTGCCTGAAATGGTATCATATCAGGGAGATAGGTGAACAGCACACTTTTCGTAGTCTACTTTGAAATACTCTTGAAAGTTTTGTAATCATGTTTCTCAACTATTGAAATAAATTTGTGGTGAGCCTCTTCAGTCTGCAGTATCTCAAAATTCCCTCATGTAAATCCAGCTGTGACGTTCAGCATCCCTGAAGAAAATCTGAATATTTCTCTGTACCAAATATAAATCATATCATCCTAAATCCAGACTCTGTTTCCTCTGAGTGCACTATCAGTGGCAAATATAGCAACCTGGCATTCACATCCACTGACACAGAAAAGCCTGGTGTAATAACATTAGGCCTTTTACTCAACTGAAGCTGCCAGATGTGTGTGTCTATGTGTGTGCATAATTCATCCCCTCTTTCCATCAGTTGAGTGGTTTATTGTCGCATGTTTGCTGTCACTCATGTTCTCAGGCCTGAGTCTGGCGCTGCCCTCTACTGTTAAGCGTTGGTGCTGCAGATGGCCTCACTAAGCTTTGCAGACTTCCTGAGCCTGTCTCATGCCTCAGGGTGCTTTTAATGTTGTTGTCAGCTGAATTATTCAGAATTAAGATGATTCTGAAATGTACACATGTGGTTTTATAATTACAGTTAAAAGTGTTTTATGGAGCTGCAAAATGATTGATGAAAAAGAAAAAAGTTAACATTTTGTACTTTTTGAAATAAACCCAATTTTTACCTAGAAAGCAGATGCAACTGAATAACTTACAATATTCGCAAAAAGTTTATTTATGTTTGTAATGAAATTCAAAAAGTAAAACTCATATTTTATATAATTGGTTTTACACAGGGTGAAGTATCTCAAGCATTTCTCTGAAAATTTGAATATTATAGAAGATATAGATTATATACACTCACCGGCCACTTTATTAGGTACACCTGTCCAACTGCTCGTTAACGCAAATTTCTATTCAGCCAATCACATGGCAGCAACTCAATGCATTTAGGCATGTAGACATGGTCAAGACGATCTGCTGCAGTTCAAACCGAGCATCAGAATGGGGAAGAAAGGTGATTTAAGTGACTTTGAACGTGGCATGGTTGTTGGTGCCAGACGGGCTGGTCTGAGTATATCAGAAACAGCTGATCTACTGGGATTTTCACGCACTACCATCTCTAGGGTTTACAGAGAATGGTCCAAAAAAGAGAAAATATCCAGTTCTGTGGGCGCAAATGCCTTGTTGATGCCAGAGGTCAGAGGAGAATGGCCAGATTGGTTCGAGCTGATAGAAACGCAACAGTAACTCAAATAACCACTCATTACAACCAAGGCATGCAGAAGAACATCTCTGAACGCACAACATGTCAAACCTTGAGGCGGATGGGCTACAGCAGCAGAAGACCACACCGGGTGCCACTCCTGTCAGCTCAGAACAGGAAACTGAGGCTACAATTTGCACAGGATCACCAAAGTTGGACAATAGAAGATTGGAAAAATGTTGCCTGGTCTGATGAGTCTCGATTTCTGCTGCAACATTCGGATGGTAGGGTCAGAATTTGGTGTCAACAACATGAAAGCATGGATCCATCCTGCCTTGTAGCAACGGTTCAGGCTGGTGGTGGTGGTGTAACGGTGTGGGGGATATTTTCTTGGCACACTTTGGGCCCCTTAGTACCAATTGAGCATCATGTGAACGCCACAGCCTACCTGAGTATTGTTGCTGACCATGTCCATACCTTTATGACCACAGTGGACCCATCTTCTGATTTTTTAATGAAAACATTCTTAGCAAATGCTTTCGCTTTTGTCCGTCTTATCCAGCAGGATAACGCGCCATGTCATAAAGCATGAATCATCTCAGACTGGTTTCTTGAACATGACAATAAGTTCACTGTACTCAAATGGCCTCCACAGTCACCAGATCTCAATCCAATAGAGCACCTTTGGGATGTGGTGGAACGGGAGATTCGCATCATGGATGTGCAGCCGACAAATCTGCAGCATCTGTGTGATGCTATAATGTCAATATTTACCAAACTCTCTAAGGAATGTTTCCAGTACCTTGTTGAATCTATGCCACGAAGGGGGTCCAACCCGGTACTAGCAAGGTGTACCTAATAGTGAGTGTAGATTTATATGATGTTCTGGACATGTTATTGCTTACACAATCATGGGGAATACTGCTGACTTGACAGTTGTCAAACACTCCCAACAAGGAGAAAAACCTCAAAATTGTTATTGGTAAAGAAGCTGGCTTTTCACTGAGTTCTGTAACCAGCTTTGTAATGGAAAGTTGAGTGGAAGGAGAAACTGTGGTGGGAAAGGATGCACAAGCAACACAGAGATAAATGAAGTCCAGAGAGGATTATAAAATAAAGCTAATTTCAGAGTTGAATGAGATTAACCAGCACCAACACTGCAGATAAGCTGAAGGCTGCTATTAAAACAACTCGGACTTCTTTAACACCTCAGCAGGGCCACAGGCTGATCATTGCCTTGATGCAGTGATTAAAACAAATGAGCCCCAACAAGTATTGAGTTCATAAATCAAAGTATATTGACATACTTTTCAGTGAGTCAACATTTCAATAATAAACATTCTTTGTATTGGTGTTTCCTTGAAAATGCTACATTTTGGGGGGATTTCATTAGCTGTAAGACATAATCATTACATTAACACAATATATGAGTTACACTTATGAGTGACACACAAAAAAACTAACTTTTTAATGACATATCTTAGATTTACTAAGAAGTACCTGAAATGCCAGATTTAGTCTCAGTATGTGGTTTGTGAAGATCACCATTTCAATAATTACTTGGCCTTCTAAAGTTCTTTTATGTGGTGACTTGGAATGAATTACAATAAATGAACTGAATATGACATCCTGTGTCCCAGCTGGACTTAAATCAACCTTATTTTAAGTCATAATCATTCAATGTTCAAATTCCTCAATGACTCCTTGAGTAATCATAGCAACGATTAGATGAAAGGAAAAAATGTACTACATGTTCACGTTGCTCAGGTAAAAAAAAACTCTAGTAAAACTATTACAGGCATCAAACATCTGATCAGAGTTGGTGTTTGGACAAACAGATAAACCATTTATTGATCAAATTTGTGCATTCCTATCTATCCACCTATTTATAAACAGGGAGTTTACAGGTTTCCCTCCAAAAAACCTAAAAAGGGAGGCATACAGAAAGAATCCCGCATTAATGAAGCTTCTTACCCTGTTTTTAAGTCTGAGGCTGGCTACCCAACAGAAGACCTAATTTCAGCTGTTTTTATCCACTTGTATTTTATATTCAGTAACATAACATCAATATAGAAATACTTCATTAAAACAGAAAACCAAAAACAAGCAAGTTGGAAAACAAAACCTGCTTCTTTTATGTCAATTTAAAACATAATACATTATTCGGGATTCAGTCTGAATTGAAATGGGAGCAAATTGGTGTTTTCCTGAAGCAAATCACAAAACTACAGGGTTACTGATTTGATGGGTACTCTAGTCATTATAGGCCTAAATGTAAGAAGCTTTATATTTTTAAAAATAATACTTTGTTAAATATTTGTAGGAAACGTGTGTGAGCTCATCATTGTTTTTCTGGTGTTGGTTTTCTGCCAGGTTATATTCCATACACTCTTTTTATGTGTGTGTTTCACTTTGCATTTGTCTCTCATCACCTGTGTTTGCATTTCCACCTCCATTTTTCCTTTCTGTGTGTGTTCCACCATGGAACAAGGCCTTTTTTGATGATGCCAGCGCAGTTCTGGAAAGCATCCAGAGCAGAGTAGCGTAGAAGAGTGGGGTATACTGTTAGGAAGGCCCCAATGCTGTCAAAGAGCTTGCAGCATTTCACACAGACTCAAACCTTCAGTCTACTCTTCACTTTCCTCAATGGGACTCTCAGAGGAGGATCATCACACAATCTAAGCCAAGTTGGCTCTCAGACAAAGGGCCACAGTGGCCCCATTAGCGGTGCAGGCAATCGTCCCATTTCAGTCAATTGACCCAGATAGTATTCTTTAGTTACAGCCAGTGCTGTTGAGTGGTGATGTTATGTTCATTAAAGCATTATAGTACTATAACAGTGATGAAACTTGTTTAAACTTTGACTCATGGCTCGGCACTTTTTAGCATAAGCTGCTCATATAAATACGTCAACCTTTGGTGCACTTTTTCCTTTAAACTCAACCTTTTTAAATGTTCTACCTATAATATTTCAGATTACCGTCTCATAAGGATGTTACCATAAAAAGTCTGTAAATATATATTAACAGTTCTCCTCCGATCAGTCAGTTGTTTGTGATAGCCCAACATAATGTAGTTCATTATTGTGAAGTTGACCCCAAGTCAATGCTCTGACTGGTATTTGTCCACTAGCTTTACAGATCAAAAGGCTCAACATTTTCTCTGTGGCTCTTTACAAAATGGCTCATTAACAGTGGATGGAGAGCATCTGTAAACATCAGTTTGCATCAATTGTATTTAGATCTAGACTTTGACTGGGCCATTCCAAAAATGCATATACTTTGATTTAAATTGATGTAAACCATTCTGTTACAGCTGTATGGAGGTTTACGTTCATTGTCCTACTGGAAGGTGAACCCTGAACCAATCTCAAGTCTTTTGCTCCATCCTTCTTCTCATCAGCTCCCCTGTCTCTGGTGAAGGCCATGGAGATGGCGTATGAAAGCTGATGTGTGGTTCTAGCTTTCTGCTACATATGGTCTATTGTATGAAGAACAAAAAGTTCAATTTTTGTCTCATCTGACCAGAACACCTTCATCCACACGTCTGCTGTGCCCCAATCTTGGATTGTGAAAAACTCCAAGCAAAGCTTCTTACTGTGGCTTTCTTTTAACAGTGGCTTTCTTCTTGCAACTGAATAAACATTTTTACTTTTGATGTTTCTAACCAGGTAAAACGAGAAATCTCTTTGTCTGAGTTGGTGGAATTCTTTAAATTGTAAAGGAAAAAAGCCAAAAAAAAATATCCTTTATATCTTAGCTATATGTTAGCTTTAAGAAGGAACGCTATTCCACAATTCCTGAGAACCACAGAATCAAAATTGATGCTTGATTGTTTTGAAACAGTTGTATAAATTGCCACAACCATCTCCCAAGTGACTCAAAACATCAATATGGCTGAATGGCCCACCGTCGACTATCTTCAAAACAGGTTCATTTAAATCCTCATACCTATCATTTCTGTATTTTCTGCATCATCTTTTGGAGCAAAGGCTGTAAAGCTTAGAGGCGGATTTTCTTTCTAAGCTGATTTATATCAGCTGATAGGCCTGCCATGAAGCTACGCTCAGGATTGAACGGATGAGTACACAGATGGAAAAAAAAGTAATGAAAGGATAGTTGGAGAATGAGGAGCGGTTGTGTTAATATCCATTTGAAAGGTAATACCCAGGGATGGTTTAAGGAGAGGTTCCTATGCTTTATGCCTTAACTTGGGCTTTGTGTTGGATCTGGAACAACAAGAAGATGGGAGCAGGGAGGAAGGGGCAGTAAAAAAGAGAGCAGAGCTGATGTGACAGTTTGGAAGTTAAGATGAAAATAAATGTTAAGGGTCGCTCAGATTGATTTTGAAAGGAGTCGTGAAAAAAAACTAAAAGATAAAACAAGATTGTATCTAAATCAAACAATAAAAAGTTGAACACGTAGAGAGTGATGGAGGGATGATGGAAAAAATAGGAGTTTGAGGGTGAAGGAGAAAGGAAGGAGCTGTAGTGACGCTGTGTTATAAAGAGAAAATTACTGGATCTGGCTCTTTAATAGAAAATGTGAATATGCCATGTAGCTGTCAGCTTTAGTAGTGTGATAAATATACAGTACCATGACCTTTTCTACATATTCCTCTATACAAACATCCATCAGTGGAGCATTAACAGCTGACAAAATATAGATTAGAAAGTGGGGTGAATGGCCAAAATAACTGAATGTTGTATGCTTTCATGTAAATGTGAATACTTCTTTCCCTTCCTGTTCTGTTTAGTATTATGACTTGTATGTTATCACATATTACTTCACTACATTCGCATTCTCATGATGTTGCCCTAATGTGTTATCTTCTTATGATCCAGCCATACATACAGATGCATTTCAGAAAGGTAGAATATCTAGAAAAGGTTTTTTTATTTTAGTAGTTTAATTCAAAATTTGTATTACATAGATTCCCTACACACAAAGAGTGATAAATTAAAGCAGAATGTAAAAAGCTTCTCAGAAATTGAAATATTACACAATACCATTTGAGAAAAAAGGTATTTTTAAATTCAAAAATGTGATTTATCGTATTGTTCTGGCAATCATGGGGGTGACTATTGACTTTACAGTTGTCCAGCACACAGTCACTGACATGCTTCACAAGGAGGTCAAGCCACAAAAGGTCAATGCTAAGGAAGCCTGTTGTATCCAAGCATATTAATAGACAGTTTAGAGGAAGGAAAAACTACGGTAGAATAATGTGCACAAGCAACACGAAATACTTGCAGCCTTAAGAGGATTCTGAAGCAAAACCTATTTAAGAGTTGGTAGCAGATTCATAAGGTATGAACTGCCACTCCAGAACCAAAAGCACCTGGTTCAAGGAGAAAAACCAACTACACTGTTGCTTGGTAGGGCTTCACACTATCATGAAAAAATTGTATTGTCGATACTGTTGCTTAATATCATGATGGCAATACCGAATAGGATTGTATCGCATTTTCCTGACTTTTTTTCTTAAATCATCAAAATGTCCCAAACATTGTTTGCAAGCTTTACTATCTAAATTATACATCTGATGTTGGCATCTAGAGGAATCAAAGTCTATCCAACAGACCACATATATTACTGGCATCTACAATGTGCTTGCATTACATTGGAAAAATAGTATGCTACAAATGTTGCTTCTATACAGTTGCTGAATATGAGTTGATATATTGTGCAGCTCTAGCTATAACCCAGTCATCAGAGTTACCATAAATATGTGCTGAAATTAGTTATATTTTTGTGTGTTATGAATCTTTATAACATCTGAGTTTCATCCTATGAACTGGATTACTGAAGTCATTAAACTATTTCATGCTTTCTAATTTACTGAGATACACGTGTAGTCTAAACCATTACCAAGAGAATGTGATGATATCTCCCTGTGTGTGTTGTTTTCTTTTTGTGCAGCTAAAGAAGCTGCTGCTGACTCCTCCCAATGTCCCAACTGGCATCGATGTGCACAAAGATGGCGTCCAAAGCCATCGCTACAGCAACAGAAGTCTGCGCCTACGGCCAGTCAGACCTCTGACGAAGGTGAGGTGCAAATTATTGTGAATAAGTGACAGGAAAATATGATCTCACACATGTGAAAACTCTCCTATCATTAACATATGTTCTAGTAAAAATACTCCCCTTCTATGGGGCTGAAGTTGAACTTAAGCAAAAAGCAAAGACACATCTCAGTATTAGCTGCTTGACGCCTCATTCCCTGTGTCCTCTGAAAGCTGGTGAGATAACAAAATTGGATTTTTCCAATCACTTCCTCTCAGGGTGGTGAGTTGAGGCAGAGGTAATTTACAGCTGTATGTAGTGTTTGCAGTCAGCATCACTGCAGCTGCAGGAGTCATGTTTTTACACATGTCTGAATTAATTCGCCCCCTCATCTCCAATGCACAAAAATTATTCTGCATTTCATTATAAATCTGTATCGGAATTTTGTATAGTGTGTTTACGATTGCTTTCCTTTCATGTTTGGAGCTGAAAAAGTTGATCAAGTAGATTTAGAGATGGATAACTAGTTTTACTTTGCATCAAGCTTTTAGATGCAGCTGAGCATCACTTCCCAAGAGAGAAAATCACTTGTGAGCATATAAACATTTTAAAAATGCTATTAGCAATAAAAGTTGATCATGCATGCCAGTCAACAGAAACTAACAAAACAATTTTCAGGTTGAAGCTTGAGTAGCATGCAGAAGTAGATTTTCCTGTAAAATCTCTTTGATGCTGCAGACTGGCTTTTGTTTGAGCAGCTCAGGAAATTAAGCTAACTTTTCTCCACTTCTTTATCAGTTAGTCAGTTACGATGAAGACATAGCAAATTTCTTGTTCACTTTTTAAAGCAAAATCTCCACAATGAAATGTAAAGTCAAAACAAAGAAAACAAATGGTTGTTGGTGATGCTGTTCTATATGTTAGACTTGCTGTGGTTATATTGTATTTAAAGGTATTGAGTCCAAAGTGACTGTCTTCTCTTTCCACCATGGATGGATGGATGGATGGATGGATGGATGGATGGATGGATGGATGGATGGATGGATGGATGGATGGATGGAACATTTAGACAGGAAATACAATCTTGAAATACAGATATTTTTTATAGTTATCCTGACATTTCCAGACTGTGTTGGAATGCTGTAAGCATGTGATGAGCATCCAAATATAAAAACTGATATTAGTGCCCCAATAGCAATTATTATAGGAATGTCAATGGGATTATATGCAGGCCATAGATGTTTAAAAGTTGTATTCTCTAAAATGTACTTAAGAGGCATTTAAGACTTCTGTTAGTTATCTGATGGTCTGTGGTACAGCACATAACTGGATGAACAATAAGATCTAATTAGCATTTAAAAACACTGTTACCATGCAGTACCGATGGTTGCATAACCACAGGAAAGAGTAGCATGAATGCTTCCTGTACCTTAGATTTTGAAGAGCATGATGTGCACACTTGGTGATAATTTGAGGTCTGAGATGTTGGCATCTTCCGTTAGCAACAATAACAACTGTCCCTTTTAAATTTTAACTACTACTTTTAATATGCGCTGCATGCTGTAGGTTTAATCCTCCTGAAACATATAAAGCACTTCTTAGCAGTTCAGTATCTGTCTTGGAAAATGTGACAAGTTTTGTGTTTCCATAACATCAGCAGAACCAAGCATTGCTTCTTAAATTGGCTTCCACTGGAGAGTTTAAGCATCAGAGAAACATTAGTTTAAGAACAAAAGAAATAATAAAATAAATCCAGTCAGATGCTGAATAAAAAGAAGCTGTTGTAGCTTCAGGACAGACCAGTTTCATCAGCACACATGGAGGCTTTAACATGGCTTCTGACAGCTCTCACATACTCTATTATGTTTACAAAAATGGAAAACAATATCAAATCTGTCCAGAATGCAGCAGCAGTTCGTCCAGTACGGTGACAGTTTTTATTTTCCCAGTGATAGATATTTCATTTTAGAATAAAAACCCTGAGCCTTCAAGCTTGCAGAGACCTTCAGCTGCTGCTCGTGATAAATGTGGTGTTGAGGATGAGAGGACATCTACAATAGCTACTGCTGAATGACTTAGCAGTAATTGCATGGCTGCTAGCATTGTGCTTCAAGTGGTCATTGATTACAAAGCTGGTCATTTATCTTGTACAAGCATAGGGAACAGGGAGCCTTCGTTCAGGCTCCTGCCTTTATAAGGAGCGTACAGAACCACTGCAGGAAGAAGCTCAGGATAAGCCTGTCACAAGGCTTTCTTAAAGTCACCGTTGATGGCAGATGGTGGAAGTATTGACTGACAGAACAGAAGGGTAACAGTGAATCACAGCCGTTCACTCTCTTCTCTGTCTGTATGAGTTATAAAGATCAGCCATTTTATTGCAGCTGCAGACAGAATTTTCCCTCACAAAGTTGGAAGAATATGTACTGTTGTGTGCTCCATGATCCTGTATCCAGGGCAAAAAACAGCTCCTTTTTTCAGTTTCTTTTGTTTGGTGGTTCTGTTTTGATTTGACAGAGGCGTTAGTTTTGTGGCTGATATGTTTCATTTTCAGCGAGATTTTCTTGAATACATGCAAAGTCACATTGTAGTGGGACATTTATACTGACATGTAGTTTGCAAACCCCCAAAAATAACAAAATAATTGTGACATTTTCCACATTTTCCATGAGAGCATCAATAAATATCAATATATTAAAATATAATATTAACATACAAATATGACTAATTGCAATTAAAGTGTGCTGTTTAGTGGCACAATTGTACAACTTTTAAGCTGAAGTAGCCAATCTGGAAAGGTACATTTTATGTTTAGAAAAATATGTGTGTGTGTGTGTGTACTATGTCCATTTTATTTCATTTTTGCTGTGAATACATCAAATGTTGTCATAATATTTCAAATCTATATCCTCTATCCCTACTTTCTGTGTAATCCAACCCTCTACCTGCATACAGTGAAAGACATTTACATGATGCCCGTTACCTCAGTGCCTTCCTTAATACACAGACCGAAACTGTCAGTCTGTGAAACTGTTTCAATATTTTGAACTTTTAACAATGGAACTAAAAGAACAAAATAGCTTTATATGCTGCAGAATGGCAAAATTCATAATACATTATAACCTCCATATGTCTAGCATAACCTCAGGCAAATTTGATCGTTGTCTCATAGTCTGTCTGATTTCCAATATAAAGAACAAATTAGAAGAAGAGGATTTTTTACTCAGTTGATTTAGAAAATCTCCCAGGTTGTGTTATATCCAAAACAATCATCCAAAAAACAACCATCCAATCCATTTTCATGTTTAGTTCCTAAATCTAGTTTTTGTTTTCTCAGAGCGACCTCCCTCAGGAGCGCAAGCCCCGAGCGGTGCGTCCCACAGGGCGCCTGTGCACCGAACTCCACCGCCACCTCACCACGGCACACGACACCGACGACTTCCCAGTTCATGAAACAGATGAGGGCGAGGATGAAGAGGAGGACGAGGACAGTGAGTCGGAGGAGGATGAAGAGGAAGAAGGGGTGGAGGAGGAAGAGGAGGAGTCTTCCAGCAGTGAGGTTGAGGGTGCAGTGGCTGCTGGCCCTGCAGAGCCTGCAGCACCTCAGTTTAGCTCGGAGAAAGAACTGCAGTCAGTTGTTGATCTGATCACATACATGCACACTTACTGCCTCCCAATGCGCAAGCAGCAGGGCTGGGACCGCAAGGACCGGGACCTCTCAAAGCCGCGGTTCAAACCCGATGTCCCCCGCCCAGCCAATACAAACTCTCACAGCAGAGTTGTACTGGTAAACGCTCCTGGGACTAGTGGGAACCTAAACGGGACAAGCAGCAGCACCCCCAGAAGGCTTCCCTTCGCCAGGCGGAGGGAGATGAAGGCCAACTCCCTTCTCCGTGAGCTCTTGCAACAGAACAGCTCCTTTGACGTGAGCAAGCCTTACAGACTGCACAGCCCACCTTACGCCCTCTCACACAGCCCCAACAGGGCTGCAGCATCTGTTCCTCCTCCTCCCCCAGCTAATAAATGCCCCCCAGCCCAGTCCTTTAGCTCCACCTATGCTAAATCAGAGCTTTGGAAAGTTTCATCCTCACTTGATAGGAGAAACGTTTCCTCTGAGCTGCCGCAAAACCTGGAGGAGCCTGCAGAAACCAGTGGGTCCTTCTCCGTTCGCCGCTCCAGACGCCTGGCGTCCTTTCCCAGCCGTTTCGCCAAAAGGTCGCGCCCTACACGAGAGAGGGACGGAGAGGGGAACGAAAATGATGAGAAAGGGGAGGAAAAAGCAGGGGATAGACTCCTGCACACCCATGCTGGAATGGGAACCAGGACGGAGGCGCATCCAGAAAAACTGACATCTAGCGATGGCAGCAACACCTCTGAGCTGACCAAATCCTGCTGCCATGGTTAGATCACCAACACACACAAAGGCTGCGTCTACGCCAATCACTTCACATCTTAAATTTATTTTAAGCAATATCAAAGATGGAACAACATTTTTTTAAGAGGAAATTATTTTCCTATTTCATGCTCACAGATGAAGAAAGTATATTTTGATTAATAAAATAAGGTTTTCTAACAAGATTTTCCTTCTGGTGTATTCATGGTAATATTGATGAACACATGAAAACCTGAGCTGAAGTTAACCAGCTATAAAAGAAAAAGTAGTCAACAGTAGGGTAAAGGCAGAAAGCAGTGACCTTAAAGAAAAATATTGTTAACTTGCAAATTCATTTAATGAATTTATGTTGTTCATTATTAACGTTTTACAAACATTTTGTCTTCCTGTTTAGATATTGCAGTTTAATATTTTAGTATCATCTCACGATTTATTCATATTGCTAAATTGCTTTCCTGTGGTATTATTTGTACTGTGGGCCATTAATTTTGTTATTTCTGCTTAAGATAGTGACTAAAAGTACTTCTCTTCATATTTTTACGTTAGCAGTAGCAAGTCCACCTGTTCTAAACAAGGTCTTATTGTAATTGCAGAAAAGCGAGCCTGTCTCTGTCTGCCACTCAACCCAAAGTCCACAGGGTAAGTATCTATGAAAAGCACCTGCTGTTTTACACCATGATTTTTAGGTGCTTTTCAAATAGTGCTACAGGCTTGCTAAATGGTCCACAAACAGAAAGAGGTCCACAGTCTTGAAAGTAACAGGTATGAGGTTGCTTCTTGAAGGTTGAAATACCTCCCAGTGGGGAAAGCATGTGATTGCGATACTACTACTGTATATTGTGATTAAGATATTATTTTCCTTACAATATATTTTTTTTCTTGACCACAATGTCCCTGCCACTCTTCGTGAGCCTAAGCATCCCATACATCAAGTGTAGGCATCAACGGTAATGAAAGTCTAATCAACAGGACAAATATACTGTTCACATGCAGACTTTGCATGCATGACACTTGAAATATAGAATTCTCCTAAATATTGCGTCCAACCAGTCCTTTGGCATTGCAATATTGCACATATTAAGGCTACATTCACACATCAGAAAAAATGTCACCCTAATCTGATTGTGTTTTCCCATATGCGACCCATATCCGACTTTTTGTGGTAGTCTAAACAGCCCGGCTCAGATTCTTTCACCTCAAAGAAAAATCCGAATTGTGTCACTTCCATATTTGTTTCTACCTCAGATACATGTCCAATGGTTTTCAAACATCTGCAGTCTGAACAGTACAGTACTGCAGGAAGCAACAGAAGGAGTAAATTTAATCTAAAACTGGAATAATATAGATATAGAGTAGGCTCCAATGAGGCTTTAACAATATAAGACTTTCTAACATAAATTACAGTGTGCATCACTTTTTTTGCATATTGCGAAGATCAAAAATAAGTTACTGACTCCCATTCCCAAAACAACTTCAGTGATGTGATGCACTGCTTAATTATTTGGTATTGTTGGGGAAAGCTTTTGACAAATTAGCAATCAGCATAACGCAGATCTCTGGGGATACCAAACAAAACTGAAAGCATGGTCCTTAGATGTGTTTCACCTCGTCAGTTCTGAGTTAAAAACGGAAATCAAATGAAGATATCTGCATGCTGGCTACTAAATTAGAGTAATAGTGATTTACTTTATTAATATCAGTTGCATGGTATACAGGAATGTCCTTTTTGTTTGGGTGATTCCAGTTTGTGTGCATTAAGTCTCTGCTATAACTGTCCTTTTTGTTTTGGGCCCTCTTAGTTTGAAAATATATTAGACTCACAGGGTCAGATTTGCAAGAGGAAAATTAAGTCAGAGTCTCAGCTCAGAGTTAATAAAATACTAAATACTTGTGTTCATTGGGCGTTAAAACATTTACTGTTTCTTTTTTGCTTACTGTTGGATGGAAATTTGCATCAGAAGTTGTGCATTTTATTTACACATTAGGTGTTAAACTCTGAACCTTTTCCTCAAAAAGAATATGTCCATCTTCTAAACAAATCAGTCCTCTAAAGGACATCAAAAGGGGGAAAAACATTTTTCTTCTGTATTTGATGTTTTCTGTGGAGAGAAATGGATCTTTCTGCCTAAAGCCAGTCAAGTCTACACACCCACTTCCTTTCACTGCAACCAGAGCAACAGAAACTGACAGCCACCACCACCAGAAGAAGAAAGGCAGCGGGGACAGGGGAGCACATATGGCTATGTCGATAAGAAATGAGATGAGATGCGCAGCAAAGTGCCTGTAGTCTTCACACTAAGACAAATAATTCAAATTCAGCAGACATCAGCCGAAACTGTCCTGTTCAATTTATGGAGGCAAAAAGCTCAACCTCAGAACCTATTGAGGGATTGTTGTTTTCTGTTTTAAGCCTGCAACATATCCCCACATGACAGAGCGAGCTGAAAATTCTCTGCTTTGATCTGTCTCTTCACCAGAGAGTCCCAGTACAGCACCAGGCCTTATGAGCAGACGCTCAGTGTGGATCTGTGTGGAACAGCAGGTAATCTCATCTCAGCCTTACTTGGTTGTTTGTTGTCCATCTACTTATGTTAATATCGGCTGGTTAAAGATCTAAAATAAAATGATTTGTGGTGGAGTTAGCAGGTTTTCTTGCATCACAAATGGATTGTTTCCAGAGCTCTGGATGTTTCAATGGATCTGAGAGAATATTTAAGCATTTAGTGAACTATACATGATCAAATAATCAGTGTGACTTACACTGTTTATTCTACAACCCATAGGACAAAACTTAGTCTTCACTTATAAAATTTCACAAGACTGGATCAGACATTCCTCTTTGAACAACCTCTCAATCATCCAGTCCTGAGTTATCTCTCATGCTCTCTTCTGTTCAGTTCAGCCCACAGCTATTCTGTAGGATTGAGGTCTGGGGACCTGCTGACACACGTTATGGCAACTTATTATCAGAGGCTAACAGACAACAATAAGATTCCATGAAGCAATGCAATTTCAGTGGTTCCCCACCTGGGTTTATGATTATATATATATTATATGCTATACGTGTTATAAGAGATAACAATAAGTACCTACTAGTAGGTAAAAGCAATACATTGGCTGTTTGTGCTGTTTGTTTCCTCATTATTCTCTTATTTAGTGGACTTGTATACTAGTCATGATTATTTTTATTGGAGTGGGGGGAGTGGAGTGAGAAAATTACTTCACTAATGAGATTCCCATGACCCTTGAGAGAGAAACAGCATCACGGATCCTCCACTGTACTTTACAGTGGGCAAGAGGTTTCCGCATATTCATTCTTTGTTTTATGCTCAAATCCACCTGAAGTTTGCTACTGAAAAGAAAAATCATCTGACTAAAGCGATCAGTCCCAATAGTGTTGAGCAAACTCCACATGTTCACATTTGTGATGACAGGAGTGAAAGTTTTTTTTTTTTTTTGGCTGGCATGCCTCCCAATCAACTGCTTGGCAGGTAGATGGTAGTCTCTTTTAGGAAAATAATTCCATTATAAATCCAGAACGACGAGCCAACTCTGATCTTTCTCTGGCCATCTTTAAATCACATGAAAACAGCGATTTCCTGCACAGCTGTTAGTTTTCAAAAATAAAACAAGCATTGAGGGTCAATTAAACAAAATGCGGGATCAAAGTCAGCACTACGCATAAATCTGTCAAGAATCTCCCCATAGCATTCTTTTCTAAACAACGATTCAATTAAAATCAAAATACTTTATTAGTCCCAAAGGGAAATTAAATACCAATAATGGCAGACTAACTCGGTGTACTGTTGTTGGGTGGACCAATGCTTTATATTTAAATTATACATCACCTTCGCACGCTTCTCATCAATAATTATTTCCCAGTCTTGTACTCTTAAATCCTGCGGCTGGCTGACCTCAACCCCCCTTGTCGCATTGGTCCTTTTACAAAACACATTGAGACAGTAAAAATTCCCTTAATCCCGCCTTGAAATAGTTTGTGAAATGGGCTAGTGTTTAATGGTCATTATGGAGAATTTGTGACCCTAGGGTGCTACTCAGTGAGCTTTGGAGATTTGCTTTACATCCCTTACTAGCCTCTTCACTGTGTGTGATTGGCAACACAAGCTTGGGTCAACACACATCTGCTTTTCTTAAATGGCATGTTCTCCTGTCTTTCCTATTTTACAGAGTGACAAAAATAAATGGGCTTCTGCTTTGAAATTATATGGATACTAAAGAGAAACAGGAATTAATTAGGAGCACTTTTACTCTTATAAATCTTCTAAGTATAAAGTAGTATAAAAAATAGTATAAAGTATAAAGAACAAATATGTTTCAGTCACATTTAGTTGATAGAAATTCTCAGGGGTGCCAATAGGAGTTGCGATGATAAAAACAAATAATAAAAAATAAGTAACTTACATTTACATGATAAATTATTAGATTTTTTCTAGTTTTTTGTTGTGAGATTATGCTATTGCAATTAAAATATATTTATTTTAAACATCGTGTTATATATTTTTACCAGCAGCCAACAAGTGATGTGTTATATAAACATCACAGGTTTGGGTAATGCCCAAGTCAATCTCTTAGAGGAACAAACATTTTGAATTGCTTATGTCTTTCCTCCTCACTCAGGTCTCACCCCTCCTACCACCCCACCTCACAAACCTGTGGAGGATGAGCTCTTTAAGCCGACGGAGGGAGGAAAGGGCAGCGGCAGCAATGATGTTGGAGGTGGTGGCGAGTCCGTTCACTCGACTTCAAATGCCAACTCTAACGTTACAGCAAAGGGCTCAGCCTGGCTGAGCCGCTCCCACCACCAGAGAAAGCTTCCAGAACAGACAGAGCTTTACGCCCAGTTGCGCCGCATGGGTCAGGCAGGCGATGGGGACACCCAGTGCACCTTCGGTGACCACGACTACTGCGCACTGAGTCTCGGGGAGAGCCGCAAGCGTAGTGCCGCCATTCTTGGTGCCATACTCCAGACACAGGGGGGCAATGAGGGAGATGACACCCAATCATCCAGTGTGGCTGATAATCAGGTTTTAGGTGAAAAGGGTAAAGAGAGGGAGGAGGAGAGGCTTGTAATGACAGAAGTCATAGAAACACAGGAACAGCATGCGACAATGGTGTTATCATCATCACCCCCATCAGACTGCCAGTCAATTGCTGCAACGCCTCCAGTTTCTGAGGAGGAGGCGGAGCACTCGTCGGCATCTCGCTCCCCTTCACCCATCCTCCACATGTGTCCTGACTCCCCCTCCAGCAAGACAGACTCCAGGTAAGACAGAAATAGAAAAAAAAAGATTTTGAGGGATTAGACTGCATAGTTTAATGCACAAAAACAGAAGAATAAAATATTTAAGGTTCTAAATGTATTTTGGTTATATGCAGTACATAATCATCACCAAACCCAACATAAACAACATTTAAAATGGCAAGTTTCAATTTTACAAATAATCCTTTGAAATTGATCTTGGCTTGTAGCTCACAATAGTTAGTTTAAATTGAACACAAATTAGTTGAAAACACAGCCGAGAGTTGCTAGAGTGATTTTGTTAAGTATCAATGCACCGTACAATGGCGACCCAAGACAAAATCAGTGACAGCAGAGTCCAGAGCTAGAGTTTGAGTTCAAAAAACTGAATGTTTATATTGTGATTTATTTATGTGGGAGAAGAAATTTAGGAGTACTGCTGTCTAAAACTAATAGCTCTGATACTTAACAAACCAGAACCCTATGAAGGAACTTAGAAGGTGAGCCCACTTGTCGTCACCACAGTGGAAGAACTCTAGTTCAAAACTCTAAAGTTTTTGAAACATTCAGATGGATGTAACAAATTCTGCTCTGGTTCAGTCTAGCATTGTTACTTTGACAAGCACAGGCATCAGCCCTCAGATTTTTCCCACAACTGTGTCACCAAAATACTTTAAATTAGGAGCCATGCAGTTTTTGTGCAAATTTCACTTTTCTCCACATTATCAATCCATGATTTATGGCACTACAGTATTGTAGATGTCAAAAGGTTATTTCAAAAACCCTGTCAAACTACAGTTGATGTCTCACAACAACTTCTGGTTTATTTGCATAAACTCACCTAAAGCCCATGCTACCCATGTGGTGGATGGAAAAAGTCTTTATGTTTTATACTTTCAAAATGTGTAGGTATTCTGGCTCTGAAATATGATTGTATGTACCCTTTAATGTATGCTGGAGGCAAACTTGGTTATTGACAGTGCCAGAAATAGTGACAATTCATGTGAGAGTCTCTTGGATTGCAGCCATTTGTATAGCTGCTTGCTCTGTTTATGAATTTTACGTAAAACCACTTGACATTTGACTTGTACTCGTACTCGTACTCGTCGTCTTCCAGATGCCCGAGCCACCTCAACTGGCTTCTCTCGATGTGGAGGAGCAGCTCTACTCCGAGCCCCTTCCTGATGGCCGAGCTCCTCAACCTATCTCTAAGGGAGTGCCCGGCCACCCTACGGAGGAAGCTCATTTAAGCCGCTTGTATCCAGGATCTCGTTCTTTCGGTCATGACTCAAAGTTCATGGCCATAAGTGAGGGTAGGAACGTAGACCGACCAGTAAATTGAGAACTTCGCTTTTCGGCTCAGCTCTCTCTTCACCACAACGGACCGGCACAGTGCCCCCATTACTGCGGCAGCCGCACCAATCTGTCTGTCGATCTCCTGCTCCATCCTCCCCCCACTTGTGAAGAAGACCCCGAGATACTTAAAATCCTCCACTCGAGGCAGGAACACCCCTCCAACCTGAAGAGGACAAGCCAGCCTGTTCCGGTCGAGTACGATGGCCTCTGACTTGGAGGAGCTGATTTTCATCCCAGCCGCTTCACATTTGGCTGCGAACCGCCCCAGTGCATGCTGTAGGTCTTGGCTAGAGGGGGCCAGCAGGACCACGTCATCTGCAAAAAGAAGAGACGAAATCCACTGGTCCCCAAACCAGAGCCCCACAGCCCGTGGCTGCGCCTAGAAATCATGTCAATAAAAGTTATGAACGGGACCGATGACAAAGAGCAGCCCTGCCGGAGTCCAACGTACACCGGGAACAGGCCCGACTTAGTACCAGCAATGCGGACCAAAGTCCTGCTCCGCTTGTACAGAGATGTGTAAAGCTGGTCCAGTGTTCCACGGTCGGGATGAAAACCACTTGACATTTGATGTTTTCAAAATTCAGTCCGTTTATGTAGCCCTGTGAATTGGGCTGTGAAGCAGAGGAATTCAGTCGGTTAATGTGTTGTGATGTAAAGCTTATAAGAAAAAAAACGCTCATCAAACTGCACTGTCCAAGTTAATAAGGTCAAAAATTCTGTTTGTTTTAGCTCAATGTGTAGATGTAACTGAGCAAATGCTCAAACTCAGATCTCAGGCAGATGCACAGGATGAGGTCAGCAGTCATGTTATTTCTTAAAAATGGTGACAGGGATTGTAACAGTAAGAGACATAAAACAGGAAGATACCTCTTTTGCCACCAGTGGGAGACTTGTGTTTACTTGTTTCTTCATGTCTCACATTATAGCTTCTCCCAAATCTCACTGTCATCTCCCCTGTCCCTTTGTCTTCTTCATTCTCCTTCAGTGAGAACTCTGAGAGCTGTCCTGACGACAACCAGGGGAATAAAGACAAGTCTGACGAGGTACACACCCTCATCATTCTGCAGCCTTCTGCAAACTGAAAAGCAATTCAAGAAAGTCTAATTAAAGATACCTTGGGTTTGACAAAGGCCCAGACTAACTTTTGTTAATGGTTTAGATCGTGAAAACAACAAGAAAGTATGTGTCATTACACCTTAAAACTACTTGTAAAGGAACGCATGTCCCCCCGGGTTGCTGTTGCACACTTCCTGCCTTACTGATTCAGTTTTCCATGTCTATTAAAATTCTGTATTCTCCTTTTTTCTGATTGTTGCCATGGTTTCCTTATTGCCAGGACAACTGCCAGGTGTTTTACATCCACAACCTGCCAAACAGGGTGACCGAGAACATGCTGAGGAGACGCTTCCAAGTTTTTGGCAATGCAGAGGACTGCAAAGTCATCATCTGCAACGAGTAAGTGTCCTGATCCGGATCACCTTTTTCTGAAGAGGAGCAGCAGAGATTAAGATGGTGTTGGTTATGATGGATGCATAAAATTCTGCACTTAGTGTGAAAGTTAAAACTAATTATTTGTTGTCAGCTACCGCTTCTTAACAGCTATTACCACAGTGTGGTTTTCCCCACCAGAGCTATTTAATTACAAAGTTAAAATATGCATTTCAAAATACTGTCCCACTAATGTTTCAAAAAACCCCAAACATGTGTTGTCTAGTATTTGTTTTTGTACTTACAAAGGAAAAAATGCTAATTTCAAGGTAGTCCAAAAAATGTACATTTCAACAAACTTTCCTTCTTACTGTGCTCTTTAGTAATTGTTTTATTTCCAGAGACTAATGAACAAAAATTGATATATCTTCACGTGTGTTTCTTTCTGAAGGGAGCGCTGTGGAGTGATAAAGATACGTCAGTCAGGGCCTCAGAGACATCGTAAGGAACGGGAGATTGTTTTTCAGAATGCCCCCGCAGGCCTAAGGAGGCTAACAAGGAAACGCTACATAGATCTTGGTAATTAAGAGACAAACACACAAACCTTTCACAGCCAATCCTAGCACTGGAACTTATTCATAGTTGTCTTGTTTACATTATCGGTTTTTCGTTGAGGTTGTGATTAAAATCTTTATTAAACTCAGAAATGGACCAGCGGGCTGTTTTCTCAGCTAAATAATGTCTTTGTCTACTGTGCGAAGTTGCGTCAGCAGGGGCTGACAATTGCAAGGACAATTTTTAAAGAAGTGCAAGTTGTGGCAGCCGACAGCTTCCAGCAGCACATCTATAGCTTATCAACGCAGACGTTGTTTGGCATGAAAAACACCTAAAAACCAAAACAGTTGCTTTCAAAACAGTTTGAACATTTTCAGCTTGAGTTGTATTAAATAGCTTCAATCGGCCAAACTGGTAGTATTTCTAATTAGCCATCAGCTTTCCACAACTTTGAGAATTTATTCCACTTTTTTACAAACTCCCTACTACAAATACGAACATTTACACAACACTTCAAAACTACTTGTTTTAAACTAATCTCAGGGTCAGAACTCAGGATGGAAAATGTTAATTTTTTGTCCTCCGTAACCAGAATAACCACAGTTTTTGAGACAAGACATAGTAATGTATTTCTCATCATTTCAGTAAGAAGTGCAAACAAACAGTTTTTAGCTTTGGGCAGCTTTTATACTTGTGGTCACTTTTTAGCCCCTTTTTGAGGTTCAGGATTCTTTGTAAAATGTGAAATGGAATTTTAGCGACACAGGAACACCTGTAACTTGGAACATCTAGACCTGTTGGCAACAACACTTACACCTAGTTTATACATACTAGAAAGCATGTATACATCCATCCTCTTTTTGTAAGAGCTAATTAAGTAATTAGACAATAAAATAAACTTCTTGTAGTGTGTGGTACGTTTTGGTCATCAAGAGTTCACAAGAAGTTAGCAATATAACAGTGATGCAGATATTTACATAAGCTCTGTGACTCTGATGCTTTAATGCTTACAATCTAATATGCAAATGCATTGGGTTTGTCTTCTACAATGACCTTTTGTGACCTCATTGTGTTTCCCTGTTTCAGATGAGGCAGGCCCTGGCCCTGTCAAGAGTAAGTATGATGCTCTGGACTTTGACACTCTGCTGAAAGAGGCGCAGAAGTCCCTGCACCGTTGACAGTCCAGCGCTGCTGACTGGCCAGCCTTAGTAAACTGCAGCAGAACCCCTCGGACAGCACCCACAGTACCTCTGTGCAAGGCAACCTCGCAAAATGTTTACATTTTTACTATTGGAATAACGTAACAAAGACCTTGATTTTTTAAGTCTGTTTCACCGGAGGATACTGCTTAAAAACAAGGAAGTCACCGCGAGGAGTTAGGAGACAGTAGAGGGGAAAAAGAACTTTAAACAGCAATGGTACATCACCTAAAAACTATGATGATACAGTTCTCTGAACAAAGGTAACAACACAGCTGCTTGCTGTCTGTACTGGTGTCGTCTTTACCCTGCCTTGGAAGAACAGGCATGAGAAACCTGTAGCAAATCCTTGCTATCCCTGCGTTGCGTTGGTCGTTGTAGTGTGTGTCGTGTGTGCGTGTTCTTCATTTTGTTTGTTTTGTAAGCAAAAAAACGAAAAAATGAGCAAAAACCCTCCCCTTTTCTGGTCACAAATGGTGAACCTGCAGGCTGTGTTTGCTTGTCTGGTCGTATAACCAGGACTTGAAAAAAAGACATCTGTTTTGTTTTAGCGAATAATTGTGTATGTTATCAATTTTTAAACTTACTCTGTGTGAGTGTGTGTGCGTGTATGTGGGTGTGTGTTTGTGTGTGTCTCATGGACAAAGTATATAACAAACACATTTAATGTAATCAACGGATGACCGATAAAAGTTTACAAATGTAAAATGAAGAAAAAAAGTCATGTTTTCTTTTTTGTAATTGTAGTGCTTCCTTGATTTGATCTATGCAGTGTAACAGAGGTAAATGTCTCCTCTGTCCCCCTTCTGTCTCTAACTCTGCCATGCTAAATATTTAGCTTCTGCTACTGGCTGCTGAAGGCTGTGTTTACTGTATGCTTAATTTGATATATTATTACAGCAAATTTAGACTGAGGAAGGAGTTGTCACTGGAGAATGATTCAGATTATAACCTTACCTTGGAATAGGATAGGCTTACAAATTGTCAGATTAAAATGATGGTTGATTTGGATACCTTTAGGATGTTGGCTTCCTTTTTCAAAGTTAAATGACCACCATTCACAATACTAACAAAAGGTTGAAATAAAAATGTTTCATGTGAAAACAGAACAGCAACTATTACTCGTATGGATACATATACAACACCACCAAATTTAGTATTAGTTTTCAAGTAGGCATACTTATTGTGCAGAATATTATCAGTTGTCACTGTTTCGCTCTTTATAGAGTTACCCAAGTATAAAAAGCTGATATTAGCCGATTAACTAGTTGGACAGTCTGCTTATGTAGCCAGCCAGCCATCAGTTTCCATCACTCGTAGCTTGCCAACTGTAGTTTAAAACAGCATTATCGTAATAACAGTGATTTGTTTCACTCATCACCATCTGTTTTAGCATCACTGTTTTCATGATGGCACATATTTTTACAAACAGCCACATTTGTCACTGTTGTACACAAGGGACAAATGCAATAGCCTTGTTTCAGCCAGCTGACTCTCAGTGTGCAGCTTTAGGTGGGCATTTTCTCTAGCATTTCATTAATAGGACCTTCAACTATAGAAACAGTATGATGTTTGACCTTGGTTTACTTTGATACCGGTAACTAACTCATAATTAGAAATATGGGATTGTGCTAAGTTGAAAGAAGAATGGTGGACAGAACTGAACGACGTAGAAGAAAGCTAATTTACAGGTTACGTATCCATTTTTAGTTAGTAAAAGAGAGATTTTTTAAAATTCTCTAAGCAAATTAAGAGCCACCCAGGTCTATTGCCTCTAACTTTATTGTCATATATTTTGACTAAGTAGGGTTTCCTGCCTTGTTTTAAATGGCTAAAATAAGCTGAGCACTGGTTGCCAGCTTAAGTTCTTTAAGAATAGATAAAGTATTTCTGCTTAATTTAGAGGAAGTGGAGTCAAGTCCTTACTATAATGTCAGTGAATCAGGGCAATTTTATTCTAAAGAGAAAGACAGCTAATGGCTCATTGCCATCACTTGTGAGTGAAATGTTTGCTGAAAATAAATTGCAATTGTTTTTTGTTTTTTTTATCCCTCTTATGCACATCAGTTTGATTACATATAGGTCAACATGCAAATGAAACAAGCGCATCAAGCACTGTAAAATTGCAGATTTTAATAAGAATTTACTTTACACCAACTTGAACTAGTTTGCCCTTTTTTGAAATTTTTCAGATGAGTTCCAACACAAGAATGGTCTCCCTCTCTTTAGTACAAAAAGTATTTGAAATAACCTGACAAACATTTGGAGAAATGTAGAAAAACTGGAAGTTAAAAAGTCAACATCCTTTAAAATCTCCTGCCTCACAATCTTCATGCATGTTACAGCCATGCAAGGTGTTGTCTACACCAGCCTATGCCAGTCCAATCATCCATCACCTTCAATTCAGTTAATACTGATCAAAGTAGTGATCTTTGAAAGTAGTGTGTTTATTTAAGGTTAGTGAACGGTTTTATAAGCACAAGATGCATTACCCAATAATATACTATGGTCACAGATGGAGTATGATTTTTTTCTATGAAGCTGAATGTATTCAAAGATTGTGGTGCTTCAAAAGATGGACTTGCTTAGTCATCGGAGACCAGATCTGGTTAGCAACTAGTTTACATTCCAACAGCAGCCAGCAGCAGCATGCCTTGAAAAACCTAGAGAGCCAGAGATCAGCTGATTAAGAACAAAGAAAGTAACCGGTTGAGAATTTGATTTCTCTTCATCTACCGGGTCAGATGAGCGTCTCTACCTCACATCCCTACATCCCGGACCTGGCCGTGTCTTTGTCATCGGTTCTCCTGAACGATCTCCCTCCACCTGATTTATCACACAGTATCCGTGTTTTTTGTTGAAGATTAAGGCTTTTAGAGCTGATGGGAGGTGTTGGGTGGTATAAGGAGTGTGGGTTTAATTTTGTAAGTTCCTTGCGACAGAAGTAATCTCTTTCGTAGTCTGTCCTCCGCTTGTCTCATAACAGTGTTTGTTGGAGTCTCAACGTTGTATCCTGGTGTAATTGAATGTTTTGTCTTTGTCTCGTGTTTGAGTTGGACACTGCTGACACTTATGCGTCGGTAAAAGGTCAAACAGTGGTCTGGTGAACTGGTAGCTCGTGTGCACTTCATTGGTGAAGATTCAAAATCTTCTTTGAATGCACTTGTTTTCATGTTTTCTTCAAGGAAGTGCCACTCCCTCTGTTTTTACCTGCTCGTCCTCTCCTTGCCTAGGACATCCAATAAAAACACAGCCTAACTCTTTCTCTATCTCTATCTCTAACTTTTCTGTCTCTTTGTGGGTTCAAGGCCTCATCTCCTCTAGGTCTTCCCTCACAAAGGTTCCACTTTTACCAGATAACTTTTACCTCATTCCCCTGTCGTGGTTCTTGTCTTTTCTATCTAATCCACATCTTGGTAACACACACACAAAAAATTGAATGTTTACATCACTAGTTTCTCCTTTGACTTTATTAGGAACGCACACTAAGTACAAAGGCGCCTTATTCAGTTCTTAAAAATAAAATAACAGCAAGTCAAGATTCTGTAGAGGATGCCTTCCTCTCCAGGTTCACAGATGTCCAAAACTAACACTTTAGTGCTATACATACTGATTGAAATCAATATGTCACCTGTTAAAAAGGACAAAAAAAGAAACAACTTGTGAACAACTGAGTAAGGTTTTGTGCTTAGTATGTATACTACTAAAAAGTGAGAGAATGTGCTGGTTTACATCTTAAAAAGATAATATATGAATATATAATTGTGTATATAGCACTATGCCTCATTGTAAACATAAAATGTATTGTGTGTTTTTTATTTAAATTTTTGGTGGTGGGTCACACTTGATTACTAATAAGACAGGTGATTTCAGGTCAGTTTTGTTTCAGTATGTTAATTTTGCTGAGTGCAGGCAGGAAATGAAGGGAAAATAACTTCACACAAAGTCCATCACCACACTGTAGCAAAAAGAAGATAAAAAAAAAACAACAAAGGTAAAGGTTTCACCATAGACTACCACACTAGAAGGTTGTATTTCTTTTCTTAATGTGTACTTTGCTTTTCCTGTTTTCTTAAAAAGCTATTTTCCGATGCAATACGTAATAATCTCAATACAGCCTGTGTGGAAAACTGAGGTAATATTGTACAGTGTGTAGTTGACTGTTGAGCTATTACACGGGGAATCATTAAGCTGTGGAATAAGTTTGCTGCTGTACTGTATGTAGACTGCCATTTTAAAAATAATCTACACGAAGAATGTGGTCAGTAAGCAGATAAATGGAACATGTTATTCTAACGTTCTCACTGCACAAATCATCCTACTTGGTGAAATACCTTCACTGTATTTTCTTCTGCAAAGCTGTTGTAACTATATTATTACCACATTTTGATGATGCACAGATTTGATTTGAATCTGAGTTGCTTACAGCACTTACTTTACAGCCAATAACGATACATGTATATCTTTGGTAAAGGAATGTGGCAGGGAGGTGTTGAAGAAACGCTAGTTTTAACCCCACTGAAAATGTTCCCACAGCTGATGCTGGTGCTGTAGAAATCCTAGTTTCACTGCTTCACCTTACTTTGGACAGAAAAAGGTCAAAGTGGGAGGGTACATTCTTCTTGAAAACATTTAGCAATTATGCAGTTCAGGGTTTCCTTGCGGATGACCAGTCGAAAACGTAAAGGTGGAGCATACACGTCTTTTCACGTAAATTAAAGTTCAGCCTTGAGCCTGCGGTACTTCTTGGGTTTCTACAGTGACTGCCGCTGTGCCTGTGAGGGTGTTTAAGGGTTAAATGGAATCAGAACAATCCAATGTTTATCATGGCAAGCCTTAAAACTTAGTTTGGGGGGGGAAACAAAGCTATCCTTAGCTTTTAATATTACTATTTAAACTTCTTTCCAATTCAACATGATTTATTATTAAATAATTACTGAAGTAATTTTTTCAATAGCCATACTATAAAAAAGGTATATACATATATATGAATATATATATATATTTGTGTGTTTGTGTAGATATCTAGATTATTATATACTTTCTTATAGAAAACTTTGATGTGGGTCATTCTTCGCAGTGTTTGGAGAACACGTTGACACATTTGAACATTAATAACTGCTGTCTATTTGGTCTAGGTTGTAGGTCAATAGGCAGCAAATCCAAATAAACAAAAAAAAAACGTTCTCTAAAAACAAACTTCCAAAGGGAATTACCCTCATAAGAATGCAATATCTTTTGTCCCACTCTTCATTTCAGAAAAAAATGGAAAATGGTCAAAAAACAAACTTCTTAATAGGCTAACTGATATATAAAAAAACAAATTATAAAGAGCAATGATCCACCAGGGGTCCTGAGATTCAGTTTTAGATGTTACGTTTTTAATGCCATGGCTCAGTAAGACTTTGCATCACTCACTGTTTGTTTTAAGCCATGAAATAACCCCCGACTACGACAGGAGTGCTTGCAATATGGGCCAAGTTAAAATGAAATATTTAAAGAACCTAATGGCTAATATGGCAAACTAATGTCGACACTGATGTCAAACAGATACTTATTTGGGACTGTAAACTGTCAAATCTGCTTAATGTGAGTGGGTGTTTTTTTCTTCATATTTTTTTTGGAGGGAAGTGGATATAAAGGGCATATGTTTATGTTGTTTTTCATTACTTTTCATTTCATTATCTCTTCACATCTAAAGACTATCAAATTTAAAAATGATTTTTTTTTCACTTCTTTTTTAACCTGGTTCTTTTTCTGGTAAAACAAAGTAAAAACTGCTAGTGAGATTTTATATTTTTACATATGTTTCTTTTATTTTATTTTATTCTTTATTTATATGCCACTTAGTTTTGATGTCTTCAAAGGGTGTTTTTTTTCTGTTGTGTAATTTCATATGTCTTGAGAATGTGGAGACAAAGGCATTTCAGTATTTTTGAATTGTTAAAATCTAGTTTCATAGAAGCTAAAGTATCTGATGTTATAAATTATATTTTAATTCATGTAAATAGTTTAAAACAGACGACTATGGCTTCCTTTTAAACTGAATACATTTCTCTTCAGAGATTGTTTACATTATGAAACTGTAGAGATGTGCTCCTCATATACTGTATAAAGTACATATATTCATTGATTTGCCTCCAAAAATAAAATCCTAATGAACAACATTCTGGCCTTGCCTCTGCTGATTCGTAACAAGAAACACATTCAATAAATTCATAAGATTTGCTTCAGCTTCCTAATGAATGTATGGATAGATTGTATAGAAGGTTGAATGTATAGAAGGTTAGGATTAAGTACTAAACAGCTTTTGTTTTCCGATCTAACCAAAGGAAACAGCAGTAGTTATAAAGGACAATGCAACTCTTTGTTGGGACTGATTCAATCCAGTCTCTCTACGTCCTTCTTGGATGTTTGTATGAGGCAACCAATCCAGACTTCATGGTGCTTGAGTTGCTAATTTGTGTGTTAATTTGTGTGCTTTCTGTTTCCACTGCTCTGAAAGACAGCTAAAAATTTTCAGCTGATCCTGTATCTGTTTTGCTGTGTGTGTTATGTTGAGCTCAGACAGTCTTGCAACAATTTTGGCATACACCCTATCATCCTGTGTTGCCGACTCATTTCCGCTGAATGTCTTCATCAGAAAAGACGCTCAAGAGTGCCTGAACCTCATCGTTGAGCTACTTGTCATATGTTGTCTTCATTTAGTCTATTCTTGATCAGAAAGGTAAGCTTAAATATGAATCTGATATAAAGCAGAAAACAACAACACGCAGATCTTAAATATGGCAGGTAAGGGAACATCAGAACACTGCAAGAAAGGGTCCACCAATCATCGTTGCTCAGCACACAACCCTGCCCCTCAACAATCCTGGGGTAATCTGAAATTACTCAGGTAAAATTGTGCGGAAACTCGCAGAGAGCTTTTAAAATGGCCAACAGTCCCTATAATGTAAAAAGGGCTATTGTCTGTTGACCTCAATGATCAAAAGCAATGCTCTAAGTGAAGGAGGGCCAAAAATGCCAAACAATAGTTTGACAAACTAATATTGCTGTAGAGACTAGTAGTTTCAAATATTTCTGTTAAAGGTTGGTTTGACAAGTTTTTGAATCAGAGGTGGGGGCACTTTACTCAGGGATTCAGCATTTTGGTTTTTCCTTATTGTAGAAGCTTATAATTTACAGTGGGGTGTATGTCACCTTTACAATAACTGAAAGTTTCTATAGTTTAAATGCTAAAACTTTTAGGCTGTTTGTTTACAGGTGGTCGTTGCATTGCAAGAACAATACTGGATGAATCAACTGAAGATGTACCTCGTTTGTCTTCACAAATCTGCATTCTAGAGCTAGTGTTCAAGCACATACATTGGCATGCTAACAGACTCTCCCTATTTTCAGTCCTCTTTTGGTTAACAATAGCCTATTAACAGGCCGCTGGCAATTATCCGCCTGGCTACACAGTGATTCACTTGTCAGTGACCACACCGATGATGTGAGTGCACACAAGACCCCTACACCAGCAGTGCTGTATGGATGGTCTCTGGTTTGTTGTAGATCGAACACCAGCAAAAACTGGAAAACCGATTTTCATGTGAAAACAGCTATTTGCTGAAGTATTGGCCTTTAAATCTGGTGACTGTATACCCAGAGCCAGAGGAGATTAGAAATCATCCTGTCAGCCATTTCCTGTCCTGCTGTCCTCTGACTGGTTGTTACTGTGGGGTAGTCGTGACTGCAGCAAAAGAAGGAGCTCTGCAGTGCAGAGATATCAGACACACAGCTTTATCCCCGTGAGGTTCTAAGTAACGGACAGAAACACCAGGAGGAGGACGTTACCTTGAAATGCAAACCTCATAATTTACCTGACTGCAAGGTTTATTTTTCACACAAATACAAACATCTTTTATAAACAAAATCAGGCTTACACTGCCATATGGATTTCTACAGCTTTTGCAATTTTTGTAACACTTTAATGCTTCAGATCATTAAACAGATTTTAATACCAGACAAGATATATAAAAAAAAGTAAAAACGATGGTTTCAATTATAAATGGAAAAAATAATCAGCCTGGTCCTCTGTAAAAAGGTAATTGACCCCTAAGCCTTTCAGCTTGTCTGGGCTCCCTTGAAAGCAACAACTGCTGTCAGGGTGTGATAACTAGCAAACAGTATTTAGCATAACTGTGGAGGAATTTGGGTCAACTCTTCTATTCAATTCAATTCATTTTTATTTATATAGTGCCAATTCACAACACATGTCGTCTCAAGGCACTTCACAACAGTCAGATACATACATTCCAATTAATCCTAACCATTGAACAGTGCAGTCGGAGTTAGCTTTTTATTCAAATTGGATAAAACGTTTTTCTATCTAAGGAAACCCAGCAGATTGCATCCAGTCAGTGACTTGCAGCATTCACTCCTCCTGAATGAGCATGTAGAGACAGTGGACAGTCACTGGCGTTGACTTTGCAGCAATCCCTCATACTGAGCATGCATGTAGCGACAGTGGAGAAGAAAAACTCCCTTTTAACAGGAAGAAACCTCCAGCAGAACCAGGCTCAGTGTGAGCGGCCATCTGCCACGACCGACTGGGGGTTTGAGAGAACAGAGCAGAGACACAAAGAAGCACTGATCCAGAAGTACTTTCTATGGGAAGGAAAAGTAAATGTTAATGGATGTAGCTCCTTTAGTCGTTTCATCTAGAAAGAAAGAACAGATAAACTCTGAGCCAGTTTTCAAGGTTAGAGTCTGAAAGAGAGCACATATAATTAGTTACAGTAAAAGCTCAGTCAATTTCCATGTCTAGGAGAGAGAAAAGGTTAAACACTAAAAGACAGGGCTATGTGGATCATCGGTAGAGGGTGAGCATTAAGTTGTTGCCAGCAGAAGATTGGACAATTCCCGTCTCCAGAAAGGTGTCACAGGTAGACACAGAGCCAGGCCAGGTGTAGCTTCTAGGAAGAGAAAAGAGAGAACAAGGTTAAAAGCTGAAATAACAGCAAACAATGCAAAATTCTATGTAGAATGTTTCAATTCAATCACACTGGATGGTTTTTGAGCATAAATACAGCACTTAAGGTCATGATACACAATATTCATAAGATTTGAGTTCAGACTTGGACTGGGTCACTCCAAAACCTTGTTTTACTTGAGCCATTTGGAGGGAGACCTGTTGGTGTGCTTTCAATCATTGTTATGCTGCATAACCCAAGTGTGCTTGAGTTTAGGCTTTAAACCGATGGTTGGCATTCTCCTTTAGGTTTTCTGCTAGACATCAAAGTTGGTTCCATCCAATGATGTGTTTTTGGAAATATCAGACATTGGTCTTCACCTTTACCTTTCCCATGGATGCTATAATTGTCTCTTTCTACTAATGAACACTGAGCTTAGCTGAGGCAAGTGAACACGGCAGTGCTTTAGATTTCATTCTTTGGTGACCTCCTGGATGAGGTGGCAATATGCTCCTGGAGTGATTTTAGTAGGCTGGCCACTCCTGGTAAGGTTTACCACTGGTACATTTATTTTCTGCATTTGTGGATCAAGTTTTTCACTGTGGTTTGCTGGAGTCCCATATGATGTTGAAACCCTTTCCAGACAGTTAGATTGCAATGTCCCTTTCTGACCATTGCTTCACAATTAACCTGAAAAGACAGTCCACTTTGTCATTTCACATCATATAACTAAATCGAGATAACGGGCCTTGCACAGTTTCACATTATGCAGCCAGGGCTGTGGAGCCAAAGCGGGGCCCACAACTTGTAGCATTCATCCGCATAAGAGGTTTAGGAGTTTTCCTTTCGGGTGCTTCCAACACTGAGCTCTGTGTCACGATCCTCATGCATGTCTGCTGTCCAAATGCAGTCACTACCTTAAATAGAGGCAGAGTTGTTGTGCGCCATCCCCAGCATGTCATCATCTGCATCAGAGTTCTGTGGATTGACTTAAATGCTCCATTTCATGTCAGGACATTTCAGTTAATAGCAAGGTGTAATACAAACCTGTAGATCATGGAACAAAAGGATTGTCTGAGAGGGGCTAATAATATTAATGACAATTATTAATCACTTTTGTGATTAATAATATTAATCACTGTTGTGGAATTTTCTTATTAAAGTGGGTAGAAGTTGACTCATAACAAGAGAAAATCCGGACTTTGTCTTAATAAGTTTTATTCAAAGGCATTCAGCGTTTGAATGACTCTGTCACCAAGCAAGTCAGTTGAACAGAGCCCCGAACGCTATTTACACACAGTATTTATACCAGAACAAGACAATGTTATCTCAACTGCAAAGAGTCTGTGTTTTATGACCCAAACCCTTCTTGAGTTCAAAGGTGACAAGGTTATCTAGGAACAGACCTAACTGCCCTTCCTGACATTGTCCTAAAAGATGGGTCTGAACCATTAAACTTCTGATAATGGCTTTTACAGCTTCTTCCTCTAACACAGATGTTCACAGAAGTGAGGTAACCCAAAGGTCACACACTTTGGAACACCTAATAAAATAATTTCCATTACATCACAAAAGTGATTTCTTGGGCAGTTATTAGGCCTGGATTAGGCTGATGAAACTGAATTGAGTTAGTTCACCATTTAACACAGAGGAACACAGGGTCAGTTTGATTTTAATAGCTTTTGTTTGTACTTTTTTGATAAAATCATAATATGAAAACTTATCTTTGTGTTTACTCAGTTTATCTTAGTTTACTTTGATTGATGATCTAAAACATTTAATAGTAACAAAAAAAGCAAAAAGACAAAATCTGCATGTGGCAAATCAATTTCATGGTGCTGTGGGTTAATCACTGCTTCTCTTTTGAAGCTTTCCTTGGGTTTCATTTTATTGGCATTTTCAGATCATACAGCAGTGGGTAAATTAGCTTGAGATTTGAATTTGCTTTTTGAGGATCATAATCCTGAATTTATTAAGCTTATGATTACATCATGATTTGATACCATCTGGCAAAAAGTGAGAGTTACTGTTAAATACATTGTGTGCACATTTGCCCTAATGATGTATAGCGTCATGGTGCACTATACCTAGCATTGTTGCTCACCAGAGCTATAATGTGCTCCAAAAATGCAAGAAACATTTTCAAATCTTGATTTTGAACATAAAGAAATTATACACATTTTAAAAAGCTGAAAAGAAGATCAGAATATGAGGCTTAATTAAGACCAGATATAGTACATTTAAGTTATTTATTTCAGGATTTGACCAGAAATAGAATCATTTAGGTTTTTATTAAGAATCAAGTTTAAAGTTTTGTTTTAAAACTTTACCTATTTTTGGGTATGACAAAAGAATTATCAGATTAACCAGGTGGATTAATCATCCTCAAATAGAACCAAAATATGTAACATTCTTTGCAAAAATCTTCGTAACCCTTCGTAACCTTTTCTCATTTTGTCATACATCTATATCAACAATGTGTTTTAGAGGGATTTTATGTGACAGACCAACACAAATAGCACATAATTATAAAGAAAACAGATACATGGTTTTGAGAATTTTGCCCAAATACAAATCTGAGAAATGTGACGTGCATTTGTATTCAGCACCCTCTTCCTTAATTTTTGCCAAAGGTTTTGCCAAAGGTTTCGCTCATGGAATGAGCAAAATAGAACAGGTTTAGCCAGATTGGGTGGAGAGTCTCTGTGTACATTAGTTTTTCTTGACAGATTCTCAGTTGGATTTAGGTCTTGACTTTGACTAGACAATTCTAACACATGAAAACGATTTTAGCTTAACCATTCCACTGTAGCGCTGGCTGTTTATTTAAGGTTCTTGTCCTCATGCAAGTTGAACTCCATCTTCTGACCTGCTTCCCTGGCCCTGTTAAATAAAAGCATCCCACACCATGATGCTAAGACCACCAGGTTTCAGTATGGGAACTGAGTATTTAGGGCGACGGGCAGTCTCAGTTTGTGTAGACATGTTCAGCCCCTACATGGCTTAGTGCGAGTGGCAAACAGGACTTCTAGCTTTCCTTAAAAAATTGATTTGTTCTTGCCACACTTCCATGAGGATTTGTGGAGCTAATATGAGTTTTATCAACTTGTCAAGCAGAGAGGTCTGATAGGGATGTGGAGACTGACCAGATATGTAGTTTGTTTTTAGCAACTGTTTTAAGACAATTTTTTAAATCTATTGAAAAAGAACTGTAAATTATCACTTCTATATTTCTGACAGTAGGAAGGAATGGCAAACTTCAGTGTCACCAGTAAACTGAAAGGAACTTCTAAAAATGCCCAGTGCACCTCAAACAAAGCCCTGTGGCAGCCATAGGAAAATGTTTGAAAAAAAACCCAAAAAACATTGAATTCCATAAAAAGTAGCTTTTGGGTAGATAATGCTTTAGTTTTCTGCTGCACATCAGGAAATCACTGATATCAGTTTCTACACCATCTGTAGAAGTTGAAAAATAAAAGAGGATTGCTCTCTAATAAAAGGTCTGTAAAGTCCCTAATCTGTAACTTTAGGGGTAGATCTTAGATGGATTTAAGACCTTAACATGAAGACGAAACTGATACTCTTCCAAGCACGGATGGAGGAGCAATTCCTGCCAGAAGGAATGTGTATAGGTTCTGAGAATGCAGTGTTCAAAAATCTATTTTTTCTTTTTATTTTATTCTCTTTAAGCTGAAAGTCAGGACAGCAAAGTCTCTTATGAAATATCATAAATGTGATATCTTCAACTATGTCTACAGAAGATCAATTTGGTTTATAAAGGAGCATTTATGGTTCATCCTACTGGTACTTGTATTTTTATGGTACATTTGACTTTGTTTTTCTATTTCGTTTTAAAAGGGAGGGATAACAATATACAGGTCCTTCTCAAAATATTAGCATATTGTGATAAAGTTAATTATTTTCCATAATGTCATGATGAAAATTTAACATTCATATATTTTAGATTCATTGCACACTAACTGAAATATTTCAGGTCTTTTATTGTCTTAATACGGATGATTTTGGCATACAGCTCATGAAAACCCAAAATTCCTATCTCACAAAATTAGCACATTTAATCCGACCAATAAAAGAAAAGTGTTTTTAATACAAAAAACGTCAACCTTCAAATAATCATGTACAGTTATGCACTCAATACTTGGTCGGGAATCCTTTGGCAGAAATGACTGCTTCAATGCGGCGTGGCATGGAGGCAATCAGCCTGTTGCACTGCTGAGGTCTTATGGAGGCCCAGGATGCTTCGATAGTGGCCTTTAGCTCATCCAGAGTGTTGGGTCTTGAGTCTCTCAACGTTCTCTTCACAATATCCCACAGATTCTCTATGGGGTTCAGGTCAGGAGAGTTGGCAGGCCAATTGAGCACAGTGATACCATGGTCAGTAAACCATTTACTAGTGGTTTTGGCACTGTGAGCAGGTGCCAGGTCGTGCTGAAAAATGAAATCTTCATCTCCATAAAGCTTTTCAGCAGATGGAAGCATGAAGTGCTCCAAAATCTCCTGATAGCTAGCTGCATTGACCCTGCCCTTGATAAAACACAGTGGACCAACACCAGCAGCTGACACGGCACCCCAGACCATCACTGATTGTGGGTACTTGACACTGGACTTCTGGCATTTTGGCATTTCCTTCTCCCCAGTCTTCCTCCAGACTCTGGCACCTTGATTTCCGAATGACATGCAGAATTTGCTTTCATCCGAAAAAGGTACTTTGGACCACTGAGCAACAGTCCAGTGCTGCTTCTCTGTAGCCCAGGTCAGGTGCTTCTGCCGCTGTTTCTGGTTCAAAAGTGGCTTGACCTGGGGAATGCGGCACCTGTAGCCCATTTCCTGCACACGCCTGTGCACGGTGGCTCTGGATGTTTCTACTCCAGACTCAGTCCACTGCTTCCGCAGATCCCCCAAGATCTGGAATCGGCCCTTCTCCACAATCTTCCTCAGGGTCCGGTCACCTCTTCTCGTTGTGCAGCGTTTTCTGCCACACTTTTTCCTTCCCACCGACTTCCCACTGAGGTGCCTTGATACAGCACTCTGGGAACAGCCTATTCGTTCAGAAATTTCTTTCTGTGTCTTACCCTCTTGCTTGAGGGTGTCAATAGTGGCCTTCTGGACAGCAGTCAGGTCGGCAGTCTTACCCATGATTGGGGTTTTGAGTGATGAACCAGGCTGGGAGTTTTAAAGGCCTCAGGAATCTTTTGCAGGTGTTTAGAGTTAACTCGTTGATTCAGATGATTAGGTTCATAGCTCGTTTAGAGACCCTTTTAATGATATGCTAATTTTGTGAGATAGGAATTTTGGGTTTTCATGAGCTGTATGCCAAAATCATCCGTATTAAGACAATAAAAGACCTGAAATATTTCAGTTAGTGTGCAATGAATCTAAAATATATGAATGTTAAATTTTCATCATGACATTATGGAAAATAATGAACTTCATCACAATATGCTAATATTTTGAGAAGGACCTGTAGGAGATGCTGTGATTTACAGATGAGCAATACAAATGTTTATCTGGGTCGTGAATAAAACAGATTAATCTGTAATCTGATTAAATGCCAGTATACATTGTAAGAAATGCATTTTCTGCTGTCTATAAACAATATTAACCCAACAACATCTGAGAACGCCTCAGGGTATTTCAACTCTGATTCATGGAGCACTGGTGTTACGTCACTGAACAAATGCAGGTAGACTCAATGTATTTCAGTTTGTGATACATTTGCTTTCTGCATAGATCCTGCTTATTGTTCAAGTTGTTGGATAAGCCTCTTAAACTGTCCTCATGAGTCATGCTGATCCAGGCAGCCACACATACAACACCTGCACAGACTGAGATAAATTGGCTTGGTTTTATGCATGTATAAAGAAAAGCTGAGACAATGATAAAGAAGGTTGCATCCAGTGTCCTCTTCAGATCATATTACTGCCATCTCATTTTGCTTCTTTAATATCCCTTTCTCATTTAAGACTGGAAGTGAACCATCTCTGTAATTTCACACCTTAGTGGGCATTTTATCTACTTTGCAACCAAGAGTCATGGGCACAGATACAAAGGTGAAAGCTGTTCTACTCCATCTTGTTTTTTGTTATTGTTAGACCTTCTTATAGTCTTACAGTTTCAGTTATATGTTATCATATCTATTAGACTCTATAAAAACGTTTGAAATCAGATAAAACTAAAGCTAAGACTTCAATAACATAACTTTCCAAGGATATGTCTACTCTATTACTGACTTTGTTCTGGTCCTTCACGCCTTCTCACACCTAAGACCTCTCAAGAGTGCAGAGTAGAGCAGCAATAATGATTTTGATAAGGTACAGCTGAAAAAGAAGTTAGAGATGTTGTGAAGCACCTTGCAGAGAAAATATCAAAGTAAGCATGCTAAAGAAGGTTAAACAGAATGCTTTGATATTTTGGGAATTGAATGAGAAGAAGGGATATTTATTTACCAATGTGGGATGGGGCTGCCATTAGTGGATTGATCAATTGGTTGGTTGAAGCTGAACTCTAAGCACGCTTTTAGGACATCTGTAATGAATCCAAGTCATTTTTACAAAATATCTATTTTGAGATGGATTAGAGTGAGTTAGCAGTTATATTATATTTTTTTCTTTAGTGTTAGCACTTACTGCAACAGCCAAACTTAATCATATATTAAAGTGCTTTCTTTTCAGTAGGACCAGATCCAGCTTGGGCTTCTAGGTACTACTGGATATATTCCTTATCATTAACTGCAATCTGTCCTTTTCTCTGTAGCTGTCATCTCCCGTTAAACTGGTCAAGGCAGATGAGTTCATGCCTTGACTGTGGTCTTTCTAAGTGTCCCCAGATGTTTGATTCACAGTGACTAATGTTCAACTGCTTTTCCAAGACCTGATTGTAGGAGCAACGCCCTTACCAGAGATCCTCAGACCTCAGTTTCATGCACACTCCTAAGCCAGCTGTGAAACACAATGTCCTAAAAACATATCTGTACCTCTATCATTTCCAAACAAACAAACACATTTTTGTAATTCATACTTTTTGAAGATGATCAAATAGTCTAAGAATTTCGTAATCTGTGGCTCCAAAGTCTCCATAACAAACATTAGTGGCTAAGTACACACTAACTGGTTGCTCACAAGGCATGCAAGGAAAAAGTCTGTTGTGTTCTACAATCATACATGGAGCTTGCAATGGATACTGGGACTTTCATGGCTTTCACACCAAACCCCTGGAACGCTTTCGACCTTGCCAGAGTCCAGTTTCTGGAGTGGATAACCCCAGTGTGTACCCATCCTGGACCGTAAAATGGACCATACACTGGCACAAAATCAACCTTCTTTCATGGCCAACTCCTCAGACCTAAATCCTGTACATAACCTGTGGGTTGGGCTGAACTGAAGAGAGTATAAGAGAGACCCCAGGACTTTGGAAGAATGATAGAGATTGTGTAGACAGTAATGGTCAATGTTACAGTCACTGGCCTCCAGGGGGACTCAGGATCGACCTTACTTTTTTCTTGTGTGTTTCAGGTTTACCTTGCTCCCACAGGTGTGATGTATTGCAGCTCGTCAGCCACTCCATAGAGCTTCACCTCAGATGTGTCGCCTGCCCCTCTTTTCCTCTGGGCGTTAATCTGGTGTGATCTTGTTTGTGTGGTGTACTTTGAAAAGCTGTACAGTTGTTTTGTGTGGATACCTTGTCATTGGGTAACTGAGAAGGAAAGTTTGGTTCTTTTGTTCTTCTCACAGTGGAAGCTGGTAGAGGTTCTCTGCCATTTTTGTTTGAACACTTTTTCTCCTGTTTTGTGGTCAGGCAGGGAGCTCAACCTTTGTACTTTTAAGTTTACTCTTAGCTAGAGATATTTTGCTTTCATACTTAGTGGGGGGGGGGGGGGTTGTTAATTATTTTGGAGACCATGAAGCTTAAAGCTTCACTGTGTTTTAAACTTGTATGTTTGTAATTTTACCATTTCAATATTGTGAAATAAATTGAATCTTCACTCACAGACATCTTAAGGGGTTTTCCTTGTTTTATGTTACACCCAGTGCCATTACTGAACTTCCTTAAGAGGGTTGTAACATAAGTGGGGGCTCATCTGGGATTTGAACCCGAGACCTCTCGCACCCAAAGCGAGAATCATACTCCTAGATAATTCTCTCTGTATACTACAACCTTGTCAAATGTTGTAGAAGAAGATGAAGTGTTGACCTTAGAAAGTGGGGTGTTAGACAAAGTATTACCAGCAGGGGTGCCAATAAGTGCGACACCTGTGTTTACCAAATACTAAACAAATAAAATTAAATATTGTCATGGTAAAAAGAAAGTACAACCTGCCAATTTTGAGGTTTGAAAGTGTAGATGATTTGGGCTTTACCTGGCTGGAAATCTATTTAAATGTAGTTCCAAGCGTACAAAGGCACACACCACAAATTCCACAAAATCGTTCCTTATTCAACAAGTTGAACATTGAAAATCCTACAATTTTAAGCAGGTGTACTTTATTTTCACTACAACTGTATATAACAAGATCATTTATTTCAATTCATGATCAATTAAATTCAACAACTTAAAGGAAATAAAAAGAAACAGAAATGATTTTATGTATTCATTCATTGCACCTGGGTAAATGTGGGTAAATCAGTTTGATGTGTGACACTGTATGAATTTCACCATTTCATAATCGGAACACTGGGCACAGTGTGGCAGAAACACTGGGCAAACTAGTCAAGTGACTTTCTCTGCTTGGAAACTGTAGTCAGCCCATGCATAGCTGTCCTATAAATAGTATTGCATTGCTTTCTCCACTGGCTTACTGGCTGCCAGCACTGTAGTCACGACTGCCCCCAAACAGTTAGAATGAGGCTGAATCTCCCTTCCTGTAGGCTCACTGGGTGTACTGCAGCTGCTGCTCTCCCCCTGTCTTGTTTGTCTGCAGTCACGGGATGTTCCTGCGTCAGAGCTGAGCTTTACAAGCTTCGCTGATCATCAGCACCGTATACGGCAATCCTTTGAGCTCCCAGCACAGCCTCTTACATCATGGGAACTTACGTCATACACCAGTGACGACACACTTTAGATTATGTATCCATTATTACAAAACTGCAGCCTCTAAGGGAGGGAGGGGGTGAGGAATTGGTGCGATGAAATTAGCACCTTAACTGCCCCCCTGTGGAGATTCTTGTTGCAATCAGTTTTCATTATCCTTCTCTGGCATCATGTTGAGTTTTTTAACAGTGTTATATATGGCTCTTGGTGGGCACATTAACTAAAGTTTGCACACACTAATACAAGCAAATAGTGCACCTGGTAGATAGTGTATATTATAGATGTACCCTGCAGGAGTCCTGCATCATTCCAGCAAAATTCACCGCTATGCACCCTAGTTTCAGTCATTTGCCCAGTTCAAATATTAGTTGCTTATATGTGACACATAACTTTAACTTTTCATAGAATAAATTGCATAGAATTTTGGTTTCTGATCTTTAATGGACAAAGCATCTTTAATTACTTCTAACAGAGAAAATCTGATGTCTGTAGTTCAGTCACTCGACCATATTAAGCAAGAAAACAATATATAAGAATGCCAATAACCTATTTTTACAAAGAGATGAAAAAAAGCTTCACATTTCTCAAACTGTAAAAAAAAAGCTTCTTTTTCGTACATAATCAATTTTTCTGCTAACCATTAAAAATAGCTTCAGTCAATGAAGTCAGAGAGATTTTAATGTACACAGCACAGAAACATTAATGCTGCAAAACTGAGAAAAACTCAATGGCCATTATACAAGCATTTACCTTTTATCTGGAATAATATAAAAAATATCTATTTTACAGCATGCAAACAAATGAGCAGGGCATCCATTTCAACACAGCAAATGTCACAAAATGTGTCAGCAATATAAAATAAATTACATTTAAGTTGAAATTTTGCAGCCTTGTTATTTATTAATACATCTTAAAAACTTTAAAAATAACCAATAGCCTGCACTGTTTTGGAAAATGCCACAACTCAACTACAAGCAGTTCATAGAGACTGGCAAAGTAATGCTGCATTACATTTCTGAAAAGACTCCCTTCATCATCAATATTCTCTGTCTTATGTGTGATTTTCAGAAATGAGCGATGCGCTGTGCAGAAGAAAAATAACATTCTGGCAAGAGAAGGAAACAGTGCAGAGGAAAAGCATAAGAGGAAAAATTAAAAGTTGATTTAATAAATTCATAAGTTAGGAGAACTAAAATTTATTTTCTATAAGATAGATTTTTCAGGTGTGAGCTGAAAAAGACCTTATGCTTTACACCAAACATGCAGTGGTCTTCCGGGGGTTACAGCAGACTTTCTAGCTCAGAACACAGGTCTTTGACTGGGATGCACTTGCAGCTGAAGGAAGGAAGAAAAAAAAGGAGAAGGTAAGGAAATAAATTACATTCATGATTCAGCCCATTTGAAACAGTTTGCTTCCTAAAATGTATATTAAACCTGGTAAACAAGACTTTTTTAGTCCCTGTTGAAGTGTTCCCCTACCTTGTTTAGCTGCTGCAGCGGTCTGAGCTGCCTCCTCTGTGGCCTTCTTAGCGGCCTCGATGGCTGCCAGTTTGGCTTCGTGCACCTCCTTGAGAGCGTTCCACTCCTTCCTGTTGTTCAGGAGACGATCCAGCATGGGGGTGATCTCCACATGGAAACGGCTGAACTCCTATGGAGGTTAGACGATATGAATGATATACAGTACAGATCAAAAGTCTGGACACACCTTCTCATTCAAAGAGTTTTCTTTATTTTCATGACAATGAATATTGTATCTTCACACTGAAGCATCAAAACTATGAATTAACACATGTGGAATTATATACTGTTCAGAAAAGTGTGAAACAACTGAAAATATGTCTTATATTCTAGGTTCTTCAAAGTAGCCACCTTTTGCTTTGATTACTGCTCCACACACTCTTGGCATTCTGTTGATGAGCTTCAAGAGGTAGTCACCTGAAATGGTTTTCACTTCACAGGTGTGCCCTGTCAAGTTTAATAAGTGGGATTTCAACCCTTATAAATGGGGTTGGGACCATCAGTTGTGTTGTGCAGGAGGTGGATACAGTACACAGCTGATAGTCCTACTGACTGTTAGAATTTGTATTATGGCAAGAAGAAAGCAGCTAAGTAAAGAAAAACGAGTGGCCATCATTACTTTAAGAAATGAAGGTCAGTCAATCCGAACAATTGGGAAAACTTTGACAGTGTCCCCAAGTGCAGTCGCAAAAACCATCAAGCGCTACAAAGAAACTGGCTCACATGAGGACCGCCCCAGGAAAGGAAGACCAAGAGTCACCTCTGCTGCGGACGATAAGTTCATCCGAGTCACCGGCCTCAGAAATCGCAGGTTAACAGCAGCTCAGATTAGAAAACAGGTCAATGCCACACAGAGTTGTAGCAGCAGACACATCTCTAGAACAACTGTTAAGAGGAGACTGTGTGAATCAGGCCTTCATGGTAAAATAGCTGCTAGGAAACCACTGCTGAGGACAGGCAACAAGCAGAAGAGACTTGTTTGGGCTAAATAACACAAGGAATGGACATTAGACCAGTGGAAATCTGTGCTTTGGTCTGATGAGTCCAAGATTGAGATCTTTGGTTCCAACCACCGTGTCTTTGTGCGGCGCAGAAGAGGTGAACAGATGGACTCTACATGCCTGGTTCCCACTGTGAAGCATGGAGGAAGAGGTGTGATGGTGTGGGGGTGCTTTGCTGGTGACACTGTTGGGGATTTATTCAAAATTGAAGACATATTGAACCAGCATGGCTACCACAGCATCTTGCAGCGGCATGCTATTCCATCCGGTTTGCGTTTAGTTGGACCATCATTTATTTTTCAACAGGACAATGACCCCAAACACACATCCAGGCTGTGTAA
This sequence comes from Girardinichthys multiradiatus, assembly GCF_021462225.1. Classification (NCBI taxonomy): domain Eukaryota; kingdom Metazoa; phylum Chordata; class Actinopteri; order Cyprinodontiformes; family Goodeidae; genus Girardinichthys; species Girardinichthys multiradiatus. The sequence continues at coordinate 42,830,546 of NC_061815.1, read as the reverse complement.
GGGCTATTTGACCAAGAAGGAGAGTGATGGGTGCTGCGCCAGATGACCTGGCCTCCACAGTCACCGGACCTGAACCCAATCGAGATGGTTTGGGGTGAGCTGGACCGCAGAGTGAAGGCATAAGGGTCAACAAGTGCTAAGCATCTCTGGGAACTCCTTCAAGACTGTTGGAAAATCATTTCAGGTGACTACCTCTTGAAGCTCATCAACAGAATGCCAAGAGTGTGCGGAGCATTAATCCAAGCAAAAGGTGGCTACATTAAAGAACCTAGAATATAAGACATATTTTCAGTTATTTCACACTTTTTTGTTCAGTATATAATTCCACATGTGTTAATTCATAGTTTTGATGCCTTCAGTGTAAAGCTACAATATTCATAGTCATGAAAATAAAGACAATTCTTTAAATGAGAAGGTGTGTCCAAACTTTTGGTCTGTACTGTAAATGCAGCTTTTTTGCATCAAAACCATAAAAACATTGCTTCATTTCTAATTACCTAATAAAAACAAATATATTGTGCAACTATTTTTAAAACGCTACTTGCCACAGAACAAATTTGAAAGAATAAATGTAAAAGAATAAATTGTTTGCATTTGAAAGATATGATGTTTAACCTTGTATACAAATGAGCAAACAAAGTCGATGAAACCACACTGCAGCTTTGGTAGGTCATCCGCTTTGTTTCTGTCCATCATAGGCTTAACAAGAGAAAGAAGAAACACGTTAATGAACCAAGACTATACTCTTATTATTTTTACAGTGTTGTGAAATCATGGCAAGCTTATGGCTTTAGCACATTAATTAATATGTTTTCTATATTTAACTCTATTCTGGTTGTGAAATATAAAGTTTTTGACAAATGACCACAGAACCCATTAAACAAAGTCACAAGAAGCTCAAAAGTTTCTCTATAAAAACCAAATCAAGCCTCAAAACTTTCGAGCAGGAAGTTGAGATAACACTGTCATGTTTGGTATAAATACTGTGTGTAAATGGTGTTCGTGGCTCTGCTTAACTGACTTGCTCGGTGACAGAGTCATTCAAACGCTGAATGCCTTTGAATAAAACTTATAAAGACAAAGTCCGGATTTTCTCATGTTGTGAGTCAACTTCTCTCACACTTTGATAAGAAAATTCCATTACACACAGCAGGACCTTTGCATTAAATGTCTAGATTACAATGCTGCAAGGAGTCAGATATTGGCTCTAGACAGTTGAATTATTGATTTTCTTTGGTGTTATTGGCTCTCTGTGTCGGGGTCTGGGTTCAATGTGTGTGTGTGTTTTGTTTGTTGACTTTGCTTTCAGTTTCCAGATGGTGCTGGAGTTTCTCAGGTGTGCTGGGTGACAGGTGTGACTGATCTGCTGATTGCTTGGAGGAGTATTTAAGCAGGAGCCTGCCAGCACTTCAATGGCAGACTGTTTGCCTTCAGTGGTAACAAGCTCAGCCACTACTAAGCTATGCTTCGTTCTTTGTTCTAAACTGACTTTGTGTATGTTCCCTCGCAGGCTAAAACCTGAATCTTTTGATTACCTTAGCTGAACACTGACTTCGGTTCCGGAAGTTTCTGGACGATCAAGACTACCTATGTTTTTGTGGATTACGTTCCCAAGGACCAACCAGGCAGCCTCCTGTTTTCCTCCGTCTTCTGAACCAAGGCATAAGCCCACCCTCCAACACAAGTAACTGAACATTGAACTAACTCCTGATCTCACCAAATCTCACTCAACAGCACAAGAGAAACCATCTGGATTACTCCGCTTTGTAAACCTGGACCCCGAATCCCTGTACCCCTGGCGACCGGACTGCACTTACTTAGTAAGCCGTTTTTCTGTTTATTATAGTTACTTTTTGTTAATTCCACAACATAATAGTTCTTGGTTTCACCAGTTCTCCTCCCCCTCTTTCCATACAGTTGCCGATTCACCCATTCTCGTTCCAGTCTCACTTGTAAAAAAAACACCTTTCACTGATTCAGTTCTCCTTCAGAGTGTTCTTCAGTATGTGGGTCAGATCTATTACGAAAACAATGACACTCTGTTGCAAAACTTCAATCCGTTCACATTTAAAATTTTCTATACATGCCTGTATGCACCTTTGTGTAATTCATGATCATTCTGCAAGGACAGTTCAAATAGTAATGGTTCTTCAAAGATCATGTTTCTACCCAGAAAGAGAAAATAGGTAAATAATAAGTTATGCACACTTATTTTTATATAATTATCTAGCCTTTTAGTTTTTAGAATATTTATTCTAATTTAGATTTAGTATACTTCTAATCTTCCTACAAATAAGAGAACAGATGTTCATGAGCAGATGATGGTGAGTCACAAACTCTGCTGGACAAGTGCAAACGGTATCAAAATGAAAATGTTTCCCTCCTGATAGATGCTATTAAATTTGGAGGTGAAAACATGCGGGATGAAGCTCGGAGTGCCTGGAGCATCTCAAGGACATGAGGGAATGAAACCAAGGATGCTGCAGAGAGCCAGGGATGGTATGGTGGGCTGGGTCAAGGCCACAGTGACCGATCTTTCTGAATCAGTGCTCCACATAATGGCTTCTCTCTGCTCAACACTGCCACCACAGGGAATTTAATCTGTCTTTTCATTTTGTCTGTGTTTTTGCCCCTTGTTCTCTGTCCTCATGTCCTTCTCTTTCTCTCTGTGTTAAACTGAAGGGCTAAAATATCCTGCTTTATAACCTGTAACTCTTGTATTCTGCTCCTGTCACATCCAACTGTATTAAAGAGAAAAAGATCTGCCAGAAAAGATTTATTATAAACAAATAATCTGGAAAACGACATTCTTTGAGATTGTATCCCATCTAAATACAAGACACCAGTTTTCTATTACTACTATATCTATGAAATATTTATTTTGCATTTGGCCAAAATATATCCTTTTCTTGTGGGCTACATTGATAATTGGCGAACATTTTGGGGAAAACCTGGTCTGATCCGGAGAGATGGCATCCATCCCACTTTGGATGGAGCAGCTCTTTCTAGGAATCTGGCCGAATTTATTAGTTCTCCAAAACTCTGACAACCCAGGGTTCAGACCAGGAAGCAGGGTCGTAGTTTAACACTCCTCTCTGCAGCTTCTGTACTGCTACCCACCCATTACCGTATTAAGACAGTGTCTCGCCCACAGCCAAAATTGAATAGATTGAAAAATAATCTAAAAGGAGGAAATCTGGAAAATCTAATAAAAATAAACACAACTCAGACCAAAGAGAAAAATAAAACAATTAAATGTGGCTTACTGAACATAAGATCTCTCTCTTCAAAGACATTGCTAGTTAGTGACCTGATTTGTGACAATCAGATTGATTTATTTTCTTTCACAGAAACCTGGCTGCAGCAAGAGGATTATGTTACTATAAATGAGTCAACTCCTTCTAATTAGATACATTTTCACATTCCTCGAAATACTGGGTGAGGAGGAGGAGTAGCAACCATCTTTCAGTCTGATTTATTGACTAGTCCCAGACCAATCAATAGCTACAACTCTTTTGAATATTTAATCCTTAGTTTTCCACATCCAAATTGCAAAGCACTAAAAGCACTTCTGTTTGTTGTTTTGTACTGTCCACCAGGCCCTTACTCTCAATTTTTAGATCAGTAATTATTCATAGGAGGCTAGCTCCCTGGTTTAATTCAGAGCTGCGTACTTTAAAGCACAATGCTAGAAAATTGGAGAGAAAATGGCGATCTACACACCTAGAGGATTCCTACTTAATCTGGAAAAATACCCTACTGTTGTATAAAAAGACACTTCACCAAGCTAGAACAGCTTATTTCTCATCATTAATAGAAGAGAAAAAGAATAATCCTAGGTTTCTCTTTAGTACAGTTGCTAAACTTACACAGAGTCATAGCTCTGTTGAGCCATTCATTCCCTTAGCTCTTAGCAGTCATGACTTTATGGGATTCTTCCAAAATAAAATTTATTCAATTAAAAAGAAAATCTTTGACATACTCCCGAAGATGATTACTTCATCCTCAGCAAGTGAGACAACATTGGAAGTAACTGTAGAACCTGATTTGTGTTTGGACTGTTTTGATTCTGTGAAGCTTCCTGAGTTATCAGAAATATTAGCTTCATCTAAACCTTCAACTTGTATGTTAGACCCAATCCCAACCAAATTATTTAAGGAAGTGTTCCCGCTGATTACCAGCCCCATTTTAGATATGATTAATTTACCCTTAGTAAATGGATATGTACCACAGGCTTTTAAGGTAGTTGTAATTAAACCTTTGCTTAAGAAACCATTGCTTAAGAAACCTTCGCTTGATCGAGATGACTTGAAAAATTACAGACCTATATCCAATCTTCCATTCTTATCTAACATTCTTGAGAAAATAGTTGCTAATCAAATGTGTGAGCATTTACACAGCAATGACCTGTTTGAAGAGTTTCAGTCAGGCTTCAGAGCTCATCATAGCACTGAAACAGCTCTGCTGAAAGTCACTAATAATATTCTTATGGCCTCAGATAATGAACTTGTGTCTGTACTGGTCCTGTTAGATCTCAGTGCTGCATTTGAAACAGTCAACCATAATATTCTCTTAGAAAGGCTGGAATATGCTGCAGGCATCAGGGGAACAGCGCAAGGCTGGTTTAAATCTTATCTGTCTGACAGATTCCAGTTTGTTCATGTAAATGATAAATCATCTTTAAACTCCAGGGTTAATTGTGGAGTACCACAGGGTTCAGTACTTGGACCAATTCTCTTTACTATATATATGCTTCCAATAGGTCAAATTATCAGGCAGCATAGGATAAATTTTCACTGTTACACTGATGATACTCAGCTTTACTTATCCATGAATCCTGACGAGCCCAACCAGTTGGATAGACTACAAGCATGTCTTGAAGATATAAAAACTTGGAGAACTTTAAATTTTCTGCTTCTAAATTCAGACAAGACAGAAGTTGTCGTCTTTGGACCGGAGTCTTTAAAAAAGAAACTGCTTAGTCAATCACTTAAACAGGATGGGATTAAATTGACCTCTGATAATAAAGTAAAAAACCTTGGTGTTATTTTTGACCAGGACATGTCATTTAAATCCCATATTAAACAGGTTTCTAGGATTTCCTTCTTTCATCCCTGGAACATTGCCAAAATTAGAAATATCCTGTCCAGGAGTGACGCTGAAAAGCTAGTCCATGCATTTGTTACTTCAAGGCTGGACTATTGTAATTCTTTACTGTCAGGATGTCCACAAAATGTAGTTAAAAGCCTTCAGCTGATTCAAAATGCTGCAGCAAGAGTTCTAATGAAAATTAAAAAGAGAGATCATATTTCTCCTATTTTAGCTTCCCTTCATTGGCTCCCTGTTAAATCCAGAATATAATTTAAAATTCTCCTCCTCACATATAAAGCCCTTAATGATCTAGCTCCATCATACATCAGATATCTGATTGTTCCATATGTTCCTAACAGAGCACTTCGTTCTCAGACTGCAGGTTTACTGGTGGTTCCTAGAGTCTCTAGAAGTAGAATGGGAGGCAGATCCTTTAGTTATCAGGCTCCTCTCCTGTGGAACCAGCTCCCAGTTTAAGTCCGTGAGGAAGACACCCTGTATACTTTTAAGGCTAGGCTTAAAACTTTCCTTTTTGATAAAGCTTATAGTTAGAGTGGCTTAGTTTATCCTGAGCTGTCTTCCTTATTTTTTACCTCCGTCTTCTTCCCTCCCTGTTGGATGGAGTAATGGGGAGTCAGGTTTAGCCTAAACCAGCTCAGTTATGGTTGAGGTGCAAACACACCCTCCATTTCTGCTACTTGTATGACCCCCTCTCTTTTCCAATGGTTATGGTCAATCTGACAGAGAAAGGTATCCCAATCGTTGTGGTTTTTAGTATAACAATGACCATCAGTGGGCTCTAGCTGGACAAACTGTCTACTTTTAAGGCTAGGCTTAAACCTTTCCTTTTTGATAAAGCTTATAGTTAGACTGGCTTAGGTTATCCTGAACTATCTCTGTAGATATGCTGCTATAGGCTTAGGCTGCTGGATGACATAATGACCACTTTCACCCTCTTTGCTACATTCTCACACTACTCTCCAGTTTTGCATTATTTGCTGTTATTTCAGCTTTTAACTTTGTTCTCCCTCTTTTCTCTTCCTAGAAGCTACACCTGGCCTGACTCTGTGTCTACCTGTGACACCTTTCTGGAGAGCGGCATCGTCCGAGCTTCTGCTGGCAACAACTTAATGCTCACCCTCTACCGATGACCCACATGGCCCTGTCTTTTAGTGTTTAACCTTTACTCTCTCCTAGACATGGCGATTGACTGAGCTTAACTGTAACTAATTATATGTGCTCTCTTTCAAACTCTCACCTTGAAAACTGGCTCAGAGTTTATATGTTCTTTATTTCTAAATGAAACGACTAAAGGAGCTACATCCATTAACATTTACTTTTCCTTCCCATAGAAAGGACTCCTGGATCAGTACTTCCTTTGTTCTCTTTGTGTCTCTGCTCTGTTCTCTCAAACCCCCAGTCGGTCGTGGCAGATGGCCGCTCACACTGAGCCTGGTTCTGCTGGAGGTTTCTTCCTGTTAAAAGGGAGTTTTTCCTCTCCACTGTCGCTACATGCATGCTCAGTATGAGGGATTGCTGCAAAGTCAACGCCAGTGACTGTCCACTGTCTCTACATGCTCATCCGGGAGGAGGGAATGCTGCAAGTCTCTGACTGGATGCAATCTGCTGGGTTTCCTCAGACAGAAACATTTTATCCAATTTGAATAAATAACTGAATCTGACTGCACTGTTCAATGGTTAGGATTAATTGAAATGTATGTACCTGACTTTTGTGAAGTGCCTTGAGACAACATGTGTTGTGAATTGGCGCTATATAAATAAACTGAATTGAAACTGAATTTTCATTTAATGTGCAGTTTAGTTTTTATGTGTTTTCTTTTCAACAACAAAACTATATTTTATTTAAATGCAGTGTCTCCTTACCTACATGCATGATCCTTGGAAATACATATATTTTTATTTTTATTTAATCTATTTAGTTTAATAACTTTTAATTTGTAATTTATTTGCTTACCTCGCCTTTTCTCTTATATCAAACAACTTTGATTCATCAGTTCCTATGTCTTTTTAAAGACACTGATTTTAATCGTATTACCAAATTACAAAGTGGTGTTTTTAAATTTAGTCTCCAAAATTCTTTAGTAGATTTAGTTGATGAACAGTGGTACCCCTGCTGTTAATACTTTGCGTAAATGCCTTCTCTGACACAGTGCAGAGAAGACTTCATTTAGCCTTCTTCTGTTGGGACATTCAGACAAGGGAGTTCTTGTGTTTTCCCCAAAGCTCTCTTCTCTTCAGCTTGCCACACACGTTTTTTATAGGATTCAGATCTGGGGACTGAGGTGGTAATTCTGTTTTGAAGCTAGTGATGATTTGCTCATAGGTCTTGTATCATTACCCTGTTGAAAAGAGCACATTATGCCATGGACTCTAAACAAGGTTCCTTGGGTCTTTGGAAGAAAACAAAAAGCCCACAGCATGACATATCTTCCAACATACTCAACAGTTGGTTGATGTGCTTTTCTCCATAATGATAATTTGTTTCACATGTGATCAACCTAGAATATTTACTGCCGAAAAGATTAATCTCTGTCTTGCCTGACCAAAGCATGCGATTCCAGTTAAAGTTCCAGCAAAATTTAGCAAACCTCTAACCTTTGTGGTGGTAGGACAGAAATATTTTTTAATTTGTGACCTTTGGGGATTGTTTGACCTAAAGTATTTTCCTCACCATCAGAGGTGGAAAAATAAAATTAGACTAAATGAAATTCGGGCTAAATGAAATTAATGTCTGTGTCAAGCCCCAGTGGAACAGAGAGTCATTGATTAGAAGTTCCTTGACACTCTGATCAACTTAAAAAGTAGACTATAACTTAAATATGTTTCAGTTAGAGTTATTTTAAAGGCATTGTAAGGGGTACCAGTTATTGTGCCACCTCTGATTTTGTTATTTCCTAACATGATATTTTTTTAAATGAAGCAGTTAAGTTAGAGATTGGTTTTTTGTATGAGTTGATGCTACAGCAATATTTTAAGGCTTTGTGCACATCTTCACCTGGAAGGGCAGAAAATGTGGCTGCACTATAGATTTGTAATTCCAAAGTTTATGTTCCTCCTTGAATGTGGTTTGTATAATGTAGTTCTAGCTGTGATGTTACAAGAACAACCTTTTAGCTTTGTGTAAACTGTTTTTCTCAGCAGATTTGCCTTAGTAACAGAAGTTTCTTCACAGACAGACTTGGATTCTTGCAGCTACATTATTGTAAAGGTCATCTATAACATCCTCTGGAGCAGGGGATACTCTCAGCTGAAGTCTCTGTTGCCTGACTGAAAACTGGCTGTTACGATGGAAGCATAATTCATTAAGGCTCAGGTTCTTTAGCAGCATGGTAAAAACCTTGGGAATGAATCAGCCTGATCTGACAAGTTAAACTTAATGTAAATATGCCAAAAAACAAAAATGCTTTAGAAAGTTTCTGCAATTTTGACATAAAAGTAACATAGACCAATAATCCCATAACACATTTGTATTTTACAGAAATATAACTTTGTACACTGATAAGCCTGCTTGTCTTGTTCAATTCTTACAATGGGTTGCTGTTCCAAGACGGTCCTCTCCAGGTCTCCCTGTTCCCAGAACTCTGCAGCCACAGACAGCGCCACCTAGAGGAAGGTTTAAGATGTGTATCTAGTCACACAGCAGATGTAATGGCCTCCATTACAACACTTGAGGCACTCAGAAAACTAGGATTAAATTTCTAAAGCAGCAAATATTCATCTTAGAATTTTAGGGACTCTCATACTCAGCAAAGATGTAAAAGTGTAAGTGGAGCAAGATTTCCACAATTCTGATATGATACACCTTCCCCCCATGTTGTTCAAATTATCCTTTAAAGCTTTTACAATAGTCCACAATGAGAAGGGTATTTGCAGATCACGAAGCAGTTTTCTGGCTTTGTGTCTTTGATGAAATGAAAGCCCATATTATCTGCCCTCGCAAACCAGAAAACTCTGCAGAGCGAGATCTGTTGAATAATATGTAAATTCTGTATTCAGCACAGAACACTCATTTTGAAAGAGTTAGTCATCAAGCCAGTTCTGGGGGAACAATTGCTCCAAGGCTTGTACAGAGACACTGTGCTTTTTATCCAGAACTGGATGAAAAGCATAACATATCCCCCAGTACAACGGCAGCAGAATGTCTTACACTGAACACAGCAGCTCAGGGTTTTGTAAGTAATATTGTGAACAGGCCTGTCTGCAATCAGTAAATATGAGTGAGATTCTTGTGCAGGTATTTAACAGCCGATCCGATATCTGAGCAGTTGCAGACATTCATGTTTACTCTACTGAAAGGTGTAACTTCACTTACTTTACTGATGGTTTGAGTTTGACATGATGATCTAATCTGTAAAGCTTCCACATTTGCACTTTTCTGCAGTCTTATTTTATTAACCTCAGAGTTGGGATGTCCTAATCTGATCCCAGGTATTGGATTGGGGCTCTGATCAAAATATTTGTTAATGATAGGTATCCTTTGTATCAGTCTCCTCTCCTGTGGAACCAGTTCCCGGTTTTGGTCTGTGAGGCAGACACCCTGTCTACTTTTAAGGCTAGGCTTAAAACTTTCCTTTTTGATAAAGCTTATAGTTAGAGTGGCTTAGGTTATCAGGGAGGGAGCCTTCCTCCCTCCCTGTTGGATGGAGTAAGGGGGAGTCAGGTTTAGCCTAAACCGGCTCAATTATGGTTGAGGTGCAAACACACCCTCCATTTCTGCTACCTGTATGACCCCTTCTCTTTTCCAATGGTTATAATCAGTCTGACAGTGAGAGGTATCCCAATCCTTGTGGTTTTTAGTATAACAATGGCCACCAGTGGGACCCTTTGTGGGGTGCCTTGAGACAAAATTGTTGTAAATAAATGCCCTTTAACTAAATAATCTGAACTGAAACTATCTGTGTAGTTATGCTGCTATAGGCTTAGGCTGCTGGAGGACATAACGACCACTTTCACCCTCTTCGCTACATTCTCACACTACTCTCCAATTTTGCATTATTTGCTGTTTCTTCAGCTTTTAACCTTGTTCTCTCTTTTCTCTTCCTAGAAGCTACACCAGGCCTGGCTCTGTGTCTACCTGTGACACCTTTCTGGAGAGGGGCATCGTCCAAGCTTCTGCTGGCAGCAACTTATTGCTCACCCAAGCTACTTTTAGCACAGCATGACAATGAGCTACAACAGAAAGATAGTAAATTTGCAGTTGAAAATGCCCATGAGCAAAGGTTGTGGAATTGTTTATGATTCATTTGTAGCTTTTTGTCATGTGACAACCATTTTGCAAAATAATTATTGTAGAAAGTCTGTTTATTAGTTTTCAATAAGGGTTTGGCTAAATAATATTAAATATTGCCAATAAAAAGCCACAGAAAGTTCATCTAGCAACAAATCACACTATCAGTCTGCTGTGCTGAATGTTTTATGAAAATCTATTTTGTGAAGGGTTTTAGCTTCATTATAATCATCAATCTCAAAATGTTATGCTCATCAAAGATCTATAAAGCTTCTAACAGTGACACTGCAAATGTTTGTTCCACTGAGGGAGGCGAGGCATAATAATGAATGGATAAACAGATTTAGATAAAGCTGCATAGTTCGTGCTTAAGATAAGTCTGAACAAACCACATTCTCATTCTGAACCAGTTGGTTGTTTTAACAAAATCGACAACCTTGCTCTTAAAAATAATCCAGCTCCGACGCAATGCAGTTATGCAAAGAATTAGTTTTTGATATACAGAAATGAGATGTTTCTATTATTATTTAATGGTTAAAAAGTCATTACAAAGATAAACCTCAAGACAGTAAGAACCAACTTTTTTTCTTTATTTCTTATTTAATTTAGTTTTTTGAATTTATTCAGTTTATTTGAAGCCACATTGCATTTTTTTCACTTTTTGATTAATTAAAAGATTCTGAGGACCTTGGTGTGAAGGAATGTTTAATTTTATCTTTACAAATGAATTTGTTAAATGCATAATGTTGAAATAAAACATTTACATAATTGCTTTAATCACATATAGTTAAACCTGGAGCTTTACGCGCTCAGTACTGTGGAAATGATGGCGGACTTGCAGAGAGCACTTCCTTCACTCACCATCCTTAACAACACTGTGTCCAATGTGGATCACTTCCAGGTCCTAAGAACCACAATTTCTCTGGACCTGAGGCGGTCCTCACACATAGACATTGTTCTCCACTAACATTATTCAGTCTATCCTGTGTTCGTCCTTCACTGTGTGGTTTGGCTCAACCACAAAACATGACAGGGCCAGACTGCAACAGACAATTAGGTCTGCAGAGAAGATCTTTGGGACTGACCTTCCTTCCATCCAGAATATGTACAGGTCTAGGGTCATGAAAATGGCAGCTAATATCTCTGCAGACCTCACACATCTTGAACACTAACTGTTAAGACTTTTGCCTTCGGGTTAGTGCTACAGAGCGCTATCAAAAATGAGCTGTCACAGAGACAGTTTCTCCTCCAGGCGGCTGCCTTTCTGATGAACAAAGTACCCAGATCAGTGCTATGCATATTTGCACAAATTCAACCTTGTCCTCTTCTTTAGTAAAAATACTGAATAAATGCACATATTTACTTAAAAAGGAAACAAAAAAGATACCAAATTTACATATTTATAATTAAAATGTTTTTGCTTTAAAGTAAAGTGGAACCAAAATCAGATTCCTTGTTTGTGTGTACAAACATGGCCAGTAAAGCTGATTGATTCTGACTTAATACATTTCCTTATTATTTGGTAGAACTAACTTTTAAACTGTATTTCTTGGGCCAAACATTTTGCTTTTCCACAAGCTTCTCACAATAGTTTGCTGAAAATTTGTCCCATTCATCCTGACAGAAGGGTCGTAACCAAGTCAGGTTTGTAGTTTTCACCATTTCAACTCTGCTCAAAAGGCTTTATGATGGCTACTCTGAAACATTGACTTTGTTGTCCTTAAGGCACTTTGAACCTAATTTGACAGTATCCTTAAAGTCATTGTCCATTTGGAAGGCCCATTTATGTCCAAGTATTAACTTCCTAGCTGATGTCTTGAAATGTTGCTTCAACATTTCCACATGATGTTCTTCACTCATGATGGCATGTTCTGTAGAGTGCACAACACCCACCTGCAGCAAAACACCCCTCAACTCTTGTTGATAGTTCACAGTTGGGATCATGTTCTCAGACTTCCAAGCTCCCCCATTTTCTTTTCAAATGTAATAACGGACGTTATGGTGAAACAATTTCATTACAGGACATGCAATTAACATTTAAGGTTTTTGTCCCTAATTGCATATGTAAACTTGAATCTGTCTCTTTATGTTGCTTTTGGAATAATGTTTTTTTCCTCTCTGAGTGGCCTTTTAGCCCATGTTGGAGCAGGTATTGTTTCACTATGGATAAGCGCAACTCTCTAACCAGCTTCAGTCAGCCTCTCCATGTGATCTTTAGCTTTTGTTTTAAGAATAAATACTTACATTTTTCACCAAAACTCATTTCTTCAACACAGAACCTGTCTCGTTATGATCGATATTCCAATGCCATTTTATACCTGCGTATAATTGTTTAAACAGATGTAGGTGGCGACTTTGAACCAGACTTGCTGAGGTACACAATTTATCTTCCTGATACCTAGATTTTTTCCATGGTACCACACAAGGAAACATAATGTTTGAGGTGTCTTAAAATACATCTGCAGGTGTGCCTCTGATTAACTAAAATCTTGTGAATTAACCTATGAGATACTTACAAAGACTAAATGTTTAGTAATCTTAGTGTATACTAGTGTCTGATTAGTAGTAATAATAAAAAATATCCTAAATGCTACATTTTTGTAGCATTATTGTAGCATTTAGGAAACAGAAATAATTTTGGAAATCCTGAGTGAAAGCAGGAAATGTTTGGTCTGATTCATTGTCAGAGAGTGAGAAAAAACATATATATTTTGTTTTTGCAGTGTATGTAACCATCTGTTTTTAACTGTAATTTTTCAATATCTATACTTTACAAGGCCACCTAATTTTCCTTTGATGCATTTGGCATGAATCTTTAGTCTGTGTTTACATTGAATAATATGAACCAACTGTTACTGAAAATAGGCACATTTTGCAAAACTGTTACAACCAAATAAAGATAAAAAATGACCATCAAGCACTAGCTATCAAGTGGCCAGATTTGCTTGCTGTTAATGTTGATATGCAATGCTCACTGTCTTGAAGGCAATGTGCCCATGACATATTTCACTAAAATAAGATACTGAGCCTGGCAGGCAGTGATGAGGAGAATGAAAAGCAGCAGGTTGCTTTTTGATGCATGAGGCCATCAGGAACCACTGCTGAATGCTGCTGAGAAAAATGGTAGAGCTGACAAAATACAATTTGTTTCCTACTTTATCGTAGGTTCTTGTAGAGTTTCCGCCAGAGTGTGTGCTTACGCTATTAAAAGATGGTTGTGAACTACACTAGAGAGATACTTTAAACCTATAACCCTAAAAGATCTTGTGAGAAAATCATGCATGGACCAACCTTGCTCTGGATCTCCCATGGTTTGGCAATGGCAGAAAGATCACAGGCAGTCATCATCATGGCCCTGCAAACACAACACATGACTGAGATCTGTCTTTATGTCCCTGTGGAAGCTTCCCTTTAGTGCATTTCTGCCTACATGACAATCTCTTTGCGGGTGGTCTCAAGCATCATGTATTTGGTCCAATCGTTCCAATTTTCGTAGGTTTTGGACTGGTCAACAATCTTCTGGAACATCGTTCTCTTTCTGCAGAAGAACAACACAACACAGAAAGATTTCACTTCTGATAGTTGACATAAGTGAATATTTGGAAACTTCCTTAGAATAGGAGTCCTCACTTTAATTTATATACAAATTTGATGTACCAATGTTAAGGTTGATTTACTCAAATGAGAAAGATCTTTAAAAGAAGTCTAAACAACAATTAGGTTGACAATTCTGATTTCAATTAAAAATGAAGACAAGACTAAAATTAGTGTTATGACAGTTAAGAAATCAAACAATAACAGTTTTAATTGAAGATTTATGGGAGTAACTATTTTTATTCTCTTTATGCAAATTTGTACAGCAAAAATACAGATACACAGTGATTTAGACACTCAAATGTCACAATTCCTCCAATCACAGCAGGTTGTGACGCCGCTGAAAACCATTTGTGCAGGCATGGTAAAATTAGGCAACCCCCCCTACATAATCTGAGTAGTATTATACAACTACTGCTAAAGCACAATACTGAATTGATTGAAATTAATCTCAGTGGATCAGGGCAACTTTAAACCGATCAGAGATCCTCTGTAAATCCTCTGTAATTTATTGTGTTTGATTTTTCTGCTTCTTAGGGACATGTCACTGAGGAATTGGTAATCGGGTTATTTATAATTCTGGAACATCCCTTTTTTTAAGAGTGAACAGAAAAATTATTTTGATTTTTCAGATTTTGTTGCCTTTTTAAGGTGTTGTCTTTTTCTTCTCAATTTCTTTTTCCCCATTTTAATAAGAAAGCTGTTCTGTTATAGGTTGTTACTTGTCAATAACAGTTTTTTAATAATACTCCTGAATCTGACTGTTCCCTTATACTGTCAGTTTTGTTCTCGCTATAACAACTTTTCTATTCAGCCACCATAGATGCGTTGATTTTTGACTGGATGACTTGTTGAGTTGAATAAGTTGTGCACTTTAAATGGACACCTTAAAGGCTCAGTTTGTCTGATTGTTTCATCCTTTACCATCATTAAGTACAGAAAGGACTTTTTCCTCTTCTACAAATTTGTCCTCTTAAAGCAAATGAAAATACAAAACAAAAATGTGATTTTGTATTTAATATTATTTATAGTAGTATTTATTCAATTCAATTCAATTTCGGTTCAGTTTTATTTATATTACTCCAATTCACAACACATGTCATCTCAAGGCACTTCACAAAGTCAATTCAATCGAATCATACAGATGTACATACTTATTGTATGTACTTATTTACTTTTTTTACTTTAGTAAAGTAAAGTACACAAGTTCTACGTTGTTTTATAATAAAGTTGAACTTTTTTGACAGAAAAATGATAATTAAAAGACACTGCTAAACCTATTTGGTTTTCTAAGAAATGAGCACAATGCATTTAATAATGATGTTAAGGTGCTACCTTTACTCTAGAAGCCATGCCAGGCTTCAATCATACTTCATTATTGTCCTTTGTTTGCTGTTTTTAACTTTTGTTTACAGTGTCCTTGAGTGTTATGAAAAGCGTTTTAAATAAAACGTATTTTTAAAAATGTATTATTCCAATCATTTGGCTCATGCTCACGGCTTCCACCTCAGTCATTCATCCTTACATCACCACCACTCATCTTCTCTCCCCACCCATCTCAACCCCTCATCCCTCTTTTTGACCTCTATTCATGCCCCTCATCCTCCTTATTGTTTTTTATGAAAAATCTCCATCTCTTTTATCCTCCTAACCAATCTTTACAACCCGTTTTCAGCCTTCTTATCCTACTAATCTATATTCATGATCCCTTTTCCAACATATTTATCTTTGTCATTCTTCTTTATGACACCTCTCATCTCATTCATCATCCTCATCCCTTTAAATGACCAATTTTCAATCCATTTAATATCACCATTCCTCTTTAAAACGTTTCATCCCATTAATCCCATTATTCCCACTTTAATGTCCCTTTCTTATGCTTATTCTCCTTATCTGTTTTTACAATGCTTTTTCTTCTCCATCATTAATCTCATTCCTTTTATGCTGGTCCTCTTGATCCCAGTCAACCTTCCTTTTATTGACCGATTCTTGCCATGATCCGTACTTGTGTGAAAAAAGCTTTTTTAATATTCAATCAGTTCAAGTTTGTTTAATTCAGATTACTTATACTATGCTAATTCTTAACAAAAGTACCCAAAAAAAGTGTTGGACCACTTGTTGGCTGAATGTTGGACTATTTGCACGGTGCTGGACGCCACCAGGCCTCCTGGTGTTTTCGGCCATGTTGTATCCAGACAGTCCGCTCCTACAAATCCCGTCGGACACTACAACTGATATGACGGGGCGTCCCAAGTCTGACGTCACAAGACACTATATAACAGGGCCTCCGTTTTGAACACTCGCCTTCAGCTGGAGATCGTGACACGATCACCAACATCTGAAGCATCACCTGGAGAAGAGTCCTGAGTGGATTTCATTTATTCTCTCTCGTTGGCCAACGAACAATTCATAACTGAGGTTTTTGGACTAAGAAGGCCAGAAATTTCACTTTGCCGATCGAAGACGTGAGTTTAACACGTAACTAAAAACACGGAGTTCGAGGAGACAAACCGCCACCGTGTTTTATTCTAAGTCAACTTTGATGGTCAGATCACTTTTTTTCCCTTTTCGAGAAGGAGGCCAAAGGACGAAGATTGACCGCTTTCTTGGAGTTTAACAGCGGACGCGCAGCAACGCTTCACCCCCCTTTTTCCCTCTCACTCGCTGCCCAAGAAGGAAACTTCAACAAGTAAAACCCATCCTTTATTTTAATCTTTTTATTTCTTTATTAGGAATAGCCGGGCAGGGTAGAGGAGATTTTTAGTGCTGTTAGAATCTAATGTGTTCTGAATGATATGTGCATGTAACCTTGTTATTGAAACTTTGATGTGCCGTGTTGATGTCTGGAAGCCGCTGCGCTCCAAGCTCTGTGCGTGTTTTGCGGGGTTATTGAACACCTGAGAGCAAGCGCAGGTGCGCTGTGAGACTGGACTGTTAAAATAACCTCATGGTGAAATTCCCCATTTTCTTTGTCTTCAACCTCACTGCTTGCTAGCTTGCCGCCAAAAGTTTTATAACCCTTTGTCTGCTCAAGAGTTGGGAGAGGTTTTATGACTGAGTATCACTGAGTTACAGTGGAGCTGCGCCCCACCGCCCCTCACCACCACACCCCTTTTTATATTATCATTTTTGCTATAACTGCTGGTTGATCCCATTCGCACCCACTGCTGTTTTGCTTTATTTTTGTTTAGTTAAATATTTTACCCCTTTTGTGTAGAACTTTGCATGTTTGAGTAGGTGAAGATTATTAAATCAGAAGAACGGATTGTATCAGGGCTGTGATTTAATAAATATTCACATAGATAAAGAGAAAGCGTTTCTGGGTTTATTTTGTGCAAGAGTGATTTGTCAGTCAAGATAAGGTTAAAAGTTCCACACGTTTCGGCAGAAACGGTCGATTAAACAGTGACATCTCCGGTAATAGTTATTAATTATTACTGAGTATTTAACGGTTGTAATTATCAAAGGCGTTGAGCCACAATTACAACACCAGAAACATCTCTGGTCTCGATTCATAAATGAGGATTTTGGTTAAGAAATTAATTTTGTCAAATTATGATTTTTAATTATAATTATTGATAAGGATTAATCAATCAATAATCATAACTCCCAACAAAAGTTTACAGAAACATGTGCAGTGCATCTCAAACTTTATACTGTATTTTTTTATTCTTATCTCAATTTCCCTGAGGTTTTTTGTATCCAACCATTATCTATTCTGTCAACATTTATTTGGATTACACCATCTGACTCATGTCATTGGGGTGTGGTCCTTGCTAGTGATTGTAATTTAGAAATAATATTCGTTACTGACTTGAAATAGAGAGCCAGGTCTGTGGCGATAATTGCAATGTCCATGAGGTGGATGACGAGGTCATGCTGGCGGCGGTTCAGATTCTGATAAATGTTTAATGCCTGAAACACAAGAGAAAAAGTAATTTTAAATGACAATACCAACTTAGGAGAAAGGGAATGTTTAATGGTTGGGGTATGAGAAGCCTGGTTGGGCATCCAGATATGTTATGTTTTGCCCTGATTCCTATTTAAATGTAAGCAACAAAAATGGTGCAGAAGAATTGTTTGGGCTAAATTTCTTAGTTTTAACTTCAAAGCCAGTTTAAATACAGGTGGGTAAACAATCAGGTATGCATGACCATACAACAACATACCTCATCTCTTAGCAAAGTCTTGCCAAACTCCAGATGGTGTCTCTCCAGGATAGACGAGCCATGAAGCTTAGCCAGAGGATTACCCGACCTGGAGACACACACACAAACAGCATGAAGGGAGGTTATACTGTGATAAATCATGAATGTTATAGCTCAGGGAGGGTCTGGCCGGGTGTGTTCATAGCTAATGGCAATACTCATTAGTTCATCCATCAGCAGGTGGAGCGCAGCAGCTGGAGGTCTATCTGGTCAATAACAGATAAGAGATGTTCTCTGTGATGTTACATTACTTTAACCTAAAGAACCAAGATCAGGTCATCCTTATGAAGGACAGAAGGAAGTGACAGCTGTTTGTCTGAGTCAATCGAATTGGCTCAGAATAACTCAACAATCTGATGTCAATAAGGTTTTATTGGATGCAACATCTGCTCATGAAGAATGTGGATCAATATAGTAATAACAGAAAAACAGAACCAGTTTTCTCGTGAACTGTACTCCACTCTTGGTATTTGATAAAATGATTTTGACTTAGATTAAATTCATATCTTAAAGGCTGGATTGTCATACTTTGAAGTGTTGAGATATTGCTTGAAAATATTCCTTTGTCATTCAGTGCCCAGACGTTTCCACTCAACTTCATCCCAAACATCATACTAATTTTGGGGTTTGAATGATGCATTTGAACCATTGGTTTTCTGGGATGATATGATCACAACATGAGCAAAACATCCAACTCAATCAATAATTTAAAAAAAACAAGAACTGGGTGCAGAGGTTTGAATTTACTGACAATTTTCTCTATTCCTCACAGAGTTAAAATAACAGGCTCCAATATATACTGTATAAAGACTCCAGTTTGGCTAAATATCTCTTAGCAAGTTGCAGATAAACTGTTTTTGTAGGTATCAATAAGGTTGTGGCATAATTCTGGTTGGAAATTTTACCATTCCTCTTGGCATAGGCATAGGCATAAAGCTCAAATAAATTGCCTGGTTTTCTGGCAAGATTTATAACTATAATACATAGATTTTTAACAGGGTTGAGATCAATGCTGTTTCAGAAGCTTAACTTAAACCTGCTTTATCCATTCAAAACCAGTTTGGATGTATGTTTGGGATCATTATGTTTTTGGAAAACCCAAGAGTATCCATGTTTGAACCAACTAGCTATTGGTTTTACATGAAGTATAAAAAATTGGAGTCAATTAACTCGTTTCATTCACGTTGTGCAAAGACCCAGTACCACTTGTAGTAAAACAGAACTTCAGTATAATACTACCACCATGCTTTACAGTTATTATACATTTTGTTCCTGTATGTTTGAAAATCTTTTGTTGACTCCTCCAAACATACTTGTCATTGTGGCATTGTTTGCCTCGTCCGACAATAAAACTTTTCTCGGTTTGTCAGCAGCAAGTTTCAGTCAGTCTTAAAGGTGTCCATTTTCTCTTTCATGGTGCACATCTTATCAGTCAGTGTAGGACATAGGACTGTTTTTATTGTGGACAGTCACAATGGTGTTCAGCATTATTTATTTCAAAGCAGGATGGATGTCCGGTCGTTTCTGGGCTTTTCCTTAACATCCTAATGAATTTCCTTTCACTTTGGTGGGCCAGATGGAGGGACACGAGTAAAGCTTGGGCATGATTGGGTTTTCCTAACCAATAATTTCAAACACACATCAAATCTGGCTTTCAAATGGATAAAGCAGGCTAACATTAAACTTATGAAAATTTTCTGAAACCTGTTAAAAGTATACAGAACTTGCCTAAACCTGAGACTGTGCCAGAAAACCAAATAATTTAAAACAACTCTACCATTTCTGCCAAGTAAAGCAATCTAATATACAGTCAGAACTATTCCAGGTGATCCTGCAACTTGCTAAGGGACAAAAATCCAAATAATAATGGGGGTGTATGTTTACATTTAAACTTGTACTTGTTCTGATAAAGGTCATCTTTTAGTTAACAAAACTAGTCGCAGATTACTCCCATCACCCTTCTGCAATGTTTCCCCTTCATTCCTGCAGCTCTTACTTCATCTGGTACAAGTTGTTGGTTCCTCTGTGGTCGATATCGTGACAGAAGCCTGCCGTCACCATTGCCATGCACTCCAGGTCTGTGTAGTAACGCTTCAGATCACCTGTCTGAGAGCACGAGCAACACCACAGTCAGAAATAAATAAAGATGTGGGGTTAAAACCGGGTCAGCAATACAAAGAGGTACACATGCATTTCATGATTCAGTCTCACAAACAAATAATACAAATACAAACTGGAGTTTTCCTAACAGGTCCACAGTGTGACAACAACAATTACTCTAAATAATGCTCCGTTCAGGCAACACTTCTCATTTAAAGACATACGCCATTGCCTCTGTCATTTACTCTTTTTTCAAGCTTCTAAACGCACATAAACACTACACAATTCATGCTCTCATTTACAGTACAATTTGGATGAAACTACAGAGAGGGAAAAACTCAGAAAGTACAGGGAAGAGAGAAACAATCTTTATCGCCTTCAATCAGGGAAAAAATAAAGGGCAAGCAAAATGAAAGAGTGGGTGTAAAGCATGAGAAGGGGAAGCGGAGCAGGAGGTCAGGTACTGATGAGCACTCAGGGAGGGAAGGAAGATGGAAGGAGGTGGAAGAGTGAGTCAGATTAGCCTTATGTGACCATCAGCAGAGTGAACATGGTCTGTCCAACGTTGAATCCGTGTCTCCAGTTGTGGTAGGTGATCTTCCTGTAGCCTTTACTGAGTGAGTACATAAATCTCACCAAGACCTGCGAAAGAACAAAAGAGGTAAATCATGGTAAGGCTCATATTTTAACTTTAAAACACTGGCATTTGATACATAAAGTATTTTTGAAACACTTACTTATGTATTACTATAACTAACAAAAGTGGCACAGCAGGAAACATAATTGTATTCATTTTCATTGTTTTTAAATTCAGAATGTTGATGGTGATATATAGTTTGTTAAGTTCTAAATAAATTCAATTTATTCTTATTAAACTGATATCTGAATCTTTCTTGAAACTTGAAACACTTTCTTGAAGTGTTTCAAGTTCACAGGCAGTTTGCTGTTTGTAAGTAATCATCTTCAATGACGCATACTAACTGCAACAAAATCAGAATCAACCAGATCAAAGAGAAAATAAAGTCCTGAATGTCTCTAGAAACATGGCTTCCTGGAATATTTTTAATTCACTGTACAGCCCTTGGGTTGTGTTAAATAAGTATAATGTGTTTATCTGAAAATAAAATCTTTCTCACATCAGCCTTGGACCCTAACCAAAGCTGAGAATATTACTGAGGTCATGTTGTCATTTGCAATAAGTGATGAACTAATTTGAAAAAAACCCTTCCATTTTAGGCGTTAGATAAATGCAATAAACAGTTTTTCAGTTTTTCATAGTTAAGCTTCATTAATCTTATTATATATGCACCAGTTTTAAAATGATTGCTTTAATCAGACAGGAAAGTCCCATGGTTTGTGGTGTTTTTTTTAGATAAAGCTCACAATGGAGTTTAAAATTCTACCTTTTCTGATTTCTGTAAGTAAACTGAAGCAGTGGAAGCACAATATAATTAATCTGCACCCAGTCCATTACAAGTAAATGAAAAGTAAAACCTGAAAGGTACATTGATAAATCCTCCATACTAACTTTTTTTTATATATGTAGAGATTCTATTTATTTTCCTTGTACGCTCTGGGGCTATCCAGTTGGTTGAAATTAGCAATGTATGCTGCTAGAATGTGTCAAGAGCTACAGCAGTAACTTTCAGAACAGATGCTACTGTTTTTAAAGAAATATTGATTAAGTTGCAGAATCCAGCAGCCCTTGATAATGCTCTGCCTTATATGCATTTCTGGAACTTAACCCTGAAATAATCGAGACATGGAGCTGTACTTGTAAGGAAAGCACCAACCTCTCTAGGAATGTGAAACTTGTCCACTACTTTCAGCTCGTAGTACATTTTGATGCCACATTTCACCAGGTCCAGCTCACTGTGATCAAAGTCGCAGAAGTGAAACTCGTAGATCTCAGATTTCTTGGCATTTGGTAGAACTTCTGACTGTGGTCAAAAACACATAAATATAAACATTTTAAATTCTAATATCACAGAAGTACAGTAGGGAGCCTAGCAACAGTATTCACATCCCTTTAATTTACAATATTTCATGTTAAAACCTCAATGTAATTCATTTGGATTTTATGTGACAAACCAACACAAAGTAGAGCATTGCTGTGATAAGGAGGAAAAAAGATGCATGGTTTTCAATTAGAAAGAAAACAAACTCTGAAAGTGTAGCATGCATTTATATTGAGTCCCTTTACTCTTCTTATCCAGGAGAGCATAAAATCAGGGAAACAGCCCAAACTCATGGTAACTGTAAAGGAGCTGCAGAGATCTATAGCTCAGGTGGAACAATCCATGAAAGAGTGACAGCAAACATGTGGTAGAAGGTGGCAAACACACAATCGTCACAGTAAAATATGGTGGTGGCAGAAATACATGCTCTGGTAATGCTTTTCTTCAGATCGTTCAGGGAACCTGGTCAGAACCGATCAGAAGATGGATAGAACTAAATCCAGTGCAGTCCTGAAAAAAAACCTGCTCAAGGCTGCAAAAGACTTAATACTGGGGCAGAGGGTTACTTTCCAGTAAGACAATGACTCTAAACCAGAGCTACAATGGAATTCTTTGGCTTAAAGCATATCCATGTGTTAGAAAGGGCCAATTGAAGCCAATTAAAGCCAAGACCTAAATTCAACTGAGAATCTGAGGCTGAGTTGAGTTGAATTTTAATAATCACAGATGCTTTCCATCCAATCTGACTGAGCTTGAGCCATATTGCAAAGGACGAATGGGCAAAAATTCAGCTGTAGTTGCAGCAAAGGCTTTCTCTACAAACCGTTTACCAAGAAAATACCACAGTTTTCAGATTTTGTGCTGTAAAAACTTGAAAACCATGTGTCACTTTCCGTCCACAATTATGCGACACTTCGTGTCGGCCTATCACGATAACAAACAATTCAAATTCCCAAAGGCATATGTTGGCATTTTCTGTTGTAAAATAAGAAGATATATACATATCGGAAATTACATTTCATGTAACAGAGGTATGAAACCTTCTCCAAATTGCTGTTCGTTAATTTCTTTTTTCTTGATAGACATGCTGTATGCTTACCAGAATATCCTGAAGTTCCTCCTCCTCACACTCATCCGGTTCCTTCCCCCATCTCTCTCTGGTGTCCTGCAGAAACATACATCATCAACACTCATCTTGGATGAAACTGTACAGCATCAATCAGCTCACTCCTGATCTAAGGTCAAAATAGGTGATCTCCCTTAGCTTTCGCTCTCTTTCTATCCTCTGACAAATCACCTCATAGAAAATCTGACAGCTTATTTCGGCTTATAGATGATGCTTGCCTCCATTTTATATCACCTCCATCAAAAAGCTGCTTCCAAATTGACTTGGTTGGTTCTGTTTTGGGAAAGCTTCTCATCTTGAAAAAGTGTTGTACAGCTTTGTCTCAGCGCCACAATCTTGTGGAACTGAGCTTTATTATTTTACTGCATTGAATAATTTCAATAATAATGCAAATCTCAGTACAACATAACAATTGGCAATTTAGAAAAATTCTTTGTTTTGTGTTTAGTAAGAAATCTTGACTAAATTCAGCTTTTTATGTCCTAAAACAAAAATCTTTATCATCCATCAACTTCATAGTTGTAACTCAAATGGGACATGATGCACACTTCATTATAAACTATTACAACTGGTGAATTCTAGTAGAATTGAAACATTTTGAATAAAAATATAAATTTTTAATGTGTCCTCAGTTAATATCCCCCTCAGCTTGATTTGACAATGAACACCAGGCCTCTTTCCTTTAATTTATTCACTAACCAGTACGTTCTGGATTTCGTCCTTACGACACTTGACGTGGTACAGCACCATGTCCTGGAAGATGTCCTTCCTGTTCTCCAGCTTGTTCATCTTGTCATATGTGTCAGTGTTCAGCACAGACCAGCCCAGGAACTGGGTCAGAGACTGGACACAAATGTAACAGAGAGATAGGTAGTAAGATACACTATATATTTACCACTTTCTACACACGATAGGATTTTTTTTCTAAGAGGGAATGCATATCCTAAAGATAAAATTCTTCCTTTGGCTACATTTAAACACAGGAATCTGCTGTTTAATTACTATCGCTGGTATATTTACATATTAGCATGCCTTTAAACTGTAACACTAATGCCAAGCTGTTTTATTGTTCATCACTGTATTTGGTATTTTATGGAGTAACAGGCTACCATAGCTAGTAGTACAGTACAATCTTGGGAAAACTAACTAAACCCCTGAAGTGTCCATGCAATTAAGGAGGCAAAGTAACAGCCATGTTCAGCTAATGCACATTATTAGTTAACCATCTATGTAAAAGCAGTTTGGCAGTACAGTAGCAAAATACATCTGTATTTTAACATACTGCCAAGGAGAATAGACATCAGTGATGACCTTAGAGAAGCGACTTTCATTGCTCATTTTTGGCAAGGATTATAAGGACCTTTCTAAACAGTGTCAAGCTACCAAAGTCCAGACCCTAACCTCATTAAAATGGTGCAGTGGGATTCCTGGCCTGTACAGAAAATCACATGATTTTCCTAAGATTGTATCCTCAGGATCCTCAAGAAAAATGGAAATACAAAGCTTCCTAAATTAGATTTAACCCATGTTGTATAATTTCCTCAGTCAGAAAATAAGGTAATAATGACTGAAGTTATTAAGTAAGGATCCAATAAAAGCTACATTTGATCAGAAAAAAACACCTGAGGATAACACCGTCGTGGTTTACGTTTGTGAGTTAGACAGATAAACATCAGTGGAAAGCCTTTAGGCACCATGATAAATAATGCAGGGCATCTGAATGGCCTGTAGTATATTTATAAACCAGTGAGTCAGTGCAGCCACACACACAGGCAGAACCCGTACCTCCATCAGGGTTTCATCCATTTCATCAAAGGGTTTCCCATCCTTCCTGTTATAGAACGTGGCCACACCCACTATCTCTTCTTTTTTGTTGACAACTGGCAAACACAGGACATTCTTAATGGTCCAGCCAGACTCATCCAGCGGCTCCGTCTGCACATAAAGACACAGACACATGAAAAATTCAACTTATTTTAGCACGCAGGCCAGACGGTTTTAACTTTTACTACATAATAAAGATATCAGTCATATGAATCTCTGCTAAATAGAAAATCTGAATACACGGCTTAGTTGGACACTTTCACAATAATGTGATAATAACATTGTGTTAGGTATACTTGCCAGCAAAAATTACAAATTGTTTTGATTTATCAGTTTAGTCTAATCTCAAATATGATGGAAATTTTACAAACCAGTATTACAGGGGTTGGACAATGAAACTGAAACACCTGGTTTTAGACCACAATAATTTATTAGTATGGTGTAGGGCCTCCTTTTGCGGCCAATACAGCGTCAATTCATCTTGGGAATGACATATACAAGTCCTGCACAGTGGTCAGAGGGATTTTAAGCCATTCTTCTTGCAGGATAGTGGCCAGGTCACTATGTGATACTGGTGGAGGAAAACGTTTCCTGACTCGCTTCTCCAAAACACCCCAAAGTGGCTCAATAATATTTAGATCTGGTGACTGTGCAGGCCATGGGAGATGTTCAACTTCACTTTCATGTTCATCAAACCAATCTTTCACCAGTCTTGCTGTGTGTATTGGTGTATTGTCTGATACACGGCACCACCTTCAGGATAAAATGTTTGAACCATTGGATGCACATGGTCCTCAAGAATGGTTCGGTAGTCCTTGGCAGTGACGCGCCCATCTAGCACAAGTATTGGGCCAAGGGAATGCCATGATATGGCAGCCCAAACCATCACTGATCCACCCCCATGCTTCACTCTGAGCATGCAACAGTCTGGGTGGTAAGCTTCTTTGGGGCTTCTCCACACCGTAACTCTCCTGGATGTGGGGAAAACAGTAAAGGTGGACTCATCAGAGAACAATACATGTTTCACATTGTCCACAGCCCAAGATTTGTGCTCCTTGCACCATTGAAACCGACGTTTGGCATTGGCATGAGTAACCAAAGGTTTGGCTATAGCAGCCCGGCCGTGTATATTGACCCTGTGGAGCTCCCGACGGACAGTTCTGGTGGAAACAGGAGAGTTGAGGTGCACATTTAATTCTGCCGTGATTTGGGCAGCCGTGGTTTTATGTTTTTTGGATACAATCCGGGTTAGCACCCGAACATCCCTTTCAGACAGCTTCCTCTTGCGTCCACAGTTAATTCTGTTGGATGTGGTTCATCCTTCTTGGTGGTATGCTGACATTACCTAGGATACCGTGGCTCTTGATACATCACAAAGACTTGCTGTCTTGGTCACAGATGCGCCAGCAAGACGTGCACCAACAATTTGTTCTCTTTTGAACTCTGGTATGTCACTCATAATGTTGTGTGCATTTCAATATTTTGAGCAAAACTGTGCTCTTACCCTGCTAATTGAACCTTCACACTCTGCTCTTACTGGTGCAATGTGCAATCAATGAAGACTGGTTACCTGGCTGGTCCAATGTAGCCATGAAACCCCCCACACTAAAATGACAGGTGTTTCAGTTTCATTGTCCAACGCCTGTATATCACCAATGGAAAGTAGCCAACCAAGAAATAAGCCCCTGTTCTGAAATCTACACCTACACATCAACCGAAATCTGCAGCTGCACACATGAACAAGCCAAATGTCTTGATGGTGACATGAGAAAAAGATGTAACTGTTAGAAAAAGAATTTTGCAGAAGTGAAGGTGAGGCCTTTAGACATGAGAATGCTGTACCAACAAGTATGGTGGTGGTAATATCATGCTGTTTTACTGCCAGTGGTACTGGTGCATCACACAGTGTGGGTGAAATAAAGAAGGACTACCTCCAGCATCTTAAACATTAACTTAAATCAGACAGCTAGATGGTAGAAACCTTGACAGAAGTTGCTGTTCCAACATGACAATGATTTAAAACACAGATCAAAATTGGTTTTGAAATGGAAAAAAAAAATCATGCCAACATTAAACTTCATGAATGGTCCAGACTTCAGCTCCATTTTAAAAACCATGGGCTATGATTGAGTGCTACCATTTCTGCCAACAAGAGGGATCAAACATAATCCAGAATTAAGACAGACGTTTCTTAATGGGTAGTTTCCCTACAACTTGCTAACAGACATTTTTAAATGTATACATGTATGTATACATTAAAGATTTTCTGTATAATTTGAAATCACTGTATATTTCACAAAATACATATACATTTAAATTAGTGCACTCCGTTCTTGCTTTTAATAATCATTTATATTTTATGTTGTATATTCAGTGTACTCCAAAAAAGAAGTGTTCAAATAAATCCTTAAAAGCTCACAATTCACAGGGCATTTGTACTGATGAGGTGAGTATGCAAACCTCAAAGTGGCTCTGTAATTTATAACTCAACATTCAGAGAATTAAACCAGGCCATCATCAACAAATATGGAAGAAAATGTCTCTTTTCTTACCTGGAAGTTAAAAAACTCATCCTCAGCAGCATTCATGATGTTGCAAATCTGTACAGAAAAGACACAAAGAGCAAGAGAAGAAGTTCAGGTTATGTTTCCACTTAAAATCTAAAACAAAACTGCTCATATAAGCTACCAAATAGAGACTGGATTTGAAAGAAGCTGGTTGCTACGCCAAAAACGAAAAGACATCAGCAAGTTCACCCATGATAAGTCATTCAGCTTCACCTTTTTGGACAGAAACACATGTTCATATGTAACATCCAGCCGCTGAAAATGTTTTATCGCTCCACTTCTAATTTCTTCACATACCAGTGTCACATCAACAACCCTCAGTGTCACTTTCACATGTCATTTTATTCCCAATTTATAAAAATGTGGCTCTGTAGATACATAGTTTTCACCTTTCACATAATGGCAAAAAGAGTGACTGTAAAGAAGGTAGATTGATGAAGACTTGAAAAAGTACCAAAAAAAAATGAGAGGGTGTGAGGAGATGAGTGAAGTCTCTTTAGGAAGAGCTCAGTGTTTAATTAATTATAGCAGTCACAAAAATTACAATTGTACGTGAGAGCGGTATGAAGCATCACACGTTTCATTTTACAGCGGTGTTTACACTTACAGCTGTGTTATAATGCCTAATGGTGTCTCCTCATCAAACCTCCAGCAGCATCCAGTGGAGAGGTTTCTGAATTTCTTTACACATCTAGGGGATAGTTTCATATAGACTTCCGTTCAGCAGAAATAAAAGCTCTGTTAAAATCAAATAATAAGGAAGAATACTTTGGTCCTTTCTAGCTGCATAGACTTCAAAAAATTGGTTTTTGAGAGCATTCCAAAATTTCTTCATGAGACATTTGTTTAACTTATTGCTTATTTTAATTTACCTTTTTGGCTGTGGACACAAAAAACTTTACCACATTAGACACAGTAAATATCTACCTCTTTGGATAAAAATTGGATGAGGGCATAAAGGTTTGTTGGTTTAAAACAACAAAATAAAGTGGAATTGAGTTTAAAATTGCACTGTCAGAACAACAACAAAAAGAATGTGCATTTCATTCGTACGAGTTATGTCACAGTCTAGTGTATGAATGTAAG
Source organism: Girardinichthys multiradiatus (assembly GCF_021462225.1). Taxonomy (NCBI): domain Eukaryota; kingdom Metazoa; phylum Chordata; class Actinopteri; order Cyprinodontiformes; family Goodeidae; genus Girardinichthys; species Girardinichthys multiradiatus. The sequence goes on along the minus strand of NC_061815.1, from coordinate 42,801,744 downwards.
CAAAGTAAAAACATAAATCAATTCAGAAGAACAAACAATGCGTACATGCAAAGATGAAGAGCATTCGTTTTCCCTTGACAGTAATGGTTAGGTTAAATATAGAACTATCACTGTTGAATTTCTCTTTTTGTTGATGCTGTTTTGCAATATGTAAACTCCTTTTTATGTTTTACTTGTTTTGCAACAACAAAAGTAGATATTCTGTTGAAATTGTATATTGTGTAAATCATTCAGTAGTAGCTGACTAATTAATGTGGTGGGAGTATATATGTTTATATTTCTACTTCCTTTTCAAACATGGAAAAAAGAAATTTGATATGTGAAGATGTGACTTGTTAATATTATCAATGTGTTTGTCCTTGTTTGCAATAAATCTAAACCTAAACCTAAAATTAGAACTGAAAGGCAATGCTTATAACAGATTGCAAGAGTCTTATTTACTCACCAGCCCAGTTTCTGCAACATAAGTAGGTAAACCACTGACAAGGGCCCAGTGATCATCTGGAGGACTCCTGGAGACAAAAATATAGAAAAACAAAATTATATTTTAAAAATGGCAACGCAGAAGAAATCCAGAACATAAACTTTTAAGCACTAAGGGTAGTTAGTTAGTCATAGTGGTCAGTATTTTTTAACAATTGTTGTAATGCTAGATGGTAAAAATAAATAAAAATGACAATATAATAAAAAATAGGCTTATGCGTACAAAAAAAGCAAGATATTTCATCCCCCTATAGGTGCTTACTTTTTGCTCAAAAATCCATAAATCTGTGAGTTTAGTTGTGTAAAGGAACCTGCTACGTCTATTTCTTATTGTCAATAAACAGGCCCCAACCCCCATGGCACCCCCAAAAAGGAAGAACACTGAGCAAAGTCCATCATCGCAACGTCACTGAAAAACATGTGACATGCATCCTTAACAATTAGGCTAGGACTGTATAAAAAGCTTCCTTGATCAAGTAGCTTCATCCTTGCACAATTTTTAATAAATTCAATTTGATTTTAAGCTTTTAACTTGTCCTCTTTTCTTTTAAAAAAAAGAACACAACAGATGTTGAATGTACTTTCCTCATAAAATGTTTTCAAATGCTGTTTTTAAAGTCTTTGGAGTTCCAAGTCTAGTTTTCTTGAATTCTGTAGACAGGACAGGAAGGATGCAAATGCTGCAGATCAGGTTGGATGCAAATTTAGCCTGGGATGACTGGCAGTAAAACAGAGCTGGAAATGAAGAGTAGCAAGAGCAGTTGCTTTTGGGCCAGCCGAAACAAATATCACAGTATGAAACAGCTCTTAACACTAAAACACGAAACAAAAATCAATGTCGTAGAAGTTCTTTGAGTCCAGTTTAAGACATGATTTTAAACTTGTGTATTATTAGGGGATGTTCCTTTCCATTGTTTTGTGTTATCTGTGGTGCAAATGCAAACACAGAAGAATCTCTTTTGATAAATTGTCTCTATGCTTCTTCCAAATACCCAAAAAACTATTTTGTCTAAACAGGCCTTATCGATTTACACACAACTTTAAATATGTTATGAAAGCAATCAGGTCACAGGGCTTAATGCCCTTTTTACCTGGAAACATGCTATGTATTTAGCCATTTAGAAGGTCATTTCCATTTAGATTTTAAACAGTGACCATCCAGGTCAGATATGGTATCAGGTGGCAGTCAAACTTTAACTTTTTAACCAAATCACAGCATATTTTGTATGTCTCTCATCATTCCAAACTCTTCTTAACCTGCTTTGCCTTACTAGTCGCTGCATTTCAAAGCTAAACTGTTGTCATAACTTACGGAATGACTTTAATATCTTCTTTGCCATGAAGGATGTAGTCGATCACTTTGTAGAAGATAATTTCCTGAAGAAGACAAAAAGATTTCAGCAACACACTTTATAACATGTAATGAGCACGAACACAAAAATCAAATCTTTCACATATAAGAACTGCAAAGTCCCTTCAAAGTATCCTTGTAGAATGTTTGGACTGCTTATCCTCCACAGATGACATCTTAAACTTTAAATAATGATTAATGTGTTAAATTGTGAAGCATTTCTGAATATTTGCAGAAGCCCCCCTCTGATTGGCTGATCATGTGGTCATGATAACAACTTCTCCCAGAAACTCCTGGCTCCCAAGGCAGCTGAGTTGTGAGGCTTACGTCTAATTTCCCCTCGGGGATTAATAAAGTATCTTTGAATTGAATTGAAAAAAAAAAGAAACAGGGCCAGAACTAGAAAGAAGTTGTAAGTCCATGAGAAGCCTGATTAACTTGTTGGATTCGGTTAAAGTAATTGTTTTTGTTTGTATTGCACACTTTGGTACTTTTGTCAAATGTGTGTAAATGTCTTGCATAGATTTTGGTTTTGATTTTTCTCCATTCCATAGACGTGTTCAGGGCCCTTTACTTATTCTCTTCAAGCATGTCTTACAGTTTGCGGAAGACAAACTGGGGATCATCTGTATGTCACAAAAACCAGTACCTGGAGATAACCTTTAGGAGTGACTTTCAGGCAGACAGAGCTGGTGTTGAAGCTGACTGTGGAAGGCTAAATAAATCTTAATATCATAAATATATTTCAATAGATGATGAAAGGATGAAAGTGTTTAAAAGTATTTATTTATTGTTGATTAGTATAATTTAACATAGGTTATCAGAACATATATATTTTGTCACTGGTCCTGGCACAATGCATGTTTTCTGATTCCTAACAGGAAACCGACAGGAACAACAACATGTAATTTATAGAATATATTTCCCTTTCTGGGTATAGGATCCAGTCTTTGTAGTTGTTGAATACTACGATATATTGATTAGGCAACAGTGTACAGGTGAGCTCTACATAGAATAATGCTGTTGATTACAGAAACCATGGAGATTTTGCAAAATCAAAATAGTTTCAAAACCCTGGCAGCATGAGTTTATTTAGCGGACTTCAGGCAAATCTGTCACCTGTTTTTTAAAACCCCATTATGATAAAAGATGTAAAATATAGCACTGTCTCTGTAGATGTTGAAAGTTTTGTTTTGTTTTTTCAACAGGAGTGGCATTCAGATTAAATGGACTTTTTATGCAAAGGAAATTTACTTGTCGTCGCCATGGTTCATCCTTACCCTGCCATCAGGTGTCTTGGGTCCATCATATGGTGGAGCCTCTCCCATCAGTATGGGCCACATGTCGAAGAACTCCTGCAGGCAAACACAAAATGAGAACGAAGGGGATTTTAAGATTTTAAGCAAAAACTGCTGATTTTCCTTTTTATTTAGATGCATTTAAACTAAATTTACATAAAACTAATAAGGACAGCATTGATTCACATACAGTAGATGTCAAAGATTTTTATTCTGTGTTAAGAAAATGCCTAATTTCCTATATAAGCACTTAAAGATGGATTTCTGTCCTTATTGTGCTTAATTAATGAAAATCCAGCGTTGGTCCATCTGTGCAGTTAGACATGCGTTTGTTCTCATATGGCAGGTATTTGGAATAAACTGGCAGCAGCTTGCAATTAGGTGACAGCCAATGCTAGCAAGTGGCTTTAATGGTAATGTGTTGTTTAACAGAAATACACAGTAATGCTCATTGAACATTTAAGCAGATTTAGATTAGTAGACTAGCTAAGAAACAATATCGCCTCCTGAAAGTTAAAAATGAAACATAGGAATGGAATGGAAAGCATTAGGATTAAATAAAAACAGCAACATGTTGGTATATTCTACCAAACTTCTGGGTGGAGGAGCATCAGAATCTAAATATTTATCGCTACTCCTGGGTCTGTTTTGGTACTTAAGTTTAGTTAAAGTTACTTTTTCCTTACAATTTCACAAACTGAACATTAACATTCAAAGTAGTAACTGATGTCACTATATTAGTATTTTAGCTCACAGAATCATAACAACTAAAGAAAAACAGCTTCTCGGCAAAACTAACTGAGTTTGACCTTTGTTAAAACTTATTGCAAACTGCCATAGAGGTGGCAAAAAGTACCATGTTGTCATGCTAAAAACAATGCAGACTCTGCACATTTGACACCCGTGTGACAGGGAGAACTTAGCTTGACCAACCTCCAATACAAGAGTGGAAATGTAACATTTTCTGTTTACTAATCCAAGGAGTTGTTGGAGTGTAAGAGAAAGAGAGTTTACCAAACAATAGGGTGGAGATTTTTTGCAGATAAAAAACTTAAATCCGTCTGAAAACCCAATTCCTCCAGGGGATCTCAACGTTTTTTATTGAGTCTGGAAAATAAAGTCTTTTTTTTTTTCCTACAGAAGTTCTGAAACTTTTTATAAAGCCGAAGATATTTTTTCAAATATCTCATTACAACGAACTTCTACCACTTCAACTGGCACTTCTGACCTACAAACAACAGAATATAATAGTTTGTATTAGTAAAAACCCACCTTGGTCTTGGTCATGTCCAGCAGACCAACAGAGTAGCGGTCACAGTTTAGGAAAGCTCTCACTGTGTACAAGGCCTTGTGGAACTGCCTCTCTATGTCTGTCAGCTCCTCAAACACCTTGCTGGCTGACCACAGCAGTACCTGAACAGTGAAATAAAAGAACAGATGGATCATTACCCACCTCCTCTGTTGCCTAATGATAGTTTCAATAAACACAACAAATGTTTATCTTATTTATGATCTGTCAGTGTCTATATGTGAAAAGATGGAAACTGGACTTCCTTCCTTGGTTCAGTCAGTTTCTTTTTTTCATCAATTTGGCATATCGAACTTCTCAATATCTTGTTTAAGAGTCGTTTTCTTACCTGACCCCTCCTGGTCTCGCAGTTATGCAAGTAGCTCAGATGGTAAACTCTCAGCACCAGGTTAGCAAAGTTGAGATATTTGTTTAGAGTCTAAAAGAAAACAGAACAAATTGAAAAAAATTATTTTAGTAATTATTTGTATGTTGCTGTCAGTGTCATTGTGATGCAGTCAACCATCTTTGCTTGCACTCTTTACATTTTCAAACTCAAGACAAGAGAAAATGCTTTAGAAAAATCTAAGAAAAACTTTAAAAAATATGTTATTCTGCTACTTAATGACCGATTGAACTGCGGGGTTGTTTCAGCTTAAAGTGTTACCTCCTCATCCTTGGCAGTGAAGCACGGTCCGTCCAACTTATTGACTGCCATCATAACAGCCACCATGTCTTTGCCGTTCATGATGGGAATGGCGAGGATGTTTTTGGTCTTATACTCAGTCAGCTCATCAACAAAATTACTGAAATGTGGATTCTAGGGGGAGATGCATACAACAATTTTAGTTTTTCTCTCTTAGATCATCCAGATACCATTGATAAACACTCCACTCTCATCTATAAATGACTCAAACTCAATGATCTCTGGGCCTCACTCCACCTACTCTTCCTCGTCTACAGCTGTGGTTATTAATTGTATTAGGAGGAGTGTGTAACAGGGTCATTAACTGCCAGCAGGTAACAAAGCTTAATAGGGATCAGATTTAGATAAGAAGAGGTAATGGTCCTTCTTTGGATCTTTGTGTTTTGTTTTAGAAACCTATATGTTTTTGCAACATATGTTAGTGTCAGACAGACAAAAAAAATCAAGAAAAATAATACTTTTTTTGCTTATTTAAAAAACCCATTTGCCATCTTTTTCCCAGTAGGATTTTCTCATAATGAAAAATGTTGTAAAAATCCAACCTATAAAATAAGCTCATTTATTCCATGGTGAAACATCCCAAGTAGAAATCCTCTTTGGGTCAACAAGTATCCACAACTCAACTGCTAGTTTGCAAAATGCTACTGGGACTTTAACTGGAATCATGTCTTTTCTTTACATGAGACTGAAGGTGTTTTTCTACTAGACCTGTTGAAGCAAACTCTGTTTGCCTGTTTACTACGAAAGTCTGCTTTGTTTAGGGATGTCTGAATGTGCAACTGAAATCTGGTATGGACAAAAGAAGCAAATACTGATCCGCCTAAAAACATAGTTCTTGATCCATTTAAACTGATCCAAAAAATAAATAAATAAACTGATCCAAGGAAGTACAGTGCAAGGTATTGTGGGAAAACAAATATTAACATTCTTTGTGCCAAAACAGGTTAGGAGTGAAATATGCTATTTAAAAGGTCCACTTTGTTTGATGAACTGTGGCACTCAATTGTACTACTAGGTGTAAAAATGATCGAAGACTAAACTTTTGTTGGTTTTGGCACAAAGCAAAAGATGAAAATTTAGAAACTGTGCACATATATTTATATTATATTGTAGATATGTTTATACTGTTTAATTTGTACTGTATTGCACCGACTACGCCAAAACAAATTCCTTGTATGTCCAAAAACGTACTTGGCAATAAAGCTTTTCTGATTCTGATTCTGATTCTGATTCTGAAAAGTAACTTAATCGCACTCTGTGAAAGTGTGAGTAGTTTCACCTCAAAAGGCACTATGAACATTGTTGGACTGCATGACCTCATGAACTCTTCAAAACACTAGGACATATAAAATAACAATTATGGGGTTTTCAGTAGGATAAGGATTCAGACCATAAGGCCAAATCAACACACAAATTGCTCACCACACACAAAACCACCCTTCTCCTATGCCCTTTTAGTTCCCATTTAAAATCTGTTGAAAACCTAGTGGGGTAAGGTGAGGTGAATAGACGCGCTCATAAGAGAGGACCCTAGGACTCTTGAAGATCTAAAGAGAGGAATGGTTATAGATCATACTCACTGTAGGTTTTAACCATGTGTGTTGTTCAAATTATTAACAGCGGGATGTTTCCTTTCCCCAATGAATGAATGTGCTCAATCAAAAAATGTGCTCTTTTAAAAATAATTCACTGTCGGATTATGCTGCTGTGACAAAAGATGAATTTATTTTGAAGCTTTTTACACATCTTTACCAGAGGTAATGAGGAGGGTGATGCAAACCTTGGATTAAGTTTGTTTGAAACTGTCTGTTGTAGATACTATAGGCCTGTTGTGCTCAGGATTTTAATGCTTTTTTATCTATACCATTTAAATATTAGAGATATATCATTATAATGTAATAATTTCAAAATGGTAAAAATTGCAACTTTACAACTTTGCAAATTTTACAAAGTGGACATGACTGGAAAAACAAAAGAAACAATGCAAAGAAAACACTCCAGACTATAACTTTATATATAACTTTTGAATATAGCTGTTGCAGGAAGCTGCATTTTAAGATTGAAATCCTTATCTTAACAAGGCTACTTTCCATAGAATAGTCAAAAAATTTAAGCTTTTCAATCCGCCTATGCATAAGGATGAACTGTCCAAATGATTCCTGTCCTGGACAAAGCTATATGGAAAAATGTTTTGACAGCTTGATATGATTGAAGTTGTTTTCTCTACAGATTGGCAAGAGCTGTGATGCTACTGTAGAAAAAAAGATACATCATTGTAAGGAAATGTTGCCTGATCTTGAATCAACAATGTGTAGCAAAGGCTTTAACCTGGCAGAATTTACTACAAAAACAGGTTGTTTCAGTTTTGCTCAGAAAATTCATGCTAAAACATTTTTTGTTATAAATATATATAAGAGCAACATCAGCACTTCAAAGCTTCCCCGTGGGAAAGGAAGAAATCATGTTGGTTGAAAAGTCAAAGATAAACAGAAACTTTACAGCATCTCATTAAATCTATAGTCAAGAGACCCATTTCTCCACTTAATATTTACGAGTTCTTTTAGCTTTTTAAATTCTTAAAAAATGTCACAAATTTAAGTTATGTCTCTGCCAAGAGACAATGATGAGAACAAGACAAAGTATTGCAGACTAGATTAAAGGTGTGTAATAGTGCTGAGCTTGGGAAAGTAGCTCAGGGCCAGTGTGACCCCTAGGTATAATCTGGGATCGCTCTAATTCAGGACAGATTAATTTTCTCTATGTTCAAGCACCCTGTCTTCCTTCCTCAAAGGCATAAACACAAAGTAACCAAACCTTAAATTGTGAATTAGATCCACCATGTAAATGATGGGAATTTTAAATGCAGCTGTATGAGGGAAAGACAAGCAATGAAGGGAAATTTAGAACAGCGCTTAGTCACTCACTGCATAATCCCGACTGATGGTGTAGTACAGGCCTCTACTAGATTGGATTGGGATGGAAATAGCATGCACAGAGACAGTGATTTCCAGTCTGTTACTTAAAAGCCATCCACCAAGCATTAACAACATAAAGCTAATCAATTAAATAGAAACATTAGCTGCTCCTCTGTTGCCACTAGGAAAATGGAGTCTTGGAGCCTTTGATCATTACAGATTTCTTTTATGTGCTGATGTGAGGCTGTGACTTCATGGTTTGAGGTCTTGAGAAGAACAAGGTATATTCTGTGAAAGAAAGGCACAACTGGCAGGCATTGCAGCAAAAGTGCCTATATAAAAAAAAAAATAATCAAAAAGGCAACAATTATCCCTGGTCTGTTTTCTTCATACAGCAGCTGAGCTCTCTAATCTCACATGAAAGGACGTGATTGAATTGATACAGATAAGTGCTTGTAATGCATCAATTAAGTTTTGTCTTCTGCTTTCTTATTACCAGTAAATGCCACAAAAACACTTTGGGCAGGTGTAGGTGGAGGGGTGGATGTGATGTGGATCTGTGGGAGTATGATGGATGCATAAGGAAAAAGCTTGCTGGCTATTTTCAAATGTCAAAGGTATTGGCTGTAATGCGATTGAGTTGGCTTTGGTTAAATGGAATTAGATGCTGCGGAACAATGGGCTCTTGGCGCCCTCTGGTGGTAAATAAGAAAGAAAACCAACAGGAATTTTATATTCATAGTGATTAAAAAAATTCTTAACAAATATTGCATTATTTAAAAAAAGATTTTAGGTATTCTGGTGGCCGCACTGATAATAAATAAATACATCGCAGACTAAATATTGAAGTTTTGTTAGCTGGCTTTGTATCTTACTATATCAGACTTGTATAGCTTATCTTAGACAAGGTAAGGATTTGAAAGTGATCATCAAAAAACAAATGAACCAGAGTCCAACTGGCCTACCTGTGACACGTCAGGAATGTTGACCATCTTCTTGCTAGTGGCCACATGGCCCACTATGCCCATATCCAGCGGGTACACAATTTCACTTTCAGGTTGCACCAGGCATTCATCGTATACTGCATCTTTATGGACATTGAATAATCTAAAAGGCAAAGAGAAAACAATAAACAATAAATAAACAATAAATTAACACAGCTGAGGGATGTTTCTTGATGCCTTTGATTGCATCTAATTTCCTAATGTATTTTCTTGACCTATATTTGTTCGTCGTCTCTGTAAAGTACTGAAATACCTTGTATAGGAATGATGCTGTACAAATAAACTTGCCTTGCCTTTATAATATGCGAAGGGCAATTTTTAAATGTAAAAACTGGATGAAACTCACTAAAGCTGAGACAAGCTACTGAGAGCTTGCTTTAAATGTGGGCCCTGATGCGCTGTAACTGTTTAAAGCCTCCACATTAACACTAACATTAGTGTGGCTGTGCTCTTGAGGTACATGAAATGTATCAACATAAAGAGTGCAAGTTAAAAAAGCTCATTACATATTCAGATGTACAATCATCTAGAGGTATTTGAGTCTTATTGACCTTGTGGCGAGCTCAGCCACACCGTTCCTCTGCCGGTACATGAAGAGGCTCATGCGGTCCGCCCTCATCATGAAGCTGAGGTGTTTCATGAGCTTGAAGACAGAGCGCTCAGTCTGCAAGTTGTCCTGTATGTCCCGTACCAAGTCGAAAAGAATCTCACTCTCATCTACCATCGTCAGATCATGGAAAGTGCGGATGTCCAACACAGGCTCTCTATTGCTGTCCAGCAGGTCTGAGATTATTTTTGGCTTTAGAAACGTGTCATAGTACTGCTTTGCAAATGCTGGGTTGGCATCCAGGAACTGCTCTGCTGCAGCTGCATCCACCATGGCTGCTGCTGTCAAAAAACAGTGTTTCAACACAGGGGTTAAAGTCCATATACTGCCTGCACATTTACTAGCACCCCTGCTGAAGAAACGTTGAAGCTTAAAAAACATACTTTATTACAGTACAATAATCTTAAATAAACCTTTTTTTAATCAGACCTTAGATGTGACTACATTTATTTGTAGAGGAACAAAAATCAACAATAGGAAATAACTGTTTTTAACAAAATGGCCTGTCCAAAACTCATTGGCATGCTTAACAATTAAATTAAAATACAAGTTACTGAAGAATTTTGAATTGATCAAAGTTTCCAGAAAAATCTTAATTAGTAAATTATGAATTCCTTTTTCCTTGGGGTATAAATATGATGTGACAGAGGCCTTTTTTTCTTAGTTCCCCTTCAAAATAGAAGAGACAAGAGAAAATCCCATTCAGAAATGTGTTGATCTTCATAAGTCAATTAATGGCTACAAGAAAATAGCCGTTCAACTAACCTAGCCCATATGTCTAGGGCGCCGCCATATGGCCAAATCAATATGGAAATTGTTCAAAAACCTTCTCACATGGCATGTCAGTGCCCAGACTTAAGACTTATAGAAACACTGCAGGGTAAACTGAAGAGAACAGACTATATTAGAGGACCCAGGATTCTGGACGATCTAGAGAGATTGATCTACGAAGAATGAGGCATGATCCCCCTGTATGCTAACTTTGTGAAATACTGTATTATAGAAGATTAAATACTGTTGGCAAAAGGGGGTTGTTCAAAGTATTAACAGCAGAGGTGCCAATTAGAGTAGAGGTAATTGTACACATACACAAAAACATGTCTGTAAAGTACTCAATCAACAGACGGCTTTAATTCAGCTATCATCTTTTCCTAATGATTTTGCTCTTTAATGAACAAAGACGACATTTTCTTTGCGGGGTTATTTGTGGTTGAGGGTTGGTACTATTACCTAAAACCACGTGACACTCGACCTCTTAATTTTGGAGTTGTCATCACAGGCAAACCATAGTAACATTTAGTGTATAATATAACATGCAATAAACACAACAAAAATAGCATTTTAGTAAATAATCAAATTGTTTTCCACCAACATCTACCCACCCTGGTGCTGTTATATCTCCCTATCAAAGTTACTTAAAATTATAAATGAAACATTAAAGCTATATCAATAATAAAATTGCAAAAATGAGGTGCATCTTATCTCTGTAAATGAGAATACCAATTTAAAGCAAATATCTGTACCTGTTAAGTCTTTGTATTGTAAAGTGTGTAATCCCTCTGTCCTCCTTACCGACCAAGGTGCAGGTGTCTGAGAAGAGAAAAGGGATTACATGGATGGCTTTAAATGGTCATGTGTGGACATAATCTTGCATCCAATAACAAACATGATGATTACAAAACTGACCAATGTTTAATGACACTATGAGGATTCTTCTGTCTGTCTCCAAACAATTAGCACTATAGGACCTTAGTAAAGAAACATGGGTTGAAAAAGGCTGTGAACCTGAAATGTTGTGTTTGAATACAAAAAAAAAAAAGAATTACAAATGGAAATCTTAAGATTAATTTTTTACCTCTTCTTTATCATGATGCGCTTTCATAAGATATGCATGTATATACATCTATATAATGTTAATGTATAATGTATACCCTTTTTACTTTAGAGAAGTTTTTTGGTATTTTTAGAAGCAATTATTTTGGCTCTGCCCTGTATATTGACATTAAATTTTTAGGAATTAAATGTTTATTTTAACTTTGTGCAACCAACAGACATCAGGGTCACCTAATTATCAGAATCAGAATCAGCTTTATTGCCAAGTTCGTACATGCAAACAAGGAATTTGACTCCAGTACACTTTGCTTTCTCGTTTTGTTTTTGCATCACAGAATATACATATATACAATATACAAATATACACATATATAAATAAAAATGTGCATTTGCAACATCTGTATGCTGTTGTTTTGTACTCTATTGAATGTTCAACAGAGAAACAACCTGGGGGAAGAAACTGTCTCTGTGCCGGCTGGTTTTAGTGAACAGTGCTCTGTAGCGGCGGCCTGAAGGTAAAGCTCTGAACAGTTTATGTGCAGGGTGTGTGGGGTCTGCAGAGATTCTTGCAGCTCTTTTCCTGACCCTAGACCTGTATAAGTCCTGGATGGAGGGAAGGTCAGCCCTGATTATTCTCTCTGCAGTCCTGATTATTCGTTGCAGTCTGGACCTGTCCTGTTTGGTGGATGAACCAAACCACACTGAGATGGATGAAGACAGGACAGATTGAAGGATGGCAGTGTAGAAGATGACCAGCAGCTCCTGTGGAAGGTTGATCTTCTTGAGTTGCCTCAGAAAGTACAGTCTCTGCTGGGCCTTCTTCCGAACATTGTCTATGTGTGGGGACCATCTCAGGTCCTCAGAGATGGTGGTTCCTAAGAACCTGAAGTGGTCCACAGCCGATACAGTGTTGTTGAGGATGGTGAGGGGGGTGTATGGGGGTGGTGTTCTCCAAAGGTCCACCACCATTTCCACAGTCTTGAGTGGGTTGAGTTCCAGGTAGTTTTGAAGGCACCAGTGTACCAGCCGATCCACCTGCTGTCTGTATGCAGACTCATCATTGTCCTGGATCAGTCCAATGACAGTGGTGTCGTCTGCAAACTTCAGGAGTTTCACGGACGAGTCAGATGAGGTGCAGTCATTTGTATAAAGGGAGAAGAGGAGTGAGGATAGAACACATCCCTGGGGGGCACCAGTACTTATTGATCTGATTCGGGAGAAGAGGCTCCCCAGTCTCACCTGCTGCTGTCGGCCCGTCAGGAAGCTGTTGATCCACTGACAGGTGGAGGCTGGGACGTTGAGCTGGGTGAGCTTCTGGTGGAGGATGTCTGGTATGATGGTGTTGAAGGGCGAGCTGAAGTCTACAAACAGAATCCTGGCATATGTCCCTGGACGGTTGAGGTGTTGCAGGATGAAGTGTCGACGTACAGGGGTTGGACAATGAAACTGAAACACCTGTCATTTTAGTGTGGGAGGTTTCATGGCTAAATTGGACCAGCCTGGTAGCCAGTCTTCATTGATTGCACATTGCACCAGTAAGAGCAGAGTGTGAAGGTTCAATTAGCAGGGTAAGAGCACAGTTTTGCTCAAAATATTGAAATGCACACAACATTATGGGTAACATACCAGAGTTCAAAAGAGGACAAATTGTTGGTGCACGTCTTGCTGGCGCATCTGTGACCAAGACAGCAAGTCTTTGTGATGTATGACATGGGACCCGGACTCAAAAGAGCCACGGTATCCAGGGTAATGTCAGCATACCACCAAGAAGGACGAACCACATCCAACAGGATTAACTGTGGACGCAAGAGGAAGCTGTCTGAAAGGGATGTTCGGGTGCTAACCCGGATTGTATCCAAAAAACATAAAACCACGGCAGAAATGCCCAAATCACGGCAGAATTAAATGTGCACCTCAACTCTCCTGTTTCCACCAGAACTGTCCGTCAGGAGCTCCACAGGGTCAATATACACGGCCGGGCTGCTATAGCCAAACCTTTGGTCACTCATGCCAATGCCAAACGTCGGTTTCAATGGTGCAAGGAGCGCAAATCTTGGGCTGTGGACAGCCCGTTTTTAACTTTTACTCACCTCGAACTTTAACAAACTCCTCCTAGGGATTTTGAGCTATCGGGTTCATATTTAGTCTACATGCAGTTAAGGGATGGGGGATTAAAAGTTATCAAAATCGTGAGTTTTTGGCCATGTTTAGGGGGCGTGGCCGGGGCACGAACTTGGCGTTCGCGCCGAAAGTGAAAAATTACAATAATTTTCCCAAAGAAATTCCAAATCACACTAAAGTTGGCATCAAGGAGGACCTTCGGGTTCCCGACAATTCTATGGGGTCATATGCTGACATCATCAAAGCCACGCCCCCTCAGAACCGGAAGTCACTTTTTTCACTTGGAAAGGTGCCTCTCTGACCCTCTTGACCCAATCAACTTGAACGTGTGTCAGAAGACAGATAACTAGTGGGTCTAACTTCGTTTGAAGCACAGTGACTTTTCATAAAAGGGCCTGGCCATGGCGGTGCGGCGAAGTCAGACGTCGCGCCATGGCCATACGTTTGCCTCTAAATTCCACATATATCATCTGATCTGCACCAAATTCAATGTGATTGAACCTTGCCAAGTCCCCAACAGATTTCTGATGACATATTCGGTGGGCGTGGCCTAATTCGTACACAGCGCCCCCTAGAAAATTTCAAAAAATCAGCCCCAAGCCATGCTTTGACCGAGAATTCTGAAATTTAGTACACATATGTAACTTCTCAAGACCTACAAAAAAGTCTATTGGAGCATTGGTCCAAACACCACAGGAAGTCGGCCAGTTTGGATTGAAGTTACAATTCTTTGGGCGATTCTAGCCCGCATATCTGAGCGAACTCTTCCTACAGATTTTGACTTAGAGACTTGAAAATCACTCAGTTTACTCTTAAGGGATTGGGGATCAAAAGTTATCAAAACCTTTTTGATACATGAAATCGTGTGGGCGTGGCCACGCCTCAAAATATGACTTCTCGCCATAAAAGACTAAATTGACAACTCCTACAAGGAAAGTCACAGACACATCAAAGCTTCTGGGATCGACCTGCCTCTAGGCCTGAACAATATTCACTGGTCAGATGCTGACATCATCGAAGCCCCGCCCCCTGCGAACAGGAAGTGTCCCCTTTTCCTTTAGAGAATCAATGTTTGATGATCTTCACCTTATCAATGTTAAACTGTCCCAAGTAACAGATAACATGATGGTCTTAGACAGTCGCCAGTACTTACTGCTTTAGCTGGAGAGTGTGGCCATGATGGCGTGGCGAATTATGATGTCACGCCACAGCCATACATTTGCCTCTAAATTACACATGCATGGTCCGATTCACTCCAAACTGAATATTCTTGATCTTTGTCAACCCCCAAACACCTCCATTGGATTGCATTGGAATTTGGATCAATAGCGCCCCCTAGGACACTTCAAGGGTTATATCTCCCTCGTACATCATCGGATCCACTTGAAATGTAGTATACATGATCATGACTTAATGATGCACATTTTGACACAGTCAATTGATGATGTTGTTTTAGCCCCGCCCACAAACAAACAGGCGACTGCAGCGTCCTTCTGGAAGATCCGATTTACTCCAAATTTTCAATGCTTTTTGCCAGACCGAAACTCTGCATGACCGAAGATCATATGACATGTTGCTCAAAGTGCCACCTACTGGCGACGTGTTGAAGTGACGCGGTGTCATCGTATGTGGCGTGTGATGCCAGGCTCCTGCGGTCGCTCAACAGCCCGAGTTGCGCTGAGGGGTGCGAGGGCCTTCAAAGCTGCTTGCAGGTTTCTAGTTATTATTATGACTATTATTAGTATCATTATTATTCGCTTAACTGTGTAACCAGAACGTTTATTGAGGATCTACCAAATGCACAAAAAATCCCGCAATATTTGTTTAGTTTCAGAATATATTACTCTTAATATTATAGTAAAAATAGTAGAATATGTATAATAAATGGAAACGTCTGTGCTATATTAACAACAAAATATCATTATATATTGCAAAACATAAATTAGGAATAATTTTAACTAATGCAAACCGATTGTACACGTTAAACGGTCAATTTGTCTCAATGATGACGTGACGGAAACACGTTCCCCGAAAACGTCATGACGTACGTCTGAACGATCGAGTGTAAAATGAATCTGAGGCAGAGTAAAACTCGACCGTCGGGAAGTAACAGAAGAAAAACTTCGTAACAGCGCTTCATTTGGTGTCAGGTTAGTGATTTTAAAAGTTAAGTTCTCCTCTCAGGATAGCATCCGGTCACGTTAGCTGACGTAAGCTGGTTTAAGTTTCCTTCGGTGTCCACGTTGACAGCTTGTTTACAATGGTGCTCATTCATAGGACGCTGGCTGTTGGCTAAACTAGTTCCCAGTGAGAGAAAGTAAGGGATCAAAACGGGGATTTATCTGTGTTTTGTAACGAAGTTGTTCAAAGTTCTGGTATAAGTATTGTCAACTTCCTAGTGCCCGTACTTAAACTGTCTACAATTTTAAGTACCAAAACTTGTAGCTTTTCCTGATACACACAAACACGTAAAGTGGAATTTTAATTAAATAGGGAAAAGTGCAACATATTTTGTTCTTCCTTTTGTTTTTGATCTTTTGAAATGAAGAAATGTTATCTCTCTAAATGTGTTTTCCTTGTTTGCCCAATAAAGCATACGGTATTCGACAATATCTCGCAAGAACAGTTAATTCAGTGACCTATATCGGTCTGAAATGCACAGGAATGATAACTTTCTATTGTTGATTTCCTCGCTCATGTTAACAGTTCTCTGTCATTGCGTTTGTCGCTGTCGGCCATTAAAACATTGAAAGTTTGTGCCAGGTTAGTATTGTTAGGCAAGTGGTCATAAGATTAATTACCTGACTGGTCAATAATGTTGGCTGTTGATGACTAGTGAATTTTGCCCTTTAGGAACTAAAACTCAACATGCTGCCTAAGGATGACTCCTGCACAGCTGTGGAGGACAGAGCCGAAGGTGACCCACAGCACCCACTGATCCTGGAAAGAGTTGAGAAAAAACCAGAGAAGAAATGGCATACTGTTGTGTTAGATCGGGTAAAGAAGCACCGCTCGTGCACCCCGGAGAAGGTGAAATCCAAAATACTGGGCTTTGTCCCAATTCTGAAGTGGCTGCCCCACTACAAGCTCAGGGACTGGATTTTGGGCGATCTCATGTCAGGAATAATAGTCGGGATTCTGCTGGTTCCTCAGTCCATAGCCTACTCTTTACTGGCTAGTCAAGACCCTATATATGGTATATACACTTCTTTCTTCTCATCTGTCATTTATGCGATCCTGGGCTCCTCCAGACACATCTCAGTGGGGATATTTGGGGTCCTCTGCCTGCTTGTGGGTCAGGTTGTGGATAGAGAGTTGGCCCTTGCAGGATACCTTCCAGAAAGCAGCATTGGCATTAACAACAGTGATACCTTGTTGGCTGGCAAGGGGAACGGCAGTAATGTAGAGTGTGATAGGAGCTGCTATGCAATAACAGTAGGAGCAACAGTCAGCTTCACTGCTGGCATTTACCAGGTAAATATAATATATCGGACTAAAAAAATAGTTGTTAATGTATAATTGTGCTTATTTTACTTTATAGCTTTTAGTAGAATATCTTTATAAAATTATTTAAAAAAAAATGTACAGTCAAACATCTGTCACCTGTTTAATTTTCACCTTGCTCCTTACTCCTGTTCATCTCTTTCTCTCAGGTGCTGATGGGCCTTTTGCAGGTAGGCTTTGTCTCCGTCTACCTTTCAGACTCCCTCCTCAGTGGCTTTGCAACAGGGGCCTCCCTGACCATCCTCACTTCCCAGATCAAGTACCTTCTGGGCCTGAAAATCCCCCGGCCTCAGGGCTGGTTCACTATGTTCAAGACTTGGTATGGTGTGTTCACCAACCTAGCAACAACAAACATCTGTGACCTAATCACCAGCTTGGTTTGTTTGGCAGTCCTGATTCCAGCAAAGGAGCTGAATGGTCTCTTCAAATCCAAACTAAAGGTAAAAATGTTAGAAATTAGATTTCTATTTCTATTTGCATATGTGAAGCACTGAGAGGAGTCCAACCTTTTACTCCATCGTCCTGCCTGGGTTATGGTATATCTGCTACTCTCTGCTGCTCTTTTCTTTCCATTTGTCCAGCAGACCCTACACTTACTAACCTGATTGATGCACTCATTAATAGACTACATATTTCTAATGCATGTCAATGTTAAAAGGTACAGTACTCTCAAGAAGCAAAGACAGCTGTGGAAAATAGCAAAAAGTTTCCAAAAATGTCATCCGTACTGTTGCGCATCCCTAAAAGTGAAAGTCATATAAACAGATAATCAAGAAATGTGTTTATCAGGCAGCATTTGATATAAAACTGATGGTGTAATCAGGATGATATAAAATATGAACTGGAAAGGATTAACTCTGCTCACAGGCTCAGTTTGGCCCCTGTGGCTGTGTGGAACTAGAAAGGTTTGTTTAAAGGTAAATGTATCCCATCCCGAATGAATTACACCCTGAGAGTCATATTCTGTCATATTCTAGTGACTGCAAACAATATTTCATCCAGTTTTGTTCCCTAATAGCAAGGCCCAGTGACAGAAAACTAATTTCTGATTAATTATAGAAATAGACAAACAATATTAGTTTTAGTTTACTATTGTCTATTTACTTAGTTATGTGTTAACTTAAGGTCTTATCTGAGTAATATGAATGCTCGCCACTACTGACTGGATGGATGGATGGATGGATGGATGGTTGGATAGATGGATAGATAGATAGATAGATAGATAGATAGATAGATAGATAGATAGATAGATAGATAGATAGATAGATAGATAGATAGATAGATAGATAGATAGATAGATAGATAGATGGATGGATGGTTGGATAGATGGATAGATAGATAGATAGATAGATAGATAGATAGATAGATAGATAGATAGATAGATAGATAGATAGATAGATAGATAGATAGATAGATAGATAGATAGATAGATAGATAGATAGATAGATAGATAGATACGTACAGTACATATACATTTAAGGTATCCAGTGGCACATTCTTTGATGCAAATAACGTAAAATTAGCCACATAAAAAGGGGCGGCAGTGACTACACAAATGAAAATAACTACACAGGAAGAAATTACAATATCAGCAGAACATACAGAAATTATATATTCAACATATATTGCATAAGCAGTGTAATAATATGCATGTTTTGAGGCAAGAATAGATCAATACATATTCTACGTATAGGTATGAAATATACGATACAAATATGCATGTATGTAGATAGTGCAAGTACACAAATATGTTGAGAAGAAAAAGGTACACGTCAGAGAATAATACATTCAAGTCTCTGGAATGCAGCAGAGTTTTATTTGCTGTGCTGGGAGGAGTTAAACAGTTGATGGGCCAAGGGACAAAAGACTTCCTGAATCTTGTCTGTGGAGCAGGACTGGGACAGTAGTCTCCTACTAAATGTACTCATCTGCCTGGTGATGATGCTGTGCAGAGGGGGGTGTATATTATCTATGATACTCAGCAGTTTACCGGGAGCCCTCCTATCTGCCACTGATGTGACTCTAGGACAGAACCAGCCTTCCTCACCTGTATGTTCAGTCGCTCAGCATCCGTCTTCTTAATGCTGCTTCCATAGCACACTACAGCATAAAATGGCATACTGGCTACATCAGACTGGTAGAACATCAGATGGAGTTTTCAGCAGATCCAGAATTACTCAAGCCTCCTCAGGAAGTAGATCCTGTATTGGGTGTCAGATACCCAAGTACTTGTAGGTCCTCCAGATCAACTGCCTCAGTAGGGATTGCCTGCAGGGTAGGCCTAGATCGTCTGATGTCCACAAGCAAAAGTATTTGGCTGCAGATGGAGAAAAAAAAAAAAATTTTTACCAAGAGAACGATGATTGTCACTCAGAATCAGCTTTATTAATATCTCCCAAAAGAGAAGAATTTTTTTTTACAGCATTGGTCATGTGCTCAGGAGTGCTGCCAGATCATTTTGACTACACAAAGCAAAGGTTGTCCTTATAACAGCTTCAACATCTTTCAAGGTGATTCTCATGGGACCCAGACTCAATGGGGAGGGAGACGAGGTGAAACCTGTGTTCATTCTCTCCTAAATATGTTGATGATGGAAATTGAGCCTTACACAGTGTGGTATACAAGTTATCTCATAAAAGTGCTCTGGAGAAGGCCATCTCTCTAAGACTAAACAGAACCATCTGTCCTAACCCTCGCCAATGATCCTGTCTGTAACAGAATAACACAGAAAGGGTTTGAATACTTTTATCAGGTCCCGCAGACTATTAAGTAAAAAAGAAGGCAAGACACTAAATCTTTCTATATCTTGTGCATGCCCCACAATTGCAGTGTCATCTGATAACTTCTGCATGTGGCATGACTTTGAGTTATATTTCAAGTCAGACATGTATACAGTGAAAAGGATTGGAGAGAGCACAGATACAGTGATCAGCAGCAAGATCACAGTATCTGAAATGCAGTCTTGGATCTTGACGTATTGTGGTCTCCTAGGGATTCAGGTAACCAGATGTGTGTCCACCTTCATCTCATTTAGTTTGTCACTCGGTAGGCGCTGGATGGTATTGAAGGCACTGGAAGTCAAAAAACATGACCCTCACAGCACCTTTCCCCTTGTTCACATGAGAGTGATCACCGTGTAGTAGATGGAGGATGGCATCTTCCGCTCCCATCATCTCACACCACCTTAGATGATGGGTCCTCAGCATGAGGGACATGGGATCTAAGGAGATTCAGCAGCAGCCACTTGGTCTTCATCATGTGGGATGTCAAGGTTAGCAACCTTTAGTCATTCAGCTCATACAGGAACCCTCTCGGTACTCAGGCTCAGGTTGCAGATGTGTTGGAGGGGCTCCCCAGTTAAGCATGACGTTCCCTGAGGGTTTTTACCTCCACCGATTCTCCACCTTCCTCGCCTTCAGCTTTTCGATCCAGCTCTGCAGCCTCGGGACTTCTGTCTCAGCTCCTCTGGGACTGTGTGGATGATGCCCTTGCTTCCCCTTGGGGGTAGGACCAACAGCTATTCTCGAGAATAAATGCAATGATCTCTGTTGTTCTGCATAAGAAGAATAAAACGATTCTTAAAAAAACGAACTAAGAAATGTGCATTTCGGCAGAGCTACTTGGAAGGCTGCCAACTAGTGTCGGCGTTCGACTGCATCACTGAGTGGCTTTTCTGGTGCATAAGGTTTAAACTAAATTACAGCATAACTGTTGATCAGCCAGTCATGGTTTTGAAACCCTTAGCTGTTGAACAAACACTGCAAAAACATTAGAACATCGGAGATCATCTTAAGATGATCACAAAGACTTTGGTAATTCACAGATAGCTTATTGGCAAGTTCATTCAAATGGACAGAGTGAATGTCCGCAGACCTGTGGTGAATACAACGGATTATTTTTTGCAGTTTTCACTGCAGTGATTTAAATGTGGAGGTATAACCTTCCTCATTGAGCCAGGTTACTCCTATACACTTTCACTTGGCTTGTCTTCAGTTTGTTCTTGTTGTTTTTACAATTCATAACTTTTTACAAGGTCTGCTATGCAGTGATAACTGAGTTTGTGTGACATTTGTCTGAATAGGAGAAACTATAGGTGGTCTTTGTGGGTGTGTTTTTGCTACAAGCCATCAGATATCTGATAAAGACAGAAAATGAGATCTTAGCACAGAATTTAACAAAGCTGACTGACCTAAATGCTCAACCAAAAACTACGTCTTTGGGCTGATTTGATCCATTTCAATTGACCTTCATAACTTCAACTCACTAAAACGTTTTTAATGAAGTGGGTGCAATCTCTGCTCAAGGTGGTCCGGTGCCACATCTTCATCTGTGATGACATTCAGTGTTAATATGAACCTTGTTGAAAATATTTTTGCATTGCACAAATCTGTGTGAGTTTTATGCTATTCCTAATAGAAATATATTGAGAAATAATTCTAGTCTTGCAGTACGCACCGAAAAGGCTAAGCATACATGAAGCAGGTTTATAGTAAGCATAATCCCCAGTTCCTAGGATATGAACGAACTTCGTTACACAGACATTTGACTCTAAATGCGAAATTTTTATTTTGAGCAAAAATGTTATTTAACCTTATTTTACTTATGATTTATTTTACTCCTTTTTCTGTTTCCCAGGCTCCGATACCTTTTGAGCTCTTTGTGATTATAATTGCAACTTTTGCCTCTCACTTTGGCCACTTCAGCAGCGAATATGGTTCAGGAGTGGCTGGAGACATACCTACAGGCTTCCTCCCTCCTCAGCTGCCAGCGTGGAAACTGATTCCTAATGTGGCAATGGATGCCTTTTCCATCGCCATTGTGGGATTTGCTATCACCGTCTCGTTATCTGAGATGTTCGCCAAGAAACATGGCTACACTGTGGACGCCAACCAGGAAATGTACGCCATTGGCTTCTGCAACATCCTGCCTTCTTTCTTCCGCTGCTTCACGACAAGCGCTGCTTTAACAAAAACCCTCGTCAAAGAGTCCACGGGGTGTCAAACCCAGATGTCGGGGCTGATCACTGCTGTTATTCTGCTGTTGGTGCTTCTGGTTATTGCTCCACTCTTCTATTCCCTCCAGAAGTAAGTCTGTCAGAATTTCTTGATGGAGTTTGTAATTCTGCAGCTAAAAATACAACTGGCATGATCTGACTTGTAGATTATCGAAGAAAAATTAACATCTAAGTTATATTTTTAGAATGTGACTACTAATTTTGCATACTAATATCATAGTTCACCAATTAATTATGGCCCTTGCCATAAGGGTATTAATGTAAGACATCTAATTAGGACACAGCACTCACCTCACAAACACAGAACATTACATTTTAATATGCCGTAGCCAGAATTTAAAACGGACCACTCTGTTTCAGGAAGCAGGAGGGTTGGTAATTTACCGTGGGATTTGCATGTGTCTGCATTTGAAAAGAGGTTTCAAAGGTAGACTTTGACAAATACGGATGACATCTTGTTATTGTTCAGATCTCATGTTGACTCACCTGCTTCTCAGCCAGCAGGAGCTCTTCTCAGTACAAACCCCGGATACAGATGTTTTAAAATTCCCAGAGAGCCATTCAGTTACAACAATAAATGGGAAGTGAAATGAAGAAAAGCATATAACAACCAATAATGAATAAATATACATTGACTCTCACATAAGGAGTACTCCTGCAATAGTTTGCATACACCTTGGACGTTTTTCACATTTTACCATGTTACAACCTTCAGTGTATTTCATGTGATTGACCAGCACAAAGTAGTGCATAATTGTGATGTGTAAGGAAAATGATACACAGTTTTTAAATAATTAAATTTTTTTTTTTAAATATCAGCAATCAGCCTTGATGCCACATACCTTTCCAGGTTTTAAACATGTCTTTAAGCAGATTAGCTTTGCTGCAGCTGTGTTGATAAAGTCATGCTCGCACTACTGTCTGGCACCTATTTTTCAGAGCCATTTATTTTTTATTTTTGTTAAATGCCAAAAAGCAGCACAAGTTACACACGCTGGTTGCCAGACCTGGTGGAATTGGCACCCGCTTCACGTTTACTCTTTCTCACCGTCTCACTCTGCCTAGACGGAATCCCTTCCAAACTTCATTCGAAGTTGGCAACTCTGGTTTACACACACATTGAGGTGAGCTCCTCCATGTGTGTTGTGACGTGCATATGTTCAAAGGTTTCGGAGCAGACAGCAGAAGGGCCTCCGAAGGAGCGATATGCCACATAGTATAAAAGTCTCTCCTCTGAGAACTCGCAGCTACAGAGTGTTCCACTGCTGTTGTGCACAGTGCATGCTCTTGTTGGTGTGACATCTGTTCATTGCTAGCACATTAAACAAAGGTGGAAAGATCCCGTGTTAAAAAGCTTGGATGGAGCTGATGAATTTGAAGTTAAATGTCAAAAATGCAACGTGTAATTTGAATAAGACGGAAAAAATATAAGAGAATTAAAGAGAATAGCTGCACTTGCACAGCTCTATGCACTGAGCCTCACTCATTAATCGGATCTATGTGGACTCCATCAGTGTCATCTTTTTTGTGACTTTTTGTTGTGGCTTTTTGTAGTCTTAGCAAAAATGAGCTGAAGGCTGTAAAAAAAAAAAAATGTTATTTATATATACTGTCCTTTAAAAATATGCACGTTTCTTCTGAATGCTTAACTTATTTTTTTATGGAGACAGTGTAACCTTTAAAGGTAAGTTGAGCGTTAAATGTTTTCACCACCAGAATATTAAAGTTACTTAAGGAGCTACTGATACTGGTTCATCTAAACCTGTGCAGCAGTAGGCCCAAAGAAAGGGAGAAAAAATATGATCACAGGTTAAAAAAATAAGAATGACTTAAAACATATACTTGCTTAGTAACATGAACAGTATTAGCATCTGTAATAGAAACATTGTCAACCTCTAATTAAGCCCCCTTTAATGTATTCTTTGTAGAACCATCCTTCACAGAATATGAAACAGCAAGTGTTTTAGGGTATCTCTCTGCCAGCAGTGCAGATCTACAGTCTGACATTTTTGTCCACTCTACTTTGCAAAATAACTCAAGCTCAGTCAGATCAGAGAGATTGTGGCTGTCGATATTAATTTTTAAGTCTCACCACAGATTCTCAATTGGATTTAGCCCTGTACTTTGACTGGGCCATTTAAACAGAGATGTGTTTTGATCTAATCCATTACATTGTAGCTGTATGTAAAAAATGTATGTCCTGCTACAAGATTAACTTCTGCTCAATTTCCATGTCTTTTTGTAGCCTCTAACAGGTTTTCTTCCAGGATTATTTTGTATTTAGCTCCATCTATCTTCCCATCGACTGTGACCATCTTGCATGCCATTGCTGATGGAAAGCAGCCCCACAGCCTAATACTTTCTTCAGGGTGCTTTGCAGCGTTTTTGTACATGTTTTGAGGGGCATGTTTTCTTTTTTTCTTGCATCTGGGTATTGACATGATTTTTTTTGTTTTTTAATCTGGCCACATACCTAAATACTTTTTAGGAATACTCACATCCATGTATGGAAACTTCTGCAGTGGAGGAATCTTTTTTTTTTCTTCCATATACAGTCCTATTAATAGTGTTTGGCTGCAAGAATGACCTCTTTCTTTTTTCTGCATCATATAGATGTGTTTTAGCGGTTATCATCGTGGTGAACCTACGTGGTGCTTTAGGAAAGTTCAGAGACATTCCCCAGATGTGGCGCGTCAACAGGATTGATGCCTCGATCTGGCTGATCACCATGGCAACGTCAGCGCTGGTCAACACAGAGCTCGGCCTCCTGGTTGGAGTGTTGGCGTCGGCCTTTTTCGTCCTTGGCCGAACCCAGCAGGCACAGGTCACGGAGCTGGGCCGCACTGCCACCAGGGAGCACTACGAGAATGTGTCATCCTACCGCGGCCTTCAGACACATTCTGGAGTGGCTGTTTTCAGATATGGGGCACCCATCTACTATGCCAATCAGAGCTTGTTCAAAAAATCTCTTTACAAATGTGCAGATCTTAACCCTGTGAAGGAGAAAGCACTGCGTTTAAAATTCAAGAAGAACAAAGAGCAGCAGGATGAGACCGGAAAGATACCAAAAGTGAAATCTGAAGATAATCTAAGCAAGGAGAATGAGGTGGAAGCTTCTGCGTCCATAACTATGATGCTGGATGAAAAGTCTTTCATAAACATACGCAGCTTAGTAATCGACTGCAGCGGCATCGTGTTTTTGGACACAGCAGGAATAAATGCTCTGAAAGAGGTCCGGA
Organism: Girardinichthys multiradiatus; assembly: GCF_021462225.1. Taxonomy (NCBI): domain Eukaryota; kingdom Metazoa; phylum Chordata; class Actinopteri; order Cyprinodontiformes; family Goodeidae; genus Girardinichthys; species Girardinichthys multiradiatus. The sequence continues at coordinate 42,776,381 of NC_061815.1, read as the reverse complement.
AAGATTACAGAGAACTTGGAGTTGAAGTTGTCTTAGCCCAGTGTAATACCTCAGTGCTGGACTCTCTGGAACGAGGGGGTTACTACGACAGCAAAAAGGACGGTGAGGTGGGAAAAAACAACATGACATTTTTTACCATTGCAGATGCCGTCAGCTACGCCCAAAGCATAAATGTGCCTAATGGAGATTATGACCAGAAATCCTGAAACTGAAACAATCCAACCAAAGGTCTGTGTTTACATGTATTTAATGTACATCTAGCAAACAAAACGGCAGCTCATTGATGCCAGCATGCCTTGCAATTCTGCTGCGACTGATGAAGTCCTGTTCCTGGTGTAGATCAAAAATATGAATTGCAGTTTCAGAGGATTAAATTATTCTTACAGAAGATTAACATTAACCATTAAACTCAAATGAGTTGTTTAGATTTTCCTCCAGGGGTTTGGAAATGTCATGAATATTTTTAAAGGCAAAATGATTCTATATTTTTATTCAGTGAGGTCCTTCTTCAAAAACTAGCTTTGTTTTTTTCACACGAAATTGTTTCTAATTTTTGTTTGAGAAGAGCTCCTAAATGTGATAGCTGTGACATTTTGTTTGTTTTTAAGTTTACAGGCAAAACAAAGACAATAAAACAACCAGAGGAAGATGACCTTCAGTACAAAAAACATCAACAATGCAGTCCTCTTCATAGAAGAAAACATGTTTCATGTAAGAGCCCACATCATTCCAGTCAAACTGGCTAGGGCCTTTTATAATAAGTAGAGTATGCTGACAGGAAGTGTCTGCTTCTGTCTATGGAGTAACAAAGTAACTGTAAATGATCCTAAATAATCAAGCAACGTGTTCAGACAATCAAACATTTAAGCGTGAGTTTGAGGTTAATGATAAAGGTTTGGTTTACATTAGAACAACAGCAGGGCCTTAGGTAATTTTGTACCACTTATACTGTACAGTTCTATGTATGTACATTAAGGATGTGTGATTTGGACTTTGAACTCTCTTGATATTCTACAGCATTTAAAAACCAAAATATTGCTTTAAAATGAAAACACCAGTTTTTAAAATAGGTTAGTTCTGTTCACCATTTACATTGAGTAGAGTAAATCTATTACTAAATGGCACACTGGTTAAATTTGATCATATTTTAAAATGTTTTTATATTGATCAATGTCTCAATGAAATCAGGAGAGGAAAAATAGTGACAGTAACAATCCCAACCAGTTTTTGAGGTTTGCTAATATCAGTTAAGATTTATCATAATTATTAGAACCATAATTATTGATCTCTAGTTTACCTTCTTTATCTGTGACTGTTTTCTAAACCCCTTTTGTGATATATATATATATATATATATATATATATATATATATATATAATATGTGTGTGTATATGGTTACTGTTAGCGTCACTGTTTTATTACTGTGTTATGTTTGGCATCAATCTCACTGCGTAACAGGGTGACGTCGCTGTCTTTTACTGTAACATTTTAAATTTGCAACTGAAGGTTATTTGCAATAAGGTTAATGCCAAGTCAGATTTATACACCCTCCTAATCAATCCTGTATTAGCTCCCAGTGTTTGATAATGGGTTGGGTTTAAGACTGTAGTAGGGTGTACATATTTATTCAGTCAACAAGGTGAAGGCAAAGCCAGAACATTACTGTATAAATAAATAACTTGGGTTTTCTTATGAAGCGCTGTAGCTCAGAAAATGGTTAGAAAGTGGAAGAAATATGACCTCATGTTTGTTCTCATCCAGAAAAAAATAAGGACAACTGAGTGATGTTTTAAATGCAGATTAAAAAAAAACATGTCTTATTCATGTTTATGTGTTAATGCACAAAACTGTTGCCGTGTCTGTTACCAGACATGCATTAACTTTGTATTTGTAGCACTTATAACCTTGTCTCTGTAATACCTGTATGCATGTTTTTTTTGTGGGAATGTTCACGTTACATTGGGTGGGGTGTCACTTTTGGTGTAAAAGTTCTTGATCATGCGGTTTAGCTTGTTTTGCTCTGATGATCAGTTATAGAACAAGACGAGTAAGAATATTATTTGTTGAGTTGTCATGGTGAGAGGTTGTCATTGCATTCCTGCTTATTAACAAAGGGCATGCATGAGGTCATGCAGGAATGTTTTGTAAATTTAAAATGGTCAAAGATGTACAAGACTGTTATTTTTCCATGCAACAAATTCCATTATATATGGTAGAAACATATTTAATCATTTAATTTTTATGCAATTCAAAGCCTTTTCTTATTATTTTTTACAACTTTATTACTATAAACAAACCTAAAAGGTTTAATATAAGCTCGAATATGTCTGGATGTAGTTTGGAGGTTTTTATGTAGTTAAATGCTGAAACCAGAAGAAGAGTATAATTATTTGTGATTGTTTTAAGGCTCAGGTTTATTTTTATTGCTGTTTTTTTATTTCTCAGCTTAAACAAGAGCCAGAGGAAAATCTATAAGGACCATTTATGAGTGTCTTATAACAAAATTGGGTTGTGATATTTTAATAAATAAAAGCATAATTCCACAATGTCTTTTTTTGTTGTTGTTCTTTGTTTTTGTATGTGGTTTATTCTGGTATTTGGAGGGTTTTATTGTGGCTTTCAGAGTCTATAAATGCCTTTTATTATTTGAGTTTAATGTTGAAATCCATGGTTGTGGGTCCCAACAAAGGTGAATGGATTTCCTTTCTTCAGCAACAGGATTGAACTCCCACTGTACCTTTACTTTGTCTATCTAGAAAATGTCAGTGTGTTTGGCACTAATTTAAATCCCGTTGTTTATGCTGGTGTTATTTGAACATCTTATTTAACTCGGGCAACAGACGGCTCTATCGGGCAAAACAAAATGCCCAATATTGATGTGGGGCTTTTTGTAGGTTGGTGAAGGGATTTTAGGTTTGAGGCTTCCATCTCCCTCATTCTCTGCCATCCTCATCCTCCACTTCAGGCCTGTAACATTTATCCTCCTCTATGCATGTATGAATTTCTATTTGAAATCATAAACTGAATAAGTGCTGCACCGATCAGGCATAACACTATGACCACAGACAAGTGAAAAGATAAACACTGATTGTGTCTCCTAGCACGTTAGTGGGTCGATTGCATTAGGCAGGACGCAAACCATTAGTGTTCAGAGTTGATATATTAGAAGGAGAAAAATGGGCAAGCTGATCTAATGGATTGAAACAGCTAATGCTAGGCTTAACCAATGTTAAGAAAATAGATGTAAATAAGCTGATAAGTCTCTTGCGAAATTGTAGACAGTTCATATCTGCTATCATAATGCAGTATGGCACCAATATGAACATTTTATTTTTATTTTAAACAGCTAAACTCAGCTAAAACAGACACGGTACAACTGACGAGCTTTTAGCTTCCAGCACTCTGAAGATGTACTATTTACACTTCCAACAAGTTCTTGTTATGTCTGATTGGTGTACAATTTATGCTTTAGGAATTGAGAGAGACGGAGTTAGATTTCCATTGTTAATCAGTTATTTTGCCTTTCATTTTCCATATGTATAAAAACCTTTTCAAAAGTGAGAAGTATTTTGTTGGTTGAAAAGTGTATTTTATTTAAGGACACATCTTTTAACATGAATATTAAAATACAATCTCTGAGATATATACAGTAATTCTAATCTATTTGATATTATTATTCAAATGTATTTAATATAATTATGTTTTTGTATTTTTTATTTTACTTATGTTCGATTTAATTATTGAACACAACATTTGTTGAGTCCATTTGGCCACTTGGTGGCACTCAAGACTAGAAAACAGGTTTGAATATATTGAAGTAACCTTGACTGTTTTTGAAACTAAACTATAGTAGGTTTTACACATTGACTTATTACATTTCTGGACATCTACTTGATTGTAGAAAAGGATTTGAGCTTTTAATTTACATTTTTTGTCAATTATCACTGTCTCTTTTGTTTGTTTTATTTATTTCTTTACCTTTTCCAGTCTAATCTAAAATGGCACTCTGCACACCTAGAGGATTCCTACTTAATCTGGAAAAATAGCCTACTGTTGTATAAAAAGACACTTTGCCAAGCCAGAACAGCTTATTTCTCATCATTAATAGAAGAGAACAAGAATAATCCTAGGTTTCTCTTTAGTACAGTTGCTAAACTTACACAGAGTCATAGCTCTGTTGAGCCATCCATTCCCTTAGCTCTCAGCAGTCATGACTTTATGGGATTCTTCTTAAATAAAATTGATTCTATTAAAAATAAAATATTTGACATACTCCCGAAGATGATTACTTCATCCTCAGCAAGTGAGACAACATTGGAAGTAACTGTAGAACCTGATCTGTGTTTGGACTGCTTTGATCCTGTGGAGCTTCCTGAGTTATCAGAAATATTAGCTTCATCTAAACCTTCAACTTGTATGTTAGACCCAATCCCAACCAAATTATTTAAGGAAGTGTTCCCTCTGATTACCAGCCCCATTTTAGATATGATTAATTTATCCTTAGTAAATGGATATGTACCACAGGCTTTTAAGGTAGCTGTAATTAAACCATTGCTTAAGAAACCTTCCCTTGATTGAGATGACTTGAAAAATTATAGACCTATATCAAATCTTCCATTCTTATCTAAAATTCTTGAGAAAATAGTTGCTAATCAAATGTGTGAGCATTTACACAGCAATGACCTGTTTGAAGAGTTTCTGTCAGGTTTCAGAGCTCATCATAGCACTGAAACAGCTCTGCTGAAAGTCACTAATGATATTCTTATGGCCTCAGATAATGGACTTGTGTCTGTACTGGTTCTGTTAGATCTCAGTGCTGCATTTGAAACAGTCGACCATAATATTCTCTTAGAAAGGCTGGAATAAGCTGCAGGCATCAGGGGAACAGCGCAAGGCTGGTTTAAATCTTATCTGTCTGACAGATTCCAGTTTGTTCATGTAAATGATAAATCATCTTTAAACTCCAGGGTTAATTGTGGAGTACCACATGGTTCAGTACTTGGGCCAATTCTCTTTACTATATATATGCTTCCAATAGGTAAAATTATCAGGCAGCATAGGATAAATTTTCATTGTTACGCTGATGATACTCAGCTTTACGTATCCATAAATCCTGATGAGCCCAACCAGTTAGACTACAAGCATGTTTTGAACACATAAAAACTTGGATGACTTAAAATGTTTTGCTTCTAAATTCAGACAAGACAGACGTTGTCATCTTTGAACTGGAGTATTTAAAAAAGAAACTGCTTAGTCAATCACTTAACCTGGATGGCATTAAATTGACCTCCGGTAATAAAGTAAAAAACCTTGGTGTTAGTTTTGACCAGGACATGTAATTTAAATCCCATATTAAACAGGTTTCTAGGATTTCCTTCTTTCATCTCCAGAACATTGTCAAAATTAGAAATATCCTGTCCAGGAGTGACGCTGAAAAACTAGTCCATGCATTTGTTACTTCAAGGCTGGACTATTGTAATTCTTTACTATCAGGATGCCCACAAAATGCAGTTAAAAGCCTTCAGCTGATTCAGAATGCTGCAGCAAGAGTTCTGATGAACATTAAAGAGAGATCATATTTCTCCTACTTTAGCTTCCCTTCATTGGCTCCCTGTTAAATCCAGAATATAATTTAAAATTCTCCTCCTCACATATAAAGCCCTTAATGATCTAGCTCCATCATACATCAGAGATCTGATTGTTCCATATGTTCCTAACAGAGCACTTCGTTCTCAGACTGCAGGTTTACTGGTGGTTCCTAGAGTCTCTAGAAGTAGAATGGGAGGCAGATCCTTTAGTTATCAGGCTCCTCTCCTGTGGAACCAGCTCCCAGTTTTAGTCTGTGAGGCAGACACCCTGTCTACTTTTAAGGCTAGGCTTAAAACTTTCCTTTTTGATAAAGCTTATAGTTAGAGTGGCTTGGTTTATCAGGGAGGGAGCCTTCCTCCCTCCCTGTTGGTTGGAGTAAGGGGGAGTCAGGTTTAGCCTAAACCAGCTCAGTTATGGTTGAGGTGCAAACACACCCTCCATTTCTGCTACCTGTATGACCCCCTCTCTTTTCCAATGGTTACAATCAATCTGACAGAGAGAGGTATCCCACTCGTTGTGGTTTTTAGTATAACAATGACCATCAGTGGGCTCTAGATGGACAAACTGTCTACTTTTAAGGCTAGGCTTAAAACTTTCCTTTTTGATAAAGCTTATAGTTAGAGTGGCTTAGGTTATCCTGAACTATCTCTGTAGTTATGCTGCTATAGGCTTGGCTGCTGGAGGACATAATGACCACTTTCACCCTCTTCGCTACATTCTCACACTACTCTCCAATTTTGCATTATTTGCTGTTATTTCAGCTTTTAACTTTGTTCTCTCTCTCTTCACTTCCTAGAAGCTACACCTGGCCTGACTCTGTGTCTACCTGTGACATCTTTCTGGAGAGGTGCATCGTCCGAGCTTCTGCTGGCAACAACTTAATGCTCACCCTCTACCGATGATCCACATGGCCCTGTCTTTCAGTGTTTAACCCTTTCTCTCTCCTAGACATGGCGATTGACTGAGCTTAACTGTAACTAACTCTATGTGCTCTCTTTCAGACTCTAACCTTGAAAACTGGCTTGGAGTTTATCTGTTCTTTCTTTCTAGGTGAAATGACTAAAGGAGCTACATCCATTAACATTTACTTTTCCTTCCCATAGAAAGTACTTCTGGATCAGTGCTTCTTTGTTCTTTTTGTGTCTCGGCTCTGTTCTCTCTAACCCCCAGTCGGTCGTGGCAGATGGCCGCTCACACTGAGCCTGGTTCTGGTTCTGCTGGATGTTTCTTCCTGTTAAAAGGGAGTTTTTCCTCTCCACTGTCGCTACATGCATGCTCAGTATGAGGGAATGCTGCAAGTCACTGACTGGATGCAATCTGCTGGGTTTTCTTAGACAGACAAACGTTTTATCCAATTTGAATAAAAAGCTAACTCTGACTGCACTGTTCAATTGTTAGGATTAATTGGAATGTATGAACCTGACTGTTGTGAAGTGCCTTGAGACAACATGTGTTGTGAATTGGCACTATATAAATAAACTGAATGAATTAATCTTTAACCACTGGGGTCTGTATTTCAACTCAATAGATTTAGCCTATTTAAAAAAAAATAACATCAGAAACTGATTAACAGCACCTCAACTCAGCTGTCTAAACTTTGTTTTTATGCTCCAATAAAATGTAAGTCAAGGCTGAAGGAGACTGATACTGAAAAGAAGGCAATAGGGTTTCATCTGGCTCACAGTAGAAAAGTCACATTTATTTGTGTCTTGGGTAATTAAAAAGTCAAATTCATGAAAATATTTTTAAACAGACAAAAAAACAACTAAACTCTTGCAGATTCTCTTCATATCTGTTTAAAAATGGAGGGGTGAAGAAAAGTCCCAGTTGTCTATGGCGAAGAGAGAGTTGCAGAGGTGATTATGGTCTGTTTCACAGCTTGATGCATCTCACAAATGACATTTACTGTGGAATAGCACTTGTCTTTATTGGTGCACTGTGCAAACTCCCAATCCCAAAGCAGAAAGTTAATTTGTGCTCAATCTCACCTGTGTGTATTTGTGTGTCTGTGTGCATTTTTCCTATCAACAATTCCCAATCCAACCTCGCTTAACAGCATCTGGAGCAAAATTACTCCCTGGAAATAGGGAAGAAGGTTTCTGAACCTATTTTATAATTTTACACCACATTCAGATTAATATTCTCATTTATCAAAAACACTGTAGAAGCTGGAGTTTTGGAGAACTTGACAAAAGGTTAGCACCAGGCATCCTTCTCCCATTTGTTTTCTGTGCCAACAGAACCTGCTTTTTCCCCACAAATAACTTTAAACTGTTTCCATATCTATGGATGTTTTTCCTCACAAAGAAGAAAATGGCCTGCTTACAGATAAGCACTTTTCTTCTGGTAAAATACAGTTTCAGTAAGTCAAGTTCTTAATGTTCTGTGAACGGGACATTTCCCTGTTTCACTGAGGCTCAACAATTTCCGCCAGCAGGCATTTTATGTTTGCCGTCTAAAATAGTTTTATAACCACCTGTTACAACCCTCTTAAAGAAGTTCAGTCATGGCACTGGGTGTAACATAAAACAAGGAAAACCCCTTGAGCAGTTGATGTCTGTGAGTGAAGATTCAATTTACTTTACAATACTGAAATGGTAAAATTACAAACATACAAGATTTAAACACAGTGAAGATTTTAGCTTCAGGGTCTCCAAGGCCAAAATAATGAACAAAAGTCGCTGGTTGTGGTTATACATGTGTTTTAGGAATACAAGAGGGCTATGGTCAGTGTAGACTATGACAGGATTTGTTGTGGAACCTATGTAAACTTCAAAAATATTGCAAAGCAAGTAGCATGGCTAGAGTTTCCTTCTCAATTGTGGGATAGTTTAGTTGATGGTGTTTGAACTTATAGCTGAGAAGTAGGAAATTGGGTGGCTGACACCATCTGCTCCCTCCTGTAGCAACACAGCTCCAATTCCTGTAGCGCTTGCATCTACCTCCAGTTTGAAAGCCTTGTTGAAATCTGGACCTGCCAGTACAGGAGCACTGCAGAGAAGAGACTTTGCACAGTTGAATGCATGTTGACATTCAGTGGTCCACATGAATGGTTCCTTTGGACTACACAGATGAGTTAAAAGGTGCTACCCCTATAGAAAAATGTCTACAAAAACATCTATAGTAGCCAACCAAACCCAAAAATCATCGGAGCTCACATCTTGTGGTGGGCACTGGATAGGTCAGGACAGCTTCCACCTTTGCATTCACTGAACGTATCTGGCCATGACCCACTTCTTTTCCGAGGTACGTTAAAACCCCCTTGGCAAACTCACATTTTGTCAGGTTCAACGAGAGAGAAGCTAGAGTTAACCGAACAAACACATTGTTCAGAGTGTTAATATGATCAATCCAGGGTGATGAATAGATCACAATGTCATCCAGGTAGACATTACAGTTCTTAATGTTTCCTAACACAGAAGTCATCAGTTGCTGAAAAGTAGCAGGGGCAATTCACATGCCAAATGGCATTACTGTATACTGTAAGAAGTGGTCAGGTGTCACAAAAGCTGAATTATCAGAAGCTTTGGTAGTTAAAGTAACTTGCCAGTATCCCTTCAGTAAATCTAGCTTCGTTATATAGTTGCTGATAAAGAAACAGCTATTATCAACCTTCCTCCTAAAACAGCAAAGGAGGTTTATCTTATCTTGCCAAAACAAAAGATTTAAAAAAAAAATGATCAGACAGTGGAAAGAAATCTATTAGTAACAGAAATTGGGGGGATTTCTTTTCTTCCCATAAAAGAAATATCTGGTCCAGTGGTTCTGTGTTTAGTTTTGTTTCCTGGACAGAGCCATTGAACAAGCTTTTGCAGCCACTAATGATGCATAGTCTTTGTTTATTTCTTAGTATAGAAAGTACCTCATGGCCCACATCTCTGTATTAAAATGATTTTTATTGGTCTGTTGTAATATTCTAATCCTAAATGTTGTGTTTTCAGTAGCTGTAAGTAGACAATCATCATTATTAACAGAGACAAAGGCATTAAAACATCAGTGTGTATGTAAGTAATTTATATTATGTGATTCACTTTGTGAATTGAGTTACTGAAATAAATGAACTTTTCAGTAACATTCTGATTAATTGAATTTGACTGTACCGTTGGTCCAGTGCTATCATATTCACCCATATCTCTTTCCTGAATAGAGTTATTGCTGCCAGTAAAATTTGTGTGTTTTGTTTTTTCTCTGTTTTCTTCTCTTTCATGGCCAGTCATTGATAGAGTCATTACTCCTTCTAACTTTGTATAGTCTTTGTTTTTTGTTTTTAAGGGTACATTCCTTTTGTAAAGAACGTACCCCTAGCCCCATTTCTGTGTTAAGCTGTCTTTTTACTGGATGGAGCCAGAGACTGATTGGCCTTGCCATTGCTGCCTGTAGGCATGCATTGTTGATTTTCTTTCCCATTAAAGTTACTCTTGGGCCGGTCCTTCCACTTTCACTTGTATTTCTCTCCTAGAAATCATTACTCAGAGAATTGTTGCTGCCATTAACTAAGCGACCTCTGTTTTGTCTTTTTATGGAACGTATGCATCAAACACAGTGGTTCTGTGTTTGATGGTGCCTCTTTTCTAGACTAAACATTGATGGACTTATCCCTGCTGTACTTGTTTTTTGTTTTTTTTTCTCAATGGAGCTATTGACTGTGCCATTGCTGCCTCTAGTTATGAATACTATGTTTTTCTTTCCAGTAGAAAGTATTTCTTTTCTGTGATTGATGCACAGTTAATGACTTGATGCCATCAACTGGGCTTCCTTTGATAAATAACGTTTTTCAATTGGCATTACAAGGTCATCCAAATGTCACTTTACTCTTTTATAATTAGGATTTAATTGGAGTGTTTAAAATCCAATCTGAATTTAACTGTGCTTAGACTTTGAGAATAAATTAGATTAATCTTAACTGAATTAGGACCAAATTGGATTCTATTTCATTGGATATGAATTGCACCTGTTTGAAGTTTTATCTATTCTCCTTGCTTAACCTCATGCCCATTCCTATCACCACTCAAAAACAGAAATCATCAAAGTATTTTTGTGAGGGAGGATTGGATTCAGAGCTCTGTGGTAATTCTCAGAGTGAAGAGGAAACGTTCAACAAAACAGGTCCCTGCGGTACTCCTTGGCTCTTTACCACCCACTCATTCCCATTCATCCAGGTACAATAGAGTTCTGAAAGTCAGTCAATAATCCAGGCCGTTGTGAAAGCCTACACATGTATTTTCAGGCCTTAAATCACTGCAGGGCTAGCTGAATTGTGTTAAAGCCCCAGAGAAATCAAAGTACATGGTCCAGAGAGAGCTGCCTGCTTTGTGTTTATGAGAAAGGGCTTGCTAAAGTAGGTAGACAGTAATATGTCTAAGTCTGTTTTACAGAGTGAAACTGCAGAGTGCTAGGGAATCCATGAAGGGTATGTATGGCTGGTACAGCTGAGAATAACATGGAGTATACCTCTGACCTTAATCTAATGAAAATGTAATTTAGTTAATTATCTCTGTCAAGGTTTCTATCAGTCTTATTCCTCTTCTCCCTGAAGCCTAAAATCCCTTTAACACTTAAAAACAAACCTTTTAAACTGTTCTGCTGGTCTTTCTTTGTTTTGCTTTTTGTCATAAAGCCACTCTGCAGTTTAATATCTTCAGTTTTTTTCTCACTCATTTATTAGTTGTTCCATTTAATTTGTTTTTTGGTTTCTATGAGTGCACACTCTATGATAAAAGAGAAAGAAAGTCTTATGTTTAAGTTCCCAAAAGTTTTTGTCTGCTTACTTATCTTTTAAGGTTGACCAAAAAACTACTTAAAACTACCATACTTGACAAGCTTTCAGATGTAGAGGCTTTTCGGACCAGGCTGTTTTTTTTTTTTAAAGTACCTTTCTGATTGTAGGCAGTGTGTTCAAATCAGTGGTCTTTCTTTTCTGTTAACTGAATGCCACAAAAGCTCAAGTTTGTGTATTAGGGCCTTCACATTCAGCTTGTGGCCTCTTTTAGGGTCAAAAAACATCCAAAATGTATTGTCTACCTAAAGAATAAAAGATAGAGAATATATTTGTACTAATCATATCTGACGACTTAGACATTGATAAGTGGCAACCTGAGCGAGTGAGTTTTGGATGGTTACAATAAATCTATCAAAATATGATCAAAAGAAACTCCTCTAAGTGTAGCAGGGAAAGAACAAAGACAGACATTTTATTTATATATTTTTTTCTCTTTCTTTATTTTCTATATAATTTATCTTCATATAGAATGTATGGTGTGTTTATTTCATCAAAATATGTGTTTTGTTTTAGGTGTTAAAGTTTGTTTGTATTGGGAGTTTTATTTTTGGGCGTCACAGTGCCCTCTAGTGGTTTATATGGTATGGGCTGTATTATTTGCTATTTCTCGCCAGTCTGCATTGTACGTGGCTGGGAGAGGCTTGTTCCAACGGTGAGGATTGACTCTCCATTTGTGTTCTTTATTATTTTTGTGAAGGTTGCAATAAAGTGCCCAGAAGAGCCGGTCGTCAGTATCCTCCTTAGAGTGTTGTGCACCTGAACACAACGCATGTGGCTGGGACTGCAGACCGTTCCGGCTACATAAGCAAAGACTGCAGCCAAATGCCTTGTAATTAAAAGAGAAAATAAAAACGTTCACAAAAACTATGTAATGGAGGTCATCCCAAAGGTGTGAATGTAGTTACTAACTAGACAGGAGGATGGTAACAGGCAACAGACTGAATGTAAAACTGGAGTATTAGTACAGTGGAGGGGAGGGAGATTTAAGAGAAAATAACTAGTAACTTCTAAAGGGGGAACACAAGAAAATAAATCAGGAGGACAATCATGGGGACACACAGGGATGAGTCAACAATTACATAACAGAACATAGTAAACCCACAGAATATGGAAACTTAAAAATTAACTGAAAACAAACTATGCAGTGTCATTAACCAAAGATCCACCAACCATGCCATTAAGTGCAAAAAATAAATACCTACATGTGTTTGCAATTAATGGTGTGATACAATGTTTTATACTTTTAATGAAACTTTCATTTAATGTTTTTTTTTTTCTAACATTTAGAATTCAAAGTGATTTAAAGTAGTTGCCTAATAATTAAAGGTGTGATGAGCTGGTTTAACTTGGATTTAGAAACTAGCTCTGGTCTTATTTTATTTCTGATACAACTCTAAAATACTCACCTATATAACTGTTAACTGGTCAACTTACTGCCCTATTCTATAATCTAGTGAGAAAACATAAAGTAACAATTTCTCCAGTAATTAACTGTAACTGAAGCCTTTCTCCCAGTAATTAACTCAGCATATCAAAAAGTGTTTAAACAGTACAATGTTAATTCTGAGCCATGACTGGACTCTGTTAAAGTGTTCTACATGGAGGTGGAGGGCACAATGTGTTGCATCAAGCAGATGGCATAGAGTAGGCTGGTGGCATCAGGGCACACTGATACAAATACACACACAGAAACAAACACACCCTTTAACATGCACGGTGACCTCTCTACGACCCCTGCACCAACACCAAATGATCTGTACTATCCAACAGCAAGACATTTCAAGACAAATGGGGATCAAACACACACACACACACACTGTCAGCTGATCACCAGATGCTTTGAGTACATATCTGTTGGCCAGTATGAGTTTGCTCCCTTCTCACAGGACCGAGGCTCTACTTTGAGTGTAAAATGTTAGCAGCCACAGAAAGTGTTGCTAATCCTCAAAAGTAGCAATAATTTTTCTACTGCATAGCTATGAAGATTGAACTCATTTGGTTTAATTTAAAAACAAAAGTCCACTCTTTTCCTTTTATTGTAATTTCAGCAAATTTACGAAATTCTATGTCAATGCTGTCAACATTTTTTCAAAAGCTAACCTGAGTTAATACTCTGTGGCTCCACAGAGTATTGAATATAGTATTGTAGTATAACTTTCATTCCACTTCACAATTGATACCACTTGTGTTGGTGTTTCATATAAAATTCCTATAAAATATATTTATGTTTGTAGTTGTAATGTGACACTATGTAGAAAAGTTCAAGGGGTATAAATACTTTTACAATCCACTGTATTTGCAGAAGACAAATAATTCCTCTTTACACCTTTTAGCAGAGCTCAGAAACCAGGTTCTTTGACATACTGCTTTATTTCTGCGCCAGAGAACAATCTACATTTGTAAACAAAACAATAAGCACACATTACAGCTATTTATTCAACACAGCTTAAAATGAGCAAACAGAAGAATCTGTTAGGTGTTCAACATTATGAAGGAAATCAAGTTGATGAAAACAGATTTTCAGTAGAGTTGATGAAAATCTACTCCTTAGTTTACGACTCAGTGATGTGGAGCCTACAGTTCTTCACCAGCGCCTGCTGACTTAAGCAGCTGACTTGTCCTCCTCATCCTGCTGTGTACATTATGAAACCTGTAATTGCTTTATAGTTCAATTATAATTATTATAAAGTTTTGATTTGCAAAGTGTAGCTCTACAACTGCCCCTTGTGCCCAAAACAAAGTGTTCTTGACTGCCAGATCCTTCCACACAGCCACCATGTCTTTCTCTGTGTTTATTTGCAGCTATGCTGAGCTAAGAGACTGGGTCCTTAAGGTAAAATTACTCTAAAGCTTTTAAAAGACCAGAAGAAGACATGGGCTGTTGTATTGTTCAATAGACTGAAGATACTGATTGATTATATATTCTTTATATTATTATTTTTTTGTGTAAAAAAAAAAAAGGTCTGGTATGGCCACAGTACAAATTATTATGAAAGGTTGTAGCCCCCAACATGTTTATAGTCTATCCCAATTAACCTGTATTCCTAAATTTACATTAAATATAAAAATCTCCAATCGTCTATCTAAATTTCTATCTTTATTTTATGTATAATTATAAATAAATCTAGACGCTATGGGCATAACAGTTGTCAATCACATTAAATTAGCCTACCTACTTATTTACTGCAGTCAGCTGTTCTAAAGTAAGAAAGTAAATGTTTAATTAAATTTCTCCTCAGAGGTTTGCGGAAGCGTAGACCTACAGATCCAGCAGAAGGAAAACCGAGCTACATCACGTTATAACTTTATTGTACTAACGATATACTTTTCATGTTTGCACAATATAATATTTTGTTATTACAACATTAGTATTTAGCACGCCATAACACAAATCTTCAATCAAGTTCTTAAAATATAATGTTTAGATTGTATGAATTTGATTATTTATTGTACAAATTTAGTGAATGTGACTATATATCAGAAATCAGTGTACAATCTCCTGAAAACATTTAATTTAAGTGAAAAAACTGATAAATGGATGAATAGATGGATGTTAACCTTGGTACTATCATAGGGATTAAAGTGCTGATTTCACAACTTATTTGAATCACAGCTGATTTTGAAGGTTTTTGAATTTACCTTCATTTATACATGAGGGAGTCTAAAATCCAACTAGTGCCATGATAAATATTATTGGCATAGCTGTGTATGTGTCCCTCAGCAGGTGTACACCATCTGCCTGATGAGCGTGATTTAATAAGTCAGTCAAGATTTAGGATACAGTTTCACAAAAAGAGTGTCTGAATGTGGTTTATCTCTTACACTAATCTTGTGATAAAAGGCAATGCTATGATGCACGAATAGTTTATTTTAATAAAAAGGTAAGCACCAGAGATTAGCAGATATTGTACATTAGTTTTGTTTGCTTTCACTGTCCTACTATGTCTGTTTTTCCTTCCAACTTTGAGGTGAGTGTAAAACCCTGAAAAAGTTGCCAAGCAATCACAGGGCCTACTTCAATTTAAATAAATGTTCTTTTTATAAATAAAGTTTTATTTTTAAATAAAGTTTCATTAAGAACCCCTCATGACGACTACAAAATCGAGGCATGTGACGTCGCCCGGTACGGCGGAGCTGGGGTCCCACCCTGGAGCCAGGCCTGGGGTCCAGAGTCGTCAGAGAGCGCCTGGTGGCTGGGTTGCTCCTCGCGGGACCCGGCCGGGCCAAGCCCGAACGAGAAACGCGAGACCATCCCCCAGTGAGCCCACCACCTGCAGGGGGAACCGTGAGGGACCGGTGCAAAGAGGATTGGGTGGCGGACGAAGGTGGAGACCTCAGCGGCCTGATCCCCGGATGCTTAGGCTGGCTTTAGGGACGTGGAATGTTACCTTGCTGGGGGGGAAGGAGCCTGAGCTTGTGCGGGAGGTCGAGAGATATCGACTAGAAATAGTCTGGAACCCATCTCCTCGAGAGGGGCTGGACTCTCTTCTACTCTGGAATGGCCCACGGGGAGAGGCGGCGGGCTGGGGTGGGTTTGCTTGTCGCCCCCCAGCTCAGCCGTCTAGTGTTGGGGTTTACCCCAGTGGATGAGAGGGTCGCATCCCTGCACCTTCGGGTTGGGGAGAATTCTCTGACTATCATTTCGTCCTATGGGTAGTGGTAGTGCAGAGTACCCGGCCTTCTTGGTGTCCCTGTCGGGGGTGCTGGATAGTGCCCCTCCCGGGGACTCCATTATTCTGCTGGGGGACTTCAACGCCCACGTAGGAAACGACAGTGACACCTGGAGAGGCGTGACCGGGAGGAATGGCCTCCCCGATCTGAATCCGAGCGGTGTTTTGGTATTGGACTTCTGTGCTAGTCACGGATTATCCATAATGAACACCATGTTCAAACATAAGGGTCTCCATCAGTGCACTTGGCACCAGGACACCCTAGGCAGGAGGTCAATGATCGACTTTGTTGTCGTATCATCAGACCTTCGGCCACATGTTTTGGACACTCGGGTGAAGAGAGGGGCTGAGCTGTCTACTGATCACCACCTGGTGGTGAGTTGGATCCGCTGGGGGAGGGGAAAGCCGGACAGACTTGGCAGGCCCAAGTGCATAGTGAGGGTCTGCTGGGAACATCTGGCAGACCCCTTGTCCAGGGATGTATTCAACTCTCACCTCCGGGAGAGCTTTGACCAGATTCCGAGGGATTTTGGAGAAATAGAGTCCGAGTGGACCATGTACTCCGCATCTATTGTCGATGCTGCTGCCCGTAGCTGCGGCCATAAGGTCTGCGGTGCCTGTCGCGGCAGAAATCCCCGAACCCAATGGTGGACACCGGCAGTAAGGGACGCTGTCAAGCTGAAGAAGGAGTCCTATCGGCTGTGGTTGGCTTGTGGGACTCCTGAGACGGCTGACGGGTACCTGTGGGGCCAAGCATGCCGCGGCCCGGGCGGTGGCAGAGGCAAAAACTTGGACCTGGGAGGAGTTCGGTGAGGCCATGGAGAAGGACTACCTGTTGGCCCCGAAGCGATTCTGGCACACCGTCCGGCGCCTCAGTAGGGGGAAGCAGTGCTTTGCCAACACTGTTTACAGTGGGGGTGGGGAGCTGCTGACCTCGACTGGGGACATTATCGGGCGGTGGAAGGAGTACTTCGAGGATCTGCTCAATCCTGCCATTACGCATTCCCTGGTGGAAACAGAGGCTGGGGACTCGGGGTTGGAGTCTTTCATCACCCAGGCTGAAGTCACCGAGGTGGTTAAAAAGCTCTGCGGTGGCAGGGCTTCAGGGTTGGATGAGATCCGCCCTGAGTACCTCAAGTCTTTGGATGTTGTGGGGCTGTTGACACGCCTCTTCAATATTGCGTGGCGGACGGGGACAGTGCCTCTGGATTGGCAGACTGGGGTGGTGGTCCCCCTACATAAGAAGGGTGACCGGAGGGTGTGTTCCAACTACAAGGGGATCACAATCCTCAGCCTCCCTGGTAAGGCCTACGCCAGGGTATTGGAGAGGAGAGTCAGGCCGATAGTCGAACACCGGCTTCAGGAGGAGCAGTGTGGTTTTCGTCCCGGCCATGGAACACTGGACCAGCTCTATACCCTCTACAGGGTGCTCGAGGATTCATGGGAGTTTGCCCAACCGGTCCACATGTGTTTTGTGGACCTGGAGAAAGCATTCGACTGTGTCCCTCATGATGCCCTGTGGGGGTTGCTCCAGGAATATGTAGTATGCCCTGTACTAGGGGCCATCCGGTCTCTGTACAAGCGGAGCAGGAGTTTGGTTCGCATTGCCCGCACTAAGTCGGATCTGTTCCCGGTGCATGTTGGACTCCGGCAGGGCTGCCCTTTGTCACCGGTCCTGTTCATAACTTTTATGGACAGGATTTCTAGGCGCAGCCAAGGGCCGGAGGGGGTCTGATTTGGGGACCAGAGGATTTTGTCTCTTCTTTTTGCAGATGGCGTGGTCCTGCTGGCCCCTCTCTAGCCAAGACCTACAGCACGCACTGGGGCGGTTCGCATCCAAGTGTGAAGCGGCTGGGATGAAAATCAGCTCCTCCAAGTCCGAGGCCATGGATCTTGACCGGAAAAGGGTGTCTTGTCCTCTTCAGGTTGGAGGGGATTTCCTGCCTCAAGTGGAGGAGTTCAAGTATCTCGGGGTCTTGTTCACGAGTCAGGGAAGAATGGAGTGGGAGATCGACAGACGGATCGGTGCGGCTGCCAGAGTAATGGGGGCACTGTGCCGGTCTGTTGTGGTGAAGAGAGAGCTGAGCCGAAAAGCGAAGCTCTCGATTTACCGGTCGGTCTACGTTCCTACCCTCACCTATGGCCATGAACTTTGGGTCAAGAACGAGATCTCGGATACAAGCGGCTGAAATGCACTTCCTCCGTATGGTGGCCGGGCACTCCCTTAGAGCTCGGCCATCCGGGAGGGGCTCGGAGTAGAGCCGCTGCTCCTCCACATCGAGAGGAGCCAGTTGAGGTGGTAAAGCGGAAGTCGATGAGTACGACGAGTACGAGTAAAGTTTTATCAAAGAAAATCCTTTTCCACAAATAGTTTGAGTCTTCATGAACCTATGTTTTCCATGTCTCATCTTGGCAAAACATGCAACCGTCATGGGTCTAAGAAAATTCAAAAAAGCCGAAGCAACACAATATCCTCAAATAGACTATAAGCTTGAATATTTTTAAAGATCAATATAAAAGCCCAGTTCAAACAAATCTGACAGGAAATAAATTGTATTTTAAATTACTGCAACTAAAGAAATAATGCAATTCATGCCATATCTTAAATTTATAGTACAGCATTATTATGTTAACCTTTTACATGAGTTATGGCCAGCTAAAAAGTGTTTCAGTAATATAGGATCAAACCAGGAATAATCTCTATTTTTATTGTGTGTGTGTTTGTGTCCTATCACACCTTGACAGCCACTATTAATTGCATTTTGTTGTGTACAGTACATTTAAAGTAGATATAAAATCTCACCAGACTGAAACTGTCACAGAAGAATTATTGCAGTTATTAAAATTACATAGAAGGAGTTTGGAGGGGTGCAAAGACTGAAAAGCCGATTACAGTTTTACAGTAGTTCAAAATAACGCCTCACATTGGGTCCCTCAGGCCAAAGCTCTGGATTGTACATAGCAGCTCATCACTGCATTCTGCAGAAACTTTAAATGACGCCTATCTGGTATTTATTGTGGTGATTCTGTGACATGTTACATCCTGCCCTATTTTGACATTAGCACATAATGTTTCCACTTCTAAGTCAGGTGAAAATTTTGAGGCAAAGACACTCACCAATTTAGTTTTCACCAACTGATGTCCCCTGGGGCTCCAGTTACTACTATGGTCTCCCCCCCTTCCCTACGTCCCAAAGTAGGTCAAGAGCAATGCGCTGACTTAACAACAGGCTCTTTGTGCTGTTGATGATGCAGTTTAAAGACCTGGCTCCACTTAGGAGATCCAGTTAACGGCATAGTTCCTCTGGAGTACATCACAGGTGTATTATCCCTCACGCTCGAAAGAGATTCCCCATCCGCTCCCTGAGAGCTGTGTTCGGTGACCAAAGCTCCGAAATCCCCCATGGTGGTGTTCACGTCTTTAGAGACCGTTGCGCCCTGCTTCCTTGCTGGAGCAGACCTGTCAATACGTCCCTGATCAGCGTTTTTTCAGGGTGCACACTCGGCTTCGCACATCCGCCGTGACAGCGTGAAGGCCTTCGCTGATTTCAGCCTAGCATTGAAGTGTCTTCTTCATGGTGAAAACTGCAGCATGAAGCTGTTCTGTTTTGTGAAGCAGGCCACAGACATCTGTGTTAGCAAAGGTCTCTGGCGGCAGCTCATACAAGTAATGAGACACAAATCTAGGAACATTGCCCCTGAACTCATTTAGCAATTTAAGACGGGCCTGATGAGAGATGTTGCACTGTGTACTTGGATGTCTCTATCCAGTCAGAATCAAATGTGTTGACGGCCTTAGAATCTTTAGTTTCACAAAGAGGTAGTGTAAAAATTAATTCAGTTTCTCTTTTTATGATTGTTTGATCAATTATACAAGTCATACAAACATACTAGAGTGGTGCTTCAAAAATCCCATTGATTGTTATACAGAAGTCTAGTATATTTTGAATATTTGCTCATTTTAACAGTTGCTAAAGGGAAATGTTATCTTTATTAAAATTGAGAGAATGAACTAGAATCTAACAAGCTAACATGCAAGAAAAAGAAAGAAAGGGTGCTTAAGTTTGACCAGATTTGGAAGTATTTGAAGTGCTCTTTTCAATGGCTGGTCTACATTTCCATACCGGAAGCTAAATCCAGTCTGGGATGGTCTTTTGCATTTCTGAGTCATAAAGACGTTTCTCAGAATGTCCTTGAGGTTAGGGTTAGCCCTGAAAGCCCTTCTACACAGCCTCCATACATGCTTTGTGTTGTGATTATGAATATATTATTTAATATAAATATTTTTATATTTTATTAAATAATATTTCGGTCCGTTAAGGGTTGTCCTGTGAATACCAACCCAATGAGGCGGTGGTATTAGGACAAAATTGAAAGCGATGAGCCAAGCTCTGACATTATTGAACAGCAAAACTCTGCATACACATGGAATGAATTCATACAATTTTTTTAAAATACAAGAATTTATTAACAAAAATAAGTCAACTCAAGTCAAATATATTTCAATCAACAAACTCTTTACTATGCTAAAACAATCCAACTAAACTACCAAGCAGAATTAAAGAATAACAAAGACTAATGGGCTATGTACAATAAAAACAAGTTGATCAAAGATGATTGAAAATGACCATGACCATGACCAAAAGAGTGATGCAATATTACCATGCAATGTTTATGTTTGAGAACCAAGGATTATCTTGAAGAATCTGGAATTGAAGTTAAGTTAGTCTTGGAACCAACTTAGACAATAATTGGCATACCTTTAGACAACCATTCACAATGCACGATCAGATAAAATATTATTTTAATAAAATAATGTTTTAAAGAATGATCTGCTGAATAAAACCAACCTTATGGATGACCATTTCTCAACGGTGTCTAATTAGCTGCCTTTATTTATAAAAATAATATTTAAAGAAATATTATTAAGGGAATATTTTAGAAAAGAGCCAAATCTTTCTAGAGAAATTGGGCTTAATGGTGTTTACTTAGTTATCAGATTTAGTAAAATAATGTTTAGGGACTATAATTTACTAGCTTGAAAACTAGCAACCTTTCTGTTAAATATTCCCTAGCAGGCAAGCACGTGTTCTTAGCTTGTTAGCAGTGAAAGCTAATAAAAGAAGCTGACAGCTTAGCAGCAGAATCAAACACACACCTTTAAAATATCGTTAGAAGGGTTAAAATGCATGAGCGCGGACGGCACATTATGGCCGATCTTCTGTGTTTAAAATCACCCTTTAAATAAAGTTTGACTTAACTTTAAAAACACACAAACAAAGAACACAACGCTGAGCACGTGTGCTGCAGATAGCCTGCTAGCACCAAGATAGCTGAGTTCAACATAAATAAAACCAAACTTCATAAAATGAAAAACGTTTAGATCATTTCATCCTAAATATCTCTCTGCCCAAACTCTAACCTCGTTCGAATTGTGTTGAGGAGGAGTTGTCCGGGCGACGACGACGTTTGAAGAAAGCTCCGTGAACAAATGGTTAGCTTCCAGCTAACCTCCGTAGCTGTGGATGAAAGACGAGCCGTCTTTTCATCGTTCTGTCTGCCAACCAACTGCACATTACCGTAACCACGGTGATGCGGGGCCGTTGTCCTTCCTTCAGACTCGGCTAGTAGAGACCGCGTCACTGCAGGGAATTCTCTGGAACACAGTTTGCTTTTGCAGGCCTCAGAGAGAAAGTAAAGCAATGCTTATACCTTAATTTTCCCTTTTATGAATGAATACCGGGTACACAAACAGTGATTCATTCGTACTTAACTTGTGCATATAATCGCGTGATCTTATGACACCCTTGGATTCAGTTTGAAGAGTTTATGTCTTTTTGCCAGCAAAGAGACATTAGCGCGCTGCCTCCTCTATCCTGGTCCCGCAGAGGAGCAGTGGAAGAGGCAGGATGTAGCAAGAGCGGTGCTTTTATCTGGACAGTGACGTCACAGGAAGTCCGCAGTTATCCTGTTTCCTGGCTGTGCCGGAAGTAGGTTAATGCAATTTATTTTGAAAGTTTCAGAAACGTTTGTACCGCATCTTTCATGTTGTTTCCATGGCTGTGGTTCCAACATAGTTATCAAGTTTAGTAAAATAATATTTAGGGAAATATTATTTCCTAGAATGAAAACTAACAACCCTTTTCGGTAAATGATCTTTAGTAGGCAAGCACGTGTTCTTAGCTGTTAGCGGTTGGAGCTAACAAAAGAAGCTAATAGCTTATCATCAGAATCAAACACATAGCTTTAAAATACCACTAATAAAAGGGTTAAATTGCATAAACGTGGACACCACATTATGGCCGATCTTCTGTGTTTAAAATTACCCTTTAAATAAAGTTTGTCTCAAAAACAAACAAACAAAGAACACATAAACTGAGCACATGTGCTGAACAGATAATCTGCTAGCACTAAGATTGCTGAGTTTTCAACAAAAACAAAACCAAATGTCATAAACAAAAAATTTTTAGATTATTTCACTCTAAACTACTCTCTGCCCTAAACACAACCTCTTAAGTGTACCGTGCTGAGGAAAAGTTGTCCGAGGCGACGAAGTTGAGGAAAGCGTTCACAATGAACAAAGGATTAACTTGTAGCTAACCTCCGTAGGTGTGGGGTGGGGTGGCTCACTCTGTCGGGCTGGCTGGACTGCACGTTACTGCTGTAGCCACGGTGATGCGGTCCTGTTGTCCTTCCTTCAGACCGGAAAAAACTGCTCCACTCGGTGTTGTAGAGAAAGGGTCTCTGCTGGGAACTCTCTAGAACACAGTTTGCTTCTGTAGACCTCAGAGAGAAAAATCAAGCAACGCTTGTAACTTAATTACCCCCGTTCATGAATGAATACCGAATACACAAACAGCAATTCATTCCTACTTAACTTAGTGCATATGATCGCGTGATCGTATGACACTCTTGAATCCAGTTTGAAAAGTTATGTCTGTTTGCCTGCAAAGAGACATTAGCGCGCTGTGTCCCTGCGTCCAGTTCCGCTGGGGACCTGCATGGAAAGATCAGTTTGTTGCAAAAGTGGGTTTTGTATTCAGACAGTGATGTCACAGGAAGTCTGCTGTTATCCCGTTTCTGGCTATACTGGAAGTAGGTTAATGCGATTTATTTGGAAAGTTCCAGAAAAGTTGTTACTGGTCCTTCATTTTGTACTAATGGCTGGGGTCCCAACATTTGCAATATTTCAATTTAATTTACTTTATTGACTGGCATTCAAAAACCTTCAAATTCATCCATTTGTGAGAACCCTTATTTGCCTAAAACAAAACAACAAAAAGATTCATTGTAAAGATCTAACAAAAAGATCAAATACAACTGTTATAAAAATTATACCATCAATGCCAAGAGATTCAAAGGTTTAATGTTGAATGGAAGACCATTTAGACCAGCAAACCACTTTCCATTATTAAGTGCAACAAATGGTTTTCTTTTTGTTTAGTAATTTGTTGACTGTCAGTGCTGACAATAACCTCTCTTAGAATTCATTACTTTTATGAGCCAATCTATTTTATGGTAATTAGCAAGCAGTTATAAAACATTTACTGTTTTGATTATTTGTGGAACCATGAATGAACACACACACAATCACCAGCCAACAGGCATTGAAACACATTTATTTCTCTATAGTGACAAATGTCTTCTGTTGTCAGCTAGGATGATAACACAGAAAAGTGTCAGGTGAAAATGCCAGCTGTGCCCTGCCATTACCTGGAACATCAATAAGAATTCATTTACCGAGGCTCCCAATGGGATGTCCCATTATTCCCGTGTCAAGATTGTGGCTGAAACTCCTAATTTTCCCTCGGCGAGAGGAAATCACACACACTTCGGTTCAAGATAAAAGCAGATCCCTACACTCGCAGAACTATGAGTATATGTGGTATAATTTAAAACAAACATCCTCAGTTGACAGCTGTGGAGTTACTGCTTCATCTTCAAGTGTTGATGACTTCATCTGAACAAGGCAAACAAAGTAAATGCTTTTCCTGTCGTAAAAAAACTGCACACCCTCTACTGAGAGGTATACATTATAAATGTATTATATAGCCACCTGTATGTTAAACATGATCATGTAAACTTAAATACATTTCATTTCAAAGACTCAAGCACAGTTATTTCCTTGCTTATTAAACCCTCAAAATTAACAAATCACATATTGCCTTCAGTGTTAACAATCAAGGACACTTCAGGTTCAGCTGTTACTGATGTCAAATTTTAGCAATGCTGATAGACATACAGACATGCAACATGTTCACATGCAGAAGAGAAGGCAGCAGCAGGTTGATCCCTCCACCAAGTTCTCCACAGGTTCTAGATGACACACCACTGTTCTTAAATTTCTGACCCTTAGCCTAATTATGTGTTGAGATGTGAACCCAATGAACAGAACACCAGACAGTCAGAAGTCACTGCCAAAACTTCTAAATTGGTATGAAGTCAGGTAACTGATGCTCTACATTAAACAAACCAGTTTAGGAATTCATGTTCTGTTTACCATCCACTGTGTTTTTCTGTGGTTGTCTGATGAGCTAACCCCTCCCTCCTACTTCCCTATGTCTAAGGGATTGCTCAATCCAGCTCTCCATCTAACGGGTCCAGACTTCCCCAAACCTGAGAGATCTTACTAAGCAGGTTTACTGAAAGTTCTGTTTAAGCTGGTGTCGGGAAATGACTCGCCTAGCCCCTGACAGCCTTCATACAAAAGTCGCGCCCTTCTTCAACTGGTGGTCTGGACGACTGAGTAGTCTATTACAGTCATCCACACTTTCAACAGTCACTTTTGTTCACAGCTGCTCATTCCCTAATATTACAACTGGCTCTTGGTATATGGGCTAGGTTAATTTTAGTGACTCGGCACGAGCCCCAAGGGCGCTGTATTAACAAACTTGGCTAAGGCAACCTATAAAAACCTAAAATATCTTAGAACCAGGCAACAAGACTTTTTACCACCAATGAAAAACCAACAATACGGTGACTCAAATAATCGAATGTCCAAGATTTAACTAGAATTTTATATGCTTTCTTTAATTAGTAACGCTTTTGCAGGGGTAAGTAACAGCTTAAATTCGGCAACACAAAATAATTTCAATAATAGAAATGAATCAATCAACTCAACCTGTCTTTCCCTGATGCTGAAACTAGTGGGTTTGAAGAGGCTTTGAAGACGGAGGCTCATCCATGCACCTGATGGAGAAGATTCTTCTGGTAACAACGAGTGGTTTCTTGAAGGGAATACAACTTAATCTTCAGTTTTCTTCCTTTAGGTGGCAGGCACTGATGCTCCAGATTTTGACGGTTAAACAGGATCTTTGTTGTTATTTGTCTCCGAAGACAGTAGTTTCCAGAGGCTGAAGAGTTGAAGAAAACCTAGAGACATAAATGAGGTTGATTCAGGACTTCCAGAAGCCTGAAACTTAGAGCAATCAGCTGTTCACCAATCAAGTTCTCTTCTGTTGTCTGGATAAAAAGGCTTTAGATGAAATCAGATTCTTAATTTTGAGGCACAGTCCTTTCTGGGCCCACGGGTTGATCCTCTTTTTTAATGCAGTCGATCAGTGGGGCTGTGTCTCTGTTCCTTTTCCATCTAAGCTTCGTTTCTCCGTCCAATCTTCTTCGCTGGTCTTCTGCGAGGAAACAACCCCGTTTCTGCTTTCAGCATTGTTTTTACAGCGCTTGATGCTTTCACCAGTCAGCCCTTATTAGGCTTCTTAGTTATTGCGCAACCCTTTTCGCTCGGCTTCTTGGTTATTGCCCAATACTTTAGTCACGGTCACTGTGACCTACTGATGCTGTTGTTTCGGCCATGGAGATGCCAATTATAACCACACAGCTGGCTATAGTCGCCTCCTCCCTTCCTTCTTTACAAAAAGGCTCATTGTCAGCATACAGCTGGCTCTCCTCACTCCCAGACATTCTACAGTTCTTTCCCTAATCTATTCAGTTTTAAACTTTACACAGTATTACACATTCCATTCTTCAGCTTTCTGCATTTACTTTAAAACACTGTTATGATTCTTTTTATTCATACTTCACAAATGATTAACGTTATATTTCTTTCATATATAGCTGACTGAGAATGTCAAACCTTAATATATTTTTAATCTAATCCTCAGTTCTTAATCACATTTCAATCATACATCTTTTAACTTGTTAATCAAAGATAAAAGATTGCTAATTTTATTTAATACATGTGAAAGAATGTAAAATCATCATACATCATTTCTTTAGATATACTTGTTTATGTTTTTGCAAACATTAAGACAAATAATATGTGGCAGATAATATGTGGCTTCACACAGGCCTTTCCATTCTCTCTGTGCCAGAATATGAGAACATGCTTGTTTCACTCCTCACTGCTTCAACTGTGTATTTTAATAATTATTGCATGGATTACACAAAAGGATATTTATTGTAATTTTTATGGATTTAACTGTAGCAGTTAATGAATGTTGCATGGATTACATGGAAAGATCTCACCTTATTTTCACATTGTGGATGCTTGCATGATGAGTGAGATCATCTACAATAAAAACAAAAACACAATTAGTTTTACTCGTTCACAGGGAGAAATTATTCACTTTATTTATTCTGACTTCATTTAGGAGAAACCTCTACTTTTTCAATTTGATATAGAGCCCACCATTTTTGTTTTATGTATATATATATATTCTCTTTGTACGACCCGTTTTCACTAGTTTTCTGTAAGTTATTTTATTATTTCTGCTTTTCTAAGCAAATTAAAACTGGATAGACTGAACATCTATCCACAAGTGTACATTTCTGACACATAACTTTGAATATCAGGTGTAAAACTAACGCACACAATTACATCATAAAAAGATGAAAACATTTTTAAGGCATCTGCCACATTTACTTTTACACTTGGTAAGAAACTGCACCAAAACCTCAAAACAAAAAGTATTTGGTGAGGCTTGGTGACTGCTAGATGACACTATTTGCTGCAGCTCTCTAATTATTCTTCCCATGATGGCAAGATAAACCGAGATCACTGTGTTACCTTGTTGGTCACAGCTGTAGTTGTTGGAAATAGTTTTTGTTCCTACTTTAAATAAGACCAACGTTATGCTGTTTTTTTTTTTTTTTTCTTTGAAGGAATTTCCTGAATTATGGAGTGTAACACACAACTTTAAGTGCATGTTCTCTTCCCAATTTGAAGAGTGTCATGTCATATTTTAACCTAAGAGACATAAGAAAGTATGTAATCCTAATTCAATGTCCATAGACTAGAAATTAATAAGCCAATAACTAAATAGTATAACACTAGAAATGCTTCAGTAATATTTGTTTTACTGTTTAAAAATGATGGGGATGACAGTAATTATGGCACAAGCAATGTTGTTATAACCAATTATTTCTTAACCTCAGTCAGTGGACATACTGAAAATAAAGGTATTTTTCTTTGTCCTTCATTGTAGTTCTGTTATAGCAGTAAAGACAGAGTCAGTTTAAAGCTTTTCACTCATCCTTAAAGTATAATAGCTGATTTACCATCAAATTAATTATAGAGCAGCAGAGGGTTTTAAGCATGCTTAATGGCTTGTTGGCCATACATGGTCTTGGTCATTTTTGGTTGCTGCATTGGGAGCAATGCAGCAACCACAAATTTCACAAATAAGTATGAAACAGATGCTAAATACATTCATTGTTCCCCTTGTGCTAGCAAAGCGTTAGAGCTCCAAAATATATGACAATGGCCTAATGAAATGAGTTAAAAGTGTTTAGAAAAAGAAAATTAGAGGATTCATCACATACATCTATTATGTGGTAATGCCAAGGAGATGCTCCATAGAGTAGCAATTGTAACATCAGTAACACAAGGAAGAAAACAAGAAAGCATATATGTAGAGATGTGTACAGCTAAAGTAATAGCAAATCAAGATATCTTCTCACATCCCTGGATTATCTTGTCCAGCTGAGAAAAAAAAGTTGAAGGGTTTTATTATACCTGCTGATGCTGTGTTTTCTACTCATTGCAGATGGTGTTTTTGTCGGGCTCTGGGAGTTCCTGTTTGTATTTTTGTGCCTGGTATTTATTTTGCTTTGACTCTAGGTGACGCTTGTGTGCTGTTGGTTTTGGACAGGTGTTCTCCATCTCCTTGATCAAGCTGGGAGGTTTATATGGAGCATGCTGCCAGCACTTTTGACGCCTGAGTGTTTTGCCTCTGTGGTACATTCAAATGGCCAAGTTTATGATACCCATGTTTATTCTAAGCTTTGACTTATCAGTCATGTCCTCGCTTATTTTCCAGGTTCAGTTTTAGACCCAGTTCAAGCTCCTTGAAGAACCTACCTGACCTCACCTCCGTTGCCAATATTTCCAGTCAGGCTTTTGCTGGCAACCGTGGACTCCATGACCTCAGCTACTCCGAGCGAAACCTGTCCGCCCTCCACCGCAGGACCAAATCAGTAAGGAAACAATGAATCTAAGTTCTGATCTTTGGAAAGGATCAGTTATCAAAGTGACCAGGCTTACCAAACTTACCAGACCCAAAATAACTCCCCTCTGGCGAACCAGCACCTGCAACAAAATGTAAGATACTTCACACCGCAAAATCCCCATTGTCATTATCCTCTACTTACTTGTTACCCTTCCATGCAGCCGAGAGGTTCCAGTCCCAGATCCCACCTCCATCGGACCTGTGAACAAATAAAGACATTAAACTTCATTTTCTCTCTGAGTGTTTTCTGCATGTGGGTCAGATTGGCAAGCAAAATGGCAGTTTTGCATAAAACCTCAAACACACATCCAGCCAAGTAAAAGAGTTTCGCACACCAAGATTCCACGATGCTCCCACATCATCTAAATGCTCGCATGAAAACCTTTTTTCAGCCATTATCCAACATAATTACTTAGCCTGAACCAACAGACGCTGAAAATAAATGTTGTGATTCAACCAGATGGAAATTTAATGTCTGGTGAAGTTGAACTGTCTGGAAAATAATTTCCCCATTGACTAAAAAGAGATTAGGTGAAATACATATTCCAGCAGTTATGATTAAACACCCCACCTGACACATCTGTTTTTTTTTTTTAGTATTACACTTTGAAAAAACAAACACATTCATTAACAGATTTAGTCTAATAAATTAGTTGCTGTGTTTTGGTTTATAAAAAGTCAAGAACCTTACATAGCACACCACCAGACTCTTATCTGTATTTAAAAATGACTCTTTATGTTAGTACAGATAGAAGAGCAGTCTGGACATGTTTTCTGCAGATTTTGTAGGTTTCACTACTTGCAAAGCATGTAGAGGTCTCTCATTTTTATCATAGATAGTCTTCAACTGTGATTGAAAGGGTCTAAATAAAAAGTCCAGAAAAATCACAGTGTGATTTTTAAGTATTTATTGTACATTTTATTGCAATGCATAAGTATTTAATACACTGCTCAAAAAAATAAAGGGAACACTCACATGACACATCCAAGATCTGAATGAATGAAATATTCTCATTGAATACTTTAAACAAGTCAAAATGAGGCTCAGTATTGTGTGTGGCCTCCACGTGCCTGTATGACCTCCCTACAACGCCTGGGCATGCTCCTGATGAGACGCTGGATGGTCTCCTGAGGGATCTCCTCCCAGAGCTGGACTAAAGCATCCACCAACTCCTGGTGAGTCTGTGGTGCAACGTGACGTTGGTGGATGGAGCGAGACATGATGTCCCAGATGTGCTCAATTGGATTCAGGTCTGGGGAACGGGCGGGCCAGTCCATAGCTTCAATGTCTTCATCTTGCAGGAACTGCTGATACACTCCAGCCACATGAGGTCTAGCATTGTCCTGCATTAGGAAGAACCCAGGGCCAACCGCACCAGCATATGGTCTCACAAGGGCTCTGAGGATCTCATCTCGGTACCTAATGGTAGTCAGGCTACCTCTGGCGAGCACATGGAGGGCCATGCAGCCATCCAAAGAAATGCCACCCCACACCATTACTGACCCACTGCCAAACCGGTCATGCTGAAGGATGTTGCAGGCAGCAGATTGCTCTCCACGATGTTTCCAGACCCTGTCACGTCTGTCACATGTGTTCAGTGTAAACCTGCTTTCATCTGTGAAGAGCACAGGGCGCCAGTGGTGAATTTGCCAATCCTGGTGTTCTCTGGCAAATGCTAAGCGTCCTGCACGGTGTTAGGCTGTGAGCACAACTCCCATTTGTGGATGTCAGGCCTTCATACCATCCTCATGTAGTCCGTTTCTAACCGTTTGTGCAGACACATGCACATTTGTGGCCTGCTGGAAGTCATTTTGCAGGGCTCTGGCAGTGCTCCTCCTGTTCCTCCTTGCACAAAGGCAGAGCTAGCGGTCCTGCTGCTCGGTTGTTGCCCTCCTACGGCCTCCTCCACGTCTCCTGGTGTACTGGCCTGTCTCCTGGTAGCGCCTCCAGGCTCTGGACACTACGCTGACAGACACAGCAAACCTTCTTGCCACAGCTTGCATTGATGTGCCATCCTGGATGAGCTGCACTACCTGAGCCACTTGTGTGGGTTGTAGAGTCCGTCTCATGCTACCACGAGTGTGAAAGCACCACCAACATTCAAAAGTGACCAAAACATCAGCCAGAAAGCATAGGTACTGAGAAGTGGTCTGTGGTCCCCACCTGCAGAACCACTCCTTTATTGAGTGTGTCTTGCTAATCGCCAAAGATTTCCCCCTGTTGTCTATTCCATTTGTACAACAGGATGTGAAATTAATTGTTAATCAGTGTTGCTTTCTATGTGGACAGTTTGATTTCACAGAAGTTTGATTTACTTGGAGTTATATTGTGTTGTTTAAGTGTTCCCTTTATTTCTTTGAGCAGTGTACATCAGAAAAACAAAACTTAATGTTTGATACAGAAACCTTTGTTTACAATTAAAGATATTGGACATTTCTTGTAGTTCTTGACGAGGTTTGCACACAGTGCAGCAGGGTTTTTGGATCCTTCAATATGGACTTTCAGCTCCCTCCAAAGATTTTGGATTGCCTTCAGGTCTGGAGACTGGCTAGGCTGCTCCAGGACCTTGAGATGCTTCTTATGGAGCCACTCCTTAGTTGCTCCAGCTGTGTGCTTCGGGTCGTTGTCACTCTGGAAGATCAAGCCACGACCCATCTTCAATGCCCTTACTGAGGGAAGGAGGTTGTGGGCTAAGATCTCCTGATACATGGCCCTGTCCATCTACCCCTCAATATGATGCAGTCGTCCTGTCCCCTTTGAGAAAAAGCATCCCCAAAGAATGATGTTTCGACCTCCATGCTTCACGGTAGGGATGGTGTTCTTGGGGTCCATCCATCTTCTTCCTCCAAACATGGCGAGTGGACTTTAGATCAAAAAGCTCTATTTTTGTCTCCTCAGACCACATGACATTCTCCTATTCCTCTTCTGGATCATCCAGATGATCTCTGGCAAACTGCAGACGGGCCTGAACATACGTTGGTTTGAGCAGGGGTACCTTGCGTGTGCTGGAGGATTTTAATCCATGGTGGCGTAGTGTGTTAATAATGGTCTTTGAAACTGTGGTCCCAGCCCTCTTCAGGTCATTGGCTAGGTCATCCCATGTAGTTCTGGGCTGATCCCTCACCTTCCTCATGATCCTTGATGGCCCCACGAGGTAAGATCTTGCCTGGAGCCCCAGACCGAGGGAGATTGACCATCATCTTGAACTTTTTCCATTTTCTTATTATTGCGCCAACAGTTGTCTTCTCACCAAGCTGCTTGGTTATTTGCCTGCAGCCCATCCCAGCCTTGTTCATGTCTACTATTTTATCCCTGATGTCTTTACACAGCTCTCTGGTCTTGGCCATTGTGGAAAAGTTGGAGTTTGTTTGATTGAGTGTGTGGACGGGAGTCTTTTTATACAGATAACAAGTTCAAACAGGTTCAGTTAAAACGTAATGATTGGAGAACAGGAGGGCGTCTTAAAGAAGAACTAAGATGCCTGTAAGAGCTGGGATTCTTACTGGTTGTTAGGTGATCAATTACTTTTGTCATGCTATAAAATGATAATTAATTAATTAAAAATCACACAGTGTTATTTTCTGGATTCGGTACTCACAGTTGAAGACTACCTTTGATAAAAATGTAAGACTTCTACATGCTTTGTGGGAAGCTATCTATTCCAGCCTCACAGTCTTGGAGCTCATCACCAAAGATAAATCTTCCTAAATACCAGTGGAAATATGCAACAAACTGGTCAGCAATTATAAAAAGCATTTGACTGTATTTCCAAAAATAATTTTTCCATTGATTAATGAGAAGGGTATACATAATTTTTCGCATGCCATTTTTTTATATTTTCAAAATAGGTTCTTATTTTACATTGTCTTAGTGTATTTTGAGATAAGCCTGACTCATTTTCTGTTACAAACACACTTTTGTGTGTAATGAAAATTATTTTACATCTTAATCTGCCAGGGGTATGAATAATTTTGTCCTTCGCTGTAAATCCTATTGAGAATCTGTGGCGAGAGTTATTAATTGATGCTCACAGATGTTCTCCTTTCAAAGAATTTGCAGCAATGTTCTTCACTGGAAGTGCAAAGCTGTTACAGGACAAGTGCAGGACTGTCATGATGAGTTTTGGAGGTAGGACCAAAATTCAGGATTGAGTAGTTAAAAAAAGGTTTAATGAAAAAATGAACTTGCAGAAGACCAGGTACAGGCAGTTGAAAAACATAAACAGGTTGGTAGCAGGTGCATAGAAATCCAGGCAACAGACATGGAAGAATTCAGGCCTGGACCAGGGCAAAGACACAGAGTAGGTAATGAGAATGATAACGGGAGGAACCAGTGGAGAACAGTGCAAACCAGAGAGCTTATAAACTGAGGGAAGTGAAGTGAGAACCAATGAACTGGGAGAGAAGCTAATCAGGAGGAGCAATATGGCACAGGTGTGGACCAGGGCTGCGGGTAGACAGAGGGAGTGACTAATTAACACAAATGAGCAAGGAGAGCATAGAGGTGACCAGAATACAAGAAAACAATGACTAGACTAAGAACATAAACAAGAACCAGATCTATCAGAATATAACCAAACGTATCTAACACCAGAACACAGAAAACAACAACACTAAACAGAAGGATTCTAAAGAACCAGAAATGAACTGACTGAACTGGCTGAGCAAAAAGTAAACAAACAAAAACCTGACAGACAGATCCTGACACAATACTTGCACTTGTATTTGAGTCAAAATGCGGTTCTACAAAGTATTGACACAGTGGTCTGAATACAAGGGGATGCCACACTTTTCAGGTTTCTACTTGGATAAAAGGAATACATTTTTCTTTTCACTTGACAGTAAAGCACTGCTTTGTGTTGTTCTATCATATAAAATCCCAATAAAATACATTCAAGTTGGTAGTTGTAATGTTACAAAATATGGCTATATTGCTTTTGCAAGGCACTGTAATAGATGACTGAAAAAAGGTTCTTTGCTTTCATATAAATTGAAGTAAATCTGCAGCTTTCCAGCTTTTTTATTTAAGGTGCTGTTTTTGTCTATTTTTGTTTGGAAGAAAATAGTGAGACCACACAGGAGAGCTGATGAGATCTCAGGAAGGATAGTTGTCTGTGAAGTGTCGATGAAATCCTACATGTGCCACTTCTATTTTGTTGCTGTGGGTTGTTTCACAAAACCCATTTATTTTCTGGGAGGGAATAAGTTTTGTCATTTTGGTGAGTTTGAACTTGCCATCAACAAAAAACAGAGTGAAACAAACAACTGCTGTTTCTTGTCTATTTGACTCTGGCTTGAAGGCGTCCTTACCTTTATTGTTAGTCTCAAGCTGAAAAGGGAAATACATAATTTATGAAAACAATTTTGTATATAATTTAGACTTACAATTATTTAATGTTTTGGTGTATTTTGAATGTTGCAAAAAATGGTTTCTGTCAATAAATTTAGCATAAAGTATATATTCAGTTTAATTGAATTTCACATATAAATATGTAAGGTCTATGTATAAAGGCATATAAAGGAAATAAAATACAGTATTTGACACAAGTGAGTTTATATTTCAATAAGAAATGCCAGTTTCATCAGTCATTTACGCCTACAACCACCATTGTCCAATGGTGGTTGTAGGCGTTGAAGGTTAATACAACCTTCTCACAAAAAAATCCCTAACGTTTTTCCTATTTTTCTTACAGTAATATAAGCTAGTGTCTGTGCTTTTCTTGTCTGCCCTTCACATCCACCACACTTGAAATGTCACACATGAAACCCATTGAGACTATCTCAATTTTTTAAAGCCATTGTTAACTTTTCTCAGCCTCCTCAAAGCAGAGCAATTACAGTGGGGGTTGTGAATGGTCTTGAGTGAAAATCCATCTAAAATGTTGGGCTAGACTTTGAAGGATTTGCAGATGATGGAATAATGACCCACTGTCAGTTTGTCAGATGGATTAGATGGAAATTTAAGGAGTAGAATTGCCTCTGTAATTAGTTCACTCTACGCTTTGAGTGCTAAAATAATTTTATTTTTCAGGTTAGCTCTAGTAAGAGCTATCTTGCTAACTCTTTAAAAAACGAGATACTGGACACAAAAATCTTACGTAAAATGTTTATTTTAAATAGCTTTAATATTTTGGGATTGTCTCTTTAAGTTTGACAGTTGAGTGCATACAGTTTAAGCCTTTAAATACTAGTGTTGTGCAATAGTTTTTACAGGCTTTCACTTTGAGTACAGGGCTCATTCCTGACCAATTTGAAATGGTAGTTAAAACAAATTAGTTATCTCCTGACATTTCAAATTACAGATATAGTAAATAGAAAGCACTACTTTGTTCACATGTTGAGCTTTATGGTCTTTACCCCATTTTAAAATTGTTTGAATCTATCATTAAGCCTAAAACAACTGTTTCCACCTTGTTATTTATTAAAGAAAGGTGAAGCCAATAGAAATAATCCCAGATTTAAAAAAGGGTGAAGCCTTAAAATATTACAATTATTCATTACCATTAAAACAGTAACTATTTATGTAAAGTGGTGGGTATTAGCTTCTGCCATTTTTCATATGTAGGCCAACTTGATTAACCAACAGCCCACAGTGGCAGGTCTCCAATTGAAAAAGTAATTGAATTTGGTATAATTGCTATATATGACTGGTAGGGGGCACCAATATGCCTGAGCTGCTGTTACACTGCTGCAAAGGCCATAAACAGTAAGAAAGGAGCTAAATAGTAATAGTGTTGGATTCTTACTGTAAAATGGTTAGTAGAAACCAACGAACTCATTCAAGAGGAGCCAATGGATTAACTTAACATTACAAATCTGTTGTTTAAATGACCATCATTGTAACTGTCATGTTTGAAGGTTGTTTGAAGGTTGTTGTGGCAACGGGACATCTGCAGAAGCATAGTGAGGATATATTTTAAAGATGAACAGAAAACATACAGGAAATAGAGAAATACTGGAACCAGAGGAATAGCAACAGTAGAATCCATCGGCGAGGAAACAGAATCCAGGAAGTTAAACACACGGGGGATGAACCGGGCTACATGAAAACCAGATGAATACAGTCAATGGAAAGCAGAGCAGCCGTGGGAGAACCAAGCAAGGAACTGAGGGAATGTTAACTAATGGGCACAGAACCTAAATACAAACATAAGCGAGAACAGAAAACACAAACAGCTGTGGATCATGACAGCAACAG
Source organism: Girardinichthys multiradiatus (assembly GCF_021462225.1). Taxonomy (NCBI): domain Eukaryota; kingdom Metazoa; phylum Chordata; class Actinopteri; order Cyprinodontiformes; family Goodeidae; genus Girardinichthys; species Girardinichthys multiradiatus. The sequence goes on along the minus strand of NC_061815.1, from coordinate 42,740,680 downwards.
GATGAAAAAACTTCAAGCTTGCAAATCTAAAGACACCATCCCAGCTTTGAAGAGGTTGGCAGCATCATTTATGTTGTTGGAGAGAGGCTAGTGCGCTTCACAAAGTAGATGGTATGCTGTGGTAAGATATGGACATTTTAAAGCAACATTTTAAGACATCAGCCCGGAAGTTACAGCCTGGGAGCAAGGAAGATCAAAACAAGCAAACAATCATTAGCGTGAACAAACCATTGACCAGTGACCCTAACCATTCAACCGAGTTCTTTATAAAATGGCTTGAAGGCAACAAGCTCAGTGCTTTGGAGTGGCCATTACAAAGACCTGATCTCAGTCCTATAGAACATGTGAGCAGAGCCAAAATGAGAACAGTTGTGAATAAACCCAGCATAAGCACCATGGCAGTTATCATTCATGAGGAAAACTTATGATTGGCTGCATATTGTTAAGTCATCCTGGTCACCATTATTATGCTATATACTTTTATTTTATTTGTTCATGGGGGTAGGATATTGTGCAAAGGGGAAATAAGTCAACATATAGATATACACATATACACACAGATAGAGGAAGCCTTTTCAGAATATTGGTAGGAGCCCTGAGGCTGTAATGCAACTTCAACAAACAGGAAACGGAGGTTTGACATTTGAATACCAGAGTGCGTAAAAAAGTAGAGTATTGGTTGGAATTTGAGGATGGGGTAATCTTTGTCAATTTAGGCTACCCTCGCATGCCCCCCACTCCTGCTTTTCCACCTATCCATCCCCACTCTTATTATTGGACTTATGAATTATGTTTTTTATTTTACCTCTCCCGTAATCTAAGCAGGCGAGAATGCCCACAGGTTGGATTCCTCCTTCACAGTCTATCTGCCTGTGAGGCATTCCATCATAATATATTGCTAATCAAATACAAAGCTTTCACATAAGAAATTGCTTTTATCTTCTACAGCTCTGTTGTGAAAACTCAATTGTTTTGAGCACAGAGATGGGAATCATTTCCTCTTGTATATCAAGGTAGACTAAACAGTTTCTGACTGTTTCATTCATCCTTACTGAATTATGTTGTGTCCTCCTCCCTCTGTGAGGCTGCAGATAACTCACTGGTGTGCATCTGTTGCATGTGGGGTTATATATGTCAATAAAGTAGCTGTTTAAAGAAAAAATCTGAGCATGAGAAGGCAGCGGCTCGTTCAACTTCAACTGATATGAAATATTATATAAAATGACAATTATGTCTCTTGAGTCTCACATTCAAAATTTATATCCCAGAGAAAAGATAGAAGAGAACAAACTTGAGAAAACCAGTTCAGTCCAAAGTTTAAAGTCTGCATAGAACAAACTCTAAAACTAACTCAGCAGTTATGTGTTCGGGGAAACCGAAACAAGTATCTCTCCCAACCAGCATCCTCACAACAGAGCTCTGGTAGAGACTGTGTTGATGTACTCCATCTCAGCATGTCACTCCAGCAGCATTATGGCATAGATAAAGATAGAGCTGAAAGGGTCATTAGAGTGTTCCTTACCTCTGTCCATGGTTTGTTTCAGGGTTGCTGCAGTAAAAGGGCACTGAAGATTGCAAGAAACTTTTCACATCCCCCGAAAGAACTTTTTGAACTGCTGCCATCAGCCAAACAAGAACCACAAAGCAGAACCAGGGAATTGATAATACAGCCTTTATTCTCAAGCTGGAAAATGCTTTATATTATCGAGTTTTATTTATTTCCTGTTTGTATCCATTTGTTTTATCTCCTCAATCATTTTTCAAGTGAATCTTTTGATGATCACATAGAAAGGCATTCTGATTTTCTTTTGTTGGGTTGACAATGAAATGATAATACATTTGATTTGTTTAAAGACCAATGCTCCAGTTCACTAAAGTATTGCATTAAAAAGCCCAACAAAATAGCATTGTCACTCCAAATTCTGCTGGTAAAATTATGCTTAATTTCTCTTTATGATTTTACTCGTGGTATAGTCTTTTGTTTTTAGCTTTATCTCTTTTATTGAAGAAGCTCATGACCGAGCTTAACTTTATGCCTTTTTTATTTTTCTTTCTCATACAAAGTTGACCCAGCCCAGTGTGTCTGTGTCTCTTGATGTCTCCTTTATATTGTCTTAACCCCCAGCCAATAACGGCAGATGACCACTCATCCTGAACTTGCTGCCATGTCAATCACTAAAAAGTGATAAATAAAACTCAACAAAACAAAAACACTGAATTAACATTTATAACAGTGCTGGAACTCCTCGCTTAGTTTGGTTTTTGGACACAAAGAATCAAATATTTGTTTAACGTTTTTCTTTTTTAAACCAAAATGTACAATGTGAACTATCCTGCAGTTTCACTGTGGACTGAAATGAAAGAAAACAGGGTAAATAAATCCTAGAGCACTAAAGCGAAGGAGCATGGGAAATAAAGCAAACAGTGGTCAGAGCTAACAAAACAGAGACTCGTGTTTTATATTGGTGGGCAATATCATTTCATCCTCCAAGATCTGTAAATATTGGAAGTATGGATTTATTCCTAGATTCCAATGAAAAGGGTTTTAAAATCCAACCTATATGAACTTCAGTCAGTGTGAGAGATGTATTCCACAGCTTAACTCCAGTCTGTGCCACCATGTGTGAATTCCCTTGCCAGTGGGTTGCTTCCACAGAAAGCTGTCCTCAACTGTAACCAAACGAAAGCCTCATCTAGGATTTGCTCTTCCTAACAGAATTCACCCAATATGTGAATTTTGCCACTTCACTAACTTTACACTTGTGTCCTTGACATTTTTTATTTCTCTTGTTCATTTTTTGGTAGAGGTAGAAGTAAGGCCATTTTAAATTAGCTTGAATCTGTTGATAGGAAATAAACAACTAAAAAATCTAAATAAAACCACAGATGTTCATTCTTATTTGTGTTATACTGTTCTGTATTTACAGCTGCAGCACATGCACTTAATTACACTCACCTGTTTCTCACTCCAGTATTATTGTTCCAGTTAAGTTGGGGACACACAAACCAATTTTTTGCCCAACTAAAATGTGAGAGAGGAACCGACAAGGCCCGATCCCAATCACAGCCAAACAAACTTGTGAATTATTTACATGAATCTTGACACAGTCTGGTAGAGTGCTTTTCAGAGTATAAATGTGAACAAAAGCCACGGACCTGATGATGTATATGGCCGTTCTATTAAATCTTTTGCCGATGAACTGAGTACTGTTTTTTCACTATATTTATAATAAGTCTTAAGTGCAAACACAACATGGTCCTACTATCTGGAAAGATGTTGTTGTGGTTCCCGTCCCAAAAGCCAATTGTCCTAAAACTGTTAATGATTTTAGACCAGTAGCTCTGACCTCAGTCTTAATGAAAATGTTTTAAATGTTAATTAGAAGTGAGATTTTAAAGCAGACTGAACATTTTTTAGACCCCATGCAGTTTGTCTACAGGCCTCATAGAGGAGTAGAGGATCCAACCCTCACTCTGCTAAACCTGCTTTTTAAACACCTGGATTTCAACGGGACACACGCCAGACTTTTATTTGTGGACTTTTCCCCAGCTTTTAATACAACCCAACCTCACATTTTAATCAAGAGGCTCCTTGAACAGTTTGTCTTAAGTAAGAATCTGGCTGGTTGGATTTTAGATTTTTTTAATTAATAAGACACAGAGAGTGAGAGTAAACAAATGTCTCTCAGATTTTAAACATACTTCTACTGGGTCACCTCAAGGCTATGTTCTGTTACCCCTACCTTTTATTATATACACAAATGGGCATCAGAGCAGACAGGACAACAGGTTCATCGTAAAGTATGCAGATGATTCTGTTATTGTTAGCCTTCTTAAAGAGAGCAATAGCAGCCACAGCCCTGTGACTGATGAATTTGCCCAGTGATGTGAGGTGTCTTACCTCCACCTTAACACTGGTAAGACCAAATATATGATCACTGATTTCAGGAGGAAACCTCACAAGCACAAAGTCACTTTAATTAAAGGCCAAACCATTGAGAGTGTGGAGACATATAAATATCTTGGGACTATTTTAGATGAAAAATTAAACTTTGAAGCCCCAGCAGCGCCTTTTCTGCTTAAGGAAACTCAGCCATTTTATCATTGATCGAACCATAATGACCATGTTTTATTGTGCTTTTATCGAATCGGTTTTATCTTTTTCTTTAGTGTCATGGTGTGGCCATGCAACTTTTAAAGAGAGGAGTTCCCTGCAGCAGATAGTTAAACTGTTGTCTAGACTGATTGGAGAGTCCCAACAGTCAGTTGCATCCCTGTACATCAGGCAGGTACAGCGCATAGCGTCTTCTGTTTTAAAAGATGACTTTCATCCCCTTCACAGGGAGTTCCAGCTATTTCCCTCTGGACAGAGGTTTTTGATCCCTAAATGGAAAACTAGACGTTTTAAAAATAGCTTTGTTCCTACTGCTGTTACTGCAATGAACAAGCTGAAACGATGCTGATACTCTCAAAAGATTTTAATGGAATTCTATGGATTTGTTTTTGGATATTATTAGATTTTGTATTTCTTTTAAGGAAATGTTAATCACAGCCAATTGTGTTTACTTCAGTCGTATTTTTATTTGTTCTTTTATTCATTTTTACAGTCCGGCTTTTGATTTTATAGTCTGGCGGTCTTATGTGTCCTGTTGTGTTTTGACTTGTGGAGCCTCAAGCACTTTGAGCATTCCTATGTGCAAATGGTTCTGGGTATGTTGATGTTTTTACTTTTTACAGTGTATGTGGGTATGTGTTTTATACCACTGCTAAACGAATCTACCTACGGGTATAAATAAAATAACCTTGAACCTTGAACTGACCCAACTGCAAATGTTTGTTGCCAATAGCCAATGAAAAATAGAGGCGAGGACACAACATCAGCTGGTGAATTTTTTTTGTCCCTTTTCTTTAACTTTATTTGTAATTACCCATCCTTGAATCGCCATCCTAACATGGTGGATTGGTTTGAGTGCCCGAATGATCCTAGAGGCTATGTTGTCTTGGGCTTAAATGCCCCTGGTAGGGTCTCCCATGGCAAACAGGCTCTAGGTGACAGGTCAGACAAAGAGTGGTTCAAGACACCCTCATGAGGACTAAACAAACGAGGCACGTGAAGTCGCCCGGGACGGCGGAGCCGGGGTCCCACCCTGGAGCCAGGCCTGGGGTCAGGACCCATCAGAGAGTGCCTGGTGGCTGGGTTGCTCCTCGTTGGATCCGGCCGGGCCAAGCCCGAAGGAGAGATGCGAGGCCATCCCCCAGTGGGCCCACCACCTGCAGGGGGACCGCTGCAAAGAGGATTGGGCGGCAGACGAAGGTGGAGACCTCAGCGGCCTGATCCCCGGATGCTTAGACTGGCTCTAGGGACGTGGAATGTCACCTCAATGGGGGGAAGGAGCCTGAGCTTGTGCAGGAGGTCAAAAGATATCGACTAGAAATAGCCTGGCTCACCACCACGCACAGCGAGGGCTCTGGAACCCATCTCCTCGAGAGGGGCTGGACTCTCTGCTGTATAGTGCCCCCCCTGGGGACTCCATTATTCTACTGGGGGACTTCAACGCCCACGTGGGAAACGACAGTGACACCTGGAGAGGCGTGATCGGGAGGAATGGCCTCCCCAATCTGAATCCGAGTGGTGTTTCGTTATTGGAGGTCTGTGCTAGTCACGGATTGTCCATAATTAACACCATGTTCAAACATAAGGGTGTCCATCAGTGCACTTGGCACCAGGACACCCTAGGCAGGAGGTCGATGATCGACTTTGTTGTCGTATCATCAGACATTCGGCCGCATGTTTTGGACACTCGGATGAAGAGAGGGGCTGAGCTGTCCACTGATCACCACCTGGTGGTGAGTTGGATCCTCTGGAAGAGGAGAAAGCCGGACAGACTTGGCAGGCCCAAGTGCATAGTGAGGGTCTGCTGGGAACGTCTGGCTGAGGCCCCAGCCAGGGACGTATTCAGCTCCCACCTCCGGGAGAGCTTTGACCAGATTCCGGGGGATGTTGGAGACATAGAGTCCGAGTGGACCATGTTCTCCGCATCTATTGTCAATCTTGCTGCCCGTAGCTGCAACCGTAAGGTCTGCGGTGCCTGTCGCGGCGGAAATCCCCGAACCTGGTGGTGGACACCGGCTGCTGACCTCGACTGGGGACATTATCGGGCAATGGAAGGAGTACTTCGAGGATCTCCTCAATCCTGCCATCACGCATTCCGTGGTGGAAACAGAGGCTGGGGACTCAGGGTTGGATTCTTTTATCACCCAGGCTGAGGTGGTTAAAAAGCTCAGTGAGGTGGTTAAAAAAGTCCGTGGTGGCAGGGCTTCGGGGGTGGATGAGATCTTGAGTACCTCAAGTCTCTGGATGTTGTAGGGCTGTCATGGTTGACACGCCTCTTGAACATTGTGTAGCGGTCGGGGACAGGGCCTCTGGACTGGAAGACTGGGGTGGTGGTCCCCCTTCATAAGAAGGGTGACCGGAGAGTGTGTTCCAACTACAAGGGGATCACACTTCTCAGCCTCCCTGGTAAGGCCTATGCCAGGATATTGGAGAGGAGAGTCCGACCGATAGTCAAACCTCTGCTTCAGGAGGAGCAGTGTGGTTTTCGTCCCGGCCGTGGAACACTGGACCAGCTCTATACCCTCTACAGGGTGCTCGAGGATTCATGGGAGTTTGCCCAACCGGTCAACATGTTTTTTGTGGACCTGGAGAAAGAATTTGACTGTGTCCCTCATGGTGCCCTGTGGGCGGTGCTCCAGGAGTATGGAATTGGGGGCCCTTTATTAGGGGCCATCCGGTCTCTGTACAAGCAGAGCAGGATTTCGTCTCTTATTTTTGCAGATGACGTGGTCCTGCTGGCCCCCTGTAGCCAAGACCTACAGCATGTGCTGGGGCGGTTTGCAGCCGAGTGTGAAGCAGCTGGGATGAAGATCAGCTCCTCTAAGTCCGAGGCTATGGTTCTCGACCAGAAAAGGGTGGCTTTCCCTCTTCAGGTTGGAGGGGAGTTCCTGCCTCAAGTGGAGGAGTTCAAGTATCTCGGGGTCTTGTTCACGAGTGAGGGGAGAATGTAGCGGGAGATTGACAGACGGATCGGTGCAGCTGCCGCAGTAGTGGGGACGCTGTGCCGGTCCGTTGTGGTGAAGAGAGAGCTGAGCCGAAGAGCGAAGCTCTCGATTTACTATAAATTCAAACTTGTGCATCACATCCTTCTTTTTTTAAGTTTAAAGTTGTATCATGTATAATCAAATTCTCCCAAAAAAGAGGTCTCTGAATTATTCATGACCCTGAGGAGTGTAAGTGAACTTTTCACCAGCACTGTTTGAGAATATGATCAAACATTTTAAAATTGGAACTCTCTTGGTTTTGAGAAGAACACATTATGATTGTAGAATAACCACTTTGAATCTCTTTTTTAAAATAAGTTTGTCGAGTCATTACTGTAAAAATTACAATTTCTTTTAATGCTGTGGAGCACAAACAAAAACAAAATATGGAATATCTTTATTTTATTGAATGACTACCCAAAATGTAATTTGCTACTGAGAACATTTCTCACAAACTTGGTGCAAAAAACACGTTACTTGTATGTATTTCTGTATGTTAATTGGATCCATCTGGCTGTCACAGTAGCATCTGTGTTAGATGTCAGTCAAACTGAGCACATGAGACCTTTCACTATCTTTGCTTATTATAGCTATAGTAGCAGGACCAATTTGGATTAAAAATGAGAGCACTAATTGGGAAATTAGTCAGAAGAACAACTGTAAACACAGGTTTGCAGAGTCGATGCTTTGTGAGTAAATAAGTGAAACTTTGGGTTCAGCCAGGATCTTCATAGAAACATTTATTCATTGCAAGCAACGCACTCAGACAAAAAGAAAACAGCCAAAAGAAATCAAGGATATGGTGACAGTATGAAGTGAAGCTACAGTGTTGAATACCAGGTTGGTGTTGTTTTTAGGTCCTTGCCTAGTTAAATTGCCTTGAGGGTTATTGTGGTTATAACTTGACTCAAGATTTTGTAAAAAAAAAAGTAAAATACTAAGTAATAAACAAAGCTAAAGGTATTTTTTGATTTTCTTCAGATACTTCTTCTTTGGATTTGATTTCTTTGAAATTGTGTTTTACTCTCCAGTATTTCTTCGCATACAAATTTTTGTGAAATCTAAATGTTGGATTTGAATTGATCACTCTTTCATTAAGAACTGCCATCTTGAATGTGATTTCTCCCTAATACAATTTTCAACAGAGCCTCCCTCAAGGGTAGATGTAAGGAAATGTTTTTATTTTTCTCTATTTTTGCCAGACCTCATATTTGGACTGCAAGGCAACATGAGTGCACTGTAATAACCTGATGTGATCTCCTTGTGCTAGTCTGTAATTAGAGCAATGTGCTGCTGAATGTCAATAAAGTGCAGCGACTGAACACATAGCAGAAGCAAAAGATGAGAAAAGGTTCAGCCTACGGCACATCTAAGCAGATTCTACCCTGAGGGTCTACAGCTAATGGGGGCCATGTAGTGGTTTGCTTACTTTTTAGACAGTTGTGCTGTGAAGCCAAGGTATTTGTGACATGAGAGTGAAAGTCCTAGTAGAAGATTTTTGAATAATTTTGAGAATGTTCTTCAAGTAAGTAACAGAGCATGAGGCTTTACTCAAAGAACAATAAAATGGTGTGCAACATGCTTTTCTTTCATCCATAAGTGTCTCTGTTTAGAAGTTGTCCTTCATGTGTGTTTTCTTTATGAGATTTTCTTGCTGACCTGCTCTGGCTTAAGCTTTCTAAGAGCCTCAACGTGTGTCAAGGTGTCTTGTAAAAAAGTGGAAATTGAGAGAAAGAGATTTTGCCTTAGCCTCCTCGGGTGAAATAAGCCTTTCAATTAAATTTTGATCAGCGAACTGTGTCTCACTCACACAGTGTTGTTGAAGCCACAAAAGCAGTTAACAGCAGGATTATCAACATCTCTTTAGTCTTTAAGTAGCCTTCATCAGAACTGACACATGCAACAGAAAAAGTCACAGATTTCAACTCCATGAAAGAGAAGGTGATTCAGGCAGGTGTTAACAGATACACAAATGTTCTATATTGAGCCACATTTACCACTAAATACGTCTTGCATTCATAAGTACCGTACACTTTTTGGTAAAAAAGCTGTTCTGCAGGTGTAGAAGCAAGCAGGGTGTTACCTTGTATTCTCTTCATCCTTGCTTCTCTTCTCCATTCTTTTCTCCTTCTCTCACCTTTTCCTTTTTGCCCCACCTCTCTCTCTTTCGTGCTTCTTATTTTTTTTCTTTTCGTTTCTGTCTCCGTGTTCGTAACAATGTAAATAATCTCAAAGCAGTTTCTAATAAAGTTTCTTTTATAAATATCAAGCAGAACTTTAAAGCGTTAGCTGTAATGCTCCACTTGTGAAAGTAAATCTGTTGGACTTTTTCTTGTCACTCAGACAACAATTCTGAGCGCTACTCTGCCGGACAGGACACGGTTAAATTTTTATTTAAAAGCCTATTATCTCATTTAAATACATGAAAATACTAAATTCTGCTGTCAAAATAAACACTGAAGAGGTGTATAAAATAATCCTTTTATTTATGGAGAGCTTATTCTTTTTCATTTTATTTACACATTCAAAAGGCGTAGTGACAGAAAAAATTGTTACAAGGAAAACGACCTCTGAGGCTTTTCTGCAGATTTGTTAAGTATTTCCAGCAAAAAAGAGTAGGACTCAAAATGAAAATGGACTAGAGGAGTTCTGCAGATGAAATATGGAAAAGGTAAAATGTTAAAGTTTACAGTGTTTTCTTTTAGAAAAACAAAACATGAAAATAAAACAAACTGCTGAACTGTTTATTAGAAAACATTAGTAAATATTTTTTATGTTTTTTAATGATGCCTATTAGGGTGAGAATTTAGAAGAAAATACATCAATTATCAAATGTTTTATAGATTAAATGTTCTCCGTAAATCCTTTTGAAAAACAATGGACTAATTTTACAAAAGAGCAAAATCCATAACAACAGCTTTTGAAAAAGAAATTACAAAAAAGACGACCTGATGTTCTGCTCTTCTTTTTAACGAGATTTAGGGGATTTTTCAGCTCTACAATGAACAATAAAGGAGGGATTTAGTTCCTTAGGTGACTTTGGAAGGGCAACCAAGCATCTGGAGAGATGTACTGTTGATCATTATCTTTCCAGGAAAAAAAATCACAGACCTTGTTGGTTGACCGCCAGTCATCTCCAGCACTTCAAGGTCATCATCAGATGGAAACCTCAAGCTCAAAGAATTATCTCTAATGAAGCAAAGGCTTTGAAGGCTGCATGTGAATTTCACAGATCTCCTCGCAAGTGGATGGAAACTCTTTGAAGTAGTGACAAAAAAATAAAAAAATGAAGACTTTTAACCTGAACGTGTTTCCATTTAGAGAAATACTGTCTTCTCATTTCTTATCAGTCTCAAGTTGCAGGATGACCCCTTTAAATCACCTCACATGGTCCCCAGCTTCCTTCACTGTCTGTATCTGCAGCTCATGATTTTTGGTTTACTGAATTTCATTAGGGTAGGCGAGCATGAGCTTATAATTTTAGACTGTTGACAAGCTTCCCACACAGCAAAGGGAGAAAAATGCACAGACACACACACTGACTGACATTAAGAAGTAGACGCAGGTGTCATGGAAACTGCAGTCACTTAAGAGGGTTGCCATTAAATCTCCAAAAAGAAAAGGTGTATTACTCAGTAATGGCCTTGGGGATTCTTCCTTCCTGTTTATATGCAAAAAAACAAAACAAAATAGAAGAACAAATTACTTTTAAAAGAACACCACGTGTAACATTTTGCGTGTTAAGTTATGTAATTGAATGTGCTGCCTTTGTTTACAGATTTTTGTCGAGCAAGGATTTCCAGAACTTTGCAGTTTCACATTCTATAACATAATGACCATAAATTTAAATGTGTTTAATCAGGATTCATTGGGATATACTGAAGAAAAAGTGCATAGTTGATACATGGTTCAAATGTTTTTTTAAAAATAAATTCTAAAAATTGTGTGCATCTTTATCACGCTTCTTTTACAGTTACCCCAAAGTAAAACCAATAAATGAGTTGATGATTAATCTGAGTTTAAATACAGCTGTTCTGTGAAGCCCTTAAAGCTCAACCACACACCGCTCAAAATGTTGCCATTCGATCAGAGAAGGTGAAAGGAGACCCATGCTAATTTAGGAGAAACTGCAGAGATCCACAGATCCACAGTAGGAGAATATATTGATAGATTAAATGCCTGTCATGGATTCCACACGTCTGACCTTTATGAAAAAAGCTATTGTTATAAGAAAACCATAGGAAGTCTCATTAATATTTTGCAACAAGTCAGGTACGGGGCACAACAAACATGTGTAAGAAAGTTCTCTGATCAAATGAGGCCAAAACCTGAGTTTTTGGCCTACATGCAAATTGCTGTGTTGTTGATAATTAAAACTGCACATGACCCTGATCACATTATCAGCATGATAACACATGGTGATAGCAGCATCATGACCTATAGGTACTTTTCTATAACAGGCAAAGGGAACCTAAATTGACCTGAATATGCATGGAGCTAAATACCGGGTAAACATGAAAAAAAAAAAAAAACTGTTAGAGGCAGCAAAAGCTTTGAGACTCTGACAATATGTATTTCAACTGGAGAACAACCCTAAACATACAGCCAGAGATACAAAGGAATAGTTTAGATATCCATATCCATGTGTTTCAATGTCCAATCTTTGGAATAAAGTTATCTTCTTCATGAGGTTTAAAGATGTTACCTTTACACTACAAGGGATTATGTGCAGAAGCTGAAAGACTGTGACCTGTGGTAGTTTTTCTTTTACCGTTTGAAGAATACATTGTGCCTTAATCTAGGCACAGTATAAATAAAGATTTTTCATCTTTTAGATAACTGAATGAGGAATAAAATCTAGAAACTCAACTTAGTGTTTTACTAAATATGTATACAAATTGGTCGCCTGAATATTTTTCAACTTTTGCTAAAGAAAAAAACCCTACAGTGCTTGCAAACACTTTCATACCATTTACATTTCACATTTTTTGCGTTACAATCACAAACTTAACAAAATTGATGTTATAGGAATTTTGTATGATAAAGCTACAGAAAGTAGTGCATAACAAGTGCACAGAAAATGTTACATGGTTTTTAAAATGGTTTGCAAATAAACATTTGAAAAGTACTCCCATTCTACTCAGATAATTAACTGAGGTTTGTGTTTGTAACAAGACCAAATGTGAAAATGTTCATTGGGTATGAATGCTGTAGATTTCTCTCCCAGTGAACAAAGGAACAAAAGCAAACCTATTGATATGACACCTTTATATATTTCAGTGTGCAGCAGGCTCCTGTTGTTTTTTTTTAATTTAATTCATTGAAATCAAGAAACTTCCCCACAATGCTGCGCAATTAAGCGGAGGAAACAACAGGGTGCAAATGGTGCCTGAACATGTTATTAGAGGTTGCTTCCATTTAACTTTGCCTGCCCTGTTGAAAAAAAAAAAGAAAAAAACTAATTTTGCATTTTAATTTCACATTGAAAGGTGAAGCATGTAAGGAAATGACAAAAACAAAAGACTACGACTGTGTTTAAAAAAGGACAAGTTTGTATTACGAGTACAAGAAAACATTTGCTTGTGTTACGTCTCCTTGAATAAAACACATGGAAGTTCCTCTAGTACATTCCTTATCATAGTCTCCAAGGTGAGCACAGACCCAGGGAGTCAATGGTGTGCCTAGAAGGAGCAACACACTGTTGGACGATGGAAAAAAGTCTCATACATACACATGAATGAAAAAACTTTAAATGTAATCAAACAGCGAGAACAAGCACACAGTGCTCTAAAATCGTTCGAAAATCTGTTGAATCATTCATGAGCAGCTTTCATGGGTTGTGGTCCTCTTAACATTTTGCAGTGAAACTTAAAACATTCAGATGGAGCGTGTGGTGTGATGAACACAGGGGTGGTAGCTAGCAGCCTTTATAATAATGCACTTGGACAGTTTAGGTCAGGGATTTAATTCAGTCTTGGAAACCCTGTTTTCCTTTTATCCTGGTGAAGACTTAGCAGAGCTGGGAAGCTTTGACCTCTGAGAAAAAAACGGTTTTGTTTTAGGCAAGGCAGACACATGTGATGTCTAAGTGATGTTTAGCCACAACAAAATAAATGTTCTGGGTTGTCTCTTGCTTCCGAAGCTCAGTTTTCCAACCTATGAGGTCATATACCAAAAAAACAACCTTTTACAATCTAAAGTAAATCTTTCAGATTGTTTTTGTCACTAAAAAACAACAGGGAGCATTATATAATATTCAGAAACAATTCCACTGTATGTGTATGAAAACCACTTTGGCAATGTATTTCACCTCTACGACTCTCCAGCACAGTAAATAACCACATCAGCAGAGAAATTCTCCCACACACTACACCACAGCTGCTGGTTCTGCACAATACAAGATGAACACGGAGTTTGATTGGGCCAGCTCAGTCTCTGCACTTCTGCAGATGAGAAAATTAACACATTAACCAGCATCAGAGAGAAGAAATGCTGGTTTTAACCCCACTGCACACGAAAAGACCTCGGGTTAAGTTTAGACTGGGCTTTAAATTCAGTGGCAGTGCCCCACTCATCCTCTCCATCATTTACAGTCCTTCCTAGGATCTGGCTCACAGTCCCGCTCTGAAGGTGAGAAGGCTGTGGTGTTTCCTTCAGCAGTGCGGTGACAATGTGAGAGGCGAGGATGTTGGAGTTGTGATTGTGGGGTCGCTGTTTGTCACAAGCAGGACTCACAGGAGCCGATGTTTGTGTGCAGAGGCTTCTTATTCTGCTCTTTGTGATTCCCGTTGTGAAGAACAGAATACCTGAGGGGAGACACAGAGGGAGAGATTTGATGGGACAAAGAGGAAAATCACAAAAAAGATGGTTAAAGAACATAAGTAATTCATGCCTTTTCAAGTCAAAAAAATAAAATTTTGAATCCAAAAATAGCCACACATCACAACTTCCATAATATTTTTCTGGGACATGTCTTCAACCTTCAGTACAGTAAGACATTTTTTAAATTATTTAAAAGAACAGAGTACACGAAGAAAATCTTGAAAGAGAGAAATGCCTCTACAGTGGTTCACTGTGCATCCGTGAAAAGAATAGTGTGCTGACACTACCTTGTGCTTTTTATTTTAGGATTGTCAAACTGTGTTACTGTATCATTGGCATCCAGCTAAAAATACAACCTAAGGTATGTAATGTCTAGACAACTTCAGATCATACTTTCAGTCTGTGATCTACGTGTGTCCTGCACGCTCATTGATCTCCCATAAAAGAGTTCATACAGCATGAAGATTGAAGTAGATCCACCATTTTACAACTCTGTTCTATAGGCAGAAACTTGTGCAATCAAAAACTGAATTTGAATTGCTCAAACTGAATCTCGTCATCATCTCATCATCTTCCGCTTCATTTGGGACCGGGTCGCGGGGGCAGCAGACTCAGTAGAGACACCCAGACGTTCCACTCCCCAGATACCTCTCCAGCTCCTCCAGGGGGAGCCCAAGGCGTTCCCAGGCCAGCCGAGAGGCATAGTCTCTCCAGCGTGTCCTGGACCGTCCCTTGGAACACCTCCAGAGGAAGGTGTCCAGGAGTTATCCGGTATAGATGCCAGAGCCACCTTAACTGGCTCCTCTCAATGTGGAGGAGCAGCGGCTCTACTCCGTGCTTCTCTCGGAGTGCCTGGCCACCTTACGGAAGAAGCTCATTTCAGCCGCTTGTATCCGGGATCTCGTTCTTTCGGTCATGACCCAAAGTTAATGGCCATAGGTGAGGGTAGGAATGTAGACAAATGTTAGTCCTTAATCATGGCCTCACCGAACTCCTCCCAGGCCCAAGTTTTTTCCTCTGCCACAGCCCGGGCCGCAGCACGCTTAGCCGCATGGTACCCATTAGCCGCCTCAGGAGTCCCACAAGCCAACCACAGCCGATAGGACTCCTTCTTCAGCCTGGCAGTGTCCCTTACTGCTGGTGTCCACCACCAGGTTCGTGGATTGCCGCTGCGACAGGCACCGCAGACCTTACAGCCACAGTTACAGGCAGCAGCATTGACAATAGATGCAGAGAACATAGTCCCTCGGGCTCTATGTCTACAACATCCCCCGGAATCTGGTCAATGCTTTCCCGGAGGTGGAAGTTGAATACAGCCCTGGCCGAGGGCTCTGACAGATCAGAATCAGAATTAGAAAAGCTTTATTGCCAAGTACGTTTTTGGACATACAAGGAATTTGTTTTGGCGTGAGGGCAGACCCTCACTATGCGCTTGGGCCTGCCAAGTCTGTCTGGCTTTCTCCTCTTCAAGCAGATCTAACGCACCACCAGGTGTTGATCAGTGGACAGCTCGGCCCCCTCTCTTCACCCGAGTGTCCAAAACATGCGGCCAACATGCGGTTGAAAAGAGTTTTGACAATTTAGACATGAAATGTTTCATGAAGACTTCAATAAGTTGTTTATTCATAAAGTTTTCCTTGGGTATTTACAGTACGTTAATGGATACAATAGTGACTTGGTATAAACCTTTGAACTGATAAAAAAATCTCCACTGTATGGCTAAAGCATGTTGTAATTTTAGCCAATACCTACGTAATAAAAATGATAAAATATATCAAAAAGGAAGGCTGTATGACATAAAAACGTGGGGAAAAGGTAATTTTATTTGATATTAAATGGTCTAGACGTTTTTATGGCTTGAAAACATTTACCAAAATTGAAGAAGAATAAAGCTACAAACTGCAAAACACATTTACAATTAAGGAAATGACCAACTCCTGTTTTGTTCTTTAAATCAGCCTGATCTTCAACAAGCTTATTAACTGTGTGGAATAAAAAATTTATTAAATGACCAATTAATAAAAGTGTAACAAAAAAGTAATACAATTACATCTAGTCCAGGCAGATTCAGCTAAAACAGAGCTTAAGTCTGTTTTTATTCTGGCTTAAAAAGAAGAACATATTTGAAAAACAGTTACATACTCAATTTAAGTCTCTGTTGTGTGTTACAGAATCATTTAAGGAAGCAAATTCAATCTGTCAGAACAATCCCTCAGCAGAAAAAAAGTGAACTGTACCATTTGTTCAAATTAGATATGAAAAGAAGGTTTTAAGTGAAATATAATAAAAGCTAATTTAGTATTTGCAACAGGCCTCACAGATCTGCAAGCCCTGATATATTTGCATTGGAAATGTGCTTCACAGTCCACAGGCATGCTTACATGTTACTCTATACATAACATGAATGCTGGAAATAGCAACCTAGATTTTCTTTCTCTCTCTCTCTCTCTCTCTCTCTCTGTGTGTGTGTGTGTGTGTGTGTGTGTGTCACAGAGACCTCACCTTGGGCTAAAATCATTATGAGCTGTTTAGAAAAACACCCCGACCAAAGACACTTCCTGCTTTCAAACTGGCCGTGAAGTACACCTTCCAGACAGCCACCAACATTTAGGGCTTTGCTGAAGGAAACAGGCTTCAGATTTTTAACGAAGCAGAACACAAAATTGCTCCCACATTGCAGCATTAAACCTTTAAATGGCTTCAATGTTGTGCTCTGAATGTGACCACAGTGATGCTTCAAACCTTGGAGTCACAATCAGTTCGCCAGCAAATTTCTGAAAACCTTCAGCTAAGCTTTCATCTGCATGCATGTACATTACATGGCTGCATTTACAGTAATATGTAATTACATTATGTAACTATTGAGATATAAGGATTCTGAGTTTATTAATTAAATAACCATTGCCTTAGCAGTGTATCAATGCATAGTACAATGTATTTAACAACACTGCAACAAGCCCAAGTAATCCTATAAATGATGCAGTGATCTGTAAAGTTCTGTTAGAGCCAAGTGGAAAAAAGGACTACTGACCCAGTAAATCATACAGAATCAAGTTAGTTTAATCCTGCAGTTAATACTTTGTACCCACGTGACTTTATAGGTCTCAGATAAACACTCAATCAAGCATTTAAAAGGGAAGAATAGCGGCAGTGGGTAGGTGCTGGTGTACTGTCGTCAAGAAGGTGGCTCTTGGAGTAGGACCCAAATGCAGACAGGCAGGCAGAGATGTGTAAAGGTGAAAAAGGTCTTAATAAAAAAGGAAAAACTCACAACAGGCAGGTGGCAACAGATGCAGGCATGAGCATACAGTCATCCAAAGGTGTGGCAAGGCAAAAAGAATACTAAAGCAAGGAGTGAACAGAACAGAAGGGTATATGTAGAGCATGGTATGGGTGAAAGCAGTGAGACTGATTAGAATAAAATAGGCAGACCAAATGAAGCTGATTATGAAGGCAGTGGCTAAGAGTGGAAACAAAACCTGATAGGAACTGAAAAATAAAAAAAAAGACCACAAAACCAAAAGATACATCTAAAATGCACCATAACCAGAACAAGTAAGAACCTAAAGAAATGAACTAAAGCGTCACCTGAAAAACATAAAAAATCATGTTGAGAGACAAGACCAACACCAACAAGAAAATGTGCATTGTGAAGCTGAGGGAAAACAATCAAGTAGTTTCACATTTTCTAATTGGGCTAACAATCAAGATCCTTATGTGTTTGTGTTTTTTTAAATTTATTTATTTATTTATTTTTTATTACTTTCTGATCCTTCCTGGGTTGCTTAATATTGTTGTTTAGGTTTTGCCATATCAGTTTACTCATTTGTGTTGAGTTTCTTATTTTGAGTGTTTCTGCATTTTAGTTTAGTTTAGACTCCTATGTTAGTGTTAGGCTTTTTCCCTTTGGTTCATAGATCTGTTGTATGTAGTTCAGTTCCCTCTGTGTTCTGTCTGTGTTTATTAGACTCCTTCCCTTAGTTCTCCTGCTCAGCATCCTCCCCCAGTTGCCCCACATCCCTCTGTTTAGACTCAGCAGGTTTTGATGTCACTCTTCACTCCTCCTCAGTATTTAAGTTAACTGGTTTTCAGTCTGTCTTGCTCTCTTGTTTTTGGTCATTATAATGAAATCCTTCAACTTAAGCTGCTTTCAAGCTCTTGTCAGCACTTTGGTTGTACTTTAACATCCAACATGACAGACATATATTGTTTTCAATAAAGAGGACCCAAATGCAGACAGGAGGTAGGATGTAATATAATAATATTTTAAAATAAGACTTTCACTGAAACCATCCAAAGCCCTTCACCCCACCCACCACCACCAAACGATCTCTTCATCATGGCACTAGTAAATGAACATGTTCCATGAAGCAGCAAGGTAACACTTTGTCAGTTTAGTTAATATGTTGGAGGAGGGAAAAAATGAGCAAATATGAGGATTCCATCTCCAAAACTCCTGCTCTTGTGAGAGTTTTCCTGGTCTAGAGTGTATCAGTATCGATCTAAAGTAGCCCAAAGAGAGAACAGTGGGAAACTAGCAACAGGGTCATTTGCAGCCAGGGTGCATTGATGCATGTGGAGAGTGAAGGCTGGCCCTTGTGGTCCAATTCAACAGATGAGCTACTGCTGCTCAAATTGCTGAAGAAGGTAATTCTGGTTCTGATAAACATGTCTTAGAGTGTACATCTTAGTTGTATTCATAGGGGCCTAGCCACTTACAGGACTTAAATGAATCTGCTGCTAACCTCTTTGTGCCTGATACCATAGCAAACCTTCAGGGCTCGAGTGGAGTCCATGTCTTGACAGGGCAGGGCAGGGCTGTTTTGGTAGGAAAAGAGGGACCAACACACCATTAGGCAGCTGGTCATAATGTTATGGCTGATCGGTGTATGAGAAAGACTAAAACCTAGAACTCTGTGATATAAATTTGCCCGAAAGACCAAAGCTCACACTTCATACTTAAGCAGAAAACTGTGAAAGCATAAGTACTGTCATATGTCAATGTGAGCAATGTGTAGTACATAATTTGGTTAGGACACTATGTACAAACACTACGGGTACGCATTTGGAGCCCATATTTAATTTAATACTTGGATCAACTGAAACTCCAAAGCAGGACATGTGGCTTGATCCGTACAGTGTTTATCTGTGGTTTTATTTGTACACAGCTGAACCAACGGGCCAACTGGCAGAGCAAGAGACAGGATGGAGATTTGTTTAATGAGGGCAGAGGAGAGCCACAGCGAGACAGAAGGCCCGGATCACAAGCAGACTAAACAGTTCTACATATTTCAGGCAGCAATGTGGCAAACATTCATCTTGATGAAGTGCTCTTGATGAAGACTGAACAGGCTGTAAGGTAGACTCTGACATCTGATGCTACATGTGGATGAGGTGGAAAGTAGAAATATATGTGTCTATTACAGCGGCATTATCCCCAGATGAGTATTGTGTAATTTTAAGGAAAATGAATAAAAGAAGATTTAAAATCTAGACATTATAATCCACATATTTTGGGCTCTAAATGACACATGGGAACACATTTCCTGTAGTGAGCAAGAAGCTAGTTCCAGAAACTGCTACATTTCCATTTATTACATTATTAATTCATTAAGCTGTTAAATGCAATCTGCAAGCTGTTAAATGCAATTTATTTAAATACAAAAACCATACTATGCAAATGTCTTTAGTAATTTCTTTACATATATTCACTAAGCAAACAAGATATTCTTGAACATTTTTATAGTTTTGGAGAAATCTGTTTTCTAATGTATTTCTACTCCATTATCTAACCATTGTTAAAGGAATGAAGTTGGTTACCTCCAAATTATAAATCATTTTATAAAATTAAATGGTTGAACCAGTGTTGTGTTTACATATGCACAACAGATGAATCATTCTCCTTTGTTTAAAAATAACAACAGTATCGTTTTTTGACATCATAAACAGTGTTTTAGCACCAACAAAAATATCATAAGAAGGATGATGCATTTTTCCTGTTCTGTGTCAGGTCTAAATGTTATTCTTAAAGATAAGACTTTCAGATAATGTCCACCTGCTCTTAGATCTAACACTTCCTGTTTTGCCCTCCACCTTTCTGCTATGATCATTACTTTATGCACTCACTACATAACATGTTGTCATGAACTGGACTCAAAATGAGGCAAAAATTTAACCAACCCCAATGTAAAATCTTGAAAGACATTTAGAGTCTGAAGAACTATTGATCAAGACCAGCTCATTTGATTTGGTCTTGATCGACCTGGTGCTTCGCTTTGTGGATTCTACGTTGTTTTAAAGTTTTTTATGTCTGTTGTTTTGTTATATTGTGACAAACCCCTGCAAAACGAAGTATCAAGTTTCTGAATAATGGAATTTAATAACTTTTGGATCCTGTTCATCATTGTGTTCCTGGTGTGTTTGGTGAGCAGCGTTTCTGCCAGTGATGACATTGCATTTATTTCCTACTCCAGCTGGTGGAGCCGCAAACTAAGGCCGGGAGTTTTAAACATCAGATTGTAAAGAGATTCTAAGGCACAGGTGGCAAAAGAAGATCTCAATAGTTAAAACAAAAAGGAAGAGGGGACCGTGAGGAGGAGTACGTGAAAATTGGCAGCTTTAGGATTCTTCTTCCTACAATTACTCTGTCAAATGTCTGATATCTCAGTAAAAAAATCGTGCAATTGGCAGCAGGAGTAACATATGATAAATGCTGTGTAACATTATTTGCTTAATGGAGACATGACTAAAGTCAGAGACATCAGTTTCTTTGGATGGATACACAACAATCAGAGCACACTGGGATGAGCTCCTGTCAAAGAAATTAGTTGGAGGAGGATTTTCTATAGGCCTATTTGTGAACATCAAGTGATGCACGTAGATGAAAACACGCACAGATCTGCACTCCGGATTATGAAATTCTGTCTGTGTCATTTTATCTGCCATGGGAGGTCGATCACATAACCATCATCTTGACATATGTGTGGGGACCAAAATGCACAAAGGCAGCAGTTAGGACCGCTGAACGTCCCACCCCCACTGCAGTGTCACGTTCGCCGGATCAACCAAAGTTTGTTCTATGTGATCTTGCCCCCCAACTTCACATACCCCACCACTATATAGATTGCCCTACGAGACACAACAAAAACCTTGATTGTTGCAATGGTAACATACCAGCAGCTTATAAAGCGCTGTGCCATGGACTTAGGGGAAGTCACACCACAACATTATTTATCAGCTGCCCAAATATCTAAAGCAAGACTAAAGGGAGAGGGATGTGTTTCGAAAAACATTCAGCTGTGGTATGTGAGGACATAGACTGGCAAATCATTTTTAAAAGCTGTCTTGATTTTGATGAACTGAAAGAGACAATAACTGAGTATATAAAGTTGCATTTTTATTAACGTTAGCCTCACTGTTAACTGTTATATGCTAGGGAGGCCTGGAAAAGGTTAAATGTCATAATGGGCAGAGTGGGGGAAAGAACAGTGGCCCCGACAAATAGATTTTTATCTTTTGCCAATGACCTGAATATTTTTTTATTTTTTTATTTTAGTTTGATAATATGTCATGACAATAACAGTCATGACTTTGCCAGTAACACCAAAGATCATTCTTTAATTATCCTAGGCAGATGTTGCAGCACCTGGATCTGATGGTATAAAAGGAAGGGTGATTATATCATATAAAATTCAACTAAGAGTAGGTTTTACAAAATTATGTCAGTGTCATTTAAATAAACATTATGTTCCCAAAATTTGGAAAAGTTCAAACATAATTACTGTCCCTAATAGGCAAAAAGTTGAATGATTTTCAACCTATTGCACTAACCAGTATCCTTTGTAAGTGCATGGAGAGAGTCATTGTAAACTTTCTGTCTCTGAGTGGATGTTTTGACCCAAATTAATTTGCTTATAAAACGTGTGGAGGTATTGCTACAGTGACCTTGATAAAAACAGCCAGCATACATCTGCAGCAGCATGGGAGTTATGCCAAGTTATTAGTTATTGATTTTACTGTAGTTCAGCCTTAATAGTATGCAAATGCACACATTGGTCAAAGGGTTGTGATATTAATATGAACAGCAACATCATTAATTGGACAAAGGAGTTCTTAACAGATCGACCACAGAAAGTGTGCAATGACCACCTCTGATATAGTCATTTTAAATACAGGAGCACCACAGGGAAGTGTAAATTCTCCTGTTTTGTTATCCTTTTACAAAAATGAGAACTTGTTTGAGCTGAATTCAAACTGCCATGTGTATAAGTATGCAGGTGACATGTGCTCATTGGTCTTAAGCAGTCAAATGACTCTGCGAAACATTCTCCTTATCTTAATCATATTGATTAGCTCATTAAATGGTGTAAGACCAGGTATTTGTTCATTCATGAAAGCAAGACTAAAGAACTAGTGGTACAGCAACACAGTCTGTCAGCATTTCTCACCTGTTGTCACTAATAATCATCCTTAAGAAGTGGTAATGAATTCAAATATCTTAGAACCTCTATTGATAGCACTCTTTGTTTTTCAGGGAGTGTAGGATTTCAGAAGAATCTTAATGCAATAGTTTTAACTTTTAACATGTGCACCTGGTATGAACACTTTGGAGTGAAGGACAGCAACACACAGTCCAGAATCATCAGCATGGCCAATAAGATCATTGGCATACCGCAAAGAATGCTGGGCGATTTGGGAGGGCTGGGAGACAAAAGACAAACAAAACAAATGGCCAAACAAATTGTGGGTGACCCAGGTCACCCCCTATTTGGGGAATTTGTTAAGCTCCCTTCTGGAATGCAATATAGAGCAGCAAGTGCAGCCCATAACATTTACAAGAAATCTTACATACCAAAACCCCAATAATGTTGCTCAACTGTCAAATATTATTCAGACTTAAGTTGTGCCTGTTGTTTGTTTGTGTCCTTGTTGTGCTTTGTGTCGTATATTATGGGTGTTTTTATGTTTTTAATCACCATGTAAAGCCAAAGGCAATTTCCACATACGTGGACAAAAAATACTATTATCGATATCACAATATTATTATAAAATTAGCTCTGACTGCTTGGAGCCAAAGCAGAAAGAAATTAAATGTGCTTTAAAGGCTGTACCCTTTGTAGCAATGATTAGGTCATTAAAGAAAGTGTCTTTTGGATCATGACTTTACTTTTGTAGGAGGATGGATGCAGCAAAGCATGACTGCATTTAATAAATGCAGGAGGAGAGAGTCCTAAAAGCCAAAGTAAAAGGCAACTGGACTTCCCTTGTTTCTAGAAGGTATTTCATTTCCTTTTCAAAAGGCTTTTTCAGTTCTGAACATGGTTACAAGTATCATATGTGATTGCATATCCAGAAATTAACGTTTTTTCAGTAAATGGAAAGCTTCTCTGACACATGAAGGTTTTTATTAATTAGATAAATATGGATCAACTCTGCAGTCACACTCCTAAACAACTTCAAATAAGTCAGTCTACAAATGACATATCCCAAATTCACTATACAGGCTACCTTTACACTGCAGCTGTTTTAATTATTCTCACTTATTACTGAAAAAAAAACAAAAAAAAAAAACATGTTCATTTATCTTAGTTAATTGAGCCATAAAAGAAGGAAAATATTTTTTTAAATGAGTGACAGTGGTTCTTATATATTCTACTGGTATTTGCATATAATTACAGTAGTCTGAAATCTTAAAAGCTCAGTAATTGCAAAATCATTTTAATATTATATAAAGGAAATCATTTACACACATTTATTTTTCCAACACAGTCAGTGTAATTTAAATAAAATCTGTAGTTTTTATAGCCTAATTCCTATTGGACAAATATCCTTCAACATACATGAACCTCTGGCCTACAGCTTAAGTGTAAGCTACTCTTCAATATACTGGATATATCTGATAGAAACGCTAAAGTATTTTAGTAGAGGTATTATTTTTCTCCTGGTTGCATGCAAAATTAAAAGCAACAAAAGCAAGCAAGATAAAAGATACATCCTGCTCAACTTTGAATGACACTACCTAGTGAAATAATAATCTGTCTCATGTCCAATTTAATGCAGTTCACTCGTAAGCTTCATGGACATTGGCTTTTCAGTCCTCTCATTCAGCTGCATTAACCTCAGGATTAACCTTCTGGAAATGAAACAGTGGAGCGCTTGTCCTTATGTTGTGTAGTCCTTTCATAAAGTAGATTTTCACATAGTATGATTAAATGGTAGAAGTGCTCAGATGCAACAAGGCAGACAACAAACATACCCACACATGCCTAAATACAGGAATCACTGTAAAACAAATAGGTTAAAAAGAGGATTTGCATTTGAATTTGACCCCCACATTTAGCATATTTTAAAAGCTGTTTATGATTTCAAAGTCAGAATTTGAGCATTACATGGTTGAGATTTCATGTTACACATATCTACTTCATCCTATGTAGTCCGAGAAGACTGTAGACTATCAAAATCTTGATTCATTTTGTGAGTGTGCGGAAAAAGCTGAGGCTTCAAAAAAGATTTAAAGCCACAAACCCGAGGCAACAGAGCTGACCACTAAACTTGCAGTTTGAATTGCAGTACCTAATCCCTAAACAAACAGCAAAAACATACTTCTGAGGATGGTTAAACATGAAACACACAACTCTTTTTTTAGATGTGTTGCTGGATTTTTGTTTTATTTTCGCTGGTTACCCTGACCTTTTATTTTAATCATTGTTATATTTGTCTGTGTCATGATTTGTTGGACCCAAGCACAGGTAAAATGATAGCAGGCTCATGACTCAGGTGATATATTTAAAGCTTTTTGAATGTTCCCACTGTTATTCTGCTTATTTATCATTGTTATAAATTTAAAGTATTTTAGGTTGGAGCTAAAGACCTGAGGTCATAATATTAGTATATGAGAGGCACCACTTGGTGAAATTCCACAAGTATCTATTATTTTCGACCTACTTTCTGACCAGTAATCCAACCTCCAATTTCTATATCTACAGATGGATGTTGAAAGTCCTTTTTTTCTTTTCAGTCCTTCACTCTTTTGATTAGCCTTTAGTCCGCCTTCTCTAGTATTGCCTTAGAATCTTCTGCTTCTCTTATTCTGTCTGAGCTACTCTAGTCAATGATAACAAATTGACCTCTTAGGCCCATGTTGGCTCTAATAATCTATCTGAACAAAAGCACTATGTTCTTTATCCCTGCCTGGTACTCAAAGTAATCATTTTGACATTTAATTTTAGGTCAAATTGACCTAAAACCCACACAAAAAAAAACAACAAAAATAGTTCAAGCAAAAGAAGTGGGGCACTGGTCCAAGTAAATCCTAATGTGCTGCATTTTAACTGCCTAGGAGGAGATTTTAAAAAAGGAACCCTGCACTCCACCCCTTAAAATAAATATCACTGAAAAGAGCTACAGTGGATGTTTTAAAAAGCTTGACACAAAAGACTACAAAACTTTGAGAATGTAAGTTAGGGTTATCATTCCCTATACTTCTGCTTGATGTTTGTTAGAAAAAACTTGATCACATTCTCTAGACAGAGATTTGAAGGTCTGAATACACTCAAGCATCACAAGATCTTTTCTTATTTCTGTCATTTGTTTTGACTATAGTGTTATATATAGTGTCTATAGTGACTATAGTGTCTGTGCTGTTGACCAAGAAAACAAGCTAACTCTCTCAGCCACACACTACTTGAGACATGAGCACCTCACTGAGAAATCAGCTCATATCATGCCGTGATGGTGATGATAGGAAAGTACAAAAAAACTCGAGTTCAAGAAGAACAGAGATTAGACAAGATGGCAGAAGATAAGTCAAAAGAAGTTGTACTGAACTTGTAGTGCACAATAAACAAAAAATGTATTTTGACAAAGAGCTTGGAACTGTTAAAAGATTTGAAGAAAAAAAAACATTTATTGTTTAAGCCAATAGTGATGCGTTCTGTGGTTTAGAGTGACCAACGTGCAGGCAAGAGCTAAGCAGCAGCATGTTTAAAGGAGTCTTCAGCTTTATTTCCAAAGTTCTTCCAAAACGAAGGAAAACATTGCAGGTTCTTAACAAAGACGAAAAGTTCACAACTTACAAAATTGGCTTTGCAGGAACATGGTACAAAAAGCACATAGACATGGGTGGAGAACGGAAGGAACCAGCGAGGAACAAACAAAAACAGAGAGCTTATGAACAGAGGGAAGTGGACTATGGACCAATGAGAAACTGAGGCAGGTAATCAGATGAGATAGAATTCAGGTGTGGACCAGGTAGTAGAGAACTGAGGGAATGTGAATAGTTGCTATGGTGACAAGGCTAGAAACAAAACGAAACACGAGGGAAGCTAGATAAGAACATAACCAAAAGAACCTGACTACAAAGACAAAACTATAAATAACAAAGCTCAAGGAAACAGAACTAAGCAAAACTATGGACGGAGATAATAAGCCAAAAAAGACATAAGAACCTAGAATAATCATTAACTAAAGTAAACCGAGAAACTAGAGGGAATAGAAGAAACACCAAAACCTAATAATTAACAAAGAACCCATAAAGAAACCCTGACCGAAAATAAAACCTAAATCACAGAAAGGGAACCAGGACGAGAAGGAACAGAGAAAATAAACTAGTAAACAAAGAGCGCAGGTGAACAAATATTTAAACATAAATAAACACAGATATACTAAAAGGGAAACTAAACTAGAAACTACAAGAAAGACAAGGGAAATAGAATACAACAAATATAATAATAGTCATAAGAAAACCATAACAAATAATAGAAAATAAACTACTAAAATAACTTAGAGAAATTCCAAACTAATAGAAAACACAAGACCACAACAAAACCAAAGATGTCGCTTCACGACAAATAGTGTTTGCAGTGGTTTGTCTTTTAAGACAAACCACTGCAGTAAGCAAGGAAGATGATGTGTCTTTATAGCAAAATAACTATCAAGAAGTACCGTTACCTCTAAGGAAGAATAGAGCTTTTTTTGAATGCCTTGATAAAATAAATCATTTAAATTTTTCACATTTTATCACATCACAACCACAAACTTAAATATTGTTTAGTTATAATTTATGGCAAAGCAACACAATGTAGCACATACATTGAACGCCTGAGGTAAAATTATATGTTTGTCTATTTTTCTCCCCAGAAAAATGCAAATAAAAATCTAATACCCTTAAACCAAATGGAGTTTAAACAATTGCAATCCCAAATCATCTGATTAGACAATGGAGTCCACATGTGTTGATTTAATCTCAGTTTAAATACAACTGTTCTGTGAAGGCCTCAGAGGCACTCCAAACCAAAGGTGTTCCAGTAAGATTAGACCAAAAGTTTCCTTTTTAGTCAATATGGGGCTAAACAGTAACACTGTGTATCACCATGAACACACCACACACACCATGAAACATGGTAGTGGCAGCATCATGATGTGGGAATGCTTTACTTCGCTAGGTAAAGAGAATCAGGCCAGAGTCAATGGGAAGACCACTTAAAATGCAGGTGTCTCCTCTTTGACGTTAATTGTAGGCTTGTATGTAATGACAAACACATAGTTCAGTCCTAAGATAGTTATAACTACCAAGTGTTGGATGATCCCTGCTTGTTGTAAGTAGCTCTGCACTTACTCCCCAATGGCAGGTAGAGATGGGTTGAGGTTCTGTAATGGTTATCAAACATTACATTTTCCTCCCTTTGTTTAGTCTGTACCCTCACTGGAAACCTCACAGTATGTAAGGTGTTACCATGAACCCATAGTTTTCAACATTAGGCTACTGTAACGTCTATAAGCACCCAACTCCAGTCATTTGGATGACATGACAGCCCAATCACATACAAACCCATGATGTAGCCCTAATCAAATTCTGCCAAGCACTCATATAATGCTATCTAATGGGTCTAAGGGATTCGTAATTCCTGCTTACAATTATCTGTCCCACTCATGTCTCACCGGTTATCCCATTCCCATTTTCCATCATGTCATTTGCATAACCATCACTGGTCTTCATGTCTACCAAAGAACATTCTAATCCTAGCAATTCTTCTGGGTGCTTAATATGTCAGTCAGTGAGTGAACATTTTTCCTTTTAGATGATTTCAAACATAATTGACACAACTAAAAAATTGGGAGTCTGGATTACTATTTGAAATATGGAGAATCTTACACAGCTTACTGATATTTTAGGATTACTGTAGAAGTACTTCAGGCAAAATATTATTTGATTATTTGATCTCTGAAACAGCAGGGTTTACTATCCAAAGTCCAGAAACTTAAAAGCATAAACTTAGACTTAGTATAAGCAGCTTTGCTGACAAGATATACGTTGAAGAATTAGAGAAGGAGAACCTTTAGAAAATGTAATCTTTCTGGCAATTTTTCCACCTCACCTGAATGGTGAGGCTGGTCTGGAGAGATGTCAAAAAGCATTAGGAAGACCTACGAGATTTATTGCAGAGGCCAAAGAAACCAATCTGTGGCAGATAAACTGAGAAAGTGAAATACTAAAGGAATGTTGCAGCACAGATCGGTGTTATTATCCCAGTGCTTCAGAACCAAGCACATTTTAAGTATGGTTTGATGCGGAACGTTTTCTACCTTGTTTCCTAACTTTGAAAATGTTTTTGAAAAAAGCTTTGAGGCTGACGCTGGTTAACCCAAAAGAGCCTTAGCACTTAAGAATATTAAGTAAAAACATAGATGAGAAGCCCATGGTTAATTAGCTGAATTTGTAATTCAGTCTATCTCTGTCAGCATAACTTCTTACTGCTCCATGAGCCTCCTTCATATAAAGCTTTACAGTGCATGGAGAGAGCTGATTAGTGTACTTCCCATTCACAGTTAAAGCTTAAGTTGTTTGATTTCCCCCAAAACAGTCTTTAGTAGTTACTTCTTTTTAAAGCCAGACAATTTTCACTCTACTGAAATCTGCTACTTTTACTCTGCCTGTTGAAACAAAACAATCAATGAGTTTATATAGTGGCAACTTTCACTGAAATTGTATAACAGTATCTTTCACCTAAACAGCTCAACAAAAAAAAAAATATGAGAACAGCATCATTTTGGGATCCCAACCCTAAATTTGTTGTTGTTTTAACATCTGTAATTTTAGTGGTGCAAATACGTTTCTGTGTGGTGGACTCATCAATGTTCCAACAAACCCTGCTGAAGAGGTAATTCATCCATTTGATTCAGCTGTGTTGGATTTTTAATGCATCTTAAAAGTCACAGGAGTTGGAGTTTTATCATTTTTCACTAGGTAAAGGTACTTTACCCTGTCCTAGTGAGAGATTGTGCAAAGAGGGTTAAACATCCTTCTCTCTGTATGATGAGCATTGTGAAATGTTACTGAAGGCAATGCTTTTTTGCTGTCCTTTTCCTCAAACAGGAGCTGTACAAAATATTTACAACAGAGCCCCAAATTGTTGAGAGTATTGTAAATATTGATTATAGGTGAGAAACGCCACTAAGAAGCATTGAGAAAGGCTGACCAGTAATACTGAATGATGATATCAGTTTGTAGAGAAACAAGTAAAATCAAGTGATATGACTTGATAAAGTAACTCTGTGATAATTTACTGATATTTCAGAAAACAACAGAGCCAGGTTTAAACATTTGCTCAGTTTAACTGTTTTGCTCAGTTTAAATAAACTCCATTTCCCCTCTTGCCTCTGAACTCCTTTTCTTAACAGGTATAACACTTAATGATCTTTTCTTGAGCAACAGTAGTGAACACTGACCTTCAGTGTTGAACTGAGCAGTACTCAGGCTAAAAACACTGAACCTCCTGTTCTGGTTGTCTCAGAACGTTAATCTGGACTTCTGCCTGGACACATTTACCAGGGCATTGGGGTGAAGTCTACAGGACTCTAGGGAACACAATGCAACACAACATTTCTGCGTGCTTATACAATGCAACATCTGGACAAACAAGACACACCAAGTGTGGGAGGTGAATTCTCAAAGAAGACATGCTATTAATAGTTCAAGCTGACCAAGCAGAGCAAAAATAAGGACATGATTTTGTTGTGTGTGAATTCTTTAGGACTACGATCTGTGTACTGCTGGAACTCATTTGATTATTTCTGGATGGCTGATGTCTGCAACACATGGTAATTGCTTACATGAGTGTAATGACAAGAAATCGCCACAATGTGTGTGTTTGTGTATGTCTGGGGCTGCAAGTACATAGTGTGCCACATATGTAAGCCAGTTGTTCGTGTGTTTTATAAAACAACCAACTTTTGTGCGCAGAAATACAGCCATCTGCCAGTGTAAAAATTCTTTAAATTCCCCTACTGGGGTTTCCAAAGCTCCACTCAGTGAAATCATTTTTACATTCTTAACTTACCCAGCTGCTATTTTTTGCACCTTAAGGTCTGATCTGTTTCCATTCGTAGTGAACCACTTGCTGCCCTGGCTCTGACAGATTTGACACAAGGAGCGAACAGTGAATAAACTCCATCTTAGTAGCCAAAAAGGATGATGCAGAAAAAACTACCATGTATTATAGTTGAGAATATTTAAATACTACAAAAGTTAAACCTCCATGGCAACCAAAAAGACCTCAGAAAACCTATGTGTGTGATCACAGAGGAGATCAACACCCAATATCAAAGTTTGCTAAATTAACAGCAAACACTTTTTCTCAGAGGAAAAGAAGCCAAAAAACAGACGCAACAGACTTTGAAAATGTAAAAAACATTAAAATACTCTTTTAGAGGGATGAAGGACCCTAAATCGGCAAGATATTGGTGCGTGATCACAGAAGCATGAAACGCTTTGTTCCTAATAGTTAACAGGGTCACAAGGAACTTGCTGAGAAAAACAGATGGATGGATGTAGCAATCAGAAACCCATTATGCTCCACTGCTGTCATATTCCAAAATTGCAACCTGCCTGAAGTTTCCAGAAGAACATGACCAAGATAAGGAAGGCTCAAATCTGAGCAGTACTAAAAAAAGACACAAAAGCTGAAACTACATAGTCAAAAATATACTATATTGCCAAAAGTATTTGTCTGTCTACTTTTACATGAACATTGAACTTTGATGACATCCTATTCTTTATCTAAAAGGTCAAATTTGTTGATGGATCCACTGTTGTCAGCAATAGCAACTTTAACTATTTTGTAAACATCTTCCACAAAGTTAAGAGGTGTTTTCGTGGTTAGATGAGAAAACTAGAATGGCAGCATCCGCTCTAATTTATCTCAAATGTGTTCAAGAAGGTTGAGGCCAGGACTCTCCAAACCGAACTGTATAAACCTGCAGCCATGGAAGTGATTTTAACAACAGAATTAATTGATTTGGTGGGATATAGTGTATCTCAAGCCAGATTTTACAAGTTGTTCAGGACTGAGGTGTTAAGGTGGTACAAGTGTTCAGGACATAATGAAAAAGTGAGTCTTGCCAGACCAGATGGATGGGCTCAGTATTGGTAACAGAGCTGCACTTTGAATCAGATTCCAGGAAAGTGGTGTACTAGTATGGGATAGTATCAAAGTAATATTGCACATGTATACAGCCCTAAAAAAGAACCCCTACCCCTATACATTTCTGTTTTCACTTTTCTATCCATTTAAATGTTTGTCCATACTTTACCACACCACATTAATTAATATTGTTTCAGAAATGTAATGGCATTGTCCAGATGTTTCAGTCAGGTTTCAGAGCTCATCATAGCACTGAAACAGCTCTGCTGAAAGTCACTACTGATATTCTTATGGTCTCAGATAATGGACTTGTGTCTGTTCTGGTTCTGTTAGATCTCAGTGCTGCATTTGATACAGTCGACCATAATATTCTCTTAGAAAGGCTGGAATATGCTGTAGGGATCAGGGGAACCGCGCTAGGCTGGTTTAAATCTTATCTGTCTGACAGATTCCAGTTTGTTCATGTAAATGATAAATCATCTTTAAACTCCAGGGTTAAGTGTGGAGTACAACAGGGTTCAGTACTTGGGCCAATTCTCTTTACTATATATATATATGCTTCCAATAGGTCCAATTATCAGGCAGCATGGGATACATTTTCACTGTTACACTGATGATACTCAGCTTTATTTATCCATAAATCCTGATGAGCCCAACCAGTAAGATAGACTACAAGCATGTCTTGAAGATATAAAAACTTGGATGACTTTACATTTTTTGCTTCGAAATTCAGACAAGACAGACGTTGTCGTCTTTGGACCGGAGTCTTTAAAAAAGAAACTGCTTAGTCAATCACTTAACCTGGATGGCATTAAATTGACCTCCAGTAATACAGTAAAAAACCTTGGTGTTAGTTTTGACCAGGACATGTCATTTAAATCCTATATTAAACAGGTTTCTAGGATTTCTTTCTTTCACCTCTGGAACATTGTCAAAATTAGAAATATCCTGTCCAGGACTGACGCTGAAAAACTAGTCCATGCATTTGTTACTTCAAGGCTGGACTATTGTAATTCGTTACTATCAGGATGTCCACAAAATGCAGTTAAAAGCCTTCAGCTGATTCAAAATGCTGCAGCAAGAGTTCTGATGAAAATTAAAAAGAGAGATCATATTTCTCCTATTTTAGCATCCCTTCATTGGTTAAATTTAGAATAGAATTTACAATTCTCCTCCTCACATATAAAGCCCTTAATGATTTAGCTCCATCATACATCAGAGATCTGATTGTTTCATATGTTCCTAACAGAGCACATCGTTCTCAGACTGCAGATTTACTGGTGGTTCCTACAGTCTCTAGAAGTAGAATGGGAGGCAGATCCTTTAGTTATCAGGCTCCTCTCCTGTGGAACCAGCTCCCAGTTTTAGTCCGTGAGGCAGACACCCTGTCTACTTTTAAGGCTAGGCTTAAAACGTTCCTTTTTGATAAAGCTTATAGTTAGAGTGGCTTGGTTTATCAGGGAGGGAGCCTTCCTCCCTCCCTGTTGGTTGGAGTAAGGGGGAGTCAGGTTTAGCCTAAACCGGCTCAGTTATGGTTTAGGTGCAAACACACCCTCCATTTCTGCTACCTGTGTGACCCCTTCTCTTTTCTGATGGTTGTGATCAGTCTGACAGAGAGAGGTATCCCAATCCTTGTGGTTTTTAGTATAACAATGACCATCAGTGAGACCCTTTGTGGGGTTCCTTGAGACGACATTGTTGTAAATAAGTGCCGTTTAACTAAATAATCTGAACTGAAACTATCTCTATAGTTATGCTGCTGTAGGCTTAGGCTGCTGGAGGACATAACGACCACTTTCACCCTCTTCGCTACATTCTCACACTACTCTCCAATTTTGCATTATTTGCTGTTATTTCAGCTTTTAACTTTGTTCTCTCTTTCTCTTCCTAGAAGCTACACCTGGCCTGGTTCTGTGTCTACCAGAACACCTTTCTGGAGAGGGGAATCGTCCGAGCTTCTGCTGGCAACAACGTAATGCTCACCCTCTACAGATGATCCACATAGCCCTGTCTTTTAGTGTTTAACCCTTTCTCTCTCCTAGACATGGAAATTGACTGAGCTTAACTGTAACAAACTGTATGTGCTCTCTTTCAGACTCTAACCTTGAAAACTGGCTCAGAGTTTATCTGTTCTTTCTTTCTAGGTGAAACGACTAAAGGAGCTACATCCATTAACATTTACTTTTCCTTCCCATAGAAAGTACTCCTGGATCAGTGCTTCTTTGTTCTCTTTGTGTCTCTGCTCTGTTCTGTCTAATCCCCAGTCGGTTGTGGCAGATGGCCGCTCCCACTGAGCCTGGTTCTGCTGGAGGTTTCTTCCTGTTAAAAGGGAGTTTTTCCTCTCCACTGTCGCTACATGCATGCTCAGTATGAGGGATTGCTGCAAAGTCAACGCCAGTGACTGTCCACTGTCTCTACATGCTCATCCGGGAGGAGGGAATGCTGCAAGTCACTGACTGGATGCAATCTGCTGGGTTTCCTTAGATAGAAAAACTTTTTATCCAATTTGAATAAATAACTGAATCTGACTGCATTGTTCAGTTGTTAGGATTAATTGGAATGTATGTACCTGACTGTTGCGAAGTGCCTTGAGACAACATGTGTTGTGAATTGGCGCTATATAAATAAAACTGAATTGAATTGTTTCTGCACAGACCTCCTGAGGTCCCATCACATACTTTCATCTGGTTGAGGTCTGGAATTCGAGTGGGTCACCACAACACCTTGATCATTTATTGGTTAATCTGCTGAAGATTTGGGGAGCATTATTCTGTTGTTCACCCAACAGAACAAAGCTGGACAGATTTCATCTCAACAGGCCAGATCAGTTCCACATCAGCTTGTTTGACAGATATGTGGTATTTGTGCTGACATGCTGTGTTTGAGCTTGTTCTAACATTGCTGCTGTGATTTACAGTCAAAGATCTTTGGTCTCATCTGTCCAAAGGACATTTTTCTAGAGGTTATGTGCTTTGATCAACCCTGCAATGAACAAAGTCATGTTGTCATATTAGTTTTACAAAGGCTAAGGTTTCTCTTGGCAACGCTTCTAAACAAGCCTCGGTTGTTCAGACTTTTCCCAATTTCAATGTTTTTCTTTTTATACTATGTTTGGTTTATCTGAGGTATTTGTCATATCATCTCATTTAACCTTATTATATTACATTTTTAAGCGTAGTTTGGCTTATTTGAGCTTATTTTATTTCATTTTAGTCTAAATGAGTTTAGTTCATCTTAGCTCAATGTATCTTATTTGAATTTAGCTTGCCTTAGTTTATCTTGGCTATGTTTACCTTAGCTTCGCTAATGTTATCTTATCTTAGTTTATTTAATATTAGCTGAGCTTGGTTTAGCTTAGTTTATATTTGAACTTAGTGTATCTAATCCTAGCTCGGTACAGTTTAGTTTATCATAGATTAGTTTAGTTTATCTTTTCAGATCAGATCAAATGCCCTTCATGTCATTTAACACCCTGAGGCCTGAGGACGTAGTAGTCCTTCATACCATTTTTTCCAAGCTTTGCATTGTTCAACCTCTTGGTGTGCTTGCAAGGACATGCTGTTTAAATTTCATTCTATCTTTTATAAGTTCTGAGTGTGATTACAATGGATGCTGAAGCAAAATTTCTTCCACTAGCTTCCGACATTGTTTTGATCTCATATGCAGTAAGCATTTTTCTTAATGATTCCATTGTTCTGCTGCTTCTTTGTATGAATAAAAAAAATAAAGATTTTAACTTCTGATTAGCATACCTGGTTTGATATGAAAGAATTTTACAGCATTAGAACAGAAATGATTTGTTTTATTTCTATAAACAACAGTTCATTGTTTGTGTTCTTGTCTCTGTAACAGGAAACAAACTCAGCCAAAACAATTTCAGATATCAATGACATGTTTTTTGTCACTGCATCCTGACTTTATGTAAGTACATGTAATCACCAAAATAACAAAGTTAGTTAATCCTGCTGTAAACTATATTTGGATCTGTTCTAGTAAATATTTCACATTTGATAAAGTCTGCTATAACCAAATTACAACCAAAGTTTGTTTTTTGTGTCTGAACAATGTACCAGATAGTCTGTGAACATTTATGTTGTGGCAGATTTGGTTCCTTTGATCTCTGCTGTTTGAAACCAAAATTTTGTGTTTTTAGTGTTCACTGTTCAGATTTATTGGCAAAATATCTTACTTGAAGCAATTTGAAGCGAGTTGATCTTTTTAATCCAATTAGAAATGTTGTACATGTGCAACATTAAAAAAACAAAAACAAACTTATCCTTAAACAGCCTGGTACTTTGAAAAAACAAAATGCAAGTTTAAGGAGAACTGTGTTCGCTTTTTGTTTGAAAACAGATGCTCGTAAGGGTCACCTGTCAGGAAAGAAAAGAGCAAAATAGGCCACCTAATGTACCTGATTTATTCATAATTTGCCTTCTCTATATATTAGAAGAAAAACTAAGCCATGTACAAATAAACGTGGATGGCTTTAAGTATTTAACTGTATTCATAATTCTTTTTATTAACTTATTTATTCATTTTGTTTTGTTTACTTTTCATTAGAATGCTATGCGTTCAGTTTCTGCTCATGTTGAATTGAAAAATAAATAAACAGAAAATTACATCTTTCTGTTACATAAAAGTTAAAGAATGACATTGATAGGTAAGGGTTTTTTGGTTAGGACTAAGAACACAACACAAATTACTTATACAGCATTATTTTCTCACTAATTTCTGACCTCAGAGGAATGTATGTTGTCTTCATGATTTTCCATTAACAGCAAAGTGAAAAGCAAAAGCATAGATACAAAGGAGTTCCCTTTCCCAAGGCATAGTATATGTAGTATGATTCGGAAGGTAAAGTCTTTAAGATTATACAGCTGGATTTCTGCAGGCAAATATTATTACCTTCAGCCCCTCACGGGATCAGTCAGAATATCAATGATTTGAACAATAAGTTTGCTCCCCTTTTGATGTAATGGGGCATGAGGGTTGCCTTACTATCTTGAGCATGCACAACAATTTTGTTTTGGTCTTGTTGATTCATTATCATGGAGGCAGAATATCTAGGTCCTGGGTGCTACAGCAGCCTGGCAACAGCAGTGACAGATTTCCATGAGGTGTGGCGCTTGCACACCTGCGTGGCCTGGTCATCAGTTAATTTGAAGGAGGACTGCCCAAGCTGGGCTCATGCCAAAGCTGCAATCTACTCGTGGCCACAGTAGGCTGGTAATGCTCCAAATAGCCTGATTTAATTGTAATGCTTATGGCAGCACAACTGCTATGTAGTTGGAGATTGGTATATCTCTGCTCCTCCTGGAATATGGCTTCCTTTGGCAGAAAAGCTTCCCCCTCCAAATTGTACATATATCCTGGTTGCTGGAGGACCAAGGAACGTTGAGAGTTCCTTACACTGCAGCTCAGAAGGAGGTCTTCTTACATGTCTTTTAAGTTAGAGAACAGTTTCATTAAAATATTCATTGGGTGAATACTCCATAACCAGACAGACTCTAAGGTACAGGGTTATATTTACAACCTGCAAACACTTACTACTAAATTAACACAATGTGCTTATTCTTTGGAAAAAAGACCAGAACTAAACAAGGGGCAGCAGTTATATGACATCCTCCTTAGTTTTGCAACCCACGTCTGTAAACCTGAGATTTTCATAAACTATTGGCTTTTAAATCACAAGTGAATTTATTGTTGCTTACTGCAGCTTTCCTGCAAATGTCAAGGCTCATTTTAGCATCAGTTTATCAGTTCTTTCATTTTGTGCTGCATATTTCTGCTTATTTTCTTTCTATCTGATTACCAAGTTTGAATTGAGTTACTTTAAGGTATTCTATAACAGCACCTGCGGTTTTTCCTCTGATGTTCTTCCATTTTTCTTTAAAGCACTTTGAAATGCTTTGTGTACCAACATAAGTAGAATTGCTTTGCCAACTATAGTGCCTTAACAAATTCATATTTATCCATAATATGAAATAATTCAGATTAGTTACTTCAGGTCAAATATCGAGCTACAAATAGTATCCGTAGCAAAGGCCATGAGTTTACATAGATTTATTTTAAATTGATTTCTTTTGCCCAGGAGGAATGATTATACAATAAACAACGTCAATTATGTTTTTAAAACATGGTTTGGATAAACAAGTTTAACTTTATTGTAGATTTTTGCCCTATTCACAAAGCACTCAAGAAAAATTATGAAACAGGTTCCACATAAAAGGTTCCACACAATTATATTTTGCTAGTTTAATGCAAAAAGAGTTAATCTTATGTGATGTTATGTTTACTAGAATACATTAATTTGATCCAACAAACACCTTTTTATGTGTTAACTCAAAATGAAAAGTTAATATAAAGTGGACAACTGCCCTGGTTCACTTTTTGGGGTACGTGTCACAATTATACATTCAGACACACAAACAAACAATTAAGTGGATATTTGTGTCT
Source organism: Girardinichthys multiradiatus (assembly GCF_021462225.1). NCBI lineage: Eukaryota > Metazoa > Chordata > Actinopteri > Cyprinodontiformes > Goodeidae > Girardinichthys > Girardinichthys multiradiatus. The sequence continues at coordinate 42,702,884 of NC_061815.1, read as the reverse complement.
TAGAATGTTGCACCTCAACTAAATACTTTTTGTAATCATTAAGCTTCTGGCCTGATTCTGGTTGGATACTTGATGAAGTCAAGATAAGACCATCTGTTAGGCATGGTGGTGGAAGTATAATGCTGTGGTGCTGCAAGTGGTACTGGTACATTTCACCAAGTGGATGAAATAATAAAAAATGGGGCTACTTTTAAATTATGTAACATTATCTCAAATAAACAAGTTAAACTTGTTAGTTAAAACTTGAAAACCATAGCATATTCAAACAGATTATTATCAGAAATATAATCAACGTCAAAATTGTAGATTGAAAAAAGGCATTGTAGTCTCTAATAGCTGACTGAGTTCATGTTCAACCAATTAATGGCTCTTTCTTTAACTATGTACCCAAGCCTTTCTTAACATTAATTACGTGTGTAACCCAGTCCAAAATAAAGGTATTGTGGATTGAATTAAGTTCATGAAAGGAGTAATAATTTAGACTGTGTTAAAAATGTTGTCTTACATATGTTAAAATTGTTATAAATAAGTTTAAAAAAATGGTGCTTGTAAGTACTTAAAATACTATGGTATAAGAAGTTAAAGAATTTACAAATATGTAGTTTAAACATGTTTTTATAAAAATGTAATCTTCATTATACTTTGTTTTGAAGAGTCCATGTTTATAAGAGGAAGTAGAGCCAAACAAATTTACCAGTCCGTGATTGGTGAAGAACCAGGAAGTAATCTACACCATGAGAGAGAGCTTGACCGTGCTGAAAAAAAGAAACATGGCGAAGTTATTAAAAACGGGTGTTTGCTGATATTTTAGACTTTTCAACTTGATAGTCTGTGTACAGAATTCTACCCTTTTGTTTGAAGCTACTGTGATTATTTCAACCTGGAATTTGCTGTACAGTAGTCGTGAGTTTTTATTTATTGCTCGCTAATGCATTAGCATTCATTAACAAAGTGGATGGACTTGGAATACTGTAAGCTAAATCGGCTAGCAAAAGAAGACTTAGCTCATGTTTCTGTCATGGGAGCTTCCAGAGTTAAGCCTAATGCATAGAGATGAGCTTACAGTGATAGTGTATATGACTGTGCTGGAAAACTTCACTGGCCTTCTTCACTGGACTTTCCTGCTGCCTGCTGATTCCCGTGGACCGAGAGACTGGTAAAGGAGCTGACCACATCCTGCACCATCATCTTCTTCCTGACTGGGACTAAGGACAGGTGAAATTCTACGAGGGTTCAAGATTTTCTTTTTGGAGCAAGGTATCACAGTTCACGCTTCACCATCATATCAGGCCTGCAACGTGGGGTTTATTTTCTCGGACTATATTTTAGTTAATTATTTGCCGGCTTAGGTGGACATTGAAGTGTGGGCCAACTTTACTTTACATAGGTTTTGGAAAGACTGAAATATTGTTATAATTCTGTGAATTTTGTATGGTGTTTAATATATGTTTCAGAAGTTTAAACTTTATTCCAGTGTGTGTTTGATTATTTCTGGTAAAATAGTATTTGAATAAGGAACAGAGTTTGGATATTTCATTGCATGAATATTGCTTTACAGTATATTCAGAGTTTTATTCTTTCTCAGAGCCATATTATTAGGATAAAGAACCTAAAGTGCTAGTGTTCTGTTACTCTAAGGTGAGTGAAACTCAACATAGGTCTAAAACACGAGTGTATAAAGAAGTTGTAGGATATGTTTATTAGAGTTACGAGTTGTAAGTCAAGTTAATTGGTTTAACGAACTCAGGGTCCCCTACCTACTTTAGATGGGTATAGGTGGGCTAAATAAATTGGAGGCACCGCTGTGATTATGTGTTGTGAGTGTCTAGATACACTAAGTAAAAGTACTTTTTTGATAGTTATTGTTAAAGAGAAAAGTAAGAGAATGCAACAGAGTGAGATTCTTGCCAATAAACTTAGGAACTGGTGCCGCGGAGAGGGCCTAGATGAGAGTCACGGGTTGTTGACAAAGGTTCCTCAAAATACAGAAATTGTGCATATAGAAGAGACATTGCAAACTATAAAATGCCTTGGGCATGTGAGGGGAAGAATGTTGGAAGAATCCACAGATCAAATATTAGTACTTTGTCAGTGCAGAGAGAAACTCACACATGGAGATGTTTCAAATGAAGTACTATCTTTAGATGAGTCTACAGTATGGCCTATATTCATTACTGTAAAATGTTCAAGTGCTGAGGAAGATTTTAATGTCAAACTAAATGCTCTTTTGCATGCAGAAGGAAAGACTGTAGATGATGTGCATGCACTTCTTGCTGGACCAGAGCCAGTTCCCTCATCCACAGAGTCCCTCATTCATGCTGTAAGTGATCTACTGGATAAAGCAACCAAACCTTCTGCAGAAACTTGAGGATATCGTCGCCAGCGTATTTTCTCCGGCATAGTGCCTACTCCTGCAGGTGAGGAGCAATTTGATCATTGGTTGGAGCAAGCATACATGATGGTGGAAGTGAGTGAATGTTCCCCAAAAGAAAAAAGACGGACCATAATGGAGAGCTTAAAGTGCCCTGCATTAGAAGTTATAAAAGCCGTTCGCCTTGCTGATCCAGAGGTCAGTCCTGCAAAGTGCCTAGAAGCCCTTGATAGTGCATTTGGGATGGCAGAGTCAGGAGATGATTTATACTTTGCTTTTAGACTGTTGCAGCAGCAGTCTGGAGAAAAGCTGTCAGATTTAGTATGAAGACTAGAGCGCTGTTTGTCAAAAGTAATGCAAAGAGATGGCCTTCCAGCCACAAGCATGAACAAAGCCCGGATTGAACAACTGCTTAAAGGCGCAGTAGGTTCAGACCTAATGCTAATTCAGCTCAGATTGAGGGAAAGAAAAGAGAACCCTCCAACTTTTCTTGAACTATTGCGTTAAATTCGTGCTGAAGAGGAGTATGAAGCATCTAGAGCTAAATTAAATCCATCAGTGCATGCTATCCACCACAACCCTCAGGTGGACCACAACCATTTTGAAATTCAGAGTCTGAGGGCTGAGATAAAATAAGTAAAGTCAATGTTTGCTGCACTTGCTTCACAAGTCCCTCAAGATGCTGTAGATAAACATGAAAAATGTTCTATTGACAGAGAGAGAGTTAAAGAAATGGGTCTGGACTGTGTAGTTGTGGCTCTAAAGAAACAAGTTAAACAGCTACAGCAAAAAGTCCAAAGTGTTGCATCAGGCTGAAACGCCACCTGCTGTAATGGCAGTGCAAACTCCCAACAGACGTTCTGATGTGGAGGAACGCTTTTGCTACCGCTGTGGAGAAAGCGGACACATGGAAGGTAAATGCAGAAGCCCTGAAAATCAAAATAAAGTTATTCCGAAGCTTATTAAGGCACTCAAAAAAGCCAAAACCATAAATCCACTGCCTTCCACTGATGAAAGCATTGAAGACAATGTTGGTACCGTGAGAAGCGGTGCAGTGGGCAACCTACAACCTGTTGGGCTACCAGAAGGCTTAATAGGGCCACCATCCTTGGAACCTTTAAAAATCAATGGACACTTATATGACGCCCTACTAGATAGAGGTTCCTGGGTCAGCATAATCTTTGAGTCCTGGTACAGGAGGTACTTGTCTGACACACCCATTCACCCCGTCAGTAAACTGGACATATGGGGTTTGAGTGATTCGAGCTACCCATATCTTGGCTATGTGATAGAAGACATGGAGTTTCCTAAGAAAGTGACTGGAGCTCCAGCTGCTTTGTCAGTCCTAGCCCTGATTTGTCCAGATCCACCTGGGCCAGACCAAACCCCTGCCATCATTGGAACCAATGCAAAAGCTAATCTTCCAAAACGCTTGGCTCAGCTGTGTGAGGAAACATCTGAATTGCATATTCAGACACTAGGAATACACAGCCTTCTGTCTGGAAGTGTAGAAAGAAATTTGGAGTTAAAAGAAGAGAACGAAGAGATCGCCTGTATAAAATGGGAGGGTCCAGGAGACCTGACATTTCCTGCTGGAAGTACATGTAAATCATCCTGCAAAGTGGATTTGGAAAAACCTCTTCCTGCTGACATCTTGTTGGTGGAATCTTCAACCGCAAATCCCCTTCCTCCTGGTGTGTTGTTGCAAGCCATGGTTATTCCAAGTAATGCTGTGGATGTAAACCAGCTAACCTTATTGTTCCAGAATGAATCCCTGAGACACATAACAGTACCAACTGGCACTGTAGTGGGTTGCCTGTGTTTTACTGATGTTGTCACAACAGTTTCCAAACAAAATACAATAAATACAGAGTTTGATGTAAGTCTGATTAACTTTGGGGAATCGCCCGTGCCAGAACAGTGGAAGCAAATACTTTGTCAGAAGCTATCTGAAAGGGCAGCTGTCTTTTCTTTGGATGAACTGGACGTGGGACTTGCTAAACAGGTGGAGCACACAATTAGACTGTCTGATCCCCGTCCATTCCGGGAACGCTCCAGACGCATCACTCCTGCCGATATTAATGATGTACTCTGTCATATACAGAAACTGCTAGCTGCAGGCATAATTAAAGAGTCTAAAAGCCCATATGCATCTCCCATTGTAATTGTGAGGCAAAAGAATGGAGATGTAAGGATGTGTGTTGATTATCGGACCCTCAACAGTCGAACTGTGCCCAAAAAGTACACCACACCCCGCTTTGATGAAGCTCTTGACTGCCTCTCAGGTAGTCAGTGGTTTTCAGTCTTAGACTTGAGGAGTGGCTATTATCAGAAAGCTATGAGAGAAGAGGACAAAGAAAAACAGCTTTTATTTGCCCTCTAGGATTTTATCAGTTTGAGAAGATGCCACAGGGTATCACAGGAGCTCCTGCAACTTTCCAACGTTTGATGGAAAAAGCAGTAGGTGACATGAACCTCCTCCAAGTGCTGGTGTATCTTGATGACTTTATTGTCTTTGGAAAGACTCTGGAAGAACATGAGCAGAGACTCCTAAAGGTTCTAGACAGACTCCAAGAAGTAGGGCTTAAGATTTCCCTGGATGAATGTCAATTCTGTCAGATGAAGGTTAAATATGTAGGTCATTTGGTATCTGCTGATGGTGTTGCAGCTGATCCAGCAAAAATTGAAGCTGTTACCAAGTGGCCAATGCCTACTAATTTGAAGACCCTGCAGTCATTTCTAGAATTTTGTGGGTACTACCGAAGGTTTATCCAGGATTATTCCTCCATCGTTCGCCCATTGACTGACCTAACTAAAGGATATGGACCCACACAGCGTGAGAGGAAGCCCAAAAAGAGTCAAAGCAATGTTTATCTGGATGAGCGGGAGCCATTTAGAGAAAGGTGGGATCAGTCATGCACTGACTCATTTGAGAAAGTAAAACACTGTCTCACAAATGCCCCGGTCTTGGCTTTCGCTGACCCCAGTAAAGCCTACATATTGCATATAAAAGCCAGTCTAAATGGCCTAGGCGCTGTTCTTTATCAGGAATATCCAGAGGGACTGAGACCAGTGGCGTTTGCCAGCCACAAATTAAGCTGTTCGGAAAGGAACTACGCTATTCATCAGTTGGAGTTTCTGTCTCTTAAGTGGGCCGTTGTAGAGAAATTCCACTATTATCTCAATAGAGCACGCTTCACCATACGAACAGACAATAATCCCCTAACTTATGTCCTCACCTCAGCAAAGCTAAATGCTACTGGGCATCGCTGGCTGTCAGACTTATTAGTCTATGATTTTGACATAATCTACAGACCGGGAAAAAACAACATTGACGCTGACTTACTGTCACGAATGGAGCCAGGAGAGAAAGATTCTGAGTGGCAAAGTATATCTCGAGCTGGAGTAAAGTCAATATGTCAGAAAGTTGGCATCCATGGTTCTTCTGCAGAATCTCCTAAATATGCAGAACAGCTTGGGGCTTCTCCCGAATGCATCCCTGATGTATATGCTTATTCTACACGTTTGCAGCTCAACTCACTAGGACAAATGTCAAGACAAGAATTAATTACAGCTCAAAGTGAAGATTCTCTCGTAGGACCAACCATCCAAGCACTAAACTGTGGAAAATGGCCCGATGACATCAAATCTAATCCGGAGATGATGGCTACGAAAAGAGAGATTGGAAAGTTAAAAATGGAAAATGGGCTGTTACATTGTGTGAGTAAAAGTCAGTGATTAGAAAAAACTCACCAACTTGTCCTGCCTGCCAAGTTCGGGGCAATTGTGCTGAAATCCCTTCACGATGATTTAGGTCATCTAGGAGTTGAAAGGACTACCGATATGCTCAGAAGTAGGTTTTTCTGGCCAAAAATGTCCACTGATGTTGAGCAGTACATTAAAAACTGTGGAGAGTGTGTTTTGAGAAACACTCCATGTTCAAAAGTAGCACCCTTAAACCAGATACTTAGTACTGGGCCAATGGATCTTGTTTGCATTGATTTCCTTTCAATGGAACCGGATTCCAAAGGCATCAGCAATGTGTTAGTAATCACTGACCATTTCACCAGATATGCTCAGGCTTTTCCTACTAAAAATCAAAAGGCTTTCACAGTTGCTAAGATTTTAGTGGGGAAGTATTTTGTGCATTATGGAATTCCAACACGTATTCACTCCGATCAGGGAAGAGACTTTGAGTCTCGACTCATCAGGGAACTGTTGACGCTGTTGGGCATTAAAAAGTCTCGCACAACTCCGTATCACCCACAAGGTGATCCACAGCCAGAGAGATTTAACAGAACTTTGCTATCCATGCTTGGAACATTGAATCAAGAAAAGAAAAGACAATGGAGCCAGCATGTTGTTCACTTAGTGCATGCTTATAATAGCACTAAATGTGATGCAACTGGATTTTCTCCGTTCTTCCTAATGTTCGGAAGAGAAGCCAAACTCCCAGTGGATGTATGCTTTGGGACACCTCTGAATGAAGATGGGGACCATCAGCATTCCTCCTATGTTGCAAAATTGAAAACTAACCTGCAACATGCTTATGAGATGGCAACTGAGGCATCCAACAAAATACATCTGCGTAATAAAAAAGCATATGACAAGAGACTTAGGTTTCAAAACCTAGAGCCTGGTGACAAAGTGTTGCTGAGAAATTTTGGAGTAAAAAGGAAACATAAGCTTGAGAATCGCTGGTGTGATGTTCCCTATGTTGTTGTGGAGAAGATGCCAAATCTTCCCGTCTATAAGGCGAAGCCCCAGAATGGGAAAGGGAAGTCTAAAACTTTGCACAGAGACAACCTCTTGCCAATAGGAGACTCTGTACACATACCAATGGTGGACAAACTTCCAGAGGAGCACACAAGGTTACCAGCAAGAGCACAAAGACGAACTCAGTCTAAGAGACACAGAAATGATCATTCTGTACAAGTGGCATATGAAGAGTCAACTGAGTCATCTGACTTGGAGTGGGAGTTACCACACCGACCATACCGGACATATCTTGAGGAAATACTCCAAATACACAACGATGGGCATGAACCAGAGGAGACTGAGGTTCATATTGCTGTGAATGAAGACCTCTCACAGAAAGCAAGCCCTGTTGTTGAGGAGCCAAACTGTGATGATGTTGATCCAGAAACGGAGTCAGAATCTGGACCCGTCTCTAGTGAAGATGGCAGGCCATGTCCGAGTAGCTCTAACAGCAGAATGAGTCATGCACATTCAAGACCAAAACGTACAATAAAAACCAGTAGTGAGACTTACTTATAATGAACCTGGCAAAGCTAGTGAGCAACCCCTCACTATTGTTCATAGGGGTGTTGTCATAAAAATACAGAGTTAAAATATTTGCTGAAACTGCTCTTCTCATTATTGAGTTACCTGTGTGACCATGAAGTCTGTTGAGGACACCAGACCTTTAGAGGGGGGAGGGTGTAACCCAGTCCAAAATAAAGGTATTGTGGATTGAATTAAGTACATGAAAGGAGTAATAATTTAGACTGTGTTAAAAATGTTGTCTTACATATGTTAAAATTTTTATAAATAAGTTTAAAAAAACAGTGCTTGTAAGTACTTAAAATACTATGGTATAAGAAGTTAAAGAATTTACAAATATGCAGTTTAAACACGTTTTTATAAAAATGTAATCTTTATTATACTTGGTTTTGAAGAGCCCATGTTTATAAGAGGAAGTGGTGTAGAACCAAACTACTACTGTGATTATTTCAACCTGGAATTTGCTGTACAGTAGTCGTGAGTTTTTATTTATTGCTCGCTAATGCATTAGCATTCATTAACAAAGTGGATGGACTTGGAGTACTGTAAGCTAAATCGGCTAGCAAAAGAAGACTTAGCTCATGTTTCTTTCATGGGAGCTTCCAGAGTTAAGCCTAATGCATAGAGATGAGCTTACAGTGATAGTGTATATGACTGTGCTGGAAAACTTCACTGGCCTTCTTCACTGGACTTTCCTGCTGCCTGCTGATTCCCGTGGACCGAGAGACTGGTAAAGGAGCTGACCACATCCTGCACCATCATCTTCTTCCTGACTGGGACTAAGGACAGGTGAAATTCTACGAGGGTTCAAGATTTTCTTTTTGGAGCAAGGTATCACAGTTCACGCTTCACCATCATATCAGGCCTGCAACGTGGGGTTTATTTTCTCGGACTATATTTTAGTTAATTATTTGCCGGCTTAGGTGGACATTGAAGTGTGGGCCAACTTTACTTTACATAGGTTTTGGAAAGACTGAAATATTGTTACAATTCTGTGAATTTTGTATGGTGTTTAATATATGTTTCAGAAGTTTAAACTTTATTCCAGTGTGTGTTTGATTATTTCTGGTAAAATAGTATTTGAATAAGGAATAGAGTTTGGATATTTCATTGCATGTATATTGCTTTACAGTATATTCAGAGTTTTATTCTTTCTCAGAGCCATATTATTAGGAGAAAGAACCTGTTTTACTTTAGTTCACATTGGTTAGGACCAATTCTTTTGCCTTTTTATTTATTAACATTGTTGGACACAAAATACTTTCCTATAAGGGTCTCTTCTTATTCACACACCACATGTCTCTGACTGAGACAGCATGAATAATATAAAATGGAAAGCAGAAAATTCCCTGCCAAGCTGAGCTCTCTACCTGGCAGGAAGGAAAAATCATATCCGTGCAATGTGGATTCCCGTGAGACAAGGCGTAATATCTTCATATTTACATGACGCTCAGAAAAAGGAAAATAAACAGACCTGCATAAACAGATGCAGAGTAATCATGAATGAAACCTCAGAGAAAGTCAATATGTGTGTGAGTGCAGATTTATGCATTGGCTTTCTGAATTTGTGAGTCAGCAATACAAGGAAAAGGATTGTAACTGAGAATAAAAGAATGTATAAAAAGAAAAAGAAGGGGTAAACAAATACTCTTTTTTTGTTGCATATCATGTTGTGAAGCAAAGAAAGGTCCAAGAAACTATGCAGGATTTAAGCTGAGGTTACTTTGTCCCTGCTGCCTAATTGCTAATCACAGTAGTGCCAACCACACAGGCCACAGCTAGAGTTGTGGCTAAAAGCTTTGTTTAAAATCCCCACCAGGACTCTGTGATGAAAAGTTAAAAGAATTCCCAACTTTAAATACATTTTGGTTTTCCACATCAAAATTTGACATGATGATGATGTAACTGTGGTAGATAACAGCAGGTGCTCCGAATAAAATGTAACTGAATGTCTAAGAGATTTGATAAAAATAGTAGCCAGGTAAAGTAAGGGAAAGAAAGCAGACATTTATGATTACTCAACTCGATGAATTAAAGTCTTAAAAGTCCTGCAGTACTTTTAAAAAGCCATGAAAATACAATAAATTTCAGCTCAACTTCACTTTACTTCAAATATCTTAAGAATTGGAATCTAAATTATTTTGAAACATTATACATATTTGATTTTTGTCGGTCTAAACAAACAAAATATAGCATACACAAAATAATCCCAGATGCCAAAGTGTTCAGCAAATCGATGCAGTTTTAACCTCATCAGCATGAAACCGACATTTTATATGCGAAGGGATGCATGTTTGTATTATTGTGCAGTTTTATCCCTCGTTTTTCTGGGTGTATATGTTTATGCAGAATAAAACTGTGTACACTTGCTGTACACCCTTGCTCTTTACTTATTATTTCAGTGTAAAAGTCATTTTACGTTTTACGTTCCTTCAGGAAATCCAAAGGTCTCATAATCTCCCTGAATACTACAATATGAAAACGGCATGAAAGTTGCAACAAAATAATACAAAAAAACATACTCACTTGAAACTTTAGCAAGATTTCTAAACGCAAGTAAGAGAACACGAAAAATTGTCAGAAGACTGATTGAGTCATCAAAAAAGGCAAGGCATTAAACTCAGCTCACTCAAATGGCTCTGCGGAGAAAAACCTTGAATGGCAGCTCCACCTGTCAGTATTAAGAGCCTTAGACATCAGGTCAGCACAAACCACTACTATGCCCAATAACATGAAAACCAGAGAATTCCCATCAGAGGGTCAAAGTTCCACAATTAATTTGAAAGAACCTGATTGTTGTTTGCTATACATGTAAACAAATGTGTTTAGAGTTTCGAGACAACGCCCTTTAAATTCAAACATTCTCTCTGTCTTTCAGTCTTACTGAACGATTTTGAATGTTAGGTTAAAACAATACATGATTTAGAGTATTTAGCCACTGCAGCAACAGATACAAAGTTGAAGCAAGGATGCTGGACACACACAGGCACATGTGGCTACGGTAAACCACTTACAGGCTGTTTATGCTGACTTTATAGTGTGTGTGTATGCAGATGTGAGCCAGATGCATCAATCTTGTTTATAGTAATTGTTGTGTTTCATCTTAGCAGAGCTGCATTTTTCTTCTAAAAAAAGAAAGAGGGAAAGGCGGAGAGAGAAACAAAGAAAAGAGAGAGTTGTGTGACGCAGAGGTGAAGACACAGCGGCCCACACAGCGAGTCAATTCAATTAGGAAGTGAAAATCCTTCCAGACCACTTTAATGTGGTTACTGATTGAGAACAACTCTCTTCTTGATCACCACACATATTCAGAATGCACTGTTGCCCACATAGCCACCCAATGGGAAATGACACATAGGTTTAAAGGTAATTTGAATTTATGGGATTAGGGTTTAATGTTGAAGGCTAGTCTGCTCCAGGAATCACAACAGAACATGCTAAAGCTTGGCCAGAGCTTTCATGGAAGGTCAGGGTGACCATGGAAGTTATAACAATTTATTGGGATCCACAAACACAGGCAATGTGATATAATAAAGCATATGTCAACACACAAATGAAATTGCCGACAATTTTACTTTTAACTCACAAAATAGAACTGTTAGGTTTAAAACACAATGTTTTTAGTGTGCTGCGGTTGATTAAACCACGTTGGAACAGAGACGCATCTATAATTGGTAGGACACTGTCATCATAAAGACTGGAGTAAAATACTTGTTTTATATGATTTCCTGCTGTTTGCAAAGTGTTCTTTGCAAATTCATATTTCAGATTTTGGGATTCCAAGATCTTTATGAACTGCTGGAAATTTTGGCAGCCTTTTGGGAATCTCAAGTTACTATTTAGTCATGCTAGCCACACTAACTGTCATCCATACCAATTGCTTATATTTATGCCCATGTGCCTAAACTCCAAAATAATTTTGTGTTTCCTATAGTGAAACCCTGTTTCGAGTGACTGTTCTGTCTCCCACACCTGATGTTGCATCTTCTCTGCTGCTAAAATATATTAATGATCACTTACAGCAGGAGGTCTAGAAAGCAATGTTTTCAATGCTGTCCTTAGATCTGTGTCTAAAATAGTTCTTAAAGAAAGCTCAAAATCTCTAAAAGGTTTTGAGGCTGTTAGCCCTGTTCCTTTGGTTCATGTCCTGGCTAGGCCTTTGTGTGTGGTGTTTGCATTTACATGTTTTTATTTGTTTAATTTAGCCAGAGCACCCTTAGTTTTCTCAGGGTGCTCTGGCTTTCTCCCACAATCCACAAATATTGGGTGTACTGGTGTGAGTGTGCAACTGATAGATTGATGTAAAGGTTTCGGATACATTAAGATTGACTTGTGTTTTTTCCTAATTCATTAGATGTTAAATAATCATAAACAAAATCATGGTAAGAAAGATTATTTTGATATCCAACTGACCTGTTCTTCACCAGGTTCTAAAACCAGTCTCAGGTGTAAAACAATTACACATTGTGTCATGAAAAAGCAAATACTGAAAGCCAAATAAAAAAAATTTGAAAAACTAAGTGCACCCTAAAAGGCCTGGATGCACACAAAATTGACAAAACCCAACAATTAAATTGGGATGAAATTTATTTTTACCATGTCTGTAAAAGTTGCTGGTACAACTGAAATAAAAAATACAAATGCTCACCTTAATTGCAACATTGGCATGTTTTGGTGATTACCATCAGTTGTCCAGGGTCAATGTGCTGATCATTTCCATTGCCACAATCCAATAAGGTTGTCTATCACCGTAACTTAGTATGTCTGACTGAGTTGAAATCTCAAGTTCTTTCATTTATTATAGCTTATAAATAAAAATAGCTGGAATAATGGATTTCATGAAGTTGTTTTCCCATAAACACAAGCAGTAAGAAAACTAAACATGGGCGGCCAGTTACAATAATTCAGAAGATCTCCTTCAGGGTTCACTGCATGTTTGAACAGCAGCTAAAAACACACAGATGAGCTGTAGAGACAGCTGAAAACACACACACACTTATTAAACACAAACACAATTTAACTTGAGAACAAAAGGGTGCACAAAAAGGCTAAGTAAAGTATACATGTAGAAATTAGCACAGAGTTTTTAGATATGAGAAAGAAACTGCAGCAATATAAGACATCATTTGTTTTATATAACAGGAAAAGCCCTCCGACTAGTTGCAACTGGAAATGATTTACTGTAAGTACACAGAATACAGCTACTGCAGAAAAACCATGCTACGTCAGCTGAGATTAATGTACCCCTGGAAACATTTTTTGTAAGATTTTACCAAATAAAAAAATATGCAAACTGTTGAGTGCGTTTAGCCTTGGAGTTAATACTTGATAGAACCTTTACTACATTTACAGCCGCAAGTCTTTTGTGGTATATTTCTACAATCCATGCACATATGTACATTCCACCTGGCAAAATAGCTCAACCTCAGTCAGACTGGGTGGAAAGCATCTGTAAGCAGCAGTTTTCTGAATTAGATTTAGATCTGGACTTTGACTAGACCATTTTAATACATAATAACAATTTAATTAAATGATTCCACTGTAGCTCTAATTGTATTTCATGGTTGTTCTTCTGTTGCAAGGTAAACCTCAGCCATAATTTCAAGTCTTTTGTAGCCTCTAATAGGTTTCCTGATGGGAATGGGATTAAGCTCCATCCATCTTTTCATCAACTCTGACCTTTTTCCCTGTACCTGCTGAGGATAAGCATCCCCACAGCGTGATGGGGCTACTACCATGTGTCCTGAAAAAGGTGAGGTGGGTTTGCAGTTGCGCAATACTCTTTCCATTTTCAGATGATGGAATGAACAGTGACTCGTGAGATGTTCAAAGATGGGGATATTGATTTATGACCTAAACCTGAAATTAAGTTAGTCATTTGGACTCTCTTTAGTACTAAATAGATTTTAGAATGTAGTAAGTTGCACTAGATTTCATTTAGGGATATCAGGAAAAAATAGCTAAATTCAAATGGACATAACACATTTCACATGACTATATGTGGAAACGCTCCGAGGGTGTGAATACTTTGCAGGATACTATAGTGTATTTTAGGCAATGGAGAAACACAAAGGTCATCCAAGACAGTTGACTTCTGCAATGCAAAAAAGGAAGAACTCAAGAGTGAACGAATTCCCAGACAGGTCCTTTGATGACAGATTGTCACGGCCAGCCCAGCTTAACCAAGTCAAACATGTCACATTTATTATTTTGATTTTCCATAGCTTACAGCTTTGGCATAATGGTGAACCAGTTTCTTTCAACATAAAAAAGGCTGCCCAGAGGGAAAACAAGTTTCTGACTGACATAAAAGATCAATAAAGTGAGCCCAACAACTCTTAACTCTGTGTGAGCAGAAAATACCTTTACTTCTTAAAGAATCATTGCAACAACAACATCACAATAGCAGCAGTAAAAGAGCTTGAAAGAAATTCATAATATTGGAAGGTGTATCTTCTGCAGACAAAACAGTTCAGCTGCTGGTTGGAGCTCCGGGCTCAGATTTCTTCTAGTGAAGGTGGTTGATTTCAGGCAGATTATCTGAATGCATACTGCAGTACCATTTAAAGAGCTATGACAACATTCACACTTATAGCTCTTAAAATGGCGCTGGGGTCTGCAACAAACTGTGTTAATGTTCCATGGCTAAAACCTGTCAGCATCTTTTGTTTACTCACAAACTAAATGCAGAATGAATCTATGCTAGGCATGGGTCAATACAGGATTGTTGCTGTATGATGACCTTCAGTGAAATTATCAGGGTAGGATGGTAATACCACAATCTTAAACAAAAAATTCTTAACACGACATAAACTTCTACAGAAGCATAAGATAGCAAACCTTCATTCTGTCATAACAATTACAGTGATGAGATAAACACATAAACAAAAACAAAAAAAAGCAGTAACAGCAGGTATGCAGAGATTTAAAAATGTTCTGCTATTTATCTGGTCCAAATAAAACAGGCATTGCCTTATATCATCTGCGCACTCACAGATTCACAGTCTAATGCCGAGCCCTTATTTCTTTTGCTACACAGAGCTGTGTAGTTAACTTTAGTCAAAAATATATGTTTAAAATTCTTAATCAGCTGCGCTTGTCTAATCTGTTGAAAGATATTGACATCCAAGGTTTTGATTGTTCCTGGACGCCTATATACTTTGTTCTTTAAGGAAAACATAGTTAAACCTTTATGTTATCGCCATCATGTGTAAATCTTCTGAATTGAATGAATTAAATGAATACTGATCATATGGGGTGGCGGACACATAAAGGGTTGGTCAGAAGTTTACATGCATTCATGACAGGAATAAATGTCATATTAATTTTGGACTTTTAATATCTTGAAACATTCTTGTTTCAAGATAACAATGAAACAATAAGCTTTAACAATTTTTAAAAAAACAAGAATTTGGAGCTCATGTTTGAATTTATTGAGGGTTCCTTTCTAATCAGGATCGTTGTCCAGTAGGCCCGAACTGTCACATTCAGAAGAAAAAAAAAAAATAGTTCTGGATATTCAGGAACAACCCAAGAAGCACCAGGACTAAAACATCAACATGGACTGAGAGGATGTAAACCAAGGAAGATGTCCATGCTCCAAAATCTACACCTTCAACCAAGATTGAATTTTGTAGCAGCCCACATGGACAAGCCAAACATCTTATGGAGAAGGTTTTATAATAAAATGTGATAAAGTTTGAGCTGTTCGGCTACATTGACGAGTATTAAGGGTCTTTTTCACTGGCAATGCTCCTGGAGCATTGCACACAGTAGATGGAAGTCAAGAGTTTGAAAAATTGAATAGAGTTGGGTGTTCCAACAGGATATTGATCGTAATTAAGTAGACAAAACTTTAAATTCTGAAATGGCCTTAATCTCTTTGAAAACATAAAAACTATACATAAAAGGTGAGTCCCTGACAGGAAACCAAACTTTTTAAAGCACTGATATTTCTGATGAGTGATCAAAGATACAGTCAGAATTTTGCCGTAAGCTTGTTGACAGCTTTAGAAAGCACATAGTTTCTCTGCAACTTTCTAAAAAACTATTACAACCAAATATAAGAGGTCATGCATGCATCATATTTACTAAATTAGAATATGCTTTTTGATGAGGCTCGTTTGTCAGATAAAGTAAACCTTTTAAAAATAACAACCTTTAAGCAAGCATTAAATGTACTTTTTAATAAGCCCACATTTCATTCTTCCACTTTCATTCATCCACATTTTAATCTTAAGTATTATCAGAAATAAAGGCCTCAAATCCTCAGCCCGTCCGTATTTAATTTATATAACGTGTTTCACTTGGTAAACAGAGTTACTGAAATACATGAACTTTTCCATTATATTCTAATTTATTGAATATAAAACTGCTGTATGTATAATTTTAAACAATTTCTTTCGTGAACACAATTTTTTGTGAACACAATTATAGATTTTAAAGTTCAAAAAGTTGGCTATTGTATTGTAAGCTCACTCTTTTGCACCCAACACTGTGCTGAAATAACTTCCTAATAAGCCATTCATTAGCAAAAATTGTAAGTAAATCTGTAAACTGGCACAAATATGTATTTTATTTTCATGGAATTGCATGGTGATTGTTGTAAACCTGGAAATTCTGAAATCTAAAAATTGTACTGCTTCAAAAGAAGAACATTTTAATTAAAGGATTGTTGTGAAATGAACTCTCCAATGTGTATGTTTGGGTTGTTGTGCGCATGAGTGTGTTCCTTGATATCTTCCATTTAAAAACCCTCTAGGGAGGCAGTGTAGAGTAGTGATGTAATTAGAGCCAAGTATCTTGCCAGTATAGTCACAAGTGCACAAGAGGGATCCAGCGAGATTTAAGTGGACAGAGGAGGGACAGTAAAGAGATTGCTTTCCGTGTTGCTTGAAACCACTCTCAACATCTTTCTCCATTTCCCTGTTTTATCACCCTCACATTTTAAATCAAACAACACATTTAAATATTAGACATGTCCTTTAAATGTCTCACTTTTCTACCTTCCACAATTATCACAGATGACAATATAAAAGAATATTTACGTTGTTTTAGATCCATCTAATGTGACAGCTCTGTCGATTCTGCTATGGGTAATCAGTTACGTTCAAGCTAACAGCTGCTGAATACTAATGGAAACTATGGGCGTTCTTATGTCTTACCTTTATACAGGTACCAAACGTTTGCATTTAGACCTTATAACTGTAGCTATACATGATTTATTTCAGTTATGTAATTTCAGGCGGAAATTGTTTCTAAAACCCTTAGGGCTTAACAGGTTAAGGTTGCTTATGTTACTGTGTGCAAGGCTTGACAGACTCACTTGACAGAACCTTGAGATGCCCTAGAATACAGCAGCTAGACAGGCACTGGTCTGGTGTTGCAGAACCAGAGCAGCAGCTTGGAGGCTGAGGAGCAACCACTGGAGAAGCAGGAGGGGAAGAGGAGGAAAGGAATAGGTGGATGAAATAAAAAAAACAAATAAAAGTGCAGCCATAAGGGAGAAGAAAATAAAATCATAGGTAAAATGATGTGAAAATCAAAGGAATAAAAAATGAGAAACAATGAAGCAATGGTTAATGTAAACCAATAAAATTAAGGGTGGTCAAAGAAAATAAAGTTGACCCAATAATGGAATGTGACACAGAAAGAGGCAATTAAGCAAAACAAAATGTAGAAGCATTAATATCATGAAAATGTCATGAAAAATAATCCAGGGAGTTAAAGAAATTAAAAACACAATGTTGGAAAAGTACCGAAGGAGGGAAAGGCCAGAAGAAAGAAAGGGAAGGGCAGAGAAAGGAAAAACAAGGTTAGTTTACACCAAGACGACTCAGATTGGGTGTGTCTATGTGTGTGTGAAAAAAGCAAAGCTGATGTTCAATAGTTCCTATCTGACTTGTTTTACTCTAGAATAAGATTAATTCTTGATTAGGATTCATGCTCCAGGTATTTTAATTTAGACTAAACATCAGAAAATGTTTTTATTTCTCACTATTGGTAAGTCTTCCAAAGGTTTTGAAAATTACAAACTACTTAAAACAGGGTCTACAAAAGGAAAAGGAAATATAGTGGAGACAAGAAGGCAATGAATGAGTATCTCTCTTGAAAATATCTTCTGTTTAGCCTTCTTAAGCAAGTCTACTACACCATTTAGTTTCTGAGATGCAATGGTTGCTTTTTTTAAACTATTTTCCAGTTTAAACCATAATGAAGGTGTTAAATTGTGACTGCAAAAGAATTGCCGTGGAAGTGGAAGGTGTACATGATTTTACAACTGTTGGATCCAAAGTGTATCCTGCCACAGGCACAACTGAATGATGGGCAGATTTAAACGTGTCTACAGTTTGATTCTTACAGCAACAAGTCAAAACAAATTTGAAGAATAACCATGATCACTTCATAAATTACATGAATCCTTTGGGCAAACAGTGAAAATCATTTTAAAATTCCACTCTTTTTAAAATTATTCTTGGCCAGGTTATTGGTGGTTTATGGCTGTGTATTTAACCACCTCTGTGTTTTACTGCCCAGCAGCTGAAATAAAAACGTCAACAGCATACCCGCCAGCAAAGTCTGAGTCAAAGGCTTCATCTCTCAGCAGGAGGGAAGCTCCTACAAATATCACACATGATGAAAACTGGTCGTCATGTTTGCAATTTAAAAGACCAAACATTAATAATTGTTCCCTTTATTATTAAACTAGTAATAGGAGGCCACCAATTTAAATAGGAAGTTTAATTCATTTCTTTTTAAAATATTATTTGCTTTTCTTCTGTCCCAATGAATAACATTCATCTGCTTTTTAAATATCATGTTTCTGGTTCAAGTTTGCAATTATTTTTGTCCATTTTTGGTCTATCTGCATCAATCTCCTTTCCTTGTCCTTTTCCGTCTCTAACACCTGCAAGTCAACCCTGCTCTGCATGTATGTCACCTTCCTCATACTTCTCTCCATTTCTTCACCTTCATCTTGACCTCCTATTATATCATCTACTGACTTCATCATTTTATCTAAATTTATTCGCCTACCGTCGTAGTGTCCCATTGTTAAACTTTCTGCTTTGATTTCACCCTCATTCCATCCTTCTGTCATGTCTGCTTTTTCTCCTTTTTCTTGTTTTTTTCCACCTTCCTTTCTTCTCTTTTCTTTTTTCCTGAACTTGTTGTTCTCTTTTGTCTTACGTGTCCACTTCTTCCTCTCCTTTGTGTTCATATTATCCATTTCATCATCTGTTCGTTTCCTTTTGTTACCACTAACTGAACAATTGCTTATTGATATGCTTTGTTTTCTTGGGACTGACTGTTTTTAGATAAATGACTCCACTGAGACTATAAATACTCAGGAGGCGTCCTGTTACTGTCTGTGACAGAGTGTATAATGAACAGTGTTAAGATGCCATAGAGAATGGAGATTTCATATATCATTCCTTTACTTTGCCAGCTCAAGTGGCTGATTCATCATGACCAACATGCATTTCAATGTTGTGTTTGGAGTGCTGCAGGCATATATATAACGATTCAATAACTCAGAGTTTATTGTGAAAACTAACTGAAAAATTTGTCTCCTAACATAATGGTGGTTTGATCCAAGAATAACCACTCAGTAAATTTCTCAGAAGCTGTTGTTATTCCCTGTAAGCGCTTAATAAAAGAAAATGAAAATGAAAAATTGTGTGGTCATTGCTGGCTTGGAACTTAAATACAGTCTTAGAAGGGGCACATTATCTGTCAATTATATTTGATAGCCTAAGATTATATTACAACAACTATTAGTTTAAATTTAAACCTTCTGCATCTAATTTGCTATGAGCTTAGTTTCTCACAGCGGTCCTGAACACATCCCTCACACACTCAATCTTGTTCATTTGTCTGAAAAACTCACATGTGTACAGGGCATTTGGTTAGAGATATTACACTGACATAAATATATTTGTTTGCAAAGGAAAACAGATCTGGTCTAAGGAGTAAGAGATAGGACAGTGAGAATTGTATGTCCAGAGATCCTCTCTGCTTTACTTTAAGGTAACACAACAAGATCCAGACCACAGTAAGGTGTTTTGCTTTTTCTGATCAGGTGACAGGGTGGGAAGACTGACATTCCAGGGTGTCTAAAAACGTTAATTTCTTTTATTTTTCTTCTTCTAAACTTGTTCCCATCAAACGTACTTGCATTATATTGCAAATGGATGCTATGAGCCCTTTCTTTAAACTCTGAAGGGACAAGGTTGATAAAGGAAAACCTTTAATCAACTTAGAGAATAATTTGAACATTCATCTCAAAATCTGAAAAAACTCTCCTCTCCTAAAAACAGCAGTACATTTTAAAATTTGTCTCAGTATCTTTGTAGCATTTGGTATGTGCTTTTTACTTAAATAAATTATTCCCAAGGTTGGCATTATAAATACAAACTAAGGTTGGGTGATATATGGAAAGAAATCCTATCACGATAATATTTTATATATATGTTAATTAGGAAGGTTACTCAAAGTTAATTTAAGTGCAATTAGAGGGAGAAGGGGTATGAAAAATAAGTTTTACTTCTTCATACCCCTTTTCAGACAATTTATATTAATTAATAATCAATGTCAGATCTCAGGTTAAATATACTGACAAGTTTGCTTGTTGGAAAATGTTTATTTTACTGGTTTCTATTTGTGTTTAAGTTAATTTAATTTATTTGGAACTGGAAATTTAATTTAATTTAATGTTTACCAAACACTTCTTTGTATGGTATTTGGATATTTGTTTGTTTGTTATAAGCATTTCTGAAATTGATTTATTTATTTACTGTTGTGTGTCATTGTCTGAAATCATTGTCTGACATAAATAAATAAATAAATATACTAGTCGATATCAATATATATCACGATATAAAACAAATCACTATTTTTGTCTATCTTTAATGTTCCCTAGTACTATTAAGTCAGATTTGAAGATATCAGAAGGTTATTTTTGATTTCAAGATTTTATTTTAAAATCCTGAACATGTCATCGAACATTATTCAACTGTTTTGGATAAATAAAATCAGAATCAGCTTTTTTGCCACGTTTGTGACACAAACCAGGAATTTGACTCAGGTACCCTTTGCTCTCAGTGAAGAATTTTTTTCTTTTTTGTCATATAAATGAAAATAAAATATGTATTTAAATGTACATATATACACAATTGACTTTACAATAGAATAGAATGTGAGATCAGTCCAAGTATGCAGGGTGTTGTTCTGGGACTCTGACTTTCAAGTGTTCATCAGAGCATCAGCCTGTGGGGAGAAACTGTCTCTGTGGTGGCTGGTTTCAGCAGACAGCACTCTGTAGCACCGACCGGACAGTAAAAGTCTAAACAGTTTAAAGAGGTATATTTTAAACTAAAATCTTCTTTTGCAATAAAATAAACTCATGCATTTGCGATTTCTCTGTCGCTTTGATTTTTTATCATAAGGCATGAGAAAGCCGACTCTATGATGCTGGTGTACGTGTTGTTTTCAGAGACAGGGAGAAGAAAGGAGGCGGCTCCTGTCTGGGATTGTAATGTTTTACACTCTGCGTGCTCCATTGTGGCACTGGTTCAGGTGGTAAAACAGATTGGTGGTATACCCTGACTTTGTCGGAACATGTGCTGAACGTAATTTGCAGCGCACGTACTTTGCCTTTTTTTGTCCAACTTTAAATAGCCAAAATAGCCACACGACTAAACTGCTAAACACGACTTCTTGTCAATGATGTCGTTCGCTGTGTCTTCTCTCTTTTCTTCTTTCGAGGCACAAATTTTCTTTTCATGTTTTTCCAGTGATGTCAGTCCTACCTGTTACCTGAAGTAAGAGACTGCAGCTGCACAAACATTAGCCCTTAGCACATCTGGCTGCAACTGCGCTGTCTGCATCAACATAACTTTGCGTCTCTGTATTCCAGCCACATGATTGGTCCAGCACGGAGTAACTTTTATTATCATTGGCTATTCGTATTTTTGTGAAAACCTGGATGAACGCCATCTATCGAAAAGTCTATCGACCATGTTTCATAGTTCTATCGAGGAAAAGTTATTTCGCAATGTATATCTGTATGGTTTTATTGCCCAGCCCTACTACTAACTGGTTCTCAATTGCCTCACCTGTTCACATAAAGGTTAAATATGGACAGCACACCCACAAAACTTAACTGACCTGCACAGAGTCCTTAACTAACCTTTTTGAACACTTTCAGGGTTTTCTTATGTAACTATGATCACACTCCTGAACCTTGTGGAATATGTTTAGGCGAAACATATTTTTTACTTCTCAACACCAATTTTATTTATTTATTTTAATTATTTTTTAAAAAAGCACCTATCTGGACCAAAGGTTTGAATGCTGTATGAGTAGTATTTACATATTTTGGTTAGTCTAAACACAAAGCTTAATCAAAATTCATGAAACTGTTTAGAGATTAAAAAATAAAATATGTTTTGATCAAATTTAGCCTCCATTCAGTCTACAGTCAAATATCTGTAAACTGTATACATGTCAACTATCTGTTCTGGACATAGTTACCTGGCTTAAAAAAAAAAAAAAAACAGTTATAAAAAGTAAAACAAAAAAATAAATAACAGAAAGAAAACCAGCCTTTTTTTTTTAAAGTATATCAATTCTTTCTATGTATGTGCAGTCAGAATATACAAACATAGTTTCGCTAGTTAACAAATTTAAATTCTAATAAAAAATAGAAGAAATTTATTATTTTACTTTGTGGTCTGATGTTGTTATTTTCTCATTCTGCTTCCACATTATGCAGATGCGATGTAAACAGAACACGCTTCATCGTCCCAGTCTTTTGTTTACAGGTGAGTCATGATAGTTTTGTTCAGTTTTGATATTCCTCCTGCTTAAAATTCCCTTTGAAACAGACTTAAAAATTAAAGAGGAATAAACTGAAATCAGATTTCACCGAGTACGCATGTGTTAGCATCACTTAGGGTGCTAACAGATGCAGATATTAATAATTGTTTGCAGATATTCTTCATTTTTCAGATCATTACTAGGATCAACAGCGTTGCGTGTCTGTAATTGGATACAATGAATGAGGTTTTGTTTAAGGCATTACTTCCTCCAACTGACAACAGAGGTGAGCAGGGACATGACTTCAACACTCTGAGCCTTACTGGCAATAACTCGACCTTGGTGTCTCACTCAAGAGGAGGCTAAAACCCATTTTGGGCCACCATGACATACCCTTGGCATTTTAAAAGCTCTGACTCTCACAGGCTCAGTGGATGCGCTGTAATGGGCTGTGGGGACAAGGCCTACATAAGACAGGATCCAACCAATAAAACTCTCCAGTGGAATGGACGTCTCACTGAGCCTGTAGAGAAAATAGTCATGTTTTACTCTGTTTTCGTGACTATCCCTGTCAATTCCCCCTACCTGAGATTCTACATTTCAAAGCACATGCAAAAGTGTCATCATTTTTATTATTTTAATGTTTTTTCAGTTGATGAGAAGTTGTGTTTGTGTGGGAAACCAGAGAGGACAGAGTCATGGACTGTGTAGCATTGGTACGTTGAACTTGTCTAAGTTTCATTGTCTGTGTCACTTTCTTATCTATGTACATTCTTGTAGAATATGTTGTTAAATATAAATACAGCTCCTGCAACAGTCCTCATTTAAAGACACAGCCGCATTATATACAGTCATATAAAAAATATGACAGGATACACATATATATATATATATATATATATATATATATATATATATATATATATATATATATACATATATATATTCATTGAAGATTCTAGCGATGGCCTCAAATGCACTGGGTTGTAATGTTCGCAGCCTGGCGACAGCTGAATAGATGATATCACATTCACCGTTGCCAGGTATCACAGGTAATCCCTGCTGTTAGAAACCATGGATGGAAATTCACAGCCAGCAGTTCAATATCTGGAGTGCATCTGGAATCGGTTACAGCAGAAATGCAAAAACCAGTTGACATTTTTTTCCTGATTGGTGATCAGCTGGTCAAAAAAAGAATCAGAATTTTAAAAACTGATTAAATGCATCAAAACTTAGAACTCCAACTTTTTTTGTCAAATCAGCCAACAGCACTTGCTTTGATTTTGTTAATAAAACAACAAAATAAAACCAAAAACACATGCTTTGAAGCTGAGAGGGAGAAAATCCCGTAATTCCATCAATTTCTGTTGGATTACTAACCTCTGCCAGAGAACCTAGATGACATTTTGTATATTAATAACTGAAGGTCACAAATGAAGGTCACATGTTCACAGTTCTCCTCTTGAATTTCAGGACATTAAACTAAGTAATCTAACAAGTAAATTTGAACGTTATTAATTTAATAATATTTATCCGTATATGAAATAGCAAATTCACTTAATAAGCTAAAGAGAGAGGGCTGCATAGAATTAATTCTTAAATGAATGTATATGACAACTTTGCTGTACTCTATACCTATTTCTCATCAGTTAACTTAAACAGAGAAAAAAGTATTTCCAAGGAATGCATCCTGTTACATAATAATAAAGTTTTTATGTTTTCAAAGGACATTTTTAATGCTACACTAATAACAAAATAACCAGAGAAACATCATAACCTACTGCATTACTGGCAAACTTTTAGTACCGGTAATAATAATCCTGCTGCTTTGTCTGCAGTCGTGTGTCTTGATTTGTTGGACAAACTACCCTCAAGACGCTAATAGTCTCCTTTAAGTAAAAGTTTTAAACAATGGCCCTTAAACGACTTATTACAAATATGCTGACACTATGTTTACATTACTGGAATATAAAACTACTAAGGTGAAATAGTAATGTTGATAAAGCATAGTGTTTAAGACTAGGCAATTTGAACGAGATAAAAAGATAAAAACTTTCACCCACTATTTGGAAAAAGAAAAGCGTCCCAAACATTGAAGCATTTTTTGGAATAGAGGAAGTGGTAAATACAGTTTCTTGGCTTTTGATATTATCACTGGCAATTTTTTACCCTTAGAAAACAACTCACTGTTAATTCTTTGTGTTTCCACATAAGTATTTAAAGACGAGAATTACTGTATATGATGGAAAAGCCCATCTAGAGGTTTTAAAGCAGTAGTTTACAATCCAGTAGAGAATATTAGATAAGCCGCATGCATATTTTGCATGTAGTTCATAACCTTTTCCTTAGAAATGGAAACCATTATCATATACTGACTCCTGCCATGAGACATAATTCAACCAAATGGAGATTATATAAGATGTATTATCTTGCCCTGCCAGATAATTACGCAGTATGTAAATATGATATTGAATAAGACACAAATAATTTGTTATTTACCAGACACAGCTCTGAAAAGTGCATAATGAGAGAAAAAGAAAAAAAAAAAGAGCTATATAAATGGCGTACGTTAGACAGAGTACACTGCTGAAACACTTGATGGGATCAAAGGTTACAAAGTGCCTTTTTTGTAACTGTTATTTTGCATGTGCACATCCCATGTCCGATTAATCTCTGTCAAGGTAAACATGATGAGGATGCCATGAAAAGGCTAAAGTGAAGCACTGCCTTTCATGAACAAATGTAAGCTTCTTATTAAGACATAAACACAGAGAAAAAACCACTTAACTGGCAACAGTGGAGTATGCTGAACATAATATCCTTATCACTGTGAAACATGAGCTCAAATAGGTTTGGAGGCTAATGATACATAGATCATTTAAACCCATAGGGACTAGGAGGAATATTTATGGAAATAAGGGTCATCTATATAACACCTGAAAAGAAGATATTCTGTTCACACAGCAGAGTGCCCCTATCTCCCATCTCTATTATCCAAATGATGTCAACAGTAACATAGATAACAAACTAATGTTTTCTTTTCACATTGTATAAAATTATCAGAGCAATGACGTATAGGAAAAATAATAAGATCATACAAAAAAAAAAGCACAATTAAATCGTTCCACTGAAAATATAAGTTCAACATTTTGGTCTTGTCAATCTTTATTATTTTCGATCTATGTTTTAAGCACCAGATCTGTGTTGTAAGTTTAGTGTCACTAGTCATTGAAAAATAGCTCTAAATTACAAACCCAACTACCAATAGGGTTCTATAATAATTAAATGTATGTCTTTTATGATATAAAAACCCCGCAAAATCTAAGTCTGAAAAGCACAAACATGGAGATCTTTAATATAAATCCTTTGCTGTTTCATGCTCAGTGCCACAGAACTCCAGTCACACAATAGAAAGATTTATTGAACTTACTTGAGTACATGTGTTGAACCATTGATCTGTGTGGCTGTACAGGTAGTGCCAGATGTCATGATGGATGGCCTGCGATACCTCTTCCTCCCACAACATAAGATGATGAGGAAGGCACGGCGAAATGACTTGTTGAGGAAGGCGTACAGAATGGGGTTCAGCATGGAGTTTATGTAACCCAACCACAGGCAGGCGGTCCACAGCTGTTCGGGTACTGTATAGCCTATAAATGGGTCCACCACATTGGTAACAAAGAATGGTGCCCAACAGAGGCAGAAACATCCCATAATGATGCATAGAGTCTTTGCTGCTTTTGTTTCTGTTCGCATACGGTGATTGCGTTGATGGTCAGCAGACTCTGACGTTGCACCCACTCCCGGGCTTGCACCTGAGGTACCAGGAGTGGAGGCCCCAGCCCCACCTGCCCGCTGTAGCATACTGATCTGCAGGGCATGTGCTCGAGCTGTGATGTAGATCCTCTGGTAAGCCAGCACCATGAGGACCAGAGGGATGTAGAACGCCACCAAAGAGCATGTGAGGGCATATGGCTTGTTGACCATAAAAACACAAGAAGTGGAGTTGCTGCTTCCATTGTGGCGCCTCTGCTCAATCTGACAAATACATAAATAATAGTAAAAAAATCACATAACACAAAGAACAACCAATTTTACATTAGATACTGCTGCTATAGGAAAAAAAAAACATGCTTTATGAATGTATGTGAATTACAGCATTGTTTTTAACTTCCTTTGATTTTAAAGCACATTATAGTAAGGAAACTGTAAAAGAAAAGTAAATATCAACTATGGAGTGCTGAGGAGATTGCTCAGTTTCAGTCTTTTATTTAAGTATTATACAGTAGTTATCAGTAATATTAAACATTGTGACGTGTCAAACAGAAATGTTGCCATCACTATTAACAATAATATGTTCTACATGGCTCAGGTGCATTTTGGGGTACTTTAGGGATCTGCTCTTGTTGCCCTTCTATTTTATATTTTCAAGCTTCCTTTTGGCTGGTTTATTTAAAAATATACTCTACAATTGTCAAATACCACTGTACATTCCTTTAACACCGACATATCCTAACAACCTTGATAATCTTACAGTCTTTTTGACTCTAAATGTTGAATGGTTCATATAGTTCTAACATTTAATAGAGATGATACCGAGGTGCATTTGTTTAGTCCCAAAACTTCCCTAATTTTTATTAATTTCAGGCCTGGCAATCTGTCGTTACCATTTAGAGTGATATTTTAAGTTTGAATGCTAAGGGTGTCTCCCTTTTTCCCCCTTGTAGAGAAAAATAAATCTGTAACGTCTTTCAGTTGGTAATTTAAAACAAGTCATTCAAACTAAACTAATGTAACACAATTAACACAGCTATTCTTTAGGACGATGAGCAGAAAAGACTGACATTAAGATTCTTAGCAACCAAAACTCTGGGTGGGTCTGTTGTAAAGGCATCTTGGAGGATCTGTGATGATGTGGACTTGTTTTTCTTCAAAATGGCCAGAAAACATTGTTAAAGTGTATGGCTCTACATTGATTCATTACACCCTAAAATTCCAGGAGATGTTAAATAAAAATCTGGAGGTCTGAAAATGGATTGTCAATCCATTAGCAAGAGGATGATCCAAATGAAATGGCCAAATCAATACAAGTGGGTAAAACAACAAAAAAACCAATAGTACTCTATGCATATCAGAAATCAGACTTAAGTCATATAGGAAACCTGCAGGGTAAACTAAAGAGAAGAGAGAATGACCTAAGACTACAGACGAGATTATGTAAAGGGGAATAATCAAAGATAGATTTGTCCTTATGGTCCTACTTTGTGAAATGTAACAGGAGTGGACTAAGTGCTTAGTAATTTACAAAGGGTGGTTGTAAAAATCATTGACAGCAAGAAAGTCAGTAATTGTGACACTGGAAAATTGTTAATCTGGTATATTTCTCTCCATAAAATGAATGCATACTTTATATTGAATGAGGGCAGTTAGAAAAATTATCTAAATGTATTTATTTTTTTTACTTTCCACTGATTCCATTCTTTTGTATTTGAGCTTGCACATGACAACTTGAACTTCTGAACTGTACTGATCTGCTAAAACATAAAACATCTTTGGACTTGAAACAATCTGTTGAAAATTCTATATCCTCCCCTGCTCATTCAGTGTAACACAGCTCCAGAAGAAGAATAATGCTCCACATCTCAACACTAATCAGAGTGATGTCCCTTTTACTAGCATTTCATGTCTGTGGTACACTCATCTTATTGATATGAATAAAAAATTAATCTTCCTCCCCAGACAGAAGCTCCTTTCCTTTCAGTGAATGGCCTGTGTGAAAAGGGATATCTAAAAGGTTTTGTTAGTCATTGTCAAAGCTGTTGAATCTCTTGCTTAAACGGACAAAACAATTACAGAGTTGGGTTATAAACCCGATAAACATACATTTTTACGTTACTTTTCTGTAAAAATGTCTGTCTACTTTTTTATACAGCCATTTATCTGTTAGATCTGAATATCCCTAAACTTGGAAAGACAAAGGTTTAAATTGATTGCCTAACGACAACCATTGTCTGGTAGATCTTATTGTATTTTTAATTTTTCTCCCTGTAAAAATGACTTCCTGTCAGCTGACATTTAAATGAAAAAGCAAAGAGACACATGTTTCTATACATTGTATGTTGTGTTAATTGGAAGTTAAACTTTTACATTTTGGGCTCATTTTTTTTTTTAAATGACAAAAAATATCTACTTACAATAAATACAATTTCAGAGTTTGGCCAGATGTCTAAAATTGGACCTGATTAAGCTCAGATCACTTTCTGCACATTTAATAAAATCCCTTTATAATTTCAGCTGAAACGTCAGTAAGAGTATAGAGTTAAAATTTTTTGATGGCCTGAAAACATAACACAAATTCACAAAATCTTTTCTTTATTATTTTGCCTCACATCTTATGATCTTGTAGAGATGTACGTGGGGGCATCAGACAAACATTGCAAAGGCTAGAAATGCACAGACAAATCCGCTGGTGTTTGGAATTGGCAGATTGGCCATTTGGCTCTAAAAGGCCAGTTGGAAACAAAAAAAATCAACATATTCAACATTATTCAACCCTTAGCATGTCAAAGCATTATACCACGAAAAGATCTGATATCTGCCCAACAATTCTGATGAGTGGCGCTCAAATTTTTCCTGTTTTATTTCAGGAACCAAATTAAGCTCTATTCACAAACCTTTGAAATTGGGGCAAACTGCATGTTTTAGAAATGAACCTGCTCCCCCAAATTCAATGCAAAGACATGGATAACTCAGAAAGCTTGCAATCATTCTGCAGAAGCCTGTTTATAACAAACTGAATGCAGTCAGGGTTGGAAGTAAAGAAATGTCTAAAATATTGAAGGAAGTGTAGAGTTTCTGAAAGAAAGGCCCATGTTTGCAGTTAGTTTGATGGAAAAGCAGATCAGTACAGACACTGCTGTAAAAAAAACTTTGTCTATTTGTCTTTTTGCCACTGTGTTCCTATATTCTCTGCAATACTTAAATACAACATAACGAGTTCAGCAAAATCTCTGATAGATGCTATATTACTGTTGTATTATGGTACATCATTACAGAACCCAAAACCAAACAAAACTTAAAACTTGTTGACTTGTCTTGTGACTTAGGATAAAACTACCTCATCTCTGGTCAGTAGGAGCTAGGGATTCTTGAAAGCTCCAACAATAACAGAGGGCAGCATAGTCAGAGGCTTCTTCAGATCTGCTGTAAGACGGAGCGCTACAGGAGATCCTTCCTGCCTACAGCCATCAGCATCTACAACAGCTCTTTGAGGAAACCTTCATAATATGAGCTACAACAACATTTAATTTCTCTTTGGGATTAATAAAGTATTTTTGAATTGAATTGAATTGAATAAACAACCACAGAGATGTTACAAAGTCTGTCTCTTGTCACCTTAGTTTTGATTTGTTTTGCTGAGTTTCAGAGCTGTTTTTTGTGCCAAAAGTAATTGGCTTCACAGAATATTTCAACAGCTATAATTAGACCCTCAGAGATCCACTCCATGGGGCTAACATTGGATTGCAGCTGCAATAAAGTCATGTTAGTGTGTATTAGGAAATAAGGAGTAGAATATATGTGTATGTGTTATTTGGCTAAACTTTGGCCAAACTGAGCTGGCCAGTCTCCATGTTGACAGGCAGCTCAGACATAATTTCTGTTGGCAAAAAGACAGAGAAAGTAGAGAGATTGATTTACTTCTATCTTGGAAACAACATCTAGTATTTTTAAAACACAAAACCTGCGTTAATTTGTCAAATAATATGTGTTTCAATTTTGCTGACTCACATACTGGCTGTACTTTATTGTTGTCTGACAAATAATGCGTGAAATAACATCTTTACCATAAAAAGAAACACATATAAAGCCCCTAAATATATAACCTACAAAAACAAGAATGGATTGATGGATGGTTTGTTTGGTTTTTGTTTTCATTTGTGTTGGTTTTCTGATCATTTTTTGTTGTTTATATATGTTTAAAATGTCTTGCCCAATTCAATTATTTACTCTATGTTCATTATTTTTTCTTTTGCGTCTAGTTCAGCTACCTGTGTTTCCTGTTTGAGTCCTTTACAAATCTCACCATGATATGGATGGATACAACTTTTTGTCAATGGGATTGAAAATACATTCTGGAAATATAAATTAAAAAATTATCTACGCCTGGAAAATTTCCAGACTATGTAGGAATGCTGTCCATTGTTGTCATTTAGGATAACTTGACACTTGATAACTTTGCAGCGTTAGTGCCACTGTTGTTCAACTGCTATAAAAATCCACCAATTTTGTCATTACCCCACGATTTGCATTTTCTTAACAAAATTGTGTATTGAGGAAAGGGCAGATCACAAGCAGCATTAATAATCAGGCTGACATACAACGAGTAAATTCTGCTCATTGTTCTACATCTCTTTGCCCCTTTTAAATAGTTAGACCAGGAATCCTAAAGTACATGTTGGGTTTAGAAAAGAAAAAAAACATAGATGTACATTTCAATAAGTTGCTTTTAATGCAAAAAAATAATAAAATAATCATGTTTCCAGCTACCTTCTAAAACAAGATTTTGATTTAAGAGTAAAAAAAACATGTTTCATACTTTCATTTCTTCTAATTAAATGTTTAAAAAAGGATTGCAAAAACAGGACACTTACCATCCAGAAAAGATAATTTATATTTTAGTCAAAGAAACAAAAACTGAGAGTCTGTGTTGTCAGTGTTTCAGTTGTTGGCATGTTTATGCCGTTTTCATGGCAACCTATGAAGCATTTCTTCCATCTTGTAAACAAAGCTCCATGGGACAACAATTTATCTCATAGTTGCATCTGGATACTAACCGCTTATGCAAAAAATGTTTTGAAAGGCTTTCTGTATGTGTGACTTTTTTTCTAATTTTGTTCCCTTGCAATTTCTTTGTATCCTCCAGTGATTTTTACTAAACAGTTCTATGCTCTGGAACTCCCACTGAGATGTTCAACATATTCAACTACATTTCTATTTATAAAAATAACCTAAACTCTTAAATGAGACTGTTTCTAGCTGTAACTGGAACTCCTGCAACTCACCAGGTGGTCGATGCCGATGCTGTTCCAGCCCTGCATGATGGGTAGGAAAGAGATGAAAGTGGGAATGACCCAGCAGCCACCCATCATTAAAGCCACTCGCATGGGTGTCATTTTGTTCCGGTAGACCAGAGGCTTGCAGCAGATAGCGTAGTACCTGCAGAGAAATCGTTGTAAGGAGGAAAATTGGATCAGCTGAAATCAAAAGACTGCAGATTTTTCAGTTCATCAGAAGCAGACAACAGGAAAACAAGCTACCATAAACCTAAACTAACCTAACCTAAGTACAATAATCTTTTTTATCCCATTAACAGAGGCCCACTATTCCAATGAAAATTATTTTGTTTATCAAAAATAACATAAGATGTTGGCTGCTCCTCAGATTTTTTATGGTTTTCCATTTTAAATGAACTCTCTTGGCAAAATAAAACAAATTCTTCTCCCAGTCATTTTGCAAGAACTTGCTAACCCATTACCAATATTGCATTAGATTTTTGCATGTAAAAGTAAAAATAGACTAAACTAATTTTTCACAAACTTTGTTCACCATCTTTTTTTATTTCATATTTTATCCTTAATGTTTTTGTAATTGTACAGTGCATTAATGGCTTGCCTTTTTGTTAAATTTTACTATTTCATTTAACCTACCTGTTTTTACTGCAGGAACCCCGTTCAGATCAGAATAGAAATCCACCACAGAAAACCCGTCCGGTAGGGAGGTACTATTTTTGGATGTACCCTGAATCAAAGGTGGAGTTTTGTGGTGGGAGGATACTAATTGTTTTTACAGGGCTAAATATTAAAAACATTTTGGTTTAGTCAATTTCCATTGTATACTTGACAAACATTCAGTGAATGCCCATCAGCTGTAAAACTACACCAACTTTATATACTATACTATGTGATTTACAATTTTATGAGGTTCACCTTGCACTTCATTGCATTTTGTATAATATCTTGCATAACATATAACTTCTACTATCCATATATTTTCTATATCCGTTCAATCCTTACAGGGTCAAGGCAAGCTAGAGCCTATCTGCATTGGTCAATGGGCCAGAGGCGGGGTACACCCTGTACAGGTCATCAGTTCATCCCAGAAACTCAAAGGAAAAACTACCATAAATGTCACTGGCCTGTGGGGGGAAGCAAGAGTACTCAAAGAAAAAAAACCACGCACTGGGAGAACATGTAAACTCTATGCATAAAGGCCTGGGGTAAGTTTTAAACCCAGGAAGCTTACAGTGGGACGATGGCATCCAAATAACCATACTGTATCTTTATTGCATTGATAGAAAGAAAAATATGATAAGACGATGGAGTAAACAGTGTGAAATAAGAAGGGAAGCATACAAGAAACAAATTGTTAAAAAAGCCACATGAGCATGAGTCAACAGAAAATGGGACTAAAAGACATTAAGATCAAATAAATAAATAAAATAAACTCATACTGTAACCAATCTGCTTCATCTCTGCGTGTGGAAGTGTTTGTTTGTGCGAACAGACCAGAGCTTAACTGTCCTTGGATCACAGAAACTGACAAAGTTAACCGAACAGATGACTCAGACCGACCAAACTTTCTGACCCAATGTTTCAATGTTTAAGCGTATGTTTGCAAACAGGCTATTTGTGTCTTTATGCCTTTGAATATTGCAGCTATGCCAACAATAATGTCCAACTGCATCGCATGTGGGGCGCAGTACTAGAAAAGTGCCCTGATTTATCCACATCAGTGCATGTAGTGTGTATTTTTGCAGCAAAAACAAATAAAGATTAAAATATGTAAGGCATATAACCTGAGTGAAACTATGTGCAGGTGGAACCCAGCTGGTAAGGGGGGCATTATAGACTCTGTTTAATTACTAATTAATCTGGTCCTGTATGGTTTAGGTAGCGAAATTCCTGACATAGAGCAACACCTACAAAACATATTTTAAATTTAAACCACAAAATGCCTTATTGGGAAGATGACTGCTTCCCTGGCATCCAATTATGTAAGAAAAAACAACAAAACTTATTGTAGCAAATTAAACTGTAATGTGTGGCTCAGTCTCAAATCCTGGTTCAACAAGCAACAACCAGCTCTTGTTTCATTCTTTTCATGAATTAGCAAAGTCCAGATTGAAGAACAAAAAAAAAAAACTGAGAAATTAAATATACTGTTGCTCCCTTTTAGGATAAAAGGGTCTTCTAGCAAAAAGGTAAAAGGTAAGCAACAATATGCATGGTTTGTTATTTATCTAGCTTGTCCTGATGCTACACAGCCCCAAAGCACCATAAAAAATTATATTTTCATCTCTGAAAACACCCACATTATTTTCTGTTCATGGGAAAATTTCAAGAAACATTTTTACATCTAGCTCATAAATGTCTTCTTCATAGAGAGGCTGAGCTGTTAGATTTTTGTAACCTTTGCCTTTTCTCAAGCGACTGACTACACATTATACTCTGCTGCAGGACAATTAAAGCTAATCCAGTTTATGCCATCGTCAGTCACTGTGGATGTTTCCCTGCCTTCTCCTAACTCATTACCTACATGCAGTGCGTGGCATTTCACAGCCATCAGTAATTTGGAGTGCTTGTGTGTGGTCTCCATATGCTTTGGTATCAGGAAAAAAAGGTCAGGAGGCCCTTTTTCTCCTTGAATACCCGAAGCAGGTGTGTTGAAAGGTCGCATATTGAACCTTTAATGATAGGTGTGCAGGTCTGAATGACAGATCCCCCCTTTAATGTCTAAAAGCAAACGTGAATCCATGAATTTTGTCAATATAAGTGTCCAGAAACACAGACGCACATGTCTTCCCCGCTCGCTGAATGCAAGCAAACCCCACAGCTCAAGTGTACACAGAGAGGAATTAGATGTGGACAGAGGTACACATTCTTATTCTTTAACATATTAGCCTGGGTAAGATTAGAAGTAGGCAAAGCACAGTTGAATAGCAGCATGTCATGACCACGTTCACTTCAAATGGCCCCTTCTTCCCTTTGATCCGCAAAACATGTCGCTCTGTTTATTTCTGACATTTTTATTCTGACATTATTTACTCAAGAGTTGGTTTCTGAGATCAACCAAACCCAAAGTGTGCTGCTGAGTTCTACATTCGCATGCAGCTGCAGCACACGTGACATCTGTAAAGGACAACTGCCTACAGATGCTAATACAGGAAAAAAATGCACAACTTCCTATTTCTTATAATATGGAAGTAAACAAAACTGCATTGCTTTAATTTTCTGCACATTGCTATAGTATGCTAGTCGTATTTCAGGGCATGTAAGTCAGTGCTTGGGTGTTCAGATTTGAGATCCAGACTATGTCCTGCTACTTGTAGAAACCTTATTATATAATTGCATGTGTCACATTAAACTTCATCAAAAAAAAAAAAAAAAAAAAAACAACTTTGAGGCAGTTCTAATGTTTCTGTGATTTTATGAGCTTGTAACATGCTGCAGATTAGATATCCACATTCCACACATATTAAAATGTAAAACACAACTGACTTTGGAAGAGGTTTGTAACGGCATAATTCCTTATAAGTAGGACTTTTGTTGGTTAATAGAAACAGTAGGTAATGATATCTGTTTTGATGAATAAGAACTTATTGGATAAGGGATCTAAAATACCTTTTGCTGACTTGTTAGGGCACTAGTTTAAACATCAGAGCATGGTTCCTCATAATGCAACTATCTGAGTGATTTTCTAAATTATTCTTTATGTAAATAAATGTCAAGGGTGAGATTTTTACTAAGTACCTCTCAAAACAATGTCGACAAATTATTATTCTTACAACAGTAATTCTACACAAAATATTCATCTCCTATGAACCATCATAGCCTCGACATGATTTATACGTGCTATGCTTGGCAACATAACATGCATGCTCTGTGGATTCATTCAATGTGTAAACAACATTCATCTTCCATGTTTGTAAAAGCAAAAAGCCCACACAAATGGGTCATTTAGTTTGCTATATCACTTCATAATTGAGATGAGTGTCAATTATATTTCAATTCTGTCTAAGGAAATCTTATTTTCTTAATGTTCATTTCCAGAACTTCTTGTGTATAACAGCCTGAATATCTCTCAGTTAGCCACTTCACTGAATGCCTTAATGTTGAAGCATCCTGCTTGCAGCAGTTCTGTTATTTTCAGCCTCCATTCATTCCCATCCAGGCTTTTTCAATATTGTCAGCTCAAATTATGAGTGAGAAACTTTAACTTGCAGCTGCTCTATTTTATTTAATGCTCCTTTTCTGACTTCTGTTTTTTTTCTTTTTATTCTTCAGTGGGACAATGTTTTCTGTGAGGCAAGTTCTAAAGAAGAAAGCAGAAGTATCTAACTGTTTTTCTGCCTTCAGTTTTCCAGACAACAATAATCCATCTTTCACTGCTTTCATGAGGTTTATGTTTTGTTTTTAATTTTATTTTGTCTATCATTTGGTGTTTTTGCCTGACTTCGAGATATTTTTTTGGTACATAACTGTTTCACACCAACACTAACCTTTGACCTACATGAAGGCATGTGAACAATTTACAGTTTCTTGGCCACGGAGGTCATGTTAATATTTAATTTGAAAGTCTGAGTTCACCTTTCCTTCTGCTTCAGATTTTAGATTCTTATCTTGGCTCACCCAATATGTTTCCATCAACCAACAGAGATTTTAAAAATAACTATATTTAGTAATTTAGTTAATGAAAAGGTAAGCAAACCAGACTATCTAATGTAATGTAATAAAATTGTGTACTGTTTTTTGATTTGTGAATACACCATATCGTCACCTTCCGAAAATAATGGCCTATCATTTTTTTTGCCTAAATCGTCTCCTCATGATGCTAGCCACCTCTTATAAAATTATCCAAATCCTCAGTTGAAGAGGTCATGCAATCCGATGCCTGTTGTATAATGGCCCATGTCAAGAGTGTGACAGTTTTACAGGCATTTCAAATTGGCGACCACTTCAGGAAATACCAGCTAATGAAGCTATTTCCATAATTCAGGGCTCGTCCCCTATTGGTAAGTGATAAGGATTTCAATCCTGTAGAGACACAATAAGAATAAAAAGGACCATAAAAAATGTATATGTCAACACTCATCTTGTTATTACCTTTTTGGGTGAAATTGTTAATAATAATAAGACTCATTGTTGTCTTTTTTCAGCATTGGTGAGGTCTTTAAAATTAGATCTGATGAAGCACTTGCAAGAAATAAAACAAAAAATATTCCACAACATATCTATTTCTACAACATATCTAACAATACATGTTTAGGCTTCAAGAGAGCAAGACTTTTAGCAGTAATTAAATTCATAAATTTTTGCATTGCTTGTATTTTCTAAGCTGTTATTTTTTTAACTGTGTTCCCTGCTTTGCACACTTTTCCCTGGGTGCTTTGGATCCCTGCTCCACCACAGAGCATCCACACCCGGTCTTACCTGTGTACTATTCAAATAAGCAACCTCCCTAACATGTACATACTTCTCAGTCAGCCTTTTGTCAATTTCTCTGTTGCTGTTAGCATTTCCCTGTGATTAATTGTAACCTGCCTCACTTCCTACTTGCTTTAGTGATATCTGGAGACCTAACATGCTGGTCAAAGGCACAACACAATCACCTGACTGTCTGTAAACCAACCAGGCCGACGCAATCCTATTCCGTCAAGTGCTGGTCATGATATGTAACACATCTAGGTAGCATCTTGTCCTTCGATCTGCTCTAACTCTTATGACTCACTGATATAATCCCCATATGCTTCCTTTTAAAGATTTATTATAGGTGGTGGAAAAATATTTTCCTACCTGGTCTACTGTTTTGTTTACGGAACTGGAAAGTACAGATGAAAACAACAGGTTTCGTTCCCATCAATATATATATATATATATATATATATATATATATATATATATATATATATATATATATATATGTATGAACATATCTAGTTAGATATATTTGTAGATTATAGATTTCTATAAATAGATTTATGATTGATATGCCTAAGCCTGAGCTAAGCAGAAATAAACTCATTGCAACAGTTGCTTTTTAGAATCTATTACAAGCAACAACAAAAAAAGAGATTCAGACAAATATAAACACTCTGTCCAGATGGTAAACAGGCTGTCTTAAAGTCTGTTATAAACACATGCTCCCTCCTTCTGTAAGTTAATGGGTCAGTGTACAGATGAGTGAAACTGTGTTTTGCTTCCAACATATGCTACTTGAGCCTAGTTTTCCAACAGGAGCAGAGGTCAGGCCTCTGGATGACAGTTTTTTTTTTTGGATAAACCACAAGCAGCTGGCAGCCCTAAATGAAAAGTGGGAACTGTGGTCTAGAGGCTTGATCTTTGATCTATGGCAGGTCTCCCTGTCATAGGTCAATGACAGGTTTTCTCTTCGGGGGCCAGATTCCACTTTTTTTTTCATTCCTCACTTTGTTTAAAGCCAGCATTTATAAGAAAGGTAATTTGAATCTTAGTCTACCTGATTTTTCAGAAGTAAATGTTTTCATAAATTCAGCTAAATTTACACATTGACAATCATGTTATTTAGGAGTACATATCCAGAATATTTAAGCCATACTCTCTAACCTATAATATAAATATTATTTATTGGGATAAATAATATTAAAGAAATTTGCATCATGCATCACAAAACAAAAGAAAATCCTCCCCTTTCTGTTGATGTGACATTTAATTTGGTGTGCTCTTGACCACTGAAGTGAGAGTCAACTTCATGGTGTGATCGAAAGAACTGTCAGAAGTAAATAGATTTAAAAATAATCTACAAGTGGACAACATTCAAAAAACTGCTAACATGCCCAGATCTGGTTGTCCAAGCATGCTGACCTGGAAAGTAGACAGCAAGGTGCTGAAATAAGCTCCAAAAACTCTAAAACTTTAAATCATTTGTAAAAATCTGAATTTGTTTTTTATACCATTTGATCAAGAGGTACTCAGCTAAAGCACTTAACCCCGGTGACTGCCAACAGAACAATCCTGTGGTTTTCAGTGACATGTTTAGCCATTGTCTGTCCCTTCAGGGTACAGCTGCCTGTCAGAGAAAATGCCTTTGCTGTTTATTAGCATCTATAAGACCTTGCTCCAAGCCATGGCCTTGTCATGAGTCCTAAACAGTCTGTGGGTTGAGAAACTTTATTAAACGTCCATTTCTCAGCTAGCCTATCTTTATAAGTTTCTACTAAAATAGAAAAGAAATGTTGGGCTTGTTTTTTTATTTTAAACAGAATACGTTGATCCAACAACCTCTGCCTCAAGTTGTTGAAAATATTTTTACTCATCTATTTGTCTGACCTACTTCACCAAAATAAACATCAAAGTTCACAAGAACCTTAAAGGATTTCAACCCTTAGTTAAACTAAATAAAAGACACCTGGGAATACGGTCCAACTCAATTATGAGATGATTTTTTTCTCCAGGAGACTGTCTCTGAAGTCAAGCAAATGTTTGAAATTTATGCTTCAAA
The DNA here is from genome assembly GCF_021462225.1 of Girardinichthys multiradiatus. Lineage (NCBI taxonomy): Eukaryota > Metazoa > Chordata > Actinopteri > Cyprinodontiformes > Goodeidae > Girardinichthys > Girardinichthys multiradiatus. Next base: position 42,663,877 of record NC_061815.1, on the reverse strand, counting down.
TTAGCTTTTCAATAATGATGCAAACTACAGCAGATGGTCTACTGCTATGCAAAGTATGCAACCATTCATTTAGACACAACTCTACTGAAATCTAGAACTCAGGAAAACTCAAATTCAGTTGGGTGTTATGGAGAATAAACGCTGTGTTCATGAGCTTCCAGTAAAAACGTTTTGCTGCTTCTTTAGTAAAAGCCAATAAAAAAGTTTTGTTTTTTTTTGTAATAGTTTTGTAATTCAGAATTTAATATCAAATACAATAAGGGGAAAGGAATAAGTCAGGGATGATTTTTGTAGCAATAATTTTAAAACACTGCAGTATGTTTAACATGTGTTTATGTAATAAAATTATAGACAACAATCTAAATTGTAAATAGCTTGTACAAAAGAATGTTTGTCGAAATCTAACTGGAAAAAGTCTTTGTTAAAATATAAGAATCCAACAAGAGAAGGTATTGGTTCCAAATAATTCTGATTAAGAGAGATCACACACAAATCCAACGTAAAATCTGCCGAAGTTTGTTCCAATCATTGAGGCCTGCAAACTGTAATGGGGGATTCTCCACATTAATATAATTGTATTTAAATACAGGTTTAAAAAAAACCCACAAAAATATATAACTTTTCTATTTTATTAAACTACTTAGATCAGTTTAAAGTAGAATGGGGCACCATTTTTCAAAATATAAAAGCAAATAATTGGTAAAAAGTTATTCTGCGCATAAAGTAGTATGATCAAAGTTTAAACTTTGGATGATGAGAGTAAGCAAGGCTGATAATATTTAGTCTGTCTTCATAAACTACCACCCTTCCTTGTGACAGAAGAAAATAGTAGCAAAAAGTAAACCAGATTTTTTTGGGCCCAGCATTTTTTTTTCACATTCTTTCTTTTAACATAAAATAATAAATTATTTTGACAACTGCCTTGAAATTTCTGAAACATTATATCATTGAGCATTTACCATGTAATATTCAAATGAAAAGGTATGTGCATGTAAGAGCTACTAAGTAAAATAAAGAAAACAAATTGTAAAAGTTTAAAGTACTGAATGTCCACATTAAAAGTGGGTAAAGCAAATACAGCATCTTGTTCCCTAGTAACACAAAGATAAAAGCTTCAACAACAAGTCAACAGGCAGCAAAGCTCAATAAGAGCAGAAATCAGACTCACTAGAAGATGTTACACTATTTACCAAAAACGTGTTTTTCTATAAACTACAGGGGTTGGACAATGAAACTGAAACACCTGTCAATTTATTGTGGGAGGTTTCATGGCTAAATTGGACCAGCCTGGTAGCCAGTCTTCATTGATTGCACATTGCACCAGTAAGAGCAGAGTGTGAAGGTTCAATTAGCAGGGTAAGAGCACAGTTTTGCTCAAAATATTGAAATGCACACAACATTATGAGTGACATACCAGAGTTCAAAAGAGAACAAATTGTTGGTGCACGTCTTGCTGGTGCATCTGTGACCACGACAGCAAGTCTTTGTGATGTATCAAGAGCCACGGTATCCAGGGTAATGTCAGCATACCACCAAGAAGGATGAACCACATCCAACAGGATTAACTGTGGACGCAAGAGGAAGCTGTCTGAAAGGGATGTTCGGGTGCTAACCCGGATTGTATCCAAAAAACATAAACCCACGGCTGCCCAAATCACGGCAGAATTAAATGTGCACCTCAACTCTCCTGTTTCCACCAGAACTGTCCGTCGGGAGCTCCACAGGGTCAATATACACGGCCGGGCTGCTATAGCCAAACCTTTGGTCACTCATGCCAATGCCAAACAACGGTTTCAATGGTGCAAGGAGCGCAAATCTTGGGCTGTGGACAATGTGAAACATGTATTGTTCTCTGATGAGTCCACCTTTACTGTTTTCCCCACATCCGGGAGAGTTACGGTGTGGAGAAGCCCCAAAGAAGCGTACCACCCAGACTGTTGCATGCCTAGAGTGAAGCATGGGGGTGGATCAGTGATGGTTGGGCTGCCATATCATGGCATTCCCTTGGCCCAATACTTGTGCTAGATGGGTGCGTCACTGCCAAGGACTACCGAACCATTCTTGAGGACCATGTGCATCCAATGGTTCAAACATTGTATCCTGAAGGTGATGCCGTGTATCAGGATGACAATGCACCAATACACACAGCAAGACTGGTGAAAGATTGGTTTGATGAACATGAAAGTGAAGTTGAACATCTCCCATGGCCTGCACAGTCACCAGATCTAAATATTATTGAGCCACTTTGGGGTGTTTTGGAGGAGCGAGTCAGGAAACGTTTTCCTCCACCAGTATCACGTAGTGACCTGGCCACTATCCTGCAAGAAGAATGGCTTAAAATCCCTCTGACCACTGTGCAGGACTTGTATATGTCATTCCCAAGACGAATTGATGCTGTATTGGCCGCAAAAGGAGGCCCTACACCATACTAATAAATTATTGTGGTCTAAAACCAGGTGTTTCAGTTTCATTGTCCAACCCCTGTAGAAATGGGAGCACTGCTGTGCCAATATGTGAAGGCAGCTGCTTGTATAAAAAATGACAAAGCTCCTAGAGCAAGGAAATTTGATGAAAAGATAATTTCCTCATACTTAGCTTGTCTTAGGTGAAAATTGTACTTAGCCCTTAATGGCTGATGTGAGTCACACACCCACAATCCAGATTCTCCTTCTGTTTCTAAGGAATCAGACTTTGCCTTAAAGGCAGATCAGATAAAACATCCTTCAGGTTTTTTGGGACTTCCTTTGGCTTATTTTTTCATTAATTTCTGATCTCTTTTGTTTAGTGTTAATTCATAAAGTTTTTTGGTTGCCCTTAGCACAAATGTCCACTTAATGAAAAAATTTAAATAAGTCTTTTTTTTTTTTACAAGAATCAGACAGTTTAATGCAATACCCCTTTCCTCTCCAGATTACACTTAGGTAAAACCAGTGCTTTAAAACTGAGGGCCCAGCCTTCCAACTACTTAGACCATAAGGGGGGTCTTAATGACAGAGACATACTAAATATCGAATCACTAAATGATCATCAAAAGAGTTACATTTTGTTTACATCAAACAATGCTGTTACACACAGAGCTGCATGCAGTCATGGCGTAGTTGTGCCATATATTCGTATTCCAAAAAATATCCGTTGCAAAGTATCACAGTAACATTAAACCCAACAAAATTACATTACAGTGAGTGTTGCCAGGTGTATGATAATTATCGTATTTGTACGATAATTTTGCTCTCTGTACGATGTACGATCAATATTCCTAAAAAAGGCCAAATGTAAGATAATTTGACCATTCCGTGAATGTGTGGTTGTAATTCAATTCAATTCAATTCAATTCAAAAATACTTTATTAATCCCAAAGGGAAATTAAATGTTGTTATAGCTCATATTATGTAGGTTTCTTCAAAGAGCCGTTGTAGATGCTGATGGCTGTGGGCAGGAAGGATCTCCTGTAGCGCTCCGTCTTACAGCAGATCTGAAGAAGCCTCTGACTGAAGACACTCTGTTGCTGTAGGACAGTCTCATGAAGAGGATGCTCAGAGTTCTCCATAATGTTCTTCATTTTATGAAGAATCCGTCTTTCCACAATGATCTCCAGAGGTTCCAGAGGAGTCCCCAGAACAGAGCCAGCCTTTTTTATCAACTTGTTGAGCTTTTTTAAGTCCCTGGTTCTGATGCTGCTTCCCCAGGAGATGATGGTAGAAGAGATCACACTTTCCACAACAGACTTATAGAAGATATGCAGCATCTTGCTGCTAACACCAAAGGACCTAAGCTTCCTCAAGAAGTACAGTCTGCTCTGTCCCTTCTTGTAGATGGCTTCACAGTTGCATCTCCACTCTAGTCTGTTGTCCAGGTGAACACCGATGTATTTATACTCCTCCACCACCTCCACTTCTTCTCCCATGATAGAAATAGTGTTTGACTTATTCCTGTTTCTCTTAAAATCTACAATCATCTCCTTTGTTTTAGTCACGTTCAACATGAGATGATTGTTTCCACACCATGCCACAAAGCGGTCCACCACCATCCTGTACTCAGCTTCTTGTCCATCTCTGATCCAGCCCACGACTGCAGAATCATCCGAGTATTTCTGCAGATGACAGGAGTCTGTCTTGTACTGGAAGTCTGAGGTGTACAGAGTGAAAAGGAATGGTGAGAGTACAGTCCCCTGTGGTGCTCCTGTGCTGCTGACTACCTGGTTAGACACACAACCCTTCAGTCTCACAAACTGTGGTCTGTTTGTCAGGTAGTCTTTAATCCAGGAGATTGTTGAGGCCTCCACCTGAGTCTTCTGGAGTTTCTGACAAAGCAAATCAGGTTGAATTGTATTAAATGCACTGGAGAAATCAAAGAACATGATCCTCACAGTGCTGCTGGCTTTGTCCAGATGACAGTGGGTTTGTTGAAGCAGGTGTATGATGGCATCTTCAACTCCGACTCCACAGCGATAAGCAAACTGAAGGGGGTCCTGATGGTTTACTGTTTGCTTACTCAGGTGGGCCAACATGAGTCTCTCTAGGACCTTCATGATGTGAGATGTCAGGGCAACAGGTCTATAGTCATTGAGGACTGATGGGTGAGTTTTCTTTGGTACCGGAACAAGACAGGAGGTCTTCCACAACACCGGAACCTTCTTCTGGGCCAGGCTAAGGTTGAAGAGGTGCTGCAGAATCCCACAGAGCTGCTCTGCACAGGCCTTCAGGACTCTAGGGCTGACATGATCTGGACCTGCAGCCTTATTCCTATTCAGTCTCTCCAGTTGTCTCTTCACCTGACTTCTTGAGACACACAGGTGGAAGGGGGAAGCAAAGGAAGCATCAGCATCTTCTGATATGGTTGATGGCCAACATGTAGAAGGGTCTAGGGCTGAGGTGGAAGATAAAAAATGTGAGGTGTTACTGGACAGCTGTGGGTCCTGTGGGTCAAAGGAGGGTGGGATGTCTGTTTGGCTGTGAGCAGGAATCAGTTGTCATCAGCCTATCGCCAAAGTCTGTCGGAGTTTTTTTGTGAACCTTGAAGGCATCTGCGTCTGGATTCGGAAACAAATGCTGGAAATTCCAGCCAATCGTACTTTTCTAAATGCGACCTATGTGTGACGTGAATGCGAGTGCCTGTTAGACGCTATTCAACACATCAACAGACTTGTTATTTTGGTTATGACTAGTGAACGACAATTTCCCTCAAAGTACGATAATTTTATGTCTCTAGCACGATAATCCTACATTTCTCACCTGGCAACACTGATTACAGTTGACATCGTTACTCATTTCGTGTGCTAGGTAGCAGTAGAATCTTCTTAGACGCGAGCAGGAAGGCTGCAAGGGCCTATTGTAAGGATTCTTTCTTTCTTTCTTTCTATCTTTTTTCCGTTGCGTCTTTGCGGGGCAATTTGGGGACTTTGTCATGCACCAAAACTCACACGATTTTACCCAAAGTTGTCCCCCGATGAAAATTTTCGTTCCTTAATGTTGTCGTCAGTGGGCGTGGCCAAACCACTTAGCCACATCCCCCAAACGTGAGATAGGCCGAACCGTAAGTCGTAGAGATCTGAAATTTTGCAACCTGCTAGAGCTCCTAGCTCCTGCTAGGGGTATGCCCTAAAACGCACAGGAAGTCGGCCATTTTGGGACAAAGGCCAATTTTTGGCTGTTTTTCACTTTTACTCACCTCAAACTTTAACAAACTCCTCCTAGGGATTTTGAGCTATTGGCTTCATATTTGGTCAATATGCAGATAAGGCATGAGGGATTAAAAGTTATCAAAATTGTGAGTTTTCAGCCTTGTTTACAGGGCGTGGCCGGAGCACGAAAATGGCGTCCGCGCCCAAAGCGAAAAAATGCAATGACTTTCCCAAAGAAACGCCAAATCACACCAAAGTTGGCAAGAAGGAGGACCTTTCCATTAGAAATTTAGTATACATCATCAGTGATCAATGCTGAACATGTTGCCACTGTCATTTCAGCTCCGCCCACTAATAAAAAACTCAGTGCAGCTTCCATCTGGAAGGTCGGATTTCCCCCAAATTTTAAATGCTTCTCGCCAGACGAGAACTCTGCATGTCCGAACATCATATGACATGTCGCTCACAGTCCCTCCTAGTGGTTATGTGTGGAATTGAATGGCAGCCTCGTCGGTCATGCGTAGGTGGCGATGCCAGGCTCCCGCGGTTGCTGCACAGGCCGAGTTGCGCTGAGGTGCGAGATCCTTCAATTCTGCTTGCAGCTTTAACTACTATTGTAACTATAGTATTGAATTAATCCATTTGATAATGAGTACATTTTATTTTAGAGAAGCATTTGTGTGATAACAGGCCGAGAGAAATGTATTGCCAAAACAAGTGTGATGATTTTTTCAAATCATTTTTGTTATCGCTTTTATTGTTATCATAATGAATAATGCAATATCAGTGTGTGCAATATTGTAATCGCAAAAAAGTGTAGTGTCACAATATTTGGTAAAGTACTATATTTCTAGTGTCAGGCTACCGAAGTCTGCATATTAATAATGTAATTGGCCAGTTGGAGGGTCACTAATTTTCCCTTTTGCCCACACCTGGGCCCATATTTACAATTCCTAACTTAGCGTAAAAATTCTTGCCAAGGAGTTTTCGCTTAAGAGTGATCCAGATTGCTGCTGAGAGCGACTCTGAGTGAGGAGACAACAATCACTTTTATCTTAGTAAGATGGTGTGGTTGACCCCCTGTTGCTGTGTGATGGGTTGTGGCCAAAAAAACAAAAACAAATGCGGTCCTAGTAATCAATGGAGAGAAATTAATTGATGATAGAATTTAGACTGGATTCAGAAATGTGTAAATCATGATGATAAAACTTAACAAGATTAAATTAATTGTCACACAGCATCAAAATGTTTGAACGTAGCTTATTTACACACTCATCATTATTTTGATTTGCTTATTATTATGTTTACTCGACCAAGCTGGTCATTTTCATACTGCATCATCTTGTATAATGAGGTTTAGTTTAGTAAAATGACCAAAACAAAATAGAGAAAAAAAGTTGGAGAAAACCGAACTGAACAGAGGAGCAGAGCCTGAAGAGAGGGGTGTTGAAAGGTAGATTTGGTCCTGGGATCACAGTACAAACAAACAGGCATTGCCGCACAATCAATGTGTCGTTGCCTCTGCTTTCACACACCAGAGCAGCGTTGGTACCTGCTAGTACCTGCTGGTACCTACTGCATTCAGAAGCTAGAGAGTAGATTGCAGCACACCAGAGAACTTCTCTGTGATGTTTCACCAAAGGGGTATATAATCCCAATACTCATAATGCCATTTACAAACCTAACACCTGCAACCACAGTTCTTAACCACAGAATCAAAATGCTGCCTGTTAGATAAAATCAAGCAAAGACATATTTGTTTCTCTGAGGAGCACGGATGGCATTAGGTCTATTTAATCCAAAATCTTCCTTTCCTTCTTACTTCTATGCTTTAACATTATCGCACAATGCCTTTAGTACCTACTATCTTATCTTGAGTTATTTGAGTCTGACATTACTTACATAACATCTGTTACTGCTTAAATTATTTCCTTATTTTATAGAACTGCTAAGTGTTGTAATAAATTTCATCAGCAATCCAGAAGCAAAAAAAGAAGAAACAATCTTCTGATGAAAGACGACATTTACTAACCACAGGTAATTGCACAGCTGCAGAAAAGACGAGATTGACTAAATCAGATAACAGTTAGATTGTGTCTTTACTCACTTACATTGCCATCATGAACTGACCCAAGTAAAGCTTTAGGGCATTTTTTGTTATTGATACATAAAACCCTTGTGTGGGTCTGCAGGACTTTTTCCTGCTTGTCTTTATGAATGTTTTGGAGGAAAAGACCAAAAACAATGCCTCTTGTAGAACGTCAGGGTTTGCCCATAATCAGGAGTTGAACCGAGCTTAGAATAGTAAGGTATGATGCAGTGAATCTTTCACAACATACCTGAAGCAGTCTATGTAAGAGACAACTAATGAAAAATTATGGATGAACAATCAGCTGCCAACTGGAATTAGTCATTATCTAGCTTGACCCTTACCAGTGATGAGCTGTCAGTAAATTACACATCTTATTTGTTGGTCATTGACCACACAACATACTAAGCAATACCAGGTTGTTGCTGAGTGATGGTTATCTATTTTCAGCATTAGTAAGGTGTTTGAAAACGAGGGCAGCGAACACAGAGATTTAAGAAGCTATTCAGTATAAATGAAGATATTGAAAGTGACCACATTTTCACCTTGTTTAGGCAGAAGGTAAAATCTTTCTATAAGATCAGAAAAATAAATCGGCCTGGTAGCACAAAAACAATTTCCTCACCTGTCCAGAGCGATGCAGCACAGGTGCAGTATAGACGCGGTGGTCAGAAGAACATCCAATGATGTCCGGACCAGACAGAACGTCTCTCCGTAGATCCAGTGCTGGTGGACCAGCTCGATGGCACCAAATGGCATCACCAGCACTGACACGAGCAAGTCGGCAAATGCCAGAGACACAATGAAATAGTTGGTCTTGATTTTCCTGTTGGAGTGAAAGAAAGACATAAAATATTCAGGTTTATTAATCAACTGTTAAGAATTCAATCCTGTAAAGATTCACAATAAAAACACAAAGATGCCGATTAGAGAAGTTAAATAGCAGATGTTTATTTCGCTCGGACCTTGGAGGAAGACATGAATGCTATGAGCTTGAATGAATAATTTAGGATTAGGATTAGAGATGTCTTCCCCCCCCCCCCGGGATCCGATACTGGTGATGGAGTGGAGGCCCGATAATAAGGGAGTTGGAAGGAGCTAGGAAGCCAGATGGTGGTGATGGGGTGGTGGAGGGTCGAAGCTCTGCGGGAGAGCAGGGAGATCCATGGTTGGAGGTCCTTAAAAGCGAAGCCTTGAAGGGTGATTGGTTGAGGAGGAATGCAGACTTGACGCTGATTGGTTGGAGCGGAGACGCATGATGGAGTCATAGTACGGAGCCAGTGGTGGAGGTGTCTTCCAGATTGAATTTTTGTCAAAACTCCATTACAACTTTCATTTTAAGGGTCAAAAATTTTAAATAAATATTTAAACTTTAAACTTCAAGTTACCTCAAGAAGCTAAATAGATCAATTAAATAACATTTTTGAAAAAACAGAAAAGCAGTTGAGAAGGGGTCTTTATAATAATAAAAATCAAAAGAAAAAAAACACAAAAGTGCCGTTGTTTTATTTTCCATAAAATTGATTGTTTATGAATTCTGTATTATTCAGGCATAATGAAAATAAAACCCTGTCAGTTTAAAAAAAAAAAAAAAATGAATCATTGTTTGTTTAATAAAACAAATCCGGATTTCTAAATCCTGAAACCTAAATATAAACTGAATATTTATTATGTTAAATAAATGGAACAAGATGTTTGTCACATAACTATATTTTGCCATGACCTTTGGAAATAGACCAACGCAAAGTAGCACAAAAATATGAATTCATATAAAAAACATACATGGTATTTAACGTTTGTGTAAATTAAAATCTGAATCAGAGTCTGCCCCCTTAACTCAGACAACCCTAAGTAAATCCAGTGCATCTAACTGCCTTTAGATGTTATGTATAAAACCAGCATTTCAGTAAAGCCCCAAGAGGTGTGTAAGAGAACAATATTGAACAAGCATCATCATGAAGATGATTATAGACTGATCAGGGATACAGCTGTGGAGACATTTAAAGTACAGTTGGGTTATAAAAATGTAAAATCTCACTTTTTGAACATCTCACTTAGCACTGTTCATTCCATCATAAGAAAATAGAGAATGGCAAAACTGAAATCAGGGCAATGCACCTAAGCCTGTCAGGCCACAGCAACTGGAGTAATAATCAAGGAAGCAGCTGAGAGCTACTCTGGAGGAGCTCCAGAAATTCAGAGCTCAGCTGGGAGAATCTTTTGACAGGACAATTAGTATTACAGTCCATAAAAATGGCCTCTACTTTAGAATGGCAATAAGAAAACCATTGCTGAAAGAAAGCCAGAGATGTCTTTTTTGCAGTTTACCACATGCTCTGTAGGGGGGGTAACTTTCTGAACTTAATGCAAAACGATATGTGTGGTGAAAAGAAAACTAACACTGCACATCACCCTAAACAAATACCAACCTCACAATGAAACATAGCAGTGACAGGATCATGCTATGGGGATACTTTTTTCTCAGAAAGGTGAGGGAAGATGGTCGGAGTTCATGGGTAGATGGATGGGCTTAAATACAGGGCAATGTGGGAAGAAAACCTGTTAGAGGCTGGAAAAAAAACTTGGAATAGGGTAACCTTCAACATACAGCCAGAGCTACACTGGAATGGTTTAAAGTGAAATGTGCTCATGTTCTACAATGGTCCAATCAAACTATAAGTCTAAATGAGACTGAGCATCTGGATCCAATCTGGATCTAACCTGATGGAGCTTCAGCTATTTTGCAAAGAAGGCAGAATGTTTCAGTCTGTAGATGTGCAAAGCTGGCAGAGACATACCTCAGAAGACTGGTGGCTTTCAATGGAGTGAAAGGTGGCTAAATAAATCATTGAATGAGAGGGGCTGAATGCAAATGCACTACATGGATTTCTATTTTTAAATTTTGAAAACCATGTATCTTTTTCCATCTACTTCACAATTAAATGGTAAATGGCCTGTACTTGTATTGGACTTTATCAAATTCCCAAAGACTCCAGAGCGCTTTACACTACAATCAGTCATCCACCCATTCATACACCGATTCACACACTGACAGTGGTGAGCTACAATCTAGCCATAGCTACGCTGGGGCAGACTGACAGAAGTGAGGCTGCCATACACAGGTGCCACCAAATCCTCTGACCACCATCAGCAGGCAAGGCAGGTGAAGTGTTTTTGGATTCAACATTTGCTGTGAAAAGCACAGAATAGAACAGGAAGTCTCAAAAACCCTTAAATATTTGTCTAAATATAGACAAATGACTTCTTCCACACCAATCTCCTCCACTTTTTCATTAATTAGGATCAACTTAGAATACCAAAGGCAATCAAGATGATTTTTTCCTTCGTCATAAGAGCCGGACTGCTTGATGCAATGAATTGGGAGCAAGTCACTGCAGGGTACGTCCTCTTATGAAGAGACTTCCACAAGAGTGAAATAAATCACATCACATTAGCACCTCTTATCATTATTAGGACAATACAATTTTTGTCATGACACAGATAACAAGACAGATCACAAACCTAGTTAAAATGAGGGTAACTGAACAGCAACAAGGAGAGAGTAAGTAAGAAAAAGTTTGAAAGGAATAAAAAATGAATACTGGTTCCTTTACTCATCAAACGTTAGACTTTAGAAGAATGTGAGAAAGTACTGAAAAAAAAGAGGTTGAAATTAGATGCATCCACATTCTTGTTCAACAGAAAGCAAAAAGAAAGTAAAAAAGGTGAGAAAGATAAAAACATGTCCAGCATGTCCACTCTATAAACATTTTAAACTAGAAAGAGGTGAGAAGATTAAGGATTTGTCTTCCTGCAAAAAGGAAGGCTGAGACAGGAGGGGAAAAAATCTCAAAGTGAATCCACCTTGATTGCTTGACATCCTACTCGACAGACATCTCAGTCCGGCCTTTGTGACAAGCTGTTATTTTGTTTGTCTGAGCAGTACCATTGTATGTGACAAGACGGTGCTTGAAAGAAAAAAAAAAAGACTTTCTTTACAACCAGGTTCTTGTGTAGCAGTAACAGTAATAGTGAGGTGGTCGCTAGAAATGTCGCAGTTTATATTGTAATGTTTTATTGACAATGAAACAAAGAAACAATGAAGCCAATCATTAGGCACAGCTTTAAGGCCTTATACATAGAGACAGATTTTCAAATATTATGCTGTTTTTAACATTTTACAAGATAATTCCAAATATAAGACTTGTTTCTTTTTAAACAACACACAGCCCACTTATTATCAAGGTTGTCAGATGCATTATAAAAAAAGAAACTGCTAAACGAATGTTTACACATAAAGCATTCCTCAGAATACATGATCTTACTGTAACAAAACCTGAATACAGAAATATAACCAACAGTGTTTTCTTAGCTCTGATAAATGGACTGAACTTATATACCGCTTTTCCAGTCATACAGACCTCTCAAAGCACTTTGCACTAGAGCCACATTCACCGAATCGCACTCACACATTCATACATCAACACGCCTTGCCCAAGGACACATCGACATAGGGCAGGAGGAAGCTGGAATCGTACCCACAACCTTCTGATTGCAAGACAGCTACCCTTCCTACTTCCTACTGTTCCTTCGTTTTTTGTTCACTGACACTGTTAACCCCTCAATCATACACTAAACACCTGTATTAAACAAATGGCCTGTTAATGAGCCATTTAATTGATGTAGACATGTCAGATTTAATTCAATTCAATTCAGTTTTACTGAGATGGAGCTTTTTTGCAAAGATGAAAAGGGAAGATTTTAGTCTCTAGATGTGCAGGGTTGGCAAAGAAACAATAAAAGACTTGCAGTTGTATTTGCAGCTAAAGGTTGTTGTGCAAAGTATTGACAAGTATTGTCACTTTTTTGATTATTTGCAAAAAATGAAATAAACACACTATCTTTTTTTTTTACTTGACAAAAACATAAATTTTATGTTGGTCTATCACTTTAAAATCCCACTAAAATACATCGAAGTTTGTGGTTGGAACCTGATAAAACATGATTATAGTTTTTAGAAGTATGAACACACTTTGCAAAGCCTACCTGTTTGAGCTGCTATTTATAAAATCTAAATGAAAACTACAAGTGCTTGCAAGTAAGTGCTGGACATCCCAATTGCAAGTCATTGCACCATTAGTTGAAGTTAGGCCAGGGAAGTGAGAAGAGGACAAAACAAAATCCTTAACAACTTTAGAGACTGTATCACAAACATGAAGATGCACACTGTCCATCACTTTCAGAAAAACACATACTCAGAGATGTTCCCTAAAAGGCTTTAAGAACAACTACTGATACAGGGAAAGATTGTCTACTTTTCAGCCAGCCAACAAGTCAATGGCCTATTTTTGGTGCCAGTTTTGATAAATCTGTGAGTAGTTTATTACTGACATACCAGATTTGCTAAAAAATGGCACAGCAAGTGCAAGTGCTAACCCTAACCCAACCAGAAAATTAATAATGCCAAGAAGTTATTCACTCAGCTGCCCTGTCATTGTCAGTGTCTCTGCTGTGGATGCTCTCATTCTATAAATAGCATCTGTAAGAACTGACCGCTGTAAGGCTTTCCCAGCTGCTCGTCTCTAACCTAAACAGTGCCTTAAAACAAGCAGTTAGTGATGGAACCAACCAGCTGTCTGCTTGTGGAACTCGTGAGTGCAGACAGACACAGGCACATATGAACCACGCAAAAGGATGTAGACAAATGCTGCACATGCACACACCCAAACTGTGGATGGACAAGCAGATGTTTTTACATGATGCGCACACACCTTCATGCTGGCAGTAGTTAGAACAGTTTAGGAACCTTTAACAAGTCCTGAGGGAGGCATTGTGTTTAGTTAGACTGACAGGTTGTGTTTAGCTAAAAAACTCCAGGAATAAATAAACTTTAATAGATGAGACTGAGTCAGAGTAAGGTTGGTGTAATTACAGATGCACATGGTGTTGGTGAGTAATGCTGTAATGGGGGATTTATACAAGGTGCAGCAAATAAGGGGAGAGGAATCAACACACCAGAGATAATGTAAATGTTTTCTCTTTATCTTTATGAATTTATCTTTGTGATGATTACAGAGGCAACAATGCACGTGGGTATGCTAAAGCTGAAAATTGTCTGTAAAATTATAGCTACTAAGCTATTTACATGTTTGGGATGATTGTTTTGCACTAGGCTTTTGGTTAAAGCATCTAAATGAGATGACCAGGAGGGCTGCTCTTTGCTTTTAATAACCACAAAGGTTTATGAAAGATCAAGAAAAGTACCTAAGTTATAGAAACCACAAATTCTGATTGATGCATCACTGTTCAAAACACGTTTTTTTTTTTTTTTGCAATGCATTTGTCATTCTAACAATAGACCACCTCTAAAGACTGCATCACTGCAGATGCTACCTTAATCTGCTTATGAATATACCTAAACCATTTCAACCCCACTTGTGAACAAGACCAAATAACACATTACTCCTGATGAGGCATGAAACCAACCATTTTCTGGCTCAGTACCTGTCTTCTGTCTGCTGGTTTCACACTTTGTCTTAAGAGTCTGTCTCTCCTTGATAAAGCCAGCAGGAACACATTATCCATTTAAAAGCTGCAGAGAAATCCTTAACTCTTAGATCTGGAGAGCCTCCACCCTGTGTCCACATTTGGAGCACTAAAATCTCTCAGCAAATTTTGAAGTCTGCCAGGGTTTCTCTAGTTGTGTGGACAGAGCTTCCATATGCAGCCATGTTAGTAATTAAGCCAAACTGTATGCAGTTTAGGAAAGTGAATTAAAGGACCAGCATTATAGTATAAGAACAATAACAAACATTTCTTTATGGGAGAAGCTCTTGTGAAAAAACTGAAAAACAAAAGAATTGTTAACTAAAGTCCAAATTATTGTGAGGACCAAAAGTTCCTGACATGAAAACAGTGTGACTTCTTCCAGATCTGCTCAGTGTCCAGTATAAACAGATTGTGTGGCAGCATGTTTCTGTGTGTGTGGGTATCCTCTCCCTATACTCAACATGTCACTCTGAGAGAAACAAGAGCTTGTGTTTGTGTGGTGGTTATTGATGAGCAGTTTAGCACCCTCTGAACCACCTTCTGCTGGTATCAGGTTCTGCAGAAGAAGCTGTGGGGGTTTAATGGGTAAATTGCCTCTAGGTTGTTTAGCAGCTTCCCTTTTTTGCTAGGTGAACACACATCAATATAACTGACAATTACAGTCCCCTGCAAAGTATTCAAACTTCTTCACATTTTGTCATATTACAATTAGAGTCTTCAAATGTTAAACCAAGACAAATTAGCAAATAATTGTGAAGAAGGAAAATTATGCATAGTCATCCCCACCAAAACAATAATTTTGTAGAACGACATTTAGCTGCTATTACATCTCCAAGTCTTTCAAGGTTAATCTTTATCAGACCCTTTATCTTTGCAAAATATCTCAAGCTCAATCAGATTGGATATAGAGGATTAGTGAACATCAATTTTCAGGTATTGCCACAGATTTACAATTAGATTTCACCAGCAGTTTAGGTAGATGGCCATGTCTTTGTAGTGTTACGGTTTGTGAGATATAGGACCCCAGAAAGCAGACCAGAAGGCAGCATGACGGTAACTGCAAAAGATTTAATAACAAAAAAACTCACTCACTACAGGAGGCAGGAACAAAACAAACGGGCAGGCAAGACAGGCATGGCATGATCAAAAAAACAAAACTTGGTTTGCGAACAAGACATGAGCATGAGAACAAGACATGAGCATGAGAACAAGACATGAGCATGAGAAATGTTTCCGCCACGACTAACTGAACAGGTGTGAATATATGGAGTGTAAACCAGGTGAAGCAAGACAGATTAACTAGGTGCAGGTGAACCAAATAAAGTTAATTAACAGAGAACACAACGTGACAGGAGCAAAACATGGCTTGAACAGAACGCAAATCCAAGGAAACAAACTAATAGAACTATAACTAGAAAAATATGAAACAAAAGCATAAACAGGAAAATAATAAACAGAAGCATGATTCAAGTCTTGAGTAGTGAAAAACATAAGGAAAAAACCCAAAACCAAAAATAAACAACCCCAAATCATAACATGTAGGTTTGCAGTTGATTCCATACTAACAATTCAAGTTTCAAATGATGGATTATACACAACCCTGTTAGTTTTTCAAAGCTTGGGATATAATTTTAGAACATTTACCCGTCTCCAAAAATGTATCCTGAACCTGTGTGTACATTAGACTTTATTATGTTGTTAGTTCACCAATGAGAACTCACAACTGGAGGTATCAGAGTAAAGGAATTGCAAACAATTCATAAAGTTTTCAGATTTAAATTTTTTTTAAATGCACAGATCCTTTTTCTTTCACAATTTTCATAATGAACAACTATTTTGTTGTTCTTTCACATACAATCTCACCAAAATGAATTGAAGAAGTAGGTTATTTTTGTAAAATTAGGGTACAATAAGATAAACAAGAGTACAATAAGTAATGGATTTAATGTATTGATTGATTTCCTGTTGTATGTTTGGTGGGAATGACAAAATCCTATTTGCCAGTAATGAACAGTGTTGTCAATTCTTAATAAGGTGCTCTGAGTTTAACTTTATTTTTGTAAGGATTGTTCACCCAAGGGATACCCATATGGTGCAGATGTGCATCATACGTGTAAGTGTGTGTCCCTGTGGAAATTTCCCAGCAGACGTAGTGAAATTATGATGGGAGTGAAAAAGACCCTGGATAATTATTTTCTCCACAGGGAGATTAGACAACACAGCAGTGGCCTTAATTCAGTGGTTTTAAATAAACTCTTTTGCAAAAACGCTGCAATAAAGAAAGCCAAGGTCAACTGCTTGTTCAAATATCCAGAGTCACAACTTAACACCTGGGCAAACAGACACTCCTTAATGTCAATATGATGAGACAGAAGTCACCCTGAGCTCTCAGGTGTCATGAGATAAGAAAAGACAAAGGCAGGAAGAGAGACAGTGAGAGAGAGAAACGAGAGATGAAACTGGAGCAAAGGAGAGGACAGATCAGAGATCACAGTGACAGCAGCTCCCACGTGTGCAGAGCTGCCTGCTAGCCCTGCCACTACAGCTTCATGTGCACTGTTTCAGTTTCTCATTTGAATGAGAAAAAATATATTATAATCAATTTTTGTCCTCAGCAAAATACTATATATTTTTCTGTCTCAAGTGAACCCTGTTGAAGTTTGTCTTTCGTGATTGAAGAAACCCTTTTAAACACTTCAGTGTGTGTTACACTGAAGTGACCTGTCTCTGGACATTTGTCTGTATGTCTTTTTCATCTTTGTTAAACTGCAGTCTTAAAATAACCTAATAAAATTACAGATTGTTTGTCTTAGGTTGGGGCTGGACAGTGGCACAGTTGGTAGCAAGGCCTTTCTGCAAGATAGTCCTGGGTTCAAATCCCAGCCTAGGGTATTTTGGCATAAAGTTAGCATGTTCTCCCCATGCATATGTGGATTCTCTCCGAGTACTCTAGCTTCATCCCACAGGTTACTTTGTTTTTTCTAATTTGCACATAGGTATGAACGGGTGTGTGTATGGTTGTTTGTCCTGTGTGTGTCTCTTTATTGCCCTGAGAGATGACTGGATGGTCTTAGTTTTAACTGCACACGACAGATGCTTTGTTGCAAAAAGCAATGTTAAAATTTAGACGATCAGACAAAACTGAAATCATCTTCTCAGGGGCTGGAGGGTTCAGACATTTAATATTCAGTATTTTTTTTCCTTTTGTATCCAGAATTCATTTAAGGAAGGTTAGAGGTATTTATTATCATGACATCAGTAAAAGAAACATTCTGTGTCACAGGGAGTTTTTCCTCTCCACTGTCGCTACATGCATGCTCGGTATGAGGGATTGCTGGAAAGTCAACGCCAGTGACTGTCCACTGTCTCTACATGCTCATCCAGGAGGAGGGAATGCTGCAAGTCACTGACATGATGTAATCTGCTGGGTTTCCTTAGTTAGAAAATTGTTTTTAACCAATTTGAATAAATAACTGAATCTGATTGTACTGTTCAATAGTTAGGATTAATTGGAATGCATGAACCTGACTTGAAATATGTATGATTCGACTGAATTGACTTAGCCCACTTTAAACTTACCCACCTTTCACACAATGCAACAGGAAACAAGACTCGTCAATTATTTTTACCTGTGCCTTCCTCCCTCCCTGTTGGTTGGAGTAAGGGGGAGTCAGGTTTAGCCTAAACCGGCTCAGTTATGGTTGAGGTGCAAACACACCCTCCATTTTTGCTACTTGTGCGATCCCTTTTCTTTTTCAATGGTTATAATCAGTCTGACAGAGAGAGGTATCCCAATCCTTGTGGTTTTTAGTATAACAATGGCCACCAGAGAAAAATGAAGTTCATGTAAATTGTACTTCCTTACTATCAGGATACCCAAATTAAATAACACTAAAATGCCTTGAGTACATTTAAATTGTAGCAACAAGAGATAATCTAAGGCTTAAAGCAGGACATGACTTTTAATTTAAAGTGTTTCTTCTTAAACATAAAGCTTAGGACAAAATGTTCCTCATTAATAAAGCATAAAGTTGGGGTTAAATCAGTTAAAGTGCTAACCAAAAGATCCACAGCTCTCAAACCTTCATATGTTTTTTCACATTATGACCAGAAATTTCAGTTGATTTTATTAGAATTTTGATCCACAAGACAAAGATAAAATAGTGAACAACTGTGAGGCAGGAGGAAAATTATGTACACCTTTGTATTGAACCCCATTTACTCTGATACCCCCCAAAACAAATCCAGCAACCAACAATCTTGAGAAGTCACCTAATTAGCCAATTATGTGTAACATAATCTTAGTATAAATCCAGTTGTTTTAGATAGGAGACCCATTGTAACTCTGGACAAGCTGAGAGATCCACAGTTCAAGTGGGACAATTTATCAACAAGACAAATATTTGTCATACGTTCACAAATCTAGCTTTTATGAAAAAGTGGCAAAAAGAAAGCCATAAAAAGTCCCATTTAAAGTTGGGCACATGCCTTTTTTGTGCATATAATCTCTGTATGTGGTAAAAACTAACTGTACATTACCCTGAACACCCATCATCGTGATCAAACATGGCACTGGCAGCATCATCAAGGATACTTTTGTTGCAGTTTATTTTACTATTTCTCCTTGCCAGCTTGTGAATTGCAAAGGAAAGATTTGATTAGATCTGCTGGTTTCCTTAGATAAACAACTTACCAAACATCCTAAATCTTGTTTGGACCTGTTTTCTAATGGGAATTAAATTTCCTAATTACTAAAGTCAACAGGAACATGAGTATTCTGATATATAAATGACCTGGACCTGTCTGCGTTTTGGTAAAGTGTTGACTTTTGGTGTGAATTGGCTCTATATCAATAAACTGAATTGTATCAAATAAACAACTGAACTCAATTATATTGTTTGTAACATTAACAGCATGAAGTGATGAAGCTCAAACCCACCTGAGTTGTCTGTCCTTGCAGACCGCCACCATGACTAGCAGGTTTCCCAAGACACTCATCAGCATGACCAGAGACAGGAAGCAGATGAGAGCTATCCACTTTGGCATGCTGTCACTGTAAAAACAACAAAAAGAACATTACTTTACATATAGAAAGTGACAATACTATTCATTAAACACTGGAAATAAAATGGTTGTCATTTGGCTTTACTTGGGGAAGTAAAGTCATATTAATACAGAAAAAAGGTAGAAAAAGGTGAAAGTGCATGTGTGATTTGCAAACGTGTAATGTGAGGAACATGTTTATTCAAGCAAAATCTGCTGTTCCGCTCTTACTGATTACTTCCACCTACATAAGTACTCAAATAGTTTAATATCACAGAGAGTAATAGGTTTCACATTTGCAGTTGATTAGTAATAAATGAAGAGGGAAGCAGCTGTTGCAGTATGGGTTGCTTCAGCAGCTGCGTCTGAGCAGAAGAAGAAATCAGAGACACCTGCAGGAAAGTCCACCCAGGGTGGTTTGGCAATCTAAACTCTTATCTGTGACATTTGATCAAATATTTCATAAAAAACAAAATGTGCAAAAAAGCTTGGTAGAAAGAACTACAGCAAATGTCTGAATGCCATAGTTAAATGTTTATTAATTCATTTATTTAAATAATTAATGAGGGGCATATATTTTGAATTAGTTTAACTCTCCACTCAAGAAATAAAAAAATATAATTGTTCAGTGTCTCCATATGTGTTTGTAAAGAAACCAATTTCTGTCCTTTTTTGCTAAACACTTTTAAAGTACATAAGATTCCCTTTGTCTTATGATGGATTATACTTTTTGACATAGAAAGATTTGCTCCAAAGACAGCCAGCGTCAGCATCCTGTGTTTATAAAGTCTTGCTTTTGTCTAATGCAGGAAGTCTGGAATTGTCTATTTAAACTATCTCTTTATCTTCAAGGAAAATATGTTGCCTTGAAGAAAAATAGGAATAGAAAAACATTTTGTCTCTCCAAAATTGGAATACAGATAGAAAATTAATGGTATATTTTATTAGCACACACAGTAGATCTTGATGTCAGTTTGGCTGTTTAGCAAGCCAAAATGTGGACTAAACATATGCCCACTGTCCTAGGTATCTCTGCTTTATTTTCAATGTAGTACGCTAAATACATTCCCAGTGATAAAATGAGTTAAAAATAAGCAGCACAACCCTAATCAATATTATTTAATTCACCACTCAACCACAACTCCATCAGATTCTATATTTTGATGCAATGAAAAATGATACAACTTGATTAGATATGATGAGATATAATGGACTAGGATAAAATACGAATAATGTTTTGGGATTGAATAAGAATAAATAAATAATAATTAATATTGTTATGATACTAAAGGAGCTACATCCATTAACATTTACTTTTCCTTCCCATAGAAAGGACTCCTGGATCAGTGCTCCTTTGCTCTCTTTGTGTCTCTGCTCTGTTCTTTCTCTCAAACCCCCAGTCGGTCGTGGCAGATGGCCGCTCACACTGAGCCTGGTTCTGCTGGAGGTTTCTTCCTGTTAAAAGGGAGTTTTTCCTCTCCACTGTCGCTACATGCATGCTCAGTATGAGGGATTGCTGCAAAGTCAACGCCAGTGACTGTCCACTGTCTCTACATACTCATCCAGGAGGAGTGAATGCTGCAAGTCACTGACTGGATGCAATCTGCTGGGTTTCCTTAGATAGAAAAACTTTTTATCCAATTTGAATAAATAACTGAATCTAACTGCACTGTTCAATGGTTAGGATTAATTGGAATGTATGAACCTGACTGTTGTGAAGTGCCTTGAGACAACATGTGTTGTGAATTGGCGCTATATAAATAAAACTGAATTGAATTGAATATTGACTCATGATGCCAAAACCAGTTTTATCCAGTAATATTTATGGCAGTAAATACTTTAGCCGTGCAGAATGTTCAAAAATAAAAACAATATGCTCACATGCCATAAAAGAAGGCTTTTCTTGGGAACTATAAATTGATTTCCATGTTCAGGGTGCATTTAACTACACTGGACAGATCTGGTCCCATTCTCTCCCCAACCAGTAGAGGCTGCCACTGAGGAAATTACATCACTCCATTGCAGGAATGTCAAATGTGACTTTCATCTTTTATCTCAACAGATCAGATTTTACTGATGTAAACATTTAAGGACAAATGCACCTAGATTTCTGCTTAGCCTGATGTTGCTAGTGAAATGTGAAGAGGTCACTAGATGATTTTCAATGTTTATATAATCACATACAAATCCAATTTGAAAGGGTTTCAGTAATCCACTGAAAGGTTTCTTTTATTTTATTTTCTCAATTAATGGGAGCGTCCTGCACAATATATTGTAAATTAAGTGGAAATAAACTTAATTCTTTTAATTGCAAAAGATGTTGTTAAAAATCAAAGTTAATCTATGATAAAGGGCAGACTTCTCAAACAGGTATGTGTTGCAGATTATCTAACCTTGTAGAGATTGACTGTCTCTCTTGGGGAAAGTTATAACAACAATGAAGGTTAGATGGAGGCTACAGTGAGGACTTTTGTCTTGATTGTTTGTTGTAGGAAATATTAAGTCCTTCAGCCTAAGCATAAGTAACTGAGTAATAACCAAAAAAAAACTCTATCACCTTTGAAAATCCTAAAACTGTGAGAATTAGATCTAGTAAAGGTTTGGTGGACACTGGTGATCAGATTCTGCTGATTTTGGGCATACAGGGATGTTTGTTTTTCTTGAGGATTTGGCAGGTGGGGGGATATCTTTTCTCATAGAAGTGTCAGAATCCAAAATCTACTGATACAGTCAAGTTTGGTAATGACACAAAGATTTTCAACAACAATAATGCTGTTATTTTCACATAAAACAGTTTTAAGACCAAGCAAAAAGACCACCTCTTTGCTTAATGTCCAGTAAAAATGGAAAATGATTGTTTTCCTTTTGACCCTGGCTTGTAACGTTTAGGAGGGCCCGGAATGAGATTCTTATTCATGATTCATCAAAAGGAAATATATTTGTAAAAGAAAAGCGCAGATGTTGCATTTTTAACTCTATGGGTATAACCTTGGCCTGGCTTCAACAAAATATCTGAAGGTGCAGTTAAGTATGTGGCATGAGTCAAAGCTCACCGAGTGAGCGGTGTGGAGTAAGAAGTCTCTTTAAATGCCTTGTGCAATCATCTTTTTTAACATTGGCAATGCATTAAAGAAATTCTCCTTAGGGTTGCGCTCTTTAGCACCGAAAGACTTGACAGTAAATAAAAAATGGAAATATCAGTAATGACAAAAAGTACTGCACATGTCAATGGCATTAAATGACAGAAGGCAGAATGTCTCTATAAATATGAGTATTTTATGTCTTTATATTGCAAGCCCACAGAAAAAAGCCTGAGTTGATGAGCAATGTGTTTGTGGCATTTATGTCGTGTCAATGTCAACTGTGATATGGTAATTCAGCTCCCAGTTGTATACATAAGTCATGCCTTGTCCCTGTCTACCAAATTATTTGACTCTCAGCATCTAAACTTCAAAGCTGAAGTGATCACATGCAAATGAGGCATGTTCTTTGATCAGTGTTTCCAACACACTAATCAGATAAAATTGGAGCACTGACAGCATCTCAACAAATGTATTATTACTATAAAAGCAAGACACAGGCTCAATAAAGCCATTAACATTCTTTGATCCTAAATTTGCGCGATACAAAGCCTGACATTTTTTCTAAAGGAGACTCTGATAAGCATGTCATTGTAGCAGCATCCACCTTTTAACATGGCAGGACTGATGATGTGAAGCATATACAAGTGTTCTTTCCATGCAAAGGTCTGTCGGGTTTGGCAACAAGTCGATCTGATCCAGAAGCTGCAGCGGACGTGTGTGCGGGGGTGGGGGTGGATGTGGGGGGCTTAGACTGATCATTATTTAGCCGGACAACTTAAAGCTCTACATGGTTTACACATTTGCTCCCTACATTTTAAGCAAAGACTGAACCCAGCTGTCCACAGCAGAAGACTTTTTTTCATATTACTAGTTACTACTAATACTCTAAGCATCATATTAAAAAAGCTGCATGTATTTTTCTAATTCTCAGGCACAGGTTGAGCTGTCCTGAATAAAGGTTTCTCTTTTGTTGCATTTGTGGCAAAATTGTAGCTGCGAATACAAAGACCACTAAATACAATGATTCAGGGTGTGAGAGACTGAGAGATTTAGATGCATCATAGTTAATATTTGTTTATTTTTTTTATTTTTTTTTTTAAACAAAGGCCCTATTTAAAGGCAGGGAAATACTTGAGTTACACCCAAGGGTCATTATGTCAATTGCTGCTTTGAATTTAAGGATGACAAGTGGGACTTGTTGATAGTTTGAGGCACAGTAATCATGTTAATTACCATAACACTGTCCCAAGAGAATGATCTATCCTTGGACGAGTTTATTTGTAAAGTTAAAAACCTGTCAAATGAATCTTACATTTTGACAAGGGACATTATGGCAACATCTCACTATTCAGTGTTTATGCACAGAATTACATTCATTTCTAGACTCAATTTTCAACAATTTGTCTGCAGTAAAAAAAAAAAAAAAGAGAACAAAATATTCATCTTGATGAACTGCCTGTCTGTGTGTAGGGTTAACAAATCACGAAGCACAATACTGAAACTGCCTTCCAATTTTCAAAACGTGGTATAGCGCCATTTCACTGCTTATTTCAAAATCTGTAACTTTTGCCAACAAGAAGTTTGAGTATGGCACAATAAATGCTAACTATTAAATGTTTGGCATTTTGACCCGACCCAGTTTAGGGACAACATGTGAAATCAAATATGAACTCAATCTGAAAAACAGAAATCCTGTTGCAAAATATCTCTGTTTGTATGGACTGGGCCTAAAAGAGGGAAACTAATGGAAGATAATGCCTTAACCAGGGAAACATAGAGACCATGCCTATCTCCAGCAGTCAACGGGCGATGGGCAGGGCGCACACTGGTCGGTTCCCAGGTCTCCATCAGTCTCTGTTAATTCATAACATTTAAAAATGCTATTTTCCAAATTATACTTTAGTATATTTATACAAATATACAGTTTAGTTTAAATTTAGTTTAAAACTGCATGCACAAACTCAAATTTGGGACATGTGGCAACCCACATGCAGATTAACACTAAACACTCCTAAGTAAAAGGAAAAATAGAGTTCTGACAATAAGCAAAACCCAGTGAGATTAAATATTTTATAAAACTCATAAGTCACTTGAGATTTTTTTTTTTTTACTTAAACAACATAATTAGTGTTCCTATTTAACTTCAGTACCAGTTCTGAAAAAAAAAAAACATATGTAAGTGAAAAGTAAAGTATATTTGAAAAACCATTGTCCTCAGTTAAATTTTTTGGTAACAGCGATTGTGATTTTGGCTATTGCAGAACTGACTTTAATACAGCTACAACAAAATAAGCAAGTAGGGTTGTTTTTCTCTTTCTCCTCCTGTTTCCCATCTTTACAGTGCAAGATGAGTTTCTAACTGAAACAAAAACTCTTTATAAAAGTGTCACAGAAATTTACAGCCTTTCTCTGTGAGCATGGCCACACGTAAACACACACAAGCACAGTGAATAGTAATTCTGTAGCCCTTGTACACACCTGACCTTTTGACCTGCAGCTAAGCTGTAATTGTGTTGGGTCAATCATCATATTGAGTCTTAATCAGGCCCACAGTCACACGATGAAGTTATAGCTCCACTGAACAAAAATGTATGTTTTTTAAATATATTTAAAGGCCTTTTTGGCATTATATCTTCAAGTTTTGAGCTGTTCAAAAAAGTTGAATAATCTTTTACAAAACTGATATGAAAGCTAGTTTCTTTAAGGCCCTTGTTAAATATTTGAAAAACCTCCTTACTTTGCTGACTTCACCGACTCAGAATACACTTTCACAGAAAATCATCTCTGGAGACTTGTTCCATTACCAGGTAACGGTATGAAATGAGCTATTAAGTTGACACTGATTGGACCCAAAGAGCAGCAACTTTAATGAGTGACACCCAGCCTTTTCGGGCCAAGTCCTGTCATGGTTCTGGTTGTTCTGAAGTAACCTTTCTGTGAGGCAGAATGAAAAATTACATGTCTGACAGAATTACAAGTGATCCAGCATTCTGACTCATCAAAGGTGAGCTGATTGCGGAAGCTGTCAGTCCCTGCTTATTCCCACCTCTATATAACTGTCACTGTTGCAGGCAGTATTTGAGAAAATGTTCCAACCTTTAATGAATGCATCTGGTCCACAGAGCCTGAGTTAAAACAGAGTACCTTTCTCACTTTCTTTTTTCTCTGCTTTTACATGGGACCTTAATGTGAAACATCCTGCGCTGATACATGATTTAAATGCCTTACTTAACTTCGCTTTAAACATTCATCTGAGGACACAACAGCTTCAAGAAATATTCTAAGGGTCATCTAAGAATAACACCTATAAAAGGGAAGTGGTGTTCACATTATCTATAATGGATAATATCTGAAACTGAGGACAAAAGCAGGGAAACTACTTTGTTGCTTAGTTATAAATTGTACTTATATTGTAAAGTACTTTTTGTGGTTCTAAATGTGTAGCATAAACAAATCTAACCTCTTGATTTTTGAAAGCTTTTAATACAGTGGATATAGACTTGTTAGGAATTAGAAAAAAGTGCAAACTACCTCATTTTCTTCCAATTGAGAGCAGAAATGTATTTAGTCATTGTTTTCTATCTGGGCTCCCTGTTGTATTCTAAAGATTTTCAGTGTTTGAAGTCATACAAATCAACTAGAATTGCTGGATGTCACAATTTAATATTTTTAAATCAGATGTTTCTCACCAACTTTAGCCTTAAAATCTAATTTAGCTGCCATGCATTAAAATTCAATGAAAGCAGCAGAATTTTACTTTGCTACTTTGCTACTACTGGTTTGTAACTTAGTAGTAGTATAGTGTTGTTCATCCATTGGTTAAATAAGATCCTTTATTATCTGAATGCTTAAAATACAAAGTAATATGCTATTAGTCAAAACCTTGATCATTGGCTAATTCCACTAGTTCACCAAATCCACAATGTCAAATTTAATAATTGGTCCACATCAATATTTTTAGTTGACAAACAATTTTATCAATTAAAAAGAACTAACATGCATTATGTAAAGGTTTGCGCTATTTGTACCTAAATAACTGCTTATAGAAATGTTTAATTGATTAACGCAGTGCCTGGGTGAATTAATTTGCAGACTTTGTGCAGCAAACTAAATTCAATTTTCTTCATTCCATTTTTTATTTATTTAACTGTGTTAATAATGTTAATATCTAAATATCCCAAATTTACAAACCTCATATGCATACAATTTTTAAATACAAGTCATTTGTAAGTTACATGGAAATATTACAGTCTCCATCAAACATTTTATTTAAGGGTTTAGTCCAATTATATTTGCCATTCTGAACAATATTTATAAATGCATAAAGAAATATTGAGTTCAATTAATTTTTTTCACCATGCTTGTGACATTTTACATACATATAATTATATTTATATATATATATATTTACATATATATATATATATATATTGATATGAAGTGCAAATGTTTGTTTAATTTTATTTTTTGTTTCCAATAAATGCAGAGGTTTTCTGCTTTTATAAGGGGGCATTTCATTGCTTAGAATATATTTAATTAATCACTTATTTATAATATCAAATTATTTGATAGTTTAATGATAACAAAACTGTTGTTGACAGCATTTTCAAGTAGGGTGCAAAGTCACTGTGAAAATCTTTTCAATGCTTCAATGGAATGCACTCTAATTGCTGCATTGTTTTCCTTGTTCTTCTATGATTCTGTTTTCATACCTCCTGATGAAATTTCTGCTTCAAATTATTTCAAAGCTGTCTGGATGCTTTACCATCCTTCTGTTTTGCTGAAGTTTTATGTCGGTCAGCAACACTTTTTCTTTAAATTAAGATACTATTGTTTTCGTGCCCTGACCGTGCTCCGAATGTTCTCTGCCGTCCCCTCCAGAACTTGCCACCACAAATTAATTCTGCTCTGTTGATTAAGAGAATGTGAATGAGAACTGATTCACACCACACATAGTTTATATTTCCTGAAATGCCATTTAACCTTTATGTGATTTTTATAGCTTGTTAATAGATATCTCTTGTGAAAATGCCAAAATGATGGTCTGTTGAGGTTTTATCCTAAAAGCAGTTTTGTTTTTTTGTTAACTTCTTTAGCGATTAATAGAATAGGACATTTTCATCTCATTGAAGCTGGGAGCAGCGTTTTGCTTATTTCCTGTTCAGTACATACAGCAAAAACAACTCTTCCTCTAAAAGGACTAAAAAACACACTTCAGTTGGTTATCAGGTTGTTTTTATTATTTAAATAAACTACTTTCTTTACTTATTGAAAATTTTCACCTTGTGTATTTGGTCTTGTCCTTTCTGCAAAATCAGATTTTTCTTCACTGTTTCCTCTTTCAAGGATGCCCATTCCCAACAAATCATGTGTGTAAAAATATATTAACAGTAAAGCCCTCAATTTTTACAGTAAAATTGAACATAAAAAATGATTCTGAATGCCCCAGTGTGATTTCCTAATTGCAAACAACAGCTGGCATTCTCTCTCAGCAGGCAAGGACAAACGCACCATTGTGCAGACAGGCACCAAAGGCCATGGGTATTGTTCAAACCGGTATCAAATAATGTTTATTGTCAACAGAAACAGGGAAAATGTGTCAGCATGGCAGACAGGGGCACAACAGCCTCCTGCTGCCTGAAACCACAACGGAAGGAAAGCTGAGGCCAAAAAGGAGAAATAATTATGTTTGTGAACTTCGAAATAAAACTGAATTATGGATGCAGGTGATTAACTCGACAAAGGATCTCCTTTGTCAAAAAAATAAAACCATCAAAGCAATTTTTTTTTTTTTTTTATGTAAACATTCTCAGTATGTATTCTCATTCTAAAATCTAGCAATGCTTGGAAAGAAGCTCTGATTTTTATACAGTTTTAGAGTCATTGAATTTGACATGCAGTAACATACAGAAGAGATTGAAAAGCTATCAGATGCAAATAGATTACAAATAGAATAGTAATATCCTTTATTGTCCCTTGGTGGGTACATTCAAGTGTACCAGTGGCAAAGTGAGAGGAAAAGGGAACCATGCAGATTCACACAAAGGTAAATAATATATAACCAAAAATAAAAAAAAAGGACTCTACAGTGTGTGCAAATTCACAATAAATTCACAACACAAGAAAATAATACAACTGTATATATTTTTTCCAGTGCTCCATTAGCTCTGTTTTTTTATTGTTTGTTTGTGTTTGGTTTTAGGTCTAGCTATTTCATGTTTATGAGTTATTCCCCTGTTGTCAGAGTCTGTGGTTTAGGACCAAAGTTCAGGCAGGATCTTGAAAGCAGAATGATGGTTTGAAGGAGTTTAATAAAATCAAATAAAAAAAAAACTTGGCATGAGGAAAACAGGGCATGGATCTTGGATGGAAAAACAGCAAGAAAGACAGTGAAAAACAGGCATGGAAAACGGGCAACCATTCATGTTAAATGGTGAGAAACCATTTAACATGAATGAAGCTGAACAGAAATACAAAAAAACTACAAGACATAGGGGAAAGACAAACATAGATCAAACAGGAAATAACTCTAAATAAATAACTAATATGAAAATAATAAGGAAATGAACTGAAGAAGGCAAGACCTAAAGAACATAACAAAATACTCACACAAACGAAATCAAAACCCAAACACCTCCAGATCGTGACACCTGTGTTTGCTTGTTAAGATTTTTTATGACAGTTTCGTCAGCCAGTTTGCTTTGGCCTCTCTGTCCTGCTTTCATTACAGTTGATATTTATTCTGGTAACTAACGCACCTGAGAAGCATTTAAATAATGATATAATAATAATGTTTAATTCTTGTTGGATTCTCCGTGGTGCTCCTACGGTCTTCACTCTGTGTTTGCCTTATTCCTATTTGCATTTAGGTCCACCACAAACATCACATAAGCTAATCAGGGGTGGTTGAACATGATACATGAATATGGAAAAAAACTACACTGAAAATCAGGATCAGTGATCATTAATCAGCAGTGCCACAAGCTGATCGCCTCCATGCCACACCGCATTGATGCAGTAATTCATGCAAAAAGAGGGCCAGCCAAGTATTGAGTGCATAGAAATAAATATCATTTTCAGAAGTCTGACATTTCTGTTTAAAATATCCTTTTTATTGATCTTATGTCCTATTGTAATTTTCTATAACACTGAATTTTGAATTTTCCTTATCTGTAAGCCATAATCATCAAAAGTACATGAACTAAAGGCTTGAAATGTTTCATTCTATGTGTGATAAATCTATATAATATAGGTGTTATAATCTTCGTGGGATTTTGTGTGTAAGCCATCTGTCTGATCAACATACAGGCACAGATCTCTGCCACCATCACTAACTCTCTTCGCCCATTCCCACACTCACATGAACCCGATTGCCTGAAGTCATACATCTTTATTGTTGTAAATAAATATTTAAACTGCTTCTTGATTCCTGTCTGATTCTGCATTCGGGTCAAAAAACTCCCTAGCAATGTGGCAATAGGGGGTTTAACTTTCTGAAATAAGTGACAAAAACTATTAAACTTTTTCCCAATGTTATTTTACACATACAGGCTTTCAGCACCTAAGGGGAATTGGACATACTGGGTTATAAAAGCCTAAGAGTTAAGGTAAAGGTCAAGATGCTCTACAGGGAACACACTTGGAAACATGTTTACAGTTAACAATGCTAACCACACTTAACTGTAAATATCTTGTGATACAGCACACTCTAGATTTTAATGTGTGCAGAATGTTTGTGAGCTGTAATCGATCCTTTCGGTTGAGTAATGCAAACAGAGACAGCTTTGTAACCTGCTCCTGTTTTTAAGAAAGTGATTTTCCTATAAACATTTTATGAAGAAGAAATGTAGCTTTTTTCCTAGCTAATTACCCCCAGGAATCCCAGGGCCGAGTACAAAAAGGCTAAGAGGGAAAAAAAAAAAAGAGAGAGATTACAGAACAAATATCAGACTTAAAGATCACACGTAAAAACAACTGATGCCAAATTTAAAAACAGTGCATTTATAAAATCTATATATTTGTAACATGCTGAAAGGAATGCTGACTTAAAAGCACCTTTTTTCTTTAAATGATGAGGCTTATAGAAGATGGATTTTTGTATTATTGCATTCTGTCTGTAAAAGTTAAGTCTGAACTTCAAATGTGTCTCATGTTTTACAAAGTTTGCTGTCAAAATGTTATATAGCCACACTGAAGAAAATGGCATTAGACTATTTCCAGGAAGTTACATGCAAATGCATAATTTTCATCAAGAAAAGCACAGATCAAGCAGTTTGAAAAAAAAAATTATCTTGCAACATAATCAGGAAAATAGAAAAAAACGCTTAATTCTGAAAGATTGAAAAAGAGGCAAACAGCACCTGCATCAGATGAACTGGAGCTGTAAAGTCTACAAAAGTGGTGCAATCATAATCAACCAAATGCAACCCATCAGCCACATAGAGTCACATAGTCATGCACACATGATATCTGCCTATCAAAGTAATTTTGATATACTGTTGTATGCCACTCAAACTTTAGCAGATACAAAACAGGACCTGCAGAAAGAGTACAGCACGTGTATGCATTTGGTTTATTAACTACATTTCTGGGCACTCTTCCATGACAGCAAGCCGCAAATGTAAATTCTGGCTCGCAGATGGAGACAGCAGCAATCGCTGATAAAAGTGGACTGTTGACAGACATATTCAACATCAGACTGTTTATCAGTGCCCTTTCTTTCATGCATTTTCATGTGAAATATGATTTATTTTTTTTATTTTATTTTTTTTAAACCAGTTCTGTATTAGTCAAATTGCAGCTCTCTCATTCAGTTATGGTTAAACGCAGATTTTGCAAAGCTGGCCCTCATACATCAAAGTCACATCTCAGGTGATTGGACTGAGTTTTAATCAACTGTCAGAACCGTGACGAGAGCTCTTGTTCCTTAAACATTGAGATGGATATGCCACTTTCAGCTGATTGGCCCCAAGGCATCTGCTAAAATTCACCAGAACGCTCAGTCAGGTTCTTCCCAGGTCTAAATCTGAAGCCGAATCAAATTAAACTGCAGAAAACCATAGCAACAGCAGGGGTGCCTGTGACTTTACATCCACAGCCTGATTATAAACTGCTCATTAACTTCCTACACAACATGTTTTGTCATCTGCTGAGATAGTCATGCAATGTTTTATATTGCTACATTTAAGAAAATAAATGACATGAAAAAACACAAAAGATTTGAGAGAAATCAAGAAATCAAGAAAAATCTATAAATGTTGAGGATAAACCAGCAATTTTAAGTAAGGACAGAAACGATCAGTAATCAATTTACTCACAGGTTCAGTTTAATGTGAGCTAACATTCATTAAGGTCCTACCCTCACACTGCAATGACAGGTCTTTTATTGTGAGACTTCAATTATATTTAATTATTATATTATTATAGTCAGTTATATGATTCATTACAATTATGGTGATAATTATGATTGAGCTGAGTGGATCTTGAGACTACAGGCTTTTCTGTATCTATTCTCACATAACATGAGTACTAGTCCTCATGTTCTGTCACTTTAAATGCAAGGAGAGCTCTAATTAATAATATTCCTTAACATATTTGTTAAATCTCAAGTTGAGACTTTCATAACTGTTAAAATTGGAAACATATTAAATAAAAAATGTAAAGACTAACTTCTGAGGGTGTTCTGAGCCAAACCATCCATAACGTTTGAGTAAGTTCACACCTGTACTCTGTAATATATGATCAGACTGATCAGACTGCCCAGGGCAGACGTCAGAGAGAGCCAGGTTAACTTAACAGCATCTCAGTGATTTTCCGGGGAGGGAAAATAGTTTTGACCCCTCTCTCTCTGTGCTTTCTTAATTCTTTTAATGAAAAGCCTTTGAAATCTGTTTATTTATTTGATGACAATGAAACAAATTATTTTCTGCATCTGCTTGTTTTGACTACAATGAATAGCCTAACTTTACTCAGTCATCCCATACTTTTTCTTTCTAGGACACAGATCTTAACTAAGGCCCAGTAGGAAGAGTAGTCGTCTTGCAATCAGAAGGTTGTGGGTCAGATTCCAGCTTCCTCGTGCCATATGTCGATGTGCCCCTGGGCAAGGCACTTAACCTCAAGTTGCCTACCAATCTACGTATCGGTGTATGAATGTGTGAGCGTTAGTGAGTGCGATTGGGTGAATGTGGCTCTAGTGTAAAGCGCTTTGAGTGGTCTGCATGACTGGAAAAGTGCTATATAAGTTCAGTCCATTTACCATGATACCGTGTATCTAGCACAATTCATACACAAGGCAATCCAAAGAGAGAAAGTAAAGAGAGAAAGAAAATAAAGCATAAGCATAAAAAAAATGTTAAAATACACATTTCAATCCTGTAAGAATCACGATGAAAAGAAACATAGATGGCAATTAGAGAAGTTTATTTACAAATATTTCTTTGGCGCTTGGACCCCGGAGGAAGGTACGAACACTGAGAATGACGTGAGCTTGAATAAACAACTTATGAATAGAATTAGAGATGTCTTCTCCCTGAGATCCGACTGGTGGTGGAGTGGAGGCCTAAGGAGGTAGGGAAATCGGGAGGAGCTAGGAAATGCGGACTCGATGCTGATTGACTGGAGCAGAAACGCATGGTGGAGTCATTGGACGGAGCAGAGGAGGGGGTGAGTCTTCCAGATTGAATTTTTGTCAAAACTCCATTAGTGTAGGTGCATGTTTTGTGAAAAATGTCTGTATAGGTGACTGCATGGGAGTGAACGTAACCCCACTGACATTTTGCATTTTTCCAATAACAATTACAGCATTTTTGGTTCATACCTATTCAAGGACACAACATTTAAAATGTTTTTGTAATGGGCACCAGCACTTAAAAAAGCCGTTGCTCGCAAATAAAACTACAAAAAAACAAATGAAAGTCATGGTAATGCTGCTCATTATGCTTTTCCTATGTAACACCATTTACCTTTATAATGTCAACATGGCGCAGTTCTGGAGTCACTGACTTCAGCTCGTATTTACACAAGACCCTAATCATTTTTTGCCCCAGATCAGATATTTTGATATAAAAGAGAAAAGTGAAAAATTTATGAAAAGGGGCATTAAGATGAAAAATCTGAAGCCAGTTTACTAAAAAGAGATAAACTAAACATCCAACCATACACATACCTCTTTAGAAAAAGAGGTATAATGGAAATAAAATATAATCATATTATATAATAATACAATATATATTATATATATATATTTAATCATATCTTGACAGTATTTTATATTTAATTGTTTTATTAAAAAAGAAAAGTCATCTACTTTCCTTGGTTTGTTTAAACAGATTATTCCACAGATTAAAACAGAAATACAAATATCTAATCCAATCAGATTATAAATACTATAAATAGTAAAACTGACTTTACCAAACTTTATAATGTAAGATGCTAAACACAACTCAATATTTCAACTCCATATTAATGTTGTTTTTATTTTAAATAGCAGTGAAATTCAGTTTAACCCAAGACCTGTGTACCATTGACTTCTGTCTTGCATGCATGCTGTGATGTCACCTCCTAATAATGAACGATCAGCACAAAAAGGCACCATGAGGGTCCTCTATAGTTACAATAAAATAAGGATTTATTATCTGACACATTTAACTACAAATCAGAGGTATTGTTAACATATTAAGTTAGATATGACTGGTTTGATTTTGAATGGATATTGTAGAAAAACAATTATCCTGTAATGTTTATTAACCAGTAAAAACATGTTAATAGTTTTGTTTAGTTTAAATGTCTTTCCACTGAAATTGACCAAGAAATCATCAAGAATTTCTTAACACTGGGAAAACTCAGTTGTGTATCAATAAATGATCTTTTGACACCATTTCAAAGCTGTGAATTTACAAATAAACAGCAGTTAAGGGAATTTTCATTTTCCAGTCTGGTCTCATACTGGCAGCTTTGCATTTTATGTGTGGAGTGCTAACAGAACAAAAGCAGCCGAGCCCATTTCAGAGCAGTAAAACTCATCAAATGGTTGCCTGAACATAATGCAGGGATGACCTTCTCCTTTATAATAGGACAAAAAGTGACCAAAAACAAACTAGTGAAAGCTTAAAAAGACTTAAACTGTGGACACTGCTGAATAAAATCCCAGAGTAAGGATTAACCTTTGATGACCATTTTCACCCAGGCTTTGTGAGCCTGTTGATTTTAAAATTTGTGCTAGCACACAGCAGAGAGCTCTGTTTCAGAGCGAGATTTAGGTTGGTGTCAGTCAGTCCCAAAATGCTCACAGAGCGCTTTTCCTAAAAACAATCCAGGTGTAGTTTTGTCGATCGTCACACACAAAAAGCAAAGCTATTTTTACCTTGAAGTATGCATATGTAAACAATAACAAAGCAGTTTTAAGCCAATGGTAGACGTTTCTTAAAGCAAAAATAACTTTTGTTTTTTACAAAATACAAATCTGGTGAAGTAGCTACTGCTGCAACATGCATCCAAAAAATCTGTCCTTATAAAAGCTGAGAGCTATTCAGATGTTGAAGGCTCTGAACATTGTGGAGTCATGTGATTGGCACGCCTCCTTGAAGCCGCATGGCAGACTGGGGTAACACCTGAGGAGTGGTGGGCCAGGCTGTGTGCCGAAACTTTAAGAACACTGACCAAAGCCCTCCCGGGTTTAGGACGAATAGATGTGTTCCTTCATACACAACATTTCTTAATGTTTTAAAATCACCAGATATGTTTTATTATGTTTAATGTATATATGGTTTTTGTTTTCCTAATGTGGTGCCCCTTTGGTGATAATAAAGATGATGATGATGAAAGAGGGTGCTCCAACTTCTGTTGGAATGTTTACTCCATGGTGCTGGAGAGGATGTGTCAATTGATTGTTGAACCCTGAATGCAAGCTGTCCACTTCTCTGGGTGTGGAACAGTGGACCAGAAGGATATCATCACAGATCTGCTGTGATGATAACTCATTGCAATTTGGCTGCCCAGTACACAGGTTTTTTTGGGTCCAAAAAAGGCTTAAAACCGTGTCCCTGAAGTGTTTTGTATTGGAAATGTAAAATAACTGAAAAGAGGACTTTGGACCACTGAGCAACAGTCCAGTCCTTCTTTCCCTTCGCCTAGGTACAGTAAGATGCTTCCAATGTCTGGTTCAGAAGTGGCTTAACACAAGGAACTTGACATAGCACAGGTCCTGCAGACATCTGCGTGTGATGGTTCTTGAAGCAGTGACTCCAGCCACAGTAAACCGTCAATTCAGGGCTGCAGTGATTCCTGAAACTTTTCTATTTTTTTTTTTATACCTCACATTGTTTTTCTGGGCAATTTTAAGTCACAACCTTTTGTGTGCAGTAATGTGGCCAGTGGGAGATAGTTTTTCTGAGGCAGTGGTTCTTACTGGTTCCTATGATGTGATGGCATGATAAAATGTGGGATACTAAAACAGGGATCACGGAGTTAAGAAGCTTAGTCCTGTTTCTAAGACTCACTGACTAATTCATGGAGTGATTCAAACTTGAATTAGTGACAGAACACTGCGAGGCATGAGGCAGCCGTTAGAGTTAATAGGGAAAAAGACGAATTGCGAGTCATTTTGGCCTAATTGTCTTAATAACAATTTCCCAGCAGGCACAAAGCATTCTTCTGACAGCTTCCCACACACACGCACATACATCCCAAAGTCTAGAAAACAGGCTTCAGACCACTCAGTGTGAGCTAAGTTACATCCAATATCTTTACATCAGTTACTGTGGACGGATCAATTTTCCTGTAATTATCAGTCATTCCTTGGCTTCTTCTTGATGCTGGCATTGGTCTTTTAATACAACCATCGAATTATGAAAATTAGTTGCACCTGGGGCCAGATTTACGGTTTGATACTGAGCTGGTGTTAACACATTTAATCTGTGACACCACCATCCTTTTCCTAGAGGACATGCTTTAATTACCTAATACCTTCTATTCAAAAAGAAATTATGGAGATGGCCTTTGAAAAAAGAAATAGCCAACACCTGACTACTTGTCTTCATTTTTCTTATGACAAAAAAGTTCTCATTCTCAGATTCTATCTGAGCAGATGCCATAAGTGATTAACTAGCTTATATCAGCCTGTATACTGCTATAATTACCCTACAATGAGAAGAAACACAAAAATGCTGTGCAAAATAATATTTATTTAATAACACTGAGATGTGCTTCTAAAAAATATAAATTTACTGAAGCTACTTCAGCCAGTTTTTGTTAATAACAAAATGCAACACCCATCTTATTAAAACAAGCTCCTACTTTTTATCAATCATATGCTCGAAAATAGGTTAAACCAAGCAACAATATTTTCAACCAATCAAAGTTTGAAAAGTTCAGATATTCAAACACAGTATTATATACACATTGGTTAAGTTGTAAAATGGTGGGTTTAAGAAAGCCCCTCCTCCAGACAGGAAAAACGAGGTGCTGATGGTCACAGCCAAAGGCCTTTCTCGGTTGCCTGGCAACATGTTTTGACCAAGTGTAAATGATGGTCAGCAACACACCTACACCTTCTCATACTGAAAACCTGATGATTAAAGTCACACACCAATCACAGATCCGCAGAAAGTGTAGACACAGATCATTTTGGGTAATGTCGATTGCAATTTTTAATTTCGATAGCAAAAACAATACAACAGATATGCAAGGTATGATATTAAGCAAGCCTGAAAATGTCTTCTTTGTAGGTTTTATGCTAAAATTGTCAAAGCCTTAAGTAGACCAGTATGCTCAATAGATTGTAATGCACAGGTGTTCTGTCCCAGGTGTTCACCACCTTCCTCTTGCGATAGATTTGAAGCTTCACACAACCCTAAAGAGGACTCGTTCAGAAAAAAGAGGAATGCATTGATGGATCAATAAAAGAAAAAAAAACATCAACTGTTCCTTCTCTTTTCTTACTAGGGAGGCACTGCCTTGCAAAAGTATTCATATTCCCCTCTGTGACACAAGGTACAGCAGCATTACAATATGGGGATCATTTCCAGTTATGGCTGCAGTTTTATATGTTTTAAGAAAGCTTAAGGGGAACAACAGAGCATTTAGCCAGGAATACTTTAAAATAAACCTGCAGGATAAGATTCTGGATTGACAGTAAAGCATGAGCCAGCTGAGCTCTACTAATCTGCTGCACTAAGGAGACATTGTACTGAATGAAGCACACAGCTGCAACGGTAGCATCAACGGTCGCATCTGCATTTCATGTGGATTGCATGTTTATCTTTTAAGGGGGCTGGGAGATGATGTGTGGTGGAGTACAGTCTTCTGCCTGCAGATTAACATCTGTTAAAGCTCTTAAAGTCTGGGTGAAGAGCAACATTGAGAGCATACAAAATAATTCCTGTCCTGCAATCAGAGCTGAGAAATCTAACAAAGCTGATGTCAACGATTCATTGACATTAGAAAGGCAGGAACAGAAACAAAGGTCAATGGCAAGAATAGGTTGAACACATAAATAGACTGATGGGAATAATGACCAAGACACACAGATAGGTGGCAGAGAAAATGTGCAGTGTAGAAGAAAAATGCAAAGGCATCTACAAATCCCACTGTAGTGTGAATGAACTTATCATCCTGTTATTTGTTTTGTTAGGCCAAAAAAGGCCTTCGAAATCAAACAGGTTCAGAATGATAATAAAATGTGTTTTCCATAATTCTTCATGGCTTCACTGTCCATTAAAAATCTTTACACCTTGTACACCTCTGTTCTTCATGTTCAGAGACATCCATATTATGACTACTAATTATTTTGTATAAAATAAAAAAATATATATTTTTACTCAGATACAATTATCAGAAGTACAAGAATGTTGTATCCCTAACCAGTGACCCAATGACGATTAAAGCATTCTGGTTGATTCATTTAACTGGGATATGTTGGTAAAACCCTACTTTACGGGGGAGTCACAAAAATCCTAAAAGGTTTGGGAAAAAAACTAAATATCCAGTGATCTAGAATTATGTGAACAAAAATTCCTTGCTGATATGAGATGCCAGATGAGAATGGACAGACTGGTCAGAGACTATTGAAAGGGATTAGTAGCTGAAATGAAGCACTGTTACAACCTAGGTATGCAGAATACTGTCTCTGTACACATGGCATGTGTAACCTTGAAGGAGATGGGCTACAGCAGCAGGCTGACCGCACAGGGTGGCACTAAAAGAGAAGCTAAAAAAGATTTTTTGATAAGCAATTCTGCATGATACACCAGTTTAGACTTCAAATAAAAACAGCTTTATGTAAAACGAACAGTAGGAACCTACCAAAAGTACATGTTCATGTACAAAGACTGCCAAAGTCCAAAGGAAAAAATCAAAAACTACTGATTATGTCTTCCAGTATAAACGTTCCTTACTCCTGAAAATTTAAATCATTGAGATGGGGTTTAGGACTTCAACAGTGTACATCAGCTAGATTTATTAATGTTTAAACCTGTACATAATCTTTCACAGCAGCTGTCCCTACTTCAACTGCCAAATGTACAGTCTTAATGGGCTAAATTCTTTATTACCTATAAACACACAACTGAAAGAATCAGTGTCTATAAACAGGTCAGGCTTTCAAACCACTTGATGAAGCTGCATGTAGAATATGGGAGGAAATGAATTCTGATTATTTTTTTATTGTCTTTTCACATTTAACTACAATTAATGCAAACCATCAGTTAGTTTTTGAAAAAACAAGTAGATTCATAAGTAATTCTTTTTCTTGTTTTTTTATTAAAACTTGATAAAAATGATCTAACCACTATTATATATGCTATATGCATATATAAGAATATATAATGATAAATATACCATTATCATTACAATATCACTATGCGCATTATCACAACCACAAAGGACTGCTCAGCATTAAATATTTGCTGGGATGTATATTTCTGGTTCAATGCATGCAAACTCTGCTTGTCAATGTTGTATTGGACCAGTTGGATGGACTTTCATTGTCTTTTATGTCCAAACCTGATTTAACTCTTAGTGCCTGAGATGCTAATGCACCAGGAGAGTGGTGGGGACTTTGTGCGCAATGAAAAGAAATAAAATAATGTCTTAAATGTGTGTAATTTAAAATAATAATACTGAATTGTCATAATTGCCCATGATCATGCAGCCCTACCAACCAGAACTGTCACATTTAGAAGAAAATTTCAAACACAATTTATTTTATTTTACTGTTGTTTTGGTTTTTCCTTTCTTTTGAAGCTTTTCTTTGGAAGTTCACATTTGTCTTTAGGCAAATGTATAATTTAATTACAGTGTCCTCCTTGGTTGCTTGATTACCTGTTTGAATCCACAACAGGCTACAAGTAAAGACTGCAAAGTGCCAACAGCAATTAATGAGGGGATTCAAATTTGAATCAGATATGTTTAGCTTTCAGTTCTTCAGCATGAGACGACATCTGCTAAATCTGTGTTTGTGTCTATTTGAATGTTAGTTAAATGGCCGAGAAGCTTTTTCAACATATCTATATCAATTTAAACATATGTTTGAAATAAATTGAAGGCCTTCTTTGCTTTCTTTATCAAATCAATGCCAATAGTAGTGTTTAAAACATAAAAGGACTTTCACTTAACTTAAAATATTATCAGATTAAAATCTGAAAAAGGAGAGAAAAATGTGAACATAAATAAGTTTCTGTTGTAAAGTAATAAAAGCATGTTTTGTTTTACTGTACAAGTTGTATACACTTGTTTGATTGTGTTCATGTGTTACCAACAACTATTCTGGTAGTAGCTGCATTTGGCTTCCAAAACTATTACTAATTCTAAAAGTATTTCTTTGAAGCCCCAACTTAGAAAGTGTTGTTAAAGCACAGTATCCACACAGTAACAAAAATGAGTTAAAACGTCCTAAAAAGAAAAAACATGTAGGTGATTTTTACATTTCAATTAAAATTAACTTGTATTGCTTATGATACACTATTGTTTTTATACTTTCTTATGTTTTATCATTTATCTATTTTTATTTATATTTGTTTTCAGTTGTCTTACTGGTCAGCACTGTGGTCAACTTTGGTTGAACATTCTGACTGGTTTACATATACGTAAAGTGTTATGTTTTCGTATATGTATACATGACAAAAGGAAACAGGCTCTTCCAGTGCTTTATCCCCCTCTTTTAAAAGTGGGTTTGATCAAAATTCACTTTTCACATGAAAAAAAAAATCGAATTTCCACCACCAACAATGAACAGCTTATTATTATACTAACATCTAACAAACTTCTATTGGCAACACTTTCTACTTATAGACACAAGTCAGAAGCTGCAGATTTAGTTGTAGCTGTGGATGTAATTTGGAGCTGTTTTTGACTGTCCACTTTTTATGAATAGAACATTTATTAGTCTGTCTTTTCCTGGTCTGAAGCTTATTTGACAAGTATTTCATGAAAGCTGTAGATCAAGTATTGAGGTCAAGGTCAGAAATGAATATGGGAAACTTCCAAAACTTTGCAATATGTTTGGTTTATGCATTCTGTTAGGCCAGAAATGGGACAGCTTTAGTGTTCAAGGACCAGTATCCTGTAACATTTAGATGACAATTTCTGAGTGATTTAAGTTTATTCAAAAAGGGGAACCTCTAAATCAGCACACGAGCTATACAAGTTTAAAATGTTATCAACAGATGCTGCAACATCTGTGGCTTTATTGACGATTAAATGTTTACCCACTTAATTTACCAGCTGCTTTTGACACTATTTTTCCATCCCCTTCATCTCACCCAAGCCACTGATCATTTCAATTGATAGCTCAGTCAGTACCAAACCACAGTAACTCTGCATTAGAGATGATGATTATTGAAGGTACTTAATCAATACACAGTGTAGTAGAGTATCATGTGTCATGCTTTTTATTTTAAATGTAATTCCTTGGTGTCCACACCACAGACATGTTGCAGAGGCATAAAAGCAGTTAATAAAAGGACCTGCATTAAAATAATCTGCTCATATTTGCAAATCCCTGCCAATTTGGATCTGTTCAAAGCTTCACAGTCCAGCCTGATTTATCCTGAAACACCAAGGTGCAGGTTTCCACCTACTCAGCGGCAGTAACCAAAATACAGAACAGACAGTCGCCAGGAAAAAACCTGGAGCATGCACATAATGCCTGAGCAAAAAGCTGCCTTGCTAGCCCAAATAATGTATTTGCTCTGTGAGGAAACTGGATCCCAGAGTGGTTAAATGGCAAACTGGAGGCAAAAACAGGTGTCCTCATTTAGACCTGCCATGTTTAATCACAAGGAGCAAAAATGAAGAAAGACAGCTTGCCATCAGTGAATAATTTAGTGACGCAATGATAAAGTGTGAGTT
This sequence comes from Girardinichthys multiradiatus, assembly GCF_021462225.1. NCBI lineage: Eukaryota > Metazoa > Chordata > Actinopteri > Cyprinodontiformes > Goodeidae > Girardinichthys > Girardinichthys multiradiatus. The sequence goes on along the minus strand of NC_061815.1, from coordinate 42,622,146 downwards.
TTAAAAAAACATTAAAATAAGTCTGTTTTGTCGCTGCATCAGAATTTGTGGAGCTCAATCATTAGTTTGTAGGGTTATCTGGCCAAACCTGAGTCTATCCCACTCAATGGGGCTCATAATGAGCATTAGTAATCACCTAATTCATGTATGACCAATAATCAAATGAATTATATTTGTATAAACAGTATTTTATAAATTCTTGTATTATAAAATAAAAAAGCATAAATGCCGAGAATGACATTTTTTTTTGCAACTATGTTTCTAACATAATTGTTTTGTTCAGTTCTCAGATAATAGATTTTCAGGAAACTGATGAGTGCAATACTGCTTTACACTCATGACACACTTAAAGGGGACATATCATGCTTTTAAATCCTTCCTTTTCCTATTTAAATCATTCAGATGTGGTCTGTATAAAGTGGAACTGCAATGCTTTGGTTTGAATTTGTCGTTATTGTAGCTCCTCAGGCGTTCGTTTTACTCTTTTTCTAAGCTTCCTTTTTGTTCGTCTCGTTTTGCTGCGGTCTCTTTAAATGCAAATAAGGCACTTCACACCCCGCCCCCCTCCAGGCTGGGAGCCTTCCACTCCACCTTGTGATTTGTAATCCCATTACTAATGTTACTGACAATATTTTTACACAAACTACATGTAAGATACCTTTTAAAATGTTAACACTACCACAAATTGAATGAACACAACATTTAAACAAGACCCTCATCATTGAATGCATTTGGGTCATGTGTTTCCCAAAGCAAAAAGGGCAACCAAACAAATTATAAAACTGTTTGTTTAATATTGTTATTTAAAACACAAAATAAGGTGATGTCCTTAAGTAGCTAAATGTGAGCGCAGAGCTCTAACATTAGCAGGAGGCACGAAGGTCTGCTATCAAAACAGCAGCCAGTAAGTTATATCAACACCTCAACAATATAGCTTGCTGTCATTTTACCGTTATCTGCAGCTTACCTCTTTGCTCTTTCTGTCGCTTCCGTAGAGAGAAGGAACTGACCCTTGAGACAGACGGAGTCTTTCGGCTAATCCTCCTTCATACTGGCCGAGGTTGCTGAAACACTCCTCCCTGAAGTGCTTTTGCGCAAACAAAGAGGACGTTTCCATGAAAATGAAAACTTAACCAGGTACTCCGAAGAGGTTCTGATTCTGGGGGACGGTGTAATGACTGGTGTGGGTTAATACACCCGACAACAGAACATTTAGATTTTTCCGCTTGCTGCTTCGGCATCCTTCAACTTGACCTACAAGAATACTGCGAGAGAAAAAATTTGGCGGATTCGCTGGATTGGTTAGCCAGAAGTCCATAGAAGTTCCACAGAAAATACTGTGATGTAATAGAAAACTAAACGTGATAGAAAATTGAAAAATCTGGATAGACTGACCAAATATGACCCAAAAAGTATCTAAATATATCATCGCAGGATTTGGAGTGACTAAATTCAAATTTTCAAGACGTTCACTCCCAATACACAAACAAATGTGTTTAAGAGATAAAAAACTGGATTTTGCATGATATGTCCCCTTCAAAATAGATCTAATATTGTGAAGTAATGTGATAATCCATACTTTGTGAAATGGCTCATTATCCTTCTGGAAGTAGCTATGAGAAGACGGCTACACTGTGGTCATAAAGGGATGGCTTTGATTAGCACAATACTGTGGCGTTTAAATAACAGCCTGCTGGGACTAAGAAGCCCAAAGCTTAAAGATTTTCCTGCTTACACCACAACAACCAGCCTAAACTGATTCTAGACGGCAGGACAGATTCTTATTTTATGTTTACACCAAATCCTGACCCAACCATCTGAATGTTGAAGCTGAAATTAAGACTGATCGGACCAAGCAACATTTTCCAATCTGTTATGCCCAATTTTAGTGTGCTTGTCTGAAATGTTGCTCCAGTTTCCTGTTCTTAGCTGACAGGGGTGACACCCGGTGTGGTCTTTTGCTGTTGTATCCCATCTGCTTCAGAGTTTGACATGTTGTTTTCACAGTTAGCATTCCACATACCTTGCTTGTAATGTGTGTTTGTTTAAGCTACTGTCACCTTTCTATCATCCCAAACTAATCTGCCCATTCTCTTCTGGCTTCTCTCATCCATGAAGCATTTTTGTTCACACAACTAAAACTCACTGAATATTTTCTTTTTCTTTGTTCTCTGTAAACCTTAGAGGTAGTTGGTCAGAGAAATAATCCCAGTAGGTCAGCAGCTTCTGAAGTACACAAACCAGCCCGTCTGGTACCAACAAACATGCCATGTTCAAAGTCACCTAATTGAGTTTCTTCTCCCAAATTGATGCTCGGTTTGAACTTCAGCATATTGTCTTCACCACATCTTGATGCCTAAATCCTTTGACTTGCTGCCATGTGATTGGTTCATTTGCTATTTGTTTTGAGAAGCTATAGTACTAGTGTTCCTAATAAAGTGGCTGGCGAGTGTATGTTAAGAAATAAATCACAGCCAATTTCAGCTAGGCCAATTTCTGCTATTCCTAAACTAATAATCTTTTTTATTAGGAAACTACTCTACATTTCCAAATGGGATTGGATTGTATAAAACTTAAAGAGATCAGCATGGGAGCAAAGCACCTTGAGGCCGCACGGGCTCAGAGGCGAACTTTAGCAAATGTCAGCATTGAAAAAAATGGTAATAACTTCAGGTCAGTTACCATTCTAGTGTTCTGACAGCAAGTAATATGTTATTTGCGTTTTAGATTGTTGCTTTAAATAATAGTCATAAATTATATAAAATATTTAAATGTGAAGGGCATGAATAAATTTGAACTTTTACTGCAATAATTCATTTACATCCAATCTGAGTTTTTTTTACAGGTTTATAGCATTACCAGACAATCTTTTCTTTATCAACCTCTTATAAATGCAGCAATATTGAGTTTAAGTGTTGACTTATTTTATAATGATTGACTCTGTTTCAGTCTCTCATACAAGAAGTACTAACACTCTTTGCCATTTAGAGAGACGCAAATGTGGGAATTCATGAAGAAATCGAAAAAGCTGAATTTGTTTTGCACATTACTTTGCTTTTTTGCACATGCACTAAATACATGCAGAGGCAAATGCAAATCAAGTTCAGCAGAAACAAGCGAACTACATCAATTTCTTGTCAATTGTTGCTCGAGTGTGAAGCAATTGTCTCTGTAAATTACATATAAATTAGCTAACCTTCACCCTAAATGTATAATCTATCTAAATGCTGGCAAATTGCATTAGCACAGAGACCCTTTTAGCTATTTTAGGCATAGATATGACTTCCAACCGGGTTTCAACATTAAAATAACATGCAAAGAGTAGTTTGCACGTTTAGTATCCCTAAATTGCTTTGTGAATTTATCCAAAAGTGTGTTGACGGCATGGATACTTCTGAAATCTTCTCAAGGTAGGAAACCTTTTAGACTGATATAGAAAGGTATCTTCAATACAGCAGGTAAATTAAGCATAGTCAACATGTCAATGTTTTCTTTTTCAGTTTATATATTTCTAAATAGAAACCCGATGTCACCAAAAATCCAAATAATAAGTGCAGGTAAAGAAATCAAAGCAAATTAGTTTACAAAAGAGGTGATGGGAAAAAAATGGGAATGATACAGGGAGCACTGTTGGAGCAGTAATTCGGAAGAGGAAAGAAAATAGTTTCACCATTAATTAGCCATGGCCTATCACAATCTGTGTTGTGCTGTGTGTGTGTCTTGTAGTTTGCACATTTGAGGCTTCTCATCAGCCTGGGTCATCCAGACCGGCGGGAGGCGGTCTTTAAGAGGGGGGTATTGTCACAATCTGTGTTGTGCTATTGTGTGTGTGTGTGTGTGTGTGTGTGTGTCTTCCTGTCTTCCCGGAGAGGCTTTCCTGGTGGGCTGTGTCTGCACACCTGTATCCAATTTTGGCTGGAGCGTTTTTAAGGAGCTGCAGGACAAGCATTCTTCGCCTGATGCTCCACGTTGAGTGGTAACTCATGCCTCCGAGATACCAGTTTCCAAGTTCATGGTTGAAACTTTGTAAGTCTTTGTGCAAACATTGCAGTAACCTAAGCTTGTGTTTTTCTGCTGCTCTCAGGTCGTGTGGATCTCAACTACAGATTCACTTCCTTCACCTTCGGACAGAAAGACGCTGGAACCCAGCTACCAGCTGCCTCTGCAAGCTCCAATTGTCATGGTGTGACATCCTTGTACTTGGTTTGTGTTTTTGTATTAACTGTTCTTAGGTCTATGGTTTCCTTTATTGTTAATTAGTTCCACCTGTCCCTTATGCCTCCATGTCTCCTTGCCACACCTGTTCTTAGTTCCTGTGATTACCTGCCTTTGTTTTCTCCCTGTATATTAGTTGGTCTGTGTTCTTTGTTCCCCGCTGGCTCCTCCGTCACTATTCCTCGTTCACTACCCTTGTTTATGCTCAGTTTTGCTACGTTACAGAACTATGTACACATGTAAGTTTTTGGCTTGACTCATGTTTGTACTTGTTGGATTATGTTACGTTTTGGAGACCTTTAATTAAAGAAAAGTCCTCCTCTCATCATGGGGCTGCCAAGCTCTTATCTGCACTTTGGTCCGATCCAAACCAAGAACGTGATATTAGGAACCAGCCATAAACAGGACCAAGCAGACAGAGCTAAAGAACTTAATATGTGGATAAAGCAGCAAGAGGAGATGCTACAAGCTATGTATGGAGAGGGGGTTGAGATTTTACCCTCACCTTTGTTGCTGGAGGAGATGGAGTGTCTCGGTGTATCTGACCGGGTCCCCATGGATGTATTACCGGATCGGAATCATACCTCTCCAGCTTGTTCCTCCTCCAGCCTACCCGCTCTCCAACTTTACTGGAAGCACACCTTCTGATCGCTGCCTACAGATTGTGCCCCAAGAACCCCCCTTTAGATCATCTACCTGGAGATCACAAGCCCGAGAGTCTGGACTAGACGACCAGAGAACGCATCCTTTGGGAGATTTAAAAGGACAGTTTTGCCTCTTGGGATAATTAAACTTTTGAAACTTACCTGTGTCCTAGAGTAATTCTGCATGTGGGTCAGGAAGATCAGTTCTAATATGACATGGCCAGGTGCCTCTCATAAGATTTTCGACAGAAAAGCAAGGAGCAATGGCAGAGAGCTTAAAAAAGACCTGGAAATAACAGGTACTTTACTTAACTGCAATGCCTTCTATGCACACCCAGTGCTAAAGAAAGATAATGTTTATTCCTGTTTAAAATTTGCAGCAGAAGATTTGGACAAGCCAATGAAATACTGGCGGAACATAGTCTTGTCATATGACGCCAAAACTAAACTCTGTAAATGTCTTTGGGCACACCATATCTGGAGGAAGAATGGTTCAGTGCATCACCCTTGTTGTGATTATGAATATGAAAATATTATTTAATATTAATATTTTAATATTTTTTTAAATAATAATTCGGTCTGTTAAGGGTTGTCCTGTAAATACCAGCCCAGTAAGGCGGCGGTATTAGGACAAAATCGAAAGGTATAAGCCAAGCTCTGGCATTATTGAACATTAAAACTCTGAACACACATGGAATGAATTCACACAATTTCTTAAAATACAAGAATTTATTAACAAAAATAAGTCAACTCAAAGTCAAATATATTTCAATCAAAAAACTCTTTACTATGCTAAAACAACCCAACTAAGCTACCTAGCACAATGAAAGAATAAAGAAGGATTAATAATAATAAAGAAACCATGGCCAATAAAGTGATGCAATATTACCATGCAATATTTATGTTTGAGAACCAAGGATTATCTTGAAGAATCTGGAAAGGAAGTTAGACTTGGAACTAACTTAGGCAATAATTGGTATACCTACAAACATCCATTCACATTACAAGATCAGATAAAACATTATTTTAATGAAATAACATTTTAAAGAATGATTTGCTGAATAAAAACAATCTTTTGGAGGGTTAATCCGCAACGTTGTTCAATTAGCGGCCTTTATTTAGTACAATAATATTTAAAGAAATATTGAGGAAATATTAAAATAATATGTAAGGAAATATTATTTTGAATAAGAACCAAACCTTTTTGGATGAATGGGTCTTAATGGTGTTTAATTAGTTATCACGTTTAGTAAAATAATATTTAGGGAAATATCATTTCCTAGACTGGAAACTAACAACCTTTCTGGGTAAACAATCTTCAGCTGATTCATAAAGTGGACGGGCACGTGTTCTTAGCCATTAGTAGTTGGAGCTAACAAAGGAAGCTTATAGCTTGTTATCAGAACACATACCTTTAAAATATCACTAATAAAAGGGTTGAAATGCACAAGCGTGGATGGCACGTTATGGCCGATCTTTTGTGTTTAAAACCACCCTTTAAATAAAGTTTGTCTTAACTTTAAAAAACACAACACAAACAAAAACCAAACGTCATGAAACGAACATTATTTAAGTTAGTTTATTCTAAGCTAATCTTCTCTGCCCAAACACTTCCTCTTATGTGAACTGTGCTGAGGAGAAGTTGTCGTAGGCGTTGAAGAAAACATCCACGTATGGGTAAACAAAAGGGTTAGCTTGCTGCTAACCTCCGTTGATGAGGGGAAGGGCTTTTAGGCCGAACCGTACAACAAAGGCACGTTCAGCTCCGTGAGTGGCCGCGATGCAGTGGAGCCACAAAGAAAAGTCATTCACGCTTGTCTTATTACACCCTTTATATGAATGAATGCTGCATACTCGAACAGCAAATCATTACTTAACTTTGTTGCATGTGATAGTAGTTACTTTTGGATCCAAGTTAAAGAGTCATGTCTGCTTGCCAGCAAGGAGACATACGTGCATGTGGTGCCTCTCCTGTCCGGTTCCCGGCTGGAATCTGCATGGAAAGAGGTCTGTTTGTTGGAACGCGGGGTTTTTATTGAAACAGTGACATCACGGGAAGTTCACTGTTACTCCTCCTGTTCCTGGCTGAGCTGGAAGTAGGTTATTGCGATTTATTTAGAAAGTTCCAGAAAAGTTCTTACTGGCCTTTAATGCTGCAATCAATGCCTGGGGTCCCAACACCCTAAAAACATGAAGTTTGCAGGTGCGAACATCATAGCGTGGACTGTTTTTACAGCATATGGTACTAGTAGACTTTATATAATTGAAGAAAGGATGAATGGCAAAAAGTGGTGGTACATTCTTGATAAGATGAAAAGAGTGCAAATTTCAAACTAAAACAATAGTTCCAAACACACAGAAAGTAAGCAGTAACATTGGTAGAATAGCCCAGTTAGTCACCTGAATTGAATTAAATTGAAAATCTATGGACTTAAGACTAGAGTGCATGAAAAGCACCCCCGGAACCTTCAAAATGTAAAGACACTTAGTGTGAAAGAATGGGTTATAATTACACCTAACCAATGCATGTGGCTAGTTTCTCAATACACAGTTGTTTTTTTCCAGAAAGTGTTTCATACAGTTCTGTAAATGTCTTCAATATGTATTAACCGTGTCATTCAAATATTTCACCTAGAGCTTCATTAAAAATTTGCTTTGATTTCTTTGTATGTGTGGGTTCTAATGTGGATTTTAACCAAAAGGCCCCATTAGAACAATGTTGGCATTTCCAGTGGGTAATGTACTCCTTGTACCTGTAATTCTCCGCAATGTACCTGTTTTTTCTTAAAAACTAATTCTGGGTCTTCTGTGCTTTCTATTTACATCCTAAATTTATCTGACTTTCAATAACTTAAAACATATTAGAGGGTTTTTTTTAATCTTCAATCAAGAATCCAACTGTTGGTGTCAGCTTAGAGACCAAACTAAAGGATGTTCAGAAGGAAACGAGACTCTCCAAAAAAACAACCTAGACTACATAAATCCTCACTCTTAGTCACTGCAAGCTTTTCAACAAATACTAAATTTTTAGTAAAGAAAACATTTTGATTGAGGATGCATTCCGGAGAAAAGAAATGTGTCTATAGTTTCACATCAATTTTTGTAATTCCAGAACATGTGTCTCTTTTCTGAATGGCAGTCCCTGTGCAGCCTAGTAAACATTATCAATATCCCTTTGAGGAGCAGAAATGCTTCAGGAAGTTGCTGACAACTTGGGGAAAGCTTCAGTCTGATGAATGAAACACATTCCAGCCAAGTGCTTATTTGGTTTTAAGAGATTGCAAAGAATCACTTGCACATCTTCTACACATCTTGTGGACTGCCGATATGATGTGAAACGTTGTCAACTTTATTCCACATTTATACTCGGCATATTTGCCAGTTTTCTCTCCTCCTTGATTTATTTGTTTGGTTATTAAAAACATTCTCACTTTTTTTTCACAACAGCACTGAACACGTATGTCATCTCTATCAGATTATTATCAATATGAAAAAAAAAATTGTTTGCACATTTATCTTATGATCTCTTTTAAGGATAAAAGGTGACAATATAACCTTCTACCAACAAACAGTCACAGCAATCAACACTGAAACTGTGATAAACAGCTAATACACTATCAGCATGTAGAGGCCAACACAAATCAGATGACTACATTAGCCAACCCTGGATCAAGTTTGCTATGGCTGCTTTCCAATCCTAAATCTTAAAGATCTCAGAAGGAGAACATTTTGGAATATTAGACCATCCTGCAGATTATCAGAATATGAGTGTGTGATGTGTTTATTCACTTCCTAAACATTTGTCTTGTTCCAGGATGCTCACAAATGTGGCAGACATGTCAAAATAAAATCTGTATTTTTTATGGATAAACACCAAGTCTTCTGCAACATCATCAATGTGCTGTGACTTAATTACAACAGATTAATGTTGGACCTCATGTCCTGCCTCAGAAGGGCTTAAAACGTATCATAATTCAGTTAGCTTATCACCACTGCTTTCTATTCTATGTTTGAAGGTGCAGTTGTGGAGAAAACTCAAGAAAGTTTTAGTGTGTAAGAAAACATCTTTTGCGAAGTTGATTAAATTTCAAGTTATTCATATTAAGTTTGGATGTCACCAACACACATGTGTGCTGGTATTTAATTAGCCGAGCTGGAGATGCACAGAGCTACCTGTGACTAGTGTCGACTGAGTTTTACAACCAACAGGCCAAAAATAAGATATTTATTCCGATCAGTGAACACACTGTATGTAAGCCCTAACCGGTCAAGCTTACAACAACACTCTTCAGTTTGCAAGTTGTTATGCAGGGAAGAAGACTTTGTTAGCAATTTTCAGTATCACTGAATGAGGGAAATGACAGAATGCACAAAGGGTTTAAGAAGCTTCTAAAAAAAAAAACTCAATGGAGGCAAGTCAACTGTTTGTTTAGTGTGCTACAACAAGTAGACTTCAGAAGATACCAGCAAGTTGAATGTTTTACAGCAAAGTTGCTTGGTTGTATACAAATTTATTCTTGTGCTAAAAGGTTTTTGCTGTATTTGTAGATTTTATTTGCTAAAGACAGAGAGCTCTGTAACTTTGGCTAAGATTTTCTTGTAGAGATAGTTATATTTTCAATTTATGCAGAATGTAAAAAAAACTGTATGTTGTTATTTATAGCTCTTAAAGAAAATTTTTGAATTGGGTAATATTGGTATCAGCTGGTCAGAGCATTACAAAATCAGTCAGAAATATCTCTGAAAGTTGAAGATCAATAATGAACTCTAAAAATGTGTATGTATGCATTATTAGGTGCAATGTTTCTGTAGAAAATGCCAAAAAGTAAAACATAAAGTTGCAAGTACTGATTATGGGTGTTGTTGATTTTGGGTTCTCTTAAGAATTTAAATAAAACCACTATTAAGAAAAAACATCCAATGCTTTCTACTAGGCATTAAACTAACATGTCCTAAAAAGGCAGTTGAAAACAAGCTTATGTTTTGAGGTAGATCAGGGAGTCCAGTGTGGTCCAGGGTGGCATTTGCAAAAACAAAAACAACCTTGGCACGTCCATTCATTAAAGCTTGCAAAATATTGCAGCATTTCCAAAGAAAGAGTACCTCGCATCCTGTTGTTATTGTTAAGAATAGACAAAGAAAATTCTAAGTGGCAGCAAAAAGAAAGTACAAGCAGTAAAAGACTGAGGCTTGGTAAAAAACAACATATCATGAAGGCTTTTACTAAATCAAATGGAGCTTTTATGAAGTTAAACATAAAACAAATGTCATCATTGTGAATAAAATCAGAGTGCTGGATTATTATTTTTTATAATATTCTATCATTTTTAACTATGCCTGCAAATTTCTCACAAACTGAGAGGACATGTCCTAGCATTCAGCAGGAAATTCACCCACACCAACGGAACATTCTGAAGAGGATGCCAAGAGATGCGATGTGTGAATGAACAGGCTAAGAGAGGATTTTTTTAAGCTTTGTGCTGCTCTCTGAAGAACAGGAGAAAACTGGTGACTGAAGCTGCATGTGCCTGGAAGTACTATCAGTGACAGGTGGTATAAATCACCTTGTCAGGCATGAATGGAAACCGCTTGGAACAGTGTATAATAAAGCGATCAACTCCACTAGTATCCAGCCACACTCTGCACCTCCTGAATCCTCTCCATTTAGGGAGGATAACAGATTTGGTAGCTTGACAGATTTCACTTTCATCACTGGAGAGTTTAGCATGCTTCACTTCCTAGATCTGATCCAGCCATAGCTGAATGAAAGCTACTGCCTCCTGTTTGCTTGTTGTTTTTCCCTTTTTTCTTCTGCATGCGCAAGCTCGGCCTCAAGCGCAACAAAAAGCTTTTTACATGTATGGAGCTTTGCTGATTACGTAACCAGCTGCTGAATGAATTATTGAGTCTGTGAATGAAAATGACACCGCACAGTGCTGCCTGCCAGGTCGGCCGACGGAAGCAGAGTCACCAAACAGCACAAATGGATCTTTAATAAATAGATGCACATAAACTATGACTGAAATTAGGTGAAGAATTGATTGTTGTTTGAGGTGATGGATGATGAACATATCTCATATTAAAATGTAAAGATTGTATACTAAAACCTACAGGGCATTACACGATTTTACATCATTTGCATTGTACAGTAATTAGCAGGTTTAGAATAATAAATCAATTTCTTTATATTTACACACTTTTATATACTTCTGCTCTCCTTTTAACACAATGTTGATTCAAAGAATCAGGCTTTCTGAAGGTCTTTTAAATTGTATTCTAGGACCTCAGCTGCTTTTTCATCCATTTTCAAAGCTAATCTATTTTACCATAGAAGCTGCACAGTACATTGAATGACAGATGTTACTGCAATATCAATGTTTGTAATATCTCACTAAGAGTCATGAAAATGTTTTTAATCATAAATGATATCCTTATGACAATATTCAACATTCTTATTGCAATTATATATTTCCCTGATATTGCCCAATTTACCATTATCAAAGAATTATAAACACTAAATTGCCAAAAGTGTTGAGTCACCCACTCAAATCATCAAATTCAGGTGTTCCAATCAGTTCCAAGGACACATTTGCAGGGCATATACACTGCTTCTATAAACATTTGTGAAAGAATAGGATCCTCCCAGGAGCTCAGTGAACTCCAGCGTGGTACCATGATAGGACATTAGGTCTGTGCAATAAGTATAGCTGTGAGATTTCTTTACTACTAAATATTCCTGTGAAGCAATTTTTACTTTGAATCTTGAGGCAATACATTACAAAATGGTAAAGCATGGATCCATCCTTTCACTGAAGTTATTTCAAACAAATGCAGTAAGACTAGCTAATATTTTTCTAAGTGCTAATATACATTTTGTTGATATTTTATGTTTAATTAGTGACAAGGGTTCATTTTTGGTGCTTACCTCTAGTAAATCACTTTCTTTTCTCAATTATATATAGGTATATCTAATTTTTCACAACTATATATATGCAGCATCATTCAAACAGGATGGTACACCAGCTCCTTGACTAAAACTCTTGGATCTCTCTCGGATTACCTGAAGCACCTGATGAATGAAAACCACTGGATCTTTGAGGCAGGAAACAGGGATGAGATTAAAAACATTTAGGGTGGACTAAATGTTAGGTAAAATAACTACAATGAAACAGAGTGTCAAAAACCTAAAAATAACTTCCAACAAAACAAATGTAGAAAGAAGGATAAGACGCTAATAAACATTCAAACACTAAGAACTGCAGCAGCAGGGCAGTGTGGAACCAGCCGATGAGCTAAATCTGTTTTTGTTTCTTGTTTTTTCCAAAGATCAGGTACTGGACCCCCACTGTGACTTCCTGCTCTGCACCAGTTCAAACATTTACAAAGTTATCCACCTTTCTTTACTCATCATTATGGCTTTCACACTGTCATATCCCATCTTGAAGAGGTCTAGCCAAGTACAAAATAAAAAAAAAAACAACAAAAAACTGGTGAACAAAATGCAATCAGGGTATAATCCATTGTGTGGCAAAATGCAAACCACATTTAAAGTTCTGATGCAGTTTTGGAGCTGGACTCAGCCCTCCTGAGTGAATTAATCCAGGAGGGCTGATCTATTCCAATAAAATTCAACAAGATCAAGAAGATGAAGGTGGACTTAAATAGAGAACGGAACTGCAGACAAACCCTCAAGGGTACCAAGTGGCATTAGTTTGGTGAGAAACTGGGTGATCTCATGAATTTCTGACTGAAAATAAAACCAGCAGCATGGACAAAAACAATAGGAGTATCTATCAGTGTCTATCTGCTGAGTGAGCAGTAAATCTTTGGTCATTTTTACTTTCAGTACTCAGAAAAATAAGTTACTTTACAGAAATTATAACACTGTACAACAGTTCCCCTCAACTCACTAAAAATATCCTATAATCAGCTGCATACAGAACAGCCATTGAGAGGGAACCAAATAAAAAAAAGCTGTTTTAAAAACAAAGATGAAGCAAATTAACCCACACGTTTCCTCTGAATTCTAGATGTTTGTGGTTGATAGGCAGCGTTTGCTCCAGGATTGCACTACTGTTGTGTTACAGCACTGATGCCAAAGTACCATTCTCTGTCTTTGACATAGTTGCAGACTGTGATTGATTGCAAATAAATTAAAGATATTATACAGACTTCAATGCAAAAAGCCATTTAAAGTACATGAACTACAAAAAGATAGATGGACACGTAAACCAAACTGACAAGATAATTCCAGCTGCTTTTATGCTATGTGAGTTTTCTTTTGAAAGCAGTCACCCAGAAATATAGCATGTGTCACAAAACACCTCAGTTGTGGAAGAAATTTAAACAGCAAAGTGAGGATTAAAAACTGAGAGGACAGAGAAGTTGATCCATTGTATTAATTAGCGGGTTTAACGAAACCCTGTTTTGAAATGATCCAATTCTATGCTTGTATATGTGCACCTCGCATTAGCAATAACATTCCATGATCCCTTTGACGTGGAAAAATATGGGATGCTGGTAAAAAAAAAAAAAAAAAAAAAGGTTTGGTGTGGAAAAACCTGACTGACCTCAACCTTCTTGAACACCTTTAGGATGTGTTAGAGTGGAAGCTGCCTTTCTGGTTCTCATCTAACAATGAAGACACTTCTAAACCTTGTGGAAGATGTTTGCAGAATAGGTAAAGTTGCTATTGCTGGCAACATTGGCTCCATCAGCAAATTGGCCCTTATAGATTAAGAATAGGATGTCATCAAAGTTCATGTACATGTAAAAGTAGACAGACAAACAATTTTGGCAATATAGTGTATTTTGTTACAGACTTATATATGCACTCAAATATAAACTAAATTGGAATCAAGACTCAAGCAAGACTGAAGTAAGATCGAATTTAGATTCAGCACCTATGGCTGACGTTACCTTGAAGACCAGCACTGTTGTGTGGGTAGCTATGAAAGCACCTTTGTGTGTTTGACAATGTTGGCTCAGTGCAAAAAATACACAAGCAAGTTTTTAACAAAGCACAGACCTCTCAGTAAAGGCTTTACAGTATCTAATCTTCATATAATCAGTTTACACAACTTAGTTACAGCTGAAATGAAAGATCTTGAGCTGAATAAGGTCTGCTTTTTTTCAGAGCTGGTGGTATGTATTCTGTATTTCAATTTTTCTGTGATATTAAATCTTTGTTTTTGTTAACTTAAAGGTCTTGTCTGGACATTTGCTTGTGTGAATTGGGGGAGCATGATACATCAATAATAGATTTATAATCCAATTGTATCTTTCAGCATGATATCAAATCAAATTCTGAATTGACCAAAAATTCTACTGACCCTACTAAATGTACAGTAAAATACAAGAATTTGTATATTTTTTAAGTCAATTGTCTTTCTGGAGGATCAGTATTTACAGCGCCATGATTTAAGGCTTCAGTTGTCAGAATGATATGCTTTTTATTGTTCAGATGTATTAACTGCTGTTACAAGTGGCCAATAAATAAAAATCATATTCAGAGTTTATTATCTCATATACCTCTGAAATAATTTAGTTCAGGCTCTGATCTGGCCCTCATCAACAATCACCATGTGAAATTAATCATCCTGAGCTAAAGCATGCAGCAACAGTTTGCCTTTGTGTACTGGTGTTTGAGCCTTCTCTGCCGATGAAAAAAGAGGCTTTAATACAACCACAACCATGACAGTAAACTCATAACTACTGCATGTAAAACATAAAAACTAATGTGTTACACCAGCAACTTTGGGAACTAAAGTGCATTCGTATGTGTCTAATTAGCAGCCGAAATCATAAGACACGTAGTACGAGGTTGGTGAATAAGTCCCTCTTGAAAGTAGCAATGACTCTCTCTGTACTTACAATCTGCAGCTAATGTTATATAATACAAGTCACTCCTTTAAAGCATTCTGCTGTGCCATCATTTCTCCTGCAGAGTCAACTGTGAGACTTTTCAGATGTTGGGCTGACATTTATAGCTTCCATTTTTTATATCAGACACTGCCTAGATCATCAGTGCATACAAACAGTCCCGGTTTAGCCTAAATAATACATGAATCAAATTCCATCCTACTAACTATGACCACATCTGTATAAAAATTCTAATTTAATGGGCCTTGAACCTTAAGACATGGTATATTTAGCAGTGATGCCTTTATAATTGCATGCTAAAAAATATGTATAGATTTGTTTCCAACAGAAACAATGATCCTCAGTTACAACCTCTGTGTGATTTCCACTGGTCATCACTTTAACACCTGCTTCTTTGCAATTTGGATTCTGTACGATTTATTATTATTACAAAACTCCGATAAACCTAATTCTGCTTTGCTATAAATTTAAAGCCATAATGTACAAGTTATTGCATATTAACCAGAAGTACATGAAATTTGAATTCATGAGAACACTGAGAAGAATTGCTGCACTCATCTTCATAGAGTGTACTTTATGCAAATGTTGGATCATCTATAACTAATGCGTGATTTGTTTTTCCCACACTCAGCAGGGTTGCATAATTTGCACTTTTACCTATGCATGCAGTAAAATGTACTTGTGAATTAAAGGTGACAAGAGACTGTGATCATAAACAGCATTTAGAAAAATGTGGCACATGAAAAATATATAGTTTTACCCAGCTAATAAGCTTACGTGTGTTGTTTCACAAACAACATCAGAATCATGTTCCGCTTTAGGAACTATTTTGGGTAATTAAATATTTATGAAACTATGGTTGGGAAAAATGAAGATCACTTGCAGCACATTTGAAAATTCATGAATGCAAAACACACATATTTAGACTCTTTTTCTTTAGATGTATAGGCACTAATAGAACAAATGGATTTAAATAGCGATACAATTTGAGACTGAGGCTACCCGTAACACCAGCTAAATTGTTTACAAAAAATCCTGCCCTGTCTATTTAGCCATACATATGTGAATTTAACCTGATGCTGTAACTAAAGTTAAATTGGACACAAATGATCTTGTGTGCATAGTTAATGATAGATATGCTGAAAGGAATATGTATTGTGCACAAACAAATTAAGGTAAGATCAATCATAATTAACCCCTTATAGTTATGTAAATGTTGAAATACAAACAAAGAGGTTTTCCAGACAGCATCGTATGAATCCTAACCAGAAAATGCATGTAAAATAGGGCAATATTATCTCTTCCTCTTTTGGTGTGATATGCAGATGGGCTTCTCTCACCAGCCCTGTTTAACTTGCATATGAATGAGCTGTCAAACCAGCTAAACAACTGTAAAACTGGATGTATGATCAGTAACACTTTGGTCATAATCATTTCATGTATGCTGATGATCTGGCTGCTCTCTCTCCCAGCAGGGCTAGCTTTCAGCAGTTGCTAAATGTCTTCTCTGACTATGGGCTGGGGTATGATGTGCAGTATAATGCTAAGAAAAGTGTTGGGGTAATATGCAGGACTAAAGGGGACAAAGAACTTTGTTGTTAAGACTTTTGTGTTTTGGGGCAAAAGTTAAATGTCTGTAAGAAATCTAAATATCTGGGTCACTGCATCACAGACCAGCTCTGTGATGACAATGATATACACTATAACATTATGGGGTCACACCACTAAATCAATAAGTTCTGGTGTTATAATCACTTTCATGGCTGCAGGTCTATACAGTGTGGTGTGTAAAAGCAGTTAAAGTTGCTGCTGCTGGCAACGGTGAGTCCATCAACAAACTGAACCTTAAAGACCTTATTAAAAATAGGCTGTCATCAAAGTTCATGTACATGCAAAAGTAAGCAGACAAATATTTTTGGCAATATATAGTATATTGTAGGCCCAGGCAAACATTGTGGAGTGGACATTTCACATGGGCTCATATGATGTAAAGATCAGTTTATTCAAAGCTTACTTTACACCTTTGTATATGGCCCCTCTGTGGTATAAATGTATAAATATGAGTGTGAAGCTTAAGGTCGCTAATAATGACTCCTTGAGAATTCTGCTTAAGAAACCCAGATCCAGGACTGCAAGTGAGATATTTTGTAATGCACATGTCAGGACTTTCCAGGCACTCATGATAGCCTTGATTCATAAGTTTGTGCCCTAGACAGCTCCAAAAACAGTCTTATTGTAATGTTGTCAAATCCTTTAGCCAGTGCACTGCACTACAAGTCATCTTTGTGAAGACACTGGTATGCAAGCCTTTTATAAGTTTGTTGTTGTGTGTTTGTTTGTGTTCTTTATCTCCATGTGGACCTTGAGTCTGTTAATAAATAAAGATGAGATGGAATTAACAAGGCTGTGTTTTAAATTGAGGAGCTCAGCAAAGCTTATGGAGGGAAAACTAAACATTGTTCTATTTCAGTGTGAAAAGCTGCTGTAAAGGGACAGAATCTTTGGATGAACCACAGCAATTTGTTTCACAAGAGCTGCAATATTTTACATGATGGGCACCTTCTGATTTCTTTCTGCGCACACCTCAAACTTGTTCAATCCACTTGTTTTTTTGTGTGAAAAAAAAATGTCTGAAAGAGAATATGTTTATTGTGAACGTGGCCAAATCTAAAACACAGTCAGTGTGAAACAGGGTTGCCACAGCTGCTCAGCATTATCAGTGACATTGACTAAAATAATCTGACTTTTTGTCTTAAACATTTTACCAAAAGTTAGAACTGCTTTCCTGCTGTATGTGAGGAGTAGCTCCTGTTTCCAGTCTGCAGGAGTCTGGTGTACATGCTGCATTGATGGGCAGTTTTTGGTTGGCTCTTTCTTAGCATTAGTTGTAATGCTTCAATACTGACAGATAATTTGCCTTCTTTAGAGTCCAATGAGCAAAATTCTAAATGTTTTTGATGGAAAAACTGGTCTAAAGTATTGAAAAACATCAAGTTCATTGACAAATGAGGGATTTTGTAAAGTTTCATTATAACTTAGAACATGTGATGTATGAACAGCTGAAGAAACAACAACCAGGTGCTAACGATTAGCGGACAAAAAAAAACAAAACCGCCTTTAGTTTTTTAAAGCTGCTGAATGGCCTGAAGTTTTAAATCTTTGCTATCTGCTACATTCCCCCTGAATAACTGTTAGTGGATACGCTTAGATAAAGCTTAGATCTAAATGAATCAATTTTGTAAAACATCTTGATAAATTCACACATTTAATAGATAAATGTCAATCGTAAATTACATGTAAAAGTGACTTTAGGTTAAGAGTAGAAGAGTGTTGAAATAGGTCATTTTTCCTATGGAGGTGCACTACTGAATGAACTGAGGCCTTTCATTTTGCTAAATTTCAGCTTAATGTCATCATATTTGTCATTCAAAATTCTCAGCCTTTAATTGTAATAAATAAAGGCTTAATTTTCATTTCAGTTCTGTCATTCTGGAGGTTACAAAAACAGGAAATGCCATAATTTAAAACTGCACATTAGATACATAATGAACATGGTCTCTTACAATAATAGCCAAGTGTTAATTATTAATGCACATGTGTCCAGCCATGAAGGAACCAGGAACAAGAATGCCCCAGAGGCATACTGAGTTACTGGCACATCCTGGAAATCTGGTTTCTACGCTTTACAATAATGTCTGAAGATTTGGCCATTTGAACGCTGGTCATGAAACAGTATGTTTCATTGTTAATTATCTGCCTTTTTACATTGTAAATAAATGCAAACTTATATGTTTTTGTCATGCTAGAGGTGAAACAGACAATGTAATGTTGTTTATATTTTGTTTTGTGATGTGCAATTAATGTGAAGGTTTCTTGCAAAATATAAAATAAAATAAGATGGCAGATTTTGGAACAAAATTTAGTCTCTTACATTAATCGTTGACTAAAAGAAAGTATATGATTAATTAGTAAATAATATTGATTAGTGGCAGCTCTAAACAAGAGAGAGAACAGAAAGGGACAGACAAAAAATTTTTTTGCAACTAAATAAATGAATTTTAAGTAAAGGGTGATTTTGTTTTCCAAAAATGTTAAGTGTGAAAAAATACTGCAGCAGGAAAGATTATTTTATTTTAAAACTATTAACACATCTTTAACAAGGGTGCCAGTGAATGTGTCCGACAATGCTACTGATTTGCTAATTTTTACATTACAGCATACACCAACCGTTACCAAGGGCTTTTAGAAGACTTTAAACTAATAGATGAACCTGAATGGTTTATGTTAGGGGTATGGATTCAGCACATTTCTTTTAATCTGAGTATGCTATTTTTAATTACGGTATAGTACTTTATTTTTATAATGTAAACGTACAGTCTCTTATTATTTTACTTTTGGGTAGATCTGCATGCTTCAATTTACCCACTGTCAACGAATGAGACAATGAAGTACATTTATATTCTATTCTATTGCTGCTTATTTACTGCTATTTACAAATGATGCTGCACCTTCACAACATAAATATTGAGAATTAATTTTTCTGAGGTTTACAAAGCAAAAACATCCCAACGTATTGAAAGGCCAGGTAATTTTTGCATACATGAATGTCTGACATTGAAAAAAGTACTAAAACATTTTCTAAGCATGTATCTATCTCGTTATTCTGGTATTTAGCAAATAAAAATATTTTTGGTAATTCCAGCAGACCTATCAGCGGAAAGGCTTAGTTCTGATTTTTTTTCTCACACAGTAAAAAACATCTATGTGTCTTGATACAGTCTGTGAAAGAAACTGGTTTCAAATGTAGCTTCTGATATGATTTACAGGGGTTGGACAATGAAACTGAAACACCTGTCATTTTAGTGTGGGAGGTTTCATGGCTAAATTGGACCAGCCTGGTAGCCAGTCTTCATTGATTGCACATTGCACCAGTAAGAGCAGTGTGAAGGTTCAATCAGCAGGGTAAGAGCACAGTTTTGCTCAAAATATTGAAATGCACACAACATTATGAGTGACATACCAGAGTTCAAAAGAGGACAAATTGTTGGTGCACGTCTTGCTGGCGCATCTGTGACCAAGACAGCAAGTCTTTGCGATGTATCAAGAGCCACGGTATCCAGGGTAATGTCAGCATACCACCAAGAAGGACGAACCACATCCAACAGGATTAACTGTGGACGCAAGAGGAAGCTGTCTGAAAGGGATGTTCGGGTGCTAACCCGGATTGTATCCAAAAAACATGAAACCACGGCTGCTCAAATCACGGCAGAATTAAATGTGCACCTCAACTCTCCTGTTTCCACCAGAACTGTCCGTCGGGAGCTCCACAGGGTCAATATACACGGCCGGGCTGCTATAGCCAAACCTTTGGTCACTCATGCCAATGCCAAACGTCGGTTTCAATGGTGCAAGGAGCGCGAATCTTGGGCTGTGGACAATGTGAAACATGTATTGTTCTCTGATGAGTCCACCTTTACTGTTTTCCCCACATCCGAGAGAGTTACGGTGTGGAGAAGCCCCAAAGAAGCGTACCACCCAGACTGTTGCATGCCCAGAGTGAAGCATGGGGGTGGATCAGTGATGGTTTGGGCTGCCATATCATGGCATTCCCTTGGCCCAATACTTGTGCTAGATGGGCGCATCACTGCCAAGGACTACCGAACCATTCTTGAGGACTATGTGCATCCAATGGTTCAAACATTGTATCCTGAAGGTGGTGCCGTGTATCAGGATGACAATGCACCAATACACACAGCAAGACTGGTGAAAGATTGGTTTGATGAACATGAAAGTGAAGTTGAACATCTCCCATGGCCTGCACAGTCACCAGATCTAAATATTATTGAGCCACTTTGGGGTGTTTTGGAGGAGCGAGTCAGGAAACGTTTTCCTCCACCAGTATCACGTAGTGACCTGGCCACTATCCTGCAAGAAGAATGGCTTAAAATAACCAGAAGAGCAGACTTAAATATAGTATCCTGACTTAAATATAGTATCCTGTTAACAAAAAAGCTGTTAAGAGGTTACTAGTACAGTGAAGAACTGTATTCAACTAATATACTGGTACATTATTTCATATAATATAATGTGACAATATTATTTCATGTTTTAATATAATATAATATTTTGGAAAATATGCAAGTGTGTGCATAATATGTTTTAACAACATGCAACAATGACCTCAAATTTATACCTATTAGTCTTATAGCAGTGTGTATATCTTTTGTCCTCTGCATCTTACTCTTTTATCATCACATTGAGTCACAGTAACATTTAGAAACATATTGGCAAACTGTGGCTTAACAGTGATGATGTAAAGAAAAAAATCATCTCTCACCTATCCCTTGAACTGCTTGAAACTGAACCAAACAGAGAAAACTTAGCCTTTTTACATCCAAAGCAGAAAGAATAGGACCCAACAGTTTTAAAGTGATTTGTGTTCAAATGAAATCAACAAGCCTGAGGGGAAAAACAACTACAGAGGCAGCAAGCAGAAATCTCACAAAGCCCATTGTTTCTTCAGCTGAGCCAAAGGCTCCTCAAGAAGATAAGAATACCCCTGAAGCGGGAATCCAGACTGCCAACACATTTTCTGATACTGATGTACTTGACACTGCACTATCAATGGCTGCAGTTATACCACAAATACTTTAATAAACAGTGTACTGTAAAATAACTTATTTAAGATATAATACATTCATTTTGCATTTTTGTGCTCTTATGAAATGACTGTAACATACGTTAGACTTTCTTTTCTTTAAAATAAACAAACAGTAAATATTCAGCTTCTTTTTTGTAAATGCTTCTTTGCTGACTTTCTCTTACATGTACTGTCAAGTTTGCACACTGGGCGAAGTCTTTACAGATTGAAAGTAGGGAATAAAATATATATTTTAGATGCACTGAGAAGTGGACATGAACAACTGTGAATTGATTTACTAAAGTCAAAACTAGTTTTTAATTGGATATGAAAACAGCGTTAAAAATACAGCTTGGGAAAAAATATGAGACCACTTAAAATTTTTTTGTTTCTCTGATTTTCACATTTATTTTAAATGGTAAAAAGAGCAAATTGAACATTGTATGAAGCTTTTTTTTTTTATTGCAGGCAACAACAAATGGTCAAAATTAGAAAAATGGCATGTTTCCAAGATTTCTGTCCGAAATCATCCTGATTTTCAGTCACGACTTGTATGCATCTTTTAACTTGCTGCTGTGGTTAGGTGATCATGTAATGAGCTCCTCGGTAATTAGGAATCTACAGTAAACCTCTCTGCGAGAAATATATTTTTCAACCACGGCAACTGCAAAAAAGTGTGTGATTGTGTTTTTCTGACTTTGGTGAGTTGGTAGCATCATATAACTCACCAATATATATGTGTCCAAAACAAGAACAAATGCTTTTCTTGGTTTTAATGCAAAGGAGAAAAACATGTGCAGTGAAGCTTCTCATCCCTCCTTGTTAAGGTCACCAAGAACAAAGGAAGCAACTAAACAAATGAAACTATTTTAAGGTTTGTTTTTTAAAGCTGAAAACTAGAAGGCTCACCTTTTAACTTGTTTGCAGTTGCATTGAGAATGAATGCAGACCATAACGGGTCAGTAGCTGGTCACATTAGTATGACAATGATGGGAATTTTATGCTGCGGAGGAATGTGTTACACAGCTCGCACCATCAACAAACACCAAACAAGTACTCATCATCTATGAGGACATAACTGCCTCTGGTCTGCGACAACACCTTAATAATAACCTTAATAATATGGTTATTTCTGTCTTATTTGACACCCAATACACATGTAAACATTAGACTATAAGTCCACTTCAGAGAACATCGGAGACCTCAAGAAATACCTCACGCCATCTGTGCAAATTAAGGTGACAGACCTGAATTGATTAGACATACAAGAACATGACCGCTCAGATTGGGCATTATGATACTATATGTTGCAGTTAGCTTATGTCTTGGTATCTAAAATAGCAGCATTATGCAATAACAGATAACTGTCCGGGGCTACATGAAACAGGAAGAATAGAAAGATTTACAATTGATAAAAAACATTAGTCCAGGTGAAGGCTACACAACTTCTTTTGTTAAAACCGTTTATTTCCTAAAGCAGTATTACATTCCTTGCTGGACAAATGTACTCAAATTAAAGGTTAGATTTTTCCTTTTTTGTGTGTGAGATTTTGCAACTGCAATAAAAGATTAATTTAATACAATTATTTTACTTGGGAAGCCAACAGACTTGTTTCCATTGTTACATCTATCATATGATCAGTAAATATTTATATTTGTGCTATTTGTGATATACCGTAAAAGTTATTAAAGGAAAGAGACTTTCTTTGTGTGTGTTGCATTATGCAGCGTGTGAACATTTTCAGGAAGAGCTCAATCACAATGACAGTGATTATGCAACATAAAAGTTGATTAATTCTCACCTCTCACTGACAAGCTCCTCCATCACCGGCATCTGGCCTGCAGAGCTGACATTCATGTAACCATAAAGGCAGAGAGTCCCTGCAGAAACACAATGACAGTTAGAGAATAAACATAATCATTTATCTTATTTAAAGACCAGAACTTTAAATTGCAGTTATCATTCATTCTCAGAAGATGGCATTAACATAAATGTATTAAACTTCATCATGATTATGCAAATTTAATATTTCTGTTTGACATTTTATGACCACAATGTGTAAATCTGTTTTAAATGCAATATTAGATCTTTGCTCTTAAACTAGACAAGCCTAAGGTGCAGGGTTAATTCATACTGCTCGATCTAAGTCAGCAAAAAATGTAAACAGCATGAAATTAATCATCAGTGCATGCTGTCAATAGTATAGTATATAGTATAGTATATATATATATATATATATATATATATATATATATATATATATATATATATATATATATATATATATATATATATATATATATATATATATATATATATATATATATATATATCAGGGCCACACACACAAATGTGATTCCTCCTCATATTTTATACTTCTTGTGTAAATGTCAACCAGAACAGAGACTGAACGAGGCATTCCTGTTGATCAAATATCCACTGACATGCAAGTGCGATGCAGAGATTGGACAGGGAAGGTCAGCCTGGTGGAGAGGTTGGTGACAGCAGAGGATTGCGACCTCATTTATCCTTTGAATAACACCACTTGATATGCTTCAACCATATGGGTAGCTGTCAGAACCAGTATATTATGTGGTCACTTAAAGCTGATACTCCTCTGTAAAAAGTTGACAGCAAAATGAGTAAAACTTTGTAATATCTACATTATAAATGGTAAACTTAACCGATGTGCCTCAGGCACAACAAGCATCATACAAGCATAAACAACAAACAAGAAGCAGCTTTAAAAAATCTGTACAGCACACTCATTGATCTGCACCATAAATACCAGTTCTTGCACTACTGGGCTAAAGGCTAGGGCAAGTTTCGGTTGTATTTTACAACACAATTTCTTTTTACACCAATTGTATTTACCCACATGACCAACTTTGGTGATAAAATGATGCAAAGGAGAAGCATTCCAAAGACAATCCACAAAGACACTTACCCACTAAAGTGTTGATGAAACCATTTAAAGAAATGTATGTGCTAAAAGAAGCATGACAGTTAACAGTACAATTGGCAGGACATCAGCCATGGGAGCATCTAACACAGATCAATTTCTTTCCTTTTCTTTTCCAAAACCCCAGGTCCAACCTTAACTGAATCCTACTGTAGTAGTATTGACTTCTTGTTGTTCCATCCATCCATCCATCCATCCATCCTTTTCTGCCACTTATCCGGGGTCGGGTTGCGGGGGCAGCAGCCTAAGCAGAGAGACCCAGACTTCCCTCTCGCCAGCCACTTGGACCAGATCGTCTGGGGGAATCCCTCTCTATCCGACTCTACTCTGAGTCCCTTCCGGATGACCAAGCTTCTCACCCTATCTCTAAGTAAGAGCCCAGACACCATGCAGAGGAAACTCATTTCGGCCGCTTGTATCCGTGATCTTGTTATTTTGGTCATGACCCAAAGCTTATGACCATAGATGAGGGTAGGAATGTAGATCGACTGGTAAATCGAGAGCTTCGCTTTCTGACTCAGCTATCTCTTCACCACAACAGACCGGTACAGCGCCCGCATCACTGCTGACGCAGCACCGATCCATCTATTGACCTCCCGCTCCATTTTTCCCTCATTTGTGAACAAGACCCCAAGAAACTTGAACTCTTCAACTTGAGGCTGGACCTCCCCCCCGATCCGGAGGAGGCACTCTACCGTTTTCCGGCTAAAAAACCATGGCCTCAGACTTGAAGGCACTGATTCTGTTGTTCCATCTAAGGGAAAACATGATCTGAAGGTGAGATTATAAAGACCAGATTTATCAGGTAAAGCGTGATTACCTCCACCTATAAAAATTAGAGCCTGTGTATCCTTCATTTTGTTGCATTTAGGAGAGATAAATAAAAAAATAAAAAACTATGCCAGATGTGGCGACCTGTCCAGGGTGTACCCTGCCTCTCGCCCATAGACTGCTGGAGTTAGGCACCAGCTTCCCCGCGACCCACTTAGGAATAAGCGGTAGAAAATGACTGACTGACTGACTATGCCAGATGTGGATGCAAAGTGCCAGAAACATGATCTGGTTTCTCTTTTTACCTTCATGTGAAGTTGAACTGTCTCCGTATACTCCAGTATAGATATTTCAAATAAACCATACAGGTTCACTTGAAACACATAATTGGGTCTATGTCTATGGCCAATGTCTATGAGCAATGCACCCAAGTTTGGTATGCTTTTATTGGAGTATAGAGCATTTTTTGTTGCAGCTTCACAGTGATATCCTTTTTTGGTTGAAACCAGAGCAGTAGCCACCAATGTGTTTAAATTACTTGCTAATGCCATCCTGGTTGAGGGCTTAATGGTTTTAAAGCTTTGGCAAGAGGGCAAAGTAATCAGTGCATCTTCAAATTCGTGATGACCAAGTTTGCACCAGTCCCCTAGAATGGACACACCACTACTGCTGCCACTGTGTTTCTTCATGCCCCACCCAGGACTCCAATATGTTGCCACCTTGATAATAAATCACCACTTCCTCCCTATGAACGATTTGTGCATTGTCAAAATAGTCAGGAAACTCTCGCACACTATCACAAGTAACATGGAGCTCACTGTTATCTGAATATGCATCGAAGGAACTATTTGGGTCCTTGTAAATGCTGGATGATTTCCAACATCATAGTACAGTGTCAGTCTAGATTTAACAGTTGTTCATCCTGCAGTCTGTTTTTGTCAATTCATTTTTCTCCTTACCTGTTTTATGCTGTTTAGGATAATACATGGGCTGGATCATTTCCCAGTTGCAATAGCAAAAGAGGCAGCATCCACTTTGGCTGTGTCACAAGTTCATCAAAGGGGGCAGCACAGAGAGAAACATGACAACCATGCAAGCTCACATTCACACAAAAAGTAAATTTAGATAGATTCATTAACCTAAAATGTGTGTATAGGGAAAGCCTTCAACAGACCAGGACAATATTCAGGCAGAAATTAGTGGATATGCAAATATATAATAGCTTTACTGTCAGTTGTGGTTTTTTGATAAAATTAAAAGTCAGATACTAACAAAATTAAATCTGATTGAACATTTTGCAGCAATATTGATGCAAACAGGGCTGTCTTCACCTCCTCCAGTTTAGACTCAACTTCACACAAGACTGCTGCAGACACACATAGCTACCCTCATTAGCAGCTGAACACGAGCCGACACTACACTGAGCTTCTGCTGTCACCAACAGAAAACCAACGTAACTTTGTTCTCTCTGATCTTTATCTGAGTTCCTGATTGAAATCTTTCAGTCATGTTTCACACAGACATTTTACCACTATTCCTGGTGCACCTAGCTATAAAACAGCTAAGTTGAATTTGGAAGCACATCTAAAGTTTATTTTTCCATCTTTAATCCTCGTCATACGACAAAATACCAGAACAGAGCATGTGGTTATGCAAGAGTATTTCCTGTGTAAGTAAGAGATGTTTTGGGGTTAAAGTCCAGTTACTTATGACACATTATTAAATCACATGGTTCCATGTCTGCCTTTTGTTTCAATCCCAAATGAAAATACGCAGCTTTAAGCAAATAAAGCTGCAGTATTGCCTTTCAAGGAATCTATTGCTATAGTATCTGCAATGAGATTTCTAACTAAGCCAGGCAGCCACAGAGTTTTCAAACATGCCAAAAACGTTTGTCACCATTGCTACAAAATATACATAAGTATGATGCCAACATCTTAGCAACGACACAATAATAATGTGTCCCAATCCCATGCTACAATATGTAAACACCATGTTTTCAGTGATGAAGATTCACTCACATTGGCATACAATCACATCCTCCGCTTGTAACATCTGATAACCAATCTCTCCCCAGTCCCTTATCTCTCATTTAGTCCAATAGTGGAACAGGGCATAGATTCATCAGTAAATCACACCTAAGTCATGTAATACAGATGGATCTTCTTTACAGAGTTAATTAATTTAGAATCTATTAAGCTAAGCTTCTTAGGCATTGGAACATTCTACAATACTTAGATTTGTTTTCTGAATTAAAAAAATCCAGCCAAACAATTTTAAACATAAGTGTAAAAATTGTATCAGCACTACACCTTGCAAAGATACTTTTTGAGCCTACCTGCCTTTGCAGGTCATTGCAGAATAACATAGATGTGCAAAAGCAGGTTTGCGAAGATTTAGCTCTCACTAATAACTTTGTGCTTTTGCCGCTTAACATTTTACTCCCAATACTCACAACATATGGGTTGGCTGTCACTCAGTAGTAATAGTAGTTGTCCCACAATCAGAAAGTTGTGGCTTCAGTTCCAGCTTCAGTTAAGAACTTTGGCTTTGGTCACCAATTGCACTTGGAAACTGCTTTATCTGTATAAAACTAAAGAAAACTCAGTCTTCAGTGTGATTCAACATTCCTAAGATTTCTGATTATGACTAAGTTTCAAAAGTTAATTTATTCTTTTAAGTAGAAATATGTGTATATGCACAGTTACTACACAGTTACTAAGACAGTAGTGTAGATGATTCATATTTTATTCTTGAAGTGAAAAAAGTAACTGGAGCACAATGTTTAAGTCAAGTCAAGCTGGCCTATAAAGCATGTTTAAATTAACGCCTGTTACCCAAAATGATTTATATGAAATAGTAAAAGTAGATATTTAGGCATTATAGACAACAGGATTAAGTTAAAACTGTTTACTCTCATGCTGATTTAAAAGCCAGTGGGAAAAACCTATAAGATAAACATTCTAAAATATTGCGCATTTTGAAAGCTGCTTAGCATGCAGGTGCAGTTTTCCTCCTTAATTTAGGCACTACAACAGCAACGGCACTAATTTACAATATGCATACCAGCCAAGACCTAACTAATCCAGCAAATGATTAACAAATCTAAGGAATCTAGCGGTATGAAGGTCAGACAGATTTGCCCAAAGAGCCTAAAAGTTTTGTTTTTCAGTAATTCACATAATGTATCTTTAGACACATTAACTAAAGAAAATGAAAAAGAAAATAGGGATAAACTTAATCTGACTCAGAAAATATCTGAGGCTCATTGAAAGTGACACTAACATGTCGATCTTAACATATAAATCAAGAAATAAAGTTTTGGTTGACTTCATTGCAGTGAAGTCCTCATTGGTCTTTTTGATCTAACTGTTTAAAAAAGTACTTTCACTTATCATTTTTCAGTCAGTCATTTTCTATTCTTCCATAGTGGTTCAGGGGGAAGCTGGTGCCTATCTCCAGCAGTCTATGGGCGGGACGCAGGGTACACCCTGGACAGGTTGCCAGTCCATCGCAGGGCAACACAGAAACAACAATGCACAAACTCATTCACACACCTAGGGGCAATTTAGAGAGAGCAATTAACCTAACAGGCATGTCTTTGGACTGTAGGAAGAAGCCGGAGTACCCGGTTAGAACCCACGCATGCATGGGGAGAACATGCAAACTCCATGCAGAAAGACCCTTGGGCGGGAGTCGAACTCAGGACCTTCTTGCTGCAAGGCAACAGTGCCACCGTGCAGCCCTACTTTCACTTATTTTTTATTTATTTTTTCGTCCTTTTTAGTTGCTGTGAAATGAAAATTCATAATACTGACATTGTGTACATTACCTTTTAACACCCACTTCAATTATTATTCAATTCTGAAGCCAAAATTAGATTTTCATGTATTTTTTTACTATGGCAGGTCAATACATTTGAGCTGTTTGTTTTAGAGTATTGAGCTTTTTGGTGGATTTCTGTCTTACATTTAACAATGTAGTTTCCTGACAGTCATATTCTAGAGCGTGTGTTGTGTCTCAAAATGTACATCAACATTTATCTCTGAATATCACAATGTGAGTGATGAATGTGCCCTGCGATGGACTGGCGACCTGTCCAGGGTGTACCCTGCCTCTCGGCCATAGACTGCTGGAGATAGGCACCAGCTTCCCCGCGACCCACTATGGAATAAGCGGTAGAAAATGACTGACAGAGTGATGAATGTGGTGATAAAAAAGCTACTGACAAATAACTGGAAACGTGCAACAAAAGAATACAACATAATAATACAAAGCTAAAACTGTCATGGAGTGACATTTTGGACTTGTTGGTTTATTTTGTAATTTTGATTCTCCTTATGGCTCTTTGTTTATTTCTTAAGTTATTGTTTCTATGTTCCCCTCTAGTTTCTCTGTTTACTTTAGTTCATAGTTATTCTAGTTCTTTATTTCCTCCTCTGATTTATTCTCTTGCTTAGTTTGTGTTTTCTGTTTCAGTCCTTTCACCCATCCTCAGCCTTTGTATTTGTTTCACCTGTTCCTTGTCACACCTGTTCCCTGTTTCTTTGATTACCTGCCTTTTGTTCCCCTCTGTGCTCTGTGTATATTAGTTGTTCTGTTTGTTTAGTTCCTCGCTGGTTCCTTGTTTCTATGTCGGTGTTGTCTACGTTTCTATGTCTATGCTTCGTTTATGCTACGTGTACCATGACTATGTTTTGTTCATGCTTCGTTTTGTTACATTTTGCCATACTACCTGGAGTGTGGAATAAATTATGATGCGGCTACCGAGCTCTTGTCTGCGCTTTGGTCCGACCCACAGTCCTCCCCCGACATTAGGAACCAGCCAAAAAGAGGACCAAGCAGAACCAGAGATGATTACCTTGTTTGAGTATTTCCGACGTGCCGCGGAGAAGAGCGCACGTCAGGATCAGGAGGAGAGAGAGCAGTGGTCACTGTTTTGGGGCACAAGACTGGCTAGGCCTCTTCCGGGTACCGGTCCGCTGCGTCACAGACCCTCTCCTCATCCCCGGAGTAAGTCAATAGCTCCAATCTACTTTTCCTCCTCGTTTTTGGAGCCAGAGTTGCCTGCAGCGCACTCTCCCAGTTCGGAGCCTGCCCCATCTTGTCGGAGATGTCGCCGGCGCCGCAAGCAGTCCGCAGCAGCAGCAATGCCTGAGCTCGTCACGTCCACAGCTGCAGCAACAGCAGCGCCTGAGCTTGCCACGTCCGCAGCAGTAGCAGCTGCAGCAGCAGCAACGCCTGAGCTTGCCACGTCCGCAGCAGTAGCAGCAGCAGTTGCAGCACCTGACCTGATCATGCCCTCTGCTGGTCTCCGGTCGTCGGTGCGACCTCCTGCTCCGCCATGGGTTCAGGCCGGGTTGCAGGAGATCAAAAAGGAACTTATGAAGTCACGTTGCCTAGAGTGTGTTCCTCACTTGACTATCAATCCTCAGGATCTGGTTGACGTGCACACTATCTTACTAGATGAGTTTCTTGCAGAGGGATGGCTAGACGCTCCACTCTCCGCTGGAGGTCCCTTCGATCCTCTTCTCGTGGCCATTAAGGCAGCCATGCCTCTGGACTCACAGCATGCAGCTAAGCCTACAGAGCCTCAGCCGGCCGTCGCCGGATCTACGGAGCCTCAGCCGGCTGCCGCCGGATCTACAAAGCCTCAGCCAGCCGCCGCCAGATCTACGGAGCCTCAGCCGGCAGTCGCCGGATCTACGGAGCACCCCCCACAGGGCATCACGAGGGACACAGTTGAATGCTTTCTCCAGGTCCACAA
The DNA here is from genome assembly GCF_021462225.1 of Girardinichthys multiradiatus. Taxonomy (NCBI): domain Eukaryota; kingdom Metazoa; phylum Chordata; class Actinopteri; order Cyprinodontiformes; family Goodeidae; genus Girardinichthys; species Girardinichthys multiradiatus. The sequence continues at coordinate 42,591,264 of NC_061815.1, read as the reverse complement.
AACACATGTGGACCGGTTGGGAAAACTCCCATGAACCCTCGAGTACCCTGTAGAGGGTATAGAGCTGGTCCAATGTCCCACGGCCGGAACGAAAACCACACTGCTCCTCCTGAAGCCGGGGTTCGACTATCAGCCGGACTCTCCTCTCCAATACCCTGGCGTAGGCCTTACCAGGGAGGCTGAGGAGTGTGATCCCCCTGTAGTTGGAACACACCCTCCGGTCACCCTTCTTATGTAGGGGGACCACCACCCCAGTCTGCCAATCCAAAGGCACTGTCCCCGTCCGCCACGCAATGTTGAAGAGGCGTGTCAACCATGACAGCCCCATAACATCCAAAGACTTGAGGTACTCAGGGCGGATCTCATCCAACCCCGAAACCTTTCCACCGCGGAGCTTTTTAACCACTTGGTGACTTCCGCCTGGGTGATGAAAGAGTCCAACCCTGAGTCCCCAGCCTCTGTTTCCACAAGGGAATGCATAATGGCAGGATTGAGGAGATCCTCGAAGTACTCCTTCCACCGGCCGATAATAATAATAATAATAATAATAATAATAATTGTTTATTGACCATTGCACATGTACATTACAATGAAATTTGTCGTCTGCATTTAACCCATCCCTTATAGGGAGCAGTGGGCTGCCATTGTGGGGCGCCCGGGGAGCATTCTGGGGCTAAGGGTCTTGCTCAGGGACCCAGAGTGGCAATCTGTGGGATTGGAACCTGGCCCCTTGTGTCCTCTCCGGAACGCAAACCTCCTGTTCTAACCACTAGGCCACCACTCCCCCAATGTCCCCAGTCAAGGTCAGCAGCTCCCCGCCCCCACTGTAAACAGTGTTGGCGAAGCACTGCTTCCCCCTCCTGAGGCGCCGGAGGGTTTGCCAGAATCGCTCCGGGCCAACCGGTAGTCCTTCTCCATGGCCTCACCGAACTCCTCCCAGGTCCGAGTTTTTGCCTCTGCCACTGCCCGGGCCGCGGCACGCTTGGCCCCACGGTACCCGACAGCCGCCTCAGGAGTCCCACAAGCCAACCACAGCCGATAGGACTCCTTCTTCAGCTTGACAGCATCCCGTACTGCCGGTGTCCACCACCGGGTTCGGGGATTGCCGCCGCAGCAGGCACCGCAGACTTTACGGCGCAGCTACGGGCAGCAGCATCGACAATAGATGTGGAGAACATGGTCCACTCGGACTCTATGTCTCCAACATCCCTCGGAATCTGGTCAAAGCTTTCCCGGAGGTGAGAGTTGAATACATCCTTGGCCAAGGGGTCCGCCAGACGTTCCCAGCAGACCCTCACTATGCGCTTGGGCGTGCCAAGTCTGTCCGGCTTTCTCCTCCTCCAGCGGATCCAACTCACCACCAGGTGGTGATCAGTGGACAGCTCAGCCCCTCTCTTCACCCGAGCGTCCAAAACATGCGGCCGAAGATCTGATGATACGACAACAAAGTCAATCATTGATCTCCTGCCTAGGGTATCCTGGTGCCAAGTGCACTGATGGACACCCTTATGTTTGAACATGGTGTTCATTATGGACAATCCGTGACTAGCACAGAAGTCCAATAACAAAATACCGCTTGGATTCATATCGGGGAGGCCATTCCTCCCAATCACGCCTCTCCAGGTGTCACTGTTGGGCGTTGAAGTCCCCCAGCAGAATAATGGAGTCCCCAGGAGGGGCACTATCCAGCACCCCAGACAGGGACGCCAAGAAGGCCGGATACTCCGCACTACCACTGGGCCCGTAGGCCGAAATGATAGTCAGAGACCTCTCCCCAACCCGAAGGCGCAGGGATTCGACCCTCTCATCCACTGGGGTAAACCCCAACACGAGACGGCTGAGCTGGGGGGCGACAAGCAAACCCACCCCAGCCCGCCGCCCGTGGGCCACTCCAGAGTAGAAGAGAGTCCAGCCCCTCTCGAGGAGATGGGTTCCAGAGCCCATGCTGTGCGTGGAGGCGAGCCCGACTATTTCTAGTCGATATCTCTCGACCTCCCGCACCAGCTCAGGCTCCTCCCCCCCCAGCGAGGTGACATTCCACGTCCCTAGAGCCAGCCTAAGCATCTGGGGATCGGGCCGCCGAGGTCTCCACCTTCGTCCGCCGCCCAATCCTCTTTGCACCGGTCCCTCACGGTTCCCCTGCAGGTGGTGGGCCCAGTGGGGGATGGTCTCGCGTCTCTCGTTCGGGCATGGCCCGGCGGGGTCCCGCGAGGAGCAACCCAGCCACCAGGCACTCTCCGACGAGTCCAGACCCCAGGCCTGGCTCCATGGTGGGACCCCGGCTCCGCTGTACCGGGCGACGTCACGTGCCTCGATTTTGTAGTCATTATGAGGGATTCTCGATTCTTTTTTTTTTTCTTTTACTTTAAATCTTAGATAGTCCTTGGTGCATTTACTGGGTGTTTATTTTTCAGTTTTTTGGTTTTTTTTTTTTACAGATGGAGTCCTCAAACACATTCTGACACACGGTAGAAAGGTCCTACTGCAAAGAAGCATCCTCAAACCCTAACACATCCACTTCTCTGCTGTATTTAGTTTACACCAAGCCTGTCTCCTGTTCCACAGTCCAAATGCAACAAAGCTTGGGCAAACCTTCAAAATGCAGAGTAACAAAAATCTAATCATGTGCACTTGATGTGATGGGCCTGTGTAACGTTAAGCCATTTTAAGTAGTAATAAATTGGGGGTGTAACTTTCTTGACCTTAATTGCATTTTTGAAATAAAATTTAACAAAAGGTATGTTCTTTAATGTTAATTGTTTGGTTACATGTATTAAATTTGTAAGCAAGATTTTCATGTCATTTTTTTATGCTCCACAGCTCTGGAAACAACTACTTTAAATAGCAACTGAAAACAATATTGTTTGCTGCAGTTTTGCCATAAAGGTTCAAAGACACCGTTTTGTATGTTTAATGCCTGGCTTACATTTTATTATTTTAATATATTAAAAATTCTCATCATGAGTTCAGGATTTTCCACAAGCCTGAAATCTGCTTGGCCCTATCTTGAAGACCTATCAGTCCTACAGAGTTTGTGCTATACAAAATGAGGAAGGGGGAGTGCGGCAAGCTAAACGCATGACAGAGCTAATGGGCTAGGCTGCTCAGAGGGTTTGCTGGAGTCTGTCAGCTCTGATTCAGTCACACAAGTTAGAAATAGTAATAGCTCAGTAAAAAAAAAAAACGATGTTTGAGGAAATAACTCAGTGAAAGAAAGAGATGAGAAATCGGGTAAATGGGAAAATGGAAAGAAATGCTTGGAGTGAAGAAACAACAACTTTATGGCTCTGGGAAAATGACGGATAATGTATGAAACATCTGAAAATGAGATATAAAACCTGTTAGCTATGTATCTGGTTTCCCATTTCACCGCTAAAGCAAGATTTGTCTTGCACAACATATTTGGGTAATTTTTAAATCAACAGAATTCATGGCAAAAATTTAAAGCAGAAGACCAATGAAATTTATTGAGCACATTGTTACACATTGTCACAACTGGACAGACATAATTTTCAAAGAGGCTGTCAAAACTATTTTATTTCAAAACTGACACTATCCCTTGAAACAGTTTGTAACAGCAAAGAGCTTCTGATAACATGAGCCTGTGTTAACATGTAAGGCGTATGTGTGTTTACCGTCCACCTGGTTTTCCCTACGGTGATTAAGGATCGAGCTAGGAGACAGCATCACATACAATATTAAACGTTCAGCTAGCAGCTGCTCCTCTGAGTCTCAGTAAAGTCATGCCAGGATGTTTTTAGATTGATGTAATATTCCCAACCAGAGACTATGTTAATCCCATCCTGCATTTCCAAAATGGAAAAGCAGAAGTGCTACACCAAGCAGAGAGAACTTCACCTTATCTCTAAGGCAGAGCCTGACCGTACAGTACAAGCCCATTTCAGTCAATTGTATCGAGAATCATGTTCTTTTAAACATGACTTAAGTATCTTGACTGTAGGTGAGAGTTGGAAAGTAAATCTAATGATAAATCAAGAGCTATACGTATACCAGGAACCAGTCCTCACTGCGGACCAATCTGCTAGTTTAATGTTGGCACATAAAATCAAGAGCTTTGCTTTTCTTTTCAGGCTTTTCTTAATGTTCATACACTGAAGCGACACTCTTATCAATGCAAATAAAAAATAGACTCTAATGTCCCTTAACAAGACAGCTTGACAGCAAAAATGCTGAATTGCCTCATGTTTTGGTGACACAGACCTGCCCCTAAGAGAAAACCAGGCACCCTCAATTCCCACAGCGACAACCCACGCGCAGAGTTTGATAATGGACACAGTTGTAAGGCCACTCCAGAGCAAGAATGCACAACTGGACTGAAAAGTTAACTTCAATGACAAAAAGAAACAACTCAATGATATAAATCTGGTCCACTGTTCAATAACCTGTAAAACAATTCATTGCTCCTCTCGAATAAAAGTTAAGCCTCCTCTTCAATACCCTTGAGCAAATTTTCCCCTGTGATCCCCTGCCATCCTCCAGGCAACATTACAGTTTTTTTTGTTTTGTTTTTTTTTGTTCAGCACCTTCAGTACAGAACTACTCTAGCAACCTCTGTGACGTAATGAGCTAGTCCAGAGTCATGGTTGTAAAAACAAATTTCTTGAACTTGTAAACCCAAAGTTAACAACTTAATATCTGGGGCCCAGAGACTTTCCTTCACAGTAAACCTGATAAATTTACATCATCTGCCCTGGCCAATCTCTGCTAATGTTCCAACTTTATCATTACTGGTCTGTCTGCAGTGCAGGTCTGCTTGTATACTCCTGAAACAAGATAGAGAGGTGCTAGAGCATATGTTTCAGCTGCTATGGCTCAGTAAAACAAAAAATATATATTCCGACTCTGCTATTGTCAGTGCAGCGCACATTCTCCAACACCTCCCCTATAACAAAAATATCCAAACACTACAGCATTTTGCATCTATTAGTTAGAGTTTGAAAGGCTTTCTACTTGTAAAATGAAAGCATTTGAGCCAGAAAATATTTAGGAAAAAACAACATTTTAAGATAAATTTGCAAAAACAACCCTCTTTCCTCAATGTTCATTTTCTTCTAAAATATTATTTTCTTGAATTTATCTGTTATTTGGATAATTGTTTAAACTATGGGAAGCAAAATTATGCTGTTATGCAACAGCATATCCAAAACAATATGCAAAAACCTGTATAAAAAGACTGATCACCTTAACTTGCTTAATTAAAGTAAATTATACAACCTAAGTAAAAGTAAATTAGTAACAACATTTTGTCAAGAGATCTATTTTCCTTTAATGATGTTGCCTACATATTTGCAAAATAATATTACAATAGATTTGACACAGCAGCAAAGGAAAGGAGGAAATAATGAACACGTCAAATGACAGCCACACATTTGTTGCTGAAAAACAACTTGAAAAGAAACAAGCAAATTAACAGAAAAAATAAGCTGTGAGCACAAATAGCAAAGTTACTGAAAACTCTAGACAACCTCAGACTGACTGACTGGACCATTGTGGGGGTGGATAGTTTCTCTCTGTTCGTCAAACTCCTGTTTGGAATGAGTTCGGGTCTTCTGAGGTTCAGCCTAAGGTTTCCAGTGAAGATGGGGGTAATTATCAAAACTACGCTCCTGTGCACAGCAAACACTAAATGACCTCAATACAGATGCCCCATCGAGAAATTAAAGCAAGCAGTTAGGTACTCTTGCATACAGTTTATGGCTACAATATGCTAACGTTCTGTGTTAACAGGTCAGTGTAAACATTTGTTTTGCACAAGCTGTTAATTTAAGATATAGCAGTAGATTTATGTGGTGTATATGTTGAAGTCTTAAAATCAAAATATATTTTAAGTCAAGTTTCACTTTTTCCAGACCAGTTTCATCATTAATCATTATTTAGACAACTTTTACACTCTCAATTTTATTTTGTAAGAACAGAGAGTATGATTCAGACGTCATGTGCAAGTTTATAGCATTTAAAATGCACTGTTTACACATTTACACTGTTGGTGTCCAAAGTTTCTCAAATACTTTACTAGTGGGATAAAAATGCTACAACAAACACCTCAGAGCCTGATTTTAAATTAAATTTATTATTTTATGGCTAATATGCCAGTAACACCAATTTTAGAGTTTCAACATTTTTGAAGAATAAATCAAAGTGCTAACTCTCAATAAATCTCTTGATATCCTGGCTTAATTGTCAGACCCTTTGTGAAACTTAAAAATATACTGTCATTGTGGGTTGGGGTTTTGCAGGACCAAAGTGCAAACAGGAACTCGTGAGGCGCATAGGGAGTAGAAATATTTTATTGAAAACTCAAATGGTAACTTACATGGAGACACAGGTCACGAAAGATAGCCTGAGCTACAAGCATGGAGCAGGCAGGCAAACAGTGCACAATCCACTGACGAGCAATGAAAACCAAACAGCTCATAAATAGAAAAATAACAAAAATCAAAATTCAGGCAGGCAATGCAGGAACCCTGTAGGCCTGCAGCAGCGAAGATGAAGCCTGGGAGGCCAGCAGCACAGAGAGTCTGGAGATTACCTAGGGAACTAGGAGAATCCACGGAAAACATTACCAATAGGCAGGCGGTGGTGATGCGGGAGCCTCGGGGAACCTTGTCTGACGGTCGAGCTGGAGACTTGAACCCACAAAGGATCTCTGGAGACACAGCAGGAACACAGCGGAGTCTACAAAGGAGTTCTGGAGACTCGTCGGGAACACAGTGGAACCCACAACTGAGCTCTGCTGGTCATTGAACTCTCAACAGATGGTCTGGAGAATGCCGCTGAACCCCTCGATGAGACTCTGGAGAAGTAGGCAGATGTTGGTCCAGCTGGATACCCTCGTCGATGAACTCATGAACATGTGGAGGGTCCACCTGGAAACCATCATCGGAGAATAAAGGAGATGCAGATGGCAGGAGATGTGGAATGACGACGAAAGCAGCATCAGGGGGGTCTCTGCTGCAAATACAGCTGACCAGAGAGCCACAGCTATGGCTATAGTTACTGCAGTGAGAGCCACTGCTACTGCAGAAATGGGAATGTTGGACTCTGGAGACATGGAGCGAACTAAGCTGCAGAAAGCTGTAAAGAGGGAATAGACGCAGCCACTCCCTGCTGGAGGACACTTAAAGAGCAGTTGAAGGTGGCAGAGAATCTCGGCTTGGGGACACTGAGCGGTGGCCTGTGATGTGGATCGGGCTTGGGACGAGGAAGCTTGAGACGAGGTTGAAGATGGGAGCGTCTCATCGACGGTGTCGTCTCCATATTGTAACTAAAGACTGGAAGCTAAAATTGTACTTAAACCTTGTAAAACCCATACAGAAACAAGAAATCTATATTTTATATTTTAATATACTATATCTCAAAGTACAACTGGAAGTTCCACATCTGTATCTGTATCAACAGGATACAGTAAACTATCCTGACTAACAGCGTTATGTACCACCAAATCAACAATGCTCTTTACGTCTTTAGTAACAAGTCCAGTAAAAACCTGATTTACATTTAATAAGAGAATGGAAGTAGGCATAATGCATTAAAAAACTAAAGATCTGAAGGTCAATCTTCAGCCTCCGCACAGCCAGAAGCAACCTAATTAACAGGAGAGTAGAGTACTTAGTTTCAACTTAAGAGCGCAAAGCCAATTATATGTTAATCATCAATCTTTTTATTTCCTAATTACAAATTAAGTCGTTAAAAACAGCTGGTTAGGCAGCTAAAATTTTAATTAGACTGAACCTGTCATTTCAGCAACTAAAATGAAAAGTAGACTTTAAATGGCTCCCAACAAGTGAGAGCCTCTCCAAATGATGGTGGTCTTACAGACTATTAATGTGAGAAAAAATGCTGCAGCAGGCATCCTTCAACTACTGCAAAAACCCATCATTTATTACAGCCTTTATTAAATAAACAATGTAAATCTAGGTGCCAAATTTAGCAAACGTAAGTAACAGATGTAATGGTTGGCAGTTAAGACAGGTTGTATAGCATTAAATGTAGCGCCCTACATCTGACATTATTCTAAATAAATCCCAGCATTTGCTCTTACTGACAAAAGGCATTTAAACATAGATAACAGATATTTGATCATTGTTCTGGAAACAAATTGACATAATATAGTATCAGAAAAATTATATTTACAACATAAGTCAGACAGAATAATAAACAGTAATAAACTTACGAGTTAGTTAATATAGATTGTAAAACAATACATCTGATGATTGTATGGATGTAATGACTTTGATAACCATTTAGGTTATTGTAAGCATAAGAAATAAATGCATTAATATACTGCAACTAACTGTGTTTATATAGGTGAGGTTTGTTCAAAGCAAACAACTTTCTGCTCTGAGCTGAAACATGATTTTCTTAAGTAATCTAAAATAATCCTAAAATCTACCAGAAATATACTCATTCAGCTTCGTTCCTACAAGGACCCAGACAAAAAGATCTCATTGAGTCCATTAAAAAGTTTAAGAGAGAGAAGATTTTTCATTAAATCTGTAAATTTTTCTGTAATTTGTCTGTTTCAGATGTGTAGTAAAACATAACAAAACTACAGACCCAAGAGTATGTTTGCATCCACTCTAGAAATGTTTCACACAGACACCTCTTAGGGTCCTAGCTTGCCCCACCCACTTTCTAACTGAATTGTTTGAAGGGTTGAGGGTTGAGGGATGAGCGACGATGTAACATGCACGTTACTCAGTTGTGACCTGGATAGAAATAAACATTGAAAGTAACAATTGTTGTCCATGACAGATGTCACCTTTTAAAATGTGCTTGTTTTGTTATTGTTTTTCAGTATTTATTTGTCTTGTAATACATGTGTTTGTTGTTGTCTGGCATCCCTGTCATATTCTACTTAACCCAATTAGCATTAGAGCTTGCAAAAACTTGTCGTACTCATTGTCTTCCGCTTTATCCGGGACCGGGTCGAAGGGGCAGCACACTCAGCAGAGACACCCAGACGTCCCTCTCCCTAGACACCTCCTCCAGCTCGACTATCGCCCGGACTCTCCTCTCCAATACACTGGCGTAGGATTTACCAGGGAGGCTGAGGAGTGTCATCCCCCTTGAGCTTGTGATCCCCCTTTAGCTTTTAAGTCCCTTTCAAAATACCGCAAAACAAGGAAATTACCATACTTACACAAATAATGCATAAATCTGATCTCCATAAAGCATTAATGGCAAATAAAAAAATTATTTAATACATTAAGAAAGAAAAAAAACAATTGTAGAGTAGTTCTTTTGTTGTTTTTTTTAGTGAAAGTTAGTTAAAACTTCTGCTTTATGCTAATTTTGAAATCATTTTTTACCTTACTTTAAATGTATCTGTTGTATTTGTTGTATTGGGCTTTGATTTGATCGTATGCAACAGACATAGTGGAAAAGAACTGGTTGCAACAATGTTAAAAATTAACATATATGAGGTAATATGTCACAATGAAATTTGGCTTTTTTTTTTATATAATTTGGTAAAAAACAATTAAATCCCTTTTTACCTTTTCATTTTTTCTTTTAACTTAAAGAAAATAAATGACCACTGAAGATTTGAACATTTGCCAGTCCACTGCCACCTTCTATTCATCTATATACTTTCTTTTGGTGTCAGCGTGGTTTGATTCCAGATTCGCTGCTTTTCATCATGTGTGTTACAACCAGCGGATCTAACTAGGTCCTTTGAAATTTTTTTACATCTGCCTGACTTCAGTATTTCTATTTCCAGGAAGTCAACTTACATGATGGAGACATGACACAGCTCTGGTACTTTCATGCACAGTGGGTGGCATTCTGCATTAATAAGATGAGTCAAATGACATTTATGTAAATGCTTTCTTTCTAATTGTCTCCACCATCCTCATGCATTTTTAAATGTCCGGCAATCAGAACCGATCCACATCATTGGTAGGAAAGAGTAAACACTTCCTATTTGGCTATATGACATGAAACTTAAGTTATGTGGAAACTGCAATAAACAAAGCCATCTGACGTGGACAGTGAAGAGGTTACATTCTAACTTTGTAACTTCTTTTTTTTATTTTTTATTTTTTATTATATTACAAATTTTGTATTGAACTTTTTTTTAACAAAGGTATTGTCAGGATCTTCCATTTTGGGTTTTTTGTTAGTTTATTACTTTTTAGATTCTTATGTTCACGCATTGGTTTATTTTCTTTCAGGCCAGAGTTTCCCCAGGTTTTATTTAGTCTAGTCTTTGCTCAGTTCCTCATGTCCCTGCTTTCCTCCTGCTCATTAGTTTAACCTGACACATTCCCTTAGCCTCCCTGTGTCACTTGTCCACACTCCATTTCCCTCAGTTTATAAGTTTTCATTGTTCCCTGCTGGTTCTCCTGTAAACTTCCATGTTAACTCCTTGTTATCTTCCCAAGTTCTTCCTTGTGGTTTGTTTTCTGTTTGCCTCCTGAACTTGTACCTGCCTGCCTGCCTGTAAATCAGTGTTTAATTATATTAAACTTCTACTACTCACCATGCGGCCTCCTCGCCATGTTCTGCGCTCTGGTCCTACCTCCAAACCCACTACCTTGACAGTTATAACACTTACAATATTATGATGTATCTTACACACACTAAGCATCACAATGACCACTTTACAAGTACAAATCTACACACATCCATACGTTATGTGACAGAAAGCCAACTGGTAAAGGGAGACCAAATACAATGATATTGATGAAGTTTTTACAATAGTCCATAAGACACTTTCTAATAAGAGGCTCTGTGAGACATACCAACATGTTATCAGCATATAATAGAACTTTATGGTGACTATGGCTAAAAGTGATCCCGTGAATTTCTGTGTCGTTTCTCAACTTTTGTGCTAAAGGTTCTAAAGCAATCACAAACAGTCTGGAACTTAGTAGGCAACCTTGTCTTGTAGACCTTTACAACCAAACAGGTCTGACATAAGTCCATTTGTCAATACACAAGCCGAGGTATCATATAAGGTTCTTATCTATCTGATAAAATGATTACCAAAGCTGAATTTGTCTGTCTTAAACAGATATCCTCATTCAACACTTGATGCTTTAGCAGCATCAAGTGATGAAGCAATTGTGGGATGTGTTGATGCATAGTAGGGTAGGTTAACCAACCGTCTAATATTGTCAGATCCATAACGATTTGGAAAAAAAGCCAGCTTGATCAGTGTGAATTTTGTTTGCTATTACTGTTCTCAATCGACCTGCTAGTACCTTCACCAACATTTTATTGGTCACAGTTAAGCAGAGAAATAGGCCTATACCCCCTGGGATCAAAAGCATATTTCCCTGATTTGTGAATAAATGTTATAAGAGCAGAGTGCATTGACTGAGGTAGGGAACCCACCTTGAAAGCATTACTATAAACTTCAAGCAATAAGGGGCTCAAAACATTCTGGAGGTTTATTTAGTGGCATACTCTAAATACCGTGAGAGATTTCCTCTAGCTTTATTGAAGCCTCCAAAAACTCACAATAATTAAGTTAAATTTGTGACAAATGTAGATCAGTGAAAAATGTTTAAAATTTTTGTTCATCTAAATCACCTTGTGAAAAATAAAGGCTATCTCTAGAAAACTTGAAATCCATCATTTATCTACCTAAATAAGGTTAAAATGGTGTCCTCAGATTTTTGTATACCTGGAATATGACTCCTACTGTTTAACTGTTTGAGACGATATGCTAAAAGCCGGCGTGGCTTCTCACCCATTTTCCAATATGTCTGATTTCAGCAAAATAGAGCGTATTCTGCCTTTTTATCATACATTGTGTTTAATGTATATTTAACTGTGATAATTTTATTTAATGCAGACCTATCCTTAGTGTGAGAATGCAAGGTCTCTAAATTTCTTAGCTCAGTCTCCAGCGCAATGATATTTTAATTGGCTGCCTTCTTCTTAAAAGTTGCAAAAGAGATAATCCTCTCTCTCAAATTTGCTTTCACGGCATCCCACCAAATAGTGAATGTAATGTCCTCTGGATTTTTTGACTGATTAAAAAATTGTATTTCATCCCTAATCATTTTAGTAAATATTGTGTCCCAAAGCAAGGACACATTCAAGTGCCATCTATGGTTTTTAGGGGTCTGTGAGATGTTTTTCAGGCAAAGATCTGAGATTACTATGTTACCAATACTTTGTCTGCAGAATTATTCATTAATGCTTCTGATACAAGAAACTAGTTAATTCTAGTATAAAAATAATGGGGAGAGGGGAAAAAAGAATATTCCCTGTTGTCAGGATGCATTATCAAATATCAAATATCCAGTAGGCCTAAGTCAGAGGCCAACTGCCTTATGGCAACTGCAGACTTGCTCACTGTACTGCATTTAGGAAGTTATCTATCGAGGTCCTGGTCCAGTATTTGGTTGAAGTCCCCACCCACTTTTATTTGTGTCCTGTCTAATACCAAAGGAAGCAGTGATAACTTTTGAAAAAAAAATCAAGTCTGTCTGCATTGGGAGCATAAACATTGCACAAAATCACTGGTCTATCTAGTATCTGTACATGAACCAAAACGTATGTACTTCTTGGTCCACTATCACTGCCAGTTTACTGCCTTATGAATCAAAATAGACACCTCTCTGCTTTTACCAGTTGCAGGGCTAGAGAAAACCTTCCCCACCCAGACGCATTTAAGTTTTAGGGATTCTAACATGCACATATGCGTTTCTTGAATAAAAGCTATGTCAACTTTGGATGACCAGTCACTTCTGTTTTCTGCAAAAATCTAGGATAGACCTTTCCATTTTAGCTAGATATGAAGGTATTTAACCTGTGATTTCAAGTAATTTTGACAAGATACCAGAGCATAAGCCTGACAAGATTAGCATAGCACTCCCCCTCTCCATCAGCTGCTTTGCGTTGCCAGCTTTTTACTTTTCCCTCAGTTAATAGAAAGGCAAGTTTGGACATTTGGAAAGGTTTCCATTGTGTGCAAACCAAAGACACAATTCATAATTCTAATTAGGTTAATGCTGTTTTACTTCCACAGCAGGCAGGGTATGGTAGGGATACAGACACATCTTAGGGTTATATAAAATATTTCAGAAAAGTAAGTAGACCCCTCAATTTGTTTGTAAATACAATGTACTCAATGTGCAGCTTGAATAACACTGTAAATTTTCTGCCCCCTCAAAATAAGTCAACACAGAGCTATTAATGTCTAAATCACTGGCAACAGAAGAGAGTACAAACCTAAGTATGTCAAAATTGTCCCCAATTAGTCCCCCCATTCACCCCCCGGTATCATGTGGCTCGTTACCATCACAAGGTCTCAGGAGTGAATGGAGAGCAGGTATGGTAAATGTGGTGTTATCACTTTCACACTCTCTCACCTTGTTCCAGCCATTACATTCCATCAATGTGACAGTTTTTTTTGTTTTTTTTCAATTACGCCATCTTCTGTCCGTCTCCCCAATGAGCTCTGATTAAATGTCAGAACTGTTAGATTGAGATGACCTTAGGGCATTTGGGTGGTAATCAACCGAATAGAGAATTCTAGCAGGTTCTCCACACTTCCAACTACTACAACATGTTTAAGTTGAAGAAGAAAGTTACCAAGGCAACCTTTAAAGACTAAAGATGGCAACTAACCATTGGAATATTTTCCAACAATCTCCTTGTAAATATGCCTGAAATTAATAAAACTGCAAGTGGTCATGGACAACATAATTATTGCTATTTTGTAGAAAATACTACAAAATACAAAGAACTATCCATAAAAGATTTCAGCTCTATGTTTGCTTTACAGATCAGAAGTGCAACGTTTCTGTCGGCCGTGCTTTATTTCTTTTTCTTTTTTGCTGGCTGCCATCCTACATCTACTTCTAACAAGCTCAATTATCATCCGGCTAAAGTGCTCTGAAGGTCATGTCCAGACCAAACTCTCATCCCTTTACCTTTTGCCGTTTTACAAGGGGCACCAGTAACTACCCATTGCACATCTGGGTAGAGTTTCCCTCAAAGTGCAGGGACACGTATAACTGACTTTGTTTGCATTTGACAGCAGAAATTAATTAAACTGTTGGGCCGGCAGACTTCAGTTATCAACTGCGTGGACTTCCAGCCTAGATAATATTTCACAGTGAGAGTGGCACCTTATGAAGACACACAGCCAACACAAAGCTGCCCAATACTACCATTCTAGCAGAGAGGACACTGTTCTCCAGCATATACTTCCACACCTGATGAGTTTTCCAGTTTAATTTAAATGCTAATTTATGTTTGTTGGCAGTTTTGGGGCTCCTCTTCTTGAATAAGCAGATGGATGCGACTCCTTTGGTTGCTACGCTGTATTTATTGTTGAGTAAGACTCTTTTTATCCTGATTCCTTTAGCACTGCTTCTTCACATGAGGCAGTAGGAGTGTTACGCCCAATTTGATAAACATAATAATGAGCGTCCCGCTGTCCAAAGGTACACATTAGGACACTGTGCAGCTCAGATTGTCTATTTACCCTCCACTGATGAAATACATAAACTCTTTTATGCATTTTCCATTTGTATGTGGCTGTTCCACACTCATTTAGGAATCGATCGCAGAATTGGAATAAGCTCTTGAATAATTTATGGGTCTATGTAAGGGATAGATGGAAAAGGGTGAAGGAGAAAAATCATAATAAATATGGAGGTCAGTAGAAGTCAGAGGGATGGAGCCACAGATGGTAAATATCAATTTGGAAATGAGGACTAAAAAAAATAGGGGCAAAAGGGCAGCTGGGTTGAAATAAACACATTGAACCTCACCAACCTAACTAAGTTAGACAAGTAGTAAATCTGTGTCGTTTTGAGCTGTTGATTTCTAGTTTTACATGACATGCTTGATCCCTGCAAATGTCAGTGTGGCCTCAGTTAAAGACCATTGACTGGGAATAAACTCTGAGTTGATGGTTAAAAAAAAAGAAAAGTTGAGGATTAAATGAACTGGTTTTACTTCTTTTTTTTAAAAATTGCATGTAGATTTTTTCCCAATCAATCAGATACAGTAAGAACTTACAAAGAGTTACAAAGAGGTTACCGTCAAAACAGTTTTGTTATAGATAATGAAAGAGAAAAATTAGAAATGCATTTAGAAAAATGAAATAAAACAGTTTAATAGCTTAACAATTACTCGCCCAGTAAAAGGTTTAACAAATGAATTATTGGCCAATGAAATGCAACAAAATAAAAAAAGTTTTATTTAATTACTGATCAAAATATTAGAGATAAATTGATATTTCAACTTTAATCTTTAGCTCTTATAATTTATCACTGGACAAAAGAAAACCCACCCATCAGCCATCAATGACTATAGACCTGTTACCCAGACATCCCACATCATGAAGGTCCTAGAGAGACTCCTGTCGGCCCACCTGAGTTAGCAAAGAAGGAACTTTCAGGACCCCCTTCAGTTTGCTTATCGCTGTGGAGTTGGAGTTGAAGATGCCATCATACACCTGCTTCAACAAACCCACTGTCTTCTGGACAAAGTCAGCAGCACTGTGAGGATCATGTTCTTTAATTTCTCCAGTGCATTTAATACAATCCAACCTGATTTGCTTTGTCAGAAACTCCAGAAGACTCAGGTGGAGGCCTCAACAATCTCCTGGATCAAAGACTACCTGACAAACAGACTTCAGTTTGTGAGACTGAAGGGTTATGAGTCTAACCAGGTAGTCAGCAGCACATAAGCACCTCAGAGGACTGTACTCTCACCATTCGTTTTCACTCTGTACACCTCAGACTTCCAGTACAAGACAGACTCCAGTCATCTGCAGAAATACTGGGATGAATCTACAGTTGTGGGGTGGATCAGAGATGGACAAGAACTGTACAGGGAGCTGGTGGACGCTTTGTGGAATGGTGTGGAAACAATCATCTCATCTTGAACGTGAATAAAAAAAGGATATTAGTCTAGATTTTAAGAGAAACAGGAATAGCTCAAACACAATTTCCATCATGGGAGAAGAAGTGGAGGTGGTGGAGGAGTATAAATTCCTCGGTGTTCACCTGGACAACAGACTAGAGTGGAGATGCAACTGTGAAGCCATCTACAAGAAGGGACAGAGCAGACTGTACTTCTTGATGAAGCTTAGGTCCTTTGGTGTTTGCAGCAAGATGCTGCATATCTTCTATAAGTCTGTTGTGGAGAGTGTGATCTCTTCTGCCATCATCTGCTGGGGTAGCAGCATCAGAGCCAGGGACTTAAAACAGCTCAACAAGCTGATAAAAAAGGCTGGTTCTGTTCTGGGGACTCCTCTAGAACCTCTGGAGATAATTTTGCAAAGAAGGATTCTTCATAAAATGAAGAACATTATGGAGAACCCTGAGCATCCTCTTCATGAGACTGTCCTACAACAACAGTGTCTTCAGTCAGAGGCTTCTTCAAATCTGCTGTAAGACGGAGCGCTACAGGAGATCCTTCCTGCCCACAGCCATCAGCATCTACAACAGCTCTTTGAAGAAACCTTCATAATGAGTTACAACAACAATTATTTCCACTTTAGGATTAAAAGTGAGTTGAATTGAATTGAAAATTGAATTGAAAATTGAATTGAATTGAACTGAAGTGAATTGAAAACTGAATTGAAAATTTAACTGTTAGTCAGGATAGTGCTGTATCCTGTATCCTGGCTCTAACTGAGGGATTTGTCAGAGTACTATGTATTATAATGGATTCATCTTTACGCACCCACTTTCAAAACAAAAGCATGACTTGATGACGGACTGTTTCTCCATTCTAACCAGAAGAAACATATTTTAAGAACTTAAATGTTAAAGTAGCTTATTTAAACATTTCTAAATATACTTCCTGACGATTTTCAGATATACTGTTTTCAAAAAAAAGTCTGGTAAATATGACCAGTGTTAATTACCATATTAATAATCTTTTTATAGTAAACAGTCTTTCAAGGCTGATTTCTCTCCTGATTAGGAGTTAATTTATTAAGCTATTTATTTATATCTAAATTTATTCCTAATTATGGCAGGATTGATCCTCCAAAATAAAGTTTTCTGACCTAAGCTCCATAGGGAATCTATGGATCAGGAGAAAAATGAGACACACTAGACAATACAATAATTCATGCAAAAGTCTCCAACCAAGCATGTACAGAAATAAATACTTAAAATACTATATATTACTCTGTGTAGAGAAACAAAATATGAGTTTCATTTTGATTGAATATAGAAACCAATTAACTTTTTAATGATATTTTAATTTAATAAGATGCACCTGTATCTGCAAAAACATGTTCACGTGTATTTATCTTCACATTTTTGAGAGTAAAGCCAATAATGTAGCTCACTTTGGTTTTGCACCATCCTCTTTAACAACATTTAGAAGATTTTTCATTATCTGCCTCCTTATATGCTGGGGACCTAAAACACCCAAGGGCAGAAGCTTACGTCAGCTGGTATTTGACTCAGATTTTGGCTTAAACTGAATGTTAGAACACTCAATAACAGATGTTATTACCTGTTGGCACATGGACTCTGAGCAGACATCAAAAAACTGACCTTTCATACAAACTGACTCCCAGGCTGTCTGTCTTATTGTCTGTCTATTGATCTTTGCAGTGTAAGTCCACAGAACCTTTTCTAAGTGCTATGCAGCAGGAAAACACCAGAGACCAAAGCAAAAGAGGCCATAAAAAGCAGCTAGATTGTCCAAAGTGCACAAGGAGAGAGTGACTCACAACCATATAAACTTTGTTACAAAGGATTGTAAAATCTATAACCGGAGAACCTTTCATACACATTTAAAAACTGCACCTTTATAGCGTCAGTAATATAAATGCCATGGTCAGTTAGTTGCTGTGTAAAAACAAATTTGAACTTTAATAGGTACTATAAAGAAGAGAGTAGAAGAACACAGCAGATGGAAGACAAATGTTAGGGAATGTGATGATGATTTTACAGGACACTTTTGCAGGTTGAGGTTACGTAATAAGTCATCACCTCCTCAATGTCCTTGAAAATAATAATTAAACATTTACAGAGTTCATTTTTCCTTTAAGAGAAAGAGAAGAATGGAATCATATATGGACTGGTAGTAAATATGAAGGAGGAGATGTAAATAAAATACTGCTTATAAAATGAAAAAGACCGATTTGCTTACTCACTAGAATCCATCAAAACCTTCTGCTAACACATTATTATTATTACTTATTTTTTGTTGTTGTTGTTTTTAAGACATTAAATTGATTAAACTTTGAGGTAAGTAAAAAAAAAAATTGTCAATGTAACAATCGTTATTAATAAATTTCTGCTGGAGAACAAAAAGAGTAAAAGACTTGAAGGGGTTAATAGATTTTATTAAGGATGTCCAAAACCGATGGAAAGCCCTTAATAGATGGATGGATGGACGGACGGATGGATGGAAGAAGATCACAAGTCAAAAAAATAAACTGCTCTGCTTGTTTCTGCCAATGGACACTAAAGGTAAGCTAACAGAATTTAGAAATAAACAGCGATAGCAGAGGAGTTTTGACTTTTTTTATTAAAAAAACAATTCCTAGTCTGTTGGGAGTACAAATATGTCATGATCATCATTAGTTATCACATTGCCCTTCTGCACAACTGTTTGACTTCTTCCTTCAACCACACAGGAAGAAGTGTTAATCTATGCAGCATACAGCCTCAGAAATCTCTGAAATGTTGGTCAGTGAGAACTCTCAAAATGAAAGAAAAAACTGAATATTACGCCACTTTTAAAATCTTGAATTTTTGAAGTATATCTGTTGTGTTCCTCAGAATTAAAAAATGTGCCACCTTATTTTGAAATGACAACTTCACACTCTAAGAGTGGGAGGATGAATTCTACCCCCAAAATGACTCTCCAAAAACTATTTTGTAAACGAAATTCCCAATAAAAACTCAACTGGACCATACCATTAAAAAGGGACATAAGGTCTGTAAACACAAATTGAATCCACAGACACAAGAGAACAGCGAGGCTGGGTAAGCCACTGCCAGCATGAGCTCCCAATCCCATTAGCCTCACTGGTTGTTTCTGTTGACCTGCATCAAACGGAACTAGAAGCATGTAGGTCACAGACATGCCTGCACACTACTGCAGCTCATTAGTGACCATCGAAAGTGTATCTCAATAAGACACCCAGAGTTCAACCACTAAAGGCAAGAAGATTCTGCAGTCAATTTTTGAACAAACTGCACAGATGTGCCTTTTATTTACACAAACCTACATCAAAAACATTTAGACCGCTTTTTAATTGCTACCCAACAATGATCTTACAGTAACATATTTTGGTCTTTATTTTCCTAAATATCAATCAAATAAATATTTACACATATTTGTTAGAACCTTTAATTTAAACTAACCAGGATTCCGATTAGTCCATTTTCATAATAAGCAAATACAAGTTGAGAAATTTGAAATATCCAATATTAGTGAGACAATAATTCCATACCATGAGACAAAGTAAACTAAACTTGATTGATTACAACTGTGATTGTATGCGGATCTGAGGTTCTGTAATTCACACTCCAAGTCCAGATAAAACTGTATCCACATGACGGAGAGAAGAGTATAAACCTATTCCTAAAGGCTTGAATTTTCCCAGGGCCTCAGTGACCTAAATAATTGGAAAACTAATTGGAAGGTGTTTGGAACCATCAGGAATTGGCCTAAATAGTGTCGTCTAGCCAGCCCTAGAATGAGTCTGTGTGAGAATAAGGAAAAAGATTCTGTGGGTTGCATAAATAAAAATAAATATTTCTTCCTCCATCCATGCATATTTGTAAAGGTTTAGCCCTGCTGTGGGTGTGTGAATGTCAGGGAGGGCTTACAGTCCAGAGGTTCAGTACAGAAAGATGGAAAATAATGCAAAACCAAAATCAAAGATGAAACTGAAAACAACTACATTGTGTTTCAGGGTGGAAAACTCGAGAAAACAGGAAAAACAAGCTCCAAATCTAAACCCTCCAACCAATACACTGCTCGTTATGTGCCTTGTGCCTTCAATACCGGGAAACATAGCTATGGGAGCCTTCCCAGTGACAAGATTAATCCATGGGATGTATTAAAGAAAACAAAGGTGCTTTTCCACCAGCAGTTACCTTGCATTATTATTATTGAAGATAATATCTGTTTTTTGGATGGGACTTATAGTCATTGCTAGTGTTGAAGAGACTAAAAAATAAGCAAACATCTGAAAAGGTTAACCTTTCATTTTCTATTTCTTCTTTTTCAATAACAGCTACTGTATGTTATGTGTTGTAGCGTGCTGACAGATTTGCAACAATATGTTGATTCAGCTATTATATATCCAGAATGTACAAATAGAGAGGCTATGTAAAACAACCCTACATGCATTAAGCGGGTATACAAAATGGATGGAAGAATGTTCATTTAGGCTTCAAGCTCTTAAGATATATATATATGTATATATATATATATACATATATACATATATATATATATATATATATATATATATATATATATATATATATATATATATATATATATATATATATATATATATGCACGCACTAGAACACACCAGGTGGCGCTCCTGTCAGCTAAGAAAAGGAAACTGAGGTTTCAATTTACACAGGCTCACCACATTGGGCAATGGCAGATTTAAAAATGTTACCGGCTCTGAGTCCAAATTGCAGCCTCAAAATTAATACGATAGACTTAGAAATATGTACAAACAACTTGAAATGAAAGAACGTATCTGTAATGGCTTGTTTAAACGGCTTAGGCCAGCAGTGTTGGCCTAAGCCTTTATGTTCACAGAGTATCCATGCTCCGATGGCCATGTCTTGGTGAATAATGTACCATGTCACAAAGAACAAATTACCTCAAACTTGTTTCTGGGACACTGAAATGAGTTTACTGTACTTTGATGGCCTCCAATGTGGTGGAATAGGAGATTTGCACAAATCTGCCACAACTGGGTGACGTCATTATGTTGATATGAGCCAAAATCTCGGGAATGTTGCCAAAGCCTTGTTGATTCAATGCCACAAAGAATCAAGGCAATTCCGAAAGCAACAAAGCAATTAGGTATGTGTACCGCAAAAACTGATCAGTAAGTGTAGATGAATGACTCCCAAATCATTTAATATTATTGTTCTCAAAGAACTGGTGACATTTCTAATATAAAGTTTCAACATAATTTGTGTTAAGTTTCCCAGTGTTTGTCTAAAAGAGAGCATATTTGCAGCTACATATTCCTATGCAATAAAATTTGCATGTCATCCTGTATGTGTAGTTTAGTTTTAAGTGTAAATGTTTTGCTGTCAAAACATAGGTATGTCTGTATTAGTCCATTTATGTTCTCTTGTTCCCACTTGTTTAATTTTTTTGGCCGGCATTTCGTCTGTGAAGGTGTTTCAAAATCTTTATTGTAGTGCCATAATGCTTGTAGTATTATGGAACTACTACCTAGCACAGTGGCTCAGAAATTATCACCTTAGCTTGACCTCAGTCCACCTACAAGTGTCAGAGATAGTGTTATATATTATCTATCTACAAAGCAATATTTGATTATGCTCACTATCTTCTGAGAGCTGGAAACTTGGACCAATAAAAACATTAAAATATTGTGCAAATAATCCTGCTATTTCCAGGAAGGCATTTATAAAAGAGAACAAATGTTCTTTGTCATGAATATGTAATTGTGACCTCACAACTGTGCCAGCAAAGACACCTTAAGTGTCACCAAATAAATAGCAGTTCACTCTGAGGATATTTAACTTAAAGCACAAGATTATCAAAAAGTTTCTGATTTTTTCATTTGTGAAGATTGTTTTACTTTAATAACCATATTTGCAAATGTGCAATTTCAGAAAACTGCTGTTATTTTAGATAATCCTATTAACTTGAATTGTGGAACAATTTTTGTTGCAACCGAAAGGGAATATTTGGTATCTTTCCTTGATACAATTATTTGCAAAAAAACACTTACGTAATTAAATGGGCCTTACTAATACAATAGTCACAAAACTCTGGCATGATAAATTCAAGTTATTGCTTAATGCTAATATGTTATGCATGTTTAATATGTTTGCTCTGTTTGAGCGGAGCTAAGTGCTTGGCATGCTGCTGCTGAAACTAGGCTCAATGATGGCACAACCCAAATACTTGCAGTCATGGTAAACAGACATAAACACCCTCTTCTATTTATCTGGCTTTTTGTATCCAGAAACCAAGGGATTCCACAATGCCATTATTTATAAAACAAACATGGCCTTGAAATGGAAAAGCTGTGGGTGTAACACCTTTATTTTCTTCCCAGCCATTCTGTTGCAAATCTGCTGCTGTGCTTGAGGTCGTTGACCTGTTGATGACCCAGCCTGGGCAAGTTTAAGCTGTCAGGTAGATAGTCTCATATTTGACTCTTTTACATTCCGAATAGCTCATGGTCAGTTTCATGACGGCAAGGGGCCCATGTACTGTGTATCCAAAACAAGCTCACTTCATCAGACCTCCACTACCATGCATGACATTTGTTGTGAAGTTATTCTGCTGATTTGCTTTATGTGGTTTTCTTTAAACATGGCACTGTGCATAATGACATGGCACTGTGCATAATGGCCGAACATCTGTACTGTAGTCTCATCTGTTAAAAGCAAATTGCTCCAGAAGTTTTGTGGTTATTTTAGATGCAACTTTGCAAACCACTGTCTTGCTGCCACAGAGAAAAGAGACGTACTCCCTAAATGCTTCTAATCAAACTCATGAGCTGCCATGATTGAGGCCTATAGAAACTGAGATGCTACAGGGGTGTTCTTGTTATTTTTCTGAACTCTACACAGCTTAAGCTTGCGGTGAATTTGCTTGGACATCCATCCCACATCCATCCCCAGAATATTGTCATCTGTCTTAAATGTTTACGATTAGTGCTTTTTTTTCTCTGCAAGATGAGTGATTGCAAATTCTTTGGAAATTGCCTCCTAACCTTTCCAAGATTAAAAGGCAGCAGATTGTTTTCTCTAATGTATTTCCTCCTTGATCCTGTGGTAACGCACCTTTATGACCTTGATCAGTAGCCTGCCAAAGCTTCTGCTTTTATGGATGTAGTCAAACCTGTCTGCTACTTTGCTTCTTAAATCCTCTAAAAGTATGGAATTTTTCACACATGGCTTTTTATTTTTGGATTCATTTATATTTGATGATAACAATGTGGAAGCTATTGTGTATTTTTTTAGAACCAGATAAAAAACTACATGGGTGTGTTATGTACTGATATGTAAAACTAGAGAATTGAAAATGGTTGGACCTTCTTCTTATCATATGTGCCATACAATAAATATTGTCCTAGATGACTTCATCACAAATAAATAAATAGCTTCTATTAATATAATAAATCAAAGCCTACTGGTTCTGCATTCCTGGTAAACTTTTTTTAATATATCCAGCAGGCATGAGTTTGTCCGTTTTAACAGAACTGTCAAATTTCCAAGACATATGCAAAGTAAACCAGTGGATCTCCGTTAAAAATAGGATGCATTACATCAGCTTGTCACAAGAGCATGGGCTGGGGTTTCAGGCTGACACATTCCAGCTGGTCAGTAATGAGACACCACTCAATGGCCTTCAATTTAAACACTCAAGCTGTGATGCAAACCTGAAATATCAGTATGCAGCCCTAGCCCTGTGCATTCTCAGCCATACTGCTGAAGACTTCGACTGTTTCTCCTTTTACTTTCATTTTGTTTCCAACCTTAAAATACATATTTAACTTATTGTCATAGTAGTGAAACTAGTGCAAATATTTATGCATAAGTGCAAAGCAAGGTGTTTTTATGAGTGAAACACCATTAATGCCACAAAAAATAAATATCCCCATCAGATCATTTTTGCAATACTTTGTTCAACAGCTCCCAGACTTTTGTTATGATGGAGTGTAGCTTATCCACTCATTACAGACAACCTTAACACATTTGTGTACTTAAGCTCTATTTGTCAGTGACCTCCAACATATTTTGGATAACTAAACAAAACCCTGACAAGTTTATGCAGAGTGTGAATGTATTATATGGGAAGAAACTTGTGCCATCAGAAACTGAATTTGAATTGCTCTGACTGAATCTGTATTTGTGTAATTTGAAATTAAATGCATTGATTTGAAAATGAATTTCACTAAATTGAAACTGAATTTTATGGTTTGAAACTGAATTCATTGGCTTTTGAAATGTATTTCGTTGTATTAAAAATTAATTTAGACTACTTTCACTTTCAGGTCTGTAATTCAATTTCAGTTCCAAAATTCAGTTTTCTGGGTCACACATCCGGGGTCCTTGAGGATAGCCACAGATTTGTCAAACACAGATTCATCGATTTACGTTTCACATCAGGTTAAACTTCCTTTACGGCATGTTGAGCTGGAGCAGTGCAGCTACATGAGCTTGGCGGATGTCCATCACTAAGTCAAATGAACATCTATAAGAAGCGTCATGTAAACAAATGATGGTCAAACAGTAACACTTATGCTACCTGTAGCTATTAGCTAAACATGCCAGATTAGCATAGTGTACCGCCGGTGTTACGTCGGTCTACGTTTCTCTTGCCTTTACCTCAGCGTAACTTCTGTTGCCTAGCAAGTGTGTTAGTGTGAAGCGCAGAGCTGTGAAGCCGAACAAATGGAGCCTGAAGGTTAATAACGCTCTCTCTACTGTAAATGACTACACGGTTTTTATTTACCCTTTTATATATTGCTGATGGCTTATGATGCTATTTTGTTTTAAAATGTTATTGTTTTATGATCTTGTTCATTATTCAGCAATTTAAAATGTTGAAAATATTGCTTGTGTTCATAGATATAAAAATAAAACACTAGATAAAATACATTGATGACAAATACATTTGTTTAATTTATTTGTAAAGTTTTCAACAACTTAAATGCTAACATATTAACTTTAGGAACAAAGTTTAAATCAGTTTATTTGCAGAGCATAATAATAATAATTATCATTATTATAATAAATAAACCAAACATTAATATTAGATTTCATCTGACTGAATTTTATCTGTTTAACTTCCACCCATTGGGGAAACAATTTGAAAACAATGTGCCGGGAATCAGCTGTTCTCTGGGGGTTTAGCGCCTCAACCACCCGGCCAGCTGACAGCTGGCGAGGCGAGCAGCTGCTGGGGCAGCGGACGAACACGTCGGCGCATTTGTGTAATTAAGCGATATCTTGATAAACTGATCAGATATTTTAGGTTTACACAACTACATTCTCGTCGAAAAATATAGTAAAAGTTCAGTTGTTTCACAGAATGCGCAATATATGCAATTATATTCACAACTTTTTTCTGTCCTCCGGCCTTTGAAACTTTAAGCAATCTACTTCGACCCACAATGAATCATGGGATAGGGTGGGACACGGAGGATACACTGGACCCATCTTTCAAATCTGGGGATAAGAAGGACGCATTTGTTGGAACCTTGGAGATTGGACAGCATTCGTCGCCTCATTCAGTACGTTATCGGCCTACAAATGCGTCCTTCAAAGGATGCGGTCCTGAATCTGGACACAGCGATAGTGAATGACATCCGTGAATTAGTAAATCTGTGTTTGATTAATCTGTGGCTTCAAGAACCCGGATGTGTGACACAAAAACTGAATTTAGGAACTGAAATTGAATTTCAGACCTGAAAGTGAAAGTAGTCCAACTGAATTTTCAATACAAACTAAAACAATTTTCAAAGCAAACAAATTCAGTTTTAAACCATTATATTCAGTTTCAGTTCAGTGCAATTCATTTTCAAACCAATGCTTTTAATTTAAAATTACACAAATACAGATTCAGTCTGAGCAATTCAAATGCAGTTTCTGATGGCACAAGTTTCTTCCCATAGTATTACATTATGCATTGTTTTACAAGAAAGTGGGAGGTTCTGCCACAGGGAAAAATGCCAACATTTAGCCTGCGTTACATCTCGCAATGAGCAATCTAAATAAAACCTGAAAATTAAATGGCTATAAAAACATGTTCCTTCAATCATAAAGTTGTGCACATCAAATGTGAAAATAGATATAAAGTATTTAATTTGTTTTTGTGACTCTTCCACTATGCATTACATATCTAGGGGAATCATGACTGAGTCCCTCCTCTAAAGTTGGTGCAGATACACAACGTTAACCTAAAGATACCTTCAATAAAAGCTGTAGACCGTATTGTGGGAGGATTACTGACAATTTTTACTGTGAGGATTTAAGGTGCCCTTGACAGTACCAACAGATGCAAAATATATTGCAAACATAAATAAGTCCTAAGAGAAATTGGAGTTAAATATAAAATTGTTACAGTAGTTTTTATTAGGATAGTTTTATCAGGTCTGTGAAATTACCAGCTTTTAGTGCAAGTGTTTGGGTGCACCTAGACATAGAAATAACTGCATACACAAAAACAGTCAAAAGTTATCTCATGAAGTTGTCATTTAAGGAGTGGTTGCCAGTTTTACAGGCTCACAGTTGGAGTTTCACAAGCGGCTCTCTGAAATGTACTGTGCAACACTGTATCAATTATGAATTATTTAATGCATTATATTTTTCTTTTGTATGTACTGTGACCATAGCTACTCCATTTTTTTAATTGTTTATAAATCTTACAACCAAATAAATGTTTTTATTTATATTTTCTGTTGCTGTAGGTTTAGGAGTGCACATAATTTTGGGCATTAAAAAAAACCTTCTTGATTAGCGATTGACATGAACTACCACCACCCTGCCTGACTGGTTGTATGGCATTCCTTTTCTGAATATGTTTGTTAGTTTTACATCAAATGTAACATCATGCACACCATCCAACGTTTCTTCAGTTCACAGAATATTTTACCAAAGGTTTTGGGAATTATCAAGATGCTTATTAAGGCAAATGTGAGATGGGATGTTGGTTTTGGTCACCAGTGTTTTTTCCCATGGAACCAAGCCCAAGAATGCCATTTTTACCCAGCTTTTTTGTTTTAAGTGTTTGATTATGAACACTAACTTAACTAATGCAAACAAGGTCTACGGTGCTTTTGATGTTGTTCTGGGTTGTTTTGTGACTTTCTGGATAAGTCATGGATGAACTATTGAAATGATTTTGGGGAGCCTGCCACTCCTGTGAAGATTTCTACTGTTGCTAGCTCAAGTCTCAAAAGCTTGTTAACCCTTTTCACACTGATAGATGTCAATTACTTTGTTTCTTATCTCTTCTGTTTCTTATGACTGGGAAATTTTATCTTGCCTTTTGAAATCTTTTAGCCTACCTACAAGTCTGGTGTGGTGTGTCTGAACGCAGCTTTTTAAAAACATTTTGTTATTAACAGTTAATTTGTGTTAACTTGTGATTCAAAAAAGAAGGCAATTACTTCTTGAAATAGCTTTTTCCCTTAACAAATTGAAGCATAATTTGAAAACCTCTTTTTGTATTTGCTTATATTATCTTTGTCTGATTTTTCCCAATTGTTTCAGTGTGACTTACAAGAAAGAAAAAGGACAAATCTATAAATGTGAAAATACTTTTTCACAGCAATGTATGTGATCTCCATCATTCTGTCAACTGTTGGTTAGCAGCTGACCACTATGCAATTTCAATACTTCAAATCCATTAAGTCTAGATTTCTAAAGGACTGGCTGCATAATGAAAAACATTTATGTTTCAGTAATCACATCTCAACTGACTGACTCATCCCTTTTGTAAAAAGTCAGATGATAGAAGCTGATATTCAACTTAAGGATTTTGTATGCACCATATAATTGTATGTTTCTGTCTGTCTTACAAATAAGAGGATAAACTCTCAAAGGGTCTGATGAGGTAAAACGGTTCCCTTTGTCAATGCTCCGAGAAGTTGATAGATGGCAGGTGGATCCTCTTATCTCCTAAGACACTGGGGAAGGTTTTTAAAGATAGCAGTTACTTTATGAAGTGAAATGATAAAAAAAAACCTTTTGGGAGCATACCAAAGTGGCTGCTGCAACAAGTAAATGTTCTCCTTAGGAAAATGGAGCAGTGTAGGATGATGCTTGACAAAGCTGTGGTTTGTGTGTGTTAGCTGCCTCAACTAAACCTCAAATGACAGTACTCATTAGTTTTCTTTGTGAATGTTTATTTTTTTTTAAAAGACTATATGCATGCTCCCAAAAGGGTGATTGAGGAGTCCGTTATTTCCGTTATTTCCTTTCTAAAGAAAAAAGAAACAGAATGCATGCTTTCATCAAAAGAAGCAGTTCTTAGAATGAAATAACTGCAGCTGAAAGTAATCCAAGACAGAACTTGTTAAGAAAGTATTTAAATGTATAGATTCTAATGTTAACATACTTATTTTTTAAGTCACCACCGGGTCCCTCTGTGCATCATTAGCAGGCAAGGCGGGTGAAGTGTCTTGCCCAAGGACAGAACGATGGACGGAGCAAGGGTTCGAACCAGCAACCCACAGGTTACAGAACACCTACCACTTTCTTAAAGATAAAGAAGTCACAAAATAATTTATTTTTGGTATAGTTGAGCAGTCCTACACTGCTCAAAAAAAAATAAAGGGAACACTCGGGCTGGTCCATAGCTTCAATGTCTTTATCTTGCAGGAACTGCTGACATACTCCAGCCACATGAGGTCTAGCATTGTCCTGCATTAGGAGGAACCAAGGGCCAACCGCACCAGCATATGGTCTCACAAGGGGTCTGAGGATCTCATCTCGGTACCTAATGGCAGTCAGGTTACCTCTGGCGAGCACATGGAGGGCCATGCGGCCCTCCAAAGAAATGCCACCCCACACCATTACTGACCCACTGCCAAACCGGTCATGCTGAATGATGTTTCAGGCAGCAGATCTCTCTCCACGGTGTCTCCAGACTCCGTCACGTCTGTCACATGTGCTCAGTGTAAACCTGCTTTCATCTGTGAAGAGCACAGGGCGCCAGGGCGAATTTGCCAATCCTGGTGTTCTCTGGCAAATGCCAAGCGTCCTGCACGGTGTTGGGCTGTGAGCACAACCCCTATTTGTGGACGTCGGGCCCTCATACCATCCTCATGGAGTCGGTTACTAACTAATTGTGCAGACACATGCACATTTGTGGCCTGCTGGAGGTCATTTTGCAGGGCTCTGACAGTGCTTCTCCCCTGTTCCTCCTTGCACAAAGGCGGAGGTAGCGGTCCTGCTGCTGGGTTGTTGCCCTCCTACGGCCTCCTCCACGTCTCCTGGTGTACTGGCCTGTCTCCTGGTAGCGCCTCCAGGCTCTGGACTCTAGGCTGACAGACACAGCAAACCTTGCCACAGCTCGCATTGATGTGCCGTCCTGGATGAGCTGCACTATCTGAGCAACTTGTGTGGGTTGTAGAGTCCGTCTCATGCTACCACGAGTGTGAAAGCACCACCAACATACAAAAGTGACCAAAACATCAGCCAGAAAGCATAGGTACTGAGAAGTGGTCTGTGGTCCCCACCTGCAGAACCACTCCTTTATTGAGTGTGTCATGCTAATCGCCAAAGATTTCCCCATGTTGTCTATTCCATTTGCACATCATGTGAAATTGATTGTCAATCAGTGTTGCTTCCTAAGTGGACAGTTTGATTTCACAGAAGTTTGATTTACTTGGAGTAATTTTGTGTCGTTTAAGTGTTCCCTTTATTTTTTTGAGCAACGTATATTGATTCTGAGAAACCGTAATATCAAAAAATTGAATGGTGTTGTTTTGAATACCCCGGTTAATAAACTGGTGTAAGTTGAGTGTCAGACATGGGTGGGAATGCTCAGGTATGATATTAGCATGAAACAATAACCTTGAGTAAAACAACAACGGCTTCACTGTTTTACCAGAAAATTCCACGACAAAAAGGAAAAGGGAATCAGCCTTTATGCCACCAACTGACCATCAGCTTGCAACAAGTGAAGAATGGGCAGCAGTACATTAGTCTGTGCTCCATACAGCTGAAGAAATATTGGGACAATGTATTACTTATCCTGGGATCTCATTAAAATATTTTGAACCATAGAAATTGTATGAGGGAAAATCTTTCCGTTTGTAATAAAGTCTAGATAGAACAATAAGGGCAAAAAGTAAAAAATACAAAATTATTTTGTTTTTATTTTATAGCAACAAAAAAAAGTTCAGCGGACAAACACACCACACACAGGCAAGGAGAATCTATATTTATGCTAAAGCACTTTAAATTACTTGAATTTGATATTCTTGGAGCAAAGCAGGATGACAGCTGGCAGACGCCGTTAGTGTCACTGACTGCAAGAAAACTGAATGAGAATGAGATGACATCTATCTGAAACAAGCAAGTCTTCTCTGAGCAGGAAACATGAACACTCCTTGAACGTACGTAGGCATGATAAACAGCTTGTCAATGTGTCAAACAGGTTTATATGTTAGAATAAAGGACATTTACTTAGGTGAAACAAGAGACAGAGGTGATATGTTTAAGACAACCTGAAGATGAAATACTACTGTAAATTCTTACTTTGGAAGTTAAAATGTTCACCATAAGTGCATTTCTAACACAATGAAGTCATATTTATGTCACACTTATGTCAGTTTGGCAGTTCTCGGTATGAGTTTTTACTGACACCTTGGACCAGAAGATATGGCCAGAAAGACTCTGGGGCTTAATAACCAACAGTGTTGGTCACTTCCTGCTGAAGTGCATTAAAAGTGAAATAAATCATCTCTCTTGCTCTTCCTTTGAAAATAGTTTCAGGCAACAGAGGTGCTCGAGGAGCACTTGATTTATTCAGCTCGACGCTTGAACAATGGCAGAAGTGTGCATCGGGGTTACATGATCAAACTTGTCAGACGAACTGCTTTGCAGCTGCAGTCTCCAGACAAAACCAGGAGAAGGCACATGAGCATGTATGCAGATTTGATTCATCACTGAAGATAAAATATTGCCTCATAAAATATTTAACTACAAAGCAATCTAGGATATTGTGTATGTGAATATTAATTTATTAATAGAATGTAATACTTTCAGTATAAATGAATGTAGGAAATAATGAATGAATGAATTATGTAAATCTAAGTAATTTGTTTACATTTAAATTTAACAATGGATTTAATATTGGAAATGCTGTTTTAATATAAACAAATAAAAAATATACAAATAAATAACACAATTAATACAAATTAACTACATTTTTTTTTATCTTTAAAATTACATAAACACCCTTAGAAACGACAGGTAAATGTTGAGAAGCAGTGTTTGTTGCAACTCAGGTTTTCTAAACTTGATAATCAATTAGGATGTTTTCTATATGTGCAGAACATTTTGACCATCTCTTAGGAAGTGTCACCACTTTAATCACCTTTACATGTCTCAGCTTCTCAAACTTAGGAATCACTGGCTTGTTATTTGATTTACCCCTTACTCTAACATCATTTGGTGTATAATTGATTGGATACAGTACAAACTCATGCTTTAGTAAAAATCATTTATTTTTCTGAAATACAACCTTACTATGCTGTTGGTTGAAAGTTGCCTTTTTCCTCAGTGCGTTTATTGATTTGTACGAATAAATCCAGGTTATGCTGCAAAGCATGGAGATGCTTTTGGCTAACTGTTCAATGTCAGCATGCGACTATGTGCACCTATGTCTGCTTAGGATCAGCAACTGTGATGTCAAACGTTGTTTAATTTAATTTCATCAGGGTAAAGCACTTTTTTGAAAGCCTTAAAGCTGAGAGCTTGACATGCATAATATGTTGTGATTTGAGGCTGTGTATGGTCTTTTGAGTCAGATTCTGATGTATTATTATTGCCTCATATGTGGACTACCCAGACAGCACTGGCAGGGTAAACTGATGAGTTCTCACCATCTTCGCAGCCTAAGGTAAATAGAGAGAGTTTACAAACGGGCTTTCATGAACTGATGTTAAAGTGTCAGCTCGAGGAATCCTTTGCTCTCTCCCTGTCTGTTTTCGTCCTCTCCAGGGTCTTGAAGAAGTGAAGTATTGCCTTTCCTTGGGTAAAGTTTCTCCTCAAACTGATTTCCTGCCATATGAGCAGTGACAGTTTTCTGAGGGCCCTGATTGCATGTGTGGCAGAAATCCAGTGTGACTGGCATACGATGCTCAGTCTGTGTCCAGACTGTCATTAGCGACCAGGAAAACTGGCTATTTACATAACAACATTATTTTTCTTTCCATTGCCACAAACGTGTCATAAAAGTATCTATTTTATTGTTTTCTGCAGTCTGTTCATATTTTAATGCTTTTTTTTCATCCAAGTTTATTTTCATCTGCCTTCTCCTTTTACTTTCAATGCAAAAACTGTAGAACATCTCCATAGCTGAAGGTGTGAATGAATTTTTCATTGAACTGAAAAAGAATAAAAGTGGTTTGTGATAAATTGCTGCACCTGATCAGCTCGGCTGTGAGCGGTGCAAATGTAAAGTTTGCTTTTCATTTATTCTTCTTCTATGGTTCTAAAGCTAAATACTATCCAATTATACACAATCTATTTGTTGGTTGCCATCTACAGGGAATATGAATGTTTTTACTCTACCGGTGTAATGGGAATCTGTCTCTAAACCATATGGGCATGTTTCCTTACTTGTGCAACTGGATTTTAGAATGTTTGGAGTGCTAAATTTGATTCATGGTTGTTTGTGGCCATATTCTAATCTCTAGTTTTTGGGTTTGACTTGCCTATATTGACTTTAGCCATTCCTGAGTTCCCTTTAGGCAAGGCAAGTTTATTTATATAGCACATCAACAAGACAATACAAAATGCTTCACATGATGAAAAAAACTGCTCTGCAGTGGCATCATAAAGGAAATTAAAGAAAAGAAAAAGAAAAGCTGGTGTAAGGATTATGATTATTGATTAATTAATATTTATCAAAAATTATAATAAAAAAAATAATAATTCAGGAAAATTATTTCTTAACCAAAAATCATTACTTACAAATAGAAATCAGAGATGTCCTCTGGTGTTGTGGTTATGAGGCCAAAGTTCTTAATTAATTTCAATTAGTTATTCATCACTAATAATTGATAAATTATTAACCAAAACCACTAAATGTCACTGTTTAGTCTACCGCTTCACCGAAGGTGGGGGAACTTCGACCTTGTTTTGACAGATAAATCACTCTTGCACCAAATAAACTCAAATGCTACTCTTAATTATATGCGTACATGAAGATTTATTGAAGCCATACAATTCTAATATACCATTATTCAGGTCCAAAAACCTTCACGTAACAATAATAATCAAAGAAAAATATATGCACATTGAGTGTCTATGAAGATCAAACCAGCAGTTTTATGGACAAAATGTGCAATTTGGGTTAACTTGGAAAGAGAAGTCCTCCTGGTGTGCTGATGTCTCAATAGCTGCGATCAGCTTGTAAACGGTGGGGCCACCCCCCTTTAGCCACTAACAGCTGATTGCCCCAAATCTCGAACAAAGAGTCATAAAACTCTGAGGCGGGAATCCAGTGGAAAACTCCAGTAATAAAACTGGAACAAATGAGACCGCAGTTCCTTTGAATGAAAACTTTAAAAGTCCAACTTTTAACTCCTGGCTGATTTGGGATCAGCCGGACAAAACATGAACACACACGATTCAGCAGCGTTTCACAGCAAATCAAAACACAGCTCAGCATTAAACACTTCAATTAGTATTGAATGCAACAAGTTGATACCTTGGATTAACTACTGGTGATTCTAAATCACCTTAACTATGTCTCACCCTGCCCAGACTTCTAAATGCACCTATCCAATTTAATATCAAAGAAAAGAACAAAATTACTTTGACATTGATTTCTTCTCTCTACCGGTCGAGGATTGGTCAGGTCTGAAGAAAAACGAATGAGCTTGAAAGCTGGAAATAACCGTGTGGGAATAACCATGTGGAGAAAAAGTTCACCTGCAAGCTTTTGTCTCTCTAGATATGCGCCTCCGATGCGTCGTCCTGTGAGACACGCAGGAAATGGCAACGTAAGTCCATTTTCCGGGGGTTTTATAATCCCGGGTGATGTCAGAGCTGCGTTGTATATATGGAGATACTAGAACATGATTAGAAACATTGTTTTTCTAGCATAACTTGTACAATAAATGAATGTACTGGAAATGAATTACAGTAGTGATTTTGGTCCTGTAAATGATGTTACAGTAGTAATACTGGAAGCCTTTTTACAGTAACATATGGGTAACACATGGTTATAAAGCTGCCAGTACATTACCTAAAAATAAAAAGCTCTTTAGAGTGCATATATATCCAAAGTAATCAATGAAAATGACCAGAATTAGTTAGATGTTAAGTTCATACAATAACTCGCATTGTAGGTTAGAACTATAGAGCTTTTGCCATTGTTGATCAAAGAAAAAAAGTTACATGGCCACAGAGGAGTAAACTTCTGCCAACAAAATCTGAAATTTCTACCTTCATTTTATATATTTACAAGAAAAAACTTGGATATTCTCTGATGTTGAAAAGTCATACATACAAACAATGCCAGACGTCCTCTAAAGTTGAAGGGGTACATTTATGAGACGTGCTTCTGGATATTTTTCAAAGTTTAAGTGGTACATCCATGCTTTTCCAGTATCAGAATGGCATCTTACTGGTGCAGACCTGAGGATGGCATGGATATGACATTCATCTCTGGATATGTGGTTCTAAAGGATTTTCTTAAGCTGTGGTTTTATTAGGAAATAAAGAGGGTCCTAAAACTCTTTTTTTTTCTTTTAGTTTATCAATATTTTTTCACAGCTACATAAAAAATGGCTCTAAAGTTGCACAGAAAACCCCACACGTAAAGAACATCCACTCTTGTAACAGTGGCTCGTCAAACACTTGTTAGATAAAGTTATACACAAGCATCTCCCTGTACACTTCATGTATTTTTATAGCTAACAATTTCCATCAGCCATGAAAATTACAGCTGGACAACTAACAAAGAGAGACCTGGAGCTGAAGCCAGGCGAGCACTACTTGTCCCTGCCACTCTACTAGCGGCAGCACTTTCGTTCCAACCACAAGTGGAGTAGTTTGGAAAAGTCTAGGGCCGGGATTTAGATGTTGTTCGGAGAAATGCTCAGTTGAGAGGCTGTTCGCAATCTGAAATGCATACAAACATCATGCAAAACCATAAAAGTCCCTTTTGTTAAGATACTAGACCAAAAGCTTAAAAATAAAAGCATAGATTCTTTATGGAGATTGCTTTAGGAGTCTATGGAGAAAGACAATATGTTTTTGCTCTGTTGTATCATTTTTTACTCATTACATGGGAGAAGCCACAATTCATGCATCCAGAAATTTAAGAAACATAAAAGGTAAGTCACTGAAAGTACCTGGAAAGATTTGGCAAAGTTTTGGAAAAAAACCTGCTGAGTTTAGGGAAAGCTTTAAGGAAAGTACCCGGAAGGTTACAAAAGCTCGGAAAAGTACCTGATAAGTTTCAAGAAGGTTTTGGAAAAGTATGGGCTGTGTTATGTAGTGTAACCTCCATTTGTTATAAACTGGCCCTATAAACTTGTACTGAATTAAATTAAATTAATGTTCATTAATCTATAACAGAAAAGGGTTAGGGTCTCTTTTCAAAAGAAAGCTATCTTAATCTGTATTTACAAAAGAAAATGGCAGTGATTCTGGAATAATAAGAATGCGTACCAACACATACAGGCATGGCTGTTTCTGGTCTTAAACTGTAGTTGCGTAATTACCATAAGTAGCTCGAGAGTCATCACAGTAAAGAGGATGTGCCTAAAACTAAGTGATAATTAATGTAAATCCCAGCCTTGGTATCATTTGATGTACCTGTAAGTCACTCAAATTAGACATCTAAACTTTGTGGCCAACCAAGCCCTAATATAAGCCGACGTAACAGACAATTTGTTTAGACCTGTTAGGAGGGTTCTGCCCAAATACATTGTGACAATTTAAAAATGGCTAAAATAACACATTTTATAATGCACAAAATGCGTCAAAGATAATCACATGAAGCATTACAATGCAATGAAAATGTAATGAAGTTATAGTAAGTTGATAGTAAATCCTCCATTATTTCCGAGGCTTTTAATATAAACGATCTGGGCTTCACCAGAAAGTTTGTGGTTACATAATAATTAATTTTTACATAAACAGATGCACTTTATGACCCAATAGTCCACCTTGAGGTTCCTCTAGATGCTCATCCCTCTACTATGTCTTTTTAAGAATTATCTCCTCTAACAGCTCACTGACTAATAATTGTGCACAAAAAAACTTTTCCCTTTAAAAGTTTCCCTATATTATTCCACATGGATAAATGAGGAAAGAGTAAAGACTAAAACTGAAATAAATAGCAAAGCTAAAAAAGACAACTATTTTAAAGTCCTAATAATATATCTAATGTCAATAAACAATCAGATGAGTTTGAAATGTGCAGAATGTAAAGTTTTATTTCATATCAAAACTGTAAAGTGAATACTACAAAGAGGCTTCCAAAGTCCACAGGATGCTACTATAATGTATTTCACTCATATCTCTTCCAGAACTAGGTTATGGGATTGGATCGTAATCCTCTAGCGCATTTTTTTTTTTTTTTGTTTAATTTAGATGATTGTGGTCAGACTACCTTCAGCCAACAAACAAGATTTAGAGCTAAATGCATACTCTTCTGCCAGAAGTACTGCAAACATCTCTTTCATGCACAGGTACTACTACTATTTACCTGTCTCCTCTGTTTTGTGAATAATGTCCTTTCTCTCTGTGTCTTCTTTTTCCTTGGCTTTCACTTTATGACTTATGTTTAGTGTATTATTGAAGACTACATCCTTTTCTCTCTCATTTCCAAAAAGGCCAGAGCACTTTGCCAAAGGCTTAGATAAAATGAGAAAGCACTCAGACAGCTCAGATCTGACACTGCTGCATAATCCACTGAGTGGCCTAATTCTGTGACAGGAAATGTTTTTGTTTGCAAGCATAGTCATAGTAAAAAGAAAGTACACTTTCAGTCAGCCCTGAAGCTCTAACATATAAATGATTTAAAGAGACCTTTACCAGGGTCTAAAAAGATTTTATTTTAACCTCCAAGTGTATAAAGCAACAAAACACATGGCTGTTTTGTTAATAAACAAAGACAAAACCAAACTAAAAAATGTTTGTGATAATCTATAGAGTATCATAAACAATGCCTTATAAATGCATGGTTTACTTATAAACCATCAAATTAAAAAACCTTCTTTTAGGCATGTCAATCAGTTTAAATCGCTTACAGGTGTGTAAACACGATTGCCACCTTGGGCATTGTTTGCAAGCCATGGGTGTTGGGATATTTTCCTGCAGTCCTTACAAACGGTTTGTTTTGTCTGTCAGTCCTTTGATGCTTTTTGTTTCTCTCAGATAAACAAGATACTGCAGCACAAACAAGGTAAATGATAAATATTAGACTTTAACTACCCAGCAGAGGCAGGTGGCAGAGGGTTCTTCACTGCTTATTTCACCAAACAAAAAATTATGACCGAATTTAGAATATTCTTAAAGAAATTAAAGATAAGGTCTACAGAAACCTCTTGTTTTTATCTATTACTATTTCTTTGATTGGAATAGTCCTATCAGATAATAATGTGAACCTGTCAGACATTCCTTTTCCTAGTAATAGCCTTTGGTTAAACCAGTCTAAATAAAAACAACATTTACGGAGGCCTTTTCTTACACCTGCTTAGATTTCACCCTAGGATCCCTGTCTGTGTTGTTCTCATGCATTAAAACCAGCAACAGGAGTAACATACTGGGGTAACAACTAAATCTTATAAGTCAAACCTCCTCTCAGGGTCATGGTAATTCTTATTCTATGAAAAACCCAAACAATATGAACCTCTTTCTTTTGCTCCCGCATTTTCTGCAACTGCATTATTTAGGCAGCTCTGACATTTATGAAAAATAAATAGGCCAGAGCTCAGTGCTTGACTTCTGGCCTATTTAAGCATCTGGGTAAAGAAAAATAGAAACTATAGGACCAGAGTGAACAAATATGGACAAAAGCACATCAGTTATGTGTCTGTAGATAACTTATAGCTTAGAAAGCGCTATATCTTGATGACAACATTTGAAGAAAAGAGTCGTTTGTCTTGTACAGTATGACACCGCATGTTGAGAAAGCATTCACTGCAAAGTAAAAACTAAACAATAAAAGTGTAGTATGAACCAAACCACCATTAACACAGAGGGTCCAATGCTTTTACATCATATCATTCACATAATAATTATTTCAGTGAAATACATATCACTAAACTCAAAGCTCTTTGACTGGCTTTTGAATTAAGACATCAGATTACCACGATGACTCCAAGAGTTTGATAGCTCAAATAATTGGATGTAAACTTGTGGTTTCTCCAGTGTTAACTGATTGGGATTAAGAGCATCAAATGATATTTTCTAACACTGCTTATTTAAAACAGCATCCTGCTCTAAAATCTAATACAAATACATAAACACATCATTTACAAGACTTGCTGGTCACATGATAGTAGTAGTAGTGGTGATCTCTCTCAAGCAAGGGATTTGATGTAGATCCAAACCCTTAGAGGTGCAGCCAGTTATTGTAATTGACTTGAGATTCATCACTCAATCAGCAGACAGGAACAGGTCCATTTTTAGCTTTTGGGCCCAGATCAATGACAAATCTGGGCTCAAAAGAAGATGGAAATAAATTTAAAAAAACTTTCTCCGATCAGTCAATGCACCATGGGTAAGCGTTGCAAAGAAAACAGCATTCTAAGAAATATAACTTTTTACTCATTAAGTATGGGAAGAAACTTGTGCCATCAGAAACTGAATTTGAATTTCTCTTATTGAATTTGTATTTGTGCAATTTGAAATTAAATGCCTTGGTTTGAAAATGAATTTCACTAAACTGAAATAGAATTTTCTGATGGCACAAGTTTCTTCCCATAATGAAGGATCAAAGGTTGATATTTTTCAGCAAGGTGGAATCCTCCCTCAGCATTTCTCTTTCAGCCTTGGAGAATCCATTCAGCTCTGTTTAGCTTTTGGTTCAAAGTGAGAAACTTGTAAAAAATCTAAGTGAATCTTGACTCTCCTCCCTGGGGAGAACATCTCCTTAGAAATGGAGTGGAGTAAATGGATTGCTGTTTAGATCACATCACAGTGCAACATCTGCTATGTGAATGAAGCAAAGTACTAACAAACTCGCCTTATTAACTCGGTCAGGGTTTCACGTCATCAACAAGGAGAGCCTACACGTATGACCTCCGGAAAAACGATTTGTTGTTCTTGTGGGCTAATTTTGCATTGGAGTTTGGGTTTAGCTCACCTTCAGATTATCACGACCAGAGACAGAGAACCCAAATTTAGCCAAACACAAAGTGATAAGTAAAAAGGTTTATTCAGTAACTCAGGATCAGAAAGCAGGAGAACAGCAGTCAACTTCCAGGAACCACTTCTCAGTCTGGGGATGAGGCACAGAATCCAGAGGAGGAAGTGGTCCACACAGTTAATGAGGAAGCGTCCAACAGACTGAAGTCGGATTGCCGACTGATCCAAATCCTCCGGGGAATCAGCTGAAACTGTGACAGGAACACAGAGAGCTGTGATTGTCTTCTTGACAATAATTCCAGGTGTACTTGAGAGCCAAGCGGGCTCAGGATGAATAAACCAGTGGCTAAGCTGAGGCGTAAATCCAGGGACAGAAACAGGGTCGAATTCCAGGGCTAGAGGCGTCAGACAAGGGGCAGGCAGAGGCATAAAACCAGAGGCAGCAAACAGTCGAAATCCAGAAATCTAGTCCGTCAGACAAGGGGCAGGCAGGCAGGCAAAATCCGTGAGGCAAGGTCAAAGAACAAGATCAGTCAGGAAGGAACGCTGGATAACTACTCACAAATGTTTTCGAAAATCTGGCACCGTCTGCCTGTCAGAGGGCTGTATATAACTGTAGCTCCACAGGCGTGTGGCATGACGGTGATTTCGCAGCAGCAGACAGGTGAAGCAGATGAGTTGATTGCATGAGTGAGAGCAGAGCAGGCCAGAATCATAACACAGATAATGATCTAAACCCATTTTAAACTATTAACGTCGATTAAGAACAAAACATCTACTTAATAGGAAAATGCAGTGAGCAGACAGAGCTGTTAGCCAAACTGAAAATTGTCTGTGTACTCTTGAGTGTTTTAGGAAAATAAGATCACCGGCCGCCGTCTCGTCTGGCTTGTTTATTAGAAATTGTGCTACAAACAAGACCAGAAATTACAATCACACTCATGTGAACCTTTTCATGCTTCATTTTAGCAAAACTCAACTAATGAGACAGTACATGACAAACATTTGTATTACAGGTTCAGACCTGAAAGCAAAAACATGATGTTAAAATAGTAGAGAACACATGAATCAACCTTTCAGAAAAAGGAGAAGCTTAACTTTTTTTTAAACTAAATTTAAACCATTGGTTCAAGATTGCACAATAATAATATTGTTTACAGCATGAGATAATTGAGCCAAAGCTGCAAAACGCCTAACACATTTTAAAAAATGTGACCTGAAACAAAATAATATCGCACATGAAAGAAAAATGTCAAAGCAGAGCAAAAAAGTCAGATTTACGATGATAAAAGTTACTCAAATCACTCAGAAGGCTGCAGTTTAGTTTATAGAAAGCTAAAAAAAAAATCACAAGGTGCTTAAATATAAATCCCATCAACTCTAATGAATAAAGCCTATAGTAATGTCTGGCCAACAGCCCCATCTGGCCCAATTTCATAAAAAGAAAGTCTAATTCCATATGTTTACTACTGAAACATTTCCAAAATATCCCGGGACAATTAAGTGATAAGCAACTGTCTGCAGAATTCCTTTGAGACTACTGGTGAAAAAATTCCACTCAAATAAAACATCCATATTATCAGAATATTAGACAATGTGCAATGGCAGCAAAATGTTTAAGAACCACTTACTTCTTACTGAGTGTTCATATTATTAAGAGTCCTGACTTCCTTCTTTTTAATACTAAAATGTATTCTGATTCTCACTTGATTCAAATATGTGGTGTTCAAAATAACAAAAACTCCAGTGTTTTTTATAAAATGTATGGAAAACACAAAATCTCACATCCAACTTTTGAACCATGCACTGTCTGTGTTGCAATTTAGAAACTGGTTTCCTTGCATCCCTTCATTTCCAGCTGTGATTGCATTTGCTACAAAAACACTAGAGATGCACAGATAAAAAAAAATCCAATTATCATCCTAATGAGCCCTGAGTGGTGACTTGCCAGTCAGAAAATCAAACAGATCTTTTTTCCAGTTTATGATTGCACCATGCTAAGTGCTACATCGTTTTAACAACAATCTTTGATTTAGATGCTGTTACTGAAGGAGGACAAAGTATAACTTGTATTAGAAGGGTGCATAAAATAACGTCAGAGGAAGCACAAAAGGTGCAATAAGCTATTTATAACATGTTCTACATGTTGAGACATGTCTGCAGTCCATTTTGGAAACAAGAGAGAGAGAGAGAAAGAGAGAGAGAGTAAGACTTCCAGCAGATAACAGGAAGATTGAACATTTTATAGGAAAAGTGGTCTATTTTATTCTTTATTATGGAACATGCTGGATTTGGCGGTCTAGGTGTTGAGTTATGGTATGGGTCTACTTTTTAGGAAATAGACAATGAGACTGCTGTTTAGTAATGCTAGTGGAACTAACTGTTCTAATTGTTAACATAAGATGCTAGAGACAGTTTAAAATGTTAACTCCAAAACTATTTTGTCTTTACTTTAGATTAGGATAACCTTTTTAACAGCAACGGCTCTCTCACACTCGGTGGGATGTTTCCTCTGCTCCTAATACAAATAATTAACAACTTATCAGGCCAGAAAGGCTAGAAAAATATTTAAGTTCTGTTTTTTTTATCTAACATTATAATTCTGAAAGAGAATTGTCTAAAACAGAACATCAAACTATTAGAAAAACCAGAGATCAGGAATTGGTCACAATATTCTGATCATTGCATAAAAAAACCACCATATGTGAACAGCAATGCC
Organism: Girardinichthys multiradiatus; assembly: GCF_021462225.1. Taxonomy (NCBI): domain Eukaryota; kingdom Metazoa; phylum Chordata; class Actinopteri; order Cyprinodontiformes; family Goodeidae; genus Girardinichthys; species Girardinichthys multiradiatus. The sequence goes on along the minus strand of NC_061815.1, from coordinate 42,549,321 downwards.
AAATTCAATCTAAATCAAATTGTTTACACATTTTTTGGACCATTTGTTGTGTTAATTTCTGAAAAAAACACAACCAAAAAATAAACTAGTTACTTAAAACTTTGAAAAGCATCTAATAATGTAGTATTTGAATAATTATTGCATATAGTGCATGTTTAAATTAAGAAACTGAGGCTCTCACAAATGACTCAAAAGAAAATCAAAATTATTAACATCTCACACAAGAAGCAAATATAGGTTTCCAGGACAAAATTACAGAGGGTTATTCCACCTCCATGCTTCTTATGCTGTTTTAAAATGCTGAGTTTTAAGTTGACATTTTCATAGCATCTGCAGTAAAGGACAAATCATGTTTCTATAATCATCAGCTCAACTTTAAAACATTAAAAAAAGGAATTCATAATTGCAACAGAACTACTGCAAACACCAATCACTACTTTAAAGACAAAGCATTTGCACATTTTGTTTCCTTGTACATATAAAATTATTTTTAAAACAAAGTAAAAAGACATTTAAGATAAAATATCAATACAGAACGATTTCAACATAAGCCATTAGTCAAATAAAGTAGAAACGCAAACACATGGTAGATATAGTTCTGTGAGTTTCAGTTTGAAAAAGGTGTGTGAGTCTTATTGGAGGTGAAGGCAGACTCCATCAGCCTGCAGCCTGCATGCATGCATAAATAATGAGGCACTATATTTGCTCTTTCACATTTTGGGAACTTGGCTTATGCACTTATCTGGAGCAACATGGAAAGAGAGCAAGCAGCATAAGTTTAACCCCACAACCCCTCAACAAGAACATTAAAGCAAAAAGTGCATATCGTAGGCAAATGTTCTGGAAAAGAAAGACGTAACATGATGGAAAACGTTTAAGTTAAAATGAAAATAAAAAACTATATGTTTTTGCTGTCAAAAGGTTTTGGCTCTTGTGAATTTTCAAAAACTGGAGGATAAGTTGCTAAAATCAACTTCACTAAATGTAATGGTAAAAACTAAATTTAATGGTTTGAAACTGAATTCATTGGAGTTTTGTTATGGAGTTTAAGATATCCAAGACCAAACAATGCAGACGAGCTGAAGGCTAATATTAAAGCAAATTGGGTGTCCTTAAAAACCAAGTCAGAGTCACATGTTGATTGCCTCCATGCCACACTGAATTGTGAGGCCATTGAAACAGCACTCAGTACTTGGCACTGACCAAGTATTGACTGCATATATTGTACAGTACATGGACATGGTGTCAGTAGGCTGATATAACTGTTTTAAATATGCTTTTTAAATTTTCAAAAGTAAAATTCTAAGTTTCTGAGTATCTGAGTATGCAGTTTGCAGTAGCTGTAAGCCATAATTATGAAACTTCCCAGAAACGAATGACTGAAATATATCACTCTGTGTGTGATAAATCTTTATTTAATATTTTTAGGCAGAGGATTTTGATTCTTTTACACCCACTGATAACTGGAGGAAACCAGATTGTTTTTCTCTCTTTGCAGAGTGATCACTGTCTATGAGAATCATTGAATCTGCTCTGCATCCCAGTGAAATCTATACTGTAGTATAAAAGCATTTAGGTGTCAAGATCCTGTTTCTATCAACCCATTAAGATTACCACAAGATATATGATGATCCAGTTACATGATCATTTAGAGACAAACACGCACATATCAATTATGAATACACCCATTATTTGATTAAATATGTGTGTAGGACCTATTTGCCTGTAGCATTAAAAATTATTATAATTAAGCATCAGATCTGCCAAGTTAAAAGCAGCTCTATCTAATGTATTTTAGTGTGGTATGTATTTACACCAAAACACATTAATAGTACTCTTCAAAGTAGTAGCATTTATATTCTTTCATTTCTTTGAGAAATAAAGTAATGGTTTATGGTGTGCTCCTCTTAAAAGTGCAGTAAAATGGCATATCATCACCAACAGTGGACATTATGAAGCGTGAATAATTTCAGTAATTTTTGTAAAGATTGCTGTGGGAAGAGGCAGTGGTGTGGAATTACTGGATAGGTTTAATACTGCTGAAAATAAGAAGATTAGGAAGTCAACAGAGCAAAACAGGGCAGCATTGGAAGGCTGAGGTAAATAAACATGTAAATCCCACTATTTTCAATCACTGTTGTTAGTTATTCTCCTAATCTACAGGCTAAATATAATCCAGAGACATACAAAACTTATCGTGAAACTATTTGACTTCAAATTCAGGATGAGGTTGTTTGTCAGAAGCATTGAAACTTACAGACGTGGGCTGCAATTTGACACAGCATTGTTGATTTTTGTATTTTTTCTGCCATTGGGAAACTTACAACACTGTCCCTAAAATCTTGGCCACTTTTTTCTTTATCAGGAAGGAGAATCCAGGTAAATGGTTTTTATTTTGTATTCTATATATTTGACTGGCAAGAAATTTGCAAATATGATTGCAATTATTGAATTTCAGTACATTTTGCAGCCTTACAAAATGTACATTGTCCCTCAACATACAGTGAACTATGTGTTGTATCTAAATAATTAAATGAGATTTTAGTTAATTTGATATTTTTCCAACTCAGAGTATTTTGAAAGGATGAGGCCAACCCAATCCAAAATTGGTGTTACAATCAATAATATAGTCTTGGGCAGAGCAGTGGCGCAGGGGTAAAATGCGCGACCCATGTTCTGAGGCCTTAGTCCTCGACGTAGGCTATCGCGGGTTTCAGTCCTGGGCTGTTGACCTTTGCTGCATGATTTCCCCCTCTCCCCACGCCTTTCCTAACAGTTCACTGTCAAAAAATGCAAAAATAAAGGCCACTAGCACTGCAAAAAACTCTTCTTGGATCCAGAAGGCATGGTCCTGTGCTGTTGTCATACTTAAACTGATTTTACTGTGGAAGTTTAATCTTAAAGCCAAACTGTGAACACTTGTACAAAAAAAATACATTGTTGTGTCATACATTCTATATAAGCAGATATTAAAAATATACTGATATTTAAATTTTTCATTTGGCATATTAAAGTGTGTGTTATATGCTTTGTGGCAGCATTTAGAGTGGTGGACAGTAAGCTGGACTGGGACAGTAATAACAACTGAGAAGAACAGCAGAGCCCTACAGAAGAGCCACAAGGAGCTCCAGCTTTTGGAAACCTAACTGGAATATAGAACATTGTTTGTTTTATTTTTACGTTGACCTAAGAAAGGTAATAAAATCATTTGATTCAGGTGTGCTGAACCAGAGACACACGTAAAACATGAAGAACAGTGGCTCAACAGGACCAGGACTTGTAGGATCTCTGCTCCTCCCCTTCTGGTTGGTTCTGGCAGCTCATTGTCTGCAGCTGCAACGCATTCTCCTAATGAGCTCATGGGCTTCTTAAGGTAGCTGCTGATACAGACCTTTGCTGGAACATAACCTCAGTTATGTGGACTCCTGTCTGTCTGCCTATCCGTCTGCCTACCTGTCTGCCTGTCGACCTGCCTATCTGCCTACCTGCCTGCCAACATCTGGTAATACTCCCTCCTAAGGACTGCACTGTAAATATTCTCATCACCAGTACTCTCTCTCTCTCTCTCCTTGGATTCCTGGGTTTACCTCCTCCTCCTCTGGCTTCTGGACAACTCCAGCTCAAGATTCCTTAAACAAAGTCTACAGTAGAAATAAACCTCATTTACCGTCTTATCCTGTGTACTGAGTCTGTTTCATCCTCTGGTTTTGTTCTACTTCGACTGTCTAAGCAATTTATGATAGTATGTTCCAGCCATCTAACATGTCGAAGAACAATTCAGATGATGAACAGACTTTCTTAAAGGAACGCCTACAATCTACTGAAACCATGTTTCAACAGCTACTGCAACAACAAAGGACTACAGATTCTCATCTCACAGAACTTGGTGGTATGGTTCATGCTTTAAGCGAAATCATAACCAAACTCTCACCTGTCTCTTCCAATCCTCCAGTTCGTTTAGAGAATCCTCAGCCACCCACAATTCTATCTTCTGGGATCCGAGAGCCTGACTTCCGTCCGTCTGAACTGTTTGATGGTAATCCTAATAACTTTGGTGGTTTTTCTCTCCGGTGTGAATTAGCATTTAGTCGTTCCCCTCCCTTTTCCCTACTGCTGCCTCCAAGATTACTTATATTGTTACCTCGCTAAAGGGATCTGCTCTGCGCTGGGTGCACGCCTATTTGGCATCTAACCCTGTTGAGTCTCTTAGTTATGCCATTTTTTTCAGTCACTTCAAGAGAGTCTTCGATCAACCACTCCAGCAGGAGGCAGCGGCTAAGTAGATACTCAACCTCAAACAGGGAAGGAGTTCGCCATCGACTTCCGGGTGGCAGCGCAGGAGGTGGGTTGGGATGAAGCGGCACTCAAGGGTATTTTTGTTAATTCCCTTGCAGATCAAGTAAAGGACCAGTTGGTTTTGAGAGATGAACCCGAAAGACTGGATGAATTAATCAACCTATCGATCTGCATTGACAACCATCTAAGAGAGAGACAAACAGAAAGGAACTACAATTCACAGTGGCAGCACTCTCTGGCGCCTCGAACCACTTTCCTCGACGCACCCACTTCCTCGTCAGAGGGATCTGCAGAACCGGAACCGATGCAGATTGGTCACACTCGACTCTCCCCAGAGGAATGACAACGTCGCTTTGAGGGTGGTCTTTGCCTATATTGCGGACAAGGAGGACATTTTATCACAAGATGCCCCAAGAAGGGAAAAGAGAGGGCTCGTCAATAGGTCAGGGGACTTTGATGAGCATATCCCATTCTTCCCCTGTCTCTCGTCTGTGTTTTTCGGTCACTATTATTGTTGGCCAAGATAAGTTTCCTGTTGACGCTTTTATTGATTCTGGTGCTGAACAGAGTCTTATTTCCTCGGATCTGGTTGATAAACTTCAAATACCCTCTCAGCCTCTCAACCATTCCCTTTCTGTCACTGGCATCACTGGTCAAACCATGTCTCAAGTGAGATTTAAAGTGCCTCAGCTTCACATCATCACCTCTGGTAACCATCATGAATGGGGTGAGTTCTTTGTTGTCTCTTCCATCTCTCCACAATTTGTTTTGGGGTTTCCCTGGTAGCAGAAACATAATCCTGCTATTAATTGGGTGGAGGGCAGAGTAGAGAGATAGAGTAATTTCTGTCTCCAAAACTGCTTAAGAACTGCTGTCTCTCACTCTATCAAACAACTCAAACCTTCTGAGCCTGTTGATCTGTCCAACGTTCCACCTGAATACCACAATCTCGCACCTGTGTTTAGCAAACAAGGGGCTCTTTCTTTACCTCTGCATCGCCCCTATGACTGCCTTATTGATCTCCTCCCAGGCGCTCCGCTACCATCCAGCAGACTCTTTAATCTCTCCGAACCCGAGAGAAAGGTCATGAAAGAGTACATTGAGGATTCTTTAGCATCTGGGATCATTCGTCCGTCTACCTCTCCTGTTGGCGCCGGATTCTTCTTTGTGGGTAAGAAGGACGGCACATTAAGACCCTGTATTGATTATAGAGGATTGAATCAAATCACTATTAAAAATAAATACCCACTACCACTTATTGATTCTATACATGAACAATTACATTCTGCCAAGATCTTCACTAAACTCGACCTGCGCAATGCTTACCATTTGGTCTGGATCCGAGAGGGTGATGAGTGGAAAACAGCTTTCAAAACCCCCCTAGGACATTTTGAGTATTTGGTTATGCCTTTCGGATTGACTAATGCACCCGCTGTTTTCCAGGCTCTTATTAATGATGTTCTACGTGACTTTCTCAACCTCTTTGTTTTCGTTTATCTGGATGACATTTTGATTTTTTCCCGGGACATAGAACAACATCGCCAGCATGTCAGAACAGTTCTCCAGAGGCTTTTTGAGAATCAACTCTTTGTTAAAGCCGAAAAGTGCGAATTCAGTGTCACATCTGTGTCTTTTTTGGGTTTTATTTTTGAGGCAGGCAGGTGCAGAACTGATCCCGAGAAAACCAAGGCAGTGGCAGAGTGGCCTACGCCAACTGATTGCAGGCAACTTCAAAGGTTCTTGGGATTTGCACATTTTTATAGGAGGTTTATAAGGAACTACAGTCAGGTCACTGCACCTCTCACTCAACTCACCTCCTCTCTGAAAACGTTCCATTGGACTCCTGAGGCCGAAAGGGCATTTGGGGAATTAAAGACTCTATTTTCTTCAGTACCCATATTGACCCATCCTGATCCATGTGCACAATTTATTGTAGAGGTTGATGCTTCTGACATTGGAGTAGGGGCTATTCTATCTCAACGGTCTCCTCTGGATGTTAAGGTACATCCATGTGCCTATTTTTCTCGTCGCTTGTCTCCAGCAGAGCAAAATTATGATGGGGGAAACCGTGAACTGTTAGCCATCAAGTTGGCGCTTGAGGAATGGCGGCATTGATTAGAGGGTACTGAAGTCCCTTTTCTCATTTGGACTGATCATAAGAACCTCTCCTACATTCACAATGCCAAGAGACTTAACCCCAGACAAGCCCGTTGGTCTCTGTTTTTTGCTCATTTTCATTTTTCTATCTCCTACAGACCCGGTTCCAAGAACATTAAGCCTGACGCTCTCTCTCGCCAGTTCTCTCATTCTGACCAACTCAAGACTGAAGCTTCCATCCTACCGGATTCTTGTATTGTGGGCGCCCTCACCTGGGCCATTGAAAAGGACATCAGGGAGGCACAGAGGTCCGAACCTGACCCAGGTACTGGCCCAGTGGGCAAGCTGTTCGTTCCCAACTCTGTCGTCAATAAAGTTCTGGATTGGGTGCACAACAATAAATTGACTTGTCATCCTGGGGTGACTCGTATGATCACATTTACCAAAAGGTATTTCTGGTGGCCGACTATGAACCTCAACATTAAAGATTTTGTTGCAGCTTGTCCCACATGTGCAACACTAATCAACCACCTGCTGGGTCTTCTTCAACCTCTGCCCACCCCTAGCCGCCCCTGGTCCCACATTTCCGTTGATTTCATCACTGGTCTCCCGCCATCTGACGGCAACACAGTCATCCTTACTGTTGTTGACAGATTCTCTAAAACAGCCCATTTTGTTCCTTTACCCAAGCTTCCATCTGCATTGGAGACTGCCCAACTCCTGGTTGTCCACGTTTTCCACATCCATGGCATACCTTTGGACATTGTTTCTGACCGAGGCCCGCAGTTCATCTCGCAAGTTTGGAAGGAGTTTTGCAAAGCTCTTGGTGCCTCCGTACGTCTTTCGTCTGGATACCACCCCCAATCTAATGGACAGACAGAAAGATGCAACCAGGAACTTGAAGTCGCCTTGAGGTGCGTAATAAATGACAACCCCTCTTCTTGGTGCAAACATCTCACATGGATCGAATATGCTCACAACACACATACTTCCTCTGCTACTGGTTTGTCCCCCTTTGAGGCTTCACTGGGCTATCTACCCCCGCTGTTTCCCAGTGTTGAATCTGACATCCTGGTCCCCTCTGTTCAGCATTATGTTTCCAGGTGTCGTAGGATCTGGCAACAGACCAGAAGGACCCTCCTACGCACCCTGGAACAAAATAAATAAGAGGTTCGCTAACTGTCACCGTTCTGCTGCACCTGTCTACCGCATCAATCAGAGAGTCTGGCTTTCCATCAGGAATATTAAATTAAAAGATACTTCTAGAAAGTTGGCCCCCCGTTTCATTGGCCCTTTTCTCATTGAGAGGATCATCAACCCATCTGCGGTGAGACTCAAACTACCATCTTCCATGCACATTCACCCTACTTTCCATGTTTCCCAGATCAAGCCAGTCTCGGAAAGCCCCCTGAGTCCTCCCACCAAGCCCCCTCCCCCTGCTCGACTCATTGATGACCACCCTGCATATTCTGTCAATCGTATCCTGGATGTTCGGCGTAGGGGGCGTGGTTTTCAATATCTTGTGGATTGGGCATGATATGGACCTGAAGAGAGAACCTGGGTTCCCCGTTCTCACATCCTGGACCCTGCTCTCATCACGTCCTTTTACAAACGCCATCCTGAAAAGCGTTCTGGATTGCCTGGAGGCAATCATTGAGGGGAGGGTACTGTAGGATCTCTGCTCCTCCCCTTCTGGTTGGTTCTGGCAGCTCATTGTCTGCAGCTGCAACGCATTCTCCTAATGAGCTCATGGGCTTCTTAAGGTAGCTGCTGATACAGACCTTTGCTGGATGTTGCCTTTGCCAGTAGTGCCACCGTGGCTGTTACCAGAAGCAGTGGTGGATATGGCATTGATGGAAAAGAAAAAGGATCCAAAATGTAGATTAGATTCAAGTATAATACAAGAATATATAAACAATTACTATCATTATGTCCAGATTTACACAGACGCATCAAAAACAGATGAAAAAATAGGAGTAGCATTTGTAATACCAGAATTTAAAATAAAAGTAGGAAAAAGAATTACAGATGGATTATCAGTATATTCAGGAGAATTATTAGCAATATTGTTAGCAGTGCAGTGGGTGGAGGATATAAAACCATTAAAAACAATCATTTGTTCAGATTCAAGTTCAGCATTATTAAGTTTAAAACATAATCATTCAGAGGGTAGACCAGACATTTTGTTGGAAATAAAACTTACTTTATTTAGAATACAAAGAATGGGATTAATATTAGTGTTTTTATGGGTACCAGCACATGTAGGAGTTGGAGGGAATGAGAAGGCGGACAGGATAGCAAAGAAGGCAACACAAAACAACATTAGCTTTATAATAAATATTAGTAGGTCAGAGGCAAGAAATATAATTAAACAGAGAATCAGGAAAGAGTGGCAAAAAAGGTGGGATGAAGAAAAGAAAGGAAGATGGTTTTACAGAATCAACAAGATAGTAGGAGAAGTAAGAACAGGAAGAAGGAGTAGAAAAGAGGAAAGATTAATTACAAGATTAAGACTAGGACATACAGGACTTAATTCTACATTGTTCAAGATAAAGAAACATAATACAGGAAAATGTGATTATTGTGGAGAGGAGGAAACAATAGAACATGTAATATTGAAGTGTCAGAAATATGAACAAGAAAGAACAATTTTAAGGAGAGAATTTGTAGGTATTAAAGAAAATTTTATATTGAGAGATACTTTGCAAAGAAGTTTAGGTAGCAAACATATTCAAATTATAATTAGATTTTTCAAAAGCACTAAATTAATAAATAAAATTTGATTGTTGTAATAGTAAATAAGATTTAAAACCATGAAGAACCACACTCCATACCAGTTGGTGGCGGTAATGCACATCTTCAAGTTATTTGCCAACTGCCAAAAAACAACACAGAAGAAGAAGAAGAAGACCTTTGCTGGAACATAACCTCAGTTATGTGGACTCCTGTCTGTCTGCCTATCCATCTGTCTGCCTGCCTGTCGACCTGCCTATCTGCCTACCTGCCTGCCAACATCTGGTAATACTCCCTCCTAAGGACTGCACTGTAAATATTCTCATCACCAGTACTCTCTCTCTCTCTCCTTGGATTCCTGGGTTTACCTCCTCCTCCTCTGGCTTCTGGACAACTCCAACTCAAGATTCCTTAAACAAAGTCTACAGTAGAAATAAACCTCATTTACCGTCTTATCCTGTGTGCTGAGTCTGTTTCATCCTCTGGTTTTGTTCTACTTCGACTATCTAAGCAATTCATGATAGGACTAAAAACCACTGATCTAGAAAACACACAGAAAGCTGTTACAGACAATGATGCTAACCGTGCTATCAGCACTAATCACAAATAAAAGCTGTAAAAAACAGTTCTAGAAATGTCCCCATCACACATTGTTTTATTTAAGTCTTTTACTATACCAACTCACAATCTGAAATACTAGTTGAACCTGAACTGAATGATTCTACTCTGAATAAATATTCTTTAAAACAAAGTTTGAGATTTACGTTTTATGTATGTTCGCCAATTTGTAAAAATAAAAAAACGAACATTTTTAATTGCTTTGTGGCATGAGAACTACCTTAGAATTAAAAAAGTCATCAAACTTGGACTGGAATGTTCTTCACTGATCGGATATTGAAATAAAGTGGTGATTATTAACGTACTTACTTTGCTGTTTGGTAAAAGAAAGAATAAATAAAACTTTTTAGCTTTCCCAAAAATAAAGCTAAAATTGAGGGTTCTTCTCACAAACCCAGTCAGGCGGATAGATGGGTTTCATCATGAGTTTCTCTATTGCTGAATGACAAATGACCGATAAGAGTATTAGTATACTGTGCCAGTGTGTCAAAGGCAAAGATAACAGTCAATCAGATGGATGTATCTTCACTGTTCTACTTAGGTAATCAGAAATCTTGTAAATTAAAACAAGAACTGTAAATTTGAGCAGTAATTGCAACTGTATAAATATTAGTGCCTTTGTGGATTAGTCAGTCAGTCAATCATCTTTTATACCGCTTCTTCCATAGTGGGTGCCTATCTGCTGGTGCCTATCTCCAGCAGTCTATGGGCAGGAGGCAGGGTACACCCTGGACAGGTTGCCAGTCCATCACAGGGCAACACACAAAAAACCATGCACACACTCATTCATACACCTAAGGGCAATTTAGAGAGACCAATTATCCTAACAGGCATGTCTTTGGACTGTGGAACTCACGCATGCCTGGGGAGAATATGCAAACTCCATGCAGAACGACCCCCGGCCAGGAGTTGAACCCAGGACCTTCTTTCTGCAAGGCAACAGTGCTACCAACTGCGTCACCATGCAGCCCGCCTGTGTGAATAATTTATGTTGAAATGTTGAAATGAAAGCGTTTTGGATTAAAAAAAATCAAATCTGCAACCAAAAAAAAAAAAAATCCAGGATTTTAACCTCTGATATTCAGGACCAAAATCCCTTTCTAATGACAAATATCATTGCTCTGTAAAGCATTCACCTCTTGAACTATACAGGTCCTTCTCAAAATATTAGCATATTGTGATAAAGTTCATTATTTTCCATAATGTCATGATGAAAATATAACATTCATATATTTTAGATTCATTGCACACTAACTGAAATATTTCAGGTCTTTTATTGTCTTAATACGGATGATTGTGGCATACAGCTCATGTATGTACCAGTGGTTTTGGCACTGTGAGCAGGTGCCAGGTCGTGCTGAAAAATGAAATCTTCATCTCCATAAAGCTTTTCAGCAGACGGAAGCATGAAGTGCTCCAAAATCTCCTGATAGCTAGCTGCATTGACCCTGCCCTTGATAAAACACAGTGGACCAACACCAGCAGCTGACATGGCACCCCAGATCATCACTGACTGTGGGTACTTGACACTGGACTTCTGGCATTTTGGCATTTTCTTCTCCCCAGTCTTCCTCCAGACTCTGGCACCTTGATTTCCGAATGACATGCAGAATTTGCTTTCATCTGAAAAAAGTACTTTGGACCACTGAGCAACAGTCCAGTGCTGCTTCTCTGTAGCCCAGGTCAGGCGCTTCTGCCGCTGTTTCTGGTTCAAAAGTAGCTTGACCTGGGGAATGCGGCACCTGTAGCCCATTTCCTGCACACGCCTGTGCACGGTGGCTCTGGATGTTTCTACTCCAGACTCAGTCCACTGCTTCCGCAGGTCCCCCAAGGTCTGGAATCGGCCCTTCTCCACAATCTTCCTCAGGGTCCGGTCACCTCTTCTCGTTGTGCAGCGTTTTCTGCCACACTTTTTCCTTCCCACAGACTTCCCACTGAGGTGCCTTGATACAGCACTCTGGGAACAGCCTATTCGTTCAGAAATTTCTTTCTGTGTCTTACCCTCTTGCTTGAGGGTGTCAATAGTGGCCTTCTGGACAGCAGTCAGGTCGGCAGTCTTACCCATGATTGGGGTTTTGAGTGATGAACCAGGCTGGGAGTTTTAAAGGCCTCAGGAATCTTTTGCAGGTGTTTAGAGTTAACTCGTTGATTCAGATGATTAGGTTCATAGCTCGTTTAGAGACCCTTTTAATGATATGCTAATTTTGTGAGATAGGAATTTTGGGTTTTCATGAGCTGTATGCCAAAATCATCCGTATTAAGACAATAAAAGACCTGAAATATTTCAGTTAGTGTGCAATGAATCTAAAATATATGAATATTAAATTTTCATCATGACATTATGGAAAATAATTAACTTTATCACAATATGCTAATATTTTGAGAAGGACCTGTACAGCTCTTTATGTGACTGGATTTGAAATTGACCTTCTCAGGAGAAAATAAAAAAAAAGTTGGTAGGGGATTATCCTTTAAGCCCTCAACAGAGGGGCTTAAGAGACACACCCTGGAACAAATGCCCCTATCATGCTTTTATTCATTTTTAGGCTCTGACGCCATGTCTGCAGCACATTTGGACCATCAGTCTTGTATCTGATGTTTTTTCCTGCATCAGACAGTACAGACAGCCTTGACTGCAGAGCCTACACCCGTCCAACAAAGCTCTCGCTTTCACTCATATTTAATTCAAAGATTAAATGGGTAATTCTGTGTTTCATTTTGGATTCCAGCTACCAAAATGCTTTTGCACCCACAAGTTATTTTGCATGGACTGCTACCATTGTACTGCTTGGCCCCCGAGAAGAGAAAGTCCAAACTATCAAACTGAGAGTAGTTCTAAAAAACAGACCTACAACAGCATTTATACAAATACTTCATGTTTAAAGCAGTACAGAAGGTTTGTGCTTCGATAAATCTCACAAAAAGCGTGCATCCTACAAAAAATATATTAACATTATTATTTAAGTAAGTTAGCAGGACATTTGTTAAATCTATAATGATTTCATGGAGACAAAATCCTGAACAAAAACATTTTTGAAGAAAGTATATGAGAAGCCAATCAGAAATTGGAGCTCTAACATTTTGTAACAAACTGTAAAAAGCAGTGTATCTAAAAGTACCTGAGATGAAATAAAAAATAAAATGTAAAAAATAAATGTTTTTTACTCTGACTTAACCTTACATTAGTGCTGCCTCTCATAACTTTTCTCCATGTCTGCCATTTCAGCCCTTTTATTTCATTTGCTCTCACGCCTACCTCTCTGTCTTTCAATAAATTCTGATGCCCTCTGTAGGTTTTCCAAGCAGCTTTCACTTTAAATCAATGCTTCTCTTTGTAATGTCTCTCTCTGAAAGCCTGAATGACATAAATCTTCTGTATTTTTCATTGGCTAGGTCGGGTTTTCTCTTTTTCAATGTTCTTTTGTCATCACTGAACCAAACAACTTCACATGTGTCAAAAATATCCCTGATACTCTAATTTTTTTACTTCTGCAGCATTTGCCTGAAATGGCAGCTGGCAATGTTTTCACACATTTAATAAATCATTAAATGAGAGGGAACTGTCAAATGAAAAAAATCCAACAGAACATAAAACCCTAATTTAAAGAACAAATATATTTTTGAGCCAGAGAACCTGAAAATGTTAAGAGTATGAAACATAAATTAAATATCTACCTATCCAATGTTTTTCAAACCATATAAGTAATTTTAAAACACATCTTTATGCAACAAATATAGCCTTTTGAGTCACATCTCTTAAAAATTGAGGATGTACCACACAGGGGTTCACAAAAGAACCCAAAACAGCATCTACAGTACTGCAGGCCTCATTTGCCTTCATTAAAATCTGTGTTCATGATTCAACAGCATGAAAGAGACCAAGCAAAAATAACATCCACTGGAGAGTACCAAGGTGAGAGCAACTGCTTTACCAAAAAGAACACAAAAGCACGTCTCACATTTGTCAAAGAAAACATGATGATGATCTGCAGGACTTATGTGAAAGTATTGTATGGACTGATGAGACAAAGTGGAGCTTTTCGGAAAGTGTGCATTCTGTCACATCACTCCAGGACCTGCAGTGGTTGAAGGAACCATGAGTTCTGCTCTCTACCAGAAGATCCTGAAGGAGAACATCTGACCTTTAGTTTGTGACCTTAGGTTCAAGTGCACTTGGGTTATTCAGTACGACAATGTCACATCTGAAGGCCAAAACAAATCAAAATAAAGGTTTTGGACTGGTCTAGTCCAAGTCTTCCCTTGAATCTTATGGAGATGCTGAGTACATGTTCAAAAACCTTTCATGGTGACCGAATTAAAGCAGTTCTGTGAAAAAGATAATGCAAAGGCTTGATAGCAGTTGTTGCCATCAAGTGCAGCACAATAAATTACTAGGTTTAGGTGGCAATCACTTTGTCACATAGGGCCAGATTGCTTTGATAGCTTCTTTCTCTTATGTGAAATAATCATTTCAAAACAGCCCTTTTCTATTTAAAATGTGCCTTTTTTACAGCACTGCACATGGCTCATGGAAAATAACAGCAAATAAATACTACATTCCAAGCAAGCCTTTAATATATTAATGCTGGTGCAAACTGATATATTGATAATAATATGTTTTGGATATTTTTTTCAGCCCTACAGTTTGTGCAATAAAAAAGGAAGTGAGAGCTTCCTAAAGTGAACATCTGCATTCTTCCATTTTACTTCTGACTATAATTTAAGCAGTTATAACCCAGATCATTCATGCATTCAAAACAGATGTTCTGGCATCAGGCTGAACTACTTGATAATTGTGTTCATCATTCAATCATGTTGCAAGTATTAGAGCATCAGATATATTACTTTCATCATTCATGGCTGTGCAATTTAAGTCCAATCTGTATACATTAGTCCTGAAAGCATTTATGACATTATTTCTGAATGTTAATAAAAGTGTCTCAGTTTTTGTTGGAGCTTTAACTTGTCACTCAGCAGGACATGGGGCTTTGGAAATATGTTGTAGTGGCTCACCTACGTTTCATCCACAGTACTGCAATGAATTTATAGTAGGCTGTAATTGGGTCCATGCAGGACATGAAGGCTTCCTGAAATGCTCTGTTTCTATTTCTATGACTTAAAGTCTCAGTTATGCCTCAAAAAGGAGTTACAAAACAAAGAAAAAACCCATCCTAATTTTGTGCTGTTTTTGTGATACATCACATTGGGAGCTCTAATTCAGATTCATTATATCAGAGCTTGAGTGTGGCTCGTTGAGGCTCCATTCAGAGGCCAATCTGACAACCAATGAATAGAGCTAATTACCCATATTCAACTGCTCCAACACAGACAACAGCAGACCAGGGAGAGAGTTTAACATTTTGACTCCCCTCAACAACATGCAAACCACGTCCTCCGCATGTGAAGTTGTAGTGAGTGTGTTTGTTTCTCTAAACAAAAGAATACTGCTGCAAGTCAAGCTAATTCTTGAAAAAATCAATTTAACACATCTATAAATCCTTAAAGGACATGTTAAAATGATGTTCTCGGTTTGATTAGGTTCTGATTTTGGCCAATGGCCTAAGGAAGTTTTAATCTTCTCTTCAAGCATAACATATTCAAGCTGTTTCAGAGATGTTAGAAAAAGGAAGCTGTTACTTATCTACTCTAAAAACACATTAAAGATGTTCAGCCATGCTACAGTTTGGTGACTGTGGAAGCCTGGCTGAGTATTCCACTCACTGCTGTGCACCTTGTACTACTTCCTACATATTTTAGCTGTGTCAAATGATGTATTGTGCATATTGTGTTTTATATTTTTAGCACTTTGGATCCTTTTCATGTTTTTATTAAATGTTAAATATCAGAAAAATGTCCTAATCATGAGTCTGAAACCTTGCTGTCACTCTTACCATGGGACACACGCAAGAAAATACATAAATATCACCAAATTGTTCCTGTGTCGTTGGAAGACGTTTTGATCACACTCATTTTTCATGCAGGCTTTCTCGAGAAGAATATAAGCTTATGAGTTTATTTCACTGTAACCTTTACATTTTCAGATGTCCAAAACAATCAGATAATGGATTCTTTGGCAAAAATAACTTTGCACCAGTTTTCTCAGTCTTTGTAATTCTTGCACAATTTCAGCCTGTCCTTTATGATTTTCTAAGACAGAAGCGGCTTTTTTGCTGACTTGTTGTGCGACACTAATTGCTTTTATTTTGTAATTTTCTTGAAAGTAGGAGAGGGAAATGGGGTAAAGAGAGGGGGAAGAGATGCAGCACAGGTCGCAGTGGCCGAGACTCAAAATAGGGGACAGCCGCTTTGAGGGCTGAAGCCTCTCTATACATCTGGTGCATCCTCTACCACTGCACCAGCACCACACCCATGACACAGGTTATTTGTAAGAAAAAATCAGGATTGTTTTTTTAATTTTTGTAGCTAATGGCAACTAACACACATAAATAAGTTTGACAAAATGTGTTATTTTAATAGTCTCCCAAGTTCAATCTCCGATGCAATGGATTTCATCATGGGTTTCTCTATTGCTGAATGATAAATGGATGATAAGAGTATTAGTATACTGTGCCAGTGTGTCACAGCAAAGATAACAGTCATAACACTAATGACTCCAGTTATAATTAGCAAAAACATTTTTTCCAGAGAAATGTGATCAGATAAAACAGATGATGTCCCAAAGTGGGAGGAAAATTACATCAGGCTTCTTAATGGTAATCTTAAAAATGAGACAACTGGGTTTGTATGCATGCAAAATCTCTTAGAATTATTAACTATATTTTATTTCAGTAAATGTTCTTCATATTTCAGAAGGCCAACAGATGACAGAGTTCACAGAACAAATGTTTGGGGATGGCAGGATGTACTTTTAGATAACTATTTAAGCTGGTAAGATACACAAATTAATTATAACTAATGAAATGGGGCTGTACTAAACTGCTTCTGCACTATGCATATTGTGTTATTGTATCAACATGAGTGCAAAAAAAACTAAAACATGCAAAACTGCAAGTTTCTGTTTTTAGTTACTAAGAAAGGTGTATCAGCTTCTCCGAGTATCTCTAAATCTAAATGAGAAATGTGTCTTAAAAGACAATCAACTTTTTTCGCTACTGGTAGTATTTTGCTTTTTAGTAAGATGTTTGCTCATTATCACATCATTAGAAAGACAAAATACAATAGAAATAAGGCAAAAACTAAGAACAAAAATAAACCCAACAGACTAGAGAGTATAATCAATCCATTCATAGGTTGTGTTGGAGCCTAGATTGGTCTCATTTCTCTCATACAAGCTGTGCCTCTGACAGACTGCTAACTCAGAACTGCTAACCCTAAAGGGAATGTCTCTGCAGCCACTTTGCTCCCTGGTGAGACACTTTATTGTTTTGCCATGAGTATCCACCTTTTGCTGCTCAAGGAAATAGCCGCACTCCTGACAACGGCAACAAAAATAATGGTCACTTTGACGATGGCAGACAGAATCTTCTGCTACATTTGTTACCATGGAGTCAATTCTCTCCATCAGATTTCAAAAAAGAGCAGTCAGCACAGAAGAGTAATATTTGAATTTTTTTCCCTAATTTAAAATATTTAAGCTGTCCAAACAAATCATTAATCATTTATTTTAGTCTTTTTAAATAAATGAAGGACCTGGATTGTACAAGAAAAAAATAAATAAATAAATAAATGTTGAAAATGTTTAAAATGTGAGGTTTTTTTATGGGGAAAAATCTGAGTTTTGCCAGACAAAAAAAAAAAAAAAAGCAATATATAGACAGGAACATTTTAAAAGCTTATGCACTGCAAAAACTTATAAACAACAAGGTAAAATGTGTTGTTTTTAATATAGGTTTGAAAACCAGTCACACCTAGTGAGGACCAAAGACTATTTTCTTCCTTCTTATAATTGAACTTGCAAATGCCAACACACTTATAAAACCTTAATGTATTGGTGATTATCCTTTGGGTACACTTGGTTTTTGTTGATTGCTCATTTTTTCTTTCATTCATCAAAAATAAAAAAGAATAAAAGTATGGTAAAGTTGTGATGGTTAAGAATGTATTAATGATTTCTAAAAGATTATCAGTGAAGTTTAAGGTTTAAGGTTGACGGTAAATTATCAGAAATCGCTTTTAAGCCCCTCCGAAAAATTTTTAACAATATAAGAGAACCCTTAATTTCATAAACCTATATCTGATGGGAGGTATAAAAAAACAGCAAAACAATTATCACAAAACTCTCATCCCCGGGCTGTCGCCTCTGATGCTTGCACCAAATTCGCCCTGTCGGGTGCTGAAAATGCATTTTGTGAAAGTGCAGACGCTGCAGTTGATTGTGATTTTCATACAGTTGATTAAAGTGAGTAGCTCCTTAGGACACTGGAGGCACAGTGCCAAATATGTTTCACAGTATTTTTAGAGAAAGATAGAATGACATTTGTATGCAGGAGGTAAAGTAAGTGACTATTGATCCTGTGCAGATAGCTGACTGTTTATGTGTGTCTCCACCAGAACCTGCAACTGACCCGCTCAGCTGTTTCATATCAGTGTCATCCCTCCAAGATGCTGAATTTCAAACCATGTATGTCAAATGTAAGACCCACACGTAATAAACAGAAAACAACTTTTTTTCCACTGGAATATTTCTTTTCAAAAGTTAGCCAAAGCAAGATGTCTTCTTGACTAGGAGGCTTGTGGGCAGAATTGAAAATGAAATGGTGAAAGAGAGAGAAACAGTGCCATCCTCGAAGCCAACAAAGACAAGCTAACTGTCACATTGATCAATAAAAGAACTGAAATCAAAACTACTTTTATCAGTCTTTTGTGGTGACTTTTCAACCCACCCATCCCTGTGAACATAAAAGAATGTCAAATGAAGGTTTTTATCCATAAGCTCCAAAAACTGAGTTTCTGAAAAAATGTCCCAGGGGAGCTTCATGTGGAAATACAGATGCTCAAAACATCAATTCTGAATCCAGACATCATCCAGCCAGATGCCAAGGAATAACTGTAAAAGTGTTAACGTTACTGTTTGACATTATCTCATTAAAGTAATTTAGTAAAGTAAAGGCATAGTTTATGATTTGTTAACAACAAAATTATATTTCGATTTGACCAGCTCCGGCCATTGTGGTCCTTAATATTATTGTAGTCGCTCTTGAGTTTTATTCATTTTGCCCTGCGCTACCTCTTGGAAAACCTTCTCATTTCTCCTGGTCCCATGGTCAGTTAGTGAACAGCAGTCTGTTCAAGTCACATGTAGTACCAGTAACTCATGCTGGTTAAACCTTATTACTCTATGAGGTATGTTGCATTGATTCCAGACAGACAAATTGTGCATATTAATTTTGAAGAGCAGTTAACTCTAACTTAAACATATCAGCATTCAGGCTCAATTCTCCAGATACATTTTTACTATCAAACAAACACAAACACATGCATATAAATATACACTGGTCAAAAAATTAAAGGAACATTTTGAAAACACATCAAATCTCAACTGGAATAAAATCATGCTAGATATCCATACCAATGAGGAATTGGTAATGTTTTAGGAAAAAAAAGGATGCCGCATCTTTTATGAAAATGAAAATTATCAACCCACAATGGGCTTAATCCAAAGTCACTGAAATCTCATTGCAGCAACTTAAAATGGTTCTCAGTAGTCTGTACGGCCCCACATGCTTGAATGCATGGCTCACAATATCAGGCATGCTCCATATGAGATGAGAGATTATGTCCTGGGGTATCTCCTCCCAGATCCTGACAAGGGTATCGCTTACCCCTAAACAGTCTGAGGTGCAACCTGGTGGTGTCAGATGGACCTAAACATGGTGTCCCAGAGATGCTCTATTGGATTTAGGTTAGGGGAGCTGAGAGGGCAGTCCATAGTATAAATTCCTTCATCCTCCAGGAACTGCCTGCATATTCTTGCATACCACATCAGCCCTGGCATACCAGGAGAAACCCAGGACCCATTGCATCAGCAAAATGTCTAACAGTGGGTTCAAATATTTCATCCTAATACCTAATGAAAGTCATTGAGCCATAATTTATGATGAACAGGTCTCTGCGTCCCTCCATGGATATGCTTCCCCAGACCACCAGCAAACCGATCATGCTGAACAATGTTGTAGGCAGCATGACGTTCACCACAGCCTCTCCAGGGTCTGGAGGAGCTTTGGTGGGTCTGCAAAACCATTCCTGTTTTTGGGGTCGTCTCATTGTTAGTGCACCACACCGAAACAGCTGAAACTGATTAATGACCCACTCTACTTTACTGACCAGATTAATATTCAAGAAGTATATATATATATATATATATATATATATACAGGGGTTGGACATTGAAACTGAAACACCTGTCAATTTAGTGTGGGAGGTTTTATGGCTAAATTGGACCAGCCTGGTTGCCAGTCTTCATTGATTGCACATTGCACCAGTAAGAGCAGAGTGTGAAGGTTCAATTAGCAGGGTAAGAGCACAGTTTTGCTCAAAATATTGAAATGCACACAACATTATGGGTGACATACCAGAGTTCAAAAGAGGACAAATTGTTGGTGCACGTCTTGCTGGCGCATCTGTGACCAAGACAGCAAGTCTTTGTGATGTATCAAGAGCCACGGTATCCAGGGTAATGTCAGCATACCACCAAGAAGGACGGACCACATCCAACAGGATTAACTGTGGATGCAAGAGGAAGCTGTCTGAAATGGATGTTCGGGTGCTAACCCAGATTGTATCCAAAAAACATAAAACCACGGCTGCCCAAATCACGGCAGAATTAAATGTGCACCTCAACTCTCCTGTTTCCACCAGAACTGTCCGTCGGGAGCTCCACAGGGTCAATATACACGGCCGGGCTGCTATAGCCAAACCTTTGGTCACTCATGCCAATGCCAAACGTCGGTTTCAATGGTGCAAGGAGCGCAGATCTTGGGCTGTGGACAATGTGAAACATGTATTGTTCTCTGACAAGTCCACCTTTACTGTTTTCCCCACATCCTTGAGAGTTACGGTGTGGAGAAGCCCCAAAGAAGCGTACCACCCAGACTGTTGCATGCCCAGAGTGAAGCATGGGGGTGAATCAGTTATGGTTTTGGCTGCCATATCATGGCATTCCCTTGGCCCAATACTTGTGTTAGATGGGTGCGTCACTGCCAAGGACTACCGAACCATTCTTGAGGACCATGTGCATCCAATGGTTCAAACATTGTATCCTGAAGGCGGTGCTGTGTATCAGGATGACAATGCACCAATACACACAGCAAGAATGGTGAAAGATTGGTTTGATGAACATGAAAGTGAAGTTGAACATCTCCCATGGCCTGCACAGTCACCACATCTAAATATCATTGCGCCACTATGGGGTGTTTTGGAGGAGCGAGTCAGGAAACGTTTTCCTCCCCCAGTAGTGGTCACGTAGTGACCTGGCCACTATCCTGCAAGAAGAATGGCTTAAAATCCCTCTGACCACTGTGCAGGACTTGTATATGTCACTCCCAAGACAAATTGACGCTGTATTGGCCGCAAAAGGAGGCCCTACATCATACTAATAAATTATTGTGGTCTAAAACCAGGTGTTTCAGTTTCATTGTCCAACCCCTGTATATATATATATATATATAGCAGGTAAATCTAGTCTAATCTTTAAGCAGAGCTAGAGTCCAGACTTTGCAACAAAAAGAGGCCAGTTACCTGTATTAAGGTATATCAAGGCTGTGAAAGGTAACTGGTTCAAAAATGCTAAAAATGTTCCAACATACATTTAGAGTTTAAAGCAATTTTTCATTAGATGTCAGAGACCAGTGACCTTTGACACATTCCAGCAAGACTTTATGGAATAAGAAGTAATGCAGCATTCATTCTCCCTCACCTGTTGCTACACTTTGTCAGGTCAACTGGCTGAAAGAAGGCTACCACCATACACTTTTCCATCTCTTACAACAAAGAAAAATTTGACTGTTTGGAAATATTTGTGATTAATGAATGATATGGCATTATTATAAGAACAATACAAATTGTTGCTCTTCTGCTTGAAAATGAAAGCAATAAGGTCATGTAAAATATATATATTTTTAATTTTTTCTAATAACACCATTGGACGGTGACATTTCTACTCTAGGTTATCATACTGTGAGAATCTCTTACTAGGACCTGTCCGGTGTTGCTTCCCATGGAGCACAATTTTTTGAGTAACTGTTGATCATTTTTATTAAATTTTTGAAGTCATCGTTAAAAAGTAAAATTCAACTGACTGCACAGTGCTGCTACACAATAAAAACAATACCCAGCAACCGGGCAGAGGAGAGCAACATAGCATAAAAAGTTTCAAAAAATATTCAACCCAGCACTAACCATAAAACCATACTTGAAAATTGTATGTTTGGATACAATTGAAATGCTAAAATATGCCCTCTTGTGGACTAAGAATCACCTGAGAGAACCTTCAAATGAAAAAAAAACTTAGATGCATAAAGAGCTGTAGATTTAATAAAAATGACTGTCTTAAACCAGCTACATCTTCATCTATATTTCCAACAAGCTTATGCGTATTTGTAATCATGAATCAAAAACATTATTCAACTTTAAAAGGAGCCACCAAAGGTCTTGCCACCAGAGAAGCATTTATTTGTATGTTTTCTGTGGCTGCGACCCTTCTCCACCGTCCCCCCAAAAACAAACAGCACTGTACTTTCCATCAGTGCCTAGAATTCCCCTGAAGAGATCCAAAGGTGGATGTAATATAAAATCTTACCCGTGGGTCTGCTCAGAAGTGACCACACATCATAAAATGTCAAAATCACAACATGATGTTTCAAAGACTTGGCAGGGTACAATATTTCATCCAAACACTTAGTTTTAATAGGCTTTCATTAAAAAAATTAAAACATTTGTGTGAAATTTAAACTTTTGGTTATTTTCTTGAACATATTTGATGTAAACATTGTTTTCATTCATTTAAGTTATACAGTAGATGACGACTAAAAATGGGAAGCTCATGATACTAGCATGTCATAAGTGTTATACACAAAAGCCACAGCAAAACATAGTCATAATATTGAATCACAATCACAACCACACCTGGAGAAGAGCTCCTTCTTATTAGACGGTGTATAAGAGAATTTCACAGTCAGCTGAATTTATTGGAGGGCTGTCTCCACAAGCTGGTTAAAGAAAGGTAGAAAAACGATACACTTTCTTTGTGGAACTGTATCATATAAAAACAGAGGAACTTGTCAGTCGTAGGTGAGGTATCCCCTATACTAACACCTGGAGTCATTCGTGTGTAGAACTGAAGAACTCTAGCAGCTTTCTAAGCTCATCTAGAAGAGTTCTTGTGTGTGACCTGCAGATTGTAAACTGTAAATTATAAGGCTGTGATCCTCCAATTACCGTTTGAGTCAACCGCGGTGTCACATTGTCCCTCAACCTTTGATCGATGGAAAATGGATTGTCTGCGTGACTGAACCATAAATATTACATAAAAGATTGCAATCGCAGGGTTAGCTCAAGTCATTGTGAAAGTATGTGAATACAGAGAAGACAAAACTGTTTTGTGAGAGTAGGGGACTCAAATGCTATGAAAACAAAACTTCAGAATCAATTACTGAAATGTAAAGATCCCTCCAACATGAACAAAAACATTTTTAGAATGTTTCATAATCACATCCCAAGTCATGTTTTTTCATCCAAACACTGATAATTTCCTTTATCCCTTACAATAAAAAGTTGACAAATGAAGTATGTTCCACTGCAAGGCACAGTTGGAGAATCTATCATGCACAAGCCTTTGCTACAAATCCAGCCAGATGGATGAAACAAGTGTAATCAAAATATCCATAATCCAAACATTCAAGAGAATTCCAGTCACTGATCGTTTGACTTACAGGAGTCGGTGTCTCCTCACAGCCTCCCTCTTCAACAGGCAAGCAGTATGTGCCAGTTGACTCTGTGCATGTATCCACAGCCCTCCTTATCAATAGATCATTAATCGATTTAAAAGGTAGCTACAACACCGCCTGGTTCTGCAGGGTTCAAATGTATGGAAAGCTGGCATTCAGATAGCAAGGCAGAGTGTTGTTTTGGTGCATTTTTCTGTAGAAATGAAATAAAACCTGGCAACTGCCAACATGCAACGTTATAGAGGATTATCTACAAAATCCTCTTGGATGAAGAAACATAATTATGGATTATAACTCTGCATTTGGCCTGATGAAACACAGACACCGAAATAATAAAATAACACATGTGTTATACTCTGTTCATATTTTTCACTCATTTGGGGGATTCCGACACTCTAAAAGTGGCTGTAAATGACAGGTGGACGCAGCGCGTCCTTTGGTGTGTGTGCACAGTTTATCTGAAGAGTTCACCCTTTCACGCAGAACATAAACAAACTGAAAACGGAAACAAAAAAGCCTGACAGAATAAAAAAGGAGTTCGGTTCACTCACCATTTCTCTGTGGAGGCGCCGGGTCCTGAAAGCATGTCACGACACTAAATACCCATGAGCCAAAAAACCGCTGCTTTTCAGTCCGGCGACGAAAAACAACAACTAAGCAACAGAGAGTAATAAAGCCGGGCTGCAGTTGACGCTCGATACTGCTCAGCTGAGTGGAAGTAGCGCAGCGCAGCAGAGCCCAGTGGCGGAATTTGGAGACACGTCCGTGCGCAAAAAGCCGGCGAGCCGAAGAGCGCACCGCTGGTTAGGACTCTGGAGATACGGACACTCTTTAAAAAGAGAAGTTCGGAATTGGGGAAACCTTCCAGGGGTTTTAAAGGCGGCGTGGATTGTGCCCAGTCAGTCTGCTGCGGAGGAGTTGGCGCTGTTCCGCTCTGTGTGAACCCACAGCGGACATTCAACCGCTCCGGTCAAGTCCCTCCTCCTTTCTTCAGCCCTGAAGTAACGGAAGCACTTACTCGCTCCCTCTGTCTCCGTCACCGTCACACTACATGTAACTAACACGATCCATTTGGCCGAGGCTGTCCCTGCTGACGCGCGACTGACTGAAGTGACCTGAGCACGTGTAAGGACCCAAACTTTGACCTTTATATACATACAGTGTACGCAGAAGTTTTGTTTTTGTTGTTTTATAACAATCGTATTTTGATCTCATATGAATAACGGGTTTTTTTTTCTCACACTTGCATCTTAATTAATTAGAATACCCCAAATTCAGTTTGTCAGGAAATTTTAACCCTACATATAATCTATTTAAAAACAGGATTTTTTAGCAGATTTTTTATTATAAGTGACAAGACAAAGGAGGAAATGTGTTCTATTACATCTGTCATAAAACTTACCTAGCTTTTCAAAAAAAAAAAACCTCATAACGAGAGTCAAACATGGTGATGGTAGTGTGATGCTGTGGGGCTTTATTGCTGTTTCCGGACCTGGATAACTTGCCATAAAGTCATGAATTCTGCTCTGTGGAATAGGGTGCCTAGCTATCAGTGGATGACCATATTAAATAGGCTTGGGATATGCAGCAGATCAATCATCCAAAGCGCACAAGCAGTTAATCTCTGAATGGCTCTAAACAAAGCAAATGAAAGTCATTAAGTTACCTAGTCAAAGTCCAGATGCCTTGTCATGACCTTAAACAGACCATTAATGCTTGAAAATTCTCTAGTCTTAAAATAATTTGATAAACACAAATATTTTGGTGTGACAACAAAGCAAGAAAAGAACAAATATGTAAAAGGGGAATATTTATTCAGAGCACAGTGTAAATGTATTAAACAAAGAAGTGTACGCTGTATTTATTTTTGGATGACATATTTTATTTATTTGCTTATTTGTGTATTTAATCAATCAGACCTCAAAGTCACACAGGATTACCTAAAACTCTTGGAACAAAGCTGGCTTCCACAGGATTTTGTCTGTGTTTCACCAAAAATACAATTTAAAATGTGGCAGATGTACAATCTGGATGTTCAAGCATACTGAAAATAAAACAGGCAGTGTGTAATCATTACCTTTCTAGTCTGGAAGGATTTGAATGCACAATAATTATACCGTAGATCAGACTGTTAAATTAATTTTTTTCCATCCCAAATCCAACTTGGTGCAGTCTACACTGACAGACACCTAGAGTACCAAGAGGCATTCATGTCTGCATGGTCCTGAGAGCACTATTGTAAATCAATGAGCAGGAAAAAAAATAGAACAAAACAAAATGAAACATATTTAAACCAATAAATGAAAACACCAGAGTGTGTCTTAAATTTTCCTTTTTGGCTGTTGAGAAAACAATTTTCTGTGACACTCCAGGTGGGTGTGGTATAAAATGAGGGCAAAATATGATGAATGTGTTTATAATATGAAAGACTTTAGTTTGGTTTTGGCATTTTATTGAGTTTTGAATTCTATATTATTTTTGGTCGAGATTCTGGTGTTTACACTTGTTCTGTTTTGTGACTGTTTTACTCATCTACAGGTCCTTCTCAAAATATTAGCATATTGTGATGAAGTTCATTATTTTCCATAATGTCATGATGAAAATTTAACATTCATATATTTTAGATTCATTGCACACTAACTGAAATATTTCAGGTCTTTTATTGTCTTAATACGGATGATTTTGGCATACAGCTCATGAAAACCCAAAATTCCTATCTCACAAAATTAGCATATCATTAAAAGGGTCTCTAAACGAGCTATGAACCTAATCATCTGAATCAACAAGTTAACTCTAAACACCTGCAAAAGATTCCTGAGGCCTTTAAAACTCCCAGCCTGGTTCATCACTCAAAACCCCAATCATGGGTAAGACTGCCGACCTGACTGCTGTCCAGAAGGCCACTATTGACACCCTCAAGCAAGAGGGTAAGACACAGAAAGAAATATCTGAACGAATAGGCTGTTCCCAGAGTGCTGTATCAATGCACCTCAGTGGGAAGTCTGTGGGAAGGAAAAAGTGTGGCAGAAAACGCTGCACAACAAGAAGAGGTGACCGGACCCTGAGGAAGATTGTGGAGAAGGGCCGATTCCAGACCTTGGGGGACCTGCGGAAGCAGTGGACTGAGTCTGGAGTAGAAACATCCAGAGCCACCGTGCACAGGCGTGTGCAGGAAATGGGCTACAGGTGCCGCATTCCCCAGGTCAAGCCACTTTTGAACCAGAAACAGCGGCAGAAGCGCCTGACCTGGGCTACAGAGAAGCAGCACTGGATTGTTGCTCAGTGGTCCAAAGTACTTTTTTCGGATGAAAGCAAATTCTGCATGTCATTCAGAAATCAAGGTGGCAGAGTCTGGAGGAAGACTGGGGAGAAGGAAATGCCAAAATGCCAGAAGTCCAGTGTCAAGTACCCACAGTCAGTGATGGTCTGGGGTGCCGTGTCAGCTGCTGGTGTTGGTCCACTGTGTTTTATCAAGGGCAGGGTCAATGCAGCTAGCTATCAGGAGATTTTGGAGCACTTCATGCTTCCATCTGCTGAAAAGCTTTATGGAAATGAAGATTTCATTTTTCAGCACGACCTGGCACCTGCACACAGTGCCAAAACCACTGGTAAATGGTTTACTGACCATGGTATCACTGTGCTCAATTGGCCTGCCAACTCTCCTGACCTGAGCCCCATAGAGAATCTGTGGGATATTGTGAAGAGAACGTTGAGAGACTCAAGACCCAACACTCTGGATGAGCTAAAGGCCGCTATCGAAGCATCCTGGGCCTCCATAAGACCTCAGCAGTGCCACAGGCTGATTGCCTCCATGCCACGCCGCATTGAAGCAGTCATTTCTGCCAAAGGATTCCCGACCAAGTATTGAGTGCATAACTGTACATGATTATTTGAAGGTTGACGATTTTTATATTAAAAATACTTTTCTTTTATTGGTCAGATGAAATATGCTAATTTTGTGAGATAGGAATTTTGGGTTTTCATGAGCTGTATGCCACAATCATCCGTATTAAGACAATAAAAGACCTGAAATATTTCAGTTAGTGTGCAATGAATCTAAAATATATGAATGTTAAATTTTCATCATTACATTATGGAAAATAATGAACTTTATCACAATATGCTAATATTTTGAGAAGGACCTGTATACTTCTCATCAGTTATCCCACCCCCATTTGTTTCTATGTAGTTTTTACATCATTTCTGTCATTTCAAGTTATATGCCTAGTACCTGAAATCATGCTCGCTGTTTCTCGGTGTTTCTCGCTGTTTTTCTTTGTGTCCCCTGCATGTTATGTATTTCATCTTCCCCTTTATCCTGTCTGCTTTCTGTGTGTGTTTGGGTCATTCTGAACAACAACAAATGACCGATAATAACCAGTAATCTAAGACACAGTAAGACCAGTAACCACGCCTTAAATGATGGTTGCATTTAAGGCGTGGCATTTTTGTGTTTGACAGATTGATTTTTCACCTAAATACATTCCACAAGTTCTTTTTGGAGGATGGCCTAAATAGCTCAAGAGGAACAGCAGCACTTTATTAACATTTAGTCTTTTTTTATTCTCAACAGGATCTTTGACACCTGACAGATCAGCCTTACCTCTGAACACCAGGTGGCACAACAGTGTCTTAGACTTTGAAAAAAAAAGTCCTTCACATTTAACAATATGCCAAACAAGTTAACAGAATACCGATAAAGCAGTGAAGGGCAAGAGGAGTTTTTAGTGATATAGGAACAAATACAAAACTTTAACATGGAGACTGTGGTGTGACTTCTGAGTTTTACTTGTTTTACTTGATTGGGATATCGTTGCTTTTGGTTTGAAGGTCTGGTGTTAGAAGTTGCAAATGTCATGACAACATTTTTTTTCTCACTTGAATATTGGGTAAACATCCTTATGTCTAACATCCTGAGGTGTTATTAGAGATAAAAGCATGATCCGTGCAGGTCAGAAAACCTGAATGGAATTTACCTTCCCTCTCATCATAAACTGTTGAACTCAGGCTCTCCCTAACCTGTCTGGCTCATTAGTCTAGTTTCTCCCTAGCATCTGCCCAGCCTTTCATCTTCAGCCCACTTTTTCATCCAATATATCATTTTATTGCTTGAACTGATCTGTTATCTTCTCAGTCTCTCTTTTAACTCCAGCCATCTATTTGTTGGCATAATTCTTTTTAGGAAACTAATAAAAAAAAAAAGACTAAATTGTATCGAGAATGCATGATTGTAAATTTCAATTTTGTAAAAATAAATTTTAAGTATTGAAGTGTTTTTTTATATTTATGACCTGAGAGGCCAGACAGACATAAATGACATAATAACCTACATAATTCTATCATGTTATATGAGACAAAATGATTTCCTCCTTTAGGCTAAACAGTAATTTAAGAGTGACAATACAACTCAATAACTACTAACACTCTGCCAGGTTTTGTCAAGATTTGATCAGAGATGTCTGCTGCATGACAGAAGGAGAGATAGCTCAAGGCCAATCCATTGTCCCACCTACGATTTATCCCTGAGAGATAGCAGAAAATGACCAGAACTAATGAGCAGCAGAAGCCTCCTCTCACTATGAGTCACAATGTGATATTTACCAAATCCATCTAAAAATAAAAATAAAAACATTGTGGCTTTTTCCAAGCACTGACGTGACAGAATTTTGTGGAAGAGAAACTGACTTTACAGAACCTACATTTATATACGTTCATTTTTTTCAATGTAAAAAATACAGCTTTAAACAAAGTTTAAAACGTTGCTTCAGAAGTCACATAATAAGTAAATAGACCATACCTTTGTGTATTTTTTTCTCAGTATAAATGTAGCTGTTATGTGAAGGACTCAGACGTTTCTTAGAGAACATTCGTAAACAAAAAGGATAGTCAAGACCAAGGAAGACACCCAACTGTAAGACACTCAACTGCAAACTTACATGCCTACATGCAAAATGTGTTTATGTGTGGCAGAAAACTAACAGTGCATATCACCCTGAACACATTGTCTTCATGTTGAAACATGGTGGTGGCCACGTCACATGTGAACACTTTTCTTGACCAGCAACATGCAAGCTTGCCCAGGTTGATGGGAAGATGGATGAAGCCAATTATAGAGCATTCCTGTAAGACAACTTGTTAAGAGGCTGCAAAATAAATCAAATGCAGAATCTGTCAAAACCTGAAAATGAATGATCACAGAATCTTTTCGACTATACTATCTGAGCTTGAGCTATTTTTCAGTCTCTAAACATGCAAAACTGGTAGAGACTGAAACTAAAACTACAAAAGATGGGTCTAAATCAGAGATCCCAAAACCCCGGACTCCAGTCCAAATCTGGACCCAGAGAGTGTTTTGTCTGGACAGCATTGCATTTTCTCATTTAGTATATAGATATAGACATTTTATTCCTGCTGCATCTGATTTTTGAACAGGCGTGACAGGCAGTTATGTGGGACGACGACATTCTGGTCCACACTCCAAGCCAGCTGGTGGCGGTGACGAACCACATCGTTGTATGCTAACCCCCAGAGAGCAACAAAGAAGCTATGCGGGGTCCTTGAACACAGGTTGCTAATGCTTCTTTTCCTTTGGCTCCACTCAGTCTCGCTCTACTCAGTACGGTACCAGTTGTGTTCCCACAGATCCACTGACCCACTGACGACTGGAGCTATGGCGCCTCCTATGGCGCCTCCAGCCGTTAGTGTAGTGCACTGTGGCGCCATTAACCTTACTGTTAATAGATGTATGAAACCAACATAAGAACTTCAACCAAACAGTATGAGCGAGCTACATGGTTGATAATAGTCTCTTACAGCTTAACAGCGAGCATATGAGTGTTCACTGTCAGTTCAGTGGATTTTAGGGAAACACAAAAAGCCTTTCAATGACTGAGAAATGATCAAAGACTGCATGGAAGCTGTGGCAGAAAAACCTTTAGATTGAAAAGAAGGACAACAACTTATGGACAGGGTTAAGCAAATTGCCATGCCTGCCACAAGCACAACAAGGACAGCAGAACTGTTCTACCAAGATGTACTGACCCAGCTTGACTGTGCCATTGAAAGTGGGTTCATTATAGGTACTCAAATTGGATTGCACTATTCTGTTCAGCAGATGATTTCACAGGCATATCAATAATTGATCAGTAGTTAAAAAAAATTTGTGTTGATTAAATTTTAAATAAAAATGAAAGAAGATATTTTTGTCAGTTGATTTAAAGTGTTCGGACCCCAAAGTGTTTGGATGATGGAGACTCATGGGGCTAAATACTAATGCATGCCACACTTTCAATATTGTTTTATTTTATTTTATTTTTGCGATAAAAAATTATGTACTATTTTGGTTCCACTTCACAATTTTGCAGTACTTTGTTTCTCAATCACATTCTCAATGACAAAACTGTTGAGAGGTATGAATACTTTTGCAAGGTGTCATAATTGAATAGAGCTGGAAGAATCACAGAGGATCTTATTTTCATAGTTTCAGAAAATGTACCTCAAAAAACAACTTATCCTTTCCCAATTTAGAGAAACACTACAGAATACAATGATAATAAACTAAACTAAAATTTTAATTTGTTGCACAAGAACTTAAATGTTTAGCCAGTAGTTGCTCTTTTTAGTGGCAGTTATTGTGACTTTCTTCAAGTTAACTCTAAAAGCTGCCAAGCAGAAAAATAAATAACTAATATGAAGGACGAGGAGAAAGTAAGACTTCTATGCAAAATTGACTTTGTAATTACAAAACTCAACAAGAAGTAATAGCTGTCCACGGTTTAAGACTTGATATAGTGAATACCATTAAATTGAAGGCAAATAGTAAAAATGGCATTTGTATGAGTGCCCTTGTCTCCCGTCTGTGCAATGAATCAATAGATGTTACCAATCCATGCAATAACATGCTCTGTACTGTTTGTCAGCAAGATGAGCTCTTCAAAATTACCTCCATTTAACAAACAACTCTAGAAGAGATTGAGAATGATTCGAATGCAATAAATTGCTCAAAAGTCATGTAAATCATACACAAATGAGACAGCCCACAAAAGATCTGTTTTTACATGCAAATCTGCAATTTGGTTTAGGCCATACAGATAAGGACATAAGAAATGCACAAAAGAAACAGAACAAAACCTGCATGGCCAGGGATTGTAAGAAAACCCCTGACCCAAGGTCATGCACAGATCAGTAAATGGGCAGGTGCTCAAAGTGAAAAAAGGTTACATATAACTGGAAACTAGGTCAGAATATTATCAAGAATCTGACAGCTTTTACAGTTCAATGTACTAGGATGAACACTGAGAAACACAGTTGAATCAAATCTAGGTAAAACTATAACACAGAACACAGCACCATGCATATGTGTAATAAATATTTTATTGGGATCAGAATTTCACTCTGCAGGACTCCTTTCATCACAGGGAAGGACTGAGATATTCAAACCTGCATATGAGCAAAACATGTAAATTAGACAGCTAGACCACCAAACGTATTTTGTTTTTACACAATTACATTGTTAAAAATATAAACAGAGGGGCACAATACAAGATTTTAGTGTACTGTAATAAAGATCATAATAATAAATAAAGCAACCTGGATGTTCTGTACTCACGGTGGAGGTAAAGATGGTCCATTTAGAACAGTACAGCCGCATCAAACTTTAACATGGAACTGCAGACAATAAAACAAAAATGAGTTGTTGACACCTTTGTTACATGTCGCCATGAGAAAAAAAGCTTCCTTGTTCGTTTCAGACAACTTTCTTTACAAGGCATCTTTGAACTTAAAAAACCTCCCATAAATGATAATCTAAAAAATATTTTAAAAAGCACTTCCCTTTTTTTCGCTTTGTCTTTAAACACAAATTATTATTCAGTCAACAGTACAGCTTAACAGAGGTCATTTGAGAGAAAATGGGACATTGACCATCCTCTGCAGGCTGTATTATAAGGATTTTTGTTTAAGAGTCTGGTTGCACTTTTTCTTACTAATCACACACTTTTACGGGACAGGAGCGTTCTGATTGGTCAATACATACATATGTGTGATCTATTCACTATAATCTTTAAGCAATAATGTGATTTATTTCAAAATTCACAGCTTGTTTGCAGCTGTTTTTATTTTTCAGTTCAAATAATTAAAGCCAACTCCCGACCGCTGCTTGTTGTTCTCATACTTTTTGGTTGTGTGTTTACGAGGCACTGTGTGCTCCATCGGCCTCCATGTGGGAGACAGTGATAGAGGGTTACATCCTTCAAACATATATATTTGTTTTACAGTTTCACAAAATCAGGTAGTGCAGCTAATTTAATATATAAATGTATTCAGAGACACACACAAACATTATTTATTCAATGTACTGACAAGATGAAGTTTGAAATCCACCCACTACTATGTTACTAAGTTTCTAGGCATTGCTCATTATAAATGTATAGAAAGAATGAAAAAAAGATACAATATTTTATAAAATCATATCTATTAAAATATAAAAACCTACATTATTAGTTGAGGAGAGAAATTTTGACAAAGGAATATGATATAATCCACATAATGATTTGTTAGTGAGAGGCTATTTACTTTAATGTCTAAAACATCTGATCGATGGATAACTGCATTTCATTGGCCCCGAAAAAGATTAAATATAAATAGATTGCAGCACCAATGCATCTCATCATCACATCTCCTCAAAGTAGCTATTCTACCAATATTTTTGTAAAACTGGTGAGTGACGGCTATTGTTAACGCTAAAGGGAAGAGGCTTTTTAAACACCTACAAAGTCTTTAGCTAGCAGCTAGCTCATGACCGAGCAACCACAAACTGCTGTCTGAGTGATAAAACCTGAATGGTCACATAATAATAGATTCTCCTCGTCTGTCTCCTCCTGCTCAGAGACCCAGAGCCCTCTTCTTTTCTCCCCCTGTGTGTGTTGTGTTTCCTCCCCTCTCTACTCAGACTGATCCTCCATCGGGGATGAAACAGAAACAATACAAAGTTATCATGCGTCTGTCAAGTACACATATCTTATAATTTCTCTCACTTCTTGACCAAAAGCTGTCCTAGAATCTGGACCAAAATGGACATATTCCAGGCTCTGCAGTCTGTTCTATCTCACTGGGCCAGGGGCAGTTATTGCACACATCACAGGGTAAGGAGGTGACCAGGTGTCGTTGTCATGTCATTTCTCTTATGAAATAGCATAACAAATATTAATACACGTTTCTTTTGGGTCTGAGAGAAGGGCTTGAGGTTAGGGCTAAAACAGAAAAAAACATATGAGAAAAATTTTTTAAATTGACCAAAAGGGCCCTTGTGGGCAAGGAGCAAAAGGGACAGGTGCTCAACTCCCTGACATAATCTGGATCTGCAGGTGATAAATCAGCAGTTACACATTCATCTCCAGCTATGGCTGGAAGTGAGCTGTTCCGGACTACCAGATTGCAGAAAGTGCATTTGCATAAGAAATTGGGCTGTGACTGAAAGCATTTTGGCTCCACTGATGTCTGAACTGGATGGTATGAATCATCTGTCTCAGGCATGAAGATAATCAAATCCAAATAGAGACTTGGCTGCTGATTGCATTTACAGTACTATAAGCAGCCACTTCTTCCTCTATGAAACCTGATGCACCACAATTAGCAGCGTCAGTGTCTCTATGTCTTGGAATTCTCTGCACTTTTGAAGTATGTATCTCATTATGCTGAAAAGGGAAACCAGTTAAGTTTTATCATTCACTAGAGATGAAACTTTATTTTACACTGCTTGTGTTTATCTGCCTCAAAAGACAGTATATGATGTCACTTGATCATGAGGTTGACTAAGGTGACAGAAACATAATTTGTTTGTTCTTCTTCAAATATTTGCTTGCAACCTGAACTCAATTGCCTTCAATTAAAATAAGCTCAGCAAGAGTGAAGCGGTGATGTCAGTGTTTAATCTGGGATGGAGAAGGAGAAATGTAATCACAAAGAAATAGCTCTAACTTGAGAACAAGGCATCTGCATACAAATTTCAAATTTTACCTTATGAGAGTCAAGGTTTTAACTGAATGCAAAACAATATCTGCATTCAGTTAGAATTAAGATCAGAATATAGCAAAAGAATCGGAGCTTAATATATACAGTGCCTTGCGAAAGTACTCGGCCCCCTCGAACTTTTCAACCTTTTGCCACATTTCAGGCTTCAAACATAAAGATATAAAATTAAAATGTTTTGTGAAGAATCAACAACAAGTGGGACACAATCATGAAGTGGAATGAAATTTATTGGATGTGTCAAATGTTTTTAACAAATAATAAACTGAAAAGTGGGGCGTGCAATATTATTCGGCCCCTTTACTTTCAGTGCAGCAAACTCACTCCAGAAGTTCAGTGAGGATCTCTGAATGATCCAATGTTGTCACAAATGACTGATGATGATAAATAGAAACCACCTGTGTGCAATCAAGTCTCCGTATAAATGCACCTGCTCTGTGATAGTCTCAGGGTTCTGTTCAAAGCACAGAGAGCATCATGAAGACCAAGAAACACACCAGGCAGGTCCGAGATACTGTTGTGGAGAGGTGTAAAGTCGGATTTGGATACAAAAAGATTTCCCAAGTTTTAAACATCCCAAGGAGCACTGTGCAAGCAATCATATTGAAATGAAAGGAGTATCAGACCACTGCAAATCTACCAAGACCCGGCCGTCCCTCTAAACTTTCATCTCGAACAAGGAGAAGACTGATCAGAGATGCAGCCAAGAGGCCCGTGATCACTCTGGATGAACTGCAGAGATCTACAGCTGAGGTGGGAGAGTCTGTCCATAGGACAACAATCAGTCGTACACTGCACAAATCTGGCCTTTATGGAAGAGTGGCAAGAAGAAAGCCATTTCTCAAAGATATCCATAAAAAGTCTCGTTTAAAGTTTGCCACAAGCCACCTGGGAGACACACCAAACATGTGGAAGAAGGTGCTCTGGTCAGATGAAACCAAAATCCAACTGTTTGGCCACAATGCAAAACAATATGTTTGGCGTAAAAGCAACACAGCTCATCACCCTGAACACACCATCCCCACTGTCAAACATGGTGGTGGCAGCATCATGGTTTGGGTCTGCTTTTCATCAGCAGGGACAGGGAAGATGGTCAAAATTGATGGGAAGATGGATGGGGCCAAATACAGGACCATTCTGGAAGAAAACCTGTTGGAGTCTGCAAGAGACCTGAGACTGGGATGGAGATTTATCTTCCAACAAGACAATGATCCAAAACATGAAGCCAAATCTACAATAGAATGGTTCACAAATAAACGTATCCAGGTGTTGGAATGGCCAAGTCAAAGTCCAGACCTGAATCCAATTGAGAATCTGTGGAAAGAGCTGAAGACTGCTGTTCACGAACGCTCTCCATCCAACCTCACTGAGCTC
The DNA here is from genome assembly GCF_021462225.1 of Girardinichthys multiradiatus. Taxonomy (NCBI): domain Eukaryota; kingdom Metazoa; phylum Chordata; class Actinopteri; order Cyprinodontiformes; family Goodeidae; genus Girardinichthys; species Girardinichthys multiradiatus. The sequence goes on along the minus strand of NC_061815.1, from coordinate 42,513,271 downwards.
CAACTGTTTTGCGAGGAAGAATGGGCAAGAATTTCAGTCTCTCGATGTGCAAAACTGATAGAGACATACCCCAAGTGACTTGCAGCTGTAATTGCAGCAAAGGGTGGCGCTACAAAGTATTAACGAAAGGGGGCCGAATAATATTGCATGCCCCACGTTTCAGTTTTTTATTTGTTAAACAAGTTTGACACATCCAATAAATTTCATTCCACTTCACGCAAGAGGTTGAAAGGTTAAAGGGTGCCGAATACTTTTGCAAGGCACTGTAGCTAAATATCTGACAGTTGACAGGTTACCAACTAATACAACTGTGCATTGTGTGCAGATCTTTTGATCGCCTTATTCCAATGCATTGAATAAAAATCATGAGTGCCCTTGAAGTTAAATTCTTACATTTCCTTGGGATAGCACATTTAGAAATCTTGAGCAAAATATTTAAATGCATTCCAACTAAAGAAAACAGTCAGATGCAAATATATAACAAATTTTGCTGAAGTAGATTTAGTATTGGTCAATAAACTTAAAGGGTTTCCATATGTCCGTCCATCCACTGTTATGTGCTTATCCAAGAATGTGTGGCAGGAGAAATCCAGGTATTCCTCTTTTCAGTGAGACTGCAAGCTCCTCATTAAGGGGTACTCAGGCAGTGAATGTTTATAATCCCTCAATGATTGCTGTGTCTGGCTCGGTTTCTTCTCTTGGTGAGATGTGCCCAGAAAATCTCTAAACCAAGTCATCCCGAAGGCATCTTCTTCGAACTTCTTTCAACACAAAGGAGCAGAGACTTTTCTTCAAGCTTCCCCTGGATCACATACTCTTCTGCCTGTTTTCAAGACACACTGAATGAGGAAACTCATTTTAGCCATTTATGTCAAGGATCTTCTTTTGGTTATGATTCATATCTCAAATTAGTTCATACAAATTCACCAGGACAGGTGGATTCCTCCTTAAGCTCTTCATGTAGAAGAAGAATGCTCCTTTAAGACCCTATGTATTCCAACCTGAATTTGCTGAACAAAGGAATGAAGGAATTGGCTAAACACAAGCAATCATTGAAGCATTGCAGCTAGTGCTGGAGAAGAAGAATGGAGTTCATTATTTATCTCATAAAATAAAACAAATAACTGATCCTAACCTCAATTTGTGAACAATTGTTGTACATTGAAGGACCGGAAAATCATGTCTGCCTAGTAGTATTCCTTGTTTGGATAGTTCTTTACCCAGTGACCCCACTGGGTCATACTGGACTGATTATTCTGTCATAATGGTTTATGGTTATTGAAATGGCAACAATGAAGCAGATGAATGAACTGTAATGAGGTTTATCATACAACAAAAATGAATCAGGTTTTCTTGCAGTGTCAAGAGGAAGGGGTCTCGGTCCAGAGTTTGCAGGTAAATATATGTTGTTATATTTAGAATTATGTCATACCAAGGGAATAATCCGATATTGGGGAGTATGGCTAACTTCTCTTCCAAATGACTTGTATAAAAAGAACTTTGAAACTGTAAACAAGAGAATTAAACAAGATCTCGCACAATGGGCAACAGGTATATTAGACCTCAAAGCAAGAATTGAAGTAATCAAGATGTCGGTTTTACCAAGATTATTATATCTATTTATGGCCCTGCCTGTCAATATCCCTCTTTCTCAGTTTCGTGACTGGGACAAACATATATCTCGGTTTATTTGGAGAGGACGGGCCCCCAGAATTAAAAACAGTATTCTCATGATCAGAAAAGAAAAAGGGGGCCTGTGTCTCCCAAATCTCTGCGTCCATTATCTAGCAGCTCAACTTTAAGCAGCAGTACAGTGGTGTGAAAATACTTGCGAACCTAAATAGAAAGAAATGGAAAACGTGTGGAACCATCCCAATACAGGCTCTGATTGGGGATCAGAAACTTGCAACAGCATGTCAAGAAAATCTAAACCTGTTGGCATAATTTACACTAATGACCTGGTTTGAGATGGTCAGGGAACTGAAGTTGTCCAACCACATATGAATTCTCAGATGGGCTGCTTTTGACTCTGACTTTATCCCCAACCAGTTGGACTCAACTTTCAGAACTTGGTCACACAAAGGAATAACGACACATTGCAAGGTACTGGATAAAAATACTTTACCAAGTTTTCAAACGCTTCAACAAAAATGTGACTTAGAAAAAGGAGACCTTTTAGATACCTGCAACTCAGACAATATCTCTTTTCGAATATACTGAAAGAACCTGTCTCAGTGCAATGAGATAATTCAACTAGTATCTCAGGCTTACTCTAAGCCGTGTAGATCTATTATTTACAAACTCTATCAGGGATTGTTGAGTACCAAAGAAATGTCAACACACTATGTTAAGAAAAGATAGGAGGAAGAGTTGAAAATTGAAATATCTCAAGAACATTGGGATAATATGTGTGAATCAGCTGCCTCAACCTCCTCTTCTAACTATTGGCGAAAGTTCAGTTGGAAAATTTTGTTACGTTTCTTTAAAACACCACAGCAACAGTCTTATAAAACTTCCAATGCATCTAAATAATGGAAAGGTTGTGGGGACACTGAGGCAAACCTCACCTATATCTTTTGGACATGTACAAAAATTAAGACTTACTGGAGGAATGTTTTGGAGAAATTGAGTTGATTTTGGATCTTACGCTTCAACACCCCACCATTTCATTATTACTAGGACTCACTCCTGACGGTCTGGATGTGAGTGACAAATATCTATAAAAAAATCTTTAGTGCGATCTTTAGTCCAAAAAAATGGCCACTCGAAGATGGCTTCAACCTAGCTTAAGGACTGGCTGGAACTGACGGCGGAAGTACACAAAATGGAAAGCCTAACATTTATGCTGAGATTACAATCTGAACTTTATAAAAAAAGATGTTGCAAATGGAATAGATTCCTTGGGCTCAAAAACTGAAACTTGTCTCTTGCTCCTCTGAAATGTAGTAAGCTGCTCCAAAGAGTCAATTGCAAATCATCTTTCATATATTTACCCCCTTGTTTTTTTCTGTTTGACTGTCAATAGTACCTAATGCCGACAACTGTTCTGTTCTATCTCTGTCTGAGAAAGGTTAATCAATCAATAAAAATCTAAGTGGTAAAAAAAATAATTGTGTCATACATGTTTCTTGTTGCTTAGCACTAGGGGGAGAGGCACTGAGGAATCCCAGAAGGCTGTGGTAAGTGAGGAGCACCAGGTGGAGATACTATAACTGTCCAGGTGTGGATCATGGACACCATGGTGTGTGTTGGAGGGCGAGCAAGCAGATGAGTAATGCAACTAGGGACCAGAGATGAAGAACAGCTGCTAATGTAAGAGGAGCAAGGTAGGTTATCCAAGTAAATGTTGAAACTTAGTTCTTTGAAAAATTCAGAGCTTCCATCGAGGAGACTTGAGGTTAGACTCAGAATAAGTAAACACAGGAAAAAATTATGAATGAGGTTGTGGGCCAGGCAAGCATTTCTTCAAAGAAGATCTAGTTTGCTGTAAACAGAATCCATCATCAACTAAAGAAGGGACAGTGCCAGTCCCCTTTAAGGTTTGTGCTGATGAAAAATTAGATCCAAGTATAAAAGAAGCTAAGCAGCAATTCACACCAATGGAGAGCATGAATTCTGAGGAGGAGAAGAAGAAGAAAAACACTGGATGCATCTTACTACCCAAGATATAATAACATGAGATTTGGACAGTAGATGGCCCATTGAAATTTAGAGCTTTGACTTTTGATGCAGGTCTCCTGCTCCTTCTTCCCATCATTCATGAACAAAACACTGAGCTATTTCAAGCCCTTTACTTGAGGCAGACATACATCCTCGATTTAGAGGGAAGACCCCTCATTTTTCTGCTGTAAACTATGGACTATATTAAGAGGAGATGACTCTTATCTCAGCTGCCTCACAATATGTTGTTAACCACTCAGGTGCACACTAAACATTATGTCTTGAAGTTGCAAGCTGAACCTTAACAATAGAAAAACAAAGACTCTGAGATACTTCTACCTCTCTGAGTATACCTTGAGATTCTGCCCATGAACACCACAAACATAACCTGTGACACAGGACAGCCACAGGCAGAGGTCAAATCCCATCGGGAAGAATTTCAGCTTTGTGCCTAGAGTGAAACTGGGATTTGTGATTTGTTGGACCATGTTTTACTTAATATTAGACCATTTGCATGTTGCTGGACGCCACTATGACTTTCCAACATCATCGGCCATTTTGTACCACAGGATAGTCTGCTCCTACAATTCCCAGAATCGCCTCTTATAGTCTAATGTGTTCTAAACTGTATGTGCATGCAACCTTTTATTGAAACTTTGATTTGCTGTGGACATCTGAAAGCCACTGTGCTTCCCAGCTGTGTGTGTTTTGCTGTGTTGTTTTAACGCCTGAGAGCAAGCTCAGGTGCGCTGTGAAACTGGACTGCTATAATAACCTTATGGTGAAAATCAACCATTTTCTTTGTCTTCAACCTCGTGTTACTAGCTTGCCGCCAAAGGTTTATTAGCCTTTGTCCTCTTGGGTTTACAACTTTGCTTGGAGGAAGTTTATGACTGCCTGTGTCTCGCTGAGCAATACTTTGGGGAGTGGCCTCCCCGAAACTCCGCTCAGCGTCACATTATCATTTGTTTGCCATAACTGCTGGTTTGATCCCATACACATCCACTGCTGTTTTGTTTTATTTGTTTAGTTAGATATTTTACCCTTTTTGTGTAGAACTTTGCATGTTTGATTAGGTGAAGATTATTGAATCGGAGAGCGGATTGTATCAGGGCTGTTGATTTAATAAATATTCACGTAGATAAAGAGAAGGTGTTTGTGTTTATTTTGTGCAAGAGTGATTTGTCAGTCAAAATAAGGTTAAAGTTCCCCACGTTTCGGCAGAAACGGTTGATTAAACAGTGACGTCTAATAATAGTTATCAATTATTACTGAGTATTTAACGGTTGTAATTATCAAGGGCTTTAGGCTACAATTACAACACCAGAGGACATCTCTGGCTTCGATTCATAAATAAGGATTTCTGATTAAGAAATTAATTTAGTCAAATTATGATTTTCAGTTATAATTATTGATAAATATTAATTAGTCAATAATCATAATCCTAACATTTTCTTAGAAGGAACACACTTTCCGGTCCACAAGGGTAACTCACGTTTGTTATAAAGACTAGGAGCAAAGGCTTGGGAGTAATCTGACAAACCTTTTAGACATAACAATAAATATTTAATATATAATTGTCATTCATTTTTTCCACCTTCTGACCTTCCCTGTGCATAGACATAGGTGTAAAGTGATCTGAAATTTTGATGGGAAAATACACACTGCTTACAAAATTGGGCAAAAATTCACTTACTGCCACAGTGCATAAGTCAGTGATATACCCAGAGATATAATCGAAAAATAAATCTACTAATAGCATAAAGTGATGTGGAAAGTTAGCATATATCATCTCAAAATTAATAAATATCTGCAAGACAGCTGATTCAAATTTTCAGACCAATACATGCAATAGCTGTCTTATTGACAAACCTTGATATTGTTATCTCCCTTTGGTTCTCCACCTATCTTGGTAGTGAAAACGTTATTTGGTTAATATGTGCAGACATACATTCGCAAAGCCACCTTTTCTGCCAAAGCAGACTTGATACAGATTGTGAGAAATATAAACAGAGAAATATATTTCAGGGTGTTTGCAGCAGTAAAGTAGGTCTTATTGTAATCAGAATCTCTGTGTCTGTGTCCTGATCCCTTCCTCCAGCTCATAAACATAATTTCTGTTCATCCCATTCTAATCAGCCTAATTAGTCACTAACAAAGCTTCTCAAAAAACATAAAAACAATATGTGACTGGTTCTGAGTGTGTTACTTTCATAACCCAGTGAAGTAGAGACTCCACAAAGACAATCTGACGCCGATGTAAATAAATTAGAACTCTTGTTGAGTTGGACGTGGATGATGTAAGCAGCAGTTTCTTTGGGAGAATTGTAGCAATTCAGCTCTGTCATTTGACTACAATTCCAAAGGAACAAGTTGTAATTAAAGCTTGATGTTATTGTTGCACACCTTTAATACTATAAACCAGATTATATTTATGCTACTGTGGAAAAACTGTTTTATTTATTTTTTATATTAGCTGCAAGAAAAAATTTTTTATTAGGAGCATTAGATATCTAAATTTGCAAACGATTAGGTTGCAATACAAATATACGTTTGTGGCATAATCTTCAAAGATTTAATAATTTGACTCAGTAATCTCTATGCACAGATTGCAAAACTGAGTGCACTGTTTAGTAAAGCATGAACACTGATTTCCACCGGCTTTATTTTTATTTACCCGCTGACACTTGCCGGGCTCCATACTAATCCGATCCACAGTAATAACATATTTTGTGGTTTAATGAAGCAATAATGTTTCTATATTTAATGTCTTTAGAAATACAATATACAGCATGGCAAAATGGAGTTTTGTGTTAGACAGAGGTGATTAAATAATAACTAAAGAATAAAGCATATGATTAAAAAAATAAAATAACAAAAGTCTATCTTTAAGCAGGGAGAATGATCAAACTACAAAACGGTAAATTCTCGCAAACTACGATTAATTAGAATGTGAAATTGGTGTGAGGTGTTTGCAATCAGTAACAAGGATAAAGAGGAGCAAAGAACTTTAATCAGACAAACAAACCTAACAGTATTTGTTTCAGGTTACCTGTGAAGCACTTTGTTTGTTGGACAGGAAGCCTGCTGCAGTATACTGATTTAATATTCTCTTTTAAATGGTTGTGCCGGTAACCAGGTCTATGGTTACTGGTCTGAACAAGAGCATCTTTTTGCTTATCACTGACTGACATCTAAGCTGTTGTTTAATAATTCTGGTGAAATCCAGGTAAAACAAAACCTTTATTATTTTCAAAGAAAATGTGTGTTGCAGAACAAGAAATTAAAATTTTTTTCCAACCAGTGCTTCCAAAATAAGTCAGTGTTTTGGAATAGTAAAATCAAATTACAGACTTCTGCCCAAAGATTATTTTTTGACTCTGCGAATGAATTGAAAGCACTAGCTAAATAAATTGATTCATCTGAATCATTAAGAGTTGCACTTGTCCAGGAAAAGACTGCACTAGGCATCAAATTAGATCCCAAGAGCAAAGGTTTAGGCACTTTTACAATATAAAGATAATATTAAATGATATTTGGGGGGTGACAGTAGACACAAATAGCAGTTTAGTGCATGCCTTGATTTTAAAGTCACTGGTACATTTACGGAACATTTCATTAAGAAGAAAAGTGTACAAATATGTTTTTCTCTATTCAACATAAAACAAATAATGTCAAAATCTCTGACAATACTTTGATTTTAGCTATATGTTCTAGAATTTAAAAAAGTGGCCAGTGCAGACTGACCACAGATCTGGTTTTATTTTATCAATAATTATACGACAAAAAAACCACTTGAAAATGGTCAAAGTTGTTTACTTGAATGGATCACAGCTGCCCCCATGTTGTGAAAACCCCTCTCCTCAGAAGGACTCCACTCCACACAGGATGGTGTGTGATCACATGTCTGGAGCTACAAAGACCTTTAGGGAATATTGAAAAATGCAGACCTAAAGCTTTGGTTCGGTCCTCCTTTCTTTCTCTATCAACAGTGTTGCTGAATAAGAAACCTTAATGTTCCCAAATAGCACACTTTAGTGATAACAGAGAGTCCTCACTCTGCTTTGTGTTGGCGTAGCCTTTTAAAGCTGCAGGGCAGAACATAGTATTTTGCATTTCTGCTCAAATGTTCTGCGAAAGCATGTATGCAGATTTAAATTCAAGCTGTCTTCATTTGGTATATTAGCATGTCGAATAGAAAGGCCCGACCCAAAACTTTTTGGTATGAATACAAGGCGGTATTCATGCACAAGGCAATTGAAAATGCTTTACAGGACATTAAAGGAGAGACTAAAAGAAAATAATCTTTTAGGAATTTGCTAAAAGGAGAACTTAATATGTCAAATAATTAAAAGCACAGCATAAAAATAACAAATGTTACATTACAGATATTAAAAGAAAATTTATATAAATGTAAATGCAGATTTAATCTGTAATCTAATGCTTCAAAGAGGCAAACCTTTTATTTGTCAGATTGGGTGATCAAAAAGTTGAATGGTTTAGCTTAAAAGCCTAGTGGTCTCGAAACCACAACATCCTTTGATACCCATGCCTATTTCAGCGCAGTGGTCGAAGCTTTTTTTTGCTCACACCAAAAAAGGTTGTTATGGGCTACACAAAATATGGACTGTTACCCACACATAGGAGTGCCTGATGCTCACATGAAAGATGTGTGTTCCATTATAATAACATTGTATAGTGCCGTACCTACCAAAATATATGGTGCATTAGATGCTGGAAGGTGCAGAGAAAATGCAGCCAAACTTTCATCTCTCCTGATCTTCACAAATGGAAGGAGGACTGTGGGATTTAGTGTAATGACTTCCCATCATGAGTTTTCCAATTCAATGGTTTTTATCCATCCATTCTCTCACATAATCATGATGTATAAGTTTGTTTCTATAGCACAGGTTAATTTCTGCTTATTGTGACATTAGAAAAGCAATAAATGGTACACTGCTCACATATTTCACACCCTCTAGTCTAAATATGAAATGTGATTACATTGTAATAAACTTGATTTAAAGTGAGGAACATAAAAGTAAGGAAAATATGGAATGATACAAAGGTCAATACATAATGGTGCTAAGGAATCCATCCAAGACAACCAATCTACTTTCAGGACTAGAGATATTTTTCTCATGTTTTTCTTTGTGACACCATCTTGAGATATTTGGGTTTTGATTTTATTTTGAATTAATGTTTTGACCTCCCTGTTTATTATATTTTTAAGACCTTGTCTTATTCGGCTAATTTCCCTGTGCTCAGCATTTGTTTGCTGTTGTCCACATTAGTTCTTAGTTTTTTTCTTGCGTTCTTTGTACTTATTATTAAATATTTTCCTTTTAGACATTTTTCTTGGGTCTTCTTGTATCTCTGTTCAGCTTCCATACTTTGATACTGCCAGTCTGCTTCCCCATTTCTATTCTGACTGACAGTCTAGCTTATTCAGCCCACCTCTGCTTGCTCATCCACCTTTGCCACTCACCTGTTTCGCCTTCTGTTTAAGCTTCTGTTGGTTATTGTGTCTCCGCTGGATTCTTCCGTTCCATTTGCTTGCCGTGTTCCATGTCCTGTTCTCCTCATGCCATGTTGTTGTCCCTTGTGCCGTTCTGCTTCAATAAATCCTTATACTCACCGTGCTGCTCCTATGTTCCTGTCTGCATTTTGAGCCCCACTCCAAAAACCACAATTTCTAACACTTTTGAATGGACAAATATGTATATTTTTAAATGTGGGTGTATTTCTAAGGGCTAAAACCAGTATATCTGTATATCTCCAGTTAGGCTAGGCAGTGTTTGTATTCACACCCAGCATGTGGCTTCTGGCATCTTGTAAATAACAGGCAGTTGTTTCAAGCAAGTGGTTTTATATGACTGTAATGTTTCACCATACATACAAAGTCTGTTTAATTTCAAACATCAGTAGTAGGCCACTTAAAAGTAATAAACCCCAGGCCAAGTGAAAAAGCAAATTTGTTAAATCAAGTCTAGTGCCAGAATTCAAATAAGATGACATTGAATGTAATAAATAAAGTGAGAAATAATCTTGGCTTGCATTTGAAGTGCAAATTTAGCTCTTTCATTTTACCCAGTTTAATTTAAAGAAAACCAAGCTAAATGATTGTGCAAAAATTGTTTGGTCCTTTTTAATTAGAACTCATGATGTAGATCCAAGCCTGCATAGTCGTAATCTAGATTAAGCTCTCGTATTTGAAGTCAACATCAAAGTAAGAGCATAACACAATGTATTGTGTCTCCCTTGTTGCAGTGGCGGTTATGTGGTGTGTTTGTGTGGATGTGGGGGAATGGTGGGGGCCATAGACCCCGGGTGCGTGCCGGGGATCTCTTGCCGGGTGAGTTTGTCCCATTTTAGTGCAGCGTCGGGATGTCTGTTGTGACCACTAGTCTGGGCTGGTGCAATCTGCCTGTCTCCACCCCGAAAGGATGGGGACCACCTCCTCCGGGGACTAGTTGCCCCTCGGGGGTATTGGTGCCTGGACCTGGGAGTATAGTGTATGTAAGGGGAGTGTGAATGAGTGAACAACGTCTATTTTTGTGTGTCTTTACATTGGGTGTGTGGGTGTGAATGTTTTAATGTGTATGAGGGTGGGAATGTGTGATTGTGACTGTCCACAGGTGTTTGGGTTCAAGTATTAACAGATACACAGATGTTCTGTATCACGCTGCAGTTACCACCAAATACAGCTTGCATTCATTAGTACTGTGCACTTTTCAGTAAAGTTGCTGTTGTTATGTATGTTTTTGTTGGTGTAGAAGCAGTCTTCTAGTATCTTGTATTCTCTTCATCCTTCTTTTTCTCCTCTGTTCTTCTCTCCTTCTCTCCTTTTTCCCTTTTTGCCAGACCTCTCTCTTTTTATTGCTTTTTTTTTCTTTCTGTTGCCATCTCCGTTTCCATTGCAATTGAAATGATCCCAAAGCAGTTTCCAGTATATTTTCGTTTTAGAGATATATACCCAACTACATATAGGGAGGAGTCAACATTGTTCCAGTTGATAACCATGGCTTCAGTTTTATAGGACCTGACTCTCATCCTAGCTGTTCACACTCTGCTGTGAAATGCTTCAGTGCACACTTGAAGCAAAAGTGTTACAGGAAGATGCAGGTGCATTGAACAGTCAGTCAAAACAGGGGGTAAGAACCAGACAACATCTTATAGGCACATTAGACCAAGGGTTCCCAAACCTTTCAGCCTGTGATCCTAAAATAATAGCGACAGAAACTGGCGACCCCCAAAATATACATATATATTTGCTCACTCTATATTTATTTATACCATATAGAGTGAAATAATTATGTGCATTTTTCGATGATTATTTTTTAATACAATTGATTATTTAATTTCATCATTTATTATTTCATTATTTCATTGTACATTTATTTAATTTTGTCCCTTTTGGCTCTCGATACACCTCAGCAGTCACTTCATGATGATTTTGAAAATCATCTGGCAACCCCGCATTTGATGTCTTGTGACGTCCCGGGGGGTCCCGACCGCTACTTTGGGAACCCCTGCATTAGACGCTATGCAAATCCTAGTGAATTTCAGAAAGGATTTGCCTGAGGCTTGATAGTTGACTGCCTGCTGCATAGATATCGAAGTGGCCCAATGCTGAAGTCATTGTTCACCAAACATTAAAGAACCCATTGAACATGCAACTGCCATCTGGATGCAAGGGCTCAATTTGACAAATGGCATTAGCCAGAGTACATATTGGTTGGAGGGGTGTTGTATTTAGGATGCATGAACTTATAAAGCAGATGTTTTGTATCTTAATCCTCCATTACCCTTGGTGATTGTGTGTCAAGGTAAAAGACCCAATATGAAGAGTCATTATCCTCACCATAATGGATTGCAAAACCAAAAAGCATTATTAACATCACTTCTACTGATCACTTCACTGTGGCAGTGAGATGGTGCATTCGCATTTCACAACCTTCCTGAGACACCACGCTTGTACAGTCTTTCAAGAAGATACAGATTTTGTTTCAAGTGTTTTCATTTTAACAACATGTTTCCTCTTTTTGGAAGTAATATTAACAGATTGGAGCAGCCAAGCCAGAGTTCAAACTTTAATTTAATAGAGAATCTGTGGAGTGACCTAAATATTAGGGTGATGGCAAGGAGGCCTTCCAATCTCAAAGACTTGTGGTTAATCTCCAAAGACAAAATGTCAAAATAGTAGTGAAAATTTGCAATGTATCAGGAATTTCAAGAAGGGTTTGATTTCTGTTGTGGTAAAAAAAAAAAAGTCATTGATTATTAAGAAGGGAATTAATTATTTTTGACATGTAAGTTTTTAATGATTTGAATTATTCAAAATCTTCTGCTCACCCTTACTTGCAGTCATTGGGCTGTGAGAGGAAGCCGGAGTGCTAGGAGAAAACTCATCCATACATAGGCAGAGCATGAAATATTTATGCAGATTGGCCCCACAAAATCATTTAAACTGAGGACTTTCTTGCTGGAACGCAACAATACAAACAACGTTGCTATCTAAATTAAGTTTAAATGTTGTATGTTGGATAAATGGTAATGCGCCTTATCTCTGCTCCTTTATTTTTCTGTAAAGCACATTTAATTACCTTGTATATGAATGGTGCTCCGCAAATAACCTTGCCTTGTGTTGCCTACATTCAGCTAGAAGTCTGAATCAAGACCTAAAATTGGCTTTTTAAAGACGCTGTCCAGTCAGTTATTTTTTAAAGAATAATGGGCAAATATTTTAATTTCTAGACTTTGAAAGCTGCTAGAGACCTCAAAAGACTGAGCTGCAATCGCAGAAAAAAGTGGTTATATAAGGTATTGAACTTAGAGGTTTGGGTCTGAATACAAATTACACAATTAGCACAATTATGTGCTACTTTGTGTTGGTCTATCACACAAAAAAACAATAATTCATTTAAGTTTGAGAATGGATGGAAATTTGAATACTTTTTTGGGGCACTGGATTGACACAGGTATATTTATTTTTCTACATTTTCAAATACTGTGGTACAGTCGGTAGCACTGTTGCCTTGCAGCAAGAAGGTTCGGCTCCTGGTTGCGGGTCTTTCTGCATGGAATTTGCATGTTCTCCCCGTGCATGCATGAGTTATTTGTCCTTTCCGTGACTGTGTTGCCCTGCGATGGACTGACGACCTGTCCAGTGTTGTCCCCGCCTACTGCCCAAAGAGTGCTGGAGATAGGTACCAGCTTCCCTGTGACCCACTATGGAAGAAGTGGTATAGAAAATGACTGACTGACATTTTCAAATAATTTAAAGCTTCTGATATTTTAGAAAATCATCAGGCTTTTTTAATTAAATATACATGCATTGTTTACTCAGGTATTCTTCTAGAGACTTTAGCTCTCTAAGGTTCCCCTCATTATTTAAATATGTCTAGGCCTATGCTTATATATAAATGATTTCGGTCATTGTTCCTGGAATCTGAGCTCTTCTCCCAGTTTGGAGGCCACAGCATTATTTTTTATCAGTGTTGGAGTACATGATAATAACTTAAGAAAAGACTAGGTACTGTTGAACATTTAGTGCTGGGTATGTGACATATAAGTTATCTCCAGAAAAATAGAAAATTGCAATCATATTGTATTTGGTAGCTGTCTGTTCATTAAGAGACATTTATATAATATTCAAAGTCAAATACAAAGTTTGTTAGGTCAGACAGAAAGGTCACCTGAGGAAATGTCGGTGCAATAGAGTGAGTCTTAGTCTAGACCCTTCAATATTATTATCTGACCTTTTAACTAAATTTAGTGTGGTAAAAAAAGAAAAATATTAAAGACAATATGACACGTCAAATATATGTTCGAGCATCTGTATGAATCTGATAACTGAAACTTTCTTGCATCAACGAATACAGCTACATTTAAATTTTGTATCCCTTTCCTGAGAGCTCTAAATAGGTTTCTGATTTGTGACCTCACAATTTTTTCTGGAATGGACTTTTACTGAGCCAGTACAGGAGCAAACGTTCAATTTTAAGTAAACTAATTTCAAACTGGGTCACTTTAAATTCTACTGAAATAAATAAATAAAATAGAACCATTTTTTAGAGATGGAAGCCCCTAAAATAAAATGTCTACTAATAATACCTCTGACCCTCCACTGAGGAACAACAAACAAAAAAACTCACAACTCTAATGTGACATTTGCCATGTGCACATTAGTTTGGCTTAGTATCACAATGTCTGTGAAGAGACAACACAAAGAAAAATAAATGAAACTACTCATATCATGAATTTTTAAAGGTTTTTTACATATTTTCAAAATATGCTTTTACTTTTAGGATTCTGTTACACATAATTTCCACTATTATTCCAGTAATTTAATTATATTATTGTTTTTTTTTTTTGTTCTACTTTGAGTTATTCAGCAAATTTGGCAGAAATTAATTCCTTGTTCAGGCTTTTTTTGTCGCTGTTGGCCTAACTCCTTCATAGTTTCTCATGGATTCTCTACAGTTGGATGACCAACTGCTTTTGTGAATCACCTAAAAAAGAAAAAAAAAAAAAAGCCCTTTAAGGTTTAACCACTGGAATCTAAATAGATGGTCCTAAATGGGTGGTCCTAATTTCAAACCTTAGGCAGTAAATCACTCTTTTTAGAAGAGAACCATGATAAAATGTTGCGGAAAAACATTGGGCAGTCAGCAGAAGAAGTCTGCCAAAGGCAGCTTAGACCTTCCAACAAGACACCAATCTGAATATTACATCCAGAATACATTTCATGAGCCTTAAGTGGATTTCTATTTGCTGAAAAATTAAATTAAAGGCTTCTGACCTCAAAACCTATAGACCATCAAAAAAAAAAGTTTGGAGTCAAAATTTCCCCAGAAGTTTGCTGGCAATTTAAACAGGTTTGATCTCACTGAAGAGAGAGAGAGAATAATTTTATTCTGGTTTTCATAAACCAGAGCATGAAAGCCATTTTTAATAACACAAAAACCTTTGCACTTTTTCCAGTAATTTAATGTCATATAATATAAAGTTATGAGGATTAATTTAGTTTTTTTTTTTGCCTTTGTGATAGCTATTATACTTAAACATACATCATTTTCAGTTTCAATCAACTCTCAGTAGTTGCAAGAGTGAGAGTGGTGACACAGAGTTGAAGGTGATGGTGAGATAGCCACATGCACTCCAAGAAGAATATACAGTAGAAGTGTTTGGTTCCTTAATTTGTCACTAAATCTCTTGTTCAACCATCTGCTGAGGAAATGTTACAATTCAGTTTTTCAGTCAGCTACTATTCTCACCCCTTGAACATTTTTATTTTGTCACAGTAAAACCACAAACCTCAATGTATTTGCATTTTATATGATGGGGCAACAAAAATAATACATAATTGGGAAGTTAAAGGATTGTGTTGCATGGTCTTTAAGATATTTTACAAGTAAAACTGGAATGGTGTGTCATGCATTTGTATAAAGGGGCCCTTTATTTTAAGACCCTCGGTATAAATCCAGCTTTTCTGTGAAGGCTTCAGAAGTTTGTTACAGTACATAAGTAACAAACAGCATCATGAAGACCAAGGAATACAGAAAATAGTTCCGAAATAATGTGGAAAGTTTTAAAATGACACAAGTTGGTAAAATAATATTCAAGATTTGAACAGCACTCAGAGCACTTTTCAATCCATCATCTGAAAATGGAAAGAGTGTAGTAAAACTACAAACCTACCAAGACGTGGCTGTCCACAAGGAGAGCAAGGAAAGTATTAATCAGAGAACAAGTTGGGAGGCATATATATATATATATATACACTCATATATATATATATATATATATATATATATATATATATATATATACACCGTATTTTCCGCACTATAAGGCGCACCGGATTATAAGGCGCACCTTCAATGAATGGCCTATTTTAGAACTGTTTTCATATATAGGGCGCACCGGATTATAAGGCGCATAGAATAGAAGCTACTGCAGTCAAACGTTTGACTGGGGTTGCGTTATGCTGTGCTAAAGAGAATGTCAACAAAACAGTCAGTCAAACTTTATTAATACACTACAAACCAGCGTTCTGATAACTCCATTCACTCTCATGGTAAGGTCTCCTCTACATAGAATTCTATTGAATAGAGCCAACCGCACGTTAGGAATGCATTGGAGTCTATGAAGTTGAAGTTGAAATCAAACGTTAGTTAAAACGTGAAAGGGAACTTTTCCCTGATTCAGTAAACACGTAAAAGAAACAGTTTGATGCACTAAATCAAATGTTAGTACTGTTAACCTTTCCTGTTTCTGTCCCCTGACCGTAGTCTGATGACACAGGGGAGACGCTTTCTCCAGGGCCGAAGTTACTAGTTTCCTCGGGGTTAACTCCCTCACTCATACGTTGCTGAGTTGAGCATGAAGAAACAGCATCAAAACACTGAGTTGTTGACGAGATTCGGGGTTCTTTTTAATGACTTTGCAGCACGTAAAAACACAGGGCTTACAGACTCATACACCGCTGCTCCGGTCGCCGTCTCTACCCACCCCACACACACAATAATACCGACGTCACTCCTTCACTCTTGATTCTCAGCTACGGCATCACACAGCGCCACCTCTGTCCGGAGGAGTAATGTCAACATCTTCCATACACACACACGAAACATACACCCCACACACTAAGCTTCTAATCACATATAGTTCAGGCAATTCCTGCAACAGTACATTCAAACGTTATACACACACAAGTGGTGTTGGACTAGGAGTAAGCACAGTACAGGTGTTTACCACTATTACTTCGGCGACGCCCCTGACTACGGTAGCCGTAATGCTGCAAGCGGTGCGGCTTTGTAGTGTACCAGTCGTACTGAAACATTTTGACAGAGCGCCGTGTACAACCAGTATGGATCAACCAATTAACCAATTGATCCATATATAAGGCGCTCCGGATTACAAGGCGCACTGTCATTTTTAAAAAAAATTAAAGGTTTTTAAGTGCGCCTTATAGTGCGGAAAATACGGTATATAAATAAATGTCATATATATGTATACATATATGACATTTATGACATTTTATATGACATAAAATTACTTGTTTTTTTCTCTATGCACTCTCTGGAAAATTTCACATCAAGATATAGCTGAACAACTTACTAATTTATTTTTCTATTCTTACAAATTTATATAAACCAACAGTAAAACACAGTTTGATTTTATTGCTTTCTGTGGTAGACAGAGATGCTTTAGTTGCCATGGTTTTCTGAACCAGGCACTTGATCATGATCTCTGCTTCTGATTCTGGTAAGCATCTGCTAAGATGCTTTGTTGGTCTGTTTAACTTTTCATTTCAGAGACATAAGCCTCTGATTTACAAGTTAAAAATGCATCAGATTCTTTTTTTTTCACATTTCCAATTATGTTTCAGTAAACTAGACAGTGCACACAAAGCAGCAAGAAAACAACAAAGAAGGCAATTAATTTCTGTTGGTTTTTCTGTCAATAATTTGGATTTTTTTTAAGGTTTCACTGCAGAGACTTTAAGTCACTGCCTCACAGCCCAGAAAAACTATGCAAACTGATTATAAACTCACCTTGGAATGAAACAATAAGATCACTAAAGCCATTTTAAAAACATTGTCCAGTTTGCATTGTGTTAAAAATGGTGAAACGTTTAAACATTTTTTTATTTACTTGCTCAAAACATTATTTGAAACATCAGCTATAATACTAGGATGCTCGTGCTATGAGCATTTTTTTAAACAACACACCACATATAACAAACAAACAATGCATTTATCAACATGCATTTAAAGTTAGTGCTAAACATTTTAACACAATGCTTGATGGTGCAAGTAGCTACCGTGCACATCAGGGCTTGGTCTCGTTTCTGCCTTTTCAGGAACATTCCTGTTATCAGACAGCATGCAGCAAAGGCTCGCTGCTATCCTTTCACCCGCAGCAGGCTGACTTGGTCAGTAATGAACAGATTAAACCTGAGAGGTCATGACTCACCTTTTAAATGTTGACTTTCAGCCACATAAGAGTGTTGTCGTGCATAAAATCACATGTGATTCATTCAGACTGATGATTTCAAGCAGTGAACTCTCTTAGGAAAATGCAATTTAAAAACCATTAAAGTCACACCTGTTTCATTCAAAATTCCATGTTATCTTTTGGTAATTGCAGACTATATCAAGCTAAATCATAATTTTGAACTTTAAAAACACTTTAAGTCATCAGAGTATATAAATAAAGTAAGACATTTTGCGGAGAACTCAACGCTGTTATTTGAATCACATGGCTGGTCTTGTTCAGGAAGATGCAACTGAATGTTCATGATTTAGTGTTTGATCACATCAACTAGATTCTTGCTTTTAGTCAGCATCAGCATCTAAAAAGTTTCCAGTGCGGTCTGCTGGTCTGTGGTGAGTCAATATACACTCATCATAATGTCTGAGAGCTGTTATTAATATGACATCTTTCACTGCTTGACCTTATGAAGAATGTATAATAAAACCTCCAGTCAAAAATGGTTTTTACTAACTCAGTTTAGTTTAATTTAGTGTTAATATCCATGGCCTATTTACAACAAAACTACAGTATAATAGAATAAAATTGGGTCTGATGGGTCCAGTTGAACACTATCCGGTTAGAAGAGTCTAATCTCAATTAAGTTCTACTCAATTTACCAGCAAAGTTAATACTTGTTTCAACAAAGCATTATATTGTGTTTATCACCAGGCTGTGTAAACCCAATATTATGCTGTTTCCATTGCCCCAAAACAACAACCAGAATATGTAAAAACACTTTAGAGTTCATTTTTAAATATATAAAAATATATATACATATATGAAAAGTGACATTTCAGGAAGTTACTGATTATTTTATAATTTAAAAGGACCAGGCTGTTTGTTTTTACCAAGCTGTATAAGGAACAGCCCATACAGTGTTTGATCTGACATAAATTTAAAAAGGTTTCTATGCATCACTCTGTAGAGGCTTCACTCCCTCTGAGATACCTTCTCTACATAAACTCTTAATGGTTCTACAAATCACTGAGAGATGATGTCAGTGTGTATAGTTTATATGGACTAGCCTGAGCAGAATCACCCATTTCCCAGTCAAAGAATGTATGCCCTATAAGAAGAGAGAATTGGTGTCTTGTTCTGTCAATCAGGGAGCGATGTCATTGAGTAGCTCCTCACATTCCTACTTGGTAACAGAAAAAGAGCCCTTATGAAGAGAAAATATTCTTTGAATGCAGCCCTAAGCCGTGACCTTAATGCTCATAGTTTTGTGTCAGTTTTAAAATGTGATTCTAGGAATGCCTGTTATAATGAAAGATGTTTCAGACGTGTTTATTGTTGGTGTATCTCTGTTCCTGGACAGATTTCATGACGATAACGGCATCAGAAGACTGTGGTGAGGAGGTACAAAGCTTAAAAGGTTAATTTTGTAATGAAGCCTATCTCTGAAGGGATATCTGTTTGTTTTTACTTTGTCCTATTGCATAGGCATATAATGGAAGACAGTGTGTTTCCTGCAGCAGAAATCAGTGAGCATCAGGGGAGAAATAACCCAATTAAAACCAGCTTGTGTAGAAAAGTCATTTGGGAAATATGTAAATTACCTGTCTTCTATTCTTTAACTGAGGCGTCTATCTTTTTTTGTTTCTCTAGACCAAATAAGGAGAGACAGGAAATGTGAAGGCTGGCTGGAATAGTCTGAACTTTTTCGTGCCCAATTTATATTCAAAGAGTTGAGCAGTTCACCATTGTTTCAGTTGAGCAAGCTGCGTACAGCTGGATGCACATATAAAAGGTAATTAAGTGTGGCGAACACACACACACTTACACACCCACTCCTAAGACTTTATGAGGGCATTGGCAGGCATGTTGTTCTGCTCACAGAGTTCCTTCATTTTCTCAGTCACTCACTATATTTATGTTCATTAGATAAGGTGATAAAAAAGATGTGTACCTTTTATCAACTTTAAGGTTTCAACATGCTGAACAGAAACTAACCCTAACTTAAACGTTTTGTGAAAAGGTAAGTACACCCACAAAACAACACATTCAAACTTCTAAAGGACTTATTAAGCACAGTGATGTTTATCAAGTTTGGTGTCTTTTTGTTTTAATGATTATGGTTTACAACTATCCTTCCATCCATTTACTGTATCCACATCTTCCATACAGACTCGCGGAGGAGCTGGTGCCCATCTCCAAGGTAAGTGGAAGAAAAAGTCTGGTAGAAATGGGTGCATAAGTAACATGGAAAACTGCAGCCTTTATGAAATTGTGAAGCACGCATTTGACAGAGATTCACAAATTGTGGACTGTGGCTGTTGTCAGTGCTTAAAGAGTCACATAGAATCCAGAACATGGACTACAGCTGGAATATTGCTTGTGTTAAGCCACTCCTTAGCCAGAATTGTCAGAAGCGTCTTACTTGGGTTAAGGATTAAATGGACTGGCTCAGAATCCAATCTGCTAAAGTTCCTATCTGAAGTTTCCACAGGCAATGTCCACATGTTGGTCCACTTTGTTATATCAACTCCAAAGTCAGCACAGGCACCTATGAGCAGGTTTTAGAGCTTTTCTCCAATGATAAGCTGTACGGAGATGTTGATTTTATTCTCCAGCAGGACTTGCCCTTTGCTCATACTGCTAAAGATTCCAGTGCCTGGTTTAATGAACATTCTATCACTGTGCTTGACTGGCCAGTGAACTGACCTGCAGTAAACCTCAGACAGAGTCTAAGGGGTGTTGTCAAGAGAAATATGAGAAACATCTGACCCAAGGCTGGTAATAACGCAACCTGGGGTTATGTAACACGTTAGCAGTGCTATAGGCTTATTTTCTCCATGCCATTTCAAATCGATGCAGTAATTACTGAGATGCAGCTGTGTATTTAAAGTTGGATGCAATTTCTAACTGGTAAATCTAGAAATTCAAATAAGGAAAAGTCTGCATTTGAAATATAAAATGGCTAGGCCCTGTTAAGAGTCCAAGTTATTGTTTTGAAGATTAGAAACTGCTTGTTGGTAAATCAAATTCTTGTGCAGACAAACACAAGCTGTCCAAATGTTTGTCCAGAGGAGTGTCTGATGACAGCAAAGAGTCATGATATATAAAATTGGCTGAGCCAGCCAGTTAGATCCCTAGTAGACTGACAGCAACAACACTATTGATCTGGAGCGTTCTGTGCATTGGAGCACACTTTAGACACCTTATTGGAAACAGTGGCTTTGAAATAGTGTGCTTGCCACTGCAACCGGAAATGGAAATATCTCTGTAGAAATATATAATTCCAAAAGGTTAGTTTGGCTCCTTCTTCTAAACAACAAGCAGTACATGCAGTTTCCAGCAGGTGACAATGGGACTATGTGGTCATCTGTTGGTTCATTAGTGCATGTACTGATGAATCAGTGGTTGTGCTGTGCTCATGCAGGTCTGTTTGTGTGCTCATGGTTGCTTCAGTGTGTATTGGACGGCTGGACTGCTGTTCACAAACACAATTAGCTCTTTAATCTGAGTCTCTGAGCAGAAACAGAAGGGATTTGAAAGGGCTCGGCAGCTCCCTGCTGCTGCTTGTTGCTGCGAGAAACCTGTCTCATGTTTCCAATTAGTCGATTCGGAAGCTGTTGGACATTTATATGGATTCAATTTTTCAATACAGGGGGAAATATTTCACAGCTGTGTAGTGATTAAAAAGAAGAACTCAGCTTTTGCTCACACCTTTTGAGTTTTATCACATTTTTGTTTAACAAATAAACTACTCGTACTCGTACTCATCATCTTCCGCTTATCCAGGACCGGGTCGCGGGGGCAGCAGAGACGCCCAGACGTCCCTCTCCCAAGACACCTCCTCCAGCTCCTCCAAGTGGAGCCCAAGGCGTTCCCAGGCCAGCCGAGAGACATAGTCCCTCCAGCGTGTTCTGGGCCGTCCCCTGGGCCTCCTCCCGTTGGGACGTGCCTGGAACACCTCCCGAGGAAGGAGTCCAGGAGGCATCCGGTATAGATGCCCGAGCCACCCCAACTAGCTCCTCTTGATGTGGAGGAGCAGCATTAGCATTAGAAACTTTTAAATGCTAATATTTTAGGTTTTGTTGACTCGGCATGATTTTGCTGAAATGATCCTACTTTTAGGATTTTAGGACTTTTCAGATTTATAAATCCTGACAGTGTTTTATTTAAACTTGTATAGTTGTCAGTAACAATTTTAAATTAAAGAAGGAAAACACAAGATGTGAGGTTGTATCCCTAAAATATTTTTGTGTAAATTTTCAAATGGGCCTTCCCAAATTCTACATTATTATCAGCAACAATTGGTCATTTTGTGTGCCAGGATTTGCAGCTTGGCCAGAAGATTACATCCAGTCAGCATGGGCATGAATGTCTTTAAAGCAACCTCAATAATTTAAAAAAATAACAAGAATCTGATGCACAAATTTGAAATTGTGTATTTTCTATATAGGGTCAAAAATATACAAAAATGCTTAAATATATACATACACACTTCACCTAAAATCCACTGCCAAATGGTTAAAATTGGGACAAAATGGGGTGGTCCAACAGGACAATGATTTCAATCTGGATTTGGAATCAAATAAGCAGGCTAACAATAAGCTCCTAAAATGGCTTTCCCAAAGCTCCATTCACAAGCCTGAACTTTGTGGACTGTACAGCTGGATCTCTGCCAATAAGCCAACAAATTTAAATATAAATCATAGAGTGATAGAATCAATTATTCCAGAACCTAATGGCAAAATTTCTATTTTACTTTCTCTGGGACTTTTTAAAGGATGTTGATCTAATTTATAGTGTTGATGTACAGTACAGACCAAAAGTTTGGACACAACTTCTCATTCAAAGAGCTTTCTTTATTTTCATGACTATGAATATTGTAGCTTCACTGAAGGCATCAAAACTACGAATTAACACATGTGGAATTATATACTGAACAAAAAAGTGTAAAACAACTGAAAATATGTCTTATATTCTAGGTTCTTCAAAGTAGCCACCTTTTGCTTTGATTACTGCTCCGTACACTCTTGGCATTCTGTTGATGAGCTTCAAGAGGTAGTCACCTGAAATGGTTTTCCAACAGTCTTGAAGGAGTTCCCATAGATGCTTAGCACTTGTTGGCCTTTTTGCCTTCACTCTGCGGTCCAACTCAGCCCAAACCATCTCGATTGGGTTCAGGTCCGGTGACTGTGGAGGCCAGGTCATCTGGCGCAGCACCCCATCACTCTCCTTCTTGGTCAAATAGCCCTTACACAGCCTGGAGGTGTGTTTGGAGTCATGGTCCTGTTGAAAAATAAATGATGGTCCAACTAAACGCAAACCGGATGGAATAGCATGCCGCTGCAAGATGCTGTGGTAGCCATGCTGGTTCAATATGTCTTCAATTTTGAATAAATCCCCAACAGTGTCACCAGCAAAGCACCCCCACACCATCACACCTCCTCCTCCATGCTTCATGGTGGGAACCATGCATGTAGAGTCCATTTGTTCACCTCTTCTGCGCCGCACAAAGACACTGTGGTTGGAACCAAAGATCTCAACCTTGGACTCATCAGACCAAAGCACAGATTTCCACTGGTCTAATGTCCATTCCTTGTGTTCTTTAGCCCAAACAAGTCTCTTCTGCTTGTTGCCTGTCCTCAGCAGTGGTTTTCTAGCAGCTATTTTACCATGAAGGCCTGATTCACACAGTCTGCTCTTAACAGTTGTTCTAGAGATGTGTCTGCTGCTAGAACTCTGTGTGACATTGACCTGTTCTCTAATCTGAGCTGCTGTTAACCTGGGATTTCTGAGGCTGGTGACTTGGATGAACTTATCGTCCGCAGCAGAGGTGACTCTTGGTCTTCCTTTCCTGAGGCGGTCCTCATGTGACCCAGTTTCTGTGTAGCGCTTGATGGTTTTTGCGATTGCACTTGGGGACACTTTCAAAGTTTTCCCAATTGTTCAGACTGACTGACCTTCATTTCTTAAAGTAATGATGGCCACTCGTTTTTCTTTACTTAGCTGCTTTTTTCTTGTCATAATACAAATTCTAACAGTCTATTCAGTAGGACT
Organism: Girardinichthys multiradiatus; assembly: GCF_021462225.1. NCBI lineage: Eukaryota > Metazoa > Chordata > Actinopteri > Cyprinodontiformes > Goodeidae > Girardinichthys > Girardinichthys multiradiatus. The sequence goes on along the minus strand of NC_061815.1, from coordinate 42,489,556 downwards.
ATCAGCTGTGTACTGCACAACACAACTGATGGTCCCAACCCCATTTATAAGGCTTGAAATCCCACTTATTAAACCTGACAGGGCACACCTGTGAATTGAAAACCATTTCAGGTGACTACCTCTTGAAGCTCATCAACAGAATGCCAAGAGTGTACGGAGCAGTAATCAAAGCAAAAGGTGGCTACTTTGAAGAACCTAGAATATAAGACATATTTTCAGTTGTTTTACACTTTTTTGTTCAGCATATAATTCCACATGTGTTAATTCATAGTTTTGATGCCTTCAGTGTAAAGCTACAATATTATGGAGGACCGATCCTGACAAAATTAAAAATAAAAGCAGAAATATATATATTTTGTTTTTCCTTTTCCTTACACATGTGTTTTCATCAAGAAATGTAAATGTTTTCTTTTTCCTTTTCTATACACATGCGTTTTCATCAAGAAATGTATATATATGTTGTTTTTCCTTTTCTTTATACATGCGTTTTCATCAAGAAATGTAAATGTTTTGTTTTTCCTTTACCGTATGCATTTCTGCTTCATTATGCAAATGAGGAGGGCTGCCTTCTTCTCTCCAGCTCCTCTCCTATTGGTCAATATACAGGAAGGAGGAGGGTCCATGTGTAGGCCGAGGGTGTGTCCCAATTCAGGGGCTGGATCCTTCCAAGTGTGTACTTGTGGGCTGATTACGTCACAGCGCGGCGCGGAAGGTCTGTCAGATGCTGCCGACAAATGTGTCCTTCTTTTGCCCGATTTGAAGGATGACTTGTGAGTATCCTTCGCGGTCCATCTTTTCCCATGATTCATTGCAGGTCGAAGCGGTTTGGTCAAACAGTGGCAGCCATGGGGACCACACTGGCAAAAGCTGTGAGTAAACTGTGAAAAATTACACTTTCTGTGACACAAAGGAACTTTTACAATGTCTTTAGTGCGGGAATATAACTGTGTAGATGTGAGAAATCTGCTTGATTCATCAAGACATCGCTTAATTTCAAATGTGCTCCGACATGTTCGGAGTTTTCCGCTCCCACCGTAGTAACTGCCGGCTTGCCTCGCCAGCCCTACCGGCGGTGGGGCGAGCTAGCCCGGTAGAGATCTGACCGGACTATCGGTACTGAGCTCCTGCTGCCAGTCATCACAGTGAACATTAAACACAAGTGATTTCTAACAGTTTATGTTAGTGTTATTTTAATGTATTGTGTCATTTGTTCATGTAAGTCGATTTGACATTGCAGGTGATATTAAAGTTAACCTGAATAAATGGACAATTTTATGTAATCCTACCGTATCGCTGGAGAGTGTGATTGAGAATAAATATGCTTTTAAATATTCATTTTTGATGAAGAAATATGCTATATGTGTTTTTAAAAGTGTATTTATAATTCAGCTAGCATTATAATTCGTGATTCCAGGTACAGCTGAAGAGAAATACACTTTCAAATGCAAGCAAATCTCAGTAAAGAAGTGAAAAGTTTGAAAGAGCTTGTTTTAGGCATTTGCATAGAAATATTTTAATATGTTCTGCAAATTGAGACAAATGTAAAATTTAAAAAAAGACTTATTTTACACTGATATTAAGCAAGATGGGTGTTTTATTTTTTATTTTTATTGTTTAGGTACAAAGGAGCAGACAGGTCAGTTTATTAAGCTCAGGGGTGAGAATGACCACCTTTTTACTGGCGCTAAAAACTCAGCCACCGTGGCTTGGAGGTACCATAACAACATTCTTTGCAGTCAGTTTCTGTCCAGTTTCAAAAACTCCTATCTTTCTAACTTTCAGAAATATCCATCCAGTGATTAACATACTTCTTTTGGTTTTCCCTCTTTCTTTTTGCTTGTTTAGGACAATTCTGAAGAAGATGGACCAACAGGGGAAGGTCACCCCCTTGCAGGCCAAAAAAAAGTGGGACAATATGAAAAAGAAATATAAAGTTTGTTCAGAACTTCTCATGTCACACACAAATAAAAAATATTTCTAAAAGTCTTGTTGGTTTCTCTGTTTAGTCAACTCTTTTTTTATTCCCTCTAACTTTAGGATTGCAAATATCCAGGGTCAGGAGAGGGAGTCAGTGAAAAGCCCACTGCTGCTACTTGGCTGGTTGGTCCTTATGGATGAGGTGTTGGGACAGAGGCCTTCCACAACACCTCCTGTCCTAATTGCCTCCATCCCTGAGGACACTCCAGGGCCAAGCGGAGCGGTGGGCAACCAGATGGAGAAGGAAGACAGTGAGCCAGCAGGAAGGGATCAGAAAAGAAAGAGGGACAGAGAGGATGGATTTGATCAGGGAGGACATGAGGGTACAGAGAATGGACAGACTGTTTTCCATCTTAGAAAGAATGGTACTGAAATAAGGTGCTATATAAGAAATAATATTATGTTTTGTTCAGATAGTTTCTTAAAGTTTTAAGCTGTTCTAATAAATTTCAATATTGTTTTTGTCACCAATGACATTTTATTTCCATTTGACCCAACAATACATCAACTTCATTTAAATTTCTAAACATAGTTTATTTTGAAAATTACAAATAGCATTTTAAACAGAATGTGGAAAAAAGAATCATTCAAACAGATCAAGATTACAAGACAAAAGGCATAAAATAAAACTATGTACAAATATTTACAATGGCGACAGCAGGATCAACCTGAGTGAACAGTTCCTGGAAAAACCTCTTCAACAGAACAAAGAGGCAGATGTCTTTGTGAACAGAAAGTCTCTAGCGGTGTGGCTAAATCTTTCACAAGGTCAGAGACATGGATGGGACGCTGCAACTGAGACCTGCGGTCTGTCTTTCTGGATGGTGAGCGAAGCATCACACAGCTGGTCTGCAGATGTTCATGATTCTTCTTCCACTGTCCACGTCATCAAGTTTAAAGGGCTGGCTGGACCACATCACTAATCAGGAATGTAATCAGGAATATGCAGAATTAGAAGATGGTGCTCACAAAATATGACAATTAATTATACCCCTCAAACATTAATCACATCTATAATATTATACCTGCCTGCATACAGTAGTCATGTTCTGGTTGTGTGTGTGTGTGTGTATATATATATATATATATCTATATATATATATATATAGATATATATATCTATATGTATATAGATATATATATACACACAAAGATAAAACATATGCATAGCACGAGTTACAAAAAATATTTTTAACACAAATGGGTTGGTTTAAATTTGAAATGGCAATGGACAGACGTTGCTGGTGGCTGCAGATATCACTGTACAAACCCTGATCTGAACCTATCTCCAGTGTCACCACTATATCTGCAACTTGGTGCCGTGAGGAGCTGCGAGTTGCCCCACTGGTGGAAGGGAAAGATTCCTCTCCATTCTCACTTTCAGCCTGTCTTTCCCTGTCATCCTGTGATAGCCTTTAGAATTGATTTAACAATCAATTTGCATCTGATTCTTGAAGTACTTATTAACATGAAATACAAACATTTTAACATTCTGGACATTTCAATATGAAAATAAACAGAAGAATTTATCACAAACAAGATGCTGGCACATTTTAAGTTATTGTTAATACTTTGACCGTGTGTGTGTTTTATGTCTTTCGCCACAATGTGTTTTATGTGATGGTTTCAGATTATGTGTACCACCTATCTATAAAAATAAATTATTAGCCATGGATTTATTGTAGGCCCATCTTATTCTGGATACGGAAGTTATACCCTATCCATGGAATGAAACTTTGCATTATAAAAGTTAACTAACCATCCATACGTAAATATGAGTTTGACCAAATAACATCAGTTCTGATTCAGCCGTTAATTATTTATTACTTCACTGGAAGGAGTAAAGCCTACCGATCTGCCTATTTGTATATGAATGTAATTGTGAATGTGTTTATGTGACTCAAGTGTAAAGTTCTTTAAGTGGGTACTATGTCAGGACAAGAACCACATAGATTTCATCCATTTGCATTAATAAAGTAAACCAAGTGTAAAGATGAGAACTTTAGATTTGGATCAGTACCTTAAACAAGACTGATTGTGTTGCCTTATCTGTGAAAAAGGAAGTTCCGCTCCACAAAGAAGACATGGTGTGAGTGGTCCAATATATGTGTTAGGAGGTCCCTCAGTCCCTTCCTACGTGTAAAAGTAAAAATATATATATAAAGATTGAAGCCGCACACAGAGTTTGTGTTTGACACAGTTGCAAATAACAGCAAACGATTGGCTAAAAGCAGATTTACCTGCTCCAAGCTGATATTGCACTGTTAGAGGGCGGATGTAAATTGTAGAGTGGTGAATCATAGTGGTGGGTTCCTTCAAATATTGCACAGTGTACCCTTCATTTGGGCACTGTATAACAGAAAGCTGGCGGTTCCTTGTATTACCAGAAGTTTTGAGCAACTCATAGCCACCTGCATTCCTCAACTTTGGAAAGTTTTGATAAAGACAATCTGTTAATTCCTGACAGCTGTGAAAGTCACCTGAAAAATAATGCACACATAAACACACAATTAAGAAATACCACTTGACCAACAAACTCCATTATCATTGGAGTCTTTGAATTCCACTGAAGAAAAGGATAACAAATATCATCTTTATCTGTTTAAGGTTTAAAATAAGTGGCTTAAGAAGGAGAAAAGACAACTACACAGAGTGCTCTAAAAAACTGAGAAAAAGCAGTAAATGTTTAAAACAATTCAGAAAGAGCTTCCGAACGTTTTACCAAAATTTTCCTAAGAATTATTGTATATGTTACCATACAGTTTTGCTTTTTGAAGAGACAGAACCAGGACATCGTTACACTATACACATTACATTATGGAAATACATTTTTTTCTACAGTGTTAGAGCAGCAAAATAGTTCAAGCAACAATGACATAGACAACATACCTTGGAAACATATGCGCCGCTCACCCAGTCCTGCCCTATGAAGACGGTCCTTATCTGGTCGCCTCGGAACAAATGTTGAATCTTTTTTCCCAAGGCAACAAAAGATGTGTGTATATGTGAGGTGGCTGACAGTTGCATTGCTGCGTCTTGGATGCCTTCTACTTGATCTGCTTGCAAACAGTCTTGACACCTCAACTGTGGATGGAAATAGTGAAATTTACCTAGCACCACAGTTATATGTCTAATCAAGAAAATATTTTCTGCATATATATTAGCTTACCATCAACAGGATGTTGTCCTGCAACATTTGGCATTTGAGGTGTTGTTGAGACTGTGAGTATATTGACACATATGTAAAAGTGTAGAAATGTGTAAACAACTCTTACAAGTATTTGAATGTGTATCTTTAAGCTACCCTAGCCTGCAGTAAAAGAATACATGGACATAGCTTAAAATGTATCAGATTTTAAATTTAAAAGATCTCTGTTCACCATCAGTGAATGTTTTATCTTGTCAAAGCTACAAATAAGACAAATTATACGTTTAAGTTATATACAAGGCTAGATTCACCTTGCAAGTGTTAAAGCTCATTTAAAGTTGTTGCCTGAAATCCTTGTTTTTGTTTGTTTGGTCAGTCATAATACCATTTAAATGAGACCATTATCAGTTCAGACTGAACACTTCAAGTCCATCCCACAGCAGTGCACTATTTACTATTAGAGCATTGGATGTAACTGTTACATTAAGGTGACAAGATTTCTGAATTATGAGGAAATTTCCACGTCAGAATAAAACAAAAAAGATGAAATGTTAGAAGGATATAATGACAACATTAAAACAGTGATGGTTTCATTTAAAACATTTGGTGTAAATTTAACAACAAAGAAAATTAAGTGAGAGCAACTCAGAACTAAGTCTTTACGATGAGGGTCTCCTTTTTAATAATCATCTTGATTGATGATTTGTCACAGTCTCACTCATGTTGCAGCCTTCATTTATATTTTATTTGAGTCTTCATCTTCAGCAAAGCAACGCATCCAGGCCCTATTTTGCTTGCCAGGCATAGTAAATGTTAACACTAGCAACGATTCCTAAAGCGAGCAAAACGTATCCTCATCCCTATTCAAACAACAGAAAAAGATTCTCACATATTTAACAGAACAGCTCCCCCTATGCTCTTCTATTTCTTCTTTTGGACGGCAGCAGCTGTTCCTCCTATGCAAGGAGCTTATACAGACAGCTCCTCTGTATTGTAGCTGTAACTGTGTGCAACTTGCTCAATCGTGTGTTTTTCCCAAAGCTAAAAGTAACAGTCTACCCTTCTAAAAAATGTTTACCTGTCACAAACAATAACATCTGGGACGTTTCATTATTGTATACCAATGGGTGAGCGTAGGCTAAGTAAAATCCCCAACTTAAGCATTAAAACACAATAAAACACGTACGTAGGCTGTTGACTTACAAACATTAAAACAAGAACTAATGTTCTGCTTGTAAAACAATGACAAGGAAAAAAAAAACTCTTACTTGTGTTGCTCCTTGGCCTTATGGTGGGGCCTTGTGCTTGTGGAGTTGAACCGGCAGATGCTAAAAAAAAAAGACAATTTGAATAAACTCTTTGACAAAGCTGACCAAGCTGAAAACTTACCGCGTTCCAACTCGTCCAATCTATTTGCAGCTTCCCTTAACAACTCCGACACAGACCATCTTTCCGCTCCCTCCATAACTATATTTGTCAAGAGTCATGTGGTCCACACTCCTTACTATGCCTCTTTCAGTTGTTTGCCAACAGCCAATATAATAAAAAAGTAGAAAAAGAGGCCCAAAGAAAAAAATGAATATTTAAAAGCAAATTTATTCTCAATCACGCTCTCCAGCGATACGGTAGGATTACATAAAATCGTCCATTTATTCAGGTTAACTTTAATATCGCCTGTAATGTCAAATCGACTTACATGAACAAATGACACAATACATTAAAATAACACTAACATAAACTGTTAGAAATCACTTGTGTTTAATGTTCACTGTGATGACTGGCAGCGGGAGCTCAGTGCCGATAGTCCGGTCAGATCTCTACCGGGCTAGCTCGCCCCACCGCCGGTAGGGCTGGCGAGGCAAGCCGGCAGTTAGTACGGTGGGAGCGGAAAACTCCGAAAACGTCGGAGCACGTTTGAAATTAAGCAATGTCTTAATAAATCAAGCAGATTTTTCACGTCTACACAGTTATATTCCTGCACTAAAAACATTATAAAAGTTAATTTGTGTCACAGAAAGTGTAATTTTTCACAGTTTACTCACAGCTTTTGCCAGTGTGGTCCGCCATGGCTGCCACTGTTTGACCAAACCGCTTCGACCTGCAATGAATCATGGGAAAAGATGGACCGCGAAGGATACTCACGACCCATCCTTCAAATCGGGCAAAATAAGGACATATTTGTCGGCAGCATCTGACAGGCCTTCCGCGCCGCGCTGATGTAATCAGCCCACAAGTACACACTTGGAAGGATCCAGCCCTTGAATTGGGACACACCCTCGGCCTGCACATGGACCCTCCTCCTTCCTGTATATTGACCAATAGGAGAGGAGCTGGAGAGAAGAAGGCATTTGCATAATGAAGCAGAAATGCATACGGTAAAGGAAAAAGAGAGACGAGGAAATGTCAAAAGAAAAAAGGCATGTGTAAGGAAAAGGAAAATATATATATTTCTTGATGAAAACGCATGTGTAAGGAAAAGGAAAAACAAAACATTTACATTTCTTGATGAAAACGCATGTGCAAGGAAAAGGAAAAACAAAACATTTACATTTCTTGATGAAAACGCATGTGTAAGGAAAAGGAAAAACAAAACATTTACATTTCTTGATGAAAAATGCATGTGTAAGGAAAAGGAAAAACAAAACATTTACATTTCTTGATGAAAACGCATGTGTATGGAAAAGGAAAAACAAAACATTTACATTTCTTGATGAAAACGCATGTGTATGGAAAAGGAAAAACAAAACATTTACATTTCTTGATGAAAACGCATGTGTAAGGAAAAGGAAAAACAAAACATTTACATTTCTTGATGAAAACGCATGTTGTAAGGAAAAGGAAAAACAAAATATATATATTTCTGCTTTTATTTTTAATTTTGTCAGGATCGGTCCTCCATACAATATTCATAGTCATGAAAATAAAGACAACTCTTTGAATCAGAAGGTGTGTCCAAACCTTTGGTCTGTACTGTACATCAACACTATAAATTAGATGAACATCCTTTAAAATTTAGATGAGAGAAAATCCACAATAAATACAAAGTTGTGCATTCTGTAACTGTTACCTCAACTTTTTTCTGTATTAGAACTTGGGTTAAACATTGACTAAATCATTTAAGGCAGAAATTACATTAGGTTCTCACTATTTTATTTTTTTTTCAGAATCAGCTTTATTCCCCAGGTTTGTGCTCACAAACAAGGATTTGACTTCAGTTCCATTTTGCTCTCAATGAAAATACAAATATATAAAATGTAAAATGTTTTGACGACTGAGACAATTTTTAGCAAATTTTCAGTCTTCTATGTCTATTTTCCATTTAACACCCTCTACTGGTTTGATATTAGCAATTTGAACTGAAATGAATGAATTCACAGAAGGTGAAATTGTTTCTCCAGGCCTAAAGGTGAGCTTACAAAGGGACACAGAAGGTCTCTGTTCACACAGCAGCGGATGAATGTTGACACGGCCCACACGTTATCTGAACTCTCTTGACCAGAGAAGCTTTCATTAGTCTTCTCCTTTCTTTTTTCCTGTCAGTAATTTCTTCCCAATTCAGTCCAAAGCAATCATAGCACTACTTGTATTCCTATTAAAGCCCCCTGCTGCTTTCTGATCTATTTCCCACACACACTCACCCACGATTCAAAATGTGAAGTTTAAGGAACAACGGGAGTGAAACGCTCAGAGATTAGTTGGCGGTGCAACTGACTAAACACCAACTCTTTGGTTTGCTACATTTAATTTAACCTGTTTAAGTGCTCATGCTGTTACTGTCTGTGGGGTCTCCAGCCATCGGTAAATGGGTGTGCTGTGAGAACCTAATAAGGATTTGGTTTTGCAGATGTGAGGAATTATGCAGGATGTCATCATAGAAGACTAATCTGTGAGTCTGCAAGAATTTTACATTGTTTTCCATTTCCTCTTTTGTACAGTTTAGATTATTTTCATTGGAAAACACATATCCAACTTCTATGACTTTCTGTCCAGACATGTATTAACATGATTGATGTTTTAACCACTGGCGATTGCTCTAAGACTGCAAGGGAAGCTCAGCTTCCCCTAAAATGTCAAAAAATAAGTGATCAAATATATACTGTTGTGTATACATGTCATCGACTAAATATGGTCTACAACGCGCTCAACTTTTGTTCAGAATCAGCTTCTTATCACTGGTAACGACGCGGCTTTCCTCTCACTCATTCCCGCAGCTTCACAGTGCTTTAAACAGTGAGTTCAATAGCGAAGCAAAAATCCTGGGCTTTGTCCCGCCCATCGGACGCTCAGCGTCTCTGGTGGTCTATGGGGCAGTGGACTGGCCTCGGCTGACCCGGACGCTTAGCTTCTGCATGATGATTGGATGATCTGTCTGAGGCTGAATCCCTTTTTGATTGACAGCGAAATGAGCGAATCAGCGGTCTTGAAATTGAGCTTCCCCTCCTTGAAAGACCAGCATCCGTCATTGGTTTCAACATATTTACTCAAAGTGAATCTTGAATCCTGCATGTATACTGTAACAGCCTTTGGAAAACATCAAATCGTTGGGGGAAGCATTTAGGCACCAAAACAAAATAAGAATGGGTTAATCTCAAACATTTATAGGATCTGGTTACTAAATGCCTTTTAAAGATGGACACAGAGAGATCAAATGCATAGCAGAGCCTAATTAAACATAAAAATTGAGAATGTTTAAAATGGCCTCCTGTAAAATTAGAATTTTAAGGATTTCCGATTAGAGTTTAGCTGGAGATCATCATAATTAAAACAATACAACCTTTATTTGTTTTGCTTTTTCTAATTTTTCCTCAGTGTAATTTTACCCACTCCTGACCACCATCTTAGAGCTTCTCCCATTTCACCCATTAGACTCCCAACGATTTCATCTTCAGTTTGCCCAGTTACACAAATATTTTCACATTTGGAGCAATCACTTTCTCTAACGAGCAAAGGCAGAGAACCAGAGTTTGACAAAGGCCAGAGTTACAGTTGATTGAGTGTCTGTAAGAGGACACTTCCAACTAGAGGCCTTCTCCTGTCTCTGCTGCAGCAGCTGAACTTGCTTTGACTTTTCCCAAAGAAAGACGTTCTGGAGATCTTTAGAAAGTCTGCAAATGCATTTCTGTGGTTAAATGTCTACAAAAACACCATCTGGTCCCAGTAGGTGGCAAGAAGCAGAAGCTGAATTGTTAGATTGATAATTTTTCAATTTTTCCACACAGAAAGACAATGATTGTAATGTCTCATGACTCAGAAACAGTTGCTATAAAACTCAGCATGATGCCTGCCTCAGCCTGCAGAATGGCTATGTTCGCTCTCATATTTGTATTTCCCAAGGTTGCTTTCGATGTAGATATAAGAACTTGAAAAAAATAAAAGCTGAAAATTGTTCAGTTAATGCAAACTAATTAAAATTACATTAATGAGTTGATAAAAACTGGACTTGTGGACTTTACCAACAGTTTATTGCTATGTTCAATTCCCTTGTTTTCATTTTGTGAAATCTTTGCCACAAAAAAGGAAAACTGGAAGTTAAAGGGGGCACGGCAACCAAAATAATGTCACTTCTTGTAAAAATTTGGTTTAAAAAGGCAGGTGAAGGTCATTTGGGTGTGTCGAATGATTTTTATCTTTGTTAGACAATGGTCAAATAAAGTCAGTTTATTTATAAAGCACATTAAAAACAAAAGCTGACCAAAGTGTACCACATATTTCACAAAAGAAAAAACAAAAACAAATGACAAACAGGATGGACATCAATTTAGAAAGGCTTAAAAGTCAATGAATTTTTTTTACGAGTTTTAAAAATATATCTAATGTAGAAGTGGTCCTAATGTGCAGGTGCAGTCTATTCCACAGTTTCGGAGCAGCTACTGCAAAAGCCCGGTCCTTCTCTATGTTTCAACCTGGATCTGGGGACAACAAGAAGATATTGTTCATCTTAGTGATCTACCTGGAGTATGTAAAGTTAAATGCTCCTTGATGTAATGGGGTACCAGTTCATTAAAAGATTTAATGCTGATCAATAAAATGTTAAAATCTAAAAGGCACATGCAGCTAAGAAGCCAGTATGGGTTTAATGTGGTCTTGCTTGCATGTTCCGGTAAAATACACAGTCTATATGAAACACTGACTTATAGAGTTGCAAATCTGTAGGTGTGTTTCCTGAGGTTAGTACAAAACTGTTACATTTTAATTAGATAATTTAAAAAGATTTCATCAGCATGATCAAATATTTACATTTTTAAAAAACAAGTTGTCATCGCTAGTTAAATTGTTTTGACCCACACGCAGAGGGACACTCAGAAGGCAGGAGAAAAGTTTATTTAAAGGAGAATGCTGGAACTGGAAACAGCTGACTGTACGGGAGAGATGCAGGAGGTAAGGATCTTAAATTATGTTTAGGAAACAGATGGAAAACTATCTTAAGCGTTGGCTTACTGTGTATGGAGGTGAGTATGATGTGGAAGAATGATGTAGAGTCAGGAAGAGATGTGAGACTGTTGCTGAGTCTGTGGTAATCCAAAGTGGTGGTGAGTTTCTTAGGGGAAGGTTTCAGATGAGATCTTGGCGATTTGATTCTGTGAATTTGGTTACCTGATGAGTTTCTCTGAAGCTGTTCTTGGATTGTTTGGTGGTGGAGGGTGAGCAGGGTTCGCGTGGAGGAGGACAGAGGCTTTGAGCTGTCAGCTAGTACTTGATCCAAGCAGATTCCTTGGGAGCCCTGAAACTTGACTTTGGCAGGATACAAGGCAGGGACCTGGGGCCAGGGCTGAGAATTGCAGGAGCTTTGGAGCTTGGACTTGAAGTCACCTGGAAAGGAGCACATGAAAAGGTAAGACAACTGCAAGCTTTACCAAGACTATAGACTTGAAGGCTTAGCCAGATGAAGTTACCACAAAGGCAAACACTCAGGCACTGGAGTGCTGACAGCTCCACCTTCTTACACTCCTCCAGATGACTGTAGATGGAAAACACCTGCTACCCTCACACCTGGGAATCCTGGCGGCATCTAGTGGTGAGTAAATGTAAGCAGCAGGCAAGAAACAACACATAACAAAACTCCCAGACTCTGACACAAGTATAATTTTTTTTTCTTTGTCTTTTAAACTTTAAGACAGATGTTAACCTACACTGTATAAAAAGGCAAATAACATTTTTCGCCACTGACTGACATGAAATTATATTGAACTTATATTACTAAAACATAATTTTTTATTATAATAGTATTTAGTATTATCAGATTGATTAAAATATCCTGAAATAGAATAACGAGGATTAAAATGTTTAGATATATTATATTGCTTTCTTCATGTTTAGATGTTAACATACATGTCCTTAGTATTTGTAGAATTGCCTTTTTTACTTTATAACTGGGCTACAAAGTTTTTGATATACATTTTTAAGCTTCACACAGTAGTTGCTAAACTTCTGGCTCAAACTTCCAAACATAACTAGTACAGCTGTGAGTTTTGGGGTGTTGGAGGACCCCGGAATGCAGACAGACAGGAAGCATCGGTGGTGAGTAAATAATTTAATAAATGAAACTCACTATCAGAAGGTGATGGCAAAAACAGGCATGGACAGACTTGGCATGAACAACAAGAACTGGCTGAAAACACGGTGACATGATCTGAAATGTTTCCGCGAAGAATGAACAGGATAAGGGTGCAAATAAATGGCAAGACACAGGTGAAAAACAAAACTGATTAACATAGTGCAGGTGGGCCAAATGAAGCTGTTTGCTTAACAGAGACAGAGAACAGAACATGACTGGAGCAAAACAGAAATTCAACGATACAAACTAATCAGGAAAACATAACGTACAGAACATGAACTAGAACACATGAAACTAAAGTACAGCCAGGAAAATAATAAACAGAAACAAGATCCAAAATATAAACTGAAAACAAGAATAACTAGAACCCAAACAAAAACCCAAACACCCTCAATTCATGACAATAGCTGAGTCAGGTTTTTCGGCTGACTTGCTCACAGCTTCATCCACTCATTTCTACAGGACTGAGATCAGAACTTTGTGATAGCCACTCCAAAATATTGACATTTTTGTCCTTCAGCCAATTTGTAACTAAGCGGACACCCGCTTTCCTATGGTCCGATCTCTTCCACACCGGTGATCATCGGGATAGGGGAGGCAATCGCGCTAATGTCTCTTTGCTGGCAAATTGACATAAACTCTTGAAACTAGATCCAGGGGTGTCATAAGATCATGTGATCATATGCACAAGTTCAGTACTGATGAATTACTGTTGAAAGAATCCGGTATTCATTCATAAAAAGGGGTAATTAAGGTATAAGCCTGGCTTGACTTTTTTGGGCAGAGAGATATTTAGGATGAAATGATCTAAACATTTTTCATTTTGTGAAGTTTGGTTTTGTTTGTGTTGAACTCTGCTATCTTGGTGCTAACAGGCTATCTGCAGCACACGTGCTCAGCTTTGTTTTCGGTATTTGTGTGTTTTTAAAGTTAAGACAAACTTTATTTAAAGGGGTGATTTTAAACACAGACGATCGGCCATAACATGCCGTCCGTGCTCATGCATTTTAACCCTTTTATTAACAGTATTTTAAAGGTGTGTGTTTGATTCTGGTGCTAAGCTATCAGCTTCCTTTGTTAGCTTTCACTGCTAACAAGCTAAGAACACGTGCTTGCCTGCTAGGGAATATTTAACAGAAAGGTTGTTAGTTTTCAAGCTAGTGAATAATAGTTCCCTAAACATTATTTTACTAAATCTGATAACTAAGTAAACACCATTAAGCCCCATTTCTTCAGAAAGATTTGGCTCTTTTTCAAAATATTCCCTTAATAATATTTCTTTAAATATTATTTTAATAAATAAAGTCAGCTAATAAGACACCATTGAGAAATGGTCATCCAGAAGGTTGGTTTCATTCAGCAGATCATTATTTAAAACATTATTTTATTAAGATAATATTTTATCTGATCTTGCAGTGTGAAGGGTTGTCTAAACGTTTGCTGATTATTGCCTAAGTTGGTTCCAAGACTAACTTAACTTCATTTCCAGATTCTTCAAGATAATCCTTGGTTCTCAAACATAAACATTGCACGGTAATGTTGCATCACTCTTTTGGTCATGGTTTTCAATCATCTTTTATCAACTTGTTTATATTGTACATAGTCCATAAGTCTTTGTTATTCTTTAATTCTGCTTAGTAGTTTAGTTGGATTGTTTTAGCATAGTAAAGAGTTTGTTGATTTAAATATGTTTGACTTTGAGTTGACTTATTTTTGTAAATAAATTCTTGTATTTTAAGAAATTGTGTGAATTCATTCTATATATGTGCAGAGTTTATACTGTTCAATAATGTCAGAGCTCGTCTCACACCTTTCTATTTTGTCCTAATACCATCGCCTTACTGGGCTGGTATTCACAGGATAACCCTCAACAGACCGAAATATAATTTGATAAAATATTAATATTAAATATTAAATAATATTTTCAGATTCACAATCACAACATCATGAACATATGATGACTGGATATTCCACAGTAATTTATACCTGATGTTTGAATGGATGAAAATGGTACCTTCAGGCATCTAGAAATTGCAACAGATTTGACAAATTAAAAACGTACAAAAATCAGAGTCCATAGGACCGAAACAAAAAACCTCGAAAGGAACTCAAGGGAAAATCAAAACAGGACAGTGGCAGCAAAAGAAGATCTGGCATGGAACAACTGAACCAAAAAGTAAATGTACTATACTGGGCACATTCATTACTGATTATGCACAGGCGTGTAAATGAACAGATGAGAAACAACTGTTAGAGACTAGGAGAGTGAGCCACTGAGGTGAAGGAGTACCACAAGTAACCAAAAAAACAAAACACGGGAATACACTGAAACATAAAATGTTTCAAAGGAGCCAACATTTTTAAATTAAACTAAAAGTCCAACTAATCAAGTCAGTAATGTGTGTTTTTGTGTGGCTGATCTCTCCTCATTTCACCAATCAAGTTATTGTCAAAGACCAGTCTTACAATGTTGCTGTAAAATAGCCTGCTTTGCTGCTCCAAATTACTTGTTCCCTTGTATCTTACAGTTATTTACCTAGGTCATATTTAGAATATTTACTGGAACATCCTCTTAGTCCTCCTGGTCCTATCCTCCTCTTGAATACACACCTGGAAAATACATCAACTTCCACAGTCGATTGCTGCTGGTCTAATTTTCATCATCAGCTTACCAACACCTGCCAACCTGCCTGCTCTCAACAATAACATCAGCTTGAGATCAATCTACTCGTTGGCAAAGGCCAATCCAAACACCCACTAAAGACAAGTAGCTTTACTTCACAAATAAGAGACATCTCCCCTGCTGTAATATTCACTGATTCTCACTTCCCCATGAGACCAACTGCTGGGGTGCTGGCTGTTAAATCAGACGTTTGTTTCACAGATCATTTTTCAAATTTCTACAAACAAATCATTCTTAAACTCACTTGTGTGCTCATCGTGGGTTCATTAGGGTGGCTGGGTAGTTCATTCGTTAGAAACACATCTTCAAATGTAGCAGGAATGAAAAATGTTTTCCTAAACATTGAAATGCAGATTAAGAATGTTTTTCATTACTAAATTTTGCAAATATGCCATTACAACAGGAAACCTGTATGTAATTGTAAGGATTCTCGCTAAATCATATTTTATTACATCTCCCATAGGATAGAAAAAAGATGCTTAGAAAATATCAGAAAAAACAGTTTTTTTTGACTCAACCATTCACAGAACAATACAGATATCTGACATTTTGATCAGACATGGAAATGCATTGTTCTTGTCTTATTATACAAATATATAGCTAAGATATTTGTAATTTGATTGATGCAAGGATATCCTCAGATTTCTGACTGGTATGCCAGTTTGCATGAGCTTATACAAAGGTCTGTACTTCAATCAAACATGTACCAGAACAAGTTTATGCATAAATCTGTGTAATTAGAAAGTGTGTGTTTGACATGTTTTTGATGGGAGGTGAGCTGTGGAGAATAGGAATGTTTTATGTTGTCAGTGGGCCTCCCAGAGGCTCATTAAAGGAGGCAGGCAGTTTTCATACTGCAGCTGGCAGTGTCTCTGTGTTGATTGATTCTCTCAGATTGAAAATCATAAATCAACTTTTTTCACTGAAAGTGTAAAGGAACTGCAAGAATTTTATGTATTTTAAAAGTATATTTGGAAACAATTCTTATTTCTGTTTTTCAACATTATCATCTTTGGACTCACTGGCTGTAATATATTGCTTCCATATTTGTCTCACTTTATACCTCCAGTTATATTTAATAAATTAGCATATTATTGAAAAGTTAGTTCTTTTCAGTAACTCTATTTACCAAGTAAAACACATTTTATGTATGTTTATTACACACAGACATGTTTTCAAACCACAATCATCATCTGCTAATAATGATGATTTTTGGCTGACAGAAAATGAAAACCAGACATTTAAGAATATTACATCAGATCAATAAAAACACATTTATAATATAGAAATGAGGGTTTAATAAAACGTTTATCTAATACCTGCCCAGTGGTTGTCATTTTCAAAAGTAGTTTTATTTGGATATATGAGCATCATCAGAATATATATTCTATTTCTTTCAATAGGACTGTACATTAACTCAAGAAGAAGGTCATAATTTTCTTTCTTACTTTTTACCTGTCACCAACTTCATAGTGTCAACATATCTATTAAAGACCTATGAAAAACCTTTAACTTAATTCAATATTTATCTGCTGTTTTATATTCTCTTAATTCTGAGAGCTCATTCATTGTTTGTTTTACTAGTTTAAAAAAGCAGTTTTTGTTACAGGTTGAAAATGCAAGCAGGATTAGAGAGACTGGAATGTCATGCATCAATAACTTTTATTCTAATCATAAAATATAGCTACATTTTAAATTATTTCTTAAACATATACATGGTTCTCTTGTTAATACAAACAAAAATGAAAAAAAAACAAAAAACATAATAGCTATAGTGCAAATTATCCAAAATATTACAAAATACTGCTATTTATCAAAACAAACCGCTTTACTGGGACATTTGCTATCTTCCTGGAAGTTGTCAACACAATCAATCCGACAGCAAGTCTGCCAGGAATAAAGTGGATAATTGAGCTGGACTATAGGTTACTGGATTAATATCAAATTCATTTAAATTAATTTGGGCTGCATTGGGTTGGATATCCATATCCCATCCATTTCTGCACTGTCTTCCGGTCATCTGAGATTGTGTTGCTGGGGAAACAGGTCCAAGAGGAAAACCCAGACATCCCTCTGCCCAGCGAATGTTTCTCGTTCTGGAGAATCGCAGTGTTCCCTGGCCACAAAGAACATATAGTCCCTTCAACAAATTCTGGTTCTCCTCCCAGTGGGAAATGTCTGGAAAATATCCAATGGGATGTGCTCAGCAGGCCTTTGGATCAAGTGCCCAAACCACCTCAACTGGCTCCTTTCAATGCAAAGGAGCTCACTGCGGAAGAAGTTTCAGCCGCTTCTATCTGGGATCTCGTTCTTTGATCATGTTCTGTATTTTATGACCATAGGTTTGGGTGGGAGTGAAGACAGACTGGTACATTTAATGCTTTGTTTTGTGGCTCAGCTTTTTCTTCACCATGGCAGGTCGGAGCATTGAAAAGATTACAGTAGATGAAGACCCAATCCATTGATCTCCTGCTCCATCCTACCATCGCTTGTGATCGAAACACTAATATAATTGAACTTCTCTACTTGAGTGAAAAACTGACCTCCCTGACCTACAGGGAGCAGTCAGCCTTTTTTCTGATTAAGAATCATGGCTTCAGACTTTGAGGAACTGACTTTAAAGTGTAAACATTTGTATTTTATATTGAGGTAGATTGGGTCTAATGATGGTATGCTGTAAATCTTTAACATATTGAGTAAAATTACCTAGAGAGCAGTTTGTATAACTAAAATATAAATAGCTGACAATGTATGCAAGAAGGTCCTGGGTTCAATTCTCGGCCGGTGGTATTTCTGCATGGAGTTTGCATGTTCTCCCCGTGCATGTGTGGGTTCTCACCGGGTACTCCAGCTTCCTCCCACAGTCCAAAGACATGCCTGTTAGGTTCATTGGTCTCTCTAACTTGCCCTTAGGTGTGTGAATGAATGTGTGCATGGTTGTTTATGTGTTGCCCTGCGATGGACTGGCGACCTGTCCAGGGTGTACCCCGCCTCCCGCCCGTAGACTGCTGGAGATAGGCACCAGCTTCCCTGTGACCCACTATGGAATAAGTGGTAGAAAATGACTGACTGACTAAAACTGAACTATTCTTCAGTGGAAGTTTCTTTATTTTCTCACTGATCCTCTTCTCCCTCTGTACACAAACTACTGCACCTCACCAGATCTGTCTGTGAAACTTCTGAAGTTTGCAGATGACACCACTTTTGATGGTCTCATCCAGGACAAGTATGAGTCAATATGTTGACATGTGGTGGATCAGCTGGTCCACTGGTGTGGTCATAACCACCTGGAGCTTAATCTGCTCAAGACAATGGAGAAGATGTTAGACATAGGGAGAACAGCCCTCACCATCCTCCACAACATTGGATCACTTCATGTCACTTCATACACTTTCTGTGACAACTCAAAACGTAAAACCACCCTGTCATACTCCCTGCCGGTGGCTGCTGGTGTATTGGTGGTTCTCGATGTCCAGGGCTGGGTGCTTTGGAGTGTGCCAGGTCACTCCAGTGGCTGCTTGCCAGGGCATGGGCCCCCTGGCTCTTTCGGGTCTCTGCTGGGGTTTCTCTGCTTCCATGGCTGGATCTGCTTCAGCGTAGACGGCTGCCGGGGGGCTGGGGGTTGTCGCTGCAGCTCCCTGGGACTTCTGTACTGTGGCTTTTGGGTGGTTCCCCTGTGGCTCTCCTCTGCTCTTCTCTGGGAGGGGGACACAAAGAAAAACAGCGAGAAACACCGAGAAACAGCGAGCATGATATCAGGTACTAGGCATATAACTTGAAATGACAGAAATGATGTAAAAACTACATAGGAACAAATGGGGGAGGGATAACTGATGAGACCTCTCTCTCTTTCTTGCTTCTTTTTTTCCCTTTCATTTCCATCTCCATTGCAATTGAAGTAATCCCAAAGCAGTTTCTAATAAAGTTTTTTTTATATATATATATATGCACCAAGCGGAGCATTGTAGCATTAGCTGTGAAAGTAAATCTGTTGGGCTTCTTCTTGGCACACAGACAACAAAGAGTGCTACTCTGCAGGACAGAACATGTTAAAAAAAAAAGAAATATAAGTTTTTGTCAATTGGCACAGTAAATAAAATTCAACTGCACTGTATTATAGGATAAATTAGAATGTGTGTGGTTGAATTCAAATAAGTCAATAAGTTTAAACTGACTTGGTTACATGTACTTCACATTGAACACCTTACAACTAGAGTAGTAGGCTACTCTGCATTGAAAGAAAAATAGGATTTTTGTCATGTATGGTTTGTAGTAGGACTCAAATGCTGGGGAAAGCAAAAGCAGAGAGGCGAAGTGAAGAATATTCAATAATTAAACAATAAGAACATACAATGAGGAAACCAAGAGAACTGGCATGGGTGAAACAAGCAGAGAAACAGAACAAAAGACATAGCAATGGAGAAATGGAAAACCTGAGAGACTAACACACAGGAGCTGAACTAAGACACAGGCAAACACTAAATCAAGAGGAAAAGACAAATAATGACCAATAGAAATACACTAGAATACACAGGCAACAGAACACAGGAAATAAGTAAGAAACTAAACAGAAGGAATTAAGTAATATGGAAACACCTACTAACAACACAGAGAATTGAACTGCATAGGGCAAGGCCATATAAAATATAATAAACACCTATAAATGTTGAAAACACAAATGAAAACCAAAGCCATGGAATATAACAATATTTCCACTTATTTACTTTTTTAAACTTAAAAAAAAAGCATACATACTTTCATCTGTTCTTTTTATTTTGTTTTTTTAAATCTCCTTTTATATTTGACATCTGTATGCTGTGAGTGTGTGAAATTGAAGTTTAATTTCTTGTTTGGGTGCACCGACTTGGCTAAGAAATATAATGAATATGGTTTGTCTTCAGAGATGTCATCCGACTAAGTGCATTTCAAAAGAACATCAGCTGCCTGCATGTTTGGCTAGCTGTCATGTCGTTTCATATTAGTATTGAGCTGGTATGAAATGAGGAGTGTGTGAATGGGTGTTTAATATGAAGTGCTAATGCTGTTTAATGTCAGTGCTGAGTGTCCTAGTGGAACATGACTTACTGGCTGCTCTTCAAAGTGAATCATGCGTCATCTGTCTGCAAAGTTTCTGGGTAAAGAGCAGCCTGGGGCTTTCTGCTTTCAATTTCCATTAAAGCTTATCTAGTTCTTACCAGATATGTTTTCCTATTTGCATAATGCAGAACCATGTTTCTATAATACTTTAACATACATAGATATTTCCAAATAATTAATAAGGATGTGTCAAAGAATTGTGTTATTCTGGTTCTACCCTGATAATCTTTTATGTCATCAGTTTTTTTCTGATCAATATTGTGGACTCAGGTTTTGCATACTATGGGTGTATGAAGGGTTGTTTTAACTGAGAAACATTTGTCCAGTTACCAGGCTTTAGCTCTCCTTAATTCCAGTGAGGGAGTCATGGCCAAACCAGAGTTCAGGAGTTAGCATTCTACAAAACTACCCTAATCATGTTGATTTATTTCTTAGAATATCCACAAACTGAAGCCAGTTTACACGAAAGTTTTCAGAATCACCACATCTAAACAGTATGCAATCAAGGCATTATGACATTACTGAGCCGGCATCTGTCAGGGAAAACTCATACCTGGGATAATTAATTACACAAGTTTCTCTCTGCTGTCAAATGCGGAGATTTATGTATTTCATTTTTTTCAAACTTTTGACTATATCAGCGCTACATCAGAGCTTAAAATTCTTGAAATTTCCAAGAATTTTAAAACACTTTATTACAATAATTACTTGTTTTTCTGTAGCAAACCTGAAGGAGCTCACCACTATAAACCTCAACATAAGGCCATAAACACTTTGCTCTGTTTTTCAGTGAGCCAGTCAGACATTTCAAATGCTTATTGCTAGCATGTTATTATAGAGCATCTATATGTTATAATCTAATTATTCATTTTTGATGTTTGACTCATGGCACGTTTAATAAGTCCTTTCCCCTTTATTTATACAATTTATATCCATCATTGTATCCATCATTGTCTGCAGCAACCTCACTACTGAATTTTAAATGTGTGAACATGTATATTCCTGTACCCACATTCATGTTGTGTTCCAATGCCAAACTGGAACTTACAACAGAACTACAGATTTTGCTTCAAGGGACTGAAGATCATGTTTTATACCACCTTAAACACAAAGCATTTTGTTCTTTTTTCGGACATTTGGATAGAACTGAATCCTATGTCAAGTATGCCATCATCTTTAAAAATCATTAGTGTCATACAATATTACCTGTAACTTTTTATTTACTTCTGAAGCCATTCAAACCAGAGAATGGGCAGACCTTAACAAATTAGGTTACAAATTATTTCAAATTAAATAGTTTAGGATGGGGCTGCACCATTTTTAGAGCCCATCCTCTTCCAGACAGACTTTTGCTCATTAAGTTGTCAGACTTGTCCTCCAAAGAGGCAAGATATCATTGGCTTCAGAGAAGAAAAGATAAAATCTTAGCTCATGTCACTTTGCAGATGGAGAACCAGCTAAGACACTTGAAGAACAGTAAAAAGTTGAGACAACAAAAAAGATAAACAGTGGAGGCAGCAGAACACATAAAAAAAGTTCTTACTAGAAAGGGAGGCAAGGGAAGAGATAAAACCTTGTGGATCTCAAATTTATTTAATTAATGTATTCTTTATACAAACATAACCCCACCCCTACTGCTCCAGCTGTATAAAAAACATAAAGTACGGTAGCCTTGGTGGTTCTCCCGCTCACTTGCAAGTCACAGATAGTGCCAACGATAGTTTGCTGCCAACTAGCTAACCAATTATGGCTCATTCACCTTGTTCATGCATCTTCCCTGGATGCCACAATGTGCAGGGCAGCAGCTGGGTTGGTGACAGGAGGTGACCGCCTGAACAAACTCTGGATCGATTTTGTAAAGAGGAGCCACTATGGAGACATCAGGATCACCACCAACACTCGCCTTTGCAGTGCCCACTTTTCTCCAGATAGTTCTACTAACTACCAGGAAATACAGATGGGATTTATGGACAGTCAGTTGGTGCTGGCTTGTGAGGCTGTACCAACCATCTCCCTCCCCAGCTCCCATCCTCCTGACATTGTTGCCGCTGACGTCGCAGGCCTTGACATTGGCATCCTCGGGATCTTCCAAGGTGGGATTATACGCCCAACAAATGGAGTAAGTTTCCTTGTGGGCTTATGTTTTAAATATTATAAGTGCTGCCAGCCTTCACAAACATTATCTCCTCGTACAGGACATGGAGGCGGGAATGCTCCTGCCCGTGGGCGTGGTTTCAGCGCCTCCAGTGGTCATGCCCCCAGCATTTCAGAGCAGAGAGGTCTGATGTTTTTTCATTACTTTTGAGACCTAATTTTTTATGCTTAGCTGTGTTTTTAATCATTGAAATTTGGCTGGGTGATTAATAACAAATATATTTGTGTTGTGACCATCTCAGAACACATATTTGTTGCTACTTTACATTGACTTTTAAAAATAACCAAAATTGGCTTTCTTGTCTGACTCACTGCTTGTTGCACAACAGAGGAGAGTAACAGATATTAATTATATATATATTAAATAATTGGTGAAACCCATAAGTGATGAAACCCATTTCAGCCAGCTGTTAACTGAATGCATTAACAAACAAAATCTTAAATAGAAAAACCTTAATTACTGCTGACATAGTGGAATGAGGTATGGACACCTGGAAACAATGCTAACATTTCATCCATTAGTGGATTATTCCAGTGGACATACAACTTTACTTTGCATTGCAAATTTACTTTGAATTGTTTGGTGAACAAAGAAAACAAATATCTAAATAAATTATTCTAATCAGTGTGGGGGACGAAGAAAACCATGTTAGGATCATAAAAACATTATTTATTGTTCAGTCAGTAAAACATTTCTCCTCAGATAAACACATCTCCAAGCAAGCTCTCTGTGGTGGAAAAGTTGTTGCTGTAAATTTAAATAAAGTACAAAACTACACCAACCGCTGAGTTATTTCAGATTTTTGCTTATTCAACATATTCTTGTGAGATCAGGCTCAGAGCTGACTCAAGTAAAAAACAATGCTGACTATGAGCTATCAGATGGGAGGGGGAAATGGACATGGATTCCATCATGATGTTTGGAATGACAGTTTCAGATTTTGTTGCAATGCATCACAGCTGTAAATGACCAGCCGTGTGATTTTCCTTCTGCAAGTAGCCATAGTAAAGAAAACAGGTAATCAATCTGTTTATAGCATAACACACTGAACAGAAAATGATGAGATTCACTGGCAATAAATCCCAAACACCTGAGCACGGAGACAGTTAAGGCTGCAGCTCTGGATACACAGACAGTCACACTTCGATGAGGGTCTCTCAGCTCTGACATTTAACAGAAGTGACTCACAGGGCTAAATTCATTACATGCAAACACACTCCTTCCAACCAGACATTATTTCAGAGGACAATGGGAGTTCGAGGGTCTGAAATGCCGCTCTGAGCAGGGCAGTTTGGAGGTCAGATGTCAATCACTCAGCTGTGAACCATCAAGTGTCTGTTTGATTGTTGTCCTTTCAGTTAAAGTGACTTGTGAACCTTCTCAGAGGAGGTCACACACACACAATTTACAAACTACATCAACCCTTTCTCTGGGTTAAAAACCTTGATGCTCCCAGAAGTCAGTCTCTTGGGGTAAAAACAATCTTGGTTTTCAGGGCTCTCCAAATTTATTGGCTCCTCTGGTAAAGATGTGGGAAAAACCTTAAATTAAATGCATCTTCTGCTGTAGTGGGATAATCTCACACATAATTTTTTGAAAAAAAGTCCATCCTTTTTTTGTGAAATTTGTTCAGAAGGAAAGGACATTCCTATGTTAAAAAGTGATTGTTTTCACAGACTCATCAGTGGCACAATTTGGCACCTCTAAAAATTCCTACAGCGCAAATCACAATGAAGCATTTTTTGTATTTAAACATAAAATTTATAAGAGATTCTAAGAATTTTAAATTAGTGATTCAGGGCCTTCTATTTTTCTGGGTTTTAAATATGATGTGAAACAGAGGTCCGTGTCTCTTATCCTCTGGCCAGTATTTTGTTTATTTTGCCACTTTGCACAGTGAGATGGATGGTAAGAAAAAAAAAAAAAAAAGCAAGAATGGCATTTTGGGCTCACCAAACCTCTATTAGATACCATTAAGATGTCAGCTAGATATTTAGAATATATGTAAAAAAAAAAACTTTTTCTGTCCGACCAATAAAAACATGTGTGACTTCCTGAACTGCGGCTACAATTTTAACTGTACATGCCCACTGTTAATTAGTGCGGAGGATCTGTGTTGCTGTGGGCCAGGTTTCCTTTCAAATTAATATCAACCACTGTTTAATATTAATTAATACAGGCTGTAGTGTTTGTCTCTGCTGTGCATTATGCTCAGGCTATATAGCACTGATCAGTATTCAATAATTAAAGCAGTTGACCCCATTTTCTTTCAGACAAAGCTTATTGAGGTCAAGGAAATTTTCCAGGAAAAATACGTTTTCCACTGAAAATCTTCTTAAAATTTGGGTTCAAATTTGTGCCACAGTTTGTGAATATTTTTTGCACTATTTAGAGGTAATAAAAATAATTTTAACCAATATCTTCCACATTTAAAGTATTTGTTAACATTTAACATTTAACTGCAGATACTTTAATTCACCTCATAAAACCTAATTGTTTCTCTTTTGCTCTTTCAGTCTCTGCTTTCCCCTTTGTATATTGGTTTCAATTGCTGTGTCTTGCTATAGTAAATACCTGTTTGGCTCTATAGTGATAACCAAGCCTCATTAATCACATGATTGACACAAGCTCAACAAATAGAGACATGTTGGCTCTTGTGGCAAGGTCAGTTAGGTTAAGAAGGGTACTTAAGGAGACAAATGATGGACATTTTCTATTTGGAGTTCAAACCAAGAGCTCAAAGCACTGGGAGGTCACAACATCTCATACACTCATTATCTGTTAGGAATCTGAAAGGCAGTATGTTTTGCTCTTGTTTTGAAATAAATTGGTGAATGTTCAGAAAATGTTTAGGTGTGTTGCTGAGTTAATAAGTTAATTTTGTGACACTAACCTGTTGTTTCTCCTATCTTTTGCTTACATTTTTGACAAAATTGTTTGTTAATGCTGACACTGTAAGACCAAAGCATTAATGAGCTAGTAAAATATTTATTTACTTTACCTGCAAAAGTAACTTTAAAGCACAACTTTTTTGTGACATTAAACACAAGATTTTCAATATCAAAAGGGCTGAGGGATTTGGCCACCTGATTAAGATGATCCCTGGGCACCTCCTTTTGGAGGTTTTCAGGACACGAGACACTGGGAGGAGACCAGTGGCGATTGCTCTAAGACTGCAAGGGAAGCTCAGCTTCCCCTAAAATGTCAACAAATAAGTGATCAATTATATACTGGTGTGTGTACATGTCATTGACTAAATATGCGCTACAACGCGCTCAACTTTTGCTCAGAATCAGCTTCTTATCACTGGTAACGACGCGGCTTTCCTCTCACTCATTCACGCAGCTTCACAGTGCTTTAAACAGTGAGTTCAATAGTGCAGCAAAAATGCTGGGCTTTGTCCCGCCCATCGGAAGCTCGGCGTCTCTGGGGGTCTATGGGGCAGCCTCGGCTGCAACGAAACGAGACGAGTCATTGGATAAATGCTGGGCTTTGTCCCGCCCATCGGACGCTCAGAGTCTCTGGGGTCTATGGGGCAGTGGGCTGGCCCGGATGCTCAGCTTCTGCATGATTATTGGATGATCTGTCTGAGGCTGAATCCCTTTTTGATTGACAGCGAAATGAGTGAATCAGCGATCTTGAAATTAAGCTTCCCCACCTTGAAAGACCAGCATCCACCACTGGAGGAGACCTTGGGGAAGACCCAGTACTCACTTGAAAGACTATATATCCTGTCTGGCCTGTGAATGCCTTGGGATCCCCCAGAATGAGCAGGCGGATATCGCTGGAGAGATGAAAATCTAGGGTTGCTTCCAGGAACTGTTGTTCCCGTGATCCGATCTCGGATGAGCAGAAGACATTCAATTATGGGATGGATGGAAACCCCCCCCAAAGCTGCCACCTATGTATTAGCCTGCCTCATAAAAAGACCAGTGTACCTATAAGGTAGAGTTGCAACGGTGTTCAGCACCGCAACTTAATCGTTTATACGAACAACCTTTTTCTGGAATTATGGCTTCAAGAGTTTTGTGGTATGCCTCTACCAGCTTTGCAGATCCACACACTGAATGTTTGCTTTTTCTTTTGAAAAAAATTCAAGGTTAGTCAGACTGGTGGGAGAGCGACAGTGAAAATCAGTTTTTAAATCTTGCCAAATATTCTCAATAAGATTTAGGTTTAGGCCATTCTATAACATACAAATGCTTTAAATTAAACCATTCCTTTGTAGCTCTGGCTGTATATTAAAGTTTGCTGTTATAATAGCCGGTGAACCTACACTGCAGGTTCCAGTATTTTACGGCTGCTAACAGCTTTTCCCTCTACTTTGCTCCAACCATCTTCCCATCAACTCTGATCTGATCTTCCCTTTCCTTGCTGGAGAAAAGCATCCACACAGCATTATGATACCACCACCATTTATTGATGGTGGGCATGGTGTGTTCAGAGTGTTAACTTTCAACTACACATTGTACTTTGCATGTAGGAAGTTCATTTTTATTTACATCTGACTAGAACACCTTCCTTCACTTGTTTCCTTGTGTACCCTACATAGCTAATGGCAAATTGCAAAGGGAATTCTTCTGATTTTCTTTAAAAAATTTTACAATCTCACCACAGAGGCAGATTTGTGGAGTGCATGACTAATTATCTCTGCAACTCCTCCAGAGTTACCATGGACCTATTGGCTGGTTCTCAGGAAGATTAACGTCCCTACTGCTGGAGTCCTCCTATTGCTGTGCTGTTGGTTGTAAAATAAAAATATTGGAAATGTTCAAGAATTATTACTTTTGCAAGGAACTGCAAAAGTAAAATGTCTTGAAACTGTTTTTACCATTCATTGTGACGTGTCCAACTTTTCCAGTTAAAAGATTAGGGTGGGAGATCAGAAGCTGTTAAAACACCTCAATGTGGTGATGACAAAGAACATCGTAAAATGATTTATCTTGGAGCACAGTGGGACTGGCATGCTGCCACTACTGCTCCTTTGCCAGCAGGATGCAGTGGGGAGAGTTTTTATGGTAAATGATAAAATGTGTCAGGCATCACATCACACATATCAAGAACCTCAGTCTTTGCCAGAAATAAAAGCTGCTCTGCCTGTAATGCATGTACTAGGAAATATAATACATTTAAAAAAAGTTTACAGTTTTTTACCAGGTTCTGAACAACCCCAAGTTTGCAAAAACGTACATATTTAACTTTGACATCTTTTACTAAAGAGGAATGAAACCAAAACAGATATACCATTGATGGCTCCACATGAAAGCTACCGCTAAGTGCATTAAATTAAAGGAATTGGGTACTTGATCATTATCATTGTGACCACGTCTATAAAAGCAAAGGTTCTGGTAGTTTGCTGTTCTGGAGCATACAGGTGTGTGGTATTGCCATGATAAAAAGACATCATGAATAACCTTAAAAAAGCAACTGTTGATGTTCATCAATCCATTAAGAGTTAAAAGGTAATTTCCAAACTATTAAAGTCATAGAGTAAGAAAGATTTGTCACATATGCAAAACTTCTATGTTTATGTTTTTGCATTTGGCAGACACTGTTATCTAAAGCTGCTTACAAATAATGAAACATAAGGTAGTTAACATCAAAGCTAACCATAAGCTACTTATTGTTAGTGGGAAAGACCACTAGTCTGGTAGTGTCAGAGGTGACAGTGTAGAAAGATCTAAGGACAGAGCTAGACGGAAATTCGCCTCAGATCATATAACATTTTGAAATAGCTCAAAAATTCTGTCTCAGACTCTACATGTTATGATTCTGGCACGTCTGCTCTACCCTGTCTCCCTGGCTGCAATCAGCAGATTAGATGCACCTGGTGGCTGCTGCAGTGTAGTACAATCTGTGGCATTCCAAGCACCTGTGTCTTCCCTGATATATACTGACTCTGACAAGCAGACGGTGCCAGATTTTTGAAAGCCATCATGTGAGTAGATATCCATTTTTCCTTCCTGTCTGATCATTGTTCTTGACCTTGCCTTGCTTTTTGGATTTATGCCTCTGCCTGTTCCCTGTCGGACTATTTAGATTTTGGTTGTCGACCTTGTTTCCTGCATCTGGTTTTTGCCTCTGCTTGCCCCTTGCCCGACGCCTCTTGTTCCAATTGTTGACCCTGTTTCTGTCCTTGGATTATTGAGCCAGCCTAGCCCTCGGATTATTCAGCCTGGAGTCACTTCTTACCTGTGCTGTGGAGATCACCGCCTGCCGCCCTCTGGGTTTCAAGTTCCACTCAAGACAAAAGCAGGTTAGTGACTTTACTGATCCCTGCAAAATCTGGAGAGACTCCAAGTCACTAATCCCTCTTTCTGCCTCAGTGATTCCTGGAAGCTGTGAGGAGTGTTACCTGTGTGACGTTTTCCTGTGGCTGAATAAACCTTTTAAACTTTCAGTACTGTCTGGATGAATCTTGGGTCTGCCTTTTTCTGATTCATAGCACTACAGGCCTCAATCAGCATGTTGACCGTTAAGACTTACAACAGGACAAATAGAAAAGGGAAAAAAAAAATGGACAAGTAGGACATTTTTGAAATTGTTAAAGGACAAACGCTATTCTCTCTAAACCAAAAAAAGAAAAGAGACAGTATAATGCACTTTTGCTAGGTTCCATCTGAATGAACCACACGACTCCTTAAAACAAAGTCTGTTCGGTACTACAACAGACCAAAGCAAAGATTTTTGGTCATTATACACAGCAGTATGTTCAGAGGAAACCAAACGTTAGGACAAACACCAGTTGTCAAGCCTGGTGGTGAAGGGGCTTTGAAGCCACAGTATTTGGGCTCTTCACAATCATTGAGTCGACCACAAAATCTGTATATTAGAGTATACTTGAATAAATGTGAGAGAATTTGTAAAACGGGTAAAGCTTGGCCAAAACTAGGTAAAACAGTGGAAATATTATATTGAACTGAATTCAATCAGTTGTACATGTGTTTTTCAGCCACTATGTCACAAGACATCCTGTCCTTCTTGTAAAGTCATATTTTTAGTTATCTTAAACTGCTTTAAACCTTTCTGAGGAAAATTAACCATTCTGTATTGTTTGTAAGGTGTTCAGTGTGTTCTGGGCTGTTCCATTTTTCATTGTTACCTTTTACCCTCAGTTTTTATTTTTATTGCAGTGCAATTTTGGCATGCTTAATTTGTACAGAGAAACATCTTTTGTAAAGGGTAAAAGTTGCATCTGGTATGTGTAGTGACCTGAGAGACCAGAGGGGTCAGATTTAAGCTAACATGACAGCAAACATCTGCTGCAGTCTGTGTCTTGAAGCAAAACTGAATTCCTGCCAGGTCCCAAATTCTCCTCAGTATGTGACATTTTTAGCTGAAAGAAAGTGGCACACAGGTCATACATTTCAGGTGAAACAGCCCTTCATCTCTGAAATGTTTTCAACCATCTAATTCCCGTCCAGCATAGTTACGTTGGAACACAAGACCAATCCAGAGTCAGGCAAACTAATTATTGACTCATTACATCATTTGGATTTAATGAACCAAGTCTGGTGTGGTGGATATTGTCAACAGGCCACACATCACATTGCACTAAAGTCAGGTTCCTAATTGGATCTCTTTAAGTATCACCAACTGTAAAAAAAACGGTGTGATACAGAAGTTATGTAAAGAAGCAGATATAGAACAAGTTTAAACTGCACATGTATTCTTTGGCAAGTAAGTGTAACTCCTAAATTAGTTTTTTAATATTTTCCTGATTCTTATCAAATTGTAAATAACATGGAACCTTAAAGTTTTTTTTTTTGTTTGACCAACTTTTTTGTTTAGAGAACAGGCTTTGAAAGAGTTGTTTTTCTTCAGAGTTCTGTTGATTTCAACCATGACTGGGATGTTGAACAAAATGCAGTGCCCCATATTTTTTTCTGACTTGTTTCATTCTCAAACCAAGATAGACTATACAAATGTTTCTACATTTTACTACATATAACTTCAGTTTTATCATGTGGTCTGGAATTATTCATTATTGCTGGGTTATTTTTTTTTTTTAGGGAACGTATTGCACACTGTTAGTTTTAATTGACTGTCTCTGCAACACACTTCTAAAGTCAAAATAACCCAGTTGTTTACAAAGAAGACGGCAATGTTACTGAGGAAATGAGTAGCGCTATGAACACCATGTAAGAAGATTCACCCATATTCCTGTTTATGCATTTGCTTTTTTGTAGAAAATGCAGTAAACTGTTGGCCACAATCTAAGGGCTTTTTTGAAAGTTATTGTGGGGAAGAAAGCAGAAAAGACATTAGCTCCCCTGCAGAGAGCAAGATCAGAAAAGGCAGATAAACTGTGTTGTAATTATCAAATTATATTTCGGTCTGTTGAGGGTTATCCTGTGAATACCAGCCCATTAAGGCGATGGTATTAGGACAGAATAGAAAGGTGTGAGACGAGCTCAGGCATTATTGAACAGCATAAACTCTGCACACATGGAATGAATTCACACAATTTCTTAAAATACAAGAATTTATTAACAAAAATAAGTCAACTCAAAGTCCAACATATTTCAATCAACAAACTCTTTACTAAGCTAAAACAATCCAACTAAACTACCAAGCAGAATTAAAGAATAATGACAACTAATGGACTATGTACAACATAAACAAGTTGATTAAAGATGATTAGAAATCATGACCAAAAAGAGTGATGCAACATTACCATGCAATGTTTATGTTTGAGAACCAAGGATTATCTTGAAGAATCTGGAAGTGAAGTTAAGTTAGTTTTGGAACTAACTTAGAAAATAATCAGCAACCTTTAGACAACCCTTCACAATGCAAGATCAGATTAAATATTATTTTAATAAAATAATGTTTTAAATAATGATCTGCTGAATAAAACCCACCTCCTGGATGACTAATTCTCAACGGTGTCTAATTAGCTGCCTTCGTTTATTAAAATAATATTTGAAGAAATATTATTGAGTATTTTGGAAAAGAGCCAAATCTTTCTGGAGAAATGGGGCTTAATGGTGTTTACTTAGTTATCAACTTTAGTAAATGATGTTCGGGGACGATTATTCACTAGCTTGAAAACTAACAACCTTTCTGTTGAGTAGCCTTAATGCTAGCACACGTGTATTTACCGGCTGGCCGTTGGGCTAACAAAGAAGCTAGCTAAAGTGCTAAGCTAGAGATAGCTTAGCGCCAGAATCAACACATACCTTTAAAATACCAGGGTTATGAGCAATGTTCTGGTTAAAACCACCCTTTAAATAAAGTTTATCTTAGCTTTAAAACATACAAAGAACCCGAACCGGCCTCGGTGCTACAGGTAGCATGCTAGCACCAAGATAGCCGAGTTCCACAAAACAAACTTCATAACATGAAAACGTTTAGATCATTTCATCCTAAACCAATCTGTTAATCTGCCCAAACCCCAACCTCTGAAGCTGTTGAGGGAATGTCGTCCCAAGGCGAAGTTTGAAGAAGATATCCGTCGTGAACAAAGAGTTAGCTTCCCGCTAACTTCCTCAGTTTCTCCCGATCAGAAGGTGACCAGCTGTTCGTTACCGTAAACACGGTTGCGGACGTCTTCTTTCCTCCAGACTCGGCTTGTCGAAACAGCTTCTCTCGGAACACCGTTTGCTTCTGTGGGGCCTCGAAGAGAAAATGTAAGCAACTCTTACACCTTAATTTCTCCCTTCATGAATGAAAATACCGGATACACAGACAGTATTTCATTCTACTTAACTTTTGCAAATGATCGGTCCTTGGATCCAGTTGAATTTATGTCCTTTTGCCAGCAAAATAAATTTCACGATTGTGTCCCACTTGTTGTTGATTCTTCACAAAAAATTAGAATTTAATATCATTATGTTTGAAGCCTGAAATGTGGCAAGAGGTTGAAAAGTTCAAGAGGGCCGAATACTTTCACAAGGCACTGTATTTTTAAGACATCAACATTTTCCAAGGATACTTTTGACAGTTGGTCTTAAGTTGATATCACACCTGTAACAACAAGCAACCCATTCATTTCAGTGTGGAAGTTTACATTTCTAAATAACTGTTTTGTATTTTATTTATAAATGTAGTGGCAAAGGCCAAGATTGAAAGAGAGAGATGTTTAAGCTAAGAGTACATTGTGTTAACTACTTTAAACATTCCTTAAACTGTAAATATGTATCAACAATCACTAAGTAAAATTGTTTCCACTGAAATACATTTTTTTACAAGGAATCATTGGATTTTAGAAAAAAAGAATTCCATAGTTTGGGAACTATAATATGTTCTTTCACAATACAGATTGAGTTTAAAAAAAAGGGAAAGAAAACCATTTCCTCAAAACGTATTTTGATCACCATGAACTATATTACATCTAGATGAACATAGTCTGAAAATGTCTCATTTTGAGGCAGAGGAGCAGCAACTCAAATCCAAGCTCCTCACCCTCTTTCATCCTGGCTGCTTCAAACCACCCCAGTGCCCATGTCAAGTTTTAGCGTATGTGAATGTTTATGGGCACAACACTACTTCATTTATTTTCAGTCAGTTTATTTAATAACAGAGAGTACATAGTCACAATTACAATGTAAGTGTTGCCCTCTACAAAAAGGTTACGCAATAAACAAAAAGACTAAAAGAGAGAAATCTCACATTTGCACAACTATTAAAGCAACTGCTTTCAAAAGAAGCAACAGGATCAAGGACATAAAATAAAAACAAAATAATTAACTGCCAAAACATTCAACATGAGTACATGAATATTTTAAATCATACACTTTGGACTCTCTTTTTCCTTTATTTTTGGTAGTATTTACTAAATTTAGTGTTTCATGTTATGCAGTTTTCACGTGACGTAGCTAGCTTGCAGAGAAGTCAGCTCTTGGCTAATGGCTGTGGCTTTTTAGCCTACCATGTTGTCTTCTAATCTTAGTACATTTTGATGTTTTTCTTCTGAATGGTAGACTTTATAAATAAATGAATCAGTATGGAGGGATTACCAAACTGGAAACATTGGTGGGGATTCAGAGGCTAATTCAAGGCCAGTGTGAGGTGGATATTTTCAAATTATCCACATTACTGACTGTGTTCAATGAAGCCAAGCCACCAAGCTATTTCAGACAGTCCAATTCAAGTGTGCTGCTGCACATGACACCCTTTTAATCATGAAGGCACACTTAAGCCTTAAGTGCTGTGCTCATTCTTTTTCTGCATGCCTGCACACACCCAAATCTGCTGCTGCTCCTTGCCATGTCTCCAGTAACAGCTACCAGTATTTTAAAAGCCTTAGTT
This sequence comes from Girardinichthys multiradiatus, assembly GCF_021462225.1. Classification (NCBI taxonomy): domain Eukaryota; kingdom Metazoa; phylum Chordata; class Actinopteri; order Cyprinodontiformes; family Goodeidae; genus Girardinichthys; species Girardinichthys multiradiatus. The sequence goes on along the minus strand of NC_061815.1, from coordinate 42,455,688 downwards.
CGCATTAAGTGCTCCTTACTTTCATGTCTAACCTCTTTCTTAGGGGTAAATTATTAGTGTCTCTGTACGTCCTGCAGAGTTAAGCTTGATGTTTTTTTTATTCAGAGCAACAACATCAGGGTCTGTCAGACATTTATTTGCACACATATCTGAGATGGATGTTGAGGTTCACATGCTCATTTTGATGCTTCAAATATGCGTGTCAACTCTTTAATTATGCATACCAGCTTTGTATGTAATTCCACTTTTGCCTGAATAGTATATACATCTAGAGTGTAACTGAGAGTTTTAACTAAATAGGAAATATTGGAAAGTTTAATCAAGTTTCCAGCATTGGTTAGTGCATTTCTAACTTGACAAATGGATGGTTAAATTACAGCCCATTGTTTATGGTGTTCACATTGCCAATAGATAACTGCACTGATGGAAAAATTAAACAATGGCTTAACTGATTGTGATTCATCCATTTTTGGGTTCCCCATAACCACATAATTCAACTTAATTAACAGAAAATTCTACTCCCTACCAAATCTTTAACAAGTCTTCCTTTGTATCTCCTTGTGGTTTGGAAGATCTTTACATGAATTTTTCAAAGTGTTTCTAGCGGAGGAATCCAGCCCACATGTCAGAACGCAGGGAAAAACGGGAATCCTCAACAATAGCTCTGGTTCTGGTTCTGGTTCTGAACTGCAAAAAAAAAACAAACATCATCTGCAGTAATAAAGGACAGATGAAAGTAATTCATTAAAATATAAATCTCAAAGACTATTTTTACTGCCATCAAGTGAGAAGTATAAAATGGAAATGAGGATGTCAGTGTTTATGTTTTGAGCTATTTGTAGAACAGATGGAAGGGTTGATGGCAAATAACGGGGGGGAGGTCGAAAAGATTAATTTAGACACCATAAATGTCATGGAGTGGGGGTGTTTTGCAGGACCAACGTACAGATAGGAACATGGGAAGTGCATAGTGAGTAGAAAAGTTTTAAAGAACAGAAACTGGTAAACTTACACGAAGAACAAGACAAAGAAAATAGGCAGAGTTACAGCATGAAGCAGGCAGGCAAACATGGAGAGCAAGACAACACACTTGGAGCAGGTGACCAACAGGAGGATCTTGTTACAAGCAATGAACACCAGACTGTATAATTACATGGGGAGGAGTAGAGAAAGGCAGGGTTAAACAGGTGGCAACAAACAGGAGAAGATGAGACAGCTGAGACCAATGAATGGAGAAAAGGTTGAGGGAGAAGAGAACATGGCAAGAGCAGACAGGTATGAATAAAGAGACATTAGAATGCACAAGTAAACCATAGCAAGAACTAAAATACTAACACTGAGAGAACATAAACAAGGAAAGAAACAGACATCTACAAAAATCTAAAACTCAAACACCTAAGAATCATGACAATAAATCCTTCCTTCATTCTTCAGGACACCTTGCCTCTGGGATGAAATACCTTGTAAAGCACCTGAAGGAAAGGAGATTATCCAGCCAGATTTTCTGATCCATAATAACAGAAGGCCTAAAAGGTTAATTAACAAGGAGTGAGCAAATCAGATCTTGATATTGGAAGCAGAAATAAACAATATGATATAAATAAAGTGCTCTGAAAAAGTATTTTCCCCCTACAGATTCCTTTTGGGTTTTTTCTTTTGTCACACTTAATTGTTTGGGTCAAACATTTAATTACATCAGACAAAGTAAATGCAAAATGCAGTTTTCAAATCATTATTTCATTTATTAAGGGAAAAAAAGCTTTACAAACTAATTTGGCCCTTTGCTAAAAAGTAAATGCCCCTTCAGCATATTAACTCTACTCTTCAACAAATAGTTTTAATTCTTCAGGACTGGAAAGTTTGAAGGTATAACTTGTTTGTTTAAGGGCATGCAACTGCATCTAAATCAGATTTATGTCCAAATAGTGACGGGACTACTGCAAAACCTTCATTTTCTTGGGTTCAATTAGTGCCTTTCAGACATGTATGTGCAAGCTAGCTCTGCATCATTGTTGTGTGTGGGTAATTTGGTCGAGCCATTAACTGTTTCACAACACTTGTTAAATAGATTAGAAGGAGTAACTTTGACTGCTTTACAACACTCACTTTTAGCTTTTTATCATTACTAGATTAATACAACCGGCACAAACCTCTTTCATTTTAACAAGGTAAATTCTTGTGGTTGCAAGATCTGGATTTTATTATGAGAAACTAGAGACATCCCTTCCCCCCGGTGACATCCTCCAGCTCATTCTAGGGGACCCCAAGGAGTTCCCAGGGCAGACAAGATCCCTCTGGTGAGTTCTGGGTCCTCCCCGGGGTCTCCTCCTAGTGGGACGTGCTTTTACATCCCACTAGGAAGGCGCCCAATTGGAAGGCGCCCAGGAGGCATCCAGATCCATTGCACGAATCCCCTCAACTGAAGCAGCAGCTCTATTTTTTGCTCCCCTAAGATCACAGAACTTCCCAACTTATCTCCAAGGCTTAGCCATTCTTTTTGTCAAGATCCATATCTCATGACCATAAATGAGGGTTTGAACGTACATGGACCATCTGCTTTTTGAGGACTCACCACAGGTTCTTGGTGGGGTTGAAATATGAAGGGTTTCCTGAATATGGGCCCAGAATTTCAGTGTTTTGATGTTTGAGCAGCTTTATTATAACTTTAGCCTTTTGACACGATGATCCATCATGCCGGCCAAATTGTTCCTTTCATCCTATTATAGAGGAATTTTAGCTGTACTGTACCATTGCTTCACCTGTGCTGATGATGAACTACACTCACATACATGAAATATGCAGAAGTAAGTTAATTAAACTCTAAGCCAATTTAACATTTTGCAGTGCATTTATATGCATCTGATCATTTTTCACAATAATTCAACAACAACGTGCAATGGAACAACAATTTTGCAAAGTGCAACATTTTTGTCTCTACCCAATCTTTTTTTTAAAGTATGTAGTTCTTTTTCTTCAAACCATGTCATGTTCTGCTCCTGCCGTGCTCAGCTTATACGTATATATGCAAGATACATACTGTACCTCATTTTTTGGAAATATCTCCATAGCCCTTTAGATTTTTTTTTAAGCTAATTTATTTATTGAAAAAAAGCCTGAAATTTATATTTGATCAGTAGTCATCAAATGCTTCCAATCTGAACCTTGACGCTAGTTAAAACCTAAAAGAGTTAGATTCGAGTTAGTACATTTGTTTTTAAAAACAATGACAATGGCTATATTGTTCTCTTTTGCTTGTTTTTTTTTAAACATCTGTAGACTGATTGGCATTTTCTCTAAATTGAAAACTTTTCTTTATTGTTTCTGCAAACTTAAAACAACATCATTTATATTCCCTGATGAGTCTGTTACCCTCTCTGTGTCCTTTACTATTAATACCTACTGTGAAAAACAATTGACATTGGCTTCCATGTGGTAATCATAAGTAGGACAAGTGGCATAATGTTTTTCTTGCAGACCCCCACCTGAGCTTGATAATTGTTGTGGGACGATAAGATTAGACATCTAACACTGATGTCTGCTGTAATAAAATAAACATTAATTCATAGACATAGAATTCCTCTTATATAAAGCTTCTGTATTATTTTGACATATTCTGCAGGTTTTCAGTGTGTTAAAACAATTCATCTCCTTTATGGACTGAAGCTAAAGTGTGATGTCTTGTGGACAAAAACAGACTACAATCAACATTTATAACATTTCTCCACAATTTGAGATGTTTTGAAACAAAAGCAGATTTCTCCTTTCTCTGACCACACCATTTTATTCAATAGCTCATCTCCAGTTCTCTAATCGTAACGGTACATTACTTTTACCCATGCTGCATTTACCTGCCAAAAACAAGAGCTCAAGAGGAGACATGGATGATTGGTTTTCATCCCTTATAGCCCATTTTACCTGCACGCAGAGGTTGGGAGAAACTATGGTCTGGCATATAGCCTGTGTTATTTCAGTAGAATGAGCAGTGGAGTTTTGTGTAAAAATTGTATACTCAGCAGTAATGTGAGACTCAAGAGCTCACTACTAGAGAACAGCAGCATGCCAGTAAACTGTTGTTTTCATCTTTCCATCACATATATAAAAGTGAGAAGTTTCATCTAAGACAGATGAGATGAAGATTGAGCTTTTCACCACTAAACACTTTAGGTCGGTCCGGTGTGAAACAAGGAATAAGTCTTTCAAAAGCATCTCATGTCCAGTGTTAAGCATGGTGGAGGATTTGTGATGCCTTGGGCCCGTTTCTCTTTTAAATATTTTTTGCGGCACTAGAGGCCTTTATTTTTTCAACATGTCATCCTTTATCTAGTCAGTATTGTTGCAAAGTCTATAGGTCCTTGTAACTCCCTGATTGGACCTAAATAATTAGGAAGTAATAATATTCTACTTTCTAAATATTGTTTTTTAATAAATTTGTGTTCAAACATGTCCTGAAAGTATAACAAACAAGGAGAATATGCAAGCATTACTCTATATATTCTAACTTTCCATCCACTGCCTTCTTATCCTTATTATGACACAATACACTACAATCCTTTAGCATATGTTGGTTTTATAATGAGCAACAATAACCCAAAGTGGTGGCTCATTTCAATTGTAATTTCAAAACAATTTAATCTAATTTATTAGAGCAATAAATACTTTCTAGTGTTGTTCCAGATATAAAAATGCTTAGGTCGTACCTAATTTGACAACACAAGGGGAAGGTTATAACAGTTATGAAATATTCTCAGCACAATCCCTGAGGCTGCAATAAAATTGTTGCAAACAGTTTAAACGAGAGTATTGTGGTAATATATAATTGTCCCTTTTTGCATGATTGCCTTAGTGTTTTTAGGGCTGGACTCTTGTGCTCCATGTATTTTACTGAGAACAAAAGCGCATGTTAATGTACTTATTTCCAAACATAATAGAGAATAATTGTACATATTTCTTGCATATGCTATTGTGGATTTAAGAACATTGAACCTGCCATCATCAGTGTGTTTCTATTTGTTTTACTAATTCTATGTGTTACGAGGTAGTGGAAGCAAAGTAATGCAGCTATCAAGCTGACCGATAAATTAAAGTAACTGTGTTTAGGGGAACTACAAACTGAACATAATCTCTACTAGAAAAAAACTTTTTGGCTAGCTCACCTGGCCTTCCATTGAATTAGATTTTCTCAAAGCCACTTACCATCCTGATTCGGCTCTATGTACTAGCAAGCCTTTTTTGAAGTTTACAGTTCTGAGTTTGAATAAATAGTAGATCTTCCTTAAAGTAACATTTTACTAGTTTGCTGTAGTATTTTCCTCTCAGTGGCTGCCTCTTCCAATCGCAATCCTCTTAAAGTCTTACTCCTGAGTCCTTGTCTCAGAACATCACACAAAGTACACGGATGTATGTTATTAGCCTAATATAGGCGGTGATTTCACCTTTTCAAATGATGCATTTGTTGCTTCTGGACATTAAAGCACCACTAGAATATAGCTTAACCAAACATTGTTCCTGAGCAAACCCAGTCTAAAACTATTGGAGAATTATACCTTACTAGCAACAGTGTAATTATTTTTTTAAAATCTCCCCTTTCACAAACAGGTTTCCACACATGCATGCCTCCGTCGATGTTATATCAATGTTATTCTCTTGTGTGTTGATAATAAATGTCATTCTTAGGTGGTGTTTACTCATATGCTATCCAGCTGCAGTGATACATGTGAGCCTTACCTGAGAACAATGCATTGATTTTATGATTATTTGGAAATTGGATTAATAAATAAATAAGAATGGGCTGATTTCAAGTTATTACGAAATGATTCTAATAACCAGTTTATAATGAAAAAAAAATTTAAATCCTAAGAAGATATTCTGCAGAATTTCTACATCACCAAGTATTACAGCAAATGTGATTGCCAGCCATACTACCTCTTCAGAACCCTAGTTACTCTGATATGGACCTGCAGTAGAGCCTACAATATAGCATCATCAACATTCCAGTCAGAGTGAAGAAGAAGAAGAAGAAAAAACCCCAATCCCACTGCTGCGAGACAGCATTTTTAAAATAGACAACCTATTCTTGTGCATCTGTAACAAAGAAAAACTCCTCAGACACATGTCTTTAAAGCTTAATAGAGGAGGACAGTTTAGGACAGCCATACCCATTTTAGCAGTGATGTAATGATCTGAATGACAAACCAGGTGGTTGCCTTAGTTTCTTAGTTTAGTTTTTCCTACAGGAAGTTCTTAGGGCCATGTTGACATGTGTTTTGCTCTGCACCAATATGTATGGTTTATTCTGAGAGTGGAACTGGTAGATCTGAAATCCAATAGGTGAATGAGCTGAGTGTTGGAGAGCAGGAAGACAGACGAAGGCTGGAGAAGATGCAGCTACAATGGACGACCATGACATGGGTGAGGTTCCAGAAAAGATCTGATATAAAGAGGTTTGATGGAAGGATCCTGAGTTGGCATGGAAGCCAACACTGAAGGCGCAGAGAAAACGATGTTAACCTAAGCAGAGGTAAGCAATAGCCAAACTACTTTCCTCAGAGATCATCTACCAACTGAGGCACAGTTGCCCCTGTGCCTCAGTTGGTAAGAGTTTGTCCTGTAACCGGGTTGCTGGTTCAAACCCCTTTCCATCTGTCTCAGTCATTGGATACCCTTAGCCCCAGAATGCTCCCCGGGCACTGCACAATGGAAGCCCACTGCTCCCTAAGGGATGGGTTAAATGCAGAGGACAGTTTCGTTGGAATGTACAATTACAATGACAAAAATAAAGATTATTCTTCTTATCTATGAAACACTAAGGACTTGATCTACTAAAGGTTTGCATGTATAAAAACAAATGCAAACTTGATAGTGCGACCAAAGCTGATCTACTTACCAGGTGTAAATGAGGAGAATAGCAGGCGCAATCCATTTAGCATGTTTGCCTTCATGACTGTGCTGGTTATCATGTAATGTACTAAATACTGGGAGGAGGCTATGCAAATGTCATCATTTAGCACCACAATGTGACAGAGGATGGAGAGAAAACCTTCTGGACGTATGTCAACATATTTGGACTGTCAAAAATAAAAGAAATAGAGACATATCATTTATCCAGCAATGCCATTTTTGAGGGTTGATTTGGAGCAAGTCACAGATAGAAGCCATGCAATATCTCCTATGGAAAAACTCTTTTTAACAGAGCATGTTCTTGTGTCTGGATCATTCCAGCATTACACTTTGAGGCACAACACTGTTGTCTGGATCCCATTGGAGGAGCGCTTCTATATAGCCCAGATAAAGTGGCGCAGATTATAGTTGTCTGCTGCATGTTTCACAACATAATAATGTCATAAATGTGGGGAAAAAAGTCATCTGCATTGCACAGATTAATGCAGCGGCACTGTGAACACAGCCTAACATTATTTAAAGCCAATAAACCAGAACAAAATAACACCTTGACTCAGCATAAATATTGTGGCATGTTTTATAATGAACAAAACTGAACCTTAAAGTGCCTGTGACATCAAATTTTCATGATTAATCCAAGTACATTTATGGAAAGGAACCATTGATATATATATATTTTTTAAGTGAATTTATGCCACTGAAATGAACAGTTGTTTCACAAATTTCACTAAAAAGGCATTTCTAGACCACTCCTTTGTGATTTTGTTGTGCTCCTATATGACATCAGAGGGGAACCTTGGCTTGTAAACTGACTGCTGCTATAATGGCCACCAACACAGACAGCAGCGAAGAATCTGATATTTCTTAAGATATATTTCAGTCACTATCACAGAGAGACTGCCATCATTTGACCAGAGTCTATTTTTGCCGGACGCCGGAGCACGGCCGAAGTCAATATGCACGAATCATACCACACCACCAGGAAACCGAACTACCTCAACGTCCGGGTTTTCCAAATAATTTACTAAAGACAGACTATACTAATATTAATAAATACAAACATATATTTTTATATATACACGTGTATATATTAGCAGCTGTTTACATTGGATCAATTAGTTCAGTTGCTGGGTTAACTAAGGTATTATAAACTGAACAATGAAACAATAAATGCAACAAATGAAGCAACTTCTCTGCACTCAGTGAGCTCACCCATTGTAGAACAAAACACATGAAAATATTTGGATACATAAAACAAAAAATGAAGCAGTTTAACTTCCACAGAATGAGTTTTTTTGGATTTGCTACCACATTTATCTTTGGCTTTTATTACGCAATCTGCGTATGGTTCTTGGAGCTCCTCCTGGCTTTGCAGTGGACCGGACCAGACCAGACCAGCACAGATGCAGTGTAAATACGGGGTTACAGTAAATACAGCACTGAGTGAAACAACCATAGGGGGAAGTGAGCAGTGTGGAGCAGCAGCAGCAGACAAAAGGGATGATTCAAGATCTGAAGACGCTACCTGGTGTGTCATTTTATTTAAACTTTATTTCAGAATATTTAGAGAAACATTTATTTAAATGTATTGTATGCATGTGTAATTTATCTCATTTTAATAATAATAAGAATTTCAATATTATCATTATTAATAATGAAATAATAATTTTGGATTTTTAATCAACAATAACTGCCGATATCTAAATGTACTTTTGCAACAAAGAAGTGTTCTTACCTGCTAAGCCTTGATCCGTTTAGCAACAGCAGCAATAATCTTTTATTTGGCGATCTTTCACATCAGATGTGCTGAACAGCGTGGCTATTGCATCTGCTTTCAACATTTTCCTTTTTCTGTCAGATATTCTGACCTCTGACATAATTTCTCTTGCGAATTCAGAGGTTTCTTGTTTGAAAAAGTACCAGGATCACAACATCACAACTGGCTGTGCTTGGTGGGAGCAGCCAATCTGTCCCTCATCAGTTATCCAGCTCAAATCCAGGCAGCTCTGATCCTCTTCACTTCAGGAAAGTAGTGCAGACAAATGGCTACTGTTTTTGTATTGCTTCCACCATCAGCATTGCACCGTTTCACCATATTAACACTGTTTTTAACGCAATTTGGCTTCTACCTGAACCGTTTATCATTGACGCTCACACAATAAATGACCAGAGACTTCCCCTAAGACGTCATTTCCAGGCAACTTTAAACTTGCAAAATTCTTCATTGAAATATGCTTATTTTGTGTCACAATTGTCTTTGATCATGTCTTAATCATGTCCTAATATCACGTCAATTTCTGCTCATTTCCTTCAATATTAAAATGAAAACATACAGGGCAGACTATTCATATTTGTATTTGTAAAAAAAAAAACCTTATGTAATTTTCTATTTTCCATTTTCTGTTGGTCTGTCACATAAAATTCCAATACATTTTAATTAACATTGTAAGGTTTGTGGTTGTAACATGACATAATGCAAAATAGCTCAAGATTTTAATAATTGTGCAATGCCCTGTAGATTTGACTAGAAGTATATTGGACTCAATGCGCTTAGGTATCTTTTTTTAATTACAAACAATTTTGAAATGTGTGACACTGTATTCCAACAAAAACATTTAAGTCTTTTTTTTTTCTTTTAAGTTTCTACATTGCAGATTCACTTGTTCTGAATTTGAGTTTTTGCTGCATATTATAGAAAACATTATTATAATATTAAAACAAACATGTATTACAAATTGACGAATAAAAGATAAAAAACATAGTCTATTTATTATATGTACCTGCTTAATACTTCTTTGCATTAGCAATCACAGAGCCAACACACACGCATACACACAAATCTCTATTTAACCTAAAATGTATGTTTTTTGACTGTCGAGGAAAATGGACAACCTGCAAACTCTACACAGTTTAGTAAAATTAAAGAAAAACAAAACATAAAATGAATAGAACAATAATATATCATTTGTATATAAGTTCAATTGCATTACTTTCTATACAAAGTTTGATAATTTTACTGTTAGTTATAAAAGAAAACACTTTTTTACTTAATGTATCTACTAAAGCATTAAGATAACAAAACTTTAAATACCTTAAATATGATTTGTAGACACCCCTGTCTCATTTAACATTTAACATAGCCAGCACAGAATCACAAGCTTGTTATTATATGAATCATAAACTGTGTTTTGTCAACTGCATGCTTTCCATTGCTAATTTCAGAACAAGTAAACTATTAGCTGAAATTAGTTTTATTTGTGTTTTATTTGTATATAATGTCAGAAATGATTTTGAACTGCTTTTGTAAAAGTAATATTAATTTGGGCATTTTGAAACGTGAGCTTATCAGTTTTGTTGATGTTGCAATGAAAACATACCTCAAAAACATAGACAAGATCATTGTTTGAAACTCTGTTTTCTCTCTTCAGGAAAGTGACATGATTGTTAGCTTTCAAATCCCTATGCAGGACTGTGAGTAAACCGTTAAATCGGCATTACTGTCAGTCTGTGGTCGTACAGCAGAAAACAACAGACAGGCCTCAGTATTAAGTCTGACAGATGATTATTTCATATCAGCACTGCTTTCAGCTTCAGCGAGTCACCTCTAAAAGCTGCAGCTCAGAAATGACACACATCGCTTCAGCTGTTCGGAGACTAGCCAAGCAGCCTGAAGGTACAATGTGAATCTGCTCTGTCTCTGGCAACACAATGACTAAGAATCATATTAAATGAAATTAGCTGTCATTAGAGTGTCCAAAATGCCCTTGTATGGACTATAGGCAACTATGAATGCACAGAATTCCACTGTGGCCTTATTTCATTCATCACCATTTTAATTTAGCTGTCAGTAAAAGAAAATCCTGTTTATTGGCTTTTTAACCTCCTTAAAAGCTATCGTGCTGTGTTGTTTTTTGTTTTTTTAAAGATAAAGAAATGATTAAAGGTTAAATGGATAAACAAATTTAGAGATAATTATTGTGACCTGGGTGGTGCCTAATACAACATGGCATCAAGATTAAACTCCTGTGCTGGTATTGCTTTCACTCTGCACTGGTTGTCTGGACTTTAAGGAACCTATCTGACTCCTGAAGATGCCCACCACCATATGTGTGGGTGGTGTTAAAAATGCAATGCACCCAGACAGAATAGATATTGTGTCCTTCAAAAAACTAATCAGTAAAAAAAGTCAAACATGAATGTTGAGATGTTTAGACTCCAGGATGCTAGAACAACTTCCTAAGGATAGCACCCTATTCATTTATTGACACCGTGGTAAAATATTTAAAATAAATGTATCTTTTAACGCGGCAGCATTAACTCACACTGAAAATTTAGAAAAAGCCGACCTTTAATTTGAGTCAGGTTAAGAAATATATATACATGTCCAGGCTCCTCTCTTATGTCTATTGTCTTTAGTGGATCCCACAGGTTATCTACAGTTATTTAGTTCTGGTGGCTGAGCTTTCCTGTGTTTTGTGCATTTAAGGTTTTTTTCACTCTCCATCTGGCAAGATAATATTTAAACAAAAAACGACATCACTGAGGTTAGCAACATGTTTCAATTTGCCATCAAATATATAATTTTTTTAATGTGCATTGCACTAATAAACATTAAACATGCTGAGAAATAAGTTCTACTGAGTTGGCTCTCCACCCATCTTTGTATGCTTACCAGTCCACTGTTTTGGGATAAAACAGTGGATTTGTCTTGGATTTGTAGTAACAGCAGTGGACATTTGGAATTATCTCATGGGCCAAATCTGTCCCACAGGCCTGATCTCGACACCCATTTCAGACTTGTAACTGAATGGATTTTACTTGTATTTCAAAGGCGTTCAATTAAGTTCAGTTTATCTATATAGATTAAACTTATAATAAATCACCTTAAGACATTTTACATGACCTGCAATTTATATACAGAAATATACAATCAATTCAATCCAGTTGAATAGACCAGTTTGTCAGCTGTAGGGTCACATTTTAAAAGTGGGAGGTGGACCTTTATGTTTGGGCCAAAAATGTTAAGAAAAAAAATGTGTGGATTCCTGTCTGTTTACATTCCTTACAGTAGGTGGTGATAATATCCAGTAATGCGAGTTGACACATAATGTTTCACACAACAGAAGATGACATGCAACGTTTGTTTACATATGCTACTTAAGCATGACAAAACTCAGGTATGATGCAGAATATATGGGATACCTTTTTCCTGAGAAACAAAGTGATAAGTACTGGATGCATGACCCCTTCATTATCAGCACAAAACTGTCATGTTGTCAAGCAATGAAGAGGGTCAGCTAGTAAGACTACCAAAAGGCCACATGCTGAAATCTGCATAGATCCTCTCAGACTGGGTGCTGCACTCCAGTAAGCATAAGTATCCTTTCTTGTCACTTGAGTTGTAAACTCCTCCTACCATTCAGCACTATGTTTATTTAGGAGTGTAACTTCTTAACTCTGGCTAAGCTGAAGACAAAACACAGAAACAGACTAGACACAGAGTGTTACCTCGGAGTGCCATTGTCTACCATAACTCCAGACTTTGAGGCTCTTATGAGAAATATTTTCTCCAAATTCAGGCTTATGATGTTAGTGTATTATACCCAAAATTTACAGAGTGCTGCTTAAGATTTTCCAAAGCACCTTTTTAATAGTATGCAGCTGCTGGGAGGTGATCAACAGAATTTTGATTTTATACACTTTATACACTTCATGCACTTTGTATGAAAAAAGCATCATAGTTTGTTAAACATTGCTCTTACTTAATGTTCTGATTGTTATGTCAGACTTATGATTATTGCTTGCATAAGTAACAGAATTTTAAAAATGCGGAGAAATTTCTTTGTCTTAGCTTATCAATACAAGGTGTTGGTGGGTTTCTGAGTCATTGACTTTGCAGAAAATTCTTTCCTGAAGCAAGCCTGTCATGGCATTAGACAAAACATACCACTTTCTGTGGGAGATAACCTGGCTAAAGGTTTTTTGTTTTATTAAAACTATGACAAACACTAAAACATGAATATGATATAAGATTACAAAGCACTCTTGCTGATTATCAGGAAAATATAAAATGAGGAAAAACTAAAAACATTTACAAAGGACTATATTAATTGATATCAACCATGCTTCCCATGTGTTTCATCACTGTTTTTGTGAACTTCCTTTTCTTTCAGATGGTTTAATATGCATTTGCTTCAATTCCATAAAGAAAACTTTCACCAACTCTACAGTCAACCTACCTTTTGCCTCACTGCCAGAGGCAATGTCCTATTAGCTTTTTTTCAGGAATCCAGTGAGACGTTCTGCCTAGGCTCTGCATAGTTGAAAGTTATTGTTATTCACTGTGTTTGGTGAGACCTGCACATATGGATACTGAGGTGCATCTGTATATGTACCTTTTAAAAAAGGTATGAAAATAAAATAAGAGTATGAGGCATCTTTGAAATAAGATGCCACAAACAATTTGCTGTAGATATTCCTTTGAGTTCTGACTTTGCACAGAGACTTTTTTTAAACTACAGAAAAGTGAGGCACATACTTTCAGATGTGCTTTCTGTAAGGTGAACCTCCAGAGACAGAAATACAACCAAACACCCAAATTTGTGTAAATGTTAAAGGCTTGCTGGAAAAACAGTTGTTGTACACATTATACACGCAAGTTTCAGGGCCCGAAATTTGATGGTTCAGGATATCTTTTAAAAACAGTATTTTATATTCAAAACCACCGACAAGACACTGTATAATGTACCTTGTAAAGGACAGCATTACATGGTCCCCAAAGAACCAATGACAGTCTTTTTGTTGACAATGTCAGTAAAAATATTTCAGTTTGACATTGTTATATAAACAAGGGCAAAAAGATAGACATACTGTATCAGCTTCAGTTACCAGATATCTATATTTGTATCTGCAGTCACACTGTTTCCTATGTTTCCATGTTGGCTGTTGGATTTAAGTATTAAGAAGTAAAAGGGACTTTGTGGAATATCAAGTCCAGTCAGATTTTTTGAAGTAGTAGTAGTAGAAAGTGCATGTGTATCGGGATAAGCCTGGGTAGGAGCAGAACTTCAGTGTTCTACTCCTTCAGGATAGGTAGATGTGTTTGCCATGATATCATCTCTCTCTCTCTTTCATTTTTAAGAATGAAATTCTTAGAAAGAAATTCCAGTGACCCATGGGTGCACCCACGTGTTCAGATAATAATCACTCAAATTAATTAAAACAAGCCTCAGTTTCCCTTTCAGTTACATGCATGCCAAGGTGACTGAAAATTCATCAGCACAGAGATCATGCTGTTGTTTGAGATAAAATACTCTTACTGAATCAATGCTGGAATATTAAGAGTTGCAGCTGGGTTGATTGTGCAGCAGTGGCACCCATAAACAGTAAACATGGCATGTGAGATCTGCAGTGCTTACACAGTGAAATTTTGAAAAGATTTAAAAAAACCTGTGGCAACCTGGCTGATGTGGTGGTAAGATTCTGCATGCTTCAGTGTCAAATGTGTGGTAAGGCAATGCTTCTTATGACTTGTGATGGTGTCTTCCTATGCCATCAAGATGAAATATAGATACTTACATAACTTTGTAAAATTAAATCTATTGTTATTAAACACATTTTTCTTAAATGAGTAAAAGCAACATTTCTCATAATTTTTATATCTTGCATAATTTTTTTGATTTTCACATGTTTTCACACAAGGCACTCTGTTTGAGGTCTTTCTTTAAGTGCATCGATATGTGTCCTTATTTGACTCAGATGTTTTATCAGAGGTTACAAATCCATGACATCATCATATTTCCAAATTTTCTAACAGCATAGTAATCTCAGCATATGCTACATTTCTTTTAAAAGAATCCTCTCTCACTCATTATTTTTTGACAAACACTAATCATTTTTATAATCCTAGGTGACCAAATCAGGAAAGTGTCATCTGATTTTAGGCAGACAGTGAAAAAAGGTCATGTTTCATTTTACCAATCCTCTAATCCATGCAGGGTTGCTGGGGAACTGGTGCCTATCTCCAGCGGCCATTAGGTGAGTGGCGGGGTACACCCTGGACAGATCACCAATCCATGACAGGGCAACACGGATACATCCAAGCCAAACAATCACACATGTACACACTCTTTACGTAAGGGCAATTTAGAGAAATCAACAGTAGGAGTGCACGGAGTAATCGGAGTGAACCACCGAATGCACAGGGAGAATATTCAAAATCCATGCAGAAAGAGCCAAGGCCAGGAATTGAACACAGGACCTTCATGCTCCAGGGCAGTTCCGACCATGTCTTCACGAGGACGGATCAGAAAATCAAAAGAAGGCTTTGGTGGAGGGGCTGGCAAGCTAGACTGCTTGGTGGGCCGTGGTGCACCATGCGGGGGTGCGGGTGGCCAGCGGGCTGGGGTTTGGGGATGGAGTTGGCGGGGTGCCCGGTAACTGGGACCGCCGTGGCCTTCTTCCACTGCTTCCTTCTGTGGTTCTGGCCCATGGTTGGGCACCGGGCTGCGGTTGGCGGTCGGGTGGGTGGGGCGGCGGAGCATGTCTTGTGACTGCACCGGGGCAGCTGGCGAGTTGTGCTTGGCCTGGAGCGGTTGGCCTGCAGGGCCCAGGTACCCGGCTGGTGCATGTATCCCTCTCGTGGACTGGTGGGCTGGGGCTGCTGGCGCTGTCTGGGGGGGTTGGGCGGGCTTGGAGGTGTGCTGCCCTGCTGGCTGTCATGTCCGGGAGGGGATCGGGGTCGGGGCGGGGGCTGGCGTGGAAGGGCCGCAGTCTGTGGGCTGGAGGGGTTGTGTCCACTTCTAGGGTGTGGGGTCACCGGCGTTTGGATTGGTTGGGCGGCGATGGTGGAGCTGAGCTGGATAGTGTTTCTCCCTGGGCGGTCGTTGCAGTGATGTAGTGTTTTTTATGGCTGAGGGGGGCGTGGTGGGGGACAGTGGCCCTGGGTGCCTGCCGCTGGCCTCTTGGTGGATGAGTTTGTCCCGTCATGGTGCGCGGTCGGGGGTCCTGTTGTGGGTGTGGTGCTCGGTGGGGTCTGCCCTGTTGCGCCAGTGGGCCGGGGTGTCGTTGTGCGGGGCCCTTGCCTTGCCGTTGAGGCATGCTGTGTGGTGGGGGAGCGAGGTGCGGCGGGGGTTCTTAGAGTGGGGCTGTGTGTGGAGCGTGCACTGTGCGGGTGTGGCTTCATCGGCTTCTCGGCAATGGCCCCAGGAGGGAAGGGGACCACCTCCTGGATCCGGGGGCTGGTTGCCCTTAGGGGGTACCGGCGCCTGGACCTGGGAGTATAGAATATGCATGGGGAGTGTGAGTGAGTGTATGACGTCCATTGTTGCTTGTCTTCACGTTGGGTGCGAGTGATTTTATGTGTACAGGTCCTTCTCAAAATATTAGCATATTGTGATAAAGTTCATTATTTTCCATAATGTCATGATGAAAATTTAACATTCATATATTTTAGATTCATTGCACACTAACTGAAATATTTCAGGTCTTTTATTGTCTTAATACAGATGATTTTGGCATACAGCTCATGAAAACCCAAAATTCCTATCTCACAAAATTAGCATATCATTAAAAGGGCCTCTAAACGAGCTATGAACCTAATCATCTGAATCAACGAGTTAACTCTAAACACCTGCAAAAGATTCCTGAGGCCTTTAAAACTCCCAGCCTGGTTCATCACTCAAAACCCCAATCATGGGTAAGACTGCCGACCTGACTGCTGTCCAGAAGGCCACTATTGACACCCTCAAGCAAGAGGGTAAGACACAGAAATAAATTTCTGAACGAATAGGCTGTTCCCAGAGTGCTGTATCAAGGCACCTCAGTGGGAAGTCTGTGGGAAGAAAAAAGTGTGGCAGAAAACGCTGCACAACGAGAAGAGGTGACCGGACCCTGAGGAAGATTGTGGAGAAGGGCCGATTCCAGACCTTGGGGGACCTGCGGAAGCAGTGGACTGAGTCTGGAGTAGAAACATCCAGAGCCACCGTGCACAGGCGTGTGCAGGAAATGGGCTACAGGTGCCGCATTCCCCAGGTCAAGCCACTTTTGGACCAGAAACAGCAGCAGAAGCGCCTGACCTGGGCTTCAGAGAAGCAGCACTGGACTGTTGTTCAGTGGTCCAAAGTACTTTTTTCAGATGAAAGCAAATTCTGCATGTCATTCGGAAATCAAGGTGCCAGAGTCTGGAGGAAGACTGGGGAGAAGGAAATGCCAAAATGCCAGAAGTCCAGTGTCAAGTACCCACAGTCAGTGATGGTCTGGGGTGCCGTGTCAGCTGCTGGTGTTGGTCCACTGTGTTTTATCAAGGGCAGGGTCAATGCAGCTAGCTATCAGGAGATTTTGGAGCACTTCATGCTTCCATCTGCTGAAAAGCTTTATGGAGATGAAGATTTCATTTTTCAGCACGACCCGGCACCTTCTCACAGTGCCAAAACCACTGGTAAATGGTTTACTGACCATGGTATCACTGTGCTCAATTGATCTGCCAACTCTCCTGACCTGAACCCAATAGAGAATCTGTGGGATATTGTGAAGAGAACATTGAGAGACTCAAGACCCAACACTCTGGACGAGCTAAAGGCCGCTATCGAAGCATCCTGGGCCTCCATAAGACCTCAGCAGTGCCACAGGCTGATTGCCTCCATGCCACGCCGCATTGAAGCAGTCATTTCTGCAAAATAATTCCCGACCAAGTATTGAGTGCATAACTGTACATGATTATTTGAAGGTTGACGTTTTTTGTCCCCTCCTTGAACCGTCACCTTAACGTGGTGGAGGGGTTTGAGTGCTCAAATGATCCTAGAGGCTATGTTGTCTGGGGCCTAAATGCCCCTGGTAGGGTCTCCCATGGCAAACAGGCTCTATCTAGGTGATGGGTCAGACAAAGAATGGTTCAAGAACCCCTCATGAAGAACAAAATATCGAGGCACGTGACGTCGCCCGGTACGGCGGAGCCGGGGTCCCACCCTGGAGCCAGGCCTGGGGCCGGGACTCGTCGGAGAGCGCCTGGTGGCCGGGTTGCTCCTCGCGGGACCCGGCCGGGCCAAGCCCGAACGAGAGACGCGAGGCCATCCCCCAGTGGGCCCACCACCTGCAGGGGGAACCGTGAGGGACCGGTGCAAAGAGGATTGGGTGGCGGACGAAGGTGGAGACCTCACCGGCCCGATCCCCGGATGCTTAGGCTGGCTCTAGGGACGTGGAATGTTACCTCGCTGGGGGGGAAGGAGCCTGAGCTTGTGCGGGAGGTCGAGAGATATCGACTAGAAATAGTCGGGCTCGCCTCCACGCACAGCGTGGGCTCTGGAACCCATCTCCTTGAGAGGGGCTGGACTCTCTTCTACTCTGGAGTGGCCCACGGGGAGAGGCGGCGGGCTGGTGTGGGTTTGCTTGTTGCCCCCCAGCTCAGCCGTCTCGTGTTGGGGTTTACCCCAATGGATGAGAGGGTTGTATCCCTGCGCCTTTGGGTTGGGGAGAGGTCTCTGTCTATCATTTCAGCCTACGGGCCGAGTGGTAGTGCAGAGTACCCTGCCTTCTTGGCGTCCCTGTCGGGGGTGGTGGATAGTGCCCCTCCCGGGGACTCCATTATTCTGCTGGGGACTTCAACGCCCACGTGGGGAACGACAGTGACACCTGGAGAGGCGTGATCGGGAGGAATGGCCTCCCCGATCTGAATCCGAGTGGTGTTTTGTTATTGGACTTCTGTGCTAGTCACGGATTGTCCATAACGAACACCATGTTCAAACATAAGGGTGTCCATCAGTGCACTTGGCACCAGGACACCCTAGGCAGGAGGTCGATGATCGACTTTGTTGTCGTATCATCAGACCTTCGGCCGCATGTTTTGGACACTCGGGTGAAGAGAGGGGCTGAGCTGTCCACTGATCATCACCTGGTGGTGAGTTGGATGCGCTGGAGGAGGAGAAAGCCAGACATACTTGGCAGGCCCAAGCGCATAGTGAGGGTCTGCTGGGAACGCCTGGCGGAGCCCTCGGCCAGGGATGTATTCAACTCCCACCTCCGGGAGAGCTTTGACCAGATCCCGGGGGATGTTGGAGACATAGAGTCCGAGTGGACCATGTTCTCTGCATCTATTGTCGATGCTGCTGCCCATAGCTGCGGCCGTAAGGTCTGCGGTGCCTGTTGTGGCGGCAATCCCAGAACCCGGTGGTGGACACCGGCAGTAAGGGATGCTGTTAAGCTGAAGAAGGAGTCTTATCGGCTGTGGTTGGCTTGTGGGACTCCTGAGGCGGCTGACGGGTACCGTGAGGCCAAGCGTGCTGCGGCCCGGGCTGTGGCAGAGGCAAAAACTCGGGCCTGGGAAGAGTTCGGTGTGGCCATGGAGAAGGACTACCGGTTGGCCTCGAAGCGATTCTGGCAAACCGTCCGGCGCCTCAGGAGGGGGAAGCAGTGCTTTGCCAACACTGTTTATAGTGGGGGCGGGAGACTGCTGACCTCGACTGAGGACATTATCGGGCGGTGGAAGGAGTACTTCGAGGATCTCCTCAATCCTGCCATAACGCATTCCGTGGTGGAAACAGAGGCTGGGGACTCGGGGTTGGACTCTTTCATCACCCAGGCTGAAGTCACAGAGGTGGTTAAAAAGCTCCGCGGTGGCAAGACTTCGGGGGTGGATGAGTTCCGCCCTGAGTACCTCAAGTGTCTGGATGTTGTAGGGCTGTCATGGTTGACACGCCTCTTCAACATTGCGTGGCGGTCGGGGACAGTGCCTCTGGACTGGCAGACTGGGGTGGTGGTCCCCCTTTATAAGAAGGGGGACCGGAGGGTGTGTTCCAACTACAGGGGGATCACACTCCTCAGCCTCCCTGGTAAGGCCTACGCCAGGGTATTGGAGAGGAGAGTCCGACCGATAGTCGAACCTCGGCTTCAGGAGGAACAGTGTGGTTTTCGTCCCAGCCGTGGAACACTGGACCAGCTCTATACCCTCTACAGGGTGCTCGAGGGTTCATGGGAGTTTGCCCAACCGGTTCACATGTGTTTTGTGGACTTGGAGAAGGCATTCGACTGTGTCCCTCGTGATGCCCTGTGGGGGGTGCTCCAGGAGTATGGAATCGGGTGCCCTTTATTAGGGGCCATCCGGTCCCTGTACGAGCGGAGCAGGAGTTTGGTCCGCATTGCCGGCACTAAGTCGGACCTGTTCCCAGTGCATGTTGGACTCAGGCAGGGCTGCCCTTTGTCGCCGGTCCTGTTCATAACTTTTATGGACAGGATTTTTAGACGCAGCCAAGGGCCGGAGGGGGTCTGGTTTGGGGACCAGTGAATTTCGTCTCTTCTTTTTGCGGATGACGTGGTCCTGCTGGCCCCCTCTAGCCAAGACCTACAGCATGCGCTGTGGCGGTTCGCAGCCGAGTGTGAAGCGGCTGGGATGAGGATCAGCTCCTCCAAGTCCGAGGCCATGGTACTCGACCGGAAAAGGGTGGCTTGTCCTCTTCAGGTTGGAGGGGAGTTCCTGCCTCAAGTGAAGGAGTTTAAGTATCTCGGGGTCTTGTTCACGAGTGAGGGAAGAATGGAGCGGGAGATCGACAGACGGATCGGTGCGGCTGCCACAGTAATGGGGACGCTGTGCCGGTCCATTGTGGTGAAGAGAGAGCTGAGCCGAAAAGCAAAGCTCTCAATTTACTGGTCGGTCTACGTTCCTACCCTCACCTATGGCCATGAAGTTTGGGTCATGACCGAAAGAACGAGATCACGGATACAAGCGGCTGAAATGAGCTTCCTCCGTAGGGTGGCCGGGCACTCCCTTAGAGATAGGGTGAGGAGCTCGGCCATCCGCGAGGAGCTCGGAGTAGAGCCGCTGCTCCTCCACATCGAGAGGAGCCAGTTGAGGTGGCTCGGGCATCTATACCGGATGCCTCCTGGACGCCTTCCTCGGGAGGTGTTCCAGGCATGTCCAACCGGGAGGAGGCCCAGGGGACGGCCCAGGACACGCTGGAGGGACTATGTCTCTCGGCTGGCCTGGGAACGCCTTGGGCTCCCCCTGGAGGAGCTGGAGGAGGTGTCTGGAGAGAGGGACGTCTGGGCGTCTTTGCTGAGTCTGCTGCCCCCGCGACCCGGTCCTGGATAAGCGGAAGACGACGGACGGACGAACGGACGTTTTTCGTATTAAAAACACTTTTCCTTTATTGGTCGGATAAAATATGCTAATTTTGTGAGATAGGAATTTTGGGTTTTCATGAGCTGTATGTCACAATCATCCGTATTAAGATAATAAAAGACCTGAAATATTTCAGTTAGTGTGCAATGAATCTAAAATATATGAATGTAAAATTTTCATCATGACATTATGGAAAATAATTAACTTTATCACAATATGCTAATATTTTGAGAAAGACCTGTATATAGGCCCACTGACTGATTACAAGGATATAGATACCTGTGATGCTAATTACATTGATTTAACATGTCCCTTTGGTCTCATTATTTTCAGGGGTACCATCATTTTTGTCCAGGCCTGTTTCATGAGTTTATTTTTTTAAATAATTCTGCTGAAGCATGTTTGGAAAGCAATGTCTGACTTTCATTTGTTCATTTTCATATTATTTTTATTCATTATTACCTTTGTCAGATTCAAGTTATTTCTGTGATCATTGTGGGTTTTTCTTTCATTAACCGAGGGGTACCAACAATTTTGTCCACATGTGTACGTTTTTGGTATTCCGCTACAGAAAATGAATCACAAAATAAGCTTCAGTCATCATTTTAACTGTTAGGAAATATTTGCCAGGGTTCTGTCCCCGAGAGCCTCAGCCCTATTTTACCCGTACAACAACTTGTAGAAAAGTATGAGTTCTGCTGGCATGAAGGTGTATGGTACCACAGGGCGAAAATGGAAAGAAATCAGCAATGGATGCCTAAAACCAATAGTTGCTGCCCAGCAATGTGTGAAGCATTATTGAGCCCCAAACTATCTGATGTCCATCATTCTAAAGACAGAAAGATTATTCACAACTGAACAACCCTTTGGGACAGCTGCCACTGTTCCCTGAAGTGGATGTCCCAGCAAAACTTAGATCAGACTATGCAATTGTTGCAGAAATAGACAACAACTCAGTCTTAGATTCTACAGGCCTGTTAGCTTGTTAAATGTTAAATTCACGACAAGTATAACTTGTTTGGAAGGGTTGAAGACTCTTTTCTCTAGAAAGAACAACTTAGGTTTGGAAAGTCGTGTATAAATTAAAAACAAGACAAGAACAATGTATTTTGTATAGACCAAAGTAGAGAAATTTGGCCATATTGTACAACACCATGTTTCATGAAAACCTATCATAGCATATCAGTAAAATACCTCATAGCAAGTATTGGGCATGGTGATGGAGGGTTGATGATAAGAGGTTGTTTTGAAGCCACAGGATCTGACAACTTGAAGTGTGTAAAAATTATTCCACATCAAGGTGAAATCTCAATTTAGTCACCGTTTTAACTCATAGAAAACCATTTTGCCATTCTGCTTTAAGACTGTATCACAACCTTTGAATTTCTTGGAAAATAGACCACTGCTTCTGGCGCAGGCCAATAAAAACAGGCCCCACAAATCACTTGGGGCTCATCATCACCTGAACTTTGTTTGTCTTTGCCTGCTACCTCTGTGACTCCTACAACATAATGAAGAGTTTGAGGTTTCATGCTGTTTTTTTTACCTTTCATGAAACGAACACTGTTACACCTCATTACCTCTTCTTCTCCCTGCTGAGGTTTGTCCTACTATGAAAGAGAAGGAGAGTGATAGAGGGCGTCTGTGCACAGGGAGTAATTAGAAACTTGAATAAATGATAGACACCTCACTAGAATCCTGACGTGTGTTTAACAAAAATAGAAAAATCCATTACAGTCTGGGCCTTCGGGGGATAAAGTTTTGACACTTAACAATCATTATCTAAGAGGGAACAGTCTGAAGTTCCAACTTTGTTTCACTGGGTGGTTGTGCACTGTGGTAACATTATGGTGTGTCGTTTGTGTCTAAACATAGCTATTGTTTTCTACAATTAAAAGGAGAAAGATGGAATTGGGAGAGTAAATTAAGGTGCAGGCAAACATGCAAGGACATATGGACAATTAGTTAACTTTATCTCAAGGAAATAAATGCTGCAGCTAGAACCTTGTTCCGTCCTTATAATTCTCTGGTGACTCATTGCAGATAGAAATCCCCTCCTCTTTTCTTTTTAAGTTATACTTTGCAGACATATTATGTAAATTCACTACTACACAAGCACATCTTTAGCTGTGAAAATCCTCATTAACCAACTCATCTTTAATTTTTTTCTGATCATTTACCAAAGATTGACAAAGGGATATGAGAGTATTTGTCCAGTAGAAGTATGAGCAGTAATCACTTGCAACTATGGTGCAATCCATCACTTCAAAATGTAGTTCTTTCCATGTCTTCTCAATTTTGCCAGGTTTCTGTTATATTGTCCCCTCCTCTATGCTTTCAGAATGATAATGTGGTCTATAAGTTATATAGCAGCTGTTTATAAAGCCTAAAAGAAAGTTGTAAAAAAATCCTGTCTTCACTGACTAACTTCTATAATGCTGCTTAGTTTACATACTAAAACTTACGCTATGCTATTCAGTTAAATTACAATACAATAAAGATTAGATATGGTGCATGGGATTGTGTTAAGCACAATGGTTACATGAACAGAAAGTCAGTGACTGTCAAATAAAAGTGCAGTTTATCCTAAAGTACTGTACAGTAAATCATAAGAGTCCAAGTCTGGGGACAGTGGGGTTCAGTTGAAAAATTCAGTTGAAAACTAGCCCCTAGCTTGTGTCTGTCTGGTAGTGATGTTTCTTTGCTTTTTACTTCTTTCCAGATTAGTAAACATTATTATTCAGTGATTTTGTAATTTTGTAATTTTATACATTTAAAGAAATAATACAAAGGGAAAAATTTACTTGTATGTTGACAAAAAGGCAATTTAAAGAACCAAGAAATTATTTCTGAATGAATGTATGGCACCCTCCTCCCTGCTTGTTGGCACCACCGGTGGAGATGTGTAATTAGCCTTAAAATAAATTATTCTTTTATAACAGTAGCATGACCTAACATTAGGTATACAAGGTATGTAGGTAAATATACAAAAACCCAACTTTTAACATACATTTATTGAGCAGAAAAATCCATCTGATATCATTGGTCCCTTTACCAGTTCATGTCAAAACGTAACTAAAGCATATTATATACAGGAACATCTAAAAAGGTTAAAATATTGTGAAAAGTTAAATATCTTTTGTCACTTCTTTCAGAAAGTGAAACTCATTTATTTTATAGATTCATTACACATAGAGTGAAATATTTCAAGCCTTTATGTTTTCTAATACTGATGATTCTGGCTTAAGATGATGAAAACTCCAAAATTTAGGGTGTCACAAAATTTGAATATTACATAAGTGCAATTTAAAAAATTATATTTTAAACATAAATGCCAGGCATTTGAAAAAAATTTCATTTCTATGCACTCAGTATTTGGTTTGGCCTCCTTTTGCATGAATTATTGCATCAGAGTGGAGTGGCATGGAGGCGATCAGCCTGTGGTTCTACTGAGGTGAAATAGAAGCCCAGGTAGCCTTGATAGCGGCCTACAGGTCATCTGCATGTTGGGTCTGGTGTCTCTCATCTACCTCTTGACAATACTCCATATATTCACGGCAACACCATGGTAATTGAACTAAGGTTTGGTACCTGTGACTGTGAAAACTACACATTGGACTTAAAGCAATGTGGACTCAAGCCTCTCCATTCTTCCTCCAGACTCTGTGCCCTTGATTTCCAAATGAAATACAAACTTTACTTTCTTCTGAATAGAGGAGTTTGGATCACTGAGCAACAGTCCATTTCTTTTTCTCCTTAGTCCAGGTGAGATGCTTGTAGCCCATGTATGGGATTCATATGTGTGTATTGGCTCTTGATGCGCTGAAACCTTTGCAGGTGTTTTGAGTGAATTAGCTGATTAGGGTGTGACACTGTAAGTTTCCAATATCAAACTTTTTCAGAATATTCTAATTTTCTGAGGCAGCAAATTGTGAATTTTCATCATCTGTAAGTCATAATCATCAACATCTCAAGAAATAAAGGCTTGGAATATTTCACCCTATATGTAAAAAATCTGTATAACTTTCTAAAATGAGTGACAAAGTACATTTAACTTTTTCACCATATTCTAATTTTTTGAGATACCTGTACCTGTATACTTTACTGACTGCCTAATAAAATCCCAGCAGCCACTTTATTAGATACAACTTGCTAGTGGAGCCATTTTTGCCTTCATAACTGCCTTAAGTCTTTGTTTCATAGACTCAGCAAGGGGCCATTTTGGTCCTTATTGAAACGATAACATCAGGCTGTTGCTGCAGATTGTTTGGCAACACTAGAACGATGCAAATCTGATGTTCCATCACATCTTAAGGTTCTCTATTGGATTGAGATCTGGTCTCTGTTGAGGCCATTTGACTAATTGTCATGTTCAAGAAACCAGTTTGAAATTATTTAAGTTGTGTGATAAAATGTGTTGTCGTGCTGGAAGAAGACATTGGTAGATGGGAACACTGTGGACATAAAGGAATGGACATGGTCGTCAACAATGCGGTGGGCTGTATTGTAAAGCATGGTCAGTTGATGCTGTGTAGATTTCACTACATAGAACAAGAGTTTATATGGATCAAAAAGAAAGAAAAAAGATTTAAACTCCAGGTCTGAACAGCTGCCAACAGGGACTATGCCTTGCAGGGCTATAAATAAGAGTTTTATGTTCTTTTATTGAAAAGTACTGCCTATATAAAGTCTCTGCTTGGTGTATACTGAGGAGCCTGTCACTATGACTACAGAGGTTGGACTTAAAATTAGATCTGCATGGGGTGTTTAAATTGCATGAACCTTCGTTGAGAGGAGCAGAGAGGGAGGTCTGAAAGATGAGAAGGTATGTCATGTCCTCTGGGAGTCCATATGAGTCATTCTTTACCAGCAAACAAAGCTGCAAGTTAATAATGAGGAATAAAGGGCATGAGGCCCATTTCACAAAGAGGACAAAACTACTAACACTTCTGGTTCTGAAAGTATGCAATTTGATGGTCAGCCTGAGATCATGTAATTGTGAAGGATAAACCTTTCTAATTTGTGAAATCATTAACTTCCTAACTAAAACATGTCAGACACACATTAAGTGGATATCACATTACAAAAATGTGTGTACTCACGTTTGCGCGATACTGTATATTCCCCTTTGGTTCTTCTGTCAATTATTTATATATATCGACAATTCATAATACATGTCGTTTCAAAGCACTTTCAATCAAATTCAATCGAATCATACAGATTTCAAGTCAGGTACATACATTCCAATTAATCCTATACCTATCCAACAGTGCAGTCGGATTCAGTTTATTATTTAAATTGGTTAAAAAAGGTTTTCTATTCAAGGAAACCCAGCAGATTGCATCAAGTCAGTGACTTTCAGCATTCACTCCTCCTAGATGAGCATGTAGCAATCCCTCATAGTGAGCATGCATGTAGCGACAGTGGAATGGAAAACCTCCTTTTAACAGGAAGAAACCTCCAGCAGAACCAGGCCCAGTGTGCATTGCCATCTGCCATGGCCGACTGGGGTTTTGAGAGAACAGAGCAGAGACAAAAAAAGAACACAGAAGGACTGATCCAGGAGTATTTTCTATGGGAAAGAAGTGACACATTAATGGTTGTAGCTTATTCAGTGGCTTTATCTAGGAGAGAAAAACAGCTAAGCCGAAAACTGAGCCAGTTTTTGTCGGGGTTCTGGGGATTTCTGTCCTGTTAGTTGTCATTAACCATTCAGTCACTAGGTGGAGCCAAGGACCTTGGTGAGGTGGGCACAGGTGTTTCCCATTGGTAATCTTCTCTGGAGCTTTAAAAGGGAGTTGCAGCCTGCACTTCTTTGCCTGACTGTTTGCCTTAAGTGGTAACTAGTCTGGCCCTCCTGAGAATTACTCTTGTTGTGATCTTCCTAGAAGTTTAAGCTTTCTTGTACTCACCTTCTGTGTGATCCTCCTAGGTTCCCGGCATCTTGCTTTCTGGCCCTGGAAGAGGACCCCGGTTCCGATCCAGTCCTCGGTACCTTTCTGGCTGATTCCGCGGATCCACTAAGACTGGCTGCCCTCCAAGCTCCAGAACTTCCGAACACCAGCAAACGAACCTGCCCACTCTCCAACGTGAGTCGAACAAACACCGCACTCAATTCCACTAACCATTCCTTGGTTTAAGGACCTCTGTGACGTAACGGAGAACTTACCACATCCATTCGGAGAGATCCACCTGCCCCGTTCCCTCCTGTGGCGGATTCCTAAACCTTCACTCTGTAAGCAATAAACTCCGTTAATAAATCCTCACTATTTTCATGAAGTCATCCAAACTCACCACTCTCTCTTCCTGTGCAGTTGATCCCCGCCACTTTCAAGCCCAGATCCAGACGACCTGTTTTCGTGTCAAAATAAACTAACTTAAGAACTGTATCACATTCTCCTGAGTCTTTCTGCATGTGGGTCAGAGCCATTAATGTTAAGATGACAGCTTTAAAGTCTAGAGTACATACATGCAACATACAGTTGGTCACAGTAAAAGCTCAGCCAGTAGAAGAGACACGGTTAAACACTGAAAGACAGGGCTATGTGTATCATCTGATTAAGGTGAGCATTAAGTTGTTGGCGCCAGAAGCTTGGCCGATGGCGCCTCCAGGAAGGTGCCACAGCTAAACACAGAGACAGGTCAAATGTAGCTTCTAGAAAGAGGAAAAAACAAAGTGAGAGAACATGGAGTTAAAAGCTGAAATAACAGCAAATATCGCATAATTGGAGAGTAGTATGATAATGAAAGTGGTCATTATGTCCTCCAGCAGCCTAAACCTATAGCAGCATAACTAACATAATTTAAAAATATTACTGTCTGTTTGAATTAGGATTTTTACAATTATGATAGTTTTATAAATGATGCAGTGATTGTTGTTGTAAATTAGAGCTGCACAATCTACATCTATGGGTGTAACTGTATCACACACTGGTGGCATTCAGTGCTCCTCCAGTTTGGAGGAGGAAAGCAGGATTTAGAGATGGAAATTAGGAGGCCTTTGATAATGATACTAAATATTTGTTATTGTTTACAACTAAAGTTTTGAATTGATATTGTGTTGTTTTAATATTGAGATATTATTACGCCTTACTTAGTTTGTCTACAGAAACTAAGAGCACATTAGTGAATTAACAACAACAAACTAGAATCAAAATATACCTGAACTAAATGTTTACAAGAAGTATTATGTGTATAATGGTTTAGTCATAATTTCACTCTAAAACAGGATTCACTCTATTTTACAATGAATAATCATAAAACTCCTTGCAAATAAACAACTTTTGGAATGATGTTGCAGTGTTTGGTCATGAAACTAAAGCATGTCTGATGAGAGAGATTTGAAAAGGCAGCACAGTAGACACACAAAGTACACTTCTACCACCATAGCCAGTGCAATTGGAATAATTGGCAATTATCTTTATTTAGCCATTGTTTATGGCCACACTTGGCATTTGACGTTTTGTTCTTTAGCGTTCCAGTTTACACGTGTGCAGCCATCTATCAAACACCAGCAGCTAATGCTGAGCCCTATCTTGCTGCAGCAGGGGCCTGGCATCACAGGATGAAGGCTGGCTTTGGGTTCATAGTGTGTTTTGTCTAAAGGGTCAGCGACTTGGAATTGCTTCATTCAGTGCACAAAACAATTGTTATCGACAGCCTACAGATGAACTCAGCTCTCACTGCACACACTGAGGAGAAAGGGAGGGAAAATATACCAAGAAAAGAATCAAATTAAAAGGGGCTATCAAATGGAGGGAAAGGGGCTATTTTTAATTAATGTGGATAATAAATGCAAAATCACTTTCAGAAAAATGTGAGTCTCATATTCCCACTGAAACAATAACCAGCCTTCTCTTTTTGTGATTCTACAGCTAATCAATCATCATTTTGCCTGAAACAACGCTTCTGCATGTACAGTTCCAGACATATCCATCCTGGTCTTGTTTCTTTAATTAAATCTGACTTTAATATCTACACTCACATCAGACTCACTCCAGAGGCTGTACATCACCAGCGGGCTCACCATGGGTGAAATTAGACCGTCAGTCTTATTTAACAGCTTCTGCCTCCTTCGGGCTTGCTGTGCAATCAGTCCATGCAGCCTGCTCACACAAT
Source organism: Girardinichthys multiradiatus (assembly GCF_021462225.1). Lineage (NCBI taxonomy): Eukaryota > Metazoa > Chordata > Actinopteri > Cyprinodontiformes > Goodeidae > Girardinichthys > Girardinichthys multiradiatus. The sequence goes on along the minus strand of NC_061815.1, from coordinate 42,426,563 downwards.
ATTTGCTTTCTGGAAGGAAAGATAGTTTATATTATTTAAATATTAAATCAAGTAGTATGGAAAGGGAGGTCTCTTATAATTCTGGATTTTCTCAAAGGCAAATAATGGAGGAAGTCATGGTAAAGAAAATCTTTGGACTTGGAAATAAAACCTATAAGTTCAGCGTAAGCTACTAGAAGTTTTAAACCACTGATAAATTTATGCTTTTGAAAACTAATTTTTTATTGTCTTCTTAAGTTGTCTTCATGAGAAATTCTCTAAACTTTATGAAGATCGTTCAAATTTAAAGAAAAAGAGATTCACTCAAGACTTTGGCCCAATATTCTCAAGATCTTGAAAATACATATGTGTTGGTAGAACTTAGAGATATGTATTTCAGTGTTTCTTGTGTTGACAGTGTTGACATTCAAGCCAGGTTCAAATATTATTGGCTGTACTTAGAGATGGACGTTTCAATCCATTAAGAGTCAGCAGCTATAGATGTAGCCAATATGCAGATTGTATCTGTTGACCCTGGCAGGCTGATTTGCAGGGTAATTTTTTTATTGACACTTATGTGACCCCCCTACCCCCCACACCTCCTTCCATTCCCATCTGTTCCTTGGGCAAGTGCCCATATTGCCCAAATATTAAAAAGCCACAGTAGCTTTACAGCTGTTATTAGCTTCCCAACCTGAATTGAAATTAACTGAACTGAACTTCCCATTCAGGGCAGCGGCAAACATGTAACCTATAATATACTTTTTTTTTTTTCTATAAACCTTTTGTTTTATCTCATAACGCACTGAGAAAGATCTCCAGACGTCCCTCACTTGCAAACCACCATAGTGGAGTGGTCATAGTAAGTGCAGAAAACACTACCAGGTATCATTTTTAAGTAACTTACTATAATTCTGTGTTGTACATTCTCTGCTCTCAACAGCCCTTCTTCTCTCTGAGCCAGAAAAAATAAAAAAGAGATCTCAAGACACATTTTTGTATCAGTGCAGACATTTCCCAATTAAATCTGTTTTAATATAACATATAGCTTTTCCGGCTTCCCCCCTCAGATCTCCCACACCAACTAAATATTTGATCATCTTTCTTTATCTAAAAAATTTTCTATTTTTAAACAGTCTGAGATATTTCTTATTGTTTTAGCCACTGACCAGTACTGTGACTACAGGTAGCGATGCATGTCTTAATGAGCTTTAAATGCACTGTGATCATCCAACACCCAATTGTCTGTTGTTGCAAAGAGAAGTGCTCTAAACAAATATGTCAACTACACCAAGAAGAGGTCACCTTCTGGATAAGAACTGACTGAAAGTGTTAAGATTAAACCACAAGAATGGCAATGCCACAGAAAGTGACATCAGGAGCTCAAAAAAGGCCTGCGAATTTACTGTTTACAGTATATAAAGAGATAAATATATTTTTGCTTGTTCATTGTTCTTTATTGACTCAATCATGATGCATGATTGCCAGCTCTCTCAGGCATGAATAGAGCGAAGCCTGAACAGTCGAGTCACAGATTTCCCATTCCTGCAGTTCCATTAAATTGACAATCTTCAATCCCCTGGGGCCCAATCAATATTTATCCCTAATAGGTCAGAGCATTGATCTGGCCTGAAAAGATTTTCCATAGCTCTATGGACCTTCAGTGCTGAGAGAAATAAACATTCTTATGGACACCGCTTACACATACATTTTACACTAAAAGAGACAAAGTACAATGGTATGTGTGATGCAGGTATAATCTAGTGAGTTTCAGTACACTAAATGTGAAGCTTACAGCGAGGATTTAGTTTGATTAATCAGACTTCATGTCATCAGTAGAAAATGAAGGTTTTGACCTTGGTTAGATGTTTAAACGACATTTTGTGAAGCAACAAACAGAATTTGTATGATGTATCCTTTATTTAGCTAACTCATTTTGGTTATCAATTGGTTACGTGATGCTTCATTCTTTGTGGGGTTGGGGACAAAAACTATTGCAGGTCCTGCTGCGATCTAGTCATCCTTTCTGCAGCCTTATTTTGAACAAATGTCTTGTCGCAAACCTTTTGCAATGACTTTAGGGAATTTTGTTTAACGAAGTTCCACTTCAGCATCTGAATCAAAATGATAAGCAAACTCCCTTACTTTGAAAATAAACACTTCTTTACTTCAAACATTTTTGTACAAGGATCAAGTCAAAGTTTATTTTTAGAGCAAACAACTGAAGCAGGATGAGTCAAAGTCTTAACATCTAATAAAATATTAAATAAAACACCTAATAATTGAAGCACAGATGTCAAAATCCGCATCTTGCACAAACATTTTCAAACTCATAATCTAGTCAAGGCCACATGTCCTCACCCTTATATTCCCACTCTTAATAAAGATGAGGCCACTCTTCAAAATGGGATAGTGAAGTTAGATGAGTGCTGATCTTCATACCTCTTCATAACTTTCTGGCATAAAGTTGTCGATGTCTACAGTCAAAGCACTTGTGGCACTAGTCACCTTTATTCATTAGTAACTGCTCAGGAAGAAGGGGAGAGAAAGAGACGCTGAAGACATGCAGCATATGGCCCAGGGCCCGGAACCAAACCCGGGACAGCTGCGTTGAGGACAGTAGCTTCAATATGATCATTTTCATCTTGCCACTCAACCCTGGGAAAAGGATAATAAGAGAAGTAAAAAAATATCCAATGCTCACTGGAGAACAACTGCAGTACAGAGCAATATTTTAGGGTCACCAAGTCCCCACCTATTAGATGCCATTTACATGCCAGCTGTTTTTTGGAATTCGTGCCATTAATAAGCCTTTTCTGTTCCGCCATCCCACCTAATAGACTAAGTTCTGTCATATTAGCAACATGGGTTGAACTAACTATTAAATGCAAGACAGGACATAATTGTGGTTCACATGATTGGATGAAGAAAAAACATTTCTTAACATGAGACCTTCCCACAACTGAATAGATGAGAGAATATGCTAGTGCAAAAATAGATTAATTTGTTCTAAGGCTGTTTACACATCTTTATCAGTGGTTTTAGTAGGCAGGTTTTTTTTTTTTTATCAGTTTTTGATGATTGGGTTTTAGAACTAGATATTAGACATCAGTGTGATACATCTGCCATATCTTACTGATTGATTAAAATGAACCTTGCTGACTGGCCGATTTGTTTCCCATAAATATACCAGATGTTTAGAGACAGTATCTGTCCTCTGCTTCTACCAGAGTGAAAATACATACAAGGGCATGTTGGACATGCAAGCTCACTGAGCCAAGAAACCATCTGGTTCCCTTTGATCCACATCGAAATGCACCAATCTGTTTACACAGATGTACCAGGGTCCAAATCAGATGTAAAACCAAAACAAGTCAGGGTCATTTCATGGGAAAAACCGAGTGGACAAAAGTGGCTGCTCCAGGACTGATTGCAGTCCTGAAGATGGCAGCTCATAACTGCAAGTGCTGGACCAAAAGTTCCCAGATTCAGTGGGAAAACTTTACGGAAATATGGAGCTTGACAGATATATGATGGGAGCTTCCCTTCTCTCTGAAATCATGCCAAATCTACATGCGTGCAAGAAAAATGTTTGAATCATTATTAATGTTTTTGTGTTACACAGAAGGACAAAGCAGTACTGAATTAAGAACAAAATGTATTTAGCTTCTGCAATAAATCATAATCTATTATCAGAGTTGCATCTAAAAATAGTTTGAAACTATGGTATTAGACAGCTTTTAAAAAGAATGAACTTAGACAGTTCATACATAGACCATAAAAGTGTTTAAGTGAAACACCAGAAATAGGAGCATGATTCTTTGAATTCTAGGTTACTGCATCCTCCAAAGCAATGAAAGTACAGCGAAACCTGTGTCTGGAGTGAAAAAAACAGTGTCACCTCACATGCCATATGAATTTAAGTACTCATCCAGGCTCCTAAAGGAAAACTAAGACAAAATAAGCAATCTGCCATGCTGCTGATTGATTACTGTTCTAATCCTCACATGGAAATAAGCTATTATTCATCGCTGAACAAACAGGATAACAAATACGAGTGGCAAAAACTGGACTTTGTCCAAACAGTGGCAGAATTTTCCCAGTAGAATGACAGCCAGTTGAGGTGGTTCCAGCATCTGGTAGGGATTCCTTTTAGACGACTCCCAGGGGAGGTGTTTTGAATATATCCCGCTGAGAGGAGCCCTCAGGGCACAGCATGGGAATGCCTCTGTGGCTATATGGAGGCAAGGCAATGTGGCTAAGAAGACAGACGTTTGGGAATCTTTGCTCACAAATTTGCCTTACAGACCCTAGATCCAAGTTTATAACAAAAGGTATCCATACAATTTTCTCACAATGAAAAATTTAGTCCACAATGGATAATAATTGCACATTGTGAGCATGGCAGTTAGACAAAATCTTTTTTCATTAGCTTATTTCTGTGATGCATCCATTCATCCATCACTTTCTTTCAGTTTGTTGTGTTCGCAGACTATAGTTCAAAGTCTGCCCACTATATATAGTTACCGTAAATTTATTGTGATCTTTATTATTTATTCTGGGCTGGGTCATGGAGGTAAGAGTCTGAACAAATATTCACAAACTTGTTCTACCAAAAGCTTTCCCAGATGGGTATAAAAGCATTTGAAGCCACGAGATGTAATCACCCCAGCACATCCTTAGTGGGCCTTAAGGCCTCCTCTCAGTGCTACTTCACCATGTGATAGAGAGATTTAGTAATTTATATTTTATGAATTTGAATCAGACTGTCTTGTATAATAGTTGCACTGATTTGGATTGTGGGTCATTTGAATTTGACTCATGGTAAATCATAATTGGACTGTACTGGATTAGATTAAATTAATTCAAATGAACTGAACTGAGATGCAAAAAAAAAAAAATTTCGCAATGGATCAAATTCAATCTAGGGCATTTAGAATAAATGACTTATAAATAAGACTATTTCAGAAAAATGCCTTGAGATTGAGTTTTGTTTTAAATAGTTGTGGTACAAATTAAACAGAACTGAATTTAAAAAATATATTGTAGTAACGATGATTAAATAAAGATAAACAGCTACAAAACCTCACTTATAATTTTAATGAGCACATTTAGCACACAACCAAAGCCGTGTAAAAGTGAAAGGCTGTAGAACGATGCTAAACACAGACATTTTCATCGAAAAAAGAGCCAAACTAGAAGACACAGTCTACAACAGAAGGCGATGCGAATCAGTAGCAAAATGCTAGGCATGCTATATTTAGAAAGGTATTCATTTGTGACGTTTTTACACGATTTGTAATTTCACAACAGAAAACTAGTCAGTTTAGGTTGACGACCATTACTTTGAAAGTTTGCAGTGGTAACATACTAATTTCCATTTTTAGATAATAGTTTGAACAGTGCTCTGGGAGATGTACAAAACTTGGGATATTGTTTTTTTCCTTTAATCTCAGTATTAATCCAGAACAGCTGGATTAATACTGAGATTAAATGAAAAAAAAAAAACAACAACTTTAATTTTCCTTCAATTTCATAGATATTCATACATTTTGTTGGTCTACATCGGGTTGCACGGTGGGGCAGTTGGTAGCAAAGTTGTCTAGTAGCAAAAAGGCTCTGGTTTAAATATAAACTTCTAGGCCCAGTTTTATAGCGTGCAGTGTACAAGCATCTGTTACATATTAACCATTCTGCTACCTGTGTTCAAATTGGTGTAGATTCTTTCACTACTCTTCAACTAAAGTTGCTTACCACTGAGACACTAAACACTATTGATGGGAAAGGAGTGTTTTCACACCAGAGTTAAGCTGTAACATTAAGTCCTTGTCATACATCTGTTTTCCTAAATTGTTCTATCCAATAAAATCAGAAAGCTGTGCTACTAACTCTCAGTTTTCCTGCAGACTGTGACTCACAGTTGATGGTGGAGCTGCAGTGATATTTATGGTTCGGGCCGAGGCAGAACCAGATGGAGAAATTTAAGGTTGGCCTGTTCGATCAATTGACTTTAGTCTGAACCAACGTTATACTATCTGCGTCATCAGGATATATATTTGTTGTGCTGTCTTTTTCCTGTGGGATTGCCCTTAACAAACTTTTCTGGATCCTTTGTGTGTGTGTGCCTTTGTTCGTGGTGATCAAAGCTGGTGCGTTTCTGGGTTTATTCACTCTGGATAACTGCTTGCATTCATCTGTTTGTAGAAAGAAATGTGTACAGTACCTCCTTTATTTTGCAGGCACTGCAGAATCCTGTCACATGTTCCCAGCAAATCTAGGAATACATGATGTTTTTCTATCCATTTTATGTGAAACAGCGAGCGAGTCATATTCTGATATTTAAGTTGAATTAAAGCTATAAATGCATTAAAACAACAAGAGAAAAGTAGGTCAACCATACATCAGCAATGGTACATCTACAGCTAAAGTTTGATTATCAGCTGATGATACAAATCTGCTGCACATGATAAACAAAACACGCCTGCCGGCTCCATAGGGTTTTGTACACACAAAATCCTCTTGGACAGCCAGAAAAGCAAAAATGTTCTAGTTTTAGCGGCTCTGGGACTTGTGTTGAATAAATCAAGAAGGTATGGATCAATGTGGAATACCTCTATTGACCTGCATCTTAGAAGGGCTGCCCAGAAGCTACACAACTGTATCCAGTTGAGGGTGAATTGAGGATTAAATTGTACCAAAACCTTGATTTGTTCAACCAGCTTCTTATGATTGAAACAGAAACTTAAATTGTCAAACAAGGTCAAGGTGAACACTTAACATCAATTAAAACATTTTTTAGACAATGCGGAACTCTGCCGGGTTGCATTTAATAATGATGTGAACAAAATGAAAATGAAAAAAAGATCATGCAGTTTGTTTTTTTTTAACTTTATTTTTCTCACAACTTTACACACAAACTCTTATTAAGCTGGTTGTGTTAAAATTAAATACAATTTTTTTTTAAAGTACTGGTTTTCAATCATATCTTAAGTAAAAACTCTTATGTTCTCCTTTTTAAATTTAGATATATGGTGATCAGCTACATTTCTGAATAATTTTGATCTACAGGTGCAAAAAATTATTTAAAAGTTAAACAATGAAATGCCCAATATTTTAACAAGCACACGAGATTTTGATTTACTTTTTTGATTAACTCATGTACCAAAAGTACCAATACCACCCACCCAGTAAAACTAATTTAAAAAGACATTCTCTTTTTGACGGCGAAGACAAAGACTAGGGTAAAGGGGAAAAAAGACAACCACTGTCATCAATGAGAACTTGGCAAAGACCCCGTGGCCAAACTCCTAAATTAAAATGAATTCTATTAGTGAACAATTATTATTAGGTAACAATTTTCAAGCATGTCACTTACTTTATCAAAATAAAAAATAAAAGCTGGACCACAATATCTAAATACATAAAATTTATATTTTAATGATGTCTTAATCATACCTGATATTACATGTCCACAAACAAAGCTCCTTTAGTGGAATATTCAAATGATGTGTTAACTAAGCTTAAGCGGCTCCTTGTTTATTTGTTATTGTCTGTCTCCATCTAGTGGACGGTTTTAAAAACAAATAATCTTTTCTCCGATTGGCCTAATTTGCGATGTGCTTTTCTCTGATTGGTTCTTAAAGGCACACTGTGAATTTGCAGTTTCCGTATGGAAACAAAAAATACTGAACAATTTTCTGCCATTACCTTAGTAAAATATGTTGCTATAATTATTTTATTCAAACAATATTTATGTATAAGCCTATTATAAAATATGGGATTATCAGCTAAAAACACCATTGAATTGAGTTTAGGAATAGTTCATAAACGAGGAGGAGTTCTTGTTTCTGGTCGGAAAAGAAAGGCGAAAGGAGTTTGGGACATCGAAGTTGTTCTGAGAGCTTCCTCCTGAGGCTGTTTTGACAAAATGAGCGGATTTAGAACATTTCTGGGCTCAACATTTATCTTCCTGCTGGTGGAGTACTGCCTGGTTGGTTGTGATATAACTGACGGAAACGCGGAACATCAGAAGAGGGAGCACTCTCTGACGAAGCCTTACCAAGGTAGGAAGAGCTAGCTAACCGAATGGCCAGATTGTTTCCTTCTCTCACCATGTTTCAGGTTTCCTGTGATCTCACCTGCTCAAAAAGAAACAGTTGTAACATGTTACATCTGCCATAGGTGCATCACAATAGATACGAGAGAATAGAAACAAAGAAAGAGCTCAAAACAGCACGAAGTAAATCTTTTGTAGCACAATTTGAATATTTACACCAGTGTTTTTTTTTTTTTGGACCCCGTAGTAAACTTTCTGAACAAAGGCTTAAATCATAGCAATCCACCGTGTATAGAAATGCAGTCTTGTGTCATGCTCACGGTATGTAATGATATAAATTCAGGTGTATTTCCTTGTTATTTCCCATTTTGACTATATGTTGACAAAATGGAGTGTAAGATTGTGAAAGCAAAATGTTATCTTCCTCCAAACAAATTACTCATGAAAAACATTCATTTTCTATCACCTCTTGAGTGGACTACCGCGATTATCTATATTTTTGACTTGGACACTCGTCTCTTCGTCGCTTGCAGTTAATTAGTCCAGAATATTTCCCATAAAAAAAATAATTTTTTTTAAATTATTTTCAAACTTCTTGTTTTTTTTCTCGTTTTTATCGCTTTCCTCAAACTTAAAGATTTGTCTCACCAGTTATTGCATCAAAACAGTCCTACTAAACAGCAGGATGATGCGTAACTACTTCCTAAATCACTGGATAGACATTTATGTCAACAGAATCTCAACAAAACGTTTGTCCCTGGTGAACAATATACAATAGTACATATTAAGTCATTACTACTTTTTCTCAACATGCATTTTTTGTGTGAATTTTTGATTTGAGCTAAACTGGAAAATTAAATTTAGCCAGACAGTAATTTAATCTTTCTTTTATCTTTGTGGCACAAGTCTGTATGATGTCGGTAAAGGTTATCAAAAGAAAGTATTTTGTCCTGTATAATAATTTAAATATTATTGTAATTTTTATCCTACTTTAGCATTTAACAATAAAAAAAAAAAAAAAAAAAAAGTAAATGAGCTGTGCCTTTTTAAATTTGCCTCACAATCAGGGCAGTTTTATACTTTTTAATTGTTTTTAATGTGCTTAAGAAGACGGTAACGGAACTACTTCTCTACATTTCACCTCTCATCTAAAAGGCTTAAAAGTGACTACAGCATGACAGCAGAAAAAAGACACTAGAGCCTAAAGAATGAAAGGAAAGAATGAAAGGTTGAAAGAAGAAAGGTTGCTGAGCATGAATAGCGACTTTACAACTGACTTGCATCATTTACTGTTGGTGCCTGAAGCCAATGCGTGGAATGCCTCATACTGCAGGAATCTAGTCTGCATACGTGTCAGATTGTGCAGACATGCATCAAAATGCAGTTTAAACACAGGATGTTTGTTTTATAGACACAAGGAAGTGCTGTTATAGAAATACACCTAAATCCTTTGTAGTGTTTGCTTTTTTGATAAGGTAAGTTTATGTAATTTTGTCTGTGTATGTACGTTTCATTTCTCATATCTGGTACTTTAATTTTCACAAAACAATATTTACTAAATCAGTCCTTTTAAAGTTTTATGAAATAAATGGTTTGTATTGTTTGTTGCAGTTCTGTGACAAACAATACAAAACCTTGTAAATGTACCAAGGTTTTGTGCAGGTTGACTGGAAACAATAGCAATTAGCTAATATTTACTTTTTGAGGGTTTTTCTTTTTTGTGTGCATTGCTTTTATACATTTCCTGAATTCAAATGTCTAATTGTTGCATCTTCCTTGATTCCCAACTTTTTCATATTTTACCTTATAAGACGATGCTTAAATCTTTAAACAGTCTGCAAAGGTAACAGCGAAGAAGTGACGCTTGTTGGACAAGAACTAAAAGTACATCAAGAGTTTAACTCTTCCATTAAAACTGTCATTAATAAGACAAGTTAGTTGTGCAATTTGATAGGTTGCTGCTGTGGCACTTTATTACTGGATCCTTTAAGAAGTACTTTGAAATAATGTAGCATTCATGTTTCATGTTTCATTTGTTGAAGTGAGGTTTTATTGACTTAATTCTGCAATCTGTGATGAACTGAAGCCAGTAGTGTAGAAGTTGAACTTTGCTATGAACAAAGGAACAAAAATACTTATATTATATAAAGTACAGATCCTTCTCAAAATATTAGCATATTGTGATAAAGTTCATAATTTTCCATAATGTCATGATGAAAATTTAACATTCCTATATTTTAGATTCATTGCACACTAACTGAAATATTTCAGGTCTTTTATTGTCTTAATACGGATGATTTTGGCATACAGCTCATGAAAACCCAAAATTCCTATCTCACAAAATTAGCATATTTTATCCGACCAATAAAAGAAAAGTGTTTTTAATACAAAAAACGTCAACCTTCAAATAATCATGTACAGTTATGTACTCAATACTTGGTCGGGAATCCTTTTGCAGAAATGACTGCTTCAATGCGGCGTGGCATGGAGGCAATCAGCCTGTGGCACTGCTGAGGTCTTATGGAGGCCCAGGATGCTTCGATAGCGGCCTTTAGCTCATCCAGAGTGTTGGGTCTTGAGTCTCTCAACGTTCTCTTCACAATATCCCACAGATTCTCTATGGGGTTCAGGTCAGGAGAGTTGGCAGGGCAATTGAGCACAGTGATACCATGGTCAGTAAACCATTTACCAGTGGTTTTGGCACTGTGAGCAGGTGCCAGGTCGTGCTGAAAAATGAAATCTTCATCTCCATAAAGCTTTTCAGCAGATGGAAGCATGAAGTGCTCCAAAATCTCCTGATAGCTAGCTGCATTGACCCTGCCCTTGATAAAACACAGTGGACCAACACCAGCAGCTGACACGGCACCCCAGACCATCACTGACTGTGGGTACTTGACACTGGACTTCTGGCATTTTGGCATTTCCTTCTCCCCAGTCTTCCTCCAGACTCTGGCACCTTGATTTCCGAATGACATGCAGAATTTGCTTTCATCCGAAAAAAGTACTTTGGACCACTGAGCAACAGTCCAGTGCTGCTTCTCTGTAGCCCAGGTCAGGCGCTTCTGCCGCTGTTTCTGGTTCAAAAGTGGCTTGACCTGGAGAATGCGGCACCTGTAGCCCATTTCCTGCACACGCCTGTGCACGGTGGCTCTGGATGTTTCTACTCCAGACTCAGTCCACTGCTTCCGCAGGTCCCCCAAGGTCTGGAATCGGCCCTTCTCCACAATCTTCCTCAGGGTCCGGTCACCTCTTCTCGTTGTGCAGCGTTTTCTGCCACACTTTTTCCTTCCCACAGACTTCCCACTGAGGTGCCTTGATACAGCACTCTGGGAACAGCCTATTCGTTCAGAAATTTCTTTCTGTGTCTTAACCTCTTGCTTGAGGGTGTCAATAGTGGCCTTCTGGACAGCAGTCAGGTCGGCAGTCGTAAGACTGCCTCCATGATTGGGGTTTTGAGTGATGAACCAGGCTGGGAGTTTTAAAGGCCTCAGGAATCTTTTGCAGGTGTTTAGAGTTAACTCGTTGATTCAGATGATTAGGTTCATAGCTCGTTTAGAGACCCTTTTAATGATATGCTAATTTTGAGAGATAGGAATTTTGGGTTTTCATGAGCTGTATGCCAAAATCATCCGTATTAAGACAATAAAATACCTGAAATATTTCAGTTAGTGTGCAATGAATCTAAAATATATGAATGTTAAATTTTCATCATGACATTATGGAAAATAATGAACTTTATCACAATATGCTAATATTTTGAGAAGGACCTGTATGTGTTTAAAAAATGCAGGTCATGTTGGCTTTTTACCATCTAGATTCATCCATAAATGTCATCAAAACATGAAATTAAAGTGCTGTAGGAGCAGCTTGTGTTCAGCCCACAATGCCATGATATCTAGCAGGTTAAAAAAATACATTATTGTTAGTTGGAAAACTCTAACTTTTGGCTCTATAAACATTATTGTTTTTGGAGGCACCTTCAGCAGTGGCTGATTTGTATTTATTTTTCCCGTGTTTTTCTTGAAGGTGTTGGCAGTCAGTGGGATTTCTGGGGAAGCACGCTGGTCACAAGCTCTTATGTCCGACTGACTCCAGATGAAAGAAGCAAGCAGGGATCCATATGGAATACTGTGGTGAGGAACATTTTAAAGTATGCTGTCTGAAATGAATTTTGTTTTACCCCATGGCTCTGATCAGTAGGAGTCACGAAAAACAAAACTCCAACCAACCAGAACAATAAGTGCATTTCAACACAAACATTTTTTATATGAATTAATTGATCATATCTGTTCATGTTGCCGGACTGTAAATGTTTTGTGAATATAACCTTAAACTAATTGAATCTTACATTAAGTAACGCTATGTCTGCTCCTCATTGACCAAGTATAAATTCAGTACAAGAATGTTTAATCAATCCACCTCATTATCTGTCAAATGTTTCTGTTCAAAACATGAATTCTTTCACTTCCTGTTGAACAATCTTCATCATATATTTAGATCACATTCCTCAAACTGCAGGGAGACCAGAGATATTAACAGCCTATCCTGGTAGATAAAACTATCTCCTAACTGGAGCTGTCTCAAACCTACAGAAGTACCATTATAATGACTAAAGAGACAGGTTTACAATTAACTGTAAATATACCTCAACAGATCAATGTATATTTACAGTTAACTAATCATGGATTATTTTAAAATGCTGTCTGAATTTGCAACTTGCTAAAAAAGAATTAAGCTTCAAAGACTTAGACAACTTCATTTTTGCGTGTAACAATTTGAGGTAATAAACGTTCATATTTTGGATCCTCAGGAGCACCTTTGGCATGGCAGGAGGTGGTTTTGGCTAAATCTAAAAAAGGCCTATCAAGGATATTTTTTAAATTTCAATTCAATTCAAAGATACTTTATTGATCCCCGAGGGGAAATTAGAATTCCAGTACAACCCATCCAAACATACATCATGACACAAGACAATGGGGGGACGGGTCACCGAGGCTTTGCTGCCCACTCACAGGCGCTGCCCTTGCTAGATGAGGAAAGAAGCCACATTAGGTAAGTAGAGGAAAAAAAAATCATATTTCACACTTTATCCTTAGCAGGATACAGCACAAAGAAGCAACAAATTTGCAAAACAACATCATGCCGGGAACGGTGAAGGTGGTGTGAGGGGTTGCACTGTCCTTGATGGTACGTTGGAATGTTCATCAACCGGCCACAAAGTTCTGAGCAGGTCCACAGATGTCCTCAGGGAAGGGAGGGGGCAGAGGGAGCAGAGCGTCATGTTTACATAACTTCCAGGAGAAGTTGAAGATAGCCAGCCATCAAGGCCGTGCAGGGGAGCCAGATTCAGAAAAACAATAATTATTTGGATCAGGCTGACTCTTAATTTTCCGTCAGCCTTGAGAGTCTCACTGGTGCTTCTCAAAGGCGAATCCAAACAGCCAAATTCTTGGTCTTTCGCCAGATCCGAGCGAACAACTTTCTCCAAGATTTATCCCATTTCACCCCTGAGTCCAGGAACCGCAACCTGTCTGCGATCCTGTGTAAGGATCACATCCAGTCTGCGATTCAGCTCACGTAACATCTCAGTCTGAGTGTTGATCGCTCTGAATATCCCATCACACATGCCAGGCAGCCTTATAATTGCCAGAACAGCTGCTGACGTTTTCCGAATTTTTCGACATGCCAGGTAACCGCAGAAATCCTGATATCAAACATCCACTAATATACACATCTTCCACATCCTCAACTGACATTATTGACAAACACACAATCCCCCACTTCTGCCAGGAGTCCATCGTGTATCCAGAGAAAAACGTCCCGTCCGGACAAGTTGGGCTCTCCTTCACCCTGTCTTCGCCTCGAGAAAATTTGATCAATTGCATTGAGAGACCAGCCGACCAAATTCATAACTCAGAATTGGAAGATTTGCAAAAAGAAGACAAGACACAGAGCTGAAGCAGGGCAGATATGGGAGGGGTGCGGGAGACAGAGAAAAAGCGTCCTCCTCCACCAGAGTAGAAAGAAAAGGAACTTGCTGAAAGCAATGTTATTGTCATTGAACGGTCAGAGCTGCATATTCGTTCTCACTTCAGTGTTTATATAAATTTCTTGCAGCCTTGTTATCTGAAGGACTGGGAGATGCATGTGCAGTTTAAAGTTCACGGATCAGGGAAGAAAAATCTCCATGGCGACGGCATCGCTGTCTGGTACACGAAGGATAGGCTGCATCCAGGTAAATTTAAATCTTACCTGTCTCTGCTGAGGTCCTCCGGAAGAAAACCACAGTTGAGCTTGCTTTATTTTCTTTTTGTCATTGTTGCAAGCATGTTTGGATTTAGCACTACAGAAATCCACGAATTATACGAACTGGAAAAACAACATTGATTTTGTGCTGCAAGCTTTAAACATATATGTTCGCTTATTCCAAAGAAGTCTTGAGATCATAAATAAACTATTTTATTTGCTGTAGTTTTGGAGAAGAAACCTGATTAGACTAACAAGGTCACACTGCTAACCATTACTTTAGGAATAATACATTTGTCTTTGAACATGCAAGAGGTTTATTACTGCATTTGATTATTAAATTCATAGATTGATCTTTAACTAAACGTGCCTGATATATAAACTTGCTTTAGCATTGATATTTTTGGAAAATCACCTTTTAAAAATGCAATAAAAATAAGCTCTTAAAATGTAATGGAGGGATAAATTATGGACAACAAAACAAAGAAGGTTTATCCATCCATCCGTTGTCTATGCCCATTTATCCCTGCAGGATCCCGAAGGGGCCGGTGCTTATCGCCAGCGTTCATTGGGCAGGAGGCGGGGTAGACATTTGTCTTGGTCATTTAAATTGAACTCCATTGTTAGGAACAAAATTAAAAGGGTAAAACTATACTTGAAGTGTTTTTACTAAAAGAAGCTGGTTTAAGGTGTGTAAAACATGTTAAGATTTTCACAGTATAAACTTTAAATTAAAAAATGTTTAGGAAGTTAAAGATCAGCAAATTGGAAGTGTGGTAAAATACAGAGACTTGATTATAAATCATTAATGATTAGCTTAGATGTAGCAATCTAAGTCCAGATTGTCTGTTTCCATCTGTTCATTGAATGATCCTCGCTTCCATTGGGAGTCCATCATGTCCTGGTGTTTGTTTTTATTGTCTCATAGTTCATAGTTGCTGTTTATGCAGTGTCTCTCGTTGTCTGCTCATGTCTCGCCTCATCTCTGCCTCCATCCTAGGGCCTGTGTTTGGAAACCAAGATCAGTTTCACGGCCTGGCTATTTTTTTGGATACCTTCCGCAATGACCTCCATGGAATGGATGTAAGTGTGTAGAGCCTGGCTCCAGTGGATTGATCCGCTTGTTTCTTTGCAGGACCTGTGTTTTCCAACAATGCTCACTTCCACGGGCTGGCCGTTTTTATAGATACTTACTCTAATGATGATTCGACAGATGTGAGTGCTTCCTGTCCGCATGCTCTTAGTCTCGTCTCAGGGCTGATTTTGATTTCTTTATTGTAAAGCAGCATGTTGTCAGAATTTGGAGCATGTCTGCATTTAAAACTCACAGTAAGTTTTTTTTATTTTACTTTACACAGGAAATTAACTGGTGTAGTTCAATTAAAGTACATGTGAAAATCTACCACTGCAGCTGCTTTTTGTTATGACTGTGGAACGAAATTAGCTCTGAAACCATTAGCTTAGTTCTGCATGCTGAAGTCAATTTTCAGTGCTGGAAAAGCACATTTTATAGGTTAAGAAGTGCCTGAAGTGTTGATTTGTTTCATATGCGCATGTTTTTTTGCACTCATTTGTTTCTCTTTTTTTTTTTTTTTTTTTTAGTAGTTTGACTGGATAAACGTTACTATTATTATTATTTTTTTTTTTCATCATTTGCTTCACACCAGCGCTCCTTCCCTTTCATCTCGGCCATGGTAAACAACGGCACAGTGAGTTATGATCATGGGAAAGATGGCCGCTCATCGGAGCTGGGAGGCTGCTCAGCTGACATCAGAAACAGAGATTTTGAGACATACCTCGCTATTCGCTACTCCAGAGGAAGACTGACTGTAAGTAGTGAAACTTAGTGGGGTTTTTCTAAAAGCGTCATAATTTGCATTGTAGCTAAATTGTGAAGTGATGGGCTGCCATTTAAACAGTAGGAGGTCTCTCTAGGTTTCTACAGGACCAGAGAAGTTCTTTCCTATAAACTCTAGTTTTGATGCCATTGACCTTCAAATAAACGGAGATATTTTGTAGATAAAAATAACATCATCTTGAATAGTTATTTTCCTAATTGTTTTCTATATGACTTTATCACTCACATCCTTGTGGAGACATGTTGGCCCATTATTTTTATTTTTTAAATGGTTTCTGTTTGTTGAGGACTGTAGACATTTGTTTCTGCACAGATTCTCAAATGACTTTAGATCTGACCTTGGTCCAACACATCAAATGGCTGAATGCCTCCTCAGCATACAGTGTCAGTGCTGCTGATGACCTAATTATTCGATGTAGATGTGTTAAAGAAGAGATGCATTTAGAAGTAGCAGAAAACATGAGCTTGAAACCCCTGTTTGAGCATATTTTGACATGCAGAGGAGTTCATGGCTGACTTATTGAGTGCAAGATGCCTGGGTTGTTTGGCTGCAAAGCAAGTGAGTCAAAGTTGTTTTGTCATGTGCTTTCTTTAAAGAGCAAAGGCTATTTCTCTGTCCTGTCTGAACAAACCTTATGTGATTAAAACTAAACAGCTTTAGGTTTGGATTTTGGTAAATTAATCTACCATGTCTGGGTTAAGCATAGAGAACTGCCCCTTCATTTTCTCCAGGTCATTTCTGTGCAATTTGCCTTTTTCTTTCTGTAAGTCAGTAAACGGTTTCATAAAGTGAAGACACTCTGGGGCTTTTTCAGAATAGTTCTCTTAAATTGGCTTCCCTTTAAACACAGAAGCAGCATTGTACTTGTATAAGGCTCCCGCAAGAATACCAGTGTAATGCCAAAGTTGATGTTCAATGTCCTTACATAAAAACATCCTCAAAAGCAGCTTTTCATTCTGACCTCATTGAGTTTCAAAGCATAGTCTCTATTCACGCATCATGGAGAACATCTTAGAACCACCTCTTTTTCTGTACCTAAACAATTTTCCTGTTATGACCTCTTTTTGTCTGCAGGTGATGGTAGACGTGGATGACAAGAACGAGTGGAAAGAGTGCATCGACATTGGAGGTGTTCGTCTCCCTACTGGATATTTCTTTGGAGCATCAGCAGCAACTGGAGATCTCTCAGGTCAGAACTGGGAAGTGTGACAACAAAGATGAAAATAAGTCTGGCTTACTTCACTTTTAAAGCAATGCTGTGGTACTTTCATGGATTTATTCTGGATGCCTTTTATTGAAATTGCATATTTATATTTTAAAGGTAACAGTCTGTCATAGTGTATACTCGTTTGTTCCAGATAACCATGACATCATTTCTATGAAGCTCTACCAGCTGATGGTGGACCACACCCAAGAGGAAGAAAACTTGGACTGGACTAAAATCGAGCCTAGTGTCAGCTTTTTCAGGTCCCCCAAAGGTATATTAGGATTTCAGAGTAAGAAGAAAAAAACAATTTATACCAGTTTTAAAAATAAAAATCGTTGTTTACACTTGTTTTCCAATTACCCGTTCAGCTGAATCCCAGCTACAGACTTTCATGAAGGACCATTAACAGTTCTAACAAATTCTGACTATCTTACTATACATGAAAGTAACACAAAAGTTATGTTTTGAACTAAATGACTGCTGACCTGTCCACTACATAATGGTTTTGCACTAATCAAATAATGACTGTTACTGATCATAGTTTTCTCAAAGAACCCAATGGCATCAAAACATTTATGCAGTGTTGGAAATGGTATTATTGGAGTATTTTTCTTGGTATTAATATTTAGTCTGAAATGGTAGCTTTGTGACACCTGTGGTATTGGTGCTTTACAATAGGTAGATATTTAAGAACTGCTTCCAAATTCTTTAACTTTACTTCAAATCTATGGATAGATGATCAATAGTTTGGGGTTTCAACAGGAGAATGATCTCACAAACACACATTAAAACTGGTTTCCCATCCTTAAAAGCAGGCTAGCATTAAGAGTCTTTTACCCTGCGTAAAATAGGTTGTATGTTCCACAATTACTCCTCTGTAAAAAACAAAGTTTCATTAAATCTTTAAAAATCATAAAATGGTGATATTCATGGCAGAAACATCTGACCAGAACAATCTAGAGGGTGAGGAAAAATTCAAACTGGAATCATTTGAAAACACAAACGTTAAAAGTAATTACTCGAGATTTTTGATATGAAAGTCAAAACGATAAATAAAACCTGAAGAATAAAAGTAAAACCAGTAATAACATAGAAGTAGAAGAAATTCAAACTAACAGTAGGACAGCACAAAGAAAGTATGTTGAAATCGTTCATTTCCCCTCTTCTGCAGACAACATTGATGATCCAACTGGAAACTTCCGTGGTACGGCCCTCACAGGTTGGAAGGTGTTCCTGCTCCTCCTGTGCGCTCTGCTGGGAATTATCGTGTGCGCAGTGGTGGGAGCTGTGGTTTTCCAGAAGAGACAAGAGAGAAACAAGAGGTTCTACTGAGCAGAAAGCTGAACCTCGTCACAGAGGCACAGCTTTGTTGTGGAATGAACTATTCCTAGATGACAGAACGAGCACATTCAATGTGAACTTTTTACTGAAGATTGTACAAATGTTTATACCTTTTTAAAGTACTACATTACAAGTGAATCTTGGTAGTAAGAAGGTGGAGGACAAGTGGTGACATCATCAGTGACCTTAAATGCTGATTTTTGTGTCCTTGTTCTTTTACTGCAGGATAAGCTAGATATAAACTGGGAATTCTGTCTTTAAAAGGTTGTTTCCACCAGCCTGTTGGTTATTCTAGTGTCTCTAGCCCCTTTGAGCCACCTGTGCTGCAGAAATGAATGGTGAAATCAGGATTTAGGTTTTTTTTTTCCTTTTGTCTTCCAACCATTTATACTTATTTTTGCAAACAATAGCTGTACCAGACAAGAAAACTTGCTAATTTAAAATACCGAAGGAAATTAATCTTGTAAAATTGATTGACCTGCAACCCTGATCAAGTTGAGAAGAACAAGTTCTATTTGTTATCAGGTTTTTTTTTTGTTTTACTGCCGTTCTCGTTCTAAGAACCAGAAAATCGGAATCTTAAAGTTTTGAGATTACGTTTTGTTTCATGCGTATCTGAGTTACAACAAACATTTTTGGCTGTCTGGTATTCTGATGGGTTTTCTTCTTTTGTCGCTCAAAGTATCAAAGGTGGAGGTTGTTTTGATAAGGTCTGCACTTAGTTGATTTTTTTTGTTTGTCTTTTTTCTGTTTGTTTCAAACCAATGTCAGACAGATATACAGTTAGGGCAGCACCTAATAACGCTGTAGGCGGCGTCTTAAGAAGAAATTAATCTTGAAAAAATGTAATCTGGAAAGAAACCATAAAAATAGATAAATATCTTACTTTGAAAGTGTTGTTTATGTTTGATCAAAACCTTTAGACATCAAAAATCCTTAGAGCTGATGTCAGTTTGCAATAATCACAATCATCTCATCATTTGATCTCTTTACTTTGCCTGTACTAATAGATATACAATAAATAGGATGTGTGTGTGTGTGTGTGTGTGTGTGTGTGCTTTGAAGCTATTTGAGTTAATATATATGACCATGTGTTGGCTGTGATTTACTTATTTTTTTAATCTAAATTGTTTTTTTTCTTCAGTATCGATGAAAAGAAACTTTTATTTTGAGAGTTTTGAATTCTTTTGAGTTTAAGAAAGTTGGATTGGTGTAAAACGTTTCAAGATTAGGTGTTAGGAGGCCACATACTGGACTCAATTTTGAGTTATATTTGTCTTTTAATTTTTTCCTATTTGTCTTTTTGTTGTGGTTGTCTGCAGTCAGCAATGCTAAATTCTTATTGGTGGATTCATTAATTAAAAAAAAACATTCACTGTCAAAAGTGATCTCCACAGTGTTATGAACTTCCAGCTAAAGATATCAGAGACTTAGGATTTATTATTATATTTCTGAAAGCTGAAGCTCATGATCTCTACATGTTCTGCTTTTCCTGCCACTTCAGCCGGGCTTGTGATGAAACTTGAAGCAGCTGCACTCATCAGAAATAATGCAAATAATGAATAAAAATGTTAAGTGTTTCTTGTGTGTTCATTTTGAAAAAAATAACTGTTCTCAAGTTAAATTGGGATAATTGCAATTTTCGTTTTTGTGTTTCTGTCCTGGTAGCTTAGGTAAACCGTAGTTTCCCTGTAGAGTCACTTGGGAGAAATACTTGATTTGTAAACTGTGCAAACCTGTTTGTGTAAAACGTAATTTGTAAACTTAAAAACATTTTGTTCTGAACTTCTCATACTTACAAAGGTGTGTTCAAATATCAAGACTACCTGCAAAGGAGTTTTTAATACATTTTGTTTTTTCTTTGTAGATTGTTACTGCAGAGTGACAAAACCCTGCCTCTCCTCAGTGCAGTCATTTTCTACTGAGGAGTACCGTGAAAAACCACAGAAAGTCACTTGTACTGAAAATAATAGGAAGTGAAGAAAATAAAAGCTCCCAATTATGAACATACAAAATAATAACGTGAATAAAAGAAAACCACAACAGAACCAATCTTGTGGATGGAGCTTCGGTCAAATGTACTTAAAATCTTTACACCCCCATTACACATCCCCATACTTTGGTAGCTTTACGGGTCAGCGAAGAAAACCAGTCTTTATGTATTAAAAACTTTTTCATGATCACTAATTTTCAGCTGAGTTTTAAATACCTAGTGTAATGGGTGATATGAAATGTACAACGATATGAAGAAGTATTTGCCTCCTTTACTGTTATTTTTCCTTTTTGGATCAGTGGGAAGCCTTCCCAGCCCAGGAGTGGCTGCCCAACCAAAATTACTCAAATAAGTAAATCAGCAACTCACCCCGGGGTTTACAACAGAATCCTAAACAAAGCACAGCAGACCTCACTTGCCTCAGTTAAGCAGATGGTTGTTAATTCAACAATAAACAAGAGACAGGGCAGAACTGGTCTATGAAGTTCCAAGGCAACCACTGCGGACCAAAAAGAATACAAAGGCCGGTCTTGCATTTACAAAAACAACTTGATGATCCCCAAGACTTTAGTAAAAATATTCTGTGGTCTCATGAGTCAAACGTGGAACTTTGTAATGCTCCCGATACATAAGCTGTAAAGCTTATAGCATCATACTAACAATAAAATATGGTGGTCTTAGTATGAGAGTTTGAGACCTCTTTGCTCCTTCAGGACCTGAACAGCTTGCTGTAATTGATGGAATGAAGAATTTTGCTCTTCAGCTGAGAATCTTGATAGTGAATGTATGTTTTTGACCTTAAGCTCAAGCACACTTTGTTTATGCAGCAGGACAATAATCAAAAACACACATGCAAGTCCAACCCTCAATGCTTAAAGTAAAGGTTTTCCAGTGGTTTAGCATGCTGTGAAATGACCTTAAACCGGTAGTTCATTCTCAACACCCCTGTAATGTGGCCCAATTAAAACGTTTTTGCAAGGAAATGTTTGCCAAACGTATTGGACGGCGATTTGAAGACTGATTGCTACTTATTGCAAATGTTTAAAGGCGGTTTCTGCAGCCAAGGGGAACACAACCAGTTATCAGGTGTACGAGGCAATTTCTTTTTCACATAAGGCCACTTTGGTTCGGGTAGCTTTTTCCCCTTAATGAGTGAAAAATTTGAAAACCTCATTCTGCTTTCACTCCGGTTATCTTTGTCTGATCTTATTTGATGGTCTGAAACTTTAAAGTGTGACAAACATGCACAAACCTGGCGCCTCTTTTACAGGCTATATTATCGCACAGCTTGTGTCAAACAAAAACTAATAGGTCAACAATAGTGTTTGAGAGTTGAATGTCTTCATTGGCTTCCATCAAAAATGCATTGACAGGGACCCCAAAACGGATACTTGAGTGTGTATTAAAGCATCTATTGTTATGGTTAAAATATATCATGCATTTTGGTGCATATATAAAATCTATATAAAATCATCTATACTGTAATAAAGGTTGCATCTTGGAATATTCTGAAGGCATATTTAAATACCACAAGAAGTCTTGCAGCACAATAGCTTTATAACAAATAGACTAATACAGTATTCCTTTACTAAAATGGAACTAGGGATTATTTAAAACATATTTAAATGGACTATGCTTATTTAAAAATGTCTTAAAAGCAAGGAGTGTCAGAGTCTGGTTCTCCTGTCTGCCTGCTGCTAACCCGTTCTCACCACTAGGTGCCGCAAGCTGGGAGACACCGGAGGGATGCAACAGGTGCGGGTCGTTATTCCATCAGCCGGGGAACTTTAAGAGGATGGATTGCCAGCACTTCTTTGCCTGAGCGTTTTGTCTTCTGCGGTATTACAATCTGGCCTGTTCTTGTCTAGAGAATTCTAGAAGATTGATTTCCGAGGAATCTTTGTGCTTAATCGCTTCCTTCTCTGCCTTCTCCAGGTGCTGTTTTCAGACCTGAACTTAGTTAAAACCTGAACCTTCAACTCGCTGTTTTGGAACTGTTTCCTAACTTGCTCTAAACCCAGCCCTGGACCCTCTGGAGCTCCTGCCTGCAACACAACCCCTGTCCACCTCCAGGCTCTAAATCCTCTCCCAGGCGGGTTACATGGCTCAACTAAGCACGCAGACTATTTCAAACCAAATTTTGAGCTTCGGTTCTCTTAGCTGTTCTCTCTCTCTCTGTGCAGTGTGTGGGGTCCCAGTTCCTGAGCTGTTCTAGGCCAGTTTGCTCGCTTTGCAATAAAACCAACTAAAACTGCTCTGTCGTTGAATGTCTGCATGTGGGTCAGATCGGGCCTTAAAACTATGACGGGTCCTATTTCAAATCCAGTTACTTTTAATCAATTCATTTTAGTCACAACAGTTACAGTAGATTCAGATTCAATACAATCACAGTTAAATTTAATCATGTTAAAAGACAGTTTCAAAGAACAATTTCCATCCAACAAGTAAAAAGCCAACATTAAATCATTTCCACTGAGCTGTTTTTCCCTCCATGCTGGTGTTCTTTAACATAATCTCTTAAGAGCCTGTGCAAAACTGACTTGTGATGCAATGTTTATTCACTTTGTTTATGCTCTAATGGTACAATAACTGATATTAGATATATTTAGATGTAAACTGCACAGATACTTCAAGTTCCTTCCATTTATGAACACTTTGAGTTCATTTTATTTATTTATTTTTTTGCTGTATTTTACCCACCAGATGGCAGGGTTGTATTTAAATTTAATCATTTTGAAAACCTAAAAATCAGACATGCTCTCTTTCTGTTTGTAACTCTAATAAGCCAGTAGTCCAAAGGTAATCTTTCTTTGACAATTGCACTCTCTTTTTCCACTTATAATGCTTGACTAGCTCTTATCCTACATAAACAGTTTATTTTACGGACACTCCTGTGGATGTAGCAGAGTAATTGTTGGAGAAGAGCTCAAGGCTGAACATTATGCGGCATTTATTTAACCCTGTCAGAGCAGTAAGACAGACACATTGATTGTAAATGTAGCTTTTCAGCTCATTACTGTTTCCTCTCACATACCCTCTTCTGACCTGGGGTACTCGCATGCCAGTATCTGCATTCTCCATTACTGCATTCAAAACTCTAAAGGTGTATTGAAGCACTTGATTGAATTTCTATAATGTAGCCTAGTACTCGTAGACTAATAATCCATCCTGTAATTCGTCAGTTATATATATATTCTGCTGTTCATGGGAGAAAGAGAGGGATGGAGACAACACTTTAAAAAGTCCATGGTTTATGCGTCCCACGTTCATACCTGGAAGCCATGATTGACTGGAAGCCTGACTGACAGACCAAGCTTTAGCCTCAGGTCGACGGCTTAAACCTTCCCACCTGAGCCACAGTGACATTTTAGTCCCAGCACAAAGGAGACACATGCTACATCCATAGCTTTAACTCTCATTTTCCATTTTTCATGAGTCTCTGAAACTAGGAGTAATGTAATCAAAGTATATTTTGTAAATATTAGTCATTTCTGTTACATGTCTGCTGGACTGTGTGTTTTTCCCTCCCTCCCCTCCTTGTGTCTCCTGTCTCTCACAGGTTCAGACTGCAGGGTGATGCCAATTTGCCTTGATTGCCTTGAGGGAGCCGATCAGGCAGCTCTACATAAACTGCTCACCTGTAGGGCTGGGGGTGTGGCTTCATCTGGCTGGCTTTTTGGCACATGCTTTGTTCTCCAGCATTGTTTCAAGGTTTGTGGTGGGAGTTTGTGGGCTAAGTAAGTTTGGGGTACCCTGTACATTTCCATCGTGTAGTATTTTTCCCTTTTATACACACTAGGTAAGTAGGTTGGTGCCACCCATGTAATGTTTTTGGCTTGTTTTGTTAGTCTAGAATAGCAGAGCTTTCTTTTCCTTTATTTCTTCTGGCTTAGTTTAGGTTGTTCAACCCTTTTGGGGTCTGTTTTTTGAAAAGAGGAAAATAAATCCTATTGTACCACGCTACCAGACTCTGACAATTTATTATGGTTGTCATGTGTGTTCTCCCTCCTTCAACTTGAGGGAGGGGGGGCGTAACAAGTGGGGGCTCGTCCGGGATATTAAATAATTCCTGAGCTGAGGACAACCACAACCACAGGTTTTTGTGATTGTTTGAAAATGAGCTTTGACTTAAAGGAGTTCATTCAGGCTCCTTGCCGTGAGAAGGTGGAGTTATGTCGTAAGAAGGACTTGTTGGCCATTGCAGACCATTTTGATATTTCTCTGAAGTAGCATGTTGTTAAACAGGAAATTAAGAGTATTGTTTTGCAAAAACTGGTTGAGCTGAAAATCCTAGGGGACTCAAGTGAAACTGTTCTGGATGTTTGTGATCGTAACAATCTCTTAAAGGGAAGTTATGTCTATGGTTTGTTCTTTTTCAGAAACCCATTCATTGATCTGGTCACTCCTTATTTTTTATGTTTTCATCTTCTGAAGCACTTTGAATTGTTTGTTGCTGAAATGTGCTATTCAAATAAACTTGCCTTGATTTAATTCTGAAACGGATTCAATGCTATAAGTGCAAAACACTTTTTTCTTTTACTTAAACTTGAGACCCTTTTGCTCTTCCAGTATTTTTTTAAAAATTATTATTTGATTTAAGTTGTGCAAAATCTGCTAGAGATGCAGATTGATGTTAACACATGACTTTTAAGTGGTGCTATTTGCTGTGAACTCAGCTCTATGCCCTGTAGTGCTCTACAAAACATTCAATTTTGTCCTTAGCGGATAGAGCAGAAATCTTCTCTTTATTAATACATGGTTTAATAATTCAGTGGGAGTCCACTCTGACTGAGCCAAGCGATTGTTGATGATTTGAAAAAATCTATTTGGGGAAATTTTTAAGGCAGAAGAAAGTGGAACTCAGTGTCACTGGACGTTTTCTGAAGGACTATTGAATGTTTCTTTAAAAACTATTTTCTTAAAGGTATTGGAAGTCACCTATACACCTCAAAGTAAAATAAATTATTTCTAAACCTTGACTGGCATTTTATAAAACCTCTGACTCCATGGTGTCAACATATTTTGACCTGATAAATATGCGATTGTGTTAGTAATGTCTTGACTTCGCTGGAAATATCCTATTCTACTTGCAATAATGTCACAATTGACTGCAGCTTTTGTTGACACTACCCCAGAGCCAGCCCATGGCACAACCTCCCATAAATATAAAAATTTTGAAACTGGCCATAAATCTAAATATTTTTATTTGTTTATTGAGAATGAGAAATTAATTAGAAATAATAACCTTTATAGCCTTTATAGCCAGAGTAGTCAACTACTCTGCTGTGAAACAAAATAAGCATATTTGCCCTATGACAAGCTAGAGTGCCAGTTGGTCATCATGGACTTTGTGGGCTGGTGTGAATGCAACCACCTGTGCTTTAACACCAGTAAGACGAAGGAGATGGTGATCGAGTCCAGGAGAAGGACACCACCTCAGTCACCAGTAAACATCCAGGGGGAGGACATTGAGTCAGTGGAGAGTTTTATGTCCATGATGGAAGCTCACATCCATCATGGACATAACCTCTTACCCACTACATCGTACTGTAGAGGTGCTGAGCAACTCCTTTTGTGGCCAATTGAGACACCCTCAGTGAACCATGTAGCGCTACCGCACGTTCTTCATCCCCACTGCTGTCTGATTTTTCAATTCTACCGTATAACAACTAGTGCAACAACCTCTGTATTTGTCAGTACCTGAAATCATTGTCACTTTAGCACAATCATCTCCGCTACTTATTGTACATACAATATTTTATTTTATTCTATTGTTACTGCACGGTGGCACAGTTGGTAGCACTGTTGCCCTGTAGCAAGAAGGTCCTGGGTTTGAATCCTGGTCGGGGATCTTTCTGCATGGAGTTTGCATATTCTCCCTGTGCATGCGTGGGTTCTCACCGGGTACTCCGGCTTCCTCCCACAGTCCAAAGACATGACTGTTAGGTTAATTGGTCACTCTAAATTGCCCTTAGGTGTATGAATGAGTTTGTGCTTGGTTGTCTGTGTGTTGCCCTGCGATGGACTGGCGATCTGTCCAGGGTGTACCCTGCCTCTCGCCCATAGACTGCTGGAAATAGGCACCAGCTTCCCTGTGACCCACTATGGAATAAGCGGTAGAAAATGACTGACTGACTGATTATTGTTACTACTTGTTTTTGCGCATTTAGCTTGTTTTTCTTTGATTTCACATTTCCCTAACTATCTGCAACCTACTTGTGTGTACTAAGAGCTTTTGTGACAAGTTATGAGATCAATAAAGTCTATATTTTCTTAGACTTTTCAGTCCAAGTATGCCACCATGGATAGTTGGACTGATCTCACATTAAATGTCATTGTAAAGTCAATTGTGTACATTTAAAAAGATATTGTTTATTATTGAGAGCAAAATGTACTAGAGTCAAATTTCTTGTTTGTCAGTACCATCTTGGCAATAAAGCTCACTCTGATTCTGATTTTTAGTTCATCTAAATTTTAGATATTTATAGTTGATGTTGGTACTATGTGAGCGCTTGAAACCGGAGTCAAATTCCTCGTTTATGCTTCTACTATAATTTTTTTTTTTAATGGAAGGAATTGGCAAGTTTTAACTTGTATATGTACATATGATAATCTTCATTGTTTGATTGTTGTGTTAACATAGTTACAATCTGATGCTACAAGTTTAATCTCTTCTTTGTGTTTGAGCTCAGCTTGTTCACAAATACATCTCAGCAAATACCAACCAATTATCCGTGATTGCTTTTAAGCTCACTCAATTAAACATGGCTCCCTCTCCCAGATTCCACTAATAACACTAATAAGCAGGTGGTCATATTGGTAGGCATGATCAGTGTAAGACCACAAATAACTTTACTACATCTAAAACTCCTGGATGCAGCAGGTCCCATATTACTTAGACATGTGGACTGGAAAGATTAGAGATGAAAATTTATTGTCATGTGCATTAGAAGGTAATTTATGTAGAAAAACTATCTACCTGTGCTATGATTTTATGAAACCAACAATATAATGATGGCAGAACATTTTTTTTGAAAGAGAAGCAACAAAAATAAATGTGGTTTCAAGGTACATTTCTGGCTGTGGAGAAAGAAACTAGTTCATGCTTATTTTTACCAGTTGAGAACAAGCTCTATCATTTACCAGGCCTCAACTCTGTGTTAATATAGCATCTTCAGGGTTTCTAATTAAACTTCAAATGTTATTCAACATTGTACATGTACTGGCACTCCACTAATGAACTAAAACACAGCGTTAAGATCTGGTCTATGGGCACTAGCGTAATGATGAAGTGTATCCCAATTTCAAAATTTCAGAATCAACTTAATGGGTTGTTTTAACAGGCCTGTGCCGAACCTAATGACATCGTGAGGAGGTATTCAGCATTGTGGTCTTGGTGAGACATGTAAAGGTTAAAGAACAACTTCTTTATGGAATCAATCAGACATTCTTTGCACATATGCAACTGGTTCAAAATACCGCAAAACAATTTTTAACTGGTGGATTTAGAGCCTCCTGGTTGACTTCCGAATACATTTTAAAATCCTGTTGTATGTTTTTAAATGTCTGAACAGGTTTGCCCCCTCTTATCTCTCTGATCTGCTGCAGTCATATGTCCCACAGCACTCTCCCTGAGGTCAGCCGATCAGATGCTTTTACTGATCCCATGCACATGATACGAGCTCAGGTGACGGAGCCTTCTCTGTTAGCAGGTCTAAAACAGTGGAATGATTTATCACAACATGTCAGACGGGCTGCCTTTTCTTATCAAGTAACTCTATTTGGTAACAATTTTTTAGATAAAGGTTTTGAGACCAACTCTTGCAACATTTGAGAGCACCTCAGGTGGTGAGTAGACATGTTTGACTGTGCGAAAAGTGAATGTACCTTGAAGGCAGACTCTCTCAGTATGGAAGAATGTGTGGCCTTGGCCTCTTTGTGCCCTGAAGAAAACATGTTTGTATGCTCTGTTATAGGTCTTCAACTAAGAAAAGTCCAGGCATGTAGAGAGATAGGAACTATCCTTTGTGTTTCCAGAAATTGTCAGACTGCCATACTATTTATAAGTGAAAATAAGTCAGCGCTTGAATGTTGAATGACTTCATCAAGATACGTGAGGGTAAACAAGCCAGGTTCAACAAATTGATTTCAGTAAGGGTAAAAAAAAAAGTTTAGCAATAAATGATCTGAGGATCAATAAAGCAACCCCCATCTTTAGAACTTTGTAGATGTTGACAACCTTTCTACACCTCTTGATCAGAGGATGCCCATTATTCACTTGCAAACAATTGTGACATTTGTTGGAATCCACACTGAAACTGTCTTGTTCAAATTCTACCATAGATAATTGTTTTGTAAGATTTATATTTGATGTCTAAGCTGGCCACTTTAGAATGTCCCCTGATCTTTTTTTTCTCAAGCATGCTTTGATAGACTTGAAGGTATGTTTGGAATCATAGTCTTCCTAGAAAGTCTGAATATTACTAAGGTTTATTTTGTCAAAAGAAGACATCAAGTCCCTAATAAAATATTTCTTCGGAATCCAAAATACAAGGTATACAATCAAGATTGCCAGTTTCTGCTACAGAAAAACATACCATTGGTCAGTGCTTGACCAATGGAATGCTAATTCTTTAGTCATAGGCCTGTCAGACATACCACTGGTCCTATGTCCAAACAGATCCATTCTGTAGAAGGCTGTAATCTTATTTGAATTCCTCCTGGCATGTTTTGGTTGATGTTTTCATGTTCCTTGTGGTCAGCAGTGTAGTGCATCTTGGATTCCATTAATGAAGTCCTTGCGTGTTTATTGTGTTTTCCCACCTATAGTCCATTACTTTGTTCTGAAACAGTTGATGAGTTAGTTAACTTGTAACATTTTCTCGTGGTTAGGTTTCTTTTCACACAGAAAATATTAATGTGTTTCTTGGTACTATACAGAAAAAAAATTGTACCGAATGATTTTAAAAATTCTGTCTTTTAATAACTAATACTCACATATTTCCACATTATTTTTTTATTTATCTCTGTAGGAGAATGTGAATTAAACCACAAGTAATATTGTTTTACTCATTTAACAAAAGGTATAAACAAAAGTGTTTTTTCTAGCTGTGGAAAAAATTAGGACACCTTAAGCGCTAATAGGTAGTGTTACCCCCTTCAGTGAGATGCTACTTGTGCCCATCTACCAGTCTCTGACTTCGGTTTCAGGAATGTAACCCTACTCCTTACTTTCACCTTTGAGATATATCATCTCCAAGATGCAAATGAGATGAATATGTATTTGCTGTATTGTACAGTATGATGTCAGTATCCATAGCCTAAATGGTCATCAACACCCATCTGTCTGTGAAGAACTTTGCTGGTGTGCTGCTATCTCCTCTCTATGTTCCGAATGCAGCAGGTTTTAGTGGTTGTCGCATTCCAGGCTGGTGCTTGAAAACACGGAACGATGGATTGATCTCCTAAGAAATGTGCTCCCAAGTCACCTAGGGAAGTGGGGGCCTAAGGGGCCGTTATGGGGGGCCTCAGAAAGGTTGGAGATGATGATTTAAAAAAAAACACTTCGTATTCTCAACAGTTTGTTAAATGTTATTCCGTGAGATTATAATTGTTAACATATTTTAATAATATTCTTACATCAAATAAATGTATTGATTATTGAATAGTTAATAAAAGACATTTTAAAACGTTGATGTTTCTGTGGGTTTTGCAAAAGGGGGTCCCCACCCAAAAGAGTTTGGGAACCCCTGACCTAGGGCATCAATAAATGGGTTAAAACATTAGATTTTCTGACAGGAGGCTTGTCCAGAACTAAAATATTATAATTCATAAATTTAAGTTTGTAGTCTAACCTTTCTTACTTACAAATAAATGTGCCTTGCTTTCTTTGTTTACACTGTGATCCTGGGACCAAATCTACCTTTCAACAGTCCTCTATTCTCCTCAACAAGCTTTTTTTCTCCATTTTGTTTTGGCCGTTTCACCAAATCAAACCACTTTATACATGAAGGCAATCACAGTAAAATGCTGACGGGTGAGTGTCCACATCAATATTAAATAGATAAAGTAGGAAAATTACAAGCATGGCGAGAATAATAATGAGCATGTAAATACAATACCAAATATTTTGATGTTGTGACAATTAATTTAATTTTGATAAGTTTCATCATCATGACTTAAACATTTCTTAATCCAGTCTAATTTCTATGATCAGTTTATTTCTCTCCATTGATTATTAGGATCACATTTGTTTTTTGTTGTACTTTTTTGTAACAATCAACCACAGCTCCTTGCTAAGATAAAAGTTTCCTCTTTGCTCAGAGTCGCTTTCACCAGGTAGCTGAATCACTCTTAAGCTAAGACTCCATGCCAGGAATTTTGAGGCTAAATCAGGAGCTCTCTGAGAAGACTCTGAGAATCTTTGAGAATACGGGCCCTGAGCTTTGACTCCTATTGAGGACTTTCTATTTCTCAATTCTCAGCTGGTCCTTGGAGGATTTGTTGGTATGTTTTTGGTTATTGTCATGTAGCAAGACTATGATGTCCTATGATGAAATTTTAAAGGTATTGCAGAATTCTCTTAGCATCATACAATTTGCTTTTTGGGTGACCTATCTCGATACCAAGACCTTGGTATCAAGATCGGTCAAGATGCTGGCAGTGTCGTGAAGCGACATCTTTGGTTTTGTTGTGGTCTTGTGTTTTCTATTACTTTGGAATTTCTCTAAGTTCTTTTAGTAGTTTATTTTCTATTATTTGTTATGGTTTTCTCGTACTCGTACTCGTCGTCTTCCACTTATCCGGGACCGGGTCGCGGGGGCAGCAGACTCAGCAGAGATGCCCAGACGTCCCTCTCTCCAGACACCTCCTCCAGCTCCTCCAGGGGGAGCCCAAGGCGTTCCCAGGCCAGCCGAGAGACATAGTCCCTCCAGCGTGTCGTGGGCCGTCCCCTGGGCCTCCTCCCAGTGGGACGTGCCTGGAACACCTTCCGAGGAAGGTGTCCAGGAGGCATCCGGTATAGATGCCCGAGCCACCTCAACTGGCTCCTCTCGATGTGGAGGAGCAGCGGCTCTACTCCGAGCCCCTCCCAGATGGCCGAGCTCCTCACCCTATCTCTAAGGGAGTGCCCGGCCACCCTACGGAGGAAGCTCATTTCAGCCGCTTGTATCCGGGATCTCGTTCTTTCGGTCATGACCCAAAGTTCATGGCCATAGGTGAGGGTAGGAACATAGACCGACCGGTAAATTGAGAGCTTTGCTTTTCGGCTCAGCTCTCTCTTCACCACAACGGACCGGCACAGCGCCCCCATTATTGTGGCAGCCGCACCGATCCATCTGTCAATCTCCCGCTCCATTCTTCCCTCACTCGTGAACAAGACCCCGAGATACTTAAACTCCTCCACTTGAGGCAGGAACTCCCCTCCAACCTGAAGAGGACAAGCCACCCTTTTCCGGTCGAGTACCATGGCCTCAGACTTGGAGGAGCTGATCCTCATCCCAGCCGCTTCACACTCGGCTGCGAACCGCCACAGCGCATGCTGTAGGTCTTGGCTAGAGGGGGCCAGCAGGACCACGTCATCCGCAAAAAGAAGAGACAAAATCCACTGGTCCCCAAACCAGACCCCCTCCGGCCCTTGGCTGCATCTAGAAATCCTGTCCATAAAAGTTATGAACATGACCGGTGACAAAGGGCAGCCCTGCCGGAGTCCACCATGCACTGGGAACAGGTCCAACTTAGTGCCGGCAATGCAGACCAAACTCCTGCTCCGCTCGTACAGGGACCGGATGGCCCCTAATAAAGGGCCCCCGATTCCATACTCCTGGAGCACCCCCCACAGGGCATCACGAGGGACACAGTCAAATGCCTTCTCCAGGTCCACAAAACACATGTGAACCGGTTGGGCAAACTCCCATGAACCCTCGAGCACCCTGTAGAGGGTATAGTGTCCAGTGTTCCACGGCCAGGATGAAAACCACACTGCTCCTCCTGAAGCCGAGGTTCGACTATCAGTCGGACTCTCCTCTCCAATACCCTGGCGTAGGCCTTACCAGGGAGGCTGAGGAGTGTGATCCCCCAGTAGTTGGAACACACCCTCCGGTCCCCCTTCTTATGAAGGGGGACCACCACCCAAGTCTGCCAGTCCAGAGGCACTGTCCCCGACTGCCATGCAATGTTGAAGAGGCGTGTCAACCATGACAGCCCTACAACATCCAGAGACTTGAGGTACTCAGGGCGGATCTCATCCACCCCCGAAGCCTTGCCACCACGGAGCTTTTTAACCACCTTGGTGACTTCAGCCTGGGTGATGAAAGAGTCCAACCCCGAGTACCCAGCCTCTGTTTCCACCACGGAATGCGTGGTGGCAGGATTGAGGAGATCCTCGAAGTACTCCTTCCACTGCCCGATAATGTCCTCAGTCGAGGTCAGCAGTTTCCCGCCCCCACTATAAACAGTGTTGGCGAAGCACTGCTTTCCCCTCCTGAGGCGCTGGACGGTTAGCCAGAATCGCTTCGAGGCCAACCGGTAGTCCTTCTCCATGGCCTCACCGAACTCCTCCCAGGCCCGAGTTTTTGCCTCTGCCACAGCCCGGGCCGCAGCATGCTTGGCCTCACGGTACCCGTCGGCCGCCTCAGGAGTCCCACAAGCCAACCACAGCCGATAGGACTCCTTCTTCAGCTTGACAGCATCCCTTACTGCCGGTGTCCACCACCGGGTTCTGGGATTGCCGCCGCAACAGGCACCGCAGACCTTACGGTCGCAGCTACGGGCAGCAGGATTGACAATAGATGCGGAGAACATGGTCCACTCGGACTCTATGTCTCCAACATCCCCCGGGATCTGGTCGAAGCTCTCCCGGAGGTGGGAGTTGAATACATCCCTGGCCGAGGGCTCCGCCAGGCGTTCCCAGCAGACCCTCACTATGCGCTTGGGCCTGCCAAGTCTGTCCGGCTTTCTCCTCCTCCAGCGGATCCAACTCACCACCAGGTGGTGATCAGTGGACAGCTCAGCCCCTCTCTTCACCCGAGTGTCCAAAACATGCGGCCGAAGGTCTGATGATACGACAACAAAGTCGATCATCGACCTCCTGCCTAGGGTGTCCTGGTGCCAAGTGCACTGATGGACACCCTTATGTTTGAACATGGTGTTCGTTATGGACAGTCCGTGACTAGCACAGAAGTCTAATAACAAAACACCACTCGGATTCAGATCGGGGAGGCCATTCCTCCCGATCACGCCTCTCCAGGTGTCACTGTCGTTCCCAACGTGGGCGTTGAAGTCCCCCAGCAGAATAATGGTGTCCCCGGGAGGGGCACTATCCAGTACCCCCGACAGGGACGCCAAGAAAGCCGGGTACTCTGCACTACCACTTGGCCCGTAGGCTGAAATGATAGTCAGAGACCTCTCCCCAACCCGAAGGTGCAGGGATACGACCCTCTCATCCACAGGGGTAAACCCCAACACGAGACAGCTGAGCTGGGGGGCAACAAGCAAACCCACACCAGCCCGCCGCCTCTCCCCGTGGGCCACTCCAGAGTAGAAGAGAGTCCAGCCCCTCTCAAGGAGATGGGTTCCAGAGCCCACGCTGTGCGTGGAGGCGAGCCCGACTATTTCTAGTCGATATCTCTCGACCTCCCGCACAAGCTCAGGCTCCTTCCCCCCCAGCGAGGTGACATTCCACGTCCCTAGAGCCAGCCTAAGCATCCGGGGATCGGGCCGGTGAGGTCTCCACCTTCGTCCGCCACCCAATCCTCTTTGCACCGGTCCCTCACGGTTCCCCCTGCAGGTGGTGGGCCCACTGGGGGATGGCCTCGCGTCTCTCGTTCGGGCTTGGCCTGGCCGGGTCCCGCGAGGAGCAACCCGGCCA
This sequence comes from Girardinichthys multiradiatus, assembly GCF_021462225.1. Classification (NCBI taxonomy): domain Eukaryota; kingdom Metazoa; phylum Chordata; class Actinopteri; order Cyprinodontiformes; family Goodeidae; genus Girardinichthys; species Girardinichthys multiradiatus. The sequence continues at coordinate 42,392,015 of NC_061815.1, read as the reverse complement.
CCAGGCGCTCTCCGACGAGTCCCAAGGCCTGGCTCCAGGGTGGGACCCCGGCTCCGCCGTACCGGGCGACGTCACGTGCCTCGATATTTTGTTCTTCTTATGACTATTATTATATTCGTTGTATTCTATTTCCCTTGTCTTTCTTGTAGTTTCTAGTTTAGTTTCCCTTTTAGTATATCTGTGTTTATTTATGTTTAAATATTTGTTCACCTGCGCTCTTTGTTTACTAGTTTATTTTCTCTGTTCCTTCTTGTCCTGGTTCCATTTCTGTGGTTTAGGTTTTATTTACGGTCAGGGTTTCTTTATGGGTTCTTTGTTAATTATTAGGTTTTGGTGTTTCTTCTATTCCCTGTAGTTTCTCGGCTTACTTGAGTTAATGATTATTCTGGGTTCTTATGTCTTTTTTGGTTTATTATCTTCGTCCATAGTTTTGCTTAGTTCTGTTTCCTTAAGCTTTGTTATTTATAGTTTTGTTTTTGTAGTCAGGTTCTTTTGGTAATGTTCTTATCTAGCTTCCCTCGTGTTTCGTTTTGTTTCTAGCCTTGTCACCATAGCAACTATTCACATTCCCTCAGTTCTCTACTACCTGGTCCACACCTGAATTCTATCTCATCTGATTACCTGCCTCAGTTTCTCATTGGTCCATACTCTACTTCCCTCTGTTCATAAGCTCTCTGTTTTTGTTTGTTCCTCGCTGGTTCCTTCTGTTCTCCACCCATGTCTATGTGCTTTTTGTACCATGTTCCTGCTAAGCCCATTTTGTAAGTTGTGGACTTTTCGTCTTTAAGAACCTGCAATGTTTTGCTTCGTTTTGGAAGAACCTTGGAAATAAAGCTGAAGACTCCTTTAAACATGCTACTGCCTAGCTCTTGTCTGCACATTGGTCACTCTAAACCACAGAACGTGACAGGCAGTTGTTTTGAATATCATCTACCTGTAGCCTAATTTCTGTGCTGTAGACTGGCTAATTTCAAGTTATTTTAAAACCTTCTTTAAATCCTTTACCAAACTCACGGGCTGTTAAAATTTTCTTTCCAAAGGCCCCAGATAATTCTTTTAATGTTACCATTATGTCCACTCTCACTTTAACAGTCAGCGACACATCAAACTAAATATCAGAAGGTTATAAAAAAAATAATAAATAAATAATAAATAATAAATAAAAAAGGTTTAAATAGACATTGTGTCTATTTAAACACTGTGCGATGAGCTAATCCCTCCCTTCTACTTCCCTTTTCTGAGAGGATTGTTCAATCCAGCTCTCCATCCAACGGGTCTGGACATCCCTAAACCTGAAAGGTCTCATTAAGCAAGTTTATTGAATGATCTGTTTAAGCTGGTGTCAGGAGATGACATGCCTAACCTCTAACAGCCTACATCCAGAAATCACCCCATTTTTCAGCTGGTGGTTTGGACAATTCAGATATTCAAATTGGAGCCACAGTCCTTTCAGGGCACATGGGTTGATTCTCTTTTAAATGCAGATTATCAGCAGGGCTGTGTCTCTGGTCCTCTGATTCATCTTTCTCCGTCTGATCTTGCTTGCTCAAGTTCATCCTTTCTTATTCATACATCACAAATGATTATCAGTACTTTTCTTACACATATAGTTGATTAACAAAATCCAGTAGCACTTATTATTATAAAAAATCAAACCATATTGCATTTCTATTCACCAATCATAAATGTAAAAATAAAAATTCCATCCACAATCTTTGATATATGGTTAACATGATTTTCAAAAAAATCATCCGTCATTCTCTTTTTCATGACATCTTATCCATGCAGTATGATCATTATTCATTTGATACACCAAAGATTAATATCTCGTTTCATCATATGTATTGGTTTTAGTCTCAATCATAGTGATACACTTCTGCAAAAGAAAAGAGAATTAATAGCATCACTCTGAATGGACCTCCCAGACTTCACAGCTTCAGAATGTGAATATTTACTGATTTATATTTCATTGATTTGATTGATACAGAGGATCTTTGTTTCTGCTGCTTGGAACAGGAATCTCACAATTTAATATCTCATGATCATAAATGATGATTGGAATGTAGATGGAGCTTAACTTTTCTGCACAACTCCTTCTTTACCACAACACAACAGAGCTGATGAGGCTCCAATCCATCTATTCATCTCACCCTCCATCCCATCATGGCTATTGAAAAATACACCAAGACACTTGAACTTCAACACAAAATAATAGAATAAAATAAAAATATCCTTTATTTTCCCACTGTGGGGAAATTCAGGCATAGCAGCAGCAAAATGAAAGGCAAATGGAAGCCTGGAGATACACACAAAAGGAAAGAAAAGTTTAAAAACAAAAAAGTTATGTACAATTTACAACATGAGAAAGAATACTGTACGGTTATTAGAAATAGCATACTAAATTAAAATAAATGTGCCACTGAGCAGGGTGATTAAATTTGAGGGGAGCAGTCAACCCTTTTCACCTGTAAAAACTTGAAGGTCGTAGCTTGAGGACGCTAAAAAAAAAAAAATAGAAATCTGTAAGCAGATGAGACCTTGAGGTTTTCAATCCAGACACCCTCCTGCATACATCTTCGCCTTGAGATTCTGTCTATGAATACTACCACCAGGATTGGTGATGAAGGGCGGTCCTGGCAGATTCCAACCAGCACTGGAAACAAGCCAGACTTTGTCTTGAGAATCCGGACACAGCTTTTGTTAATCTCGGCACTACATAGTCCTGCAGTGGCCCACACCTTCCAGGTAAGTTAAAGGGGAAGACAATAGATGGATAAAGGTTGATATCTCTGTTCAGTAACCTGCAGGTTATTATTTTTAGATTTTTTAAAAGACACACAATGAAAAGGTTTTTTAAAAGAATATTTAAATGTGAATTTCATTGTAAATGTAATTTTTCAAAATTAGTAAAATGACTTTGAATGCTGTTATAGGTCTTCAAAAACTGTATCTACTCTTTTTCCTATGTGTTTTCTTTTCTTATGTTTTCACTATGTAAATTTCATTATTTTGAATTGTCTTGGGGCTGAGATGTGTTACAAAAATAAACCTGCCTTGCCTTGCCTTACTAAAGTTGGTATCAGCATGTCAGAGCTTTGTCAAAATCAGCAATCTGCCAAAAAACCTACAATAGATGCATTTCTAATATTGGTCAGTGTTGAGTCAGTTCATCCTTAACAAGAGCTAGTTCTTAACTCAGTTCAGCCAGGTAAAAAATCTGTTGTTTCATGTTCATAGTTCACCACCAAAATATTTTTAACCAAGTTCACAGCTGCATTAGTTCTCATTCATTTATGATAATTCGCATGAAAAAAGATGAAAAAAAAAAAAAAAACATATCGGTCATTGTGTCATTTACAAAATAACTTTGAATTATACTATCACTGCCACCCCTCATGTTTCCCATCTTTATAACTAAAAATATGCAACATTGATCATATTATTGGAGTCATGAATGAAATAACTGAACTGAGGCAGATATTACATGTATGGCACAAAACAAACTTTAAATGGGCAATAGTTTTTGTTTTATTTATCAATTTATTTTTCTTTTAATTTTAATTTTATTAAATTAGGTCATCCCTTACATGTCATGTTCCTACTTAAAAGTGGTAATCTTTTCAAATCAGCTTCTGCAAATGGAAGGAGATGGACAAGTATAAATAAATGCTAGATTTCATCTGTCTGTATCATCACATGATGTCAAGTGGATCATCAACTAATTTAATGTAAATCGGTTCTATAATTTTATCGACCATGATTCTCATTTTGTGGTAAACTGACATCTCACCTACATGGAAAAAAATAGTACATCATTATTCAGTCATAGTCAACAATAAAATTCATTTCTTAAAGAAATGAATATTTCTTTATATTGAATATTGAATGAATTTTTCTTTAACATGTTTCACTATTCCCACATATTTAATGTCTAATCTAATATTTATATCTCTTATAAAAAAAGTTATTTAATAACACTTAAAGAAAATATCTTGATTGGATTATATTAAACATTTATTACAACAGATTAGGTTATTTATTTTTTAATTTAAGTATTTAAAATTTTGACAAGATGAATGTAGGACCCACATTCAAATAACATGGGATCTACGTAAGGTTCTCTACTTCCACTACTTTTCCTTTAAAAAAGTTGCACATCTATCTATAAATCATTTATTTGTTATTGCCTTAATGCTGTGATTAATGTGTTTGGGCAGTCCCCATGGCTGCAGGTGATAAAAACAAGTTGAAAGAAAATGAGATTGTCCCTACACTGCATTAAGTTGCCCTAACAGATGCTGCTAAGGAATGAAGGTGGGGTCATGCTCTGCATTTAAACTGTCGACATAACTCTATGGAACAACGTTTCTTTCATCACTCTTATTTATGAGAACCAGAGGAAGAGACACAAGAGGAGGTGTGTAAGGCCCATCTTTCCAACATATACTACATTGTGAAGACCCACTGCTCCTTATAAGAAGTGCTGTTTTTGAGTTAGGGGTTAGGTTTAGGGCTAAGACGTGAATATTGTGTTTATAGGTAAGGTTTAGGGTTAGGTACAGGTCCTTCTCAAAATATTAGCATATTGTGATAAAGTTCATAATTTTCCATAATGTCATGATGAAAATTTAACATTCATATATTTTAGATTCATTGCACACTAACTGAAATATTTCAGGTATTTTATTGTCTTAATACGGATGATTTTGGCATACAACTCATGAAAACCCAAAATTCCTATCTCACAAAATTAGCATATCATTAAAAGGGTCTCTAAACGAGCTATGAACCTAATCATCTGAATCAACGAGTTAACTCTAAACACCTGCAAAAGATTCCTGAGGCCTTTAAAACTCCCAGCCTGGTTCATCACTCAAAACCCCAATCATGGGTAAGACTGCCGACCTGACTGCTGTCCAGAAGGCCACTATTGACACCCTCAAGCAAGAGGGTAAGACACAGAAAGAAATTTCTGAACGAATAGGCTGTTCCCAGAGTGCTGTATCAAGGCCCCTCAGTGGGAAGTCTGTGGGAAGGAAAAAGTGTGGCAGAAAACGCTGAACAACGAGAAGAGGTGACCGGACCCTGAGGAAGATTGTGGAGAAGGGCCGATTCCAGACCTTGGGGGACCTGCGGAAGCAGTGGACTGAGTCTGGAGTAGAAACATCCAGAGCCACCGTGCACAGGCGTGTGCAGGAAATGGGCTACAGGTGCCGCATTCCCCAGGTCAAGCCACTTTTGAACCAGAAACAGCGGAAGAAGCGCCTGACCTGGGCTACAGAGAAGCAGCACTGGACTGTTGCTCAGTGGTCCAAAGTACTTTTTTTGGGTGAAAGCAAATTCTGCATGTCATTCGGAAATCAAGGTGCCAGAGTCTGGAGGAAGACTGGGGAGAAGGAAATGCCAAAATGCCAGAAGTCCAGTGTCAAGTACCCACAGTCAGTGATGGTCTGGGGTGCCGTGTCAGCTGCTGGTGTTAGTCCACTGTGTTTTATCAAGGGCAGGGTCAATGCAGCTAGCTATCAGGAGATTTTGGAGCACTTCATGCTTCCATCTGCTGAAAAGCTTTATGGAGATGAAGATTTCATTTTTCAGCACGACCTGGCACCTTCTCACAGTGCCAAAACCACTGGTAAATGGTTTACTGACCATGGTATCACTGTGCTCAATTGATCTGCCAACTCTCCTGACCTGAACCCAATAGAGAATCTGTGGGATATTGTGAAGAGAACGTTGAGAGACTCAAGACCCAACACTCTGGATGTGCTAAAGGCCGCTATCGAAGCATCCTGGGCCTCCATAAGACCTCAGCAGTGCCACAGGCTGATTGCCTCCATGCCACGCCGCATTGAATCAGTCATTTCTGCAAAAGGATTCCCGACCAAGTATTGAGTGCATAACTGTACATGATTATTTGAAGGTTGACGTTTTTTGTATTAAAAACACTTTTCTTTTATTGGTCGGATGAAATATGCTAATTTTGTGAGATAGGAATTTTGGGTTTTCATGAGCTGTATGACAAAATCATCCATATTAAGACAATAAAAGACCTGAAATATTTCAGTTAGTGTGCAATGAATCTAAAATATATGAATGTTAAATTTTTATCATGACATTATGGAAAATAATGAACTTCATCACAATATGCTAATATTTTGAGAAGGACCTGTATAGACTGGTAATGGCCCTTGTACAGGTAAGTCCTTGTAAACAACTTTGCAATGACTTGGATATTTTTGATAATTTACAATGGTGATACAGAGTCGGCCAACAGTAAGGATTAAAATTATACACCATTACATTTAATTATACTCTAATATAGTATCCTATCTAGTTATAAAAATCACAAACTCTGAAGGCCTCAGGACTGTCTTCCTTCAGCAAAATGTAGCCTGCTGCTACCCTTACTCCAATCCTGGATTGTTTTCTTTTTCAGGCATAGAATAAATAGGTTTTATTTATTTGTTTATACTGAGGGAACATTACTAAAAATGTGATACAATAGGAGAAAAAGACAGATGAGTTTTGGTCCAGATATTTGTTTTGTAGTTTCTCATTTTACAGCCCAATTTTATCAAACCAATAACGCCCACCATGCACCTCAGATGGCATTTTTCAAGTCTGACAAAAGCGGGTATGGACCAAAGTTATAGCTTTAAAGAATAACCAAATGAAGATGACAGAACTTTGGAAAACTGGCACTCAGAATAACCAAAGAAAATTTGCAGTCATTCTCTTTCTGATTTGTTCCAAAGAAACAGAAGAAAAAATGGCTAGAAATGTTAAAAAGTTAAAGCAAAGAAGAAAAAAAAATCACATATTTCATGTTTTATTTATTGTGATAATCCTGGATTTAGTATTTGAAACATTTAGTTTAATTCTCCGTCTTTTCTTTTATTCTTTTCTGCTATTATATATTTAAATTCTTTCAGTTTGGTTTACTATTTCAACTTCCATTGTGTTCTCCTCCGCCTTTTGTGTGTCCACTCTCTCTTTATCTCTCTTTATTTCCATAACTTTCTAATTTCCTATAACCATAACAACAAAGGCAACAACAACAATAATAACATTCATAATAATAATGCCTTTATGTGGCCAAGAAGGTCCCACCTAATTGCAATTACTAGTCAAGACCACATTATAAACATTATCTAAAACAGTTTTAAGTGTAAAAGATTATAAAGTTAAAAGAGAAAAAATTAAAACAAAGCCTTCCCAGCTGTTAATATCTATTATTGTAATAATATATTTCTTTTTTCTGTTCATTTTGTTTTCCTTTTGGTCTTTTCCAACTTTATTTTTACACCCAACCACCCATCTTGTCCCATCACCCCGTACCATCGAGTCTTCCTTGGGACCCCCCCGTTTCTCGGCATCTTGTTTTTCACACGGTCTGTGTCTCATGTTTAAACAAAAGGTGATTGTCTAGCAAACCACCCTGTGACTGACGGATGACACATGCTACTAACAGGTGAAGCTGAATAAACAAGACCCAACAATCACAATCAAACGTTAAAGACGGTGCTGACCAATCAACACCTGACTACCCTGTCAGGCTGAAGTTCTCATGTGGTGATGGATTGCCTTGCGGCTGATTGGCTGTCTTGCTCTGTAACTGTTGAACATGTATTTAAACCCCAAATGATGTATCTTAGGATCAGCTAATTAAAGTTTTTCACACAACATGTGAAGAACACAACAAATCTTTCTCAGAGTGGAAACAATCGCATCTTTTCTTAAAGAGTAAACATTGACATAAACTAATTTTTTTGGGGTTGATAGCATATCTTCGATATACTGTATAAGTTCACTGTGTTATTGCATAAAGACTTAAAGGGAATGGTTTGGTCCTCTTTCTAATGCAAAGTAAAAAATCTGCCCTTTCATTTAATCTTGATCCAGTTTTGACTTCAAATCATTCTGAATTTAAATGTATTTTTTCCCACATGTATTGTGCTTCGCTCATTTTGCAAAAAGAGGTTAGATATTTCATTTAACTCCAAAATTAAATGTATTATTTTTTTGTTCTTAAATTATTTTGTATGCCATGTTCAGAAATGCTTAAGAAAATTGTGGAGCAGGACTTATTGACACTATTGCTGTTTTTAGTTTGTCCTATACCCTTTTGGCAATAGGGTAATTCTTCATGTTTAAAAAACAAACAAAAAAAAAAAAACATTTGACAAGGTTTGAGCGTACACAGAGAAGTATCTTCGACCATACTTCTTTGAAAAACCTGCAGTTTCACCAGAGTCCATAAGATCTCTTCACTTCAGTTCAGCCCACATGTTTTAGGGTTTATGTTTGAGGACTGAGATGGCCATGGAAAAATGTTGATTTTGTGTCTTATGAACTTTTACTGTGTTGATTACGTCATTTGGTTTGGATCATTATCCTAGATCAGCAATGATAATATATTTTCAGTTTTCTGGTAGAGGCAACCAAATTGCTGTTGAAAATGTCATGGTGATCTTATATATGTTTGATAGGTTAGGAGTTTATAACAAGGTTCCCAGGGCCCACAGGGCTTCAACATTATTTACAAGTGGCCATGAAGTTTCTATATTTAGTTTGTTGCTCAGCAGACCCATCTAGTGTTTTTATTGCTGAAAAGCTCAGTCTTAGTCCCATCTGAACAAAGCATTGTGTAACAGTACAATTTAACAAATACCATGTTTAGGTTTGATGGTAGGACAGAAATAACTTTTTCCTGCATGGCATTCATTTCAAACTTAGTTGATAATATTTGTTATCAGGACTCTTTTCTGCAGTTCTCCAGCAGCAAGTGTTGGAATTCCTTTCACATCCCTCGTTAGCCTGCTGACGGTCTGTGGTCAATAAAAACTTGTGTCCTTGCCCAGCCTTGAGGCCAGAAGCTAAAGAAATGGGCCTTTGTTTCACATCACATTTATAGCTCAGGGAAACTAAAACCAGGAGTCACTAATTAAGTGTACCCAAAGCTGATGAACTTAAAAAAGGTAAAGTATAAATAAAGAAATGCTTTAGTTACATTTATTTTAAAAGAATTGCTAGGGGCACCATATTTATTTAAAAACAACATTTTCTTAACATGGGATTATTTCCCATCTGAATAAATGTAATTAAATTTCAAGTTTTTTTTTTCTTATATTTTTAAGCTTGATATTATGCTACTGGCATTAAAGATGAATTTGTTCATCTTTAATTTACACGAGTTTAATTTTAATTTACGGCTATTTACACATCACGTTTCAAGGAATTTTCATGATCCACATGCGGAATCATGCACAGGATGCAGACAGTAAGCTCAAGCAGTTTATTTACAATGATTTTCAAATAATAAAATATGCAGAGGGAAGAGGTTTCTGAGTCCCTGGTTTGGCGGCATCTGGAAACAAAGAGGAAACATTAGATGGGTGAGGAATAATAATAATGGGAATAAATACTGTATGAGCTGGAGATGGTAAATGAAGTTGGCTTACTTTTGTGGAGTGGGAGGAAGGCGTGATGGGAGGGATGATAATCCTGGTAGTGGGCTTGGAGAGGAGACGTCTGGATGAGGTTGTGTGTTCCAGGAAGATTCTTGTTCAGAGTGGAGTTATGTTGAAAAGAGACCCAAATTGGGAATGAACTGAACGGTGGAGAGCAGGCAGACGAAGGCTGGAGATAAAAGAGCAACGGGTGACAACCGTGGCGGGGGTGAGGTGCTGATGAAGATCATAAGAAGGTTTGACAGGGAAATCAGGAGTTGGTGTAGGAAAACCAATGGAGACTTTAACAGTAGGAGGTGTAACAAGAAACATAGATGGCTTGACTCTATCTCATAGATTGCTCATCAGGCCAAGTCTGGTTGTCCTTGAATCTTTAGCCATCAAATGAGGAATTTCCAGACAGGTGTGCCATCTGCTGTAGACCAGCCATGACCCCAACAGAGATCATCTGTTCAGAAAAAGAACTCACAAACAGAACCCACACACCAGGATAATGACACATTACCCAGGGTGCTAATGTGGCTAGCGCTGTACAGTGATGGCAAATTATTTTAACCCCTAACTGATTTCATCTGTTTTTTCTTTAATCACAATTAATATCAGAAAGAAAAAAAGATTTTAATTGTTCATTTTATTTATTAAAGGAAGAAAGCAAGCATAACCTCTCTGTTTAAGGTCATGCCAGAAATTCTCAATCATATTTTAACCCAGACTTTGACTAGGCCCTTCCAAAACCTTCTTTTTTGTTGTTTTAGGCAATTCAGAAGTGGACTTCGTTATTCTGCATACACCAAACACCATTGGGTTTAAGATCACCAACTGATGGCCAGAGATTTTCCTTTGAGATTTTCTACATGAGTGTGCGTGGTTGTTTGTCTTGTGTGTTTCTGTGTTGGCCTGCGATGAACTGGCGACCTGTCCAGGGTGTACCCTGCCTCTCACCCGTAGACTGCTGGAGATAGGGACTAACTCCCCCGTGACTAACTCCCCCGTGACCCACTATGGAATAAGCGATATAGAAGATGAATGAATGTATTTTTTAAATTAATTTTTATTTTATTATATTTATATTGAACCAGTTTAGCACAACATATTAACATGCTATCAAACTGGATTTGACTGTGTAATGTTTACAGTATGCACCCAGTCTTTTAGTCCTGGCAAAGACTGAAACATGGAAAACCATATGGCATCAACAAGTTTTAGTTTGCTGCCATGCTGATGGTACAAATTGTATTTCTTTGCATGAAAATCTGTTTTTGACATATTGAATGATCCAAGTTTATCATTTTAAATTGGAAAATCATTCATCTTGCAAGCATGTTTGTTATTTGTTACTTCCACTGGATTTTAAATTATGTCTGAGGACTGGCTAAATTGGAAGATAAGTTGTGAAAATATATTTACACATGTCGAAGTAATTCCCCATTTGTTTCATCATATTTTAATTTGTTATTGAAACATTTATGTTATTGAATTTTCATATGTAAGTAGAAGAAGCTTCCACAATTTTTGCTTTAAGAATACATTTTTCAAGGATGACACTTCAAAAACGGAAACAGCTCTTACACAGGGATCCCACAAGTAGATTCAAGGTGCTAAATCAAATATCAAGCAGTGCAAAAAAGGACATTTTTATCTACTGAGTGTAACCTAATAAATGTTAATCAATCATGGAATTGAAGCTGGACTTTTTGTCTGCAGAAAAACCTAGTAACTCTTGCTTCTGTGTTGCTCTTTATATATTTACTAAACATAATATCAAACTTAACTAGTGTACTTGTCAAAAGAAAGATAAATCATTCATTGCTGATGTCTTGGCTCAAAGTGTAGTATTTATGCTTTATTTTCAGATCTGTTATGTGTTTACTGGAACTTTGATAGCCCGCAGGTAGGAGAGAATTCCAGCTTAAAATCCTCCGACTGCCCTGCTTGTGAGTGTTTCTGGTTGCCCAGAGCAATGCAATTATTGAATAAAGTTTACTTTGATCTTTCAAAAAACAGATTATGTGGGAAACATTTTTCTTGCAGAACTGCCATCGGGTACACTTTAAGCGGAAAAACAACCTCGAGGAAGGCTAGTTTAACTTTGCAGCTTCCAGTGTGAATCTGATTGTATTTGCATTAAACCTGGATAAGCCATGATGACTTAACTTAAATACTATTGAAGTAAGGAACATTAAAAAAGTGAGTTAAAAAGAAATGCTTATGATTTTCTGCAGGTGAGGATCACTATATTTAAACAGAATGTGATGATGTTCCTCCAAAGGTTAAAGCATTGTTGTTGTCCACATGTGAACCACTCTGTGAACCTCACTGAAAACACATTAGCCTTTTGTGGAGAAAATAAATAGTTTATTCAGTTCTAACAGGGAGATTTTACTGTTCTGTTGAGGAGGAACCGAAAAGCTTCATTTGATTGTGCAAACAGGGTGCATGAAGTGTGCATGCATAGAGCACAGATTTTGTCAGGTCAAAATGAACTTATTCTGGTAGAGGGGTCATCACATCTTACAACATGTAGGTTTAGAAATTAGCAGCATCTTCTCCTATAATTTACTGAAGTGTGTAGTTTGAGGATTCCTGTCATTCAAACGTAGTTAACATTTTACATTTTCATCCTGTTTGTTTTGTCCAAAAAAACCCTCCAAATGACAGTTGGGTAACGATAGGTAAAGGGGGTACTTCTCATATTATAATCTCTAATTTGCTACAATGAAACACACATCCCACTTAGTTTATAAAAGAGCCATTCTATTAAATAGTCCCTTCTTTGTTTACACAGAACTGAGACAACCTGTGTAAAAGCTTTTAAAGGGATACTTCACTTTTTTTCAATGAGAGTATGTGACACTGTTATGAATAGAAACTGTCTTGCCACAGATTGTAGTTAATATCTACTTGCCATCTACTGATCAAAGCAGGACAACCCAAAACCAAATAATCTAAAATATTATAAACCTGAAAAAGCCACATGGCTGTTAAAAGTGTATATGTAGCTTTACTGGTATGAGACTGTGTTCCAGTAAGATGGTATGGTGTTTCTACACACTCAAAACTCAAATGTTGTACAATTAATACCAATTTCTGCCAGTTCCATGTACAGTACTACAATATAAAATGATGCAAGAACAGCATGAAAAATATATTTTTTAAATTTTACAGCTGTAAGCAGTCATTAACTATTGACAGAAACATTATGCCATTTGTGAGAGAGCAGTCACGTAAGTAATGGTTTTACAAATTTGAAGTAAGGACAACATGATCAGAGTAAATGATTAGGACATATAGCTTGGCTACCAGTGTGGTGATGTGGTTAAAGGGGGTAGTGACTTTCGGCACAGCAGGGTGGGGGTTTGTTGTTATCAGATACTGTATACCTGGAACTCTTAATGCCTCTGTGTTATATGTTATTACATGGGAATTTATGGTACTGCTGAGATCAAAAGCTCACAGTAGATTTGGGTAACAACTGTTTTACAATAAATTGTGGATCTGGTTGATTGGGCTTACTAAACTGTGGACAACTGTCAGTCTATGGAGCTAAATTGGGGCCATTAAGTTTGTTCAAACGAAAACAATTTTACGAAAATAAAAGTTTGCTCAAAAGAAAAAAAATTTAATCTGAAAAATAAAGGTTTGTTCAAAAGAAAAAAAATGGAACCTGAAAAATAAAAGTTTATTCAAAAGAAAAACATTTGAACCTGAAAAATTAATTTGAACCTCTCCCCAAAAAATGTGAAAACTGGAAAAAAAGTTTTGCAACTGAAAAAAAAACTGCAGTGACACTGGAAAAAAAAAGTTCAAAACTACTTTTCAGATTCAAATTTTTTTTTTCGAACTTACAGATTTTTCTTCGGTTTCAAACTTCTGGCCCTATTTTGGCGTGGGGGGCGGGGCCTCAGATCACGGGGGTGTGGAATCATGACTGACAGCTCAACACAGCGGCTGAACAACATATTCCCAGCTGTTGCATTCAGGGACCGTGGGAACTGGGATTATCTGTAATACATCATCAATATATGTGATTGGTTTTAATGATAACATGCTTCATCGATAGAAGCAGCTTACGTGAAAACACGACACGCATCTCAGAGGAGAAAATATGATCTTGACTGATTTGCACAGCATTTTAAGTTCGTGTTGGAGATTTCCCATGCTCTCAACATAAAGCAAACGAATCGCTAAGCGGCGGGAATGAAACCAGATGCAAAACGAGCCGGTATTTTCCGAATACCCTTGCATAATTAAGCCTGGGCTTTTTTTCTGAACTCCGCTCTTCATTGTCAGCTCAGCTGGCCGCCCTGCAGCGCATGTTCATGTGTTACAGATCAGCTGTTCGCCAGTGTGCAGCAGAGCTGATCTGCCTGACTGGAGCAGAGGAGAGGTTTGTCTAAGCTACCCTGTTGGCGGTCAGACCTCTCAGAGTTTCTCTGATCCTTGGTCCCCAGAAGCAATCACACTCTATCTAACACTGACTCTTAAATGAACAACTCTCAAACAGTTTCTAACTTTCAACTCCTTTAATCTAAATTAGGCAGAGGAATGATTACAGAGATCAGCGCCGAGGCTCGTCGTGTCTGTGAAAGGATGACGAAGAGCCCCGAAAGATGGTCACATGTAGTTTTATATCTGGCACTCCAATGCAATGGATGTTTCCTCCCTCAGTGTTTATCAGTAGACTATGTGTCACCATTGTGGTGTCTATCTGGTATGTTGTGTAGTAGCTGGTGTCCATCCTTAATCTAAGTGTGCTGTGGCTTTCTAATCAAACCAGTTACAGCCTGCTCCACCATCAAACCAAGTGCCCCAGCCACAGGTCATTCATGACAAACCTTGTGCCATTTATCTTTGTAATGTGTGTCGATGAGCATTCTTGTCCTATTCTAACAAAAAGGAAACATTAGAACTTATACTTTATATCATTATGGTATAAGTGGGAAAAACAGCTATGAGTCATATAAATAAAGGTTATCCCTAACAGGTTGATATGGCAATGTTTAGGGCACAATGGTCCAGCAAAGTATCAGCGCCCCAGAAACTGTCGCCCCCTGCGTATTTGATGTCGCGCTCACGTCTGTGCAGGGCGGTGAGCAGGTGATTCAGCTCGTGGGCCCATTAAAAACTAACCCTTGTCCCTACACACAAGCGCGCGTGCACACACACACACACATATATATATATATATATATATATATATATATATATATATATATATATATATATATATATATATATATATATATATATATATATATATATATATGTCTGCGCATCTCTCTGCTGGATGCCAGACACAAACGGAGATTTATATATATATATATATATATATATATATATATATAAAACGGTGGTGAAGTGAACCACCGTCCCACTAAGCCAGCGGTCCACCAGAGATTTCCCTGGTTGACCCGTATGCCAGTTTGCCCCTGGCTGTGAAAATACCGGCTCGTTTTGCATCTGGTTTCATACCGCCGCTTAGTCTGGTAGTTCTTTTGCTAGATGTTGTGAGCATGGGAAATCTCCAACAAGGACTTAATATGCTGTGCAAATCTGTCAAGATAATTTTTTCTTCTCTGAGATGCGCATTGTGTATTCATGTGAGCTGCTTCTATAGATGAAGCATGTTATCTTTCAAAACCAATCACATATATATAGAATATCGATGATGTATTACAGATAATTCCAGTTCCCACGGTCCCTGAATGCAACAGCTGGGAATATGTTGTTCAGCCGCAGTGTTGAGCTGTCAGTCATGATTCCGCACCCCCGTGATCTGAGGCCCCGCCCCCCACGCCAAAACAGGGCCAGAAGTTGGAAGCCGAAAAGAAATCTGCAAGTTCGAAAAAAAAAGTTGAATCTGAAAAGTAGTTTTGAATTTGTTTTTTTCCAGTTTCAGATCAGTTTTTTTTCAGTTGCAAAACTTTTTTTTCCAGTTTACACATTTTTTGGGGGGAGGTTCAAAATAATTTTTCAGGTTCAAATTTTTTTCTTCTGAACAAACTTTATGGCCCCAATTTAGCTCCATAGTAGTCAGCCTCGTCTGAGTTCTTTGACCCTCCTTAAACTAAGTAATCCTTATTCTTATCATCTCAGACCTCTTCCACACTCTGTTCTTCCTGTCTGCAATCCAGTTGCCTGCCTTATTCTTTCTTTTCATCTCTATCCTCCTCACACCTGGTCATATTCTCATATTAACCCTACATTTAAAAATAAATTAGGAATTTTACACAGGCCTGTGCAGACTAAGATATGCGCTGTGGATAGAAAAAGGTTTTACATGGAAAATTAGTTTGTAAAAAAGCTTTTTACATATCTGTGCTTTGTCAGACTTTATCATAAACATCTCAATGAAACTGAAAATGGGTGTTCTCAACTTTCACTGAAAAGTGTGAACATGACATTGTAGCAAATACAGATATTGTGTTTATAACCCTATATATATATTGTATTTTTGAGTTTCCGAATGGTCGGTCACTGGTCATTTTTGATCCAGATAAAAATCATCTGATTGTACTTCTTGGTGCATCTCTACAATGAATTATTTTGATATTTTGGACACAAAATTACAAAAGAATATCTTTATTTTTCCCTATTCTGAGTACTGGTTAATAGTGATAGTAACCAGTATCTGATACTAGTGAATCAACCAAATTTCTCCTGATCAGCTCTCACCGGTGATCAGCAGGTAAAATACTAAACTATCATAATTTAGTCAGTCAGTCATCTTCTATACCGCTTCTTCCATAGTGAGTCAAGGTAAAGCAAAGTAAATCCAAATATGCCAAAATAGGAATGAGTAAGAGAATTCGAAGCGAAATATTAACTTGTTAATCTGACTCATCTGTGATTCTATACATATGTTTGTATTCAAGTTTTTACCAAACCGTTCAGATGAAATTTTATTATGAAGCATATGAGGAGCTGGAAGAAAAACTGATCACCCAAACTAATGTTGAGTGACGAAAGGCTTTCTCATTTTATTATTTCCCATCATTCCTGATAAACAGGGCAGCCTTTAGAGAAAGACAATTAAAAGCAACAGAATGTAATAAGCAAGAATTTATTAATCTGTTATCTGCTCACAAAGACAATCGTAGTTTCTTTAAGTGTATTTTTTATTTGTTCCGACATGGATTAGATCTGCAGCTTACAGTCAGTGCTAATTATCTACAGATCTATAAATACAATTTCATATCAGCTAACAAGGCAATTAATGACATTTTTGAAAAAGGATTACATTCTTGATCTCCCCTAAAACCAGCGATGAAGCTGTGCAAGTGTGTTTATATCTTGGTATCGAAACATCGATATCGTAAATCCTACAGTGTCAGTTATTTCATCAGGGGCACACTGATTATTAAACTGGGACTTGCCACATCTCTCCAGTACACATGCTGGTAGAACCAACATCAGTAAACCATATTAATAATAATGAAACTGTCAGCAGTTGTGCTGTGGAGTATTAAGAGTGACAGAAAAACGGCCTCTGGAAAATCTAGGATGAGTTCTTAACCCTATGATGTCTGTTTCCCATGCAATGGTCTAGTGACCTTTTTACAGATCAATAATAACGCCAACTGTTTTCATCCCTTGTTCTGTTGTGCTACCTATTTTATTCACCTTAACTAGTCTTCAGACAATAAAAATGATAAACCGGGGCAAACCGTGGAGACGTCATTAGTTTTCCTTTAAGGAAACTTATCTTTGCTGTAGAAAGGATCAGTCTGAAAAAAGGAGGAAAATCTGGGAGATTAAACGAGCCTTTCAAAGAAAACAGAAAGAGGAGCTTAGTGCTGATATGGCCCAGAAGAAACATGTGGAAACATACTGAGAAGATCAAGGAACACATGTGAAATCACTTTCTTTCACAATGTCAAACAGACAGCTCTGATTACTTAGCAGGTTTGGACAAACCTATTATGTCTGAATAAGCAGTGTTGCCAAAATACTTACTGTAGATATTGTCTCCAAGCTCTGGGGATCAGAACCAACTTGTCAACATATAAGCCCTTCTCTGCAGGGCATCAACAAAGAACAATGAGGCTCATTTTCTCTGAGAAAAGCTGATTATTCTTGTTTCAGCAGGGCTGTAATCAGGGATTGGTTCTTGCAATTTAGGAAGCAGCTCTAATGTGACATTCCAACTTAAAATGAAATTGTAAATCATGCTGACAAGCTGTAATATCAAAGTAGAAATTGCTTT
Organism: Girardinichthys multiradiatus; assembly: GCF_021462225.1. Classification (NCBI taxonomy): domain Eukaryota; kingdom Metazoa; phylum Chordata; class Actinopteri; order Cyprinodontiformes; family Goodeidae; genus Girardinichthys; species Girardinichthys multiradiatus. The sequence goes on along the minus strand of NC_061815.1, from coordinate 42,374,339 downwards.
GTTCAGTGTCAGAGGTTAGTAAATACTCAGGCTGGTTCCCAGATCATTTAAGTCTCTCAATTGCTGGATCTTAAAGACACAAATAGAGCAGCAAAAACAAGCTGGGTATGGACAGTACAGACCATCATAATGTCAGAATACATGTCCTTTAGATAAAGTAAGAAATGTTTTTCCCCCACTACCAGATATTTACATTTGTTTTATTTATTTATTTAACTGGGATACTCAGTTTCCTCGGTGATGACAGAACCACCAATAAAACTCACAAACTAGATGCAGAAGCATACAAACAAAAGATTTCTGGTAATCTACTTCAATTCACTTCCATGGTAGAACATTTGTGTTTTCCTATTTTCTTTTTTCAGTTAGCGTCATTAGCGTCTGGCTAATTTTAACATTGCTCTTTCAATTTTATATTTAATTGTAAGTGGAAGAAAACATCCAGGTTAAGACTGTGCTGCTCTTATGGACCCACTTCAGGGCAACAGAAGGTTCTTCTGAGTGGTCTGGGACACTATTCCATACTGCTTAACAAATTCAACTAAATGTCTCCCACATCACTTCTATTAATTTTTGCCTTGATGATGAAATCTGAACCTTATTTTTCAAGCTGAGCAAGCCACGTCTGGGAATAAATCTGTCCACTCGTGATGGGATCATCCAGGACCCATGCTGGCTGTTTGACTTCATTCCAGTATTTCTAGATTCACACAACTAGATGTAAATCATCTTACATAATCCCCAAATTGTATCATTTTCACTTGCTTTAATTAAATTACTATCTTGCTAATTTCCAAAGTGGATGCTTATTATAAAGGTAAACTATTTGGCTAGTCATTTGTAAGTAACATGATATAAGTAACCTGATATAATAATTGTTCGGCTCCAGTATATTGTTTCTAGAGACGCATCAATCTGAATTTTGTGGTTGTCTCTATTTTTGTAAATTGCTGTACTGCTAACATAATTTGGCTACTTATGATTTCTTTTTAAGACCTATGATTAACAACATACAAAAAATCTAGTCTTCAAGTCGTGAGCAGTCATTAATTACTTGTTTTAGCATGAGAAGTGCCATAATGCTACATGTGCGAGGGCAATCCCTGTAAAATATGTTTTTACATTAAAAAGAAGGTTAAATGGATTTGAAATGTACTTTCTAAATTGTTTTTAGCATATTATATCAGCGATTAGTGCAGTTAGCAGGTAACATTACAAAAATAGCCATCCTTCTGTGTGTTCCCTTGATGATGTAGATTCTTGCCTGAACGCAGATTTCCATGTCCAACATGTGTTTCAAAAGACAGAGGTCGAAATCTCAGAAGGTTACTAGGGATTTACTGCATTTCATTCATTGCTTCGTGTTATCTGCAAAACCTTTTCCTCTCTTTTGCTCTCTTGCAGCTGGAATCATCTGCAGACATGTTCAACATGTTGGAGAAAACAATTTCCCTTTTAAATAGCTTCTTCCAGCTTTGTGCCTCATCTGACTTGATTTTAAACACAGCACTGATACTGAGATAGAAAACTTTGAGTTTTATTTTCTCAGTAACAACTTCCATGTGGGAATTGGGAGAGTGTTGTGAGTGGGATCTTGTAGTGCTTGTAGTGCACTGATTGGAAAAAAGGTTTCATTTTTGAGTTTCTAACCACCAGTGAGAGCTGGTCAAACTTGAAACTAGCCAATTGTGGTCAGCAGCCTTTTTGCTGTTGCATCTCTAATTGTATCTTGTGGGATCTGTAGTTTGTTCACTTACAAAAAGGTAGACAGGGACAGCAATCTATTCTCAGATTAAAATGACCAGGAGCTTGTTGTTATGCCCCAGCCATGGGATGAACATGGCCTGAACTATACCCAATAAAAGATGCTAGTAGAAAACTCTGCATCTTTAAATACAGCATTAACCTATTCTCAGTATGGCCCATGAAGGAGTAGTCACAGCTGCAATGCCCATGATGTCATGCTGCCACTAACAAGGCTGCTCTCCAGCCAAACCTCATTCTCATTTACCCATGTCAGCCCAGTTGCCAAGACTGCTACTACTCTATAGAAACGTGGATACAGAGTTTACTATGATCTGAACAACCAAAAGTTAGGTATGATCTGCTGTTCGAGTATCCAGTAATCATGCTAAAGGGGGAATTATCTACCTTCAACCTCTCTCTCTGAGCTTCTGCAGAAAAGCAATCTGAGCCAGAGATGCCCCAGAAAAGACTCTAATCAAGTCGAGTGAAGCACCTTCCTTCCTCCCTGTCAGAGAGGAGATGACAAGAATCGCAGTATCGCAGAATCACATATTCCAACGTGCCAGTCCAGGTAGCGGGAGCTACACCCAACCATGTTTCTTTGTTCCTGCCCACCACGTGGCTAGGACGTAACAACCTAAATATATTTTTTTATCTCTGCTAAAGCCCGGTGTTGTGATTATGAATATGCATATAGTATTTAATATATATATATTTTTTTAATACTTTAATATTTTGTTAAATAATATTTCGGTCTGTTAAGGGTTGTCTTGTGAATACCAGCCCAGTAAGGCGGTGGTATCAGGACAAAATTGAAAGGGATGAGCCAAGCTTTGACATTATTGAACAGCAAAACCCTGTACACACATGGAATGAATTCACACAATTTCTTAAAATACAAGAATTTATTAACAAAAATAAGTCAACTCAAAGTCAAACATATTTCAATCAACAAACTCTTTCCCATGCTAAAACAATCCAACTAAACTACCAAGCAGAATTAAAGAATAAGGAAGACTAATGGACTATGTACAATATAAACAAGTTGATTAAAGATGATTGGAAATCATGACCAAAAAGAGTGATGCAACATTACCATGCAATGTTTATGTTTGAGAACCAAGGATTATCTTGAAGAATCTGGAGATGAAGTTAAGTTAGTCTTGGAACTAACTTAAGCAATAATCAGCAAGCGTTTAGACAACCATTCAAAATGCAAGATCAGATAAAATATTATTTTAATAAAATGTTTTAAAGAATGATCTGCTGAATAAAACCAACCTTCTGTATGACTAATTCTCAACGGTGTCTCATTAGCTGCCTTTATTTATTGAAATAATATTTGAAGAAATATTATTAAGAGAGTATTTTGGAAAAGAACCAAATCTTTCTGGAGAAATGGGGCTTAATAGTGTTTACTTAGTTATCAAATTTAGTAAAATGTATGGCTTGTACACCAAGCCAGCCACAGAAAGCATTACCAATGACAAGAGGAAGGTGAGATGCATAATTTCTATTTAAAATTTTTATTTCGGCCAGAATCAGAAGCACTACACTGAGTTCCTCCACCATTATTGCTTTGAAAAGAATTGTATAGGGTGACTTCAGACACAAACTTTGAACTCACAGCTGTGTCGGATAACCTTGTCTCTAGTTTTGATTTAAGAATGACCAGAGCCAACTTAGTGGTGACTCATATTTGCTGGTTTCCTTAAATCCTACACAATAATGACACTGAAATTTTAATTTGTGATGTTTAATTATTCATCTCAGCTTGTTTCACCTAACATTAAGATTTTACAGGTACAAAAATATATTTATGTCCCTAAATGTTAAACCTAAATATAGTTTATTTTATTTACCACTACTGTACTTCCACGTACACCATTAACCACTTCTTGGAAAGCTAACAACAAAGATGGTTCAACCATAGCTCCTTTTTTCTACACAGCCAGAACATTTTTTTAAATGGTTCATGAAAAAACAACCAAAGCCGAAAGGGACTGTTTCACTATGTACCACATCAAACCTTATCTACTGAGTATACACTATTGATTGTGTGTGTAGAGAGTTTTGGTTCTCCGCTATCAAAGTTGTTTGTTTGACTGTAAATAATACAGTGAGACTGACTGAAATATACAAAGGAAGTGATATACACACTTACACACCTCTGTTTGACTCCTTCATTGTGGGATGTTATAATTTAGATCAACCTAGGCACATGTTTTAAATGCACATCCTTTGGAAACACAGGATTTCAGTGAGGTTTATGTGTGGACTTAGACTGGGCCAGTCCAACACTTTCATTATTATCTTTTTCAGTCATTCAGATGGAGATTTGCTGCTTTGTAATCTTTGTTGTGGTAATGAGTTGGTATATGCCAAGACAGAGAACTGTACATTTGGCTCTACCTAATGACTACAGTGTTCCCAGGTCTTTTTGGCTGTAAAAGAAGCCCAAATAATCATCTGTCCCATTGTCATTGGTTCAGAGGTCTTCTGGGAAATTCACATGCAACTTTGCAAACCTCAGTGATGTTGCAATATATATATATATTTTTTTTAAATATAAATTATGTTTTTGACTCTAGCTGTTCCAAACAAGCTATACTTGTTTTCTTTCTTTTTCTAATTGTGTCGTCAGAAATCTTAACATTTACAAAGCTAACTTGTAGAGTCTGATATGGATCCTGATTTATTTTTTTGTAATTTCTCTTAGTATTGTACAGAGTAAACTTTGGATACCATCATTGCACTAGAGTTTGCTTATAAATAATCTTTCTGTTTTTGTTTTTTACATCTTCTAATCATCACTTAATGTCTGCTAATTAAACATAGTCACAATGGAAATAGTGTGTGTTTACTGTGCCAGATAAAAGAGTGCTAGGCTTGTTTGGTCCAAGATGCCCTGATCCATGAATGCTTAGGGTGTGCTTATTCTTAGGATGAAAACATGTTTAACAAAGTGATTTCATTGTTACTCATTATGCACACCAAAAATTATGAGTTGTTGTTCAGGTTTCACAATTACTAAGCTACTCAGATGCAGTCTATCACAACTGTCATTCAGCATCAATAGGGCTATGCACTGCTGGCTGACAAAATGTTAAATCTGTAGGGTAAATGAATAATATTGAAGTTCTGTGTCTTGGTTTTTATAAACTTTAAAAAACAGCATCACCTGCCACTTTATGATAGTGTTGTGTTTATGTGGAATAAAAGTGATTAATACCCGTTCACATGCACAAACTCTGTTGAGCTTCATGGAATAGGGAGTTCATGAGTCTGATAAAAGGCTCATTTTCAAGGAGGAACTATATTGTGCTTCCTTACACTCTAGCAAACAGTTGATCTAACAGGGTTATAAAATATGAACCAATATTCTCACTGAACAGACAGAACTGCCAATAAAACTGTCAAGAGAGGCTTTTGAATATGCAGCACATTGATATGCTTATGTGTACTGAGTGTGTGTTGGCAGTGTTATTGTCTTCAGGAGGGCTGGTCATGCTTCACCAACATTACATCATCGCTAAATCCCTTGGTCATTCTCCAACTGCATGATATCAGGTCAGTGTTCAGTTGCATGCTGATTATGAGTCCATGTTTGTTTTTACACACTCTGGGGACACAATTATATTGATACATTTGCACTGGGGGAGAAGTTCTCCTTTTGGGTGCAAGAGAAGCTTTCCTCATAAATAAAATATTAAGGTGAGGATTTTCTTGTTGTGTCCTCTGAAATGATGAACGTGCATATATAAGTTGGAAACAGTAAGCAATAAGGGTTCACAATGTTCCATTATATAGCCTTAAAAAGGGAAATCAAAATATAAAGGAATAGACCAAACATCAACATTACAATTTGATGGCTAATTTACGTCTGCCCATATGTAGTGACAGAGGGAAAGAAAAGCTTCTGAGGAAGTGTTCTCCAGGAGGATCCTTTGGTGAGTCAGTGAGAAATATCACTGAGGTCTGTTGTTAAGAAATTATCATATAATATAGAAGGTGTGATTTTTTTTCAGTAGTTCAATTCAAAGTGAATCCCCTATTTAGACTCATTACGCACAGAGAGATATATTTCAGATGTTTATTTCTAGAAAAAAATTATGAATATGGCTTATAGCCAATGAAAACACACAATTCTGTTTCTCAAAAGACCAAGATTTCACATGTAAGCAGCTCAAATACTGTGCCCCCTAACATTTTCTTCATATTCTGGGACATTAATTTACAAATTAAATGCAGAAAGAAGAACCACAATGCAATAATCTAGTCTTTAATCTACTCTACCGTTCCACAGCACAGACAAAAACCACACTGTTCCTTCTGAACATTAGGTCTAGCAGTCGGTTACAGTCTCTTTTTTAATATCCTGGAGTACACATTCCTAGGGAGGCTGAAGGATCCCTCAATGGTTGGAGCATACTCCTAGATACAGATTCCTAATATTTGGCAAATGGTAAATGGACTGAACTTATATAGCGCTTTTCCAGTCATACAGACCACTCAAAGCGCTTTACACTAGCGCCACATTCACCCAATCGCACCCACTAACGCTCACACATTCATACACCGATACGCAGATCGGTAGGCAACTTGAGGTTAAGTGCCTTGCCCAGGGGCACATCGACATATGGCAGGAGGAAGCTGGAATCGAACCCACAACCTTCTGATTGCAAGACAACTACTCTTCCTACTGAACCACTCCCATTCTGCCAATCCACAGGTGTTGTACCAGTCCTCAACGAGACAGTTTCTTTGGACTAATCTCACCCGTTTTCCTTTTCTAAGCCATTTAACGGTGTCGCTTAACTTCCAACAAGTTCTTATAATAATCTAATAATCTATATTTGTACATTCCAAATAAATATGTGCTCTGCATTTAACCCATCTAACCACTAGACTACCACTCCTCTTTATTTAAAACCTCTCCTAATTCTTGCCATACCTGTGTCTTATTGCATTCTTTTTTTTGCTAGGAATGAAAAACATGATATCAACCCAGTTATAAGCATGCATCTTTAAGAAAGATGCCAGATTGCAACTTGGATACATTTTTTAATTCAACAACGTTTTGCCTCAAGACACCTAAACACATGGAATAAAAATTGTACTACGGTTCAAATCTTTTGAGGCTCTCTTTGAGCTCTTTCTGAAAACTCAGATCTTCCTATTGTGTTTCACAGTATTCACAGAAAGTGGATTTTTACTGGAATTAACAGGCTTAAATTACACATATGCACAGAACCAGATTCCTAACTATACAAGGGTACAAAAAAGTACCACTGGGTATCTAAAGGTGGTTAGTTTATATGCATTAATAAAGGTTGCATCTACACAACAGAAAAGTGATTCCAGCAACTGATTTAAATGTTCCTCATCATATAACCACTGGGAATAAGATAAATGTTGCTGTACACAGAGATTCATATCATTTACAGGAGTGTTAGATACCTGATAAACCAGTTAATGTGTCAAACCTTTCCCTATCTGCTTAGAAACATGTTGTTCCGTGCAGCCATGCAGTCACAGAATCAAGTTGGGGGAGAAGCACTCATTGGGCTAAGTGTGTTGTCATAAATGCAAATCGCACAACTGACAGTTCAAAGAAGGTATTTAACAATTTAAGAGAATGAGAAGAAAGATTGTGCCTTGACAACTTAGGAAAGGTAGGTTTAAGAACAGCCAAAGCCTTAAGTTTAAAATAAAATGAAAGAAAGCCTTCAAAGCATACTATTCCTTGGCCTAAGGTTCAAGTCACAGTGGGCTCTCTGCAGTGAGCAAAAAAACCGAACAGCAAACAAATCCGGCACTCCCAGAACATAAATGTATTCATTATGAACATACCAATGCTGTCATCAGATTCCCCCAAAACACAGATATCTGTTTGATAAACTCTGATTCCTGCCAGAATTGTAAAATCTAAAAATCACTTAGAACATGAAATAAAAAAAACATGAAGACTAAAACATCCCAAAAATCAACACAGCATGTCCCAATCGAAAGAAATTCTACTAACAATGTGAAACTGATTTATTGACATCTGTCAGTTTGAAAATTGTTACACAGCAGCTTCTAAGACTCTGGGACTTTTTTAGTCACTATGAGTGCCATTATCCACAGCTGGAGAAAACATGGAATCGTGTGTAACCTTTCTCAGGAGTGGCTGCAATATCAAGATTACTCCAGGAGCACACTGAGAACCCACCCAGGAGGTCACAAAAGATCCCACGACATTTACAGAATTACAGGCCTAACTTATCTCACTTAAAGTTAGGGGTCATGATTAAACAATAAGAAATAGACTGGGCAAAGTGGTGTTGAGGACTAAAGGACTAATGTCTCACCTTCTTCCTGTTCTAGAACTGATCTCCTCCTGACACTAAAAGGCAACCAAATACACCCTATTGTTTTCCAGGACAGTACATTTAAAAAAAAGTAACAGTCAAAACAAATGGAGGTGGCCTAGTCAAAGTCAGAACTTAAATCTGGTTGAGATCCCCACATCAGACCACACACATCCTGCACACAATTTGTTTCAGACTTTTTCCTTCAGGTCGGCACTAAAGAGCGCTATTTGCAAAAACCCGCCGCCACAGAGGCAGTTTCTTTCTCTTGGCTGTCTCTCTGATGAACACTAAACATTTAGAGTGCCCAGATCAATACCATGCATATTTGCACTAATTCAACCACCTCGTTCTCTTGTAAAAACACTGTACATGTACATATTTACAAAAATATTTTTATATTTCTTTTATATTTCTCAAAAGACCTCCACATTGAGAGCAAAGTAGAACTGAAGCTAAATTCCTTATTTGTGTGCACAAACCTGGCAAATAAAGCTGATTTGTATTCTGAAATGCTGTAGCATGACCTTAAACAGGCTGTTGAAACTTCCTGTGAGGCTGAATTCAAACAATTATTCGGAGAAGAGTGAGCCAAGCGATGTAAAAGAGTCCCCAGTTACAGCAAATGTTTCATGGCAGTGGTTAGGTTAACAGAGCAATTACTGTCTAACATGGAGCCATCTTCATTTCAACATTTTATTCTTAATGAACCAGGTCATCAGTTGAAAACTGTCTTTTGTATTTACTTTGGTGATCTTTGCCTAAAATGTTTGATCTGGAAAATTTTAGGGTGTAATCACACCAAGTCAAACCAAAGTCCTTTGGTCCACTTGTTTGGTCCAGACCAAAAGCAAACTTTATTTTTTTTATTTGGTGCGGTTTGTTTTCACATTGTACTTTTTGCAAGTGAACTATTACTTGTAAACAAAGCCACGCGGGTGACGATCATTGTTCCCATTGGACAGAAATGACGGGGGCGGGACAGAGCACAGACCCGGAAATTGAGAAAAACAGCTGTAGACGTGCTGCATGCAGCTCCTCTGTTCTGCATATTTGTGCCGTTATTACAGCTGCAATATTATTGTGAGAGTGAAGAGCAGCTCATTCAACGCAGACTTTGAGATGTTCCATTTATAATGTTGGAACCCCGTCGGAGAATGCGTGCAGAACGCCGACGTTCTCTACGTGCCTTGTCCCACAACAAGCCAGTAGCGTTGCGAAGCAACACACAGCTTATCTGGTATGATTACCTTACAACACACACCTTTGCTACCGGCTACGGTGGGTTTTTATGTCCAAAGAGACGTAAGCTTTTTGTAGTTGGTTCGGATCGGGGCCGGTTTGTATTCAGACCATAAGCAAACCGCACCAGAGTCCATTTGGAAGCGGACCAAGACCACCTCAAAAAGTGGGTCTCGGTCCAGTTGTTTGGTCCAGACCAGGGTTCGTTTGAGTGTATTCACACCTGTGGCGATTGCTCTAAGACTGCAAGGGAAGCTCAGCTTCCCCTAAAATGTAAAAAATAAGTGATCAAATATATACTGTTGTGTGTTGTTGAAGTATCCCTTTAACGGGGTCTTCTGCGCGTTCGTTTATTCACCATAACCTAGAGGAATTCACAACACATTAGAATAAATCACACGGAGACAGCTGTATGTCATTCAAATACCCGGGCCCAGGGGAAGAGAGCTCATGTGGACAGAACACACCGAAACTTCTTCTGCTCCCCCTCACTGGGCTCATTTCTTTTATTAAAACACACACACAAATGGGCAGCGCCCTTGTTTACAATATTTTCTACACATAGTCACGTACACACTTTTCCGGCTTACCATATTTAGACAGGTATTGTCCACCAGCTGCATCCCGTATCTACTGATATAAGCAGGGAGTAACACTTATCACCAATTTTCACACACATGCAGTTCTCAGTAATTTTCCACTTTTCTCTCCTGTGAGAAATACTTCTGCAGGCCACATAATGTCTTATACTAACACATGTTACACATTTTATTTCCCACACTGGTTATGAACATAAAAATAATGTACACACATAATATATCTCCACAATTTCCCCCTTTTGAAGTCTCCTAAGACTTCACCACTACTTGAAGATGCTTCATAAAAGATTCGAACAGTCATTACAACCTGTGGAGCAGAAGGAAATGTTTGTCATCATGCTTTTTGACCCTGCCTCCAATGCCATGCCATGTGCCCAGGGACTATTGCCTGTCCGGCCTTTGTAGTCCCAAGGATGCTTACAACCTTCTAAGTCTTGACAGGGAGTATTGACCCCTCTAACTGGAGGGTGTCTATCCGTGCTTTATTCCATAGTCTGTCCAAATATGCCAATGTAATATTCTACCATCCTTCTGCTCCCTAGACAGTAATACATATCAGACGCCCTGTCAATTAGTCTTACGGGTTAATCTTCGTCCTCCTCCTCGTTAGCATCAACCGCAAGCAAAGGCATCATATTGGAAGGAGGAGGAGGTGCGGTTTTCCCTTCAATGGTTGTAGTAATAAAGCGAACAATCAAAGATCTTATAAATGGTACACAGCAACATCCACAGGTAACCATAATAGCTACAAAAACAGCAATGGATATAAACAATGACATAATCAACCCTTTCCAGTGTCCAAACATGCCCGTCATCCAGTCATCTAACGGATTGTCTATTCCTGAGAGCTCATGTGTTTTTAACCCTTCTAAAGGTTTAGAGACGGAACCATCAGGTGCAGTGTTGTTGGGAATAAAAGTGCAACACATATCCCCCAACATATCCCTGCTAACAACATATCTAATGCACAGCCATGAGGGAGGTTGGTGCCAATTGTTCAGACAGGCCTTCTACTGCATCCCCTTGTTAGGTTAGCTAGACGTAAAACATTGTAATGGATGTAGTTGATGCGGTCAACATTCTTATTTGGGCTCACCGGAAAAAAGGCTGCAATTATTGGGATATTTTCAAAACCTGCTGAGACTTGATCCGCGAGTTTATATTCATTTGGCACTCCCCGAGGTACTCCTATGGCATCAATGTAAGTGGGGGAGCCTTGACTCAGGTCAAAGGTTCCTGTGCTCCTTTTCATGACGTGCCTTCTTCTTCTACGTGTTAACGCCCTGGTCTTATCATGTGTGGTCGTGGCAGATGTTATATTAGGTCCTATCAGGACCAGTGGTGCCTGTAGCCTAACTATGGCACACAATCCTACAGTCTCTTGTGGGATATTAGTGAGCAGTCTATGGTCTCCGCAATAATAGTAGAGTCCTGATTTTGCCCAGGGACCTATCACTGAGCCTGGCACCGTGATGTTACACCAATCGCGAGGAATGTGTCCTACATTTGCCTGTGGTGTTGTGGAAGTGAAGTTAAAGCAAGTGTATGTGCCATTTCTTTGTTGAGGGGTAAATGGTCCTGTTTTAGTGTTATTGGGAGGAAAAATGCTAGCTAGTGTGGTGCAGTTAGCTGGTGTGGCCTCCTTAGTTAGTTGTATCATACAATTGTAACCCCACGTGTCCTCTGGATACAGAGGGGCGGGATGTGTGGTAAGATGTGGTCGGGCCGAGGCACAGGCCACACACTCAGCTTTGCTTTGTTCTTTTGCTGTTTGAGCGATCCATTTAAGCCATAAGTTATCATCTGAATATCCCGTAGCCATCTGAATAATGGTTGTAGGGTGGAATAATCTATTTTGATGGTTTTACCGTGGTCAGTGGTGGTGTTTTTATTGAAATTAACTTTAATCAGTCCCTGAGGGTCATACCCCATATACCATCCTGTGTTGAAGTGAATACCTAGAGCCAGATATACTACTTCGTTCCATTGATGGGATTCTTCCAACAAACCCCGTTGTAGATCCTTTATGGTCAGTAATAAGGGGATCTTAACGCCTTCGCCTTTCCCTGGGAGCACTCCACGGGTCAGAAAGAATTTTTCAGAGTGAGCTTTTTGTTGTGTGTTCAAGGAAGATTTGGTGGGGATCCAGGTGCGTCCGCTCCATTTTATAACCGCTCCCCACGTCCCTCTGCATAAAGGAGGATTACCAGACTTTGTTACCCTATTGGTGGTGTTATCCGGGCAATAAACTGAGGTTTGTTCGTTGGCGCATAAGTAAAAGTCTACTTTTGTGAAATGAGTGAACTCGTCGCCACAATTTATGACGTTGCCGAGGTCAATTTGGAAGGTGGTAGTCGATCCTAGGGTGTAAGTTAACTCAATTCCGCCAAAATCTCCAAGGCACTTGTCTGTGGGAGGAGGGGACACGCTCCGCCTGGATATTTTATTTTGATGATGACTGGTACATGTTTGGAAAGGCAGTTCACAATACAAACCTAGAATCAATGTGACAATGAAAAATGATAAAACACCTATACCTCCCGTGACCCAACCCTTAAAGGGCCTGGGTTCTAGATTTTTACCTCCCATTCTTTTCAAAGGTACCTGCAAAGGAAGATAAAGATTAACAATATGGTGAAACACAAAAGACCTCTGTTTTTTGAAAAGTTCAGAGTGTTCAGTTCAGTTCTTCGGTGGGAGAGCAGCTATGACCACCAGTGAAAGAGAGGAAAGCTCAATCACATCCGCCTCTTCTGTGTGATGTCCTGGTCTTCACTCACAGGTGTAGACTGACCTGGAGCTAAGTGGTCTCACCAGGGTATTATTCTGCCCCTATTGGTGGGACCACTGATCTGACGGTGCACCTAAGGTGTAGACTAACCTTTAGGTGTAAATGAACGCTTTCTCACCCTAGGGGATTATTCTGCCCCTTGAATTGGGTGAGAAGGGTCTTCTGTGGGCCGGTGTTGTCCCTCAGGTTCTGCTGGACCTCTGGCAGCGATCTCTGTGGTGCCTCTGCTGCTGCACACTGGCTCCAATGATACCACGTGTCTCCTTTGCCCTTGACCCTCACCGCATGTGAGGTTCTCTCTGTGACCTGGAATGGACCCGTCCACCTGGGCTCTGACCACTTCCGTTTGATGACTTTCAGAAGGATCCACTCCGCGTCTGAGGTGGTGGCTCGGGCCTCGGTTGGTTGGGCGGCCACCTGTTTTGAGAATGCTGCAATCAAGCTGTGGAGAGATCTATAGTAATCACGGTGAGACATAGATTGTTCACATTCAGTCAGAAAAGGTAACCTGGTTTTTGGGCCTGGAAAAGGTCTTCCAGTCTGCAGTTCATGGGGCATCAACCCATGTCTTTGGCTGACTGAGCTTCTTAGTGACATCAAAGCTAAAGGTAATGCTGTCACCCAATTCATTTTAGTCTGTGCACAGATCTTAGCCAATTTGGTTTTGATTGTCTGGTTCATCCTTTCCACCTTCCCTTGAGATTGGGGGTCGTGCACTGTTCCAAAGGAATGTCTCATTCCCAAAAACCTTTCAACCAAACTGTGCCTGGGGATGTAGTGATTAATCAGACACTTCACCACTGTTTTGCTGTCTTCCTTTTTTGCTGACCAGGCCTCTGGCCAACCGGTGAATGCATCCACACACACCAAAAGATATCTGAACCCATTCACTCTCTCAGTCATGTCTGTGTAGTCTATGATGATTTCCTTACCTGCTACCGGGTCCACAGGGAACTTATCTGGTGCAGGCTTCAGAGTGGGTCTCACATTGAATTGTTGGCAGGTGCTACACGAGCTTATCCAATGACCTACCATCTGTTTCAGGTATGGATGCCACCAGTGCTCAAGACTCTTCATCATTAGTGCAGTTCCCGCATGTCCCGGTCCATGTGCTTCTTCCAGCGCTGCTGTGGTCAACCCTGGGAGTAGGATGGGACGTCCATCTGGACTTCTCCATAGTTCATCCTGGTCTTTTCTTCACCCTCTTGCCTTCCAGACTGATTTCTCTTCCGGTGAGGCCCCCTTTTGCAGTCTACTCACCTCCTCCAGAGTCGGTTCAGGTGTCCATTCAACTTCAGAGTTCATCAAGATGTGTATGGGCAGATATCCAGCTTTGGTTTTGGCTGCTTGGTCTGCAGCTTGATTTCCTTGAGCCACCCTAGTGTAGCTGTTATCATGTCCTTTGCATTTTATGACCGCTACTTCTTGGGGAAGTAGTAAGGCCTCAGCTAATCTTCTCATTTCTTGCTCATGTTTAATAGGTTTTTGTCCTGCTGTTCTAAACCCTGTTCTCATCCATTGCTTTAGTTCCACATGCGCTGCTCCCGTGACATAAGCTGAGTCTGTGTAGATTTTCACTTTTTGTCCTTCCCCTAGCTCTAGGGCTGCTATTACTACTAGCACCTCTGCTCTCTGTGCTGATTGGGTGTCTGTCAGCCCTTCTGCCATAAGAGTCACAAAGTTCGTTCCTGTGTCTTCCACCACCGCATAGGCTGCTTTCAGACCCTCTGTGTCATGTCTAAAACAACAGCCATCTGTGTACAGGTTTCTTGCTTCTGTCAGTGGTTCTCCTTGTAGGTCTGGTCTGATTTTCTCACTTACCTCAACTTTTTTGGCGCATACGTGGGGCTCTCCTTCTGTCATTCTATCTGCCATGTTGATCCCTTCATGGCTGTAGATGATATTTGGCGCCTCCAGCACCTTACTCAATCTCTGTTGTCTCAATGGTGAGAGTGTGAAAGTTTTGGAATTGACAAATGCCACTACCCCATGTGATGTTAAAAATGTGTAGTGGATGTCCCATCACCACCATTATTTTTGCCAACCCTGCTGCATTTCTGGTACATTCATGGTGTCTTTGTTCCATGTTGTCAAGCATCACGCTAATATACATTAGCACTGTTCTTACTCCCCCTTTTTTCTGGATTAGCACTCCGTTTGCAGTGTGTGCTGTTACAGAAACATCCAGGTGAAAGGGTAATGTGTAGTCTGGATGTGCCAAGTGAGCAGCTTGGGAAAGGCTGGTTTTAAGAGCAATAAATGCTTCCTCTTCTTCTGTTGTCCATTTTAGAGGCGCCGTCAAATGGCGCATGCCCTGTTTCTTCACTAAGTCGCGGAGTGGGGCAGTTAGATCAGTGTATCCTGGAATAAATGACCTGCTGTATCCGGTGAGTCCCAAGAAGGAAAGCATGTCCTTCACCCGCACCGGTTTTGGATGAGAAAGGACCGCAGATTGATGTGAAGGGGACATTCCTGTCCCGGGCTGAGAGATTACCCTGCCCAAGAAATCCACCTGTTTCCGGCAAATTTGTAGTTTGGCTTTGCTGACCTTGTACCCAGCTTTTGCTAGGTGTGAGAGCACCACAGCCGTGGCCTCCAAGCATTCAGAAACAGTTGGTGTCACCAAAAGAATGTCATCCACATATTGAATCAATGTGTGTTTGGTGGGAGTGGACAATCTTGGAGGGAGTCCTTAAGGACCTGATTAAATATCCCGGGTGACAGAGCAAAACCCTGCGGCAAACATGTGTACCGGTATCTGTAGGATTTGTATGTGAAGGCAAAGATGTCTCTGCGTTCTTCTGCTAGAGGCAGGCAGAAGAAGGCATTGGCAAGGTTGATGCAGGTGAACCATGCATGTTCGGGGTTTAGATTGGTAAGAGCAACATAAGGATTGGGCACTGGAACTGTAGGAGTGGAAAGTGCTGCATTTACAGCTCTCAAGTCGTGGGCCATTCTCCATTTCCCAGTGCCCTTCTTTTCTACTGGTAAGATGGGTGTGTTCCAAGAAGAGCCGTCAGCTGGTTCCAGCACCCCAGCGTTCCACAACCCCTCTATGGTGTCAGAAATACCACTTTCGGCTGCTGGTTTGTGAGGGTACTGGGATTTCCAAATGGGTTGGTCAGTGTTAAGCTGGAAAGTGATGGGAGAGCACTGAATGAGTCCCACGTCCGTGGGGCCCTCAGCCCAAAGTGAAGATGGCATGCTCCGAACTACAGCTGCAGCCATTGGATGATCTGTTTTTTCTCTCCCATGATGTCTTTCAAGTTGCACATGTCCCAAGGTGCCAATGTCTGTGGACATGTTAGTAATGCGGTAGGTGTTACATGAGGGGGAATAAGATAGATTGGGTATGGATAAAGAATGCCAGTCAGTGAGAGCTAGGGAGCGTTTTAACACTCCTCCCAGTTCGCGGGCTTTGTGAGCAGGGTGGAGCGCTAGCGAAACATGGGGTACAACATCAGACCACATTTTAAACCAGTTCTCCTGTTCTGTAGACAGCTGCACAGAGGCTACGACACCTTCAGGGGCTACATAAATGTCTGCGGTGGCGATCTCCCAGGAAGTCCCCTCCAGCTCCTCAGCAAAGCTTTCCTGATAACACTCACAGTTATTCCTGTCATAGAAGAGGGTGACATGTGGCGGGTCAGGGAGAGAGACGTAAGGCGCCAGGGTCGAGATCCAAGATTTCCACCGAAGGAAAGACGAGAGGATGCCTCCGCCCACTGTGGTTTCTGGATGCAGGAGGACCCAATATATGTCAGCCATAGGGTCGGCCAGGGGTTGTATGAGATACTGTCCATGAGAGAGGCGGGAATTGTTGCCACAGGCTAGTTGAGTTCCATTGGGCAGATGCACAGACAGTCCATCAGGTCCACATAAAATGGTGGCTCCCATTTTAATCAACATGTCTCTGCCCAATAAGTTGACAGGGTTGTCCGCTGACACCAAGTAGCTGTGGTTCAAAGTCTGTCCCCCTATCTCGGTTTTTAGGGGTTTGGTGTAAGGTAGGACCTGTTTAGCCCCAGAAAACCCCATGACAGTGGTAGTCCTTGTGGAGAGGGTGGTAGGAGGGGCTCGATGAATAGTTGAGCATGTGGCCCCAGTGTCCACCAAAAAAGGAAGAGTTTGTCCATACACTGTCACAGACAGTAAGGGGTCCTCAGTCCCTCTGTCCGGGGGGTTCTGTGGGGGCCCTCATTAGTGGTCTGGCCCAAAGCTGGGTTCATCCCTGGCTGGCAGCTGAAGTGAAGGTTGCTGCTGTTGACCTCCACGTGGTGGACCACCCCGTCCTCGATACGGGCGTCGCCCTGAGCCTCCTCTGGGTCCATATCCACGCCCATATGCCTCAAGGTTGTACGGACAGTCTCGGCTCCAATGACCCTGCTCCTCACAGTAGTAGCAAACGTCAGCACCCCCCCATCGCCTTGGTGGTCCTCCACGGAATCCACGGCCCCTTGGCCCGCCCCTGCCCCTGAACCGGCCTGGTTGGGCATGATAAGGACCAGAGGTTGCAGACCTCGGTGCAATCGTGTCCTGATGGCCAGGAAAGGGAGGAGTCTGGGGGCGCTGAGAAACCACACCTTCATACATTAGTTTGGGAGTTTTGTTGTCTTTCTTCTTTTCTCCTGCTTTCTGCTTTGCTTCGGCTAACTGCATTTTTAGCAATTGGGTCTGCAGGGTCTTAAGTTCCTCCTCATCTTTCTTATGGTCCTCTCTTATTTTGAACAGGTGATGGATCGGATGGCGATCCCAAGTTCCAGTGTCCGCTCCAGCCATGTCAGGATTGTCGTCCATACTGGATTTTACCTGTTGGGGCAGTCCCTTAAGGACAGCATCTCTGAACCAGTCTTGTTGTGCCCCCTCATTGGCCGGATTAGTTCCTGTCTTAGTTTGCCACATGGATTTGCACTGGTCCAGGTATTCCCTGGGGTTAATTTTAGGGTCCCATTCAAACTTAGGAATGGTGCGTCCCCTGGTTACAGGGTATGCTGTTCTCAATGCATCACCTAGCCAGTGGACATGCTGGGTGAAGAGGTCAAATGCAAGGCCAATTGTCTTAGAAACTTAGTTAGAAGTTCTGCAGCTATGAGGTTGAACCAAGATCCCGATTTGGTTCATTACCCACCCTTCTACTGTGTTGCTCCGCATGTGAAAACACTAGTTACATATGGAATTTTGTCCAATTTTCACAGAATTGGAAAGGTTTGATCAAAGAAAATCTTCATAAATGTAACTATCACTCTTACAGACCCTTTGTAACATTCAGATTTGCTTTGACCTTCAAAAATAGTTAAAACTACTCGCGTTAAGGAAAATTTCAGTGTCTTCTGCAGCAAGCTTGGAATGCTGCAAATAAAGGGCATTAAGCAAGCTTGGTCCAAGACAAGCCTCTGAAGCTACCAGATTAATTTCAGTTGTTGCTGTCATAATTTAGGCACTGCTGTCACATAGTAATAACACTAAATGGTTGCATTGTTTTCCGTCACACCGTATTTCTGTTTTCCACTGGTCTTGACTGCCTAATTTTTGTAACTAGTTTGTTACGACTGAGACAAAAGCAAGATGAGTTTTTAATCATCACGGCTTGTTTTAGGCTACAGCTACACAGACACACAACTTACAGCACAGACCAAAAGTTTGGACACCTTCTCATTCAAAGAGTTTTATTTATTTTCATGACTATGAATATTGTAGCTTTACACTGAAGGCATCAAAACTATGAATTAACACATGTGGAATAATATACTGAACAAAAAAGTGTGAAACAATTGAAAATATGTCTTATATTCTAGGTTCTTCAAAGTAGCCACCTTTTGCTTTGATTACTGCTCCGCACACTCTTGGCATTCTGTTGATGAGCTTCAAGAGGTAGTCACCTGAAATGGTTTTCCAACAGTCTTGAAGGAGTTCCCAGAGCACTTGTTGGCCCTTTTGCCTTCACTCTACGGTCCAGCTCACCCCAAACCATCTCGATTGGGTTCAGGTCTGGTGACTGTGGAAGCCAGGTCATCTGGCGCAGCACCCATCACTCTCCTTCTTGGTCAAATAGCCCTTACACAGCCTGGAGGTGTGTTTGGGGTCATTGTCTTGTTGAAAAATAAATGATGGTCCAACTAAACGCAAACCGGATGGAATAGCATGCCGCTGCAAGATGCTGTGGTAGCCATGCTGGTTCAGTATGCCTTCAATTTTGAATAAATCCCAAACAGTGTCACCAGCAAAGAACCTGCACACCATCACACCTCCTCCTCCATGCTTCACGGTGGGAACCAGGCATGCAGAGTCCATCTGTTCACCTCTTCTGCGCCGCATAAAGACACGGTGGTTGGAACCAAAGATCTCAAACTTTGACTCATCACACCAAAGCACAGATTTCCACTGGTCTAATGTCCATTCCTTGTGTTCTTTAGCCCAAACAAGTGTCTTCTGCTTGTTGCCTGTCCTCAGCAGTGGTTTCCTAGCAGCTATTTTACCATGAAGGCCTGATTCACACAGTCTCCTCTTAACAGTTGTTCTGGAGATGTGTCTGCTGCTAGAACTCTGTGTGGCATTGACCTGTTCTCTAATCTGAGCTGCTGTGTACTGTATCCACCTCCTGCACAACACAACTGATGGTCCCAACCCCATTTATAAGGGTTGAAATCCCACTTATTAAACCTGACAGGGCACCCCTGTGAAGTGAAAACCATTTCAGGTGACTACCTCTTGAAGCTCATCAACAGAATGCCAAGAATGTGTGGAGCAGTAATCAAAGCAAAAGGTGGCTACTTTGAAGAACCTAGAATATAAGACATATTTTCAGTTGTTTCACACTTTTTGGTTCAGTATATAATTCCACATGTGTTAATTCATAGTTTTGATGCCTTCAGTGTGAAGCTACAATATTCATAGTCATGAAAATAAAGAAAACTCTTTGAATGAGAAGGTGTCCAAACTTTTGGTGTGTACTGTACATATAGCTACTATAATGTGTTAATGGAACAGATTATGTTAATTAAAGAGGAAACATGCTATCCTAACTTGTGAGCAACTCCAGATAGTATAGAAAAATACTGATCTGTGAATCCATACAGTGATAATTGAATGATTATGTATTCATTATTCATGCTCCTCGAATCCTGAGGTCATGGTTCTCAAAGGGGAAAAGGTGAACCGCTCCCTTCATGCGGGGGCTCTGTCAGTGGAGGAGTTTAATTATCTTGGTGTTTCATTCGCGGGGTGACAGTAAGAGGGAGTAGAAGATGAACTGATGGTTTGTGGCCTCATCTACTGCAATATGGGCTCTAGTCTGTCATTGTGAAAAAAATCTGATCCTTGAACTTTGGTACATATATGGCAGGAGTCTGAAAGCCGTCTGCATGTGGATTCTCAATCAGATTGGGACATGTGTTGTGAATTGGCGCTATATAAATAAACTGAATTGAATTGATTAAGTGAGCACTTGCAGTTTTCTCAGAGATCCTTTATGCAGAAAACGTTGGATTGAGGAAGTCAACACAGTTTATGCCTCTGCAGCCACGAAGTCGGTCATGGCAGATGGCCGCTCTCACTGAGCCTGCTTCTGCTGGAGGTTTCTTCCTGTTAAAAGGGAGTTTTTCCTCTCCACTGTCGCTACATGCATGCTCAGTATGAGGGATTGCTGCAAAGTCAACACCAGTGACTGTCCACTGTCTCTACATGCTCATCCAGGAGGAGGGAATGCTGCAAGTCACTGACTGGATGCAATCTGCTGGGTTTTCTTAGATAGAAAACCTTTTTATCCAATTTGAATAAATAACTGAATCTGACTGCACTGTTCAATGGTTAGGACTAATTGGAATGTATGTACCTAACTTTTGTGAAGTGCCTTTAGACAACATGTGTTGTGAATTGGCGCTATATAAAAAAAATTAATTGAATTGAATATATGTTCCACTCTTCACCTATGGCTAGAGCATAAAGATCCTGACCTGTTTGTTAATGTGAGCTTCCGTAGGGATACTGTTAATAATGCTCAAAGTTTAAGTCTTCAGGAGTGTGCATTATTTATACTTATCTGAATATTATTAGCCTTTGTTGGTTGGAGACCAGTTTTTAACAACAGAACAGCACTTAGTCTTCCTACATAATATTTCACAATGTTTGAGCATACAGAGAGAGAGAGAAATGTTTGACTATTCCTCTCACTGGACAAACTCTCTAGATCGTCCAGAGTCTTTGGTCCTCCATGATGCTGTTTTTGTTTCAGCTCACCTCATGCATGTTCCACAAGATTTAAGTGTGGGCACAGAGATGACTAAGGAAGAAGGTTGGTTTTATGTTTGGGGAACCATTTGGTGTTGATTTAGCCTTGTGTTTTCAAACAAAGACCCAGTGATGACCAAGGTTTTCTGGCGGAGGTCACCAGATTTTTATTTAACACATTCTGATATTTCAAATAATTTATTTTGGCTTGCTTTCCTACAAGGGCCTATGGAATAAAAACTGGCCCATGACATCACAGATCGTCCACCATACACAACAGTGAGCAAAACATTGTTTTCCACTGACAGTCCTATTCAATAAGTTAGAATATTATTGAAAAGTTAATTCAGTTCACAAGTTCAGTTCACACTGATTTATTTCTGGTAATTATAACGATTTTCTGTTTACATCTAATGAAAACACAACATTGAATTTCAGAGAAGATTGTTACACCATCTTCATACCGCGGTAAACAGGAAGTGATGGATTACTAAAAATTCCTAGACTCTTTGATAGGCTTTAAAAAATGTTATATTGGTTAAAAATGTTATGGTTACATACATTTTATAGATATTAGTGGTGGCAAATTTTTTAAATAAAATGTTTTAAACTATTTTTTTTCAATAATTTCATTGGACTTTGCCGGTTACTAACAAAAGAGAAAAAAACCTGCAATGCTGCAGTGTTTTTACAGAAAAGTGCCATTAAATATGTTATCTTTTGTATGCATATTTGACACTTTAGATTTGATTTTTGCTGATATTCTACTCGAGTTTATTTATTTTTTTGTGGAAAATTTGGTCAAAACTTTCCTTAACAGTCCCTTGTCCTATAAATTTGCACTGGACTATAAGCTGAAGTCAGAATTAGGCCCTAAAATTGGTTGTAAGTTGGCAAAACAAACAATCTGAGACCTGTAATTGTAGTTTAAGAAGTAGGATACATTGTGAGGAGAAGTGGTTTTAATGTTGGTAAATGACTTTCATAAATATTTTTTTTAAACAGTGTGTGTAAGTGTGTGTGGGGGGGGGGGGGGGGGGGGGGGGGGGGATTATATTGGTATGCGCATAGATCAAGTGGGCAGATGGTGCTGAAGCAGGAGGTACAGGACTGCCCAGAACTGCTGTGTGTATGTGTGTATGAGTATAAATGTCTGTCAGTGTACACCTTATGTTTGAAGTTTCCATGTGTGGAAACACAGTAGGTTCCAGGAAGCAAAGAGCAAATTCTCAGCAGTTCTGCTTCACTGACACTCATGACACTCTGTCCATTCATCCATCTGTCTATTTCTCTCTGTATATAGCTACATGTCAAAGCGGCAGTTAAAAATTTTCTTTCAGGTTTTCAGAGGGACTAATGTTGTCAGTCAACCATGATCTACTTTGCTTTAGGGTTCTCCTGTAAGATAGATGTCTGCTCTGGTCTGTTCTCTCCTGGAGAAGTCCTGCAGGTGTATGAAAACAATATTTACTGCTAACATTCTTTGTCTGTGTTCCAGGTGGAACACTAATGGCTTTACCTCTTAGCAATCAAACTCTAAGCATTGAAATGTTTCGTTATTGACAAACAACAGTTTATCAGAATAAGGTTAATATCTTTAACAATTAAAAATGGTAAATCCCTCATGAATTCATGACCCAGTAGTACCAGCAGATGACAAACTTTAGCATGATATTGATCCACGACAAATCTTGCATGTTTCATTTCACAGTATTAAGGTGTGGAAGATTTTAAAAATTATGGCTTTAAAACCACAAACAATTTCTGTCAGATTGTTGCAAAAGACTTTTAATTTGAAATTCCTGAGTGGTGGAAACTGTCTCCAGCTGTATGGAGTATAAAGAAACACTGCATTGCCCATTCCTCCACTATTTGCTGCACCCTGCATGTCAGCTGGTTCAAAAAAGGGTTTCCCATACAGACAGTCATGACATGGTAAGAAAGGGGGTGTCAGCTATTTTTAAACTGCAATCGACAAACTGCAAACTGTCTCTGTGAAGCAGCCAACTACAGGCCAGTGACCCAAGCAGAGAGCGTCACTTATTACCTAGCTAATATCAAGTTTTTACAGTCCTGTTACTCTATGTGAAGCAAAACTGCAAATTGATATATTTGTGTAATAAACCCTTTTACTACTAAATCTAAAAGTTTTTTCTTCCAAATCTTTGTTTTGGTCTACGCATAGAAATAAAAAGAACTTCAAAATGTTTTATATAGCCGAGCAGTTATCAAAATGTACTAATCAATATGTTAAAATATTAAAAGCTATTTGTTCATGGCACACATGTTTATTTAAAATTGTTGTGTTAATACTATGATATCATGAAACCTTGGTAATTTTACACAGTTATATAAAGAGAATATCATATTGGCCTATGCCTAAGATAAGGTATATTTTGGTTTTCTCTTGTTCAAATGTTTGGTTGCTTTTTGTTTGGTTGATATTTGTCTATTTGGTTTCATCCTCCATCACACCATCAACATAAGCCTGGTGTCCATATAGCACATTATTCATGTGGGCACTTGTTTAGTTAATCCTTTGTTTAATCCAAATCTATTTTTTGTGGGTTACTTGATGAATTGTTTCAGCCCCACAAAGGATGATTAAACCCAAATGTTTAACTAAACAAGCCTTAACGATTTATGAGGGAGTGGATTTTACATTCCAGTGTTTGAGCCAGGATTTTTTGTAAACGTTCTATATTAACAAATATAAGAACTCAAATCCAGGTGGCTCAGGCATAGGCTGGTGATGGGCTGAAGAGGAGAAAATGTCTTTCTTTCTCGTGGAGGAGCACAAGGCCACAGCAAGGACAAGATAACGCCTGAAAGAGAGCCTTTGTTTGATACTACACAGACTGAAAAGAAGCTGTGGAAGTGACACAATCTCTCTGAAGGCTATAAGTGTCAAACTTTATCTGTAAAAGTTTAACAACTGAAAAGCATTGATATTTTAGCATGAACTACATGAAATTAGTTGGCATTAAAAGTACTAACTGTATGTTGGAAAAGGAAAGTGTTTTGCTGTTTCAGATTCTAACATTACAAATATGTTTTTCCGTTTTTGAAGTTTGCTTTACATTTGTGTGATGGGCTTACCCAGAATTTACGTTATTAGGATTCATTTGCGATGGATGCATGCCATCCACCAAATAGGCAGTTCACTCAGGGGATTTAGAGGCAGCTCCAAATTCACAAGATTCCTGTTTTTAAATTATGTATATAAAAATCCAGCACTTTAGCAGAGATATTTGCTTTCAAATAATGTCTTCGTTTTAGTTCAAATTCTGGTTTTATCAATAATTGTGCATGAATTATTTATTTTAAAATGAAAACAGCATTTTTACTTTTTTGCCCTTTTTACAAGCTCTTTTTTCCCTTTTGCTTTAATTTCACCCTCTGTTGCTGCCTGTCCCTCAGAGGCAGAGGCAGAACGATTAGGATCTTTCTGGACAGCTCAGATGAATGTCAAGTAAAAAATTCAAACATTTTACCTTTAGTACATATTCCTGTCATATTTGCCTGTACATGAACCTGTAAATCCAAATCCCACAGGTGTTGCTATGTCTAAATATTTGTGATTCAGGTTTATATTGTTATTATATGTAGTAACCACACTGTTTTACTTATACCCCCTTCTTCTGCAACATTATTCCCATCACTTCTTATTCATCAAGGAAAACATACTTACTTTCTTACAACATTTGTAATCCAAAACAACTATTAAAAACTGTCAAAAAAGGGCATTTCATAAAGCAGAACCCCTATGACTATCATTTTAAGACAAGAACACAATTTACAGTAATATAAAGGTATTAAATTGTAATAATAATAATAATATTAATGATTATTTAAATCTGATATTCATCTATTATCTTTTACATCAAGTTTTTAACTGTTTCATGTTTGGACATTCAGGGCTTCTTGTTGAGGTAGACCCAGGTGCGTTTTTCCACAGTAACAGTGTTTATGCAGGTCTTGATGTACCATCGAACAATGTGTGTGAACACCTGCAGGTCAGGATTAGTCTCCTGCTGGTCCTGTCAAAGATGTCCTGCAGCTGCTGGGAGGCATCATTGGGTTTTAACAGTTTTTGTGAAGGGAAGAGCAGTTTTCAGGGAATTACATGATTCCACATATTATGCCATAATAACAGATGAGAACAAATACCAATTTAAATGTTTAAGATTATTACTGTCTCTGGTTCATTCATGAGCTGGTAAAGGGGAGACATATTGGATTTACTGACACAGATTATGTCTGCAAAAGGAATTTCAAGGACGATTCCAGACATCGTGAAACCCTTGGAGCTTTAGCCATCTCTTTGCATAGAATTTAGTTTTGGTGGTGGACCTGTGATGTGGGGGTGACAAATCACTTCTGAAGCAAACATTCCCACACGCTGTTTTTGTGCACAGGAACTCTCACAGACTGAACCCAGTTTTCTGCACTACCACTCAAGTGGAAGCATCTCAACTTTTTTGACACTGTGATTCAGGTTCATAGCTTATTGTCTGGAGCATGCAGACATGCTTGGTTTATGCAGTTGCAAAAAGAAATGCAACCTGACAGTAAGCTGAGGTGGAAAGAGCCACTGATGTACAATGGAGTTCAGGTTCTATGAGCAAAACACTACAGCTACTTGATTTGATTCTTAAAACTCTTTCAAGATTTTTAGAGGAAATTGGACAGAAAGAATCTGTTGCAGCAAATTCAGACCAAAAAGTTGATGATCTTGCTTGTGATATTTGGAAAACACCATGACCTTTCACCTAAAGGACTGCAAAACCCTTCATTATGTGTGTCAGACTGTATTAGTCTGACTGAATGTCTGAAAGTGAGCTTTCCAAATTCAAATACTGACACTAATGGACTAATGCTAGCTGCAGCTTTGTTGCTCGATTTATGAATAACATTAAGAGAACTTGAGTTTCTGCAGAATCCAGCCAACAATTTAATATCACTATCACGGTAGCTGGGAGCTCTATTTTGATTCAACAGAAAAGACACTTTATCGACACAGGACCCAGCTATCCATTTTCTAATGAAACCGTTTGAAATCTGTCCAGCAGAGATCTTTCACAATGTCAGCGTGTTGCTTAAGATTCTTATAACCCTGCCAATCATATCATGGCCTCTGGAGGGGCATTTCTCAACTACAAATTGAAAGGAAGCAGGACTGAGGGCCTTGATGTCAACTCAAGGCTTGAATAACTTTGCTTGTTAAAGAAGCCTGCCAGACTGTTTGGATTACGATGAAATAGTATCCATCTTCAATGACAAGCCCCAGCTTGTTTGCCCTGTCATTTAGGATGTATTAAGGATATGTTATTACAATCGCAAAGGGACGCCTATTTTTTTGTTTATTTTTTTATTTTGCTTTATTTTATTTATTGGACAGTTTTGTACCAGGTTATGGGTGTGTACAGTAATGGTGATAAAATCCTTGCAATGCTGGTTGTGGATCTTTGGATTATTTTCTGTTAGTGCTTGTGATATTGTTATTTTATTGTGCTTCTTTTGATTCATGTGGAGGTGTATGACATTTAATTAAGATGAAGAATGCTAATTTACTGTGACAAGACCACAGCAATGTTTCTCACAATGTGCTCTGTTCATGCAGGATAAACAAGGCCATTTTACCCTGTCGCCGCTTGCATAATTCTTATCAGGCTGTCTGGGTAGGCATCAGGTGAGGTGGGGGCAACTGCTGTAAACCAAAGTTTCACCTGAAAGGTCTGATCCTTTTACAACCTTTAACAAGTAGGCAAAGTGTAGAAGTGGTGGACATGAAACCTGCTGAGGGGACTCAACTACTAATTTTACTTTAAAAAATCCCTATTTATTGCTTTCCTACTTTGGCTCCGAGGATTTGTTTTTATATAATAATAATAATAATAATAATAATACACAGAGTGTATATTTTAGATTCAACATCATAAGACAGATCAGACCTTTACCTTTGTTGAGTTTTCATCAAGGTGTTTATCACCATTTACACAGTGAAATACATTTTAAAACACAAAAAGACACAACGCTACCAAGAACGTCTCACTGTTGTCTGGAGGTATTTAGGTTTACATTTTTTGGATGTTTATCTATCTGCATCTCGTGGGAGTTTTCAGTTGAACTGCCACAGGATCAAAAACATGCACCTGAATCTATCAACATCCACTGAAGCTTGAATGGGAAAGACCGGACACCTTGATAATGTGGTTAAATAAATTTACTTAATTGAGAAATGTCTCAGGTTAAAAAAGACACCCCTTAATGATTACATGGCATTTTGCTTGAAAAACATTAAATTAAACTTGTTATTTTGGGATTTTGTTGGGTTTTTTCTCCTTTTCAATTCAATATAATTTCAGTTTTATTTATATAGCGCCAATTCACAACACATGTTGTCTCAAGGCACTTCACAACAGTCAGGTACATACATTCCTATTAATCCTAACAATTGAACAGTGCAGTCAGATTCAGTTATTTATTCAAATTGGATAAAAAGTTTTTCTATCTAAGGAAACCCAGCAGATTGCATCCAGTCAGTGACTTGCAGCATTCCCTCCTCCCGGATGAGCATGTAGAGACAGTGGACAGTCACTGGCGTGGACTTTGCAGCAATCCCTCATACTGAGCATGCATGTAGCCCACCAGTTGTCTCCTAACTGTGTCCAGACCCAGAATACCTGAATTCCTTGCTCCCTGTGTCAGGTGAGAGGACAAAGAGGTGAACTTGTTGACAGACATATTCAAAACTGTGCAGCCTTAGTCCATTAATTTGCCTGCAAACTGGTTGGGATGACTTGTGGTGACAGCCATCCTTTCACTAAACATCAATCTAAATGTGACAGGGTGGAACATGAGGAGGACACAGCCAAACTGAAGAACTCGAACGTTTACACAGAGATCCGCTTGAGTGAAAACTAGCTTCCCCTTGCGAACTAGTCTTGACAAAGGCTCAATTTTAGCTCCAGGTTTTTTCAAATGCTCTAATTAAACCATTTTAAAATTGCCTTGTTGTTCTTTTAAATTTAGCCATGAAACCAAAAATTTGCCGTTAGGTCTAAATCACATCATATTATGGAAAAAAAAAACTAACCAGATAAAAAATTGACACTATCAAAATGACCAATTATTAAATTTATTACATTTATAGCCAAAAGAAAAATATTATTCATAATTTTCCAGTTTTGTAACCCAGAAGAAAATGCTTGTTTTTCCTATATCTGAAAAATGAATCAACAAGCATTAGGTTGATTAGGTTGCTTACTGATTAATAGGGAATGCAAATTAAGTGTAAACAGGATAATTTAACTTGTTCAAGTATGTTTTTTTTTATGTTCCCCCTCTCCTATCACACATCGTTGCTGTGGAGAATGTGGTGCAAGATTTGCTTTATCAGTCGAAAAAAACTGCTCTTATCTGCATATTATATCACAGGAGGGTGCAAACTGAACCTCTTTTTACAACAGCAGAAAGCTCACTTTGACTAAAATGGTCTTAACGCCCATTTTCAAACTTCCCTCCGTCAAACTCTTTGCCTGTGAGATGATGTTTATTGACATTTGAATGTGTCTGTTTTCAGGCAGATGCTATAAAGTTCAGCAGGTTTTGATGAGCTGGCTCTTCTTATTCTGTACACACACTTCTATCCCTGTTCAAAAATTGACCCGAATGCAGAGAAAACATTGGTGTTATTTTGTGGTCTCAGAAATTCAAGCAATAAATGTTGTGCTTCGGCACATGTCATTTTGTACATGTCATACATCATGAATAATGCACTGGCAAAGAATCAAGAGTTTACAACATTCCTTTAGTGATAGCACACAAGATGTTTTTTTTTTATCTTCACATCACAACTGAACACATGTGGTTTACCATAATCTGAAGCTGCAGCGCCCCAAGCAAAATAAACTACTAAGACAAGAAGTGAACAAACATTGATTATGTCTTACTGAGGCTCCTGGCAGTGGGTTTGATATGTTGGGCAATCAGGTAACATGCTGTCTTGAAGACGGTGCATTGAAAGCAAACAAACCTGGCAGGTTTTAAGGATTTCAGGTACTGTGGCTGAAGCCAGATTGTCATCAGCAGACAGATAAGTTCTAATATATATATTATGTGGTAAAGGTGTCAGGACAACCAAACAATAAAATGCAACATGCTATAGTGACAACTGAAATCTTTATTGATATTAATTGACTGATATTGCTAAAAACCTCTTAGAAAAACAATCTTAAAAAATTTTAAATATACACCTGCCTTTATTTGACTGAATGCATCTTGGACACTATCATCTGCGTCAGGTGAGTTATGAGTATGTACTGTGGCCAGACTCCATCCAACAGGCTGAAATTGTTTTTGGCATGCAAAATGTGAAACCATGACAATTAAAAATAACCAACAAAAGCTGTGCTTAAAATACTTATCTGCAATAATATTATTTTGCCTGCTGATGTGATGGTATTTTTCATTCCCTAGAAGTCAATGTATTTTGAAAACACTACTTTTTTAGGTCTCTCTGTCCAGATTTTTGCACAATGGATTTTGAATTATCTACTGACAACCGTGAGTAATGCCCACCAGAACATCTGAAGATGGGATGCATCCAATGGGCCAGAAAATTTCCAGGTTTGGTTTAAACCATCAGAGAACAAAATTAATGAATCGGTGAGTTCAGCAATGCAAAAATCCCCTGGATTCTCAAAAAAAAAATAACGGAGGTGGATGAATGCAAGATACATTTTCTGGGTAAAGAATGATCCCTTGAAATATCCAGCAAGTGAAGAACACACTCCAGGAGACAGGCATATCAATGTCAAAGTCTACCATAAAGAGAAGACTTCATGAATGCAAAAACAAAGTTTTTATCACAAAATGCAACGCTAGATTGCACTTAAAATGCCAGTGCAGTGCTGTAACTGCATACCTTGGACCAAAATCAACCTCTACCCAACTGATGGGACAAAAAAGTGTGAAGAAACTATGTAAGTTGTTCTGATTCAAACCATGATTTGTCACGATTTGTTATGTTTCCAATCATACCATATCCTGTGGACAATGTGCTGGCTTGGACATCCATGACTGAATGTAGCAGTGGATCCCTGGTGTTGATAGAGCATGTTGCAGAGGACAGAAGCAGCTGGTTTACAGAGATTTACTGTCAGCTCAAAGCTAGGCAAATTTAACCAAACCGATTCTGCGTCTTTTTATTATACAAATGGACAATGACCCAAAAAATATAGTGAAAAGCAACCCAGCAGTTAAATAAAACAAAGTTATGTTCAAAGGATGCAAAGGATGTTCTCCAAAAGCTCAGGCACCTGATGTCAACCCAATGAGGCACCAATTTAATTTGCATAAGACTAAACTTCAGACAGCAACACCCTAAAACATACATTGGGGTCACCGCCTGTATATACCAGCTTGTTGCTGAAAAGCGCTATATAAATAAACTTGACTTGACTTGACCATATGCCTGGCAGAGCAATGGAAAGAATGAAACAGTTGTCCAGTTTCGTTTAAAATGATTTCCTGCAAAGGACTTTTAGAAAAGTATTAGAGATGAACATTTTGTTTTCAATCATTTTAATTTGTTAAACACATTTAAGCCCCTGAAATATTTTCGGTATAAACGTCACTGTAGTTCCAAACAATTTTATTTTTTTATTGGATGCACAAAATAAAACCAAAGGTCTTTACTTCAAAGTATTCAAGTATTTCACTTCAAAAAATGTTTGGGGATTTAATTTATAAAGAATTATGAAAAGTGGATCACTGTCCAAATACAGCATGGACCTGTAATGGAAACCAGGGGTTACATTACTTCTGCAGCAAAAATATGCAAATAATCAAAAAGGAAATTCACAGCATTCTTCAAACAGACCCAATAAATATGTTTTCACGCATATTATAGACTCATTAGTTTGCCCTTGTGAAACTGTAGTTATGAGGCATACATCTGACATTTACTCAGTGTTGGTGACATTTTGTTGCATGGTAAGTCAGTCAGAACATAATAACCAGCTGACTAACCCCCACTGTAGATGCAAACGTTGAGCAGTATGGATTGAGCAGCGTGATAGAGCAGCAGCAGGTTGTATAAGGTGGATTGCAGCTTTCATTTCCTCCAGGCTGTCCTGCGCTCAGCTCAGGTTCACCTGCTGCCGGTGGCTTTGTGCCCACCTTCTGTTGGTGTTTATTTCTAGATCCTACCTCCTCCCTTGTTTTCCCCTGATCATCTGTCTTCCTCTCTTCTCCTTTATCACCCTCTCTACCTCACTGTCCACCTCTTTGTAGCCCACAATTTCAATCTTCATGACACATCTTTGTTTTACCTCTTATCTTTCTCTTATCAACTCTTGCTCCCCTCTGTGTCCCAATTAGCATTTTCTCTTTGTTTATCCCAGCTCCCCCAATCAATTTCCTAACATTTCTCAATGTCACTCTTTTTTCATCAGCATGTAATTCCTGGGTTGTTTACCATCTTTTGTTTCCCATGAGATATGTTGCTCTTCTGCCCTCAGTTGCTCTCCAGATCCGTACTTTTCAACATTGTCTATATATTTTTTTATAAAACCATCTTCATTTAAGCTACTTTCATTTTTTATTTATTCAGTGGTCTTCCCCCCTTCATAGGCCTTTGTCTCACTATTTCCAACGATTTTCTTTAAATTGCAGCAATTTAAGTGCAACTCTAAAGATAAACATAACGCAAAGATAAATGCAAATTTTCAGTGCCTGGATCATAGAATAATCATTGTAAAGTGTTAGATTAATTGACCTTGGAAGGAATTTAAACACATTTATTCAGCATCTTTACCTTTTTTTATGGATCTTTCTTCTTCTCAGCTACATTAAATAGTTGGGCTTTTGCTTTGCCTCACTTACCTACTGATGAGAGATGGTAAAGGTGGGAGAATGTTTTTATCTGGTTTGTGGATAACCATGACATTATCAAAACCAGGTCCACACCAAGGCAGAACAACATGCAAGAACTTTGTGCACGTCAGTGTGGCAGAAATAATTTCCGCATTTAAATGGTAAAGCCTGTGCTGAAAGTTTATTCTTTGTGGAATCTGCTCACTCCTGAATAAAATGTTTGAAGCCACTGGAGGGAGTTGGGCCATGAATATGAAAATGGAAGCTCTGTCATATCAACATCCTCAAGGCTGCTCAAGCCCTGTTCCTTCTTACTTTATATATTTCCACTGGAACAGATTATTAGTCACTTTAGGAATGTCTGTTATGCCTATGCTGATGACATTCAGCTAAACTATTCTGTATTTTCAGGGCGACTGTCCTTCATAAAACAGTTATTTGGTTAGTTGACACAAGTCAAGTATTGATAAAAATACATTTTAATCAATACTTGCATGAAATGGTAAAGACCTTGATTATTGTCTTTGTTAATAAGGGGTGCAAATTTGACTTAAGTCGATCGGATGCAGTTGCAGTTGCAAGATTTTTTTAGCTGGTACAAACAGAAAACACAAAATTACCTAAGTTTTGGCCTCCCTGTACTTGTTTTTTTAGCTGTAGAACTCTGTTTAAATGTTTGTTCTAACTTTTAGGGCCTTTATAAAGCAATTTCTGAAGGTAACTGATGATGCAACACTATCTGCTTCTTTACCTTTACCCTCATTTCCTCACTAACAAACATGAAGGTAATTGGAACCCTTGCCATGTTGTCTTACTGCTTTTCTTGATCATTAGTTTCAGATTGTTTTAAAGTGATTTTATTGTATTTTCTATTCCTGAGGATCAGGAATTGTTTAAATTCCATGATGGACATCTATGGTCTCTTCTTCACTTGGCTAGGGTTTTGTGGAGAAGTAATTTTTTGCTATTTAAATCTATGGTCCATGTGACCTCCTTTTCTGCACTTCCAAATCACAAAGTTTTCCAAAGTATTGTCACTTCTATTTTCTCCCTCTTCTTTCACAACATTTTAAACTACTTCTTGTCACAGCTGTTGTTCCCTTTCATCGATGTGAAGACATCTGGTGGCTGAGTTGAAGACTGAAACCAAAAACACTTCAATGCATTTGACCTTTTTAATCCAAGAAGGTTGAAGCACAAGACTTTTAAAGCTGTGAAGAAAGGCATCATCTTGTGTAGATGTTTTATTTTTTTCTGGGTCTCTTTATTTCAGAAACGTTACCATGGAGATCTTAAGGGAAAAGAAAATCTTTAAATACCCATTGTGGATAAAATGACCAAAATGCTTGTTTTCATTCTGAATCTATATTAGCATTGGTAAACAGCAGAAACCTTAACAAATAAATGTACCAATAGATAATTTACAGAATATTTTAGAATGTTTTAAATCAACCTTCATTTTTATCATTTTGTTTCTGTCCCCTCTTATTTCAGGTCAGTCACTACTTTGTTTTGATTAGTTAACACAAAATTAATTAGCAAATGTAATACCTCCGAATGCTGAGTCTTGTTCCGCTGTTTTTGTATTATTATTTAGTAGCAACTATTGATTTATTTTTCCTTTTTTGTTTTCTAAACAAATGGACTTACTTTTTAGATCTCAGAAAAAACTAATGCATTGGACAGTTCTTTAGCGGAAATCACAGC
Organism: Girardinichthys multiradiatus; assembly: GCF_021462225.1. Lineage (NCBI taxonomy): Eukaryota > Metazoa > Chordata > Actinopteri > Cyprinodontiformes > Goodeidae > Girardinichthys > Girardinichthys multiradiatus. The sequence goes on along the minus strand of NC_061815.1, from coordinate 42,340,794 downwards.
AACCTTTTTAAGTTCATGACTCAAATCCAATGCTTTCAGTCCTGTTGTTTTAAACAGGACTCAATATAGACACGGAAAAACATTTTTAGTCCATTGGGGCATTGAGTAATACACTAATACACATTATTAGTCTATTTGTCACATAAAATCTTTTCTGTGAATCATAAAAGATTTGAAATAATTTCCTTGAACATTGAGATCTACTTCAATTTGATGACCTAGTAAACATAATCAGTGGTCATTGTCAATGGATATTTAGGTTTTCAGGTCTTTATTAGAACAAAATTACCTAATTGCTTCTTGAGACAGACATGATACACAGATTAGCTATGTCCCCCACAAACCACATTGTTCTACCCCTTATTCCTAACCATTGATGGCCCTGAGCTAGGACTTAAAGACCTGTGTACACTGTTCACCTGCAGCGTTTACACAACAGTAACACAAAAGCCAGATGAGTCTGCAGCAGTTACAGACAAACAGTGAATGACCCCTTCCTTTATTAGGCTGAGATGGTTTTAATCTTGATAATACCCACAATCCTGCAAAAGATGTCTGTGTGCGGCATCCATTAAAAGTTTACTTCTGTTAAAAAAAACAGTTGTCAGTGTTGTTCCTGCTAACAGAAAGAGTCTTTTTTTTTTTGTCAGATAAACAGTAACGACATCAACAACATAATATGGCTTTTCAATATTTTGTTTTATAAACCGAAAAAAAAATCCTTCAATAAATGAAACCAGTTATTGCCAAAATTAATTTGAGTGAAGCCTCCTTTATCAAAAGGAGAGCGGAAAGTATTAGGAAGAGATGCTTGAATTTATATGGAAGGGGGGTGGAGGAGATGATGATTTCCTTATCATAAATCCGATAAGAATATTAATTCATGTTCTTATTTCCCAAGTCACTATTTATTTTTATTAGGTAGACATGATAATTTGCTTCTCAAGAAAATTAGTTAAACCGCAAATTTAATGGTAGCAGCTCAGTGCATTTGGGCATCCAGAAGTGGTGGAAACAACCTGAAGTTAAAACCGAGCTTCAGAATGGGGATGACAGGACTTAGGTGACCTCAAGAATTAAGGCAGGTCTCTAAGACAAAATGGTGTATCTCCCCCAGAAGATATACCTAATAAAATGGTCAGTAACAACATATTTGCAAATGGCTGCCAAGATTTGTATAAATATTTTATAGCAATGCAATAAGAATTTCTTTTAGCACAACTACACACACAAAGACGCACACACACAATCATAGACGGCGATATGTACACAGCCACACAAGTAGATATATTTGGCTGTGGCCCAAAGGCCTGAGCCCACAGGCAAGAAAAGTGGGAGGCCCACAATCTGGGCACATGGAGGGAGTATGCATGGGTGTGTGTGTAAGAGAGAGTGTGTGTAAAGAGGAGGGACAGCAAGAAGTGGGTGGAGTAGATGGAGATCCTGAGGGAGGTGTTGAGGGATCTCAGTAGCTCTTCGTTGCAGCACCTTTGAAGGAACTGCGGTTGAGTTAAGACTAATTCCAACAACTTCACATGAGTAGTTTTTTTTTTCAATGGACTGCACAGACTAGCTCTGGGAGTACGCTGGTTGTCACCATGCCATCAGAGGTTTCTTTAAGTTCCTGAAGCATTCGCAGAGGACAATATACCTCTGGAAGAGTCACCTAACTGGACCTCAGGTAAGTTTTCCGCTGCACTCTATTTCACTCTACTGGTTATTGTGAAGGAGGCCATGACTATTTTGTTTTAATGTAATACTAAACACTTTACTGGAAGATGTATGAACGATTCATCCACTGTGCAACAGGAGCGAAACTTTTTTAATGTCACTCATAAACCAAATATGTTCAATTTTCTTCTGGAATCTTTTTTTTTGCGTTATTTTTCTGCATTTAAAAATGGACCTGTAAGTTCACAGTGAATGATTTGGTGTGTTTTGATGACTGCAAATATAAAAGACTCAAAATAGTTATCTTTCTGTCAAAGAAACGAAATAAGTTTCCTTGGAAGTCAACTTTAAACCTGACATGAAAAGAATAAAGCGCTGCAACATGACGCATGCATGTAAGCGCACGCAGACAGGTTTCTGTCATTTAAAAATTCTCCTTCTTATTTTTTCATTTTTTAGCTTTCACATAATTTACTTTGTAAGAAACTGTACTGCTCAATCGCATCGTGCATGTTCACAAATCTTTTGCAGGACAGGAGAAAATGAACCTTTTTTTCAGATCAGGAGGTGGTTTGGCCTTGAGGTGAAAGTGTATTCTGTCACTTTCCTGCAAGGTCTGCTTGCATTGCACACACACCCAATTGATAGCGGTCTTTGTGATAAATCGACACTAAGATAACCTTCAAGTAATGGCAAGTTTATTTCTTTAATAACCAATGTTCCTAATTAGAAAGAAAAAAAAAAACTAGTTAATATTTTGAAAGCAAATGGTTCTTTTTTGTAAAAACATGTTAAATGTGACAAATTTCAGATATTTGGTTGTGTTCATCATTTAAAGAATTATAGTAAATCAAACTTTTAATCGAAGATTCCTTATCTTTGTTTAAATTCTGGATTGTGGAGCTTAGTTTTTCTGCAAGTGTTTAAATATTATAACTAACGTTGGTCAAACCACAGAGTTTGTACAGAGTGTGTACGCATATAAAGGATTAAACGAGCCTAATACCGAGCCGGCCATCCACAGTGCCATCTTGGCTCTTCTGCTAAGCCGATGACTTATATAAAATATTGATTGCATTTGTCATGTGAATTGGATCTGTTAGTCTTGTGAAGTGCCACAATGTCATTTGTTGTGAATAAGTACTATTTAAAAAAATGTATCAAAGAAATCTGGCCTTAATAGCCTCACACGTAATTTCATTGAGAAACTGAAGCTTGTTGATGGCTGATAAGGTGGTTGTTAGGACTTATTGAGAAGAAGTCCAGATGTTGCTTGAAGGATGAACAGAGCTGCCAGCAGTAAAATGAGAGATGGGCCATCAGGAATTAAATGAACCTGCTGAAATCCTGATCTATGTTTCTGTCTCAGTGAACACTATTTTAAATGCCAAATGAAACCGACAACAGTTAAAACTAGATTTGAACAAAATTTCCAAGCAGACTCCTGTCAAACCCACTCACCTCCTGCTGTCAGAATTGTCTGAATGAATGACAGGAAAACCAGCTGGGAGTCCTTCTGTGGCTTTTCTGGACCCATTCTGTAATTATGGCCTTCGCTGTGAGACTGGGCGTTGGTGATTGCTTGTGTGGAGGGTCTGTTTAACTTAAAGGGACATCCTCGACCTTTCCACTCAACCTCTAACCCTTCACTTGACACAACATAGCCCTGCAGACAGCCGTCTATTTCACACAGGGATAAAACTGTATCGCCAGAAATGATACCCCCTACCTATGTTGCTTCAGTTTGGGCAGTCAGATATTATGCAAACCTCATTGAACTGCAGCCTAACAGATTTGGTGTTCTCTCATTTAAACTGAAACTGATCCAACTGCAATACCACATTGGGTTCGGGGTGAGATTCAAATCTCAAGTTATTTATGACATGTTTAACCAATTGCTTTCAGAGAACCAAAGGATCATCGCTATATGTAGGGCTGTACAACATCAAGAAAACATGACATTGCAATTACTATGTAGATTTCTATGGACTAACATTTCCCTCACTCTGCTCTTTATTTTTTTATCATTATTATATTCCCGCCACATCACATTGAGTTTTATCATCCTGGTCTTTAAGATCGAGATCAGGTGTGGGCAGTAAAACACTGTGAGACTCCACCCAGATGGCCAAACATAGTATTGGCAAGCAGATTTTGAATGCATGCCCCTTGGAATGTTGCATCCAAACATTTATTTTGCAGTTGTCATGACTATTGCAAATTGATCTATTTTGCTCTCTAATAAGGTTTCATGTTTTTATAGAACGACCAGAACAACAATTTTAAAAGGGAAATTAATTTAGTCAAAGCAGCTGTAAAAGGCCATTCTTGTGAGGTAACCTTTTAATATCATTACATTTTTGCTTAGCAAAGGGTTTTGAAACCCAATGTGCTGTTTTTATTGTGTTTAATAAAACACTGGAGAGTTGTGGGTCTCTAGTGGGTTGCTGTGGTTTAGCGAAGGAGCATTCATGTAAAGATTACAAAGTTTTGAATTCGATTCAATTTCTGCACTATGTATTCAAGTGTCCTCGGCTAAGACACTGAACAACACATTGTGAACCAGTCTGTGGAAACAGTTTGTGAATGTGAGTGTTTTTGTGTGAATGTGACAGTAAGAGTAGAAAAGCCAATATCA